>NC_063219.1:1852500-3282614 GCF_020740725.1 Corvus hawaiiensis
TCACATCACGTCCCTTTGCTGGCACCATTTGGGTACGAGCCAGTGATCCAAAAATGTGTCATCTGCCTCCTGGTTCTCGAGGCTTCTGATTGATGGAAATGCCTCATGAAGTGCAAAATATGGCTCGGGTTTACATCTCCTGGACGGGCTGGGTGTCCCTGTCCATCCTGGGAGGTTGGACCTAGATGGCATCTAAGGTCCCTTCCGACCCAAAGCATTCCGGGATTCTGCATCTCTCTGACGGGGATTGGACAGAGAGAGGTAGCACCGAGTTTTCTGATGACACCTTAATTTTGCTGTTGTGACCATAGAAATGCCTTTTGATGCAGGAATTGGGATGCTTGGGCTTGTGTCCCAGGGGTAGCACCACGAAACTGCAAATAAAGCCCGGCTGAGGGCAGTGCCAGGGAGAGTTCCTTGCAGAAAACCAGGCGTGCCGAATCCCAAACTCCATTTAAACATTCGCTCTGATAGCTGTGTTTGGGAATGGTCTCGTATGGTAAGTGACAAACAATTAACAGTTCAAATGGTCTTTTAAGCTGGTGCACTTTGGCATCAATTTTTGGGCTGTGAAAGATGTGCTGCGTGGCTCAAATCTGGATTTCGGTTCGGCTGAAATGTGGGTTGAGTGACCCTCTCGTTCACAAGAATGGATACTTGACAGAAATGAAATCAACTGGTGATGTCAAATTAGCATCCAGCTAATAAATCCAAGCTGTGCTTTTTAGCCCTTCTGCTAAAGCTTCGTAGTTTTTTTTAAAAAAAATAAATAAATAAAGGTGTCAGTAGTTAATTGTTGACTGACGCTTAATATCTGTCGAAGCAAATGAGCCATGAAATACTCTACACAGGAAGTATTGTATCTGGAGTGATTTTAACATTAAAACAGTATTACAATTTTTAACTTGCTGACACAATATGCAGAATCCTTTATTTGGAACTTGCCCTGATTAATGCTAAGCTCGGGAAGTGGGGGAGAGGAGGAGTGAGTGCTGTACATAAAGCAAAGCAGGCCTGGACAAAACCAGCCTTTTTTTTCTCAGAAGTGCTGGTTTAAGGCACGATGAAGAAATTTTGGGGTTTCTCAGGTTATTACTTCAGGAAACCTACTGATAACCTTGTCAAAAGCATTGATTTATAATTTCTCAGGAAAGTTCTTTCAGATGACTGGCACTGGCAGTGTCTCGTGTTTTGTTAACTGTGATTCCTGTAAGAACTACTGTAGCAAGAACGGGTGAGTTCTGGTTCTGACAGCAGTAACTCTGCCTTTTTGCTGTGACAATTTAAGAACATGAGGTGAAAAACCTGTACTTGAAAGGTGTGTTTAAGTCATACCCTTAAATCCCGGGAAATGGCCTTGGATAGATTTTTCCCTGGGTTTCAGGGAGGTGGTGGAGATGTGGAGATGCCTCGGTGTAAAAGAACCTTCAAGTCATCAATTCACAGGATATTCTGAGCTGAAGGGGACCCATGAGGATCATTCAGTCCAAATCCTGGCCCTGCACAGACACCCCAACAAGCTGACGTGGTGTGGGGGGTGGTTTTTGAGCAAAATTTTACACCCTGTAAAAAGTCTTCTCCCAGTGGGACTCAAGTCATGGTGCTTGGCCGAGACCAGAAGGTTTTCAAGTGAATTAGCTGCACATTTTTACATATCCCCAGCTGTAGCTAAAATGATTTTGTTTTCAGATGGTAAAGTACAGATTGATTCATTAAGGAGAAAGAGCAGACAGTCATGCATGTTCTGAAAAAGGGGTCTTTAAAAAGATGTGTCTCTGCTGCCCCTAGTAGACAAACCATCATTTTTATAAGCTGATTAACTCCATGACTACTCACATACTAAGCAGCAAAGGGATGTGGTCGTAGCTGTCTCTTTATGCAGTTGTCCTGTGTGTCTTGGCATGTTCTGCATTTCTGTGTTGCCCTCGTGTTGAAGATGGAATTTGCATTTTTTTGCAGCCCTTTTTAAAGAATGTGAAGCATGATTTTATGAACTCTAGGAGACAGAATCCGGTAGGGAAGGAATTTTTCCTCATTAGGTTCATTATTAGTTTTCTGCTATAATGATGAGAGGACGGTGCCCAACATACAATTAAGTGCATCTCTGAAGGACCATCATCACCTTCACTGCCGTTCCTCTGAGTGAACTGGACACCTCAGGAACATAACCAGGGATGCCTATTTCATCTATTTTCCTTTTCTTCTCTTGGTCTTGGGAGAGAGTTGAGGAAAGGGAATGGGGTGTGGGGATGGGAGGGTGCTGGAACATCCTGATAGGCCCTGATCACTCACCCTGGGACAGTGGAAGGTGTCCCTGCGTGTGGCAGGCACAAGATGAGATTTAAGGTCCCTTCCAATCCAAACCATCCTGGGATTCTGTGATCTTGGCAGTGTTGAACCAGTTCAGTGTGTCCTGGCAGGCCCTTCTATAGTGGGGTCGTTGATGCTGATGGTTCTTGGCCAGAGCACAAGGTGTAAAAGTAGAAAAATGGAGCAATCAGGAAATATTGCTAATTAGAATAATGAAGAAGGTGTCCTCCTACTGCAGAATTTTTTTTAAAAAGGATATTTATTCTCCTACCCCTACAAAACTTTGAGGATCAGAGGTTTAACTGTTCAGCAAAATTTATTTTTCGTGGAGGACATTCCTTTTGATTAAAAAAATTGAAAATAAATTTTAAAATCCCATTATGGAGCTGGGTTTCTGAGGTTGGTTGGCAAAGGCCTTTCTGGTCCCAGAATTTCCTGACGTGAAGTTTGAATCCTTTCTGTACAATCACACGGAACACAGTTTAAGGAAAAAAAAGGAACACACACGCACACACTTTTTTTTTTTTTTTTTTTTTTTTTCCCCTGCCAGCATTCTTGGGTTTGTTATTCAGCCGATGCTGTATTAAATTGGATTTTGTGTCCATCATTATTAAAATGTGAAGTGTGTCGGTCACAAAGCATACATTTCAGGGCAGTTAGCTGAATAATTCTTTTCTTTATTATCCCAAATTACTGCTGAGCTCTGGAGAGGTGAGCAGTTTAGCCAATTATTGCCATTTGAGCTGGATTTGTGGGTGATTAGCTCCTGGTCGAATTCAGTCCTGGCAAGGGCTTTGAAGCCTTTCCTTGTGTGATTTTCACAGCGGTGAGGTAGGAATAGACGAGGCTAATGACAGGAAGGTCGCCTGGGTGAGGTGACCTGTGGGGGGGGGGCCCGGGTTTAGCAAATAGGGCATCCACAATAACAAGTGTGTCACTAACCCCGCCGTGCATAATCGGAGTTTTATAGGATTGTTGGAGATGCTGACAGCTCAATTAAAGTGTAACCCTTTGTACCATATACCCTGGCAGAATGACAGAAATATTACCAACAAAAAAGGGAGGGGACCACAAGGGAACTGGTTAAAGATCCAGGGTTCTTTTTCTTTCCCCCCTTCATCGGAGCCTGCACAGAGCAGGCTGCAGAAAGCATCCATTTGTGAAATAATAGGTTGTCCAGGGGAGGGGTATGGTGCCAAACATGGCTACAAAAAAAAAAAGCTGCTCTTAAGTGGTCTTCCTGATGTTTCTATGGAAACACTATAGTGTCAGGAGAGAAAGTTAAAATTGGGTTTTAAGCTTTTCATGGCTTTTCTCCCCTTCCGCTCCCCCCGTCCCCATCCCCGTCCCTACTTTATATAAAATATGATAAAGAGAATTTCAGGGATCAGGGAAGGGAGCGCTCCTGTAAGGAAAAGCGGCTCATCTGCCTAGAAGCGGTAATGCCTGCACGATGATCCCTTGTTTTCCATCACCCACCCAGCCCTCAGTTTGTTTCTCGAGAGAAGGCAGCGTTCTGTTGCTTCCTTTTCATGCCTGCCCCTTCAGCCGTTCCCGAACATTCCGGCTCTCGGAGCCTCTCCCAAATTAAGTGCGGCACGCAGCCGTGTTTGCTCGCACCGGATCCGCCGCCCAGCGCTGGTTTTCCTTCGACCAAGGTAATGATTTGCATCGAAGTGCATTTCACTGGTGTCAGGGAAACCACAACTGCCAGTGCCAAGGGGTTAATAAACCAGCTACTGGAGATTATTAAGGGCTGGGATTCTTCGTGTCCTGTGTTTTTAGCAGTCCAGAGTAAGCAGAACAAGTCTTGGAAGGCAACAGAGGCAGAAACTACTGCAAGGCAGGAGAATAATGTGATTTGCTGGGTGCTGTGTCCTGTTCAGAGAGGTAAACCGGGGTTAGAGTGGAAGATGTGCCAGTCCCTTAAATACCTGATTGCATTTCGTAACATACTGGAACATTCGACTCCACAGGAAGGATGTGTGGTGGCCGTACCTGTAGAGTTTGCAACGTGCTGATGATTTTATAAAGTCTCATTTCAGAAACAGTCATAAAGTAGGGCTAAGGGAAGAGTGCCCCTGTCCCAGAGCTGTCAGCTGAAGGAGAACTCAACAAGAGTTGGAGGAACTTTTGTATTACCTGTGTTGGCAAAATCTAGAGGCTGAAATATTGGAGCAGTCAGTAATCAAGGCCAGGTTGGACGGAGCTGGGAGCAACCTGGGCTAGTGAAAGGTGTCCCTGCCCATGGCAGGGGGTGCAGTGAGATGGTCTGTAAGCTCCCTTCCATCCCAAACCATTCTGGGATTAAAAATAAAGATGCAGTAACAGCAAACACTAAGTTTGTTCTCCCCATCAACTTTGTCCATAGTGCTGCTGTTCCTTGCAGGAATTTGGTGGCTGTCCTTTGTTGGAGGTGGCAATCCTCATTGCTGGTGCTGTGATGAACCCTAAGAGTTGCTTAATCAGCGTTGGGGTTTTTTTCAGTACATCTCTCAAATTTTCTTTAGTAGCTTGTGTGCAGAGAGCTTGGAAATTAACGAGTTGCAGGTTGATTGTCCTTCAAGTTTAAGCACAGCCATTATCTTTTGCTGCAAGTCAGGTGTTAGATCCTCTCTGTTCTTTGTCTTCAAATGGAAATCGTGGCTGATCAGCCCCAGCATTAGGTAACCATTCATGGAGTAATTACCTGCTGCACAGTCACTGCCTTGTGTTTAGGGAATGTTAGAGAAGAATTGGGTACAATGTTCTGATTTCATTTTCTCATAAAGGTGCAGAACATAAATTTGAATGGTTTCTTCAAGGTGGGAGCATCTTTGTAGCAAAACTCTGCTGCTGCTGTGCCAGTTTTTAAGGGAGGTGGGAGGGGTTTTCCATGTGCACAACTGTAGTGAGAACATCCAGGGGTTTTGGGGTTTTTTTTGCAATGTTGCTGTTAGATACTGAAGTTGGAGAGTGTTTGAGCTTTCCTGTTTTCAGAACACTACAGAGCCACTCCAAGTTCTTGTAGCCTTTTTTTTTTTTTTTTTTTTTTTTTTTTTTTTTTTTTTTTTTTTTGTGGTTCACTTGGTCCTCAGTTGTGCACTGCTACTGTAAGAGATCACAGAATCCCAGAATGGTTTGGGTTGGAAGGGACATTAAAGCTCGTCCCATTCCACCCCCGCCACGGGCAGGGACACCTTCCACTATCCCAGGCTGCTCCAAGCCCCAATGTCCAGCCTGGCCTTGGGCACTGCCAGGGATCCAGGGGCAGCCCCAGCTGCTCTGGGCACCCTGTGCCAGGGCCTGCCCACCCTCCCAGGGAACAATTCCTGCCCAATATCCCATCTAACCCTGCCCTCTTATAATTTGAATCCACTCCCCCTTGTCCTGTCCCTCCAGAGCCTTGTCCAAAGTCCCTCTCCCTCTTTTGTGTAAGCCCCTTTTAGGTATCAGAAGGGAGAGGGAAGTTTGCTATGGGTTTCCAAGTGTAAAAACTTAAACCAGCTTCATATCTCATTGACCAGGAGACCAAGCAGCATTCCCTTAAATTCCTGGGGAAAAAAAGACTAAAGTCTGGGAAACTGAGAAAACAAGTTCTATTTTTATGGAAGGATTCCCAACCCAGTAGGAATCTTCAAGAGTTTATTCCCTAGAGGCTTTAAAGAGAGAGCAACCTCATCCAGTGGAAGGTGTCCCTGCCCATGATAGGGGATGAAATGAGATGAGCTTTAAGGTCATTCCAGCCCAAACCATTCTGGGATTCCATGGCTCTCTATGGAGCAGTGATTCAGCGATTACCAAAAGCTTCCTTTGGCACGCAGGTGTTGTTTGGAGGTGAAACAGTCTGAGCTGATGTCTGCCATGTGCTGGAAGAATGGACTTGAACACTAGAAACCTGTTAGAATTAAATCTTCTGCAAGCAAAAAATATCTCTTAAGGATTAACCTCTTGTTTATTACCAGGTGACACCAGTGCAGAGTTGGCTGGTCATGGAATCCTGGAGGATTCACCAGCGTTTGTTCTCCAAGTTAATAGATTTACAGGAAGTGGGTGTTTTCTTGACCAGAATTTGTATGTAACAATTAATTTGTGATCCTGACTGAGTGGCTGCCTTTGGAGTTGTTTGAGGGACAATGTTTTTCATGAGTGAGAGCTTTTCTTTTCTGAACAGGATGCACAGGAGCTGTAGGAAATTCCTAGCAGTGCTAGCTGCTAATCATGGCTGTGGGAACTACAGACCTGAGTGGAAAATTAGGAATTTGTGCTGTTAATGATGAAGTGTGAGATTACCTATTTCATTCTGTCAGAACAGCATCAGAGAAACAATATGGGGGTCAGCTAAAAATCAGAGAAGGGGAAGAAACAGAAGCCATGGCAGATCCTTTTCTGACAGAAAACAGAAACCAAAGTGGAATCATGGAATGGTTTGGGTTGGATGGGATCCTAAATTCATCTAGTTCCAACCCCTGCCTTGTAGGTACCTTATTTCCTTTTCCAGAAGGTCCACTCTTGGCTCTGCTGACTTCAAAGACCATTTTTAAGGCTTCTCACCTGCCAGTATCTTCAATGCAGCATTAAGCAACTTCAGGAGGTCACTTTTTAAAATGCCAATAATTTGCTATTTAAACTCTGAAATACTTCTGCAGAACAAATTGATCATTGTTTCGCCATTGAGTTGTTATTTCAGCAGGCAAGCTTTGGAGCTCACAGAAGGCACCCAGAGCAGCTGGTTGCTGTGTATTCAGATGAACTGGGTGTATGACATGCCCTGGTGCTTTGACCAGTGCTGGGTGTGTTGTTTTTTTTCCACCTTAGCTCCAATCAATCCGAGGCTGGCGGCTTTTCATTAGCTGCTCTTGCTCCCACGGTAATGTTGGGATTGCAGAGCCTGCTGGCAGTCTGTAACTTCCCCAGGTGCCCTGGAGCTCAGCAGCCTAAGCTGATTGACTCAGTTAGGGCCCCAGTCCCTAACAGCAAATGCAATCAATAAATCTTTGTTGGTAAATAATTGCTATCGAACAGAGTTTTAATATAAATTTATGAGTGGTGTTTTATCACAGCTTGAGGCTACAGCAAGCCACTGAGTGATGGATTTCAGATCACACTTGCATTCATTACATTAACTTTGTAAGTTATTTAAAGCTTGTACACTTAACATTGCTTTTGGCTTGCAATGACCTCCTGGGAGTAGACGTAGCACACACATTACTGATGGAGAGCCCGAGGTACCTACGGGCGGCCGCTCCCTTCGCCCCGTGGATCCTCCAGCAGAACCCAGGGACTGCGGTCCGTGTGCTCCACTTGGAGCCTTTTTTCCTCCAGCTCCTTAAAACCACAGGCTGGAGGAGTCTGCTTGGAGAAACCATTCCTCCCTTAAACACAGAACTGCAGTTTGGGAGGGAAGGTGGTAAAAAAAAAAAAGTGATTTGAGGTGTGAAGCTCTTCTGTGTGTGGAAATCGGAGGTGTTAAATTCTCAGTGTTGGGTCTGGAGGCTTTGAGTCAGATGCAGCCAACTGCTGATGGAGGGCTGTAAGAAATGAAAGATTTCATACAAATTAGGGAAAACAGCATTGTCCAGTTAATAATAATTTAAGGCAGGGATTATTTAGGCCAAAAAAATTGGTATTTGGAGTCGAAGATTGACTTAGTCTCTTACTGTGTAGCTTGGGGACTCAGTGGGATTTTTCCAGTGTGCTGTGTGTACGTGGGGACCTGTTTGGCAGTGGCTGGGGACATGCCCAAGCTGCCCCTGAGTTGCCTTGGAGGTACCAGGGGTCAGCAGGACCCCCTGGATGTCATTTCCTCAGCACAGGATCTGATCTGACTCCAATGTAGCCATAATCTGACTGAAGGAAAGGTGTTGGGTTTTTTTTTTTTCCTGTTAAATAACATTTCTTGTCATATGTGAGCCATTTATCTTTTTTTAAGTGTGGCTAATGTTAAAGTGCGTTTATAACTGATCTAAACTCTGATTCTAAGACCATTTCTCCAGACCGTTCTATAAAATTACCACAAAGTGGTGGCCTTGGGGATAAAAACTGTGCTTTATATGGGCTGCTTTGCTTTATTGCACTTTAAGTTAGCTCCTTGTATTCAGAGCAGTTTCCTCTCCAGGTACTTCAAGATACTTTTAATTATCGCATAATGTGAAAATGATTCTGTTTGCCAAAGGAATGCCTGAAGAAAATGGATTGGGAAGTCTGGTTTGTTAGTTAGGCACAAATAGGTCTATCATTCGTATTCAGTTCTGAGCTGGGAGGGTTGGTTTTTGTTTGGTTTTTTTTAACACCAAAGCACAGAGTTCTGCTTTAAAAGCATGGCAAAACCTCATTTTGAATAATTTTCTTCATTTAGATCCCAAACTAGACTGTCAAAATTCGTACTTCGATAGTAGCAAAACTTAAAGTAGTAAAAACCACAACCGTGGTAGATTTTTACTATTTATTGAGATTACAATTGGCATGAATTGAAAATTACGTAAGTAATGACATGTTTTCTGTATAGCAAAGGGGGGCAGTTAAAAGGTTATGAAATATATACATTTTACTGGCTTCAAAACTTGAAAAAAAAAAAGGCAGAGGGGAAAAAAAAAAAATCCCCATTGTGATCCTTAGTGCTTTTTCCCCATTAGAAGGTCTGAAGAACAAACCAGTGCAGGGAAACAGTAATTTTTGATCCCCACGGCACAGCACTAACTAGAATTGGGTCCCCCTAAACGCCAGCGCCGTGCTGCAGGTGAGGTATGAAAGATGGGAAAGGTGAAGAGACAGATCACCTCCTATAGACAAACAGGAGAGTCAAAGGCAGAAATAAGCTTTCATTTTTTAATAGAAGAAAACAACGTCTCCAAGCGCTGGCAGGCGGTAATTGGGATGAGCCGCTCGCAGGAGCTTTGCTGAGGAGGCGTTTCAGAAACGCCGTTCTCCTTGAAAAAGTTTTGAGTTCTAGCAAGGAACAGCACAAAAAAAAAAAAAAACAGACACGTAACCACCCACCCCCCCCCCCCGCCCCCCCCCGACAGGCAGGAAGTTGGGAGTTCGGATTGCTGTGTAATTCAGGTGTCCAACACGAGCTTTTCTTCACGGTCCCGTCCTTGGATTGCCTTGAATTTGGGAAGGGTTCTTCTCTGAAGTTCTATTCCAGCCATGTGGCCAGGAGCAGGACTTTTACTTGAGTAGAGCTGGCCTGTGTCCCCTCCTGGCTTTGGGGTTGGTTCTGCAGAGGAATCACTTCATAAAGCTGCAGGTTTAATGGGAAAACAAACAGTGGAACTTGTTTTCAAGCTTTAAACCCCCTTCAACAAGAACAGCTCCATGGGAGTTGGAAGCACCGTGCTTGGCAGGGCATCTTTCCGTGTTCTGTTTTCCCTTTGTTTTACTTGCCTTGTACATGAGAAGGGAAAAATTAGTTTTATAGGGATTCAGGAACTGAAGTCTGTGTTGGGTGGATTCCTGGCTTTGATTTAATGAAATTGATATTAGCGTCTGCTTTGTTCAGAGCTTGATCTGAGACACCAGTGCATCCCGGTGGTGTGGGTACTGACCACAGGGTCTCCACTGGACATTCCAGGAAGGCTTTGCACAACCGCAGTACTGTCTGGATTCATTAGGAACTGCCTTCTGGCTTGGGTTTGGAAATTAAAATTTCCTCAGGAAGTGCATTCTTGATATACCTACCACCTTGAGTGCTCTACAGCACGTGGGATTTTATTTTTCAAAGTGAGTTTCTGGTTTTCAGCTGAGAACAGCTGAATGTACAGCAGCAGTTCCTGTCTGTTTGTCTGTTGGAACACAATGATGACTTCTAATCTTTGCTGTTGATGAGAAGTTATGGCTGCCCCATTCCTGGAAGTGTTCCAGGACAGGTTGGACAGGACTTGGAGCAAGCTGGGATGGTGGAAGGTGTCCCTGCCCATGGCGGGGGGTTGGAACTGGATGCGTTTTAACGTCCCTTCCAACCTGAACCGTTCTGGGATTCTGTGATTGTTGGCATTCATCCCTGATGTTTAGATTGGATATGGTGTGTGGAAAGGTGATTCACTTTGCCCACCTCCTTTTCCCTTCTATCACACCTCTGTCATTAAATTATCCAGGATTTACTGGAAAAGCTTTGTATTTGCTCTGATTCTGTCTTGCTGCTCTTGCCTGGGGTTGGGGTCTCTTCAGCTGGAATGAGTAGCCAGGAGGGGTTTCCATGGTGGTGTCGCCTTTCTGCAGAGGGAATAGGAACACTCGTGTGCTCCTCTGTGGGCAAGGAATCCCCAGGAACATGCTGAAGGGAGGCCACACAGCAGGATCCTCCCTCAGCCTAGGGCTCATCATTTTTTTTGGAGGGTGAGGAAATGCAGAGCAGGGTGTCTCCATCAGCTGGGAATCCACGTGGGTCACCTTACTCTGTGTCATCACACCAAAGTGTGCTTTCCTGAGGCATAGAATTCAGTGCAAAAGGGGCTTTTTCTACCCATTGGACGAAGCCAATGGAGGGAATGTGCACTGTGGGAGAGGCAGAGCAAAGAGAGTAACTTGCAGGAGAAAGCCTCTCCGAAAACGCTCGCGATTACCCTTCTCTCTGTGTCTTAGGCAGTTGTGTGTTGTCTGGAGGGTGTTTAACCTTTTCTTTCTCTCTCTCTCTCTCTCTCTCTCTCTCTCCTCCCCCCACCAGGGGATGCTGCTAAAGCGGAGTGGCAAGTCCCTGAATAAGGAGTGGAAGAAGAAGTACGTGACGCTGTGTGACAACGGCGTGCTGACCTACCATCCCAGCCTGCACGTAAGTACTCCCTGCTCCCGGAACGTTCAGCAGCCCTGCAGAGCAACGTCACACGTGGCTTTGGTGAGACCACTGCAGTGGAGGAGCTTCTTCCTCTCTCTTCGTTCCCCTCCCTCTCAAAGAGTCATCATCTGAAATGAACCTCCCTGCTGCAAGTCTGAGTGCACTCCCTTTGAATCCCCTGGGACTGGGGCTTCCTTGCATCCCAGGAGCTGTTCGAGCCTTTATTTTCTGCTAACTCTTTTATGGGTTAAAAAAACAGCAGTGTTTTATAAGGAAAACTTTCCTAGAGGTAGTAAAGAGTGAGGAGAGGTCGCTGTCAGTGTGCAGTGCTTGTGGTTTGTTCAGCAGTAATTCTGAGCAGCTTTTTGGAAATGGCCTAGCCATTAAAATATGTTCCATACAAGTTTTCCATGTTGGGGCATTTGTCATTGTCCAAGGATGTTTCCTGTCCCCCAGAGTGTGTGACACAATTCCAGTTATGGACTTGGGGATAGAAGGAGCACAGAGATCCCATTCATGACCAGCCCACCCCAAAAATCATGGTGTGACCCTCACCAAGGTTAAATAATAAATACGAGATAGATAGATAGATAGATAGATAGATAGATAGATAGATAGATAGATATGTGGTTTTATATACTATCTGATCTTGTATTTTATCATCATCCCACGTATGAAAATCAGAGGGTTGCCACTTGGAATGCTTTCAGGGCCAGTTGTTGGTGGCATTTTGGGCTCCCAAGCACTTTCACATAAGGAGTGAAAATCAAGGTTTTGATGCATTTTCTATAAACTCTGAGGTTTATAGACCTGCACCTGGAACTGGCAGGAAACTTCTGCTTTAGATGGGTGGTGTCTGAGGAGCATGGAACCCTAGAATCATTAAGGTTGGAAAGCCCTCTGAGATCATCAAGCCCAGCTGTAAGCCCAGCACTAAACCATGTCCCCAAGTGCCACATCCACGTCTGGTCACACTGATGCTGTGCTTGCCCCGACTGGCTGTTCCCTGTCTGTGGAATGTGAGCACTTTTTCTCTGCCTTGACACAAGATTTTAGAGTCTCAGGTCCTGCCATAGTGATGCTTTGCTCTAGCTTCTGATGTGATGTCCATGTCTCTTAAAAATTACGTAGTAAATTAGATGACAAGTAGCTTCAAGGCATTGCTGCTTCCCATCAGGAAGCTTGTCCCTCAGCCCTTGCGTTCTGGAGCAGGGTTTTCACTGCTCCTTTGTGTGATGTAGTTCACGTCTTTCTGCCCAATTTGGTCGCTTTAAGTGCCTCTAAATTTGAGTAATTCTGCTGTGAAGTAGCCCTGAAATACCCAAATTGGTGTATTGGTATGGCTTCCAGAAGGGGAGCACGGATACTGTGTGGCCCCATGGAGCTGCCACCTGAGTCTGCCTTCGATTGTGCTGGTCATCAGCAAGGAGGAGGCTGTTGTGTGTGCCCTGGCCCCTTCCTGGCTGCTGGAAGGGCTCTATTGTTCCTGGCAGGGCCGTGCACGTGTTAGTTTTTCATTGCTCTGGCAGACAATAGAGAAACTTCTTCTCTGCGGGCTCCCCCGGAGCTGCGGTGGCTCCCCCAGAGTAAGAATCCATTGAGGTTACACGTAATTACTTTGAGATTAGAGGTAAATCCATCGGAGATTAGAGAGAATCCATTTAAAGAAGAAGTAATTACCAGCCTGTAATTGTTTCCCTCTGTCCCCCACCGTGCCCTCCCACCCCAGGAAGAAGGTGCTCGGCTCGGTGTTGCCGTTTGCTCCCTGCGTGGATCGGAGGGGTTTGTGAGGGAACCACAGAGATTTTAAGTCTCTGTCACACTCCCAGTACACTTTGTACTAAACTTTGTTGGCAGGAATGTCACAATTTCTTCTTGTGGATTGCCAGGTGAGAGGTTCTTCCCCCGAACAGGACTCTGATGCTGTTTTGCTTTTGCTGTTTTTTGTTTATCAGTAATGTTTTGTTCCTTTTTTTCACAACTTAGCCAAAGCGATGAATTTTTAATGCTGTGCTTGCATTGCTGTCTGGGATAATTTCTTACATTGTTTTGAAAAAGCAGGGCCTTATTCCTACCAAGTTTCCCATAAAGCAGCAGTGAAGAAAAGAGTTTCTGTTAGCCATCTAAAGTCAGTTTCCTAAACTTATGTAAAGCCTGGCTCTAATCTGACCAGTTCGATTTGGGTTGTTTCAAATGTGCAGGTCATTTTAGTTAATCAAAATGTTGCCCTCTTAATTCTGGAGTGAATTTTTAATTGCAGTGAAAGGTGGGCTGGCCTCTAGTGGTGGCAGAAAAAGTAAATTCAGGAGGTCATTTGGTCTGTTCAGCCTATGGTTTGAGTCAGAGCATAACACCTTGTGTTGCAAAGACCAATTACAATGTGTAGTGGCTGGTGGTGAGCACTGTGTTAACTATTGCTCGAGGTTTGGCCACAAGCGGATCAGTTGTCTCTGCCAGATGTGGCTCAGGCACAAAGCAGAGGTTTTAACGTAGAAAATATGTATTGCAGAAACCAGCCCTGACATCCTCCTTGAAAGCATTGCCTACAGAATGAAAGCTTTTGGGGTGGGGAGGGAAAAATCAAATTAGGCCCTTTCTTGCAGAGGAGGTGTCCCTGGGAGGGTCAGGCCTGTTTGGCAGGGCAGCGTGTTGAAATGAGTGCAGCATTGTGCCAGCTAAATGAGTGACTCCTGATGCCACCAGGTTGATGTTTGACACAATAGCGAAATCCTTCTCCTTTCTTTTCAAGGAAGTGGGGGGAGAGGAAAATGGGGGAAGAAAAATATATGTACATAAGCACCCTACTGTTTCCTGACTTGGTCATGTCAGGTTTTTTCAAGAGCCTCAAACCTTCCCGTCCCTTGGGATGCCGAGGAGCTCCGCCGATAGAAAATGGTTGGGGATAATGAGAGAGAACTTTGACCCGCAGGCTTCAAAGTTCACCAGAGCTCCCTATTCATCTTGGGCTTCTGGAGCAGAGCTGTGGAGTGGATCACTAAAATTCTGGCCGGCAAATTCCATGTCAGCTTCCCCAAAGGGCCCCGGGGGAATTTGTCGAGGCATCTCCCGGCTTTTTAATGGCGGGATGGCCCTGCGCGAGGGCTCCCGGAATGCATTCGCCGGGATACCTGCTGGGCAGCACTGCTTCATCTGAGCCTTCTCCCGATGAATAGCTGATGATGTCTCACCACTGGCTGCCTGCCACAGGGCTGCCAGCGTGCCACAGGTCAGCACATGACAAAGCTTTAGCTGTGCATGTCCATTTTCTGCTCTTGTATCTTCACCAGCGCTGCACCTCGTTTACGAAGAGGAGAAAAGGAGGGGGAAAGGGCTGAAAACAGCTTAGGTTTTGGTAAGGGCAGTTTTCCCCTTTTATGTTTAGTCTGGTCTAGATTTGATTTGAAATAAAAGCACAGTGCTGGGGCACCTTATGGGGTGGATGAAGAGCTTCTTAAATACGTGAGAAGGAAGGTGTGATGCCCATCTAGAACGCACCTGGTACACAAACCCCGTGTATCTACACAGCAAGGTTGGTGTTTGCTTGCTGCAGCCTTTAACCTTCATCCTCACTGCTCTGGTTTAATGACCTGGGGATTGTAACTGTCCTCAAGGCGGGGGATATCTGGCTTTATCTCCATGAGAGATGTGTGGATTCACCTGGTTTGCTCAATTCATCCCACAGCAGCCACAGTTCTAAATTCTCTCTTAAATACAGCGCTGGCTGGGCGAGCAGCTCATGTGAGCATTAGCAGTGTTGTTCTGCTATAATAAATTGGATTATTGTTCTCAAATAATTTTTTTAAAAGGCAGCATTTCAGCCTGGTAAGGAGTCAGACCCAGCACCAGGCTAAACTTGGCACAAGAGCTTCAGCAATGCATTATACAGACACATTCTCTCTGGGAATACCCTACAAACCCCAGGCACTGTAAAATTCCTTAAGACTTGAGGTGTCATTTGAGCTTTCTCAGCTTGGCCATTTCCTCCAGAAAAAGCAGATGGTGAGAAGCAGGAGGCATTTGAGAACCTCCTCTGTGTTGGTATCTGGAAGTGTTGTAGCTCCGTGCGCCTTTCTCGGGTCCCAGCGTTTTTCTCAGAGCTGCAGTTGAAATTGTTGTTACCAGCTTGTGTGATTTTCCTGAACTATTTGGAGACAGAAAGCCTGCTTGCAAATGCAGGATCCCATCTCCCCTCATGCTAGAGAACAGTGTGGTGTCCCGTGTGGCCAGTCAGCACCCGGAGCCTGGTGCTGCTCCAGCCAAGGGAACCGCGCTCCCCTTCCCATTAGGAATATCCCCCACAGCCATCGTTGCAGCTCAGCCTTGTTTCCAGGCTTGTGTTACCTCAGGCAGTTCAATAGCTCTGAAGTGTGTTGTTTGTGTTGCTTTAATAGAAATATTCATGCTCATACATTTCTAAAATACCATTGTGTGTGTCCTTCCCCCCCCGCCCCCCCATTTTTGCTCTGAAGGAATGTAAAGCTGGATATTGGCTGGCTCTGAAGGGCCTTTTAACTGGCATTTCCTATCAACAACTGATCCCTAAATCAGCCTTCGGTAAATACAGACTTGGACTGACAAAAGGACCCTGGAAGTCCTCAAGGCCAGGTTGGACAGGGCTTGGAGCAACCTGGGATGGTGGAAAGGTCCGTGCCCATGGCAGGGGGGTGGAACAGGGTGGGCTTTAAGGTCCCTTCCAACCCAAACCGTTCTGGGATTCTGTGTTACTTCCCACATGTGATGTAGCTCTCCCTCCTGAGAGAGCAGTGACCAGAACGAACGCTGCAGAGCTACAGTTTGAGTATTGATGAGGATAAATCTGAAGCTTGTGTAAACTTTTATTGTAGTTACTATTTCATGCATTAACATGCTTAAAATATTGGTTAGGATAGGAAAAAATGAATGATAGAACAGTTAAATATGAGCCTAGTAATTTCTGATTATTTTTATAAAGTGCTGTAGCTGTACAGATCACTCAGACACTTTGGAGCTCCCTGGAAAACTTCTTTATTATCTTAACCTGAAAGATGTAACGGAGTGAAGATAAAATGGGGGGGAAAACATAAAACTGAGGAAGATCGTAGAACCACAGAATATCCTGAGTGGGAAGGGACCCACAAGGATCTGTCCAGGCCTCAGTGCCCTCGAGGGAGTCGACACTCAGTTGTGTGGCAAACAAAACTGTGCTTTGGCAGAGCTGCACAGGCTGGAGCAAACACGCGTTTCAGTGTCCTGTCTGCCTGCTCTCTCTTCAGAAAGTCAAGGAAAATTCTTAGGATCAGAATGAGTTGCAATTTAAAAGGCAAAAGCCAAGCTATTAATTAATCAGGGGGGTTTATAAAATTAGAGCTTCCTGTCCAGCCGAGCTAACTGCTGTGGGTATAAATGCTTCATAAATTACTCAGGGTGGTAAAACTCTGGTTTGTCTTTTACAGCAGCTCTCATTACAAAGGCTGAATGAGAAGTGAAGTGCAAGGGGAAGAGTTTCCTTAAACTTTTATGCAAATAAGCGATCCATTTACAAAAAAGCCAACATTTTGTTGCTGTTGTGTTCCAAGTGTTGCCCTGACTTCCTCCCCTGCCCCTGCAACACTGATGGAGCTGATTAACACCACGGTAGAGGTATAGCCAGTGCTTTTTATTACTGAAATTTAATGTTCTTGATTCCCAACGTGAAGCAAACAGATTCATGATGACCTTCTTTTTGTCAGGACAGAGCGCTTTAGGGTGAGCAGTGTTTTCCAGAATGCGTTTCCATCCCTCTGTTCTCCTCAGAAGATAACATTTCATGGCTTTCCTTAAGACTAACTATGCATTATGAAGCTGAATGATATTATGGCAGTGTTTATATGCGAGAGGGGGGTGGGAACAGCTAATTTCCCAGGACCATTTGATGAATATATTCCACTGTGGCTCGTATCCCGACTGTCCATCCGCGGCTCAGGCCCTTCCTGGGAAAAGCAGCGAGGGCGAGGAGTTGGGGAGACTTTTTTGTGTGTGTGTGTGTGTGTGTGTGTGTGTGTTGTGTTGTTTCTTCTTAGGTGTGCCTGTGGCCCCACACGGAAACCAATCAAGGAGCGATTTATGTTCATTAAGGGCTTGTCAAAACTGAAAAATTTTCTAATCAACGGCGATGTGGCGGCGGCCCCTCCATGGCTGGGAGTGTCGCCTCGGCGGCAGCGGCTCCGTGCCTGTTACAACTCTAGGCTAGGAATCTGCTGATGATTACATTAGGCTAAGCTGCGAAGTAAATGAACCATGGCTTATTTAGGTGCAACTAGCTCCAGTGTAGTCCTGCCCCGCAGGGCACTTTATAGCGTTTTATGGCTTTAAAATTAGTGTAGCTTCCCATTTGCTGCAGGGTGCTGCATGTTATGCCTTTGAACTCAATAAGCAAAGGGAAGGGGGCCTTTTGTTTTTTTTCTTCTCCCTCCCCACCCCTCCCCCTTCCTTTTCTTCTTTTTTTTGCAGTTTAGCAATTTTGTTTTGCATCTTTTCCAGACGGCGTTTTGCAATAAAAATGTCTGACTGCCACAGAGAGGCACAAAAGTCAGGGCTCCATCCAATTTCCCAGGCTGCTCTGGTTTGGGGGGAAGAGGATTTGGTTGTTGCTGAGGGTGAACAATAGGTTTTGTGGGTCCAATAGGTCAGCTCACAAAATTGGAATTGTCTTTCAAAAAATACACTGCACGCGGTCTTTAAAATGTCATCCAGAGGTGCAACCATAAACTTCCTTTTCCATAATAATTTTTATTACGCCTCAGATCAGGAAACACTATTTCAACCTCAGTAAGTGGAGCCTTAGGAGTGTTATGTCCCATTGAACACTGGGGAAAAACTGCCACAAAATGAAGGTGTTTCTTGTAGAATCACAGAACAGTTTGGGTTGGAAGGGACCTTGAAGCTCATCTCGTTCCATCTCCCTGCCATGGGCAGGGACACCTTCCACTAGACCAGGTTGTTCACATCCCCATCCAGCCTGGCCTTGGACACTTCAGGGATGGGGAAGAAGCTCATTAGGAGCTATGTGGAAACCAGGCACAGATCTGGGGAGGATTCTTAGCCTGGACCTGTTCCTAGTGATGGAAAAACAGGCTTCTGAGAGATTGGAATAGCTGAAAAGGAAGAAAAAAGTGTGATGCTCATACCTGTGTACCATTATAGCCAGGGAAAGTCACTGCTCTCAGAGAGTCTCTCATTCCATATGTGGTGCATTGGAAAAGGGTGGCAGTGGGACAGATGGAAGAAACATGGGGAGGCCTCTAGGAAGGAGCAGATAATTTTTTACATTTTAGTGTTGTGACATATGTTGTATCCCGAGGTGAGTGGTTTCAGTGTGAGCTTGGAAACCCCTTTACCCAGGGGGATCCTGCATTTACAGCCCCAGTGAGGGGCTTTCTCTCTATCCACCATCTCTTGTAGTATTTGAAAACCCTCAAACTCCATAATGTTTTTTATATCCATGTTTTTGGTAACTAACCTTAGCCGTGGCTTTAACTTAAGGATGGCTCTAGGGAGCAGCCATGCATAGGACAAGAGGGAATGGCTCTAAGCTGAAGGAGAGTGGATTCAGATTGGATATTGGGAAGGAACTGTTCCCTGTGAGGGTGGGGAGGCCCCAGCCCACAGGTGCTGTGGCTGCCCCTGGATGCCTGGAAGTGTCCGAGGCCAGGCTGGACATAGGCATCAAGCTGGAACCACCCCATAGCCTTGGTTCAGCTCGTGGTCTTTGGTGGAGTGTCTTCTCCAGCTTTGAGGACCATCAGAAATCATTACAAATTTAACAGCTGCTGGCACTGGAAGTCCAAAGAGGCCCCCAAAAATAGCAGTGTCTCTTTTTGGTAGGCCTGCTTAGAAAACATGGTCATACCCATTTGCTCAATTTGCATGTCTGAAAGGCTTCTGCTCAGTTAATTGGTTAAATTAATTTCTGCTGTTGTAAACAGAGCTGCTGTATTAAGAGCAGAACTAAAGTAATTTTACTTTACATTATTCTGTGTCATGGCACATCGTTCCTTTCTTACTCAAGGCAATTCATTTTGTGGGGCTGTCAAGTAATATTTGGTGTCATCTTCAGTCAATACAGCTTTTCTTGATTTTCCCCTGATATTTTAACAGTTTATTTAGTCCTGTAGATAATGGTCAATGGCCTTGAGTAGTCAAATTAACACCTCGGCGGCGCCGCATCAGAGCGGTAACCCGGGGACGCAAAGGGATGAGAATCGACGTGGGGAGCGCGTTTTGGGGGATTATGGATTGATGGATGCGGAGGCAGCATCGCCCCGCTCTGACTAAGATGGAGCTGCCAGTTAGTGCTGACTGCAGGCCATCACCTGCGTGGTGCCTCAGCAGCTCGGAGCCGGATGGAGACCTCGGGATAGCCCTCAGTTCCCGGGATCAGCGGAACGTTCCGCCGCGCTCCGGCTCCCGCCAGAACCGGGGGAACGGCGCCGACTGGGTTCGGCGCCCGCCCGTGGCTCCTGTAGGGAGCTCTTTGGGACAAGGCAGGCACTAATGGCTGGTGCCCCTGCCCTGGGAGGAGGGGGAGCCGTGTTAAGCCGTGCTGCTGCCAGCGAGCTGCGAGCCCCGGGTCCCCCCGCCACAACTCTCAGTTGCTAGCAGGTTTCTCTCACTGCACCTCATTTGCATCTGGGACATCAATTAGCATGTTTGTTGAGGCTAATTGAATGAAACTCAATCATAGCTCTTAATTGCTTGACTATGTGAAAAGAAATCACATTAATGCAGCTAATTAAGTGTATGGCAATAGATGCAACATAATTAGGAGCGAAATGTAGAAAACAAGCGACGGCGGAGGTGCGAGCGCGGGGTGCGGGGGATCGGGGCGCCCGCGTCTCCTCTGCGCCACATGTTTGGGGAGGGGGTCCCTCTGCTTTGCTGCTGGCTTTAATTTTTTTTGATTTTTTTTTCCCCCTGCCTTGCTGAATGATGAACGCGGACGAGTTGAGAAGAAAAATGCAAATGGATTCGCAATTACTACTTTTTCAAGCTGTTGAGGGGCAGAAGATGGCACGTCTGGGGTGGCCCACTGTTGAGTGGGCTCTAGGGACTTGTTAAGTGCTGTTTAAAAGTACTTGGCTTTGAATTACCCTCATGCCTTGTTAAAGGGTTTTTTCCCCTTTTTTCTCGGATCAGCATTTTCTACAACTAACATCTCGGGGAGTTATCCCTGTACCATTTGCATATCAAAATCCAGCTTGCTGTCTTCTCTTTAACACAGCATATTCCAGATGACAGCAAGACCCTCATCTGTTCTAATCTGATCAAACCCTCCATTGCGCTTCAGAAGCCCTGGCATCATTTTGTAGTTTGAACTTTCATTCCCCAAGCGGGGATCTGACGGGGCTGGGAACGTGGTCCCTGCCCTCCTCTCCTCGGGGAGACCCGCAGATTATCACTGTGCATCCTGCACACGATGAAAGGGCCTTTATTATTTACATTTGATATATCCCCATAAATATTTAAGCTGACATTAATACCTACCCGGCATCTGTTGTTGTTCAGGGGCTTGGGTCTGACGGCGGCTGAGGCGCGTTGGTTTTGTGTTTGCCCACGCTCCCTCGCTTCCTCAAGTGGTTTTGTGCCTCACCTCAGCCTGGTTTACACCCAGTTGAAAGGGCTTTAATGACACCCTGCCACATCTCCCAAGTTGTGAAGTCACACCCGCCCTTCACCTGAAGAATTTGGATCCAAAACCCCCTTCTCCAGTTGAAGTTGGTTGTACGGTAAATAAAACTATTGGAAAAGAGCATGTGCTAAGGTTTAGTCACTCTCTGATTAAAGCTCACTTCAGAGCCCATAAGCAATAAATGCTCAATTATCTTCTGCTTATTGTATTTTAATTTGTGAAGAAGTGACACCCGAGCTAGAAAGTTCTGCCAAGTTGATAATTTACGGAGGAAGCGCGTTTGTTCGTCTCCAGCACCTAGTGAAGGAATTTTCCTGAGTAGATTGCCTTTGTTTCTCTTGGCAGCAGAGCTCTGCATCCTCTCCCCACGAATGGATCAGACCCCACCTTTTGCTGGTAATAATTCTCAGACAGCTTGGAAAAATAAGCTGCTGTGATGGCTTAGTTTGAGGGTTTTATCACCGATTTCTATTAACGATGAAGAAATCCTTGCTCGTCGAGATTTTTGATGGGTTTTGAGCAGAATATATAATTTGTATTGTAAAAACTACCAAAGGTGAAAGGGTCTTGATGAGGGAGCTGATTGCTCCCTGGATTGTGACAGCAGTGAGACAGATTTTGGGTGAATTCAGGAAACTCCTTGTGAAGTGGGTGTTCTGGTGGTGTCCAGGTCTGTGTGCTGCGGGTTGGGAACCAGCCTAGTCAGTGCTGGTAGTCTTTCGTCTTACACTTGTCAATCTGGCTAAATCTTGCCCTCATCACCTGGACAACAGGGAGTTACATTTTTCCTCGTGGAGATGCCCACAGCATCAGCCAGGTCTCTGTGAGGTGATCGAGTTCTGTCTGAAAAGCAGCTCAGACTTTTGGCCTCCACACAGAAGATGCTCAGGAATACCATTCATTCCTTGGTCCCCAGCTTAACTCAAGAGCTTAAGCCCAGATCTTCTCCCAACCACACCAAATTGCTCTTTTTCTCTTGGGGTCCTTAATCCACACAGTCCTGGAGTGGTTTGGGTTGGAAGGGACCCTAAAGCTCCTCTCATTCCAGGGACACCTTCCACTATCCCAGGTTGCTCCAAGCCCCGTCCAACGTGGCCTTGGACACTTCCAGGGATCCAGGGGCATCCACAGCTTCTTTGGGCAACACAGATGTCTTTCCCACTTCTGGCTCCTAGTTTTAAACGTGCTTGCTCTCATCAATTAGATGCAATTTGCATGATTTTTCCCCTTTGATGATATTTTGTGTGGGTGCAGGAAGGGTCATATTCTAAGGAAACAGAGTTGGAATTGCTGAAACCTTCCTGCTGGTGCCCTTTTGTAACTTTGGTGCCTGCTGACCCATTCCAGCCAAATTTGAGGGAGAAAAGATAAAGGCATAAAACACTGGCAGAGAGGAGACACAAATAAACATGCTCAGGAGGGACATTCAGCCTTGCTTCCTCCTGTTTGGGACCTTTAGCTGGTGAATTCCCACACATGGCCCTGTTGTGAATCACCTCTTACCCAGCTGGAGGATCCATGAGAAAGCTCCAGACTTTTGGGGTTAGTTGTTGTGAGATGTGTGGAAGGGATTATCAAGAACATGGAAGGAAGGGGAAAACCATATGGTGGGTGCTGGCAGAGGATGTAGGGCCAAAACCTTGTGAAACCAGGTTTATTCATTCTGCTGCTTACAGAACTCCCCGTTTGATGTTGGCTTTTGGGGTTTTCTCCTCTCTTCCCAGGACTACATGCAGAACGTTCACGGGAAGGAGATCGACTTGCTGAGAACCACTGTGAAGGTCCCCGGGAAGAGGCCGCCCCGAGCCACGTCAGCCTGTGCCCCCATCTCCAGCCCCAAAACCAACGGCCTCTCCAAAGACATGAGCAGTTTACACATCTCGCCAAATTCAGGTAAGAGAAGACCTTGCTAGGGGGAAAAAAAAAGAGGGGTAAAAACTGCATTTCCAGTGAATTATCATGGACAACTGGGATAGGGATGGATATCTCTTAATAATTGGAAGTGTGCCAGGCCAGGCTGATTGGTGCTCAAAGCAACCTGATCTCGTGGAAGGTGTCCTTGCCCGTGGTAAGGGGTGGAATTAGATGAACTTCAGGACGCCTTCCAACCCAAAGCCTTCTGGGATTTACAAACCCACTGATGTGGAAGTTTTTAGGCCCTCGCTGCTGATGTGTCCCCCAGGAGAGATTCTGAGTTTCTTAGTAGCCTTCGGTGTCTGTGTATTTGTTACCTTGTGCTTGCCAAAGCCCTTCATAATTTCACAGTAATTAACATATGGGGGGAATTTATGATCTCTTATCTAATACTTATGAAAAGTAAATGCTGTATGATCTGAAAGGGCTTTTTATGGCTTCCTGGTGAGAGCCACAGCCCTTCTTCCTGCTTTTATAAAGTTCAATATTATGCATTCTTCTAACAGCAAGATTCTTCAGTGGAAAGCTGTTTTAATTTATTGATGGAAGTGGTTTATAGCTCCTCCTGAGCTCTAAACAAAGAAGTTTATTGTTTGCTGAAGTACTTGTCCATACAGCTAAGTGGATTTTAAAAAATTGCATTAAGGGAAAACATTTGAGACAATTCATCTTGTAAAATGCACAGCTTGTACAAAACTCGTAATGGTCTAGTGGAAGTTCTGTCAGCATGTTTGGGACGACATCCATAAAGCACCAAGTGCCTTTTGCATTTATGGGTAACGTAGACACCTCCTGCGTGCGCCGGCAAAAGCGTCCCCGCACATTCCTGCCCCTGTGCAAAGCCCACTGGGATGAGCAGCCCTGGGATTCCTGCATATTCAGGTGTCTTCTCTTGGATGGTGATAGGTACCTATCTCATGTTCCATAGAATCAGGCTGGTTTGGGTTGGAAGGGCCTTAAAAATCATCTAATTCCAAGCCCGCTCCTTCAAGCCGAGATGTAATTCCCTGCTTTTTTTGAGACATTCCCTTTTATTAGGGGAAAACAGAAGTGTTCTTCCTTCCAACTGTGAATGGCACTGGCCAAGATGGATTTTTAAAGCTGTGCCACTGAGCAGACACCCCTGGAGATCTTGGCCTGGGAACTGAGGTGTCTGAAGCTGTGATTTCATCAGACCCTTTTTCAAGTTGTGCCTTGGCACTGGAAGAATTCATAGGAGAAAATTATTCATGGTGGGGTTTTTTTGAGTTTACTATTTCATTTAGATGACTAGGTGTGGGGAGTGCTTCTGCTTTTCAATACACTTCCTAATTTAGGGAAGAAAAGTGCTGGACTAAGTCAATAAACCACAGGTGAAATGTTCAAATAAAGAGATGTTGGCTTTTAAGACATTTGAACAGAGGCAAAAATTACTTGATTGCTTCAGAGAAGCAAGTTTCTGGAAACATATTTAGAGATACATAATAATTTAAGGTTTAGAGCATGGAATTTACATGTTTTGGGATATACTTGGATTACCAGGTCAGGGGGGAAACTTCCCATGACAGTTTACAGCAGGCAGCTCTCCCTGGCAGGGGTGGGAGCACTGTGTGTGTGTGCGCATCCTGGCCAGGCTGAGGTTTGATCACAGAGAAAGAAGTTAATTATGCCAGGAATTCCAAATTTAGATAGGGTATTTCAAATAACACTGTGGGAACGCTTGGAGCTTCTCTCCTCCCTCTTGGCTTCTTCATCCTCTCGCTCAGAAACACTGAAGGACTTTGCTGTTGCTGGTGTCTGGTCAGCACCTGCTGCTTGCTACTGGATTAAAAGCAAGCATAGAAAGGAGCTGCTTGTTGGTAAAGAATGAGAAAGAAAGAAAGCGAAAAAGAGAGAGAGAGAAAGAAAAAGAGAAAGGAAGAGAGAGAATGAGAGAGAAAGAAAGAGAGAAACTAAATGGAAATAAAAAAGTAGCAGGACAGACTGGATCTGGGAAATCCCTGCCAGCAGCTCAGCTCTGCATCAGCCCATGTGTCACTGCCAGTGCTCTGGTGTTCAGGTGAGGCTGGAGGGCTGCATTGCAGAGAGGGAGTTGAAAATATGAGGGGAATATGAAAGACGCTGTCCCAAGCTGTGCCTGCCGTGTTCATCTGAACTCTGATGTGCTCAGTGATGGTGGTCACAGCTCCCGATGGGTGGCAGACCCGTAGGTAGCCAGGGCTCGGTTCTGGAGTGCCAGGAGGACATCTGGAATATCTGCAGCTACCTGCCACGCAGCTCAGAACACCTGCAAATGATCCCTTGCAGGCTGTGCTCCTGTCCCAGGGCTTTCCCTCACTTTTTAGTGCTGGGAAAAGTGTCTGGAGCCTGTGTGATGCTTTAAAATTGATCACAGGGCTGAACTTGTCACTCCCTGGTTTGTGGCTGGGAGGTTTCTGTACGTGGGTCGGCCACGTGGAGGAGGTTTGGACAAACAGAAAGAATCAGCACTTGCTATTTTGATTTTTAGGCCTGTAAATTCACTACGTTTTTGCTGTTTCACGTTACCTCTCCCCAAAACAGTCAAATGCTGCTTATCTTGGATGATGCCTTTGTTTGACACGTAAACACTGCTTGGAAGCTGCCCCTTAAGGATGGATTTCAGTGCCAATTTTGCCAAGAAATGCCTGTTTGATTGCTTATAACTGATGTTTTAAGTCCATTTTTCAGCAAATAGTTTTCTCTGAGTGTAATTTCTTGTGATTCAGCCACTCTTCTGATCCCACCACGGTCTGTGAGGCAGCAAAGCAGCTTGAGCTCCTCCTTCTTCTCATCCCCTTCCCTCTCTAACGCCTTTTTGGACCTCAGTGGTTGATCAGACACCTTTAATTTCCTCCCACATGGGGAGGGTGTTTCCCAAGGTGCTTCCCATGACAGTGCTTGTGAGCAGAACAGAAGGAACGAGGCTGATCAGGGCAATGCTGTGAATTCAGGAGGGGCAAACTCAGTTATTGGGCACTGCAAGTTACAGCAGCCAAGCAGCAAGCACAGGGTTTTCTGCTGGGTTTCATTGATGCAGAATGGGAAGAGTTCAGGAGTGTGTCATTCCTATCACATGGAATTCTGTTGTGCTTTGGGGCACTTCTGAGCTGAACAAGATTGCTTTTCTGGTTTTAAAGACTTGGATGACCAGGCATGTAATAACCATCTCTCCATGGCAGCTGTCCTGATCCATAAATGTGCTTACATCCCAAACTTCTGGAAGCAGGCATCTCTAGGAAATAATCATCTTCACAGCAAAAGCCAAGTTCCAGTCCTTGAGAGTCTCTGTTTCAGAGATGTAAAAAAGAAAAAAAAAATAAAGACCTTTATGAGAATATACGAATTTAAAAACCTCAGGGTGACTCTTTCCTGCTGGGTTCCCACTGGCACAAGGTTTGGGAAAAATACTTTTCCCTTGATGTGAGGTCATAGTCGTGGTAGATGGACGTTGTCACGGTCATGGTGTGACAGTGAACAAACTGGAAGTGCAACAGCAGTAGGCAAAAGGAATTATTTTCTGTGCTCCTCAGAAAGCAGAGGAAGGAGTAGAAGGTTGGGCTGCTCCTGCTGTTGCAAAGCCAGGCACCTTGCCTGGAAAAAGGTTGACTTTGATTTGAAAACTGGTCTCTTCTTGGGTTCTTGGAGGTGCAGTTTGGGGTTTGTTGTGTAAAAACTGGGATTCTGTGTGGCAGCTTCTCCCAGAAAATACAGAGGGACCGGGGGCGTGGGGGGTGTTTTAGTTGTGTTATTTATGTTCTACAGAGACTTCAAATAACAAAGATTGTTAACAGTGACTTTATGGAAGGTGCTCCCACTTGTAAGCTAACTTGGTAGGAATCTCTGAGCTGGGGGAAATGGATGTTTACTCCCTTTAATCTACAGTTATGTCACTTCTGTGGTATCTTCAATCCAAAGCTGACCAACGATGCTTAAGTAACTGAAATTCAAATTAAAATTACATGGCACTGAGCGTCATTCTGTTGGTGCATCTTGGGCTTGCTCAGTTCCAGCTTTCTGTAATAGCTGGGAGCAGGGCCAGAGTCCATCCATCCCACAGAGTCCTGTCCATCCCTCTGGCCAGTCTCTCTGCCTTTTAGGAGCTGGCTCAGCCTGACTTTGGAGCCAGGAGTGGGTCCAGGTTTCATTCACTCCTGAATTGGGTTGGATTTGAGCTGCTTGACCTGAAGGTGAACTTACCCCGGAAATCTCTCCCAGGAGTCATTTATTTCTTCACCTCTCCAAACAACCCAAAGCCTGAGCTGTAGCAAGAGCCACTGATGTAGAAAGTTCACATCTAAAAATAGCTTATGGTGTAGAGATAAATTGTTTCCTGATTAACACTTCATTTAAATAATTTGGTGCTATTAAATTTCCTTAAAATGGTGACTGTACAGTATGTGAAGTATCCCAAAACGTGTGAATTCCAGGGCCATCGTTAAGTGTGCTGGAGGTTGTTATCTGCTAACTGCTTGTGACGTTTCAGATGCTGCAGGAACGGCAGCTCCGCGTTCTTAGCAGTGCGAGCTTCCTGCCTGTTATTAATTGTGATCATCTATCAAACCCTCGGTGGGTTTTGCAGATCATGCAATAATCTTTTTTAATTGGAGGTCACTGTGAGGATTCAGATGTTACGATCAGGCTGATGACGGGTAAAAATGTTTATCAAGCCAAGAGCTCACAAGCGTGGGCAATTGCTCCAAAGCCCGCGGATCTTGGGCGCCTTTGCGAATAAATGCTGAACCGAGTCCTGAATTCTGGAATCTCCTCTGAATTCCCTGCTGGGAGGTGATCTGGTGTGGTTCCCACATGGCCAAGAGGTTGGTTTTTGGGAGTTATTCTTTGCCAATCCTGCGGTGGGGCGAGGGACGTGAGGTGACTTCGCGCCAAACGTTCCCCGCGCTTCGACTCGAGCGCGAGTTTTGAGTGCAGCTGCAAGTTTGTGACTTACTTTTGTCATTGCTCACCCGAGTCAGTTTTCCATTTGGGTGGCTTTGCTGTTGGCTCAGTGATACACAGCTGCAGCGACAGGAGGGAGAAGTTGGCAGTTTGCTCGTTTCAAAGGGAAAAAGCCCAATTTCAAACGCATCCGGGATTTCCCTTTCATCCCACTAGAGGGGGATCCCTCAAGGTCGTTTTCCCCGGTTCCTTTGGACTAGGATTTGCCCTTTCCAGAACTAGAGAAAAAGAAACTTTCACTGTTAGTACCCTATATTCCTTACCAGTGGGGGGAGGGGAGCAGAGCACGCATTAACCCTAATGAAACAAATATTAGATAAAATAACTGCATTTGTTAAATACTGAGAAAAGTGAGTTTGCTGAGATTTTTCTCTTCAGGGAAAAAAAGGAAGAACAAGATGTCTGAGGATCCTTTCTCGAGGTGGGCAAATCCCTAATGATGATGAGGTAGGAATTTGTCGTGGAGCTTCAGGCAGGTGACTGGAGCCCGCAGTCGGTGCCTGTTTCCCTCTGGATGATTTTCATGCCTCCGTGGCGCCTTATCCTGGATAAAATCCCACATCTGCCTTGTCCACCCGGTGCAATCCCGGTGTCTTGACGGTCACATGCTGCAGCACGAACTGGTTGGATGTTCAGACCTTTGCAGGATCGTTTGTGCTTTTCCCCCCCAGTGATTTTAAGATATTAAAGCCATCGGGAGGGTTGAAGCTGATTTACCGAACAGGGGAGAAAAAAAAAAAATTCACAAATGTGTTTGGAGTATTGAACTGCCGTTGACATCTAAAGTCCCAACCATGCTGTTTTCCTCCACACTCCAGCAATCAGGACATCCAGCAAACCCATAAAAAACCAAACTAATAGCATGAATATTCAGTGACCTAGAATACTAATTATTGTCATGAATATTAATGTGATCGGACTTGCTTTTTCCTCTTCTCTTTCTCTCTGGCTCGGGTTTTTGTTGGTTTTTTTTCTCCCCCCCCCCTCTATTTTTTTTTTTTTTTTTTTTTTTTTTTTCCACTCAGCCGGCTCTAAAGATGGACCATAATGAGAGCATTTAAGAGAGAGAGCGCTCTCCGCCGTGACAGGGACCGGGGTAATAAGGAGAGCTTGATTAACGTGGTGCACTTGGGGGAGAGATGAGAAGATTCACGTGGGCCTGTTGTGGGGGAGGCAATGAGGCACCGGCGGCTGTGTTGCTGCTCCCTCAGATTAATGAGGCCTAAGAGTGCATTAGGAACAGTGACAAAGGTTTGATCTAATGGGCTCAGTCATTTTTCCTTTGAGTGACAGACGCACAGAAGTAATTGGCTGTGCAGAATGGCAGCTCATTGGCAGTACTTAAGGATACATTATCCCCGTTGTGTGGCCCGCAGAGGCTGTTTATCAAAACTGCTCACACTGCAGACATGCATTCACTTAGCTGCTGTTACAGTGGCAATAGCTATTTAAAAAAAAAAAAAAAAAAAGAGTCATCTCGCGTTCGTATCTATTGTCTCTTTTGCGAAAATAAAGTTTCTTTGTTCCGGTTGCTGAAGAGGCGGTGAATGCCTGCAGTGGTCCCTCCCCACCCCGAGGAGGGCTCTGGCTGCAGCTCGCAGGGTTTGGGGTGGGTTGGAGCTCGTGGGAAGCTCCCAAAGTTAGCCTGGTTCATCTCAGTGCGCAGGTAGGACCCACCACCCCTCTCCAATTCCATTATTGACAGTTTCCACAGGCAGGCAAAGGGATTGGGAAGCGTTTCACATCCGTTGCCTCAGGGCCCTGCACATGCTCCGCTGTACCTCCCTCGGAATGATTTGGATCTCTGCTGTTATTTTTTGCAGAGTTAAATCCGTGGTTCCTGTCGGGATTCACAACCAAATTAGAGCAACACAAAGCAGAGTTTTTGCCAGTGCAAAACGCTCACCTCCGGGTCTTAAAGCTGCAGTCCCTGAACAAGCAGATAACCTCAATCAGGACTTGCCCAGAAAGCCAGGCATATCTAATTTATTGCTGTTATTTGTTAAGACTACAGAAAAAATAATCATACGCCTGCCAGGAAAGGAAAGCAGACTTTGATCCCAGCAGAATAAATAGTCGGGGATCTTGAGCAGGAGCCCGCGGTGAAGATGTTGGGTTTAACTTTCTTTTAGAAGAGATGTCTCCTCTGATGACTTAATTTTCCTCCACACTTGCTGTGTTGCTTTGGCATGCTCTGAGAATAATGGCTTTCCTCGTTATACTCCCAGCACCACGTCCTTCACTGCCAGGATATTTCTTGGCACTGCCTTGTTTGTTCATTAGTACTGACCCCACTTGGTTTGTGCGCTGCTAATCGAGCCCAGTTCGGTGGGTATGGAGGTGGAAGGGCTTCCTCTAGGAATAGCTGCTTGTCCTCAGGAATTTTGTTCAGTAAATAAATGCTTCTGGGGAAAAAAAAAGTTTTAAAACTAGGTAAAACTCACAAGCAAGTTTGCTGCTGCAGTGTTGGAAATGATTGTCAGCGTGTTGAGGGAGAGGTTCAGCACTGGAACCAGTGTGGTTTGGAAAGATATATGTCACAGAGTCGCAGTGGTTTGGGTAGGAAGGGACCTGAGAGATCCCCTGTTTCCAACCCTCCCTCTCACTCATTCTTGTTTCACGTATGAGTAACCTCAAGTAATTTTAGGTGCCTGATAAACCCAGGGCAGAGACCACGTGCTGTTTGCACGCTGCTGTCGGGATGAAGCGGAATCCATGGCAATACTTGAGGGAATTTCACCCCACTCAAGAACCTGACTATGAAATTTGGAGCTCTCCAGGCCCCCCAGTTTCCTCAGAACGTGACCAGACACCTGGGCAGTCCCTTCCTTCCCAGTGCAGACTGACTCCTTAGTGGGAGAGGCAGGAAGCTTTAAGTTGCTGTTTTCCCAGATTTCAGTGCAGCACACGATCTCCAGAGTGGGCCCAGAAAGGCGGATGCACCTGGAAAAGATGGATGCTGAGGCAGCAAACTGATAGAACCCTGAAGAGCCATCCCCACGTGTTCCTGGTGCCAAGGTTCCTATCTATAGGTGCAGGAGAGGCAGGAAGTCCAGCTGGGATGGTCAGACACTTCTCAGGGAAGGTTTGTCCCTTGGAAAGGTGGCTGCACAACTCTGCGAGTTAATTCCCGAGTGTGATGCAGAACTGAGGATGGGAAGGGAATGCTTCGCATCCTTTTGCAGACAGCAATGGGGACATCTCCCTTTCCCTCTCCACCCTGATGCCTGAAGAGACTCGAGGGAGCCATGCTGGGTGTGGGTTTGGAGCAGGCAGCCAGCAGCCAGTCTAACCTACTTGACAGTGCCTGGTGCTGAATTAGAGGGCATTTCAAGAATAGGCAGAATTCCTGCAACACAAATTGACCCAACACGATTTGAAACAATTAACCCTCTGATATCAAGAGTCAGGATTTCCTGACCCACAACTCTAATGTATTTTTCATTAGTTCGAACAGCTGGTGAGCGCAGCCCTCTGGCCTTAAGAGGTTTATTTCTTTCTCTTCTCTTCTTTTTTTTTTTTTTTGGAAGAGAAGCTCATCAGGAACATGAGGAGCTTGGCACAAATAAAACATGGTGAAAGCAGAGCAGTAGGGCTGCAGTTTATCTGATTCAGTCTTTCTGTGCAGCCCCTCTGCGAGTCTCATACGCTGCTGCTTCACGGAAAAATATAGTTCTGCTTCACAACTCCTGCACTGACTGCTCGTCTCATAAATCCAGGAGTATATTAGTTGCACTTGAGGATGTAACTTCTGGTAGCTGATTTGTTTGGGGGAAATCACAGATGTGTCTGCAGCGGGGAATGGAAATCATTGGTGCCCTGTATCGTTCGTGTCACTCGTATCTCACTTCTCAGGGTCTGCTTGTGAATTACATTCGTTCTGCATTCGTAATTAGTGGGTGGTGTAGTTGGTGAAGGCTTGAAATGATGTGTCTGTTACACTAACCTGTGATGATTCACTGGATTATTAAGTTAAAAACCAGCAAAAGAGGCGTTGCTGACGTGCTGTCCCTCACACTGTTCCATTACAGGAGCAGCCATGACCAAAACCACGAGTGGTTTCTTTTTTGATGGACAAGTCACTGCATATATATGTAAGACAGCATTTGTATTAACCTGAATTGCATATTTTATTACAATTTTTACAATAGACCCTTTACCTTTTGGCTTTTACCAACACACTGTTCACCTCTTGTCTGGTCCTGTGTTTGTGCAAATCCTGGTTATTTCCATATCATTTCCGAGTGTTGCGTTCCTGCTCTGTTTTGGAAATCCAAAAGGGCTGCGTGTGAAGAGCCAGAATGACTCCCTTGTTCTCCTTCTGCCCCCAGTGTCTGTTTCCCTCAGCTCCTCCACACACAGGCACTGCTCAGCTTAATTCCTCTTGTCTCCACCTGCTCTTTACAGCGATTTATACTGAATAAATGGGGATATCAGTGGGATTTTGTGTGAGCACGCTCACTTCTCTTGTGGGCTCTTCTGCTGAGCAGTGGCCAAACCTGGAAATTACCTTGAATCTTAATTTGGATGGGTTTTGTGGGGCTTAATTGTTTGAACGTTTTGTAAGCGCGGTCGTAACGGGGTGTTTTATAACATCAGAAAAGATAGTTTTAATAAAGCTGTCTAGAGCTAGAAAGAGGAACTCTTCCTTTGATGCTCCTTTGGTAGATGAAAACATTTCTGTTCAATAGGAGACCAGCATCTTTTTTTTTGCTCATTTGAGACAAGTTCTGGCAACATACTGATATTCATTCAAATATAAATGCCATATTCCCTTTGAAATGCAAATTGTTTAAAGAAAAATAGCATATGGTAGAGGTAAGTACCTTTTCAAATCAGCTCCCACACTTTAGGGATGTGAGTACAGCTAAAATTATTCTTTGGAAAGAATCTGGAGCCTTTGACACACTGAAGCTTGAACTAATCAAGGCTTCCCAGTAAGCATATACACATATCCATATCAAGGAAACAGTGCTGAGAATACATGGATTAGCATAGTAATTTAACTGCCCCCTGCTAATCAACTTGAGCAACCAGCTGATGCATATAGGATGCATTTGAAGAGGCAACTCTTTCACAGCTCCAGCGTGGGCCAGGTAGCAGGCCGGGAGCTCGGGGTTAATGTGGAGATGGGTGTGGGACAAGAGGTGCAGGATGTGCAGGCTTCACGTGCCTAACCCAACATACAGACTTTGCTTTTCGTACATCAGACAACCACGGAATGGTTTGGGTTGGGAGGACCCTTAAATCTCATCTGGTCCAACCCCCCTGCCAGGGGTGGGGAGATCTTCAGCATTTTCACTGAGTGCTGCTGGCCTGCTCTTTTTCACTCTCTCCCGCTTGTCTGCTGAAAGACTGAGCTGGTTTGTGCTGTTAAAGCTTTATCCCTGAGGAAAGTTAAAGGGCTTCTGCCAGGCCTGGATTGGGGTTTGCCCACTGTAGATGGGGCTGTGTTGGAGAAGCTCTGTGTGGCACACGCGGCTGCGTGGCACAGAGCAGCAGGCCTTGTTTTGGGGCGGCAGCATCAGCACCTAGTGTGGGATACATGTCCTGCAGTTAGACTGGAAAGTGGAAGAGTTAGTGATGGATTGGGAAATGATGATTTTTAAATAAGGTTCTGAGTAACAAGTTTGTGCTAAACAGATCGAGGAGGGAGACAGGAAAAAGCACACTATTTTCTGTAGTCTGGCCCTTCTGATACCTACTCGTGGATTCTGGCTTGATGGTCTGATACATCATGAAAATACACCTGGACAGAGTGGAATTTAATCCTGAACAAATATTATCATGAAGGTTGCAGGATGAAGGTTACCAGGCTATGGCAGTAGGAAAAAGGGGAGCTGGGCTGGGTTCATCACTGAGCACTGAAGTGTCACGTGAATGCCCTTGGCACCTATTCCGTGCTAGCAGCCCATACCTTTGAGAGAGGTGCAGTGGAAGAAGAATTCTTCTTTGGTTTCCAGAATAAGTCACTTCTCAACAGGTTCATGCCAAAATGTAGGGTTGGAGTTTCCTCAGATGGCTTTAAGGTGAGAGTAAAGCTTCTGGTGCTGACATGAGGACACAGAAATCTTGGTATTCTCTTTTCAAGGTGTTGTTTCTGCATCATGGTTCGAAGGTGAATGGACACTGGTGTTCAAAAACTTGTGGACTAGGTGGAAGACGTCAGCATAAAAATGTCACTGCTTCTGTTGTGTCTATGTTGGCCTAAATCTCGAGTTTGTAGAATCCACTCTGTCTCAAACTCTAGTCAATCGCATCAGCCACTCCCTTTAATTTGGTGGATCATCAAAATAATTTATTAATGTTCATAGTTTTTTCTGGATGGTGAAAACCAGAGGAAAAGGTGATTTCAAAGTGAGCATCGGCAGCATCACAGAAGTTGATTTGGAGGGAGAGATTCCCTTTAAGACAGCACAAAACACAACTTCTGTCAGCTCATGTTTTCATTTTCTATTGTGGTTTTAAGATACTGAATTACAATTTAGTCCTCTGCTCTGTAGTCTTATGCCTTGGGAGGTCCCAACATGGTTCCAAAAGCCACCTTAGACTTTGCATAATTAAAGAAATGAGTTTTTCTGTCCGTATTTCATGCCTGCAAAGCAGGGATTGCCATGCAGAAGTTCTTGAGGGCTGAGTAAGTGCATTGAAGACACAGACACTGTGATGGATCCGTGTTAAGGACTAAAGAGGAGATTTTGTCTTGGGAAAGGGGAGGAGAGAAAGGGACAATTATGCCAACTCTAATAAACACAAAGTAGTTCACTGAGCTCTGCTGTCTTCCCAAAGGCTGCTCTGGGAAAAGACATAATGATAGAACTGGGAGTCAGGAGATCTGGGTTTTATTTTCAAGCCTGCCACAATCTTCCTTTGTGGCCCTGGGTCATTTAACCTCTGAAAAATGGGGGAAATGATAGCAGATAATTAACAACCTCACAGGAGCATTGAAAATTAATTCATTAATTTTTCTGAACTCATCAGTAGAAGGTGCAATGGAAATGCAAAGTGTGAGGGTACGTTATAATATTGCGTCTGCTCCTTTCCCTTTGCATGTGTTTTTTAAGAGTGTTCTTCAGTCCATAGGGGACCTGTGGGGCACCTTTAGAGAGCCTGCCATGGGCAATGAAACTGGCACTGTAAATTCTTTGTGGCTTTTGATATGCAAGACCCGTGCTAGGTACGGAGCAAAGTGTGCTCAGAACCCAAAACCGTGGAGCAGGGTTTGGCCCATAGCAAGTTGTAAGTAAGACCATCAGAAACCTGAGTTTCTGGAAAGGTTTTAATTGTTCCTGCTCTAAAATGAGTTCAACCAGATCCCACTTCTCCTGTTTTATGGTGAGAAACCTGTCCCTGTCACACCCCCTCGCGCACAGCTCCCAGCATTTTAATGTCCTAGGCCTCAGTGATCATGAAAATACAGGAGTGTTTACTGGGTAAAGGCTGTTCGTCCTGTGTCCCTTTCTGTCTCCCGTTCCTGGGATGAGACCCAGGAATGATCCTTGCAGTCAGTCCAATGTGTGCTTTGTGTCACAAGGTTGTTATTAAGATTAAATGTCCAAGAAAGTTTTTTTTCCCCTTGGTCTCTCAGTGCTGGCTGTCATTTGCTCCCCATCACTGTATTCTTGGGGCACATACCTGCCTCAGGTATTACTTAGAGGTGGATTGTTTTAAACTCTTGGAGTTGGCTCAGTTGTCTCAGCTCAGTTGTACAAACGGTGGCTTTCAGGAACAGATTGATTTTCTGTGCGCAGTCTAACAAGCAGAGAAGCTGCAGAGAGAGTGCCTGCTAGCAGGGTGGTGGAAGATGGTGTTTCCCAGAAGGTGAACGAGCAGAACGAGGTGACACCGTGCAAATTTTGGCTTTTTTTGTCCTCTTAGCTGGATTTGAGCTGCTGGAAGCTCTGGTCTCAGGCCCGCCAGCTCCAGCGCTTCAGGGAGGGTCGTTGCGTGGCTGTTTCTGCTCTTGTTAAGATACCCCCCCCGTCCACCCTGATGCAAAATCCCTTTTGTCCTCTCTATTGACACGATTTGTTTTCCGTTTGTGCCTAGGGAACGTGACTACTAGCACATCTGTGTCTCAGATGGCCAGTGGGATCAGTCTGGTGTCCTTCAACAGCCGCCCGGACGGTATGCACCAGCGCTCCTACTCGGTCTCCAGTGCAGATCAGTGGAGCGAGGCCACAGTCATTGCCAACTCTGGCATTAGCAGTGGTAAGAAACCTGGAGCTGGGGGGGGTCACGTGCTGTGGGGTGAAGGGGCAGTTTGGTGCTCTTGCTTTTTTTCAAAAGGAAAAAATAAATAAATAAAAATGAAGCTCTGTGGCCCCGTTGTGCTGCTGGGTGCCGAGCTTGCAGCACCTGAGGGAAGAATCGGGATTAGGCAAAAGGGAATGGATCGGTAGAATACTTTTTTTTACGAGGGCATGGAGTGACAGGACAAGGGGGAATGGCTTTAAACTGAAAGAGAGGAGGTTTGGATTGCAAATTAGGGAGAAATCCTTCCCTGTGAGGGTGGGCAGGCCCTGGCACAGGGTGCCCAGAGGAGCTGTGGCTGCCCCTGGATCCCTGGCAGTGCCCAAGGCCAGGCTGGACATTGGGGCTTGGAGCAGCCTGAAAGAATTCTGTGATTCTTTTTTCAACATGAAGAGCTAATGTAGTTACAATACTGCTTAATTTTTATTTCAGGTGCATAATCAGAGGATCCCAGAATGGTTTGGGTTTGAAGGGACCTTAAAAATCCTCTGCTATGGGCAGAGATGCCTTCCACTATCCCAGGGTGCTCCAAGCCCCATCTAACCTGGCCTTGAGCATTCCCAGGGCAGGGCAGCCACATAATACAGGTTGTTTGCTTGATACTCAGATTCCTTGCCCCATGTGATGGGTATTAGCAGTCAATGACCCTCCAGATCTTCTCCTCAGCATGTCCTTTCTCTGCTGTGCTCTTGCTCTAATGCCTGCACACTCCTGGTACAGTCTTAGTGTTTCCTCTGTGGCACTTAACAGCATTAAAAGGAGCAGACACTATTCCTGATGGTGTTTAGGAATTATTAGATTGTAGCAGTGAGACAGTGGGTGGTTGTTTTTAAAGGGTAGATGTGGTATTTGCTACCAGACCAGGGTGAGTAGGTCAGAAACAAGGGGAGGAATGCTGTTTCTGGTGGCTGCCCCTAAAATGGGGACAGTTAGGGGGGATATGGGAACTGTTTCACCTGTCCCATGTATATCTCTGTACCTGTATAAGGTCTGAATCTGAGCATAGCCCTGAGAGCATCTCTGGGTTTTCCAGCAGCTCTGGACAGGTTTTTGGTGCCACCTTAGGAGAACAGAGGGTCTAAAATCCGTGATCACCTTGTTTCTGAGTGGCATCAACTATCAAACTCATGGTTACCAAAGCACAGACATTTCTGGAGCTGTGAATGTGGGGGCAGCACCTTCAGGAGAATTTGGATTTAAATGGTCCAGGTTTTGACTAAGAGATTTGTGATGGAGCCTTGCAGGAAGGCAGGGATGTTGTGAAGCAGCACAGTGAAATAAAGGCTTCAGCCCTGTTTCTCTTCTGTGCCCACCCAGCTCACCCACTCCTGGTTAAGCTTTTAGGGGAGGCAGCATTGCCCTGCATGGATGCTGAGCTGGTTTCCCACTTAAAACCATGTATTTTCTGCCTCTTTTTTCCAGAGCTGCTTTATCTTTTTAATCCACCCCAACTCTACCTCCGTTCTAAAAATCTTAGACCAAAGTTTGGGCTTTTTGGTGCCTTTTATCCTGTAGCTTTTCTAAGGCAAGATGGAGAATGTTGAGTGCTGGCTCCAGGAGGAAAGCAAGAGCTGTAGGCTGCAGTCCTGTGCACCTTGACACACCTGCAGGCAGGTGAGCAGGTGCCATCCCTGTGCCAGATGCTACAACTGAGGCTGCAGGGGAGAAAAATCTTCAAACCTTCAAAACTCAGTGAATTCCTACAAGTGGCATGGAAATAGAATCTTAAAAAGTAGGAATAGCACCTGAATTCCTTCTTTTTGCCATCCCCTTGACTTCAAAATGCTATATTTTTGCTGGACTTATTGCTCCTGCTGCTGATCCCAGGCTGATTTGCAATTCCTTCCCTGGTGAAGGGAGCCTTTTCTCCCACCCCAGCTCTCTGCACTCCCCCATATGTGCAGTACCTTTTTCTGACTTGACATTCGTATGAGATTACTTCTGCCTCAAGAGAGACGACAGCCAGAATTACCTATGAAATATTTATTTTGAAATTGCAGGTGACTGGTGGGTTCTTGTGAATAATTTCTTGCAGAGGTTCTAATATTAAAAAAAAAAAAAATTAAGTTTGGGTTTTTTTTAAATATGGGGGGAAAATTGGATTAGCGACGAGTTTTAGGCAACTCAGGGTCAGCAGACTCAGAAGTATTGCACCAAAACTCCTACAGAACCTCAAGAATAATTGATTGCCCTGAGTGTATCATCTTTGGGCAAGCTCAGAGATGTGTCCTTTATGTTGGCAAGTTGACGCATGAAAAACCCTTTTTAATTTCTGGGGGCTTTTTCTCCATTAAAAGATTTTTGAATTTTAGTCATAAAAAGCTAATACTGTGAAAGCAGCAGGTATGGCAAGAAGCTAAGCATCTTTTGGAATTCAAATGCCAATGTACTGGAGAATATGCCTGCTTATTGTCACATGGTTTTATTGTAGACAAAATAACATATTGGGATTCAATTTTTCTCTGCACCTTTTTTTCACATTAAATTAATACTTTGTGTGGCTCCAGAGAACTTTTCAAAGTCTTCCAAACCAGACCTTTGGTTTCCTGGGGCTTCTGTCTTTCAAGCAGCTGTGAACATCTCCTAATTAGATAAATTACTTTGTAGTGGGCAGAGCCACAAAACAGGAGGTGCTGGTTAAATTAAAGGGGAAAAATAGAAAAATCCATTCTCTGAAATGGAATGCCCCACTGCTTTATGACTATTACTGTTGTAAGGTTTTACATTTAAGTACCTGAGGTTTAAAATTAAATGTCTAATATAATTTGGCGCTGGTAACATGAAGCCCGCGACTGCCCTGGGAGAAAATCTCGACAGCTTAGTTTGGTGTTTCAAATTGCTGCGTGCTGGATAGTGAGCAGCTCGTGCTGCTGGCTCACTATTTAGCTCAGTCCCACCTGCTGTTCAGCATCATCATCCAAAGCAGGAACATATTTGCCTTAAAAACTCCCGAATTTTCAAAAGGCTGTTCCAGCAGCACATGAAAAATTAATTCTTTTTGCCTTTTTTCCTCCCTTTTTTTCCCCCCCCTCCCCTTTCTCCTCCGTACTCTTGTAAGTGCTTGACAGAAGTAATTTTAGCAGCGAGAGGGAATAAAAACTGGGGGCAGTAAATCCCTGTCCAGGAACCTCTTGTGTAGATTCTTTATGGACCCAGAATTGATCTGCGTGTCAGATCCTGATGTAGTTTCAACTGTTTATCACCCTAATGGTGGTAGAGAGACCATGAACATCAACTTATAATCCCCCATGAAAGAAATTGGTGTTTGCAGTCAATGAAGGAGCAGCTCAGCTTTATTGATAGATTTGGAACAATTACTGCTGCTCCAGCTATTGGCCGAGAGGTTTTCCTGGATCCTGCTGGAAGCCTGCGAGGTTTTTTCCTCTGATAAATCTTCTCCTTGATGGATTTTTTTTTCTTTTTATCACCCAGAATTACCTGTAGTTGCTCGTTGCTGGGGAACAAGAGGATTTCTGGTCTCAGGGGAGCCATTCGCGGCCTGTTCGGGTGTGCAAGTTCGGTTCTAGGCTGTGCATCCCACAATTCCTCCCCTGCAAATCCAGCTCTTGTTTTCATAAAATCACAACATTTTTAGTTGGAAAAGCCCTCTAATATCATCAAGTCCCACCTTTAACCCAGCACTGCCAAACCCACCACTAATCCCTACGTGTGCCACATCCACGTGTTTTCTGAACACTTCCAGGGATGGAGACTCCACCACTTCCCTGGGCAGCCTGTGCCAGTTCCTGACCACCCTTTCAGTGAGGAAATTTTCCTAGTATCCAGTATGAACCTCCCCTGGCACAACTTGAGGCCACTTTTCCTGCTAATTTTCTTAACAGGCCTGTTCTGAGGCTTCAGTGAAAAGCTGCCCGGGAGGACTCCCCTGAGGCATCTCCGATTTCAGTCTGAAATACAATTTTTTCATGATGGTTAATAATTTGTCTAGAGAAGGACAGTGGAGCTGGGGAGGGGCTGGAGCCCCAGGAGCGGCTGAGGGAGCTGGAAAGGGGCTCAGGCTGGAGCAAAGGAGGCTCAGGGGGGACCTTGTGGCTCTGCACAAGTCCCTGACAGGAGGGGGCAGCCGGGGGGGAAATCGGGCTCTGCTGCCAGGGAACAGGGACAGGAGGAGAGGGAACGGCCTCAGGCTGGGCCAGGGGAGGGACAGGGTGGACATCAGGAAGAATTCCTTCATGGAAAGGGTGCTCAGGCACTAGCAGGGGCTGCCCAGGGAAGTTTGGGGTCCCCATGCCTGGAGGTGCCCCAGGGAACGACTGGATGTGGCACTCTGGGCTGGGCGACGGTCACAGGCTGGACTCGATGGCCTTGGAGGGCTTTTCCAACCTTTCCAGTTCTGTGACTTTAGTGGTGCTGATGCCACTACAGAGATGGATCTGTCTGTTCCCCAGTCGTCACAATCCGTGCACCTCTGAAGAGCCTGACTGACAAACCCTCAAATTTGCCATCAGAGGTTTTTGTGGTGCCGGGAACCACAGGCAGCTGCCTTGCAAATGTGAGATTTGTCAGACTTCACTCTGAGAAGACCAAGGATGTAATTTCCTACCTGGGGGATGAAGCAGCAGCTTGGTTCATTCTCTTTTTAAATGTCCTGTTTTATCATTTGGCTTCTGTGCCCCGAGACCGTCAGAGGGAAGGATTCCTTCCTGAAGGATTCAGCATTCCGCTCTTCTGACAGAGCACTGCAAACAGCAGTTTGCATGGGACAGGGATTTCTCGTCTCTGGGCTTGTAAATTGTCATTTGAATTCCAGCACGATGTAAAATTCTGCCATAAATCAAATATCTGTTTAAATATCATCCACTTAGGCTTTATCACTGTACAATTGCTTGTACGGGCCATTTGAGCTCGGCTGTAATTTATGGAAGTTGTAATACCTGGTGTCTTCTGAGTTTCTAACAGTTTGGTGTTAGGGTTTATTAATGTAAAATTGAGTTCTCACTGTGCCATGGGGTGTGAGAGGTCGCTGGAGTGTTGATATTAATGCAGACCTTGCAACTTGCCTTACTTGTCTGATCCTAAGTGCTGGGAATGATTAAGTGATGGAACCTTCTGCTCTGCCTTGGAAAAGGAAATGGTTCAGCTTGCATCTGACATCAGAAAATGCCACTGAGAGCTGTTGGAATTCCATAGGCAAGCTCTTGACCAGGATCCGTGATAGAATTTCACATAGATTTATAGAATTTTGGAATTATTCGTGCTCAGTATATACAGATGGTTTAGGTAGGAAGAGCTTTTTCCTCCTTTTTAAATATGGAAATTGTGACTGAAAAGCAAATGTAGATTTGTTTTCTCCTTTTTTTTTTCCTAGCTGCTTTAGAGCTGCTCTGGGGTTTTCTGTAGTTCTTACTCCTTAACATAATAAAATTCACCATGTGTAATATGTGCACATAGTTTGCATCACCTTGCACGGGAAGGGAAAGGGAACATTCCTCTACTTTTCATACCTTTTTGTGATCCACAGATCGCTTTTGGCAAAACATTTCCAGAGGGAAATGATGTCAGTTCAGCAGGGTAAACTTTGCTAACAACAACTTAGGACTGCCTTTGCTTTCTCTACGTACCTTGAGGAAACTCGGGTTATAAAGCACTACTTTTTAGCAATTTCTTGAAAACCATCCCCTTTCAGCGTGAGCTTGTGTACTGAGAAACTTCCAGTATTCAAATTTACTTGACATTCTTGACAAGCTCTTACCTGAAACAGCCCAGTCAACCAGAAATGTTCAAAAATTCTATGTAACAATGAAGATGTAATAGGGAACTGGGGGTTTTTTGGACTTGCTGATCCTGCAGGACTTGAGATTTCAAACTGATTTTAATTCAGGCAGGGGAAGACGGGGTTTTGCAGCCTGTGGTTCCCCAAAGTGGTGTAAGGCCTGGAGGGCAGTGGTGATAAATAAGTGCTCTGAAAAGAGGTTCAGAGCATTAATCCCACTGATGCTCTCTGCCTGGGGTTTTTAGGAATGTGTTAGCCTCTGGAAGCAGTAGGACCCAGTGCTCACTCTTTCTGTTCTGTACACCATAGGAATCTCAACTTAATGGGAAACTTTGGAGTCGCAATCCCTGGAAGTGTTAAAAAATGTGTGTGGCACTTAGGAACATGTTTCAGTGGTGGGTTGGGGGCTGGACCCGAGGCTCTCAGAGGGCTTTTCCAGCCTAAGTTCCTCTGTGGATCTGTGCCTTTCTCCTGCCCATCCAGGCCACGGGTGGCAGCTCAGCAAACACCAAACTGGGACAAAATCAACTTTTTGTCTGAACTATAAAGCTCTGGGTTTTCCCAGCATTTACTGATGGATGCTTAAATACATATTTTGCATTTAGTTTGGCTTGGGATTTACACCGAAGTAAAAATGCGAGTGGCACATTCTTTCTCATAGGGGAAAAAAGGTGGGGTTTTTTTTTCTGGTTACTGATGTTGATTAATCTGATTTGATTGTCTGGCAGTGTTCAGTAAATCAGTGCTTTTTCTGCCTGTAGCTGGGCTTGGTTGTCACACCTTCTCTGTTATCTCTGTTATCCCTACTCAGGAGAAAAAGAGGGAAAAAACCCTCAAGCCAGTGCACTTTATGTTTATTCTTGGAGTTTAAGCTTTAACCTGACAGAACAGTGAGGAGAGGGAATGTTATCTTCGTCAGCTCTTTAAGCTCCTGTCCAAGAAACACTTTCCAAAAGTCAGGACTTCTCAAGGAAGGAAGCTCAATACCCATCGTGGTTCTGTGTAGCTCAGACATTTGACATTTGACAGATATAGCTCTTAGAAGTCTGCAAAATGTCTTCCCTTCTCTGGTTCTGTATTAGAACCATTATTTTGAATCATTACATGGAAACCTTTTTAATGTAAGGCTTAATATTGAAGATGCTCACACCCCTGGACAAGTGGGATTCTTCGTCAGGGAGCCCATCCTGTACTCTCATTCTTATGTAGAAGAGCTTAATTTTTAAAGGTTTTTGTTTTGGATGTTTGCAGTTTAAGGTTGCTTTAATCTGAAACGTTTGCAGTAAATGCAAGAGCTGGGTTCACACAATATCCTGCAGGAGTTTATGGACTTTGAAAATCACATTGTGTTTGCAGAGAACATTATAAATGGAGAGAGATACTCTCAGGTAAACACAGAGCGAAGCCATAGCACTGCGGGAGCAGAATGCGACGTTTTATAAACTCCTTGATTCGAGTAGTGTGCCTTACAAATTTCATAAGCCCAGTGCATTCCTTGTTTAAGCACTTCATAAGGAAGACTTAAGGAGGGAAATAAATAAGCTTCCCAAATCAGTACACACCTTTATTTTTTCTTAATCTTTTAATCTCAATTGAAATAATCTAAGTTTATCTAATAACGTAAAGGTTTAAACGCGAAGTTGAGGAAGCAAAATGTTAATGTACAGCTACTACGGGGGCAACTCCTGATTTGAGGACTTCTTCTTTGCACATCCACACTTCAGAAGTTCCACTAGATGCCTGTAATAGTTACATTCTTGTGGAATGCATGGCTGAGAGTGCCGTGCTTTGTCTCGTAGGGTCTGGAGGAAGAGCGTGCAAGCCACACACACCCGGTGCTTTTGTTCCTTCTGGGCCTTAATGAAGTTTCTGTTGCAATTAAGAGCAGAGCAGCTGCCCCACCAAGCGTGGCTGTTGGCGGGCTCAGTTTCCCCCAGCGCAGAGCCCGGAGCGTGGGCTGCTCAGGGGATGTTGTGTATTCCTTACCTGTGCAATCCAACACTTCAAAGCTGCCTCACAGCGCACACGGCTCAAGGAGTGAAAGGAGCCTCTGTGCCGGGCCCTGGGCACAACCTGGGCATTGTTGGGGGCCAGCTGGAGCGCAGAGCCCCAGCCTTCCCTTCCTGCAGGTGGGAGAGCTTCTCCTTTCAAGTGCCTTCATTTGTCACAGTTGATGTCATCCCTTCACGCAGCCGTGGCTGTGCCACCCATGGGCCAGGGCGATGAGGAGGATCCAGTGCACCGGGGGCTTCTCTGATGAGCGCCAGAAGGGCCCCGACTTATTTATCCAGCAGCTAGAAAAAGGGCTGGATTAAACTGAAAAATTAAAAAAAAAAAAGTTTGTCGATGGCAGTTACGCCACCTGACACCTCTGAAAGAGAGAGCTTTGTGTTTTAAGAGCTTTGCTTTGCAGCTCTGGGTCTCTGCGATGGGAAAATGTTTGATTTTGCCTTTGATTAAGAGTAGTCTTGGTGTTGCTTCCATTATTTCTTTTCCTTTCTGACACCGCTGCTCGTGGCATACATTACCAGGAAAGCCTTAGCTTTTTCCTGCCTAGCATGATGCAATTAACAGCCAATTTGATGTACAGCAATTATTCAGCTTTAATTGGAAAATGTTAATAGTGAAAGTCTCTTGGTTTTGGTTTTTTTTTTTTTCCTTCCTCCAAAACACCGATATTAGGGCTTGTCACTGAAGTCTCATGGACTGACAGTGGAGAGTTTCCTAACCTCTTCTCAATTACCACAGAGTGGGTTTGAAGCTTGAAGTTATCCACAGGTTATACAGACGGAAGGTTAAAGTACAGGAGTAGAGACGAGACATCTTTCTGGCTCTGAGCATCTCTTTGAAGAGAGTCAGTTCTTCCTCTCTGTCTTACTTTGCCTATCTTGAAACACAAGGTAAATATTTTAGTAGGAAGTGATTCAGTAAGCCATGGATTCATTATTTTCCAAGTGCCTGGTGACCTGCAGGCTCTATTTCAAAGCAAAATGTTGTTAAATGAGGATTTTTTAATGCAATGAGAGCGCAATGCTGATGGTTAGATCAGGGTGGAGCTCTCTGTGTAATTAAGGTGAATTTATTATGCATCTCATTTGGATCTAAACTAGGATTTGCCACATATTTGTATGTACCTGACTGTGATGGAGCTCGCTCACCCAGGCAGGATGTGTTCTTTAAGTGTGCTCCAAGTGGCTGTTTGTTCCCACATCACCATTCCTTGGGATGGTCCTGGTGGGTTTGCCAGATTCATGGTGCTGCAGTTGGCAGCTGTTCTTGAGATGTCTGATGATCTACCTGGCTTCAAAAGGGGGAGATAGAAACCAGTCACAGCATGAATCACAGGAGGGTTTGGGTTGGAAGGGCCTTAAACACCATCCTGTTCCAGCCTCCCACTAGGCCAGGCTGCTCCCCAAACTGGCCCAGGGAGCCCAACACGTGACCTGGAATTGAACCAGGAGGTTCTGCCCTGAGGTTTGTCTTCAAAAGGACCATCCATCTCCTTTCTCCCTCGTGGAGAGGGAACAAATTCCCTGAAATGAGCAAGTTACCTGCAATAAATGCCCGTAATTTCTGCCTTTTGTACTGCCTTTCACCTCTCTGTTGCACATCACAGTTGATGGCCAGGGGAAACAACAACACCCACAGCATCGTACACCCAGTTGGGAGCAATTCAGGGTGACACCACATAGGGCTCACAGGGCTGCTGCTGCCCAGTGAAAACGTTCTGCCAGAAAAATTAGAGAATTCCCTCTATGTCTCGACTGTAGGTCTGTGCAGCAGGAGCCACGAAGTTAGTTTGCCTTGGGATGTGGTGGCATCCTGCAGCATCCCAGACTTGCAGCTCTTTCCTGGTTTGTTGTCCTTACGTGTTCAAACAACTTGTCAGGCTTGATCTTTCCACGGGGCACATTCACATCCAGTGAGAGGCGGGGAGCACAGAGATGCGTCTGTAGCGGGGGATGAGATAAATTAACAAGCCCTGCTCGCTCAGGGAGTAGTTTATATCATCCCTGCCCCTGACCCAAACCTGCTGCAAGGCAAGATGTGTGGAGGAAGATTAGGATCTCAGGTTGCAGGTCGTCTGAAACACAGTCTTTGCTTTGCTTGTCACCATCCTGGCAACACGGGAGAGAATCGTGGAGGAAATGGCTGTGTCCTCTCCTTGTGTCAGCTGGTGAATTCCTTATGGATATGAGGAGCTTCCTTTGAAAGGGAGCTTCTTTTCTTCCTAGCAATCCTTCAGGTTCCAGGGAGCGGGATGCTGTTTCGCCAGCACTGTAATGTGTTGCTCCTTAGGAGGGAAAATGGACTTTAGTGGGGTTTTCTAAGAGCTGTTGTTGGGTTTCTGCTCTCACGCTTCCTTCAGGACGGCCCAGCGCTGCACGTTGGTAGGGAATGAGCTGGAGGTGGCGTGGCTTCCCTTTAGATAAGGGAGATGGTAATGAGGGTCTTTCCAAAATTACTGAAGCCTTCCAATATCTGTGCCTGGCCATCTTGAGACTGATCTTCTCTCCCAAGGCTGTGGGTGATGTACCTCCTTTGCCACAAAGTGGAAGTGATGCTCTCAGGCCAAATGTGCCCAGAGGTCTGGTCACTTGAGGTGCTGCCACACAGCAAGAGCCGGACCCTCCAAAAGCAGGGAGATCCCTCTTTTTTTGTCAAGAAGGAAGCTTTGTTTTCCTTATTTACTTGAAATTGCTCTTAGAGGAAAGGAGTCATTCCTGAGGGGGGCTTCCTGAGGATGACAGGACAGCTTTGAGAACTGCAGGCTCTGGGCACAAAGCTGCAAAAATGGGAGATGCCGTGGAAGGGGAAGACTCCTGAGGCTCTTTGATCTCCATCCCCCAGTTCTGCTCAGAGCTTCCTTTGATTTCCTTCAGTGCAGCAGGTTAATTTAAGCCCTCCATAGCTTGAGTGTCCGAGCTGAACTCAGCTCAGCGACGACCACATGCACCTAATTCCTCCCGAAGGTGTGAGCTCTCTGTACTTGACAAATATTTGCTGCTTTTTTTCATCCTGGAAGCTGCAATCTCATGCCACCCCTTCTCCCCCACTCCCAAGTGTTTATTACATCCCCAGACTTGTGCCAAGCTGCAGTTCTGACAGGATTTTAATGTCAGTCCTGTACATCTGTGCCTGACTCCGTCCTTCCGCAGTCGCTGTGCGATTGCAGCATCCCTTTAACTTCGGTCTGAGGCAGAGGAGGAAGATAAAGAACTTGATAGAACATTTATGGTAATAGCTGTAAAGGGAAGCTGGAGAGCAGTGGATTTCACAGCCAGAAAAATCTCAGCTCGGGGAAATGGGTCTGAAATACAAACTACAGATAGTTATAGTCTCTTGCTTCTCCTGTTGAAATAAAAGGATTGCTTTTCTCACCTTTATTTAAAACACACGTGTGGAAGATGAAAGTGTCCAGCTATTTTTTTATTATTCAGTCCACCAGCTACCGACATCTTTGCCTTATTTCATTTCAGCACTAATGGCATAGTGAAAGTTCTGAAACACCCTCTTTGGATTCAGCCTTCCTTGGGTCGCAGCAAAGATTCCTGCTGCAGGCAGAGCTGTTGCTGTTGTTTTCGTCATCAGCGCTTTCTTTCTCCTCTTGAACCTGGTGCTATTAATTGTGTTGCTGCGTCTGCTCTTTAATTGATCCCATTCACCGCTCCCGCTTTTGTAACGTCTGACTTCTTGTCACTTCGGCAAATCAAAAACCCAAATTAATCAATCTCCAGCCACTTGAGAATAAGGCCGTGTTGGGGAGCTGGGCTTGACAAAAAAGTCTAATTTCACTTTGAAAGCCTGTTGGAAAATTTTAACAAGAAGATGCAAGAAAAATGTAAACCAGATCAAGCTCGACTTTGGTCTGCGGAGAATAGCGTCACCTGTTGAGTTTGTTTCAAGTTTTTGTAAATAGGTGATTTGACAAAAATATGAAATAAATCAAAAGACACGAAGATAGAAGGGGTCAGAATATCCTTGGTTCCGCTGCAGATGGTTACACAGGAGAGAGGGTTGTGTGTGTGACAGAGAGAATAGGAGCCGTGGGCCAACGACGAAGCTCCGCTCTTGGACTTTTGTGTCCCAGCCTTTGTGCTGTGCTATTCCCGTACCTCACATGTTGTCTCTTTTCCTGCTTTTTCCACCCCCAGCTCCTTTACCCTGGCCTGGGGTGCTCACAGTGGCTTATTTTCCCTCATTTCCTTGGCCTCCTTGGCTCCTGTGCTGGCATCTCCTGCACCTCTGCTCTGTCGGGTGCCGCAGGTGCTGAAGGAGTCGTATCTCGGACAAGTTTGGTGCAGGGGCTTGGGAATTCGGGGTGTGAGGTAGTTGTTTTTCTGTCCTAGGGGCACCAGGATGCACAGTCTGGGTTTGGATTGAGTTTCAGACAGTTCAGGGTTGGGGGTGTTCACCTGGAGAAGAGAAGGCTCTGGGGACACCTGAAAGCCCCTTCCAGTGCCTAAAGGGGCTCCAAGAGAGCTGGAGAGGGACTGGGGACAAGGGATGGAGGGACAGGACACAGGGAATGGCTTCCCACTGCCAGGGGGCAGGGATGGATGGGAGATTGGGAAGGAGTTGTTCCCTGGGAGGGTGGGCAGGCCCTGGCACAGGGTGCCCAGAGCAGCTGGGGCTGCCCCTGGATCCCTGGCAGTGTCCAAGGCCACGCTGGAAGGGGCATGGAGCAGCCTGGGCTAGTGGAAGGTGTCCCTGCCCATGGCAGGGGTGGAACGGGATGATCTGTTGGGTCAGTTCCAATTCTGTGGTTCAGTGATGATTCTGTTAACTTCCTACCCTTTCCAGATCCAGGTGGACCCTCACAAAGTTCTTAGGGGACACAAATGGAGTTGTTTCTGAGATCCATTTGATGAGCACAGGCAGCTTCCAAACAACAAAACAATAAAAAGATAGGAAGTGGGAACTGGCTGGAAAGTTACCTTGTACAAAACACGTGTAACACTGGGAGAGGATATCAAATTGTGTCAAACAGCAAATAAAGCCCAGTACAACAGCACAGCCCTTGAGACTCTTCTGAGGATTGGTTTTCATTTCATGTTCTGTCTCTTAACTCTGGGTTGTAGTTGTAGACAAAGTGCTTCTCCTGTTCCACCCCTCCTTTCTTCTACCACAGTTTGTTGTGCTTGGAAGGAATTTCTCTCATGACCATAATTGCAAAATGGATCTTGGAGAGAGGCAGACGTGGGACTTCTTTGTGGAGTAAAAGCTGCATCGGCTTTTTTGTTTTGTTTGGTAAATTCTAGCAAACGAGGGTTGGGCTTGCACAAGCAGAAGGATCTGTGTCTTATTCCACGTGTCCTGCACCCGTAGAGAAAAATGACCTTGCGAAGAGCAGAGTGGTGGGGTTTTTATGTCCCATCCCTTCATAACTTGAGGGGTGTTCGGTCACCAAGTGTCACTTGTTGCTTGTGGGCATGGGCTGAGATACTGCACATACTTGTACAGGGATGGCCACGACCCTGGAAGTGTTCCAGGCCAGGCTAGACAGGGCTTGGAACAACCTGGGATAGTGGAAGGTGTCCCGTGGCAGGAGTTGGGGTTTAAGGTCCCTTCCAAGCCAAATGATTCTGCGATGTGGCTGTGTCAGCTCTCCCTTCCAGCTGAAGGAGTTAATAATTGCAGTGGGGAGGGATGGAGGGCAAGGAGGAAAGCTCCTGGCTGCTGGGAGAGGCCATGGGCATCTCTGGCTCACTGCTGTAGGTCACAGGCGTGGGCTGAAAGACGAGGATGCTCCGTTTTGGGGGAGGAGACATTTTTCAGCAGCTTTTTGCTGCACATCACTTGGAAACGGTTGCAAAAACGAGGATGTGCTGGTCAGGACAACCCCAGCTACGTGGCAAGGGGAGAGTTTTGTCCTTAGTGTTGTGTAATGGAGCCATGACCATCATCAAGGGAAGCTGTGCCCGTTCAGTCCATCAAGAGCCGCAGAGCTAATGATGGGCTGGGCAGATAATCGGGGGAGAGTTAATTGTAAGGTTCGATATGGCATCTTGTCAGCAGAGATAAGTTGTCACGTTTTCCACTTGAGCTGAAACTAAATGATTGTAAAATAAGTTATGAGTGTCCTTGGGCCTGTCTGCCAGAATGATGGCTAAGAATACATTCCTGGCCCATCAGTCTCAAGCAGCCCGCTTGATATTTATGCGAACTGAATGTTATTTTATTCCCCCTCTAGTCATGCTTGTCAGCTTCCCGAGTGAAAAGTGAAACTGCTGCTTTGACTCATACTTCAAGTATTGAAGCTCGGAGAGGCTGCAGATTGTTATTATTATTACCAGTATTATATATTTTTTCGGGTGTGTGTTGAACATTGATGCCCGATTGGGAAGAACTAATGGCTGACATTGAACGTGCGGGATGGCTGGAAAACAGCCCATCCCAGCCCAGTGGAACGCAGCTTATGAGTTCCAGTGCCTCTGTCAAAGCTGGTTGAGATGGGGAGTAATGAGGCGCTTGCTTTTTTAATTTGCCGTGCCTTTTTCCTTGCCTTTTTTTCCCTCCTTTTTTTTCCTTTTTTTTTTTTAATGTATTTAACAGTGCTGGCAGTGGTCGTCTGTTCTCAGGCGTGGTAATTGATACCAAATAAAATGCATTATTTGTATTCAGTCGGGAGGATGAAATTGCATTCAGCGGGCTGAAGCCTGAACTCATTTACAGTTTCCCAAAGCCCGGGCTTTCAGGAGCCCTCTTTTCAATTTGAAGAATACCTTGTCAGGCAAGAGAAAGAGTGGGAAATGGGAGAGCACAGCGTGGAAGCCCAGCGCCTTTTGATTGCTCATATTTTAAACCAGGGGAATGTTAAATAACTCCCATCTTCAAAGGGTGGGCTCGGAAACCGGGAATCCGGGGCAGTAACGCACCGACAATATCGGCTCGGCTCCCTTTACGAGGGATCGACGTTGCCTCGCTGGTTGAGGGGGAGGGAAAGCTCCAGGCTTCCACTTCAGAGCAGTTTGACCCAAGGACAGCAGGTTATTACCTGCAAGGGGCTGTGGATGGCGAGGATTTACCACGGGAGGTTAATTCTTCAGCTCTCCCGACGCCAGGCATCAAACCCCGTACGTCCCTCGTTTGTCAGAGCTCACGAGCAGGTTTTGTTGGGGGGATTTACAGCCTCCAAATTAGACAGAGCTGCCACCAGTGTGTGGATCTACCCTGATGGTTTTTAACAGGATGTGTTCCGTGGCGTTGCCTCAGGATTGTGTGGTTCCTTCACTGTTTGATGGGCCCAGGGCGTGGTGGTTGATGCTGCAGGTGCATGAGGTGGTGAACACGGATGGGTTCAATTGTTTCTAAAGTGCAAGCTGGGAATGAGTGGGGAAAAGTGGAGCATTTGGAATCACAGAATCCCAGAAAGGTTTGGATTGGAAGGGATGTTAAACATCATCTAGTTCTGACACCTCAGAGGGGGACACCTTCCACTAGCCCAGGTTGCTCCAAGCCCCATCCAGCCTGGCCTTGGGCACTTCCAGGGATCCAGGGGCAGCCACAGCTTCTCTGGGCACCCTGGGTTTTTTCTCTTCTTTTTAAGTTTCAACATAGGAAACCTCCAGAATCAAGCTGGATGTCAATATTTGGGACTGGCAGTAACCCCACTGCATCTGTGCTCATGCCTTTGTGTTTCTGGCACCCTCTTCTGCATCTTCTTCCCATGTCATGGATCCAAAGGGATCTGTGTCCCCTTGGCCAAGAGGATTCCCACCAGGATTCTCACCTGGGTTTGCCTTCCTCCTCCCCTTGAGAGACAGCAAACTCAGCCAGGAAAGCCACTTGCACCAGTTACGGGGCAAATCTTTAAAATCTCCTACACTGATACAGAGTAAACACATCCCCATGATTCCCTTTGGGGTTAAATTCTTGGGAACTGGTTTCAAGCTAGTGGATGTAGGGAAAAGAGCAGAAATCCTTAATATAAAGATTAATGTGTGATTTGGTCTCTCTTGCCAGGCAATTAGCTACATAATTTATCCCCCACTAATAACTTAGAGCACAACTGTGCTTAGGGGGTAATTAGTAAATAAACTTTATTAGGAAGGAAAAGAAACCAAAATAGGTTGGGTTTTGTCAGATAGGCAGTTCTGTGGGAATTTAACTATGCAAAAAAAAATCAAAAGGTGTTTTTAAAATATTTTTGTGATTTTCATATTAGTTAAACTGATACGTGTTCCTGTTACTACACTTAAGCTTTATATTAAGGGTTTTTGTTCTTTTCCCCGTGTCTGCTATTCTGAAACCAATCACCAAGTATTTAACCCCAAAAGGCAGTCGTGGGAATGTATTTGCTGAATATCTGTCTAGGAGATTTTAAGGATATGGCACATAAGTGCAGTCCTGATATTGCACTGAAGTGCAATATGGTATTTAAGTAAGGTTCTGGAAATGGCTTCACTTTCCATAATAGCAAGCACTTTCCTTTTAAAGTGTAGGTTTTATGCTGAATTTTATAATTAAAATCCAAACCAAGCTAGTAATTAAACAAAAATCGTATTACCAACCTTGGGGGGAAAATCCTGGATTAAGGTTACTTGAGTATTTACTCTGTAGAAGGATCCAGTTCTTAAAATTGTTGGAGTTAATAAAGCAGGAAACTGAACAGAGTAACGTGGGATTATTTATTTTCCTTGGCAGCAGGTAGGAAGTGACTCTTTATCACACAATTATCACCTGTACCAGGTGTACATTACCTTATTTTCCCACCTTTGTTGCCATCGCCTCCATCACAGCGTGTGTCTGTCTGATATTAATGACAGCAGAGAACATCCAGAGGATGCAGGGATATCTCTGTTCCATTATCTGTTAAAACATCCCAAGTGTTACACGAGTTGATGTGAGGCGTGGGAAGATCTTTGGAGGAAAGAAGAATTGGAAGCAATAACGTGTTTTCCCATTGGTTTCGTGCATTCCAGCTGGCCTGCTCCTAAAATTGATGCTGAGTCCTATTACTCTAACAGGATTTACATCAGCACTTCAGCCAAGTTGGGCTTTTTTGGTTCCTTTTTGAGCAAAATAATGGATATTGTTTGGAGCATCTCCCGAATGAGCTCAAGAACGTATCTGCGAGGTCGTACAGCCAGGGGTTGTAGCTTGGGTTCCAACCATCACCCATTTCAATCTCGCAGCATTTTTATGTTTCTTCCCTTTTTTTCCCCCCCCCACCCAACTGCAGACACCGGCCTGGGAGATTCGGTGTGTTCCAGCCCCAGTATATCCAGTACCACCAGCCCCAAACTGGACCCCCCTCCTTCCCCCCACGCCAACAGAAAGAAGCACCGCCGGAAGAAAAGCACAAGCAACTTCAAAGCTGATGGGATCTCGGGCACAGCTGAAGGTAGGTTTCAAAAAAATTCAAGCCTGAATTTTGAAAAATGCCATTCCAAAGAGTGTTGTTAGCTCAGCCACAGCCTCGGCTCTGAATGCACGAAGGAAAGGGAATGGTGAGAAATTAAAGACTGAGCTTTTAATGATGGAGCTGAATCGTCTGAGGCATCACGGCGCTGAATTCAGCTGCCTGAAATGTGTTCAGAACCTTTTTTCTTTTTTTTTTTTAAATCAATCAGAATCCCCAAGTTAATGTGGAGCATCATTAGGTGTTGAGGTAAGGAAGAGGCACACTTGGAATGTGAGCAAGGAGGAAAAATTGATGTTCACTCCGTAGCCCCCAGATCACGTCAGAACTTGTGTGGTTTTTTTCAGTATTATTAAATCTTGTGTTATCACATCTCCTTAGGCTCATCCTGAGCTCTAGAATGGCCAGCACTTCTGATGCCTCTCGTTGTTTGAATATTCAGCTGCTCGTGGAAAGCTTGTGTTATTTGAGGATAAAAGGGAAAAGGGGAGAGTTTAAATGTTTGGGTTCTTTTTTTTACGAGCCAGAAAGCAGAAGCCAAAAAGAACTTCTTTTTCTCCCTTAGTTTAGCTTACTATTTCCACACTGCTGTAGCTGTTCAATGCCCTTCTGAAGGGGTAACAATGTGTACAGGAGCCAGATATGATATAAAACATGCTTGCAGCTTTAGAAGAGAAGAAAAGAAACATGCTAGGATTCAACCAAAAGAGCTCCAGAAAAAAAAAAAAGACGAACAAGGGTGGTTGGAAGGCTCAGAAACTGGGGAGTCAACACATAAGGAGAGATGAAAAAGGGAGACAATGGAATAACATTGTGGGAAAAGGGGAGTGTTGAGTAAGAAAGAGATGTGGTTGTAAGCATGGGAGAGTAAAAAACAGCTAATTCTGTTTCAAAGAATGTTGGAACAAGTTCTGAAAAGAGGATGACAATTGCAGACAGCTGAAGAGACATTAAAAATAGATGTGATAATAGTATACAACCGAGAAGGGGCATGTTAACTACTACTTAGTCATCCTTATTTTCCATTTATTTAATTTCTCAATTGCACTTCTATCACATCCGGAATTTATTTCCCCAGCTATCTATACAAATCCTTTTTTAAAAAGCCATCAGCTTTTTTTTCATAACAGCTCCTGTTGTGTTCTCTTTCCAGTCATTTAACTATCTTTGCTGTTAGTTTCCCCCTAGTTTATGGCCCGAAGCCAAATTTTAGTTCAACCTTTCATTTTTAATTTGTCCTTTTTCCTTTTTTTCTTCCTTTTAAAGAAGCCCTTTTACACCACTTATTTTCATACCTCAATGGCAAATTACAGAGGGGATTTTTCAGAGCGTTCACCATTGGCCCAAGAATATTTTGTTGAAGTCACTATGAATCAAGACCAGCTGGATATCGAGAGCCTTTGAAAAATCTCTTTCTGAGCAGTTAATAGGTGTATGTTTTCCTTCTCCTGGGGAGATTATTTTCACAAGGCACTGGAGCTGGAGCCTGTGTGGTCCTGGGCTGCAGGAGGGAGCACTGGGGGGTTTGCAGTTGGGTCTCTTTTCCCTGATGTCCCTGTTCTGATTGCAGAGTCCATCCTTCAGTCCTCCTCTGTTTTGCTCTTCCTCTTCTCCTCGCCTTCCAGCATCGCACCGTGTTACCTGAAATCCTCTTGCAGTAACTCAGCAAAATTGTCCCCTCTCCCAGAAATGGGATCAGTGTGCTCCCAGAAAGGCAAGAAGTTGTTGGCAACTCAGTAACACACAAGGAGCCTTAAAGGGAGTAGAATCATTTGGGATGGAAAAGCCCTCTGAGATCATGGAGTCCAACCATGCCCTCAGCACTGCCAAGGCTACCACTAATCCATGTCCCCAAGTGCCACATCTACTCATCTTCTGAATCCTTCCAGGGATGGGGACGCCACCGCTGCCCTGGGCAGCTGGGCCAGGGCTGGACAGCCCTTTCTGTGGAGACATTTTCCCCAATATCCAATTTAAACCTCCCCTGGCCCAGCCTGAGGCCGTTCCCTCTCCTCCTGTCCCTGTTCCCTGGCAGCAGAGCCCGATTTCCCCCCCGGCTGCCCCCTCCTGTCAGGGACTTGTGCAGAGCCACAAGGTCCCCCCTGAGCCTCCTTTGCTCCAGGCTGAGCCCCTTTCCAGCTCCCTCAGCTGCTCCTGGGGCTCCAGGAGCCCCAGCTCCAGCCCCAGCTCCCCAGCTCCGTTCCCTCCTCTGGCCACCCTCCAACAGCACCAATGCCTCCTTTTACAGTGTTTGTACCTCTGCATGAGCCCATCCTTTGACCTGCCTCTTCCCACATATCTTCTAGGGTGAGCACTCTGTTCTGTTTGGGACTTGCAGTTGTGTCTTGGGAGGGCCCCAGTGGTCGTTAAACTCTTTAATTTTACAACATCTCTTTTCAAGCGCAGCCCGGTGAAAAGCAGCGGTTTGGCCACAAGGGCAGAATCAGGAGTTTCCACGCAGGGCTCTGGGCATCCCAGAGCTCTGGGCATCCTTCAGCAGACAGCTAATCTGGCTGGTCCTTGAATCCCTAGCAGGGCTGGGAGGGGATGGCTGACAGCGAGGACAGGCAGCCTCGTCTGTCAGCGGGAGCTGAAGGAGAAGGCAATGAGGCGTGCTCCAGCTCCCTGTCCTTTTAGGAGAAGGGCGTCTCACAAAGAGTAATAGTGGTTGTAGATTCCCATTAAGGACGTCCTAGCAAGACTCACAAAGGCTGGGGGGGTTGCTCTTTCCAAATCCTGGCGTGTGGGCCCTTGCAGCCTTTGGATTTTCTGCTACTTGTGTTGGTGCAAGGCAGAATCACCGAATCGTTGAGGTTGGAAAAGGCCTCGAAGATCCTCGAGTCCAACCAGGTTCAGGCTGTTCTGGGTACTTTCTCCAAGTAGTTGAATGTCAGAGGAGTTTGGGTTGGATCTCAGGGAAAGGTTCTTCCCCCAGAGGCTGCTGGGCACTGCCCAGGCTCCCCAGGGAATGGGCACGGCCCCGAGGCTGCCAGAGCTCCAGGAGCGTTTGGACAGTGCTGCCAGGGATGCCCAGGGTGGGATTGGTGGGGTGGCTGTGCAGGGCCAGGGGTTGGGTCAGTGATCCTTGTGGGTCCTTTGCAACTCAGGATATTCTGATTCTGTAATTTTCACATCTGTCTTGCACTTCGAAGCCGTTTTCAGTTCCAGTTATTTCCTTGTTCTCCAGCGCTTGGCTACAAATCTGTCCAGTGACCTAAAAGATTTGTCTTCCCCCACCATCACCTAGATTTAAACCCTCAGAGGATTACTGCACTTTTGAAGACCACAAATCCAAATCAGACAGTCAGAGAAGATGTTCTGGGAGATGCAACTTTGATCAAAGTGTTTAAGATGCAGCAGGTGACTTGCTGCAAATGGGCTCCAGAAGCCTGTGGTGACAATTGTGCGAGAACCACATCTTCCTTCCTTCCTTCTGGAAATCCTGAGCTCCACGTGCAAAGGAGGAGGAGGAGGATCCTCCTGCAGTCGCTGTTCAGGCAGGTACAATGGATCAGAGTTAAATGGCGTGGGTAATTCTAGATTTTGTGTCGCCTTCCTTTGGCTCCAGGCACGTTTCAAGTGTCAGCTTTCAAACGGGAATTCTGGGTTCCTTCATTTCCGTCTGCACCAAAGCTGAGGTGTTCAATGAGGTTTAAATCTGGTCTTCAGCAAACTCGAGCATTTTCACTGCACTTTGCAGGGCTTTTTTTCCCTCCTTGAACGTGCCTGCTTTGATCATTGACCTCTGCCCAAGTACTCAGATATCACGATGATGGACACTGAGCTCAGGGTGATTCACCAATTCCAAGGACTGATGCTCATCCCTTTTATGCCCTTCCATAAAGGTCATGCTGATTCTTCTCTCTCCACACTATCTGCACATGCACAGCCCTCTCTTTCTGGGATGGGTCCTTTCATCTCCCTTGGTTGATCTTTCTGCAGCTTTTCTGAGACAATGCTCACGGCAACAAAAATACTAAAGCACCTGTGTTGCACTTGGACAGAAATTAAAATTCAATTCCTATTTCGGAAAATCAGATTCTTGTGAATTCTCTTTTTTTTTTTTTTCCCCAGAGCAGTGAAACCCAGGGAGAAGTTTTTTAGTTCTCTGTGCAGAACTTGTCACTGAAAAAAATCCCTCGGTGTTTTTGAGGGTAGCAGCAGGAATGCTTACATTAGGCAAGGTGCCAGCAACCAGCAGGTTTTTTTCCCACCATGCTGCCTGAAGTTGCTCGGAGCAGGATTAGACAGAGCTGTGTTTCAAAGAGGAATGGCTGCTTGGAGCCTCATCTGTTTGGGTCCCCTTGTGCTGCTGCACTTATAGGAACAGCCAGGGATGATAGGAAGGCTTTTCAGCTGCAAAACAAGCAGGAAAATTAAAAGGCTTTCTTGGAAATGCTCTTCACAGAAAGATCTTTCCCAGTGTTTATTTTTCTTACTCTTGTTGGTTTTAAAGCCTCATGGCTATGCCAGCTTGAGCCTGCCTCCCCTCCATCCATCACTGGGATTTTAGGAAAGCCCCAGGCTGCCTTTCAGCACTGGAATCATCCCAGCTCTCCAAGTTTTACATTTACAGGAGATCCAGCCAGTGGGGCCAGCACTGCTGTCTGCTATAGGGCCAGCCCAGCCACATCCCAGTGGGATGGGAAAATCCACTCCTTCCCTCAGGGAGACCACGGGATCATGGAATGGTTTGGGTTGGAAGGGACATTAAAGCCCATCCATTCCACCCCTGCCATGGGCAGGGGCACCTCCCACTGTCCCCAGGCTGCTCCAAGCCCCATCCAATCTGGCCTTGGACACTTGCAGGGATGCAGGGGCAGCCCCAGCTTCTCTGGGCACCCTGAGCCAGGGCCTGCCCACCCTCACAGGGAAGAGAATTTATCTCCCTTCTCAGCATCCTGGGGCAAAACCCCCCCAGCTCTGCATTCCGCTGGGAAATGGCGCTTGAGGAGCAGGAAATGTGAGCAGCAACTTGGTAGACTTTTCCAAACTCTCAGAAATCCATGTTCTTCTTCATCATTTGTTTCTAAAGAAGTTTTGAAGGACAAAGGAGGACCTTTTATGTTTCTTCTCAGAACTGCTTTCTTAACACAAAGGTATTTGTTCTCTGCCCCTTGTGCAGTAATTGCTTTTCCTGGTGCTTTGCTGCTCTGTGCAGTCTGGACCCAACTCCAGGTTTACACTTCCTGGCTTTTAGCTAAAGGAGAAACCCCAGTTTACTGAGAAATCCTATTTTTTTTTGGCTTTTCCTGGGGTAAACTGGTAAAGGTATTTAAAAGACTCTTGTTTTTTAAAGCACACGTGTTTTGTGTCACTGAGCGTTGAAAATGAGCCCTAGTTAAGTGGGAAATTAAAATAGATTTGTCGGTTTTCTGTGGATGGAAGAACAAGGTTTAGTGAGGCTTTTCAGTTGTTCTTTCAGCAATAAGCAAAACCATCACTGCTTTCATCTGGTTTCTCCCTGTTGTCCCTTTCAGCCACCCCACAACCAGGAGGACGACGTGAGCTAGGGAAATGCAAGTTCTCTGTAGAACACCTGAAATTTTGCTCTTTTAAATGAATAGCTCAGAAGCAATACGGAGGGTCACTGAAATGCATGGAAACACCTGTGTGCATTTTGCCTGCAGCCTCCCACCCTAAGCTTTCCTGAGCACACTGGTGGTGATCCATTTACCTGCTGGCATCATCCCCTGAAGTGATCTAAACATTCTTGGCTCCACATCGTGGTGTCCTCCACCCAATTTTAACATGCATTTCCTTGGGTGCAGAGTTTAGGAAACGTGGTGGCCACACCAAACTAATGAAATTCCATTTCTCTAAAATGTCATTTGGGATTTTTGGAAATTAGTGGAAACACCTCAAGGAGCAAAATCAGGAGCAGATTCTTCCTTTGACAGATGGACTTGATATTGTTAATGCTAATATTTATTTATAATACACTGGATTAAGCACCATGATGAAGGAGGGTGTTTTTACCTGCTGCTCTTAGAGATATATATATATATTTTTTTTTTTTTTTGGCTTTTTTTTTTTTTTTTTTTTTTTTGGCTTTTTATGGTCTGGAAGAAACCTTCTGACACTGTCAGAGGACAGCATGTTCACAAACCTTTCCAGCACAAAGAGCCACAGCGTTTTTGCTGCCTTTTCTCTGCAAGGAAGATGTGAAATGTAATATCTTGACCTGCAGCTGCAGCAAGGGCAGAACCACTCACCTACTAAAGAGTTTGTAACCTTTGGAATCGAATCCATTGGATGTCGAGGTCCTTGGATGGATTGTGTTGCTTGAAGTAATGACCAGACCTAAGCTGGCACCAAAACTTCTTCAAGTAAAAGCTGTTTGCAGTCCATTAGAGGATAATTAAGTGTACAGCAAACAGGTGTTGCCCATGTAGGAATCCCACAGAAGTTATTGCTGATGATCTTGCCATCCTAATTGTTTTAGCTGATCCCTTTAAATCAGCTCTCAATAATTCCAGCCTGCTGTGTAGTGGTATTGGGGTACAGCAGCAACACAAAGTGTGGAGATAAATCAGAAGGGGAAAACAGTAATTCCTTAATAATTTCCTACTCTTTTTTTTTTTCTTTTTTTTTCAGTTATACTCTCCTTACAATGATAAGGGATATCTTAAGCTTTTCCCCTCTAAAAAAATAAATACATAAATATAAAATTCAAAATCCCAAATGCAGACCCAAGTCATACAGAAGAGGAGTATGTTCCCATCCTGTCGGGTACTATTTCTGTGCCTCTTGTGATGGAGGGTTTAGTGAGAGCAGGTTTTGTTTCTATTTCTGGTCTCTTTTAAGTGCCTGAAGTTTTAGAAAGTTCATCGTTTTAAAAAATACTCAGTGCTTAAAGAGAGAGGGATACAAAAGTGGCATTTTGACTACAATGCTGAATGAAGAAACGAAGCATTTATTTGGAACTGGAGGGGTTGGCAGGATAAGCAGATTACTAGGAAGGTTGGGAGGTTTCAAATAGGTTTGTAATTCATTTAGGGCTGCTGCTGAATTCTCTTCGTCTCCAATTTGTTGGCCGTCGTGTCGTTTGTGTGGTCCTCCTGTACACGAAACATTTCAGGAATTGCAGCAAATACCATTTTGCTGAATTTCACTGGACACACGAAACCCAACTTCCTAAACCTGGAGTTTAATGAGTTTGCTTTCAGTGAGATTTTAGGAATGTGTTCAGTTAAGTATTTGCATCCTCATTTTGTAGCTTATCTCGGAAGAGTCGTGAGCCTTTCCTGATCCACTATTCTCTGCTCTAGCTGCCTTTTGGGAAACAATTTATTTAAATACCCCCCAAATAAAGCAGGTCTTAGGGTTTAGTAGGCATTAAAAATGAGCAGAATACATAGCTGTGTTCTTCCTGCCTGCAAGAGAACTTTAAAAAGAAAACCCAGCAGTGTGTGCCCATATTTGTTGTCCATAATGCCAGGTGCTTGTTTGAGCATCTGAGAGTTTATCCCCTATCCCTGTAAGAACACTCCCGGGCTCTAATTCCACTGCTTAGCTGTGACTTCATCCACAAGAAACTCAGTCCTGGCCAAGGGCTGTGCACCCAGGAAGCAGGAGGGCAGAAATTAATAAAACCAGCCCGAATCTTCAGAGCCTGACTTTCAACCGAGGCAGAAAGGTCACTTGTTGGGAATCCTCGAGCCTCGGCTGCCGCAGCCTCCCTGACATGAAAGGGTTGCTGCTGAAAGACACTTATGTTGATGCTGAGGAGTGAAAGACAAGGGAGGTGAAGCTCATCTATTGTTTTAACCTACTTCATTGCAGGCTAAACAAGTTGAAAGGTTCCTGCTTCCCTTCAGAAGCGCCGTCAGCCCGGGGTCGGGAGAGGCGGCCGGTTCCGCCTACCTGGTTGAAAGGAAAAGTGTCGCAGTGGTGGTCAGCAGGAAAAGGGGATTCTGGAAAGGTTGAGGCTTGGGATGAATTGGTGGTGGTTGCACACACTGGCATATCTGGAGAGTGAGAGAAAGACAGCACTTCTCTTTATTTTATTTTCTGCATTTCTCGAAAAATTAGTCCCACTTTGAGCGCTGCGACAGCAGAAGGGCTCGCTGTGTATCCAGTGCCACGCTGGGATTTGGCCTGATTTTTTGGGGGGAAGGAAGAAGTTTTAAGTAGCTTTCTAATTGAATGAAGACAAGTGGCACCTTAGCATTTCACTGGCTTTGGGTAATTAGTGTCCTCAGCAGTGTGCTGTGAGCTTGACACAGAGACCTCGGTTCTGAAAACAGCTCCTGATGTCCACGAGGTGATGGTTGCAAGGTAGCAAGAAGTGTTCATAAGCTGTTATTCCTGCTAGAGAAGTTGGTAGTTCTGGTCCTTAAATAAAAATGTCTATTCTACAAGTGCCTTCTAATTTTTCCAGAGTGTAGGGCAATTGCATTTCATTATGAACCTATATACCTAAATTAAAATATCATAAAATTAGGTGATTATGTATTATAAAGCTGCAGCCAGTGAAAAGGCTAAAATCAGGTAATTGTGCTCAGTATAACTTTGTCCTCCTGTTCACCACGTAACTGACCTCTTGAGGCAAAGTGTCACAAGTTCAATAACCAGGGTATTTTGGTGTAGAGGGAAGATCTGGTTTTTGAAGGATGCCTGTGCACTTGGACTCATCAATCAGCTTGTTGGAACTGAGCTACAGAACTGCAGTGGGAAGCAGCTTCCTTTAAAGAGTGGAAGTCCTAAGTAATTCCCTTCAGAAGCCCTGGTTGTGGAGGTTTGCCATGGATAGCTCAGGCCTGGAATTCAAGGGGGAATGTGTCAGGTGTGATCTACCCAGGGGTTATTAAATGTGATCTTGGCTGATGAGGACTCGTAATCAAGAGGTACACACAGAGCAGAATGTAGAAATAACAACTTGGTAATTCCTTTTTAGTTGTAAACCCCTACATTTTCGTCAATGATGGATTTAATAACAACCTGTAGATGAAGAAATACTTGTGCCCCTTATTGTTTTGATTCTTCGTCACGGTGTTTGTGACATCTTTTAAAAAACACGTCCAAAACTGAGGAGAGTGGAGATATACATGAGCAATATTACTAAATATATGGCTGAAAATGCATATATTGGCTGCAGACCGAAAGAGTGCGTTTAGGTCAGATGTTGGGATGGCATTCTTCCTTGTGAGGGTGGGCAGGCCCTGGCACAGGGTGCCCAGAGCAGCTGGGGCTGCCCCTGGATCCCTGGCAGTGCCCAAGGCCAGGCTGGACATTGGGGCTTGGAGCAGCCTGGGCCAGTGGGAGGTGTCCCTGCCCATGGCAGGGGGTGGCACTGGATGGGCTTTAAGTTCCCTTCCAACCCACGCCATTCTGGGATCCTGTGGAAATTGAGTCTTTTCATGCAATGATGATGTTCAAAGGGTGGGTTTGAGGAGGAGTCTCCCAGTGGAAGGTGTTTGAAAGGGAGCTAATCCGAGAGGATGGGGTTCTCCCTGGGGAAATCCAGGTGGGGAATGCTGTGGTACGGGGTTTAATCTGCTCTAGTGGAGGTTCTGGAGCTGATGGGAGGTGCTGGGCCTGGAGGAGGTGATGGAGGTGCTGTAGGTGGGAGTTGCTGGAGATGCGAGCAAGGTGGACTTCCCTTCCCCTTAAGCAGTTGTGCCACCACTGGAGCCTTCTCCAGCTGAAAACCACAACTGGAGCCATTCCAGGTCCCGTGCTCTGTGCTGTTGATGTCATCCCTGTGACAGTACTGCAGAGCCCTTTTTATTTCCAGCTCCTGGCCAGTCAGTCACTCCAAACCCATCTTGTTTTGTCAAGTTTTAAACCTTAAATCAGCCGAAGTCCCCGCTGCACATCCACGTGCCCTGTGTGAGGTTTCAGCGCTGAGCTTGCTGTTATGTTTATTTTATACCCTGTGCTTTAATCTCCTGTTTTCTGTCCCTCCACCTTTCTCTTTACAGACCAGTTACTTGTGATAGATGTTATGCATCGTATGTGGTGTGCAACTCCAGGAAGCAGTAGGTAAAAAGGGAAACTTGAACAGGCCTCATCATTGACGTTTTCCACCAATTCCCCCCCGACTCTGAAAAAGAGAAAAAAAAAAAAATTTAATAAAGGTTTCTTTTGTGAGCGTGAGCTGGAGAAAATTGGCCATTTGTCTGTGAGGTAATAGGCTTTGGGATAATATGAAAATCTATCAAATGATTAAATTCAATGACATTAAATCACAATTCATGAAAGGAGAACACTGCACAGTTTAATTCTATTTAATTTTTGAGGGGGGAAAAAAAAAAAGCCCTTTAAAAAAAAAAAAAATTTTTTTGTTTGAGTTTCTCTTAAGCTGATTTCTCTGTGCTCTTTCTTAAAAGTGCCTTTCTAGTTGCCACACAGTGATGTGATCATTATCTGTCACCTCGTCGCCTTGCTGCCTCAACACGCAGTAAAATACAAAAAAAAAAAAAAAAAAAAAAAAAGAGGGAGAGAGGGGGGGTGGGGGAAAAAAAAAAAAAAAAAAAAGAAGACCAGAGGAGCTTGTGAAGTATGACTTCCTATCCCAAGACTCATTGCCTGCGATTCGTAGCGCTTGACAGTAATGATCTTATTACAGTACTCTGGACCTTGAAGAGATTTCATGAGGAGAGCGGGAGGACGAGGCTCCGTGTAATCAAGTGGCGCTGAATATTCCACGCGGTTTTGATCACACACTGATTGGGCACAGTTTTAGCCCATCTTCCAGTCAATTATGCATGGCCCCTCGTGCTCCTGTGATAGTCAGAAACATTGATGGCTGTTGTCTGGGGGGTGGGGGGTGTGTGGGGGTAGGGGCTGGCAGCCAGCCAGGGGTTTGAAGTGCAGTCATTCCGGGAGAAGTGCTTTTTAGTTGGAATTGATTACCTTTCTTTAGGTTTTTGCTTAATGGCAAAACTGTATTGGAGAGGGCTTCAGGTGAAAAATGGCCGTATTAGCCATTTAGAGTAGCTGAACTCCTAGTCAATTTTTAGCTTTCCCCTGTTTCCATCTAATTTATATTTAATGATGTACCGTTTGATAATATTTAAGATATTTCATTTCCAGTTGCTGCTGAGCACACATGTTGAGCTCATGTTAAATGACAGCAGATCAGCATTCAGGTTTTAGGAATTAATCCAGTTTCACCTCCAGGCTGCCAGAGCATGTCTATTTTGGCACCTGTGCCAGGAAACATCGGATTTGTCTGCGAGAGGCACAAGGCTGACGTTCCCAAGCAGAGCCAGGGCTGTTTTTAGCCCGTAATGAGGATAAATCCATGTGCTTTAAAAGAGGCAAAGGGTTGGTAGCTGGGTCCTTCATTTAGATTGTCGTGTCTCAGAGGCTGATTAGGCTGCTGTTTATTTCTCCCCTATAAAAACGTCACATCTTCCTTCATCCAGACCCCTTCAAATGAAAATACAATCATTAAAGCCGTGCCTATCGAACTCCAGGCGCCAGAGAAGGAAATACTTAATTGTAGGTAATGCTTCTTGTTCAGTGCCACCACTCTGGTTTCTCACATTTGAATATCCTGCAATTCCTAATTTTGCAGTCCTGCAGGCTCCCAGGCTTTCCTGAAGGTGTTTCTGCCACTAAATGCCTCCCTCATGGTACTGCCCCTCTTCTACTGCTTCCTCTTCATTTGGATTGTGGGTGTTTTTTTCCCTAAAACTGAGCCCAAATTGACCAGTCCCACCCCTAAAAAAGCAGCTTTAAGGTTTTTTTTTTAATTTTTTGTCTTCTTTAAGTCAGTTCTCACCTTCCACATAGGAGCCAGACCAGAATTCAGAGCAAAAAAATGTCATCCTGGTGGGTTTTTGCTCTTCGAAACAGAGCTGTTGGGTTTTCTTCCAATGAATTGGGGTTCAGCTATTGTCTGACATTCCAGATCCTAGTTTTGGGGAGGTGTTGTATCTATTTTGTAGTAACATTATACTACTTCCAGGCAGCCCACAAGAGCTACGAGGATCTTTTTTCGCTTTCCTTTGGAAGAGAAACTCCTGTGGGTCTGTGTGTGCTGAGCTGTGTGTGCTCATCCCTGTGCCGGCAGCCAGGGTTGCTGGGTGCTCCTCAACCTTTGCCCACCCTGAGAGGGAAAGGTTTGAGTCTGGAGCCTCTTGGTGCATCTTTGGGAGCTTTTGAACCAAGCCTTTGGTGCCCAAGTCATAATAAACCTGAAGGGCAGCTCTAACTTTTCCATATTGGTCTCCATCAGGGAGGAAAGGTGAAGTTTTAAAGGGGAGAAATTCTCCCTCATTGGTTCTGTTGACTTTCTTCGAGTGTGGACTCTGTTGTTTGAGCCTGCTGCCTGTGGGAATACGTGCTTTTCCCAAAGGATTCCTCACCTGAGGGCTGGGAAGGGGCAGTCACGGAACAGATTCCGTAGTAACACCCCTGTTTAAAGCTCTGTGTGTGCGGGGACATCGCGAGCTCCGTGAGGCTCTGTGAATCACAGCAGAGCTCCCACTGGAGTGGGATGCCGGCATGTGGGAAACATCTGTGGGCTTTTTAAAAAACCAATGGTTTTTAGAGTCTGATTGTCACCTCTGGGGTCTGATTGTCTCCTGGGAGGCTGCAGGGTGCAGGGTTCATCCGAGGAGAGGTGCTGTGGCCTTGCTGGCCCCGCGTCCTCCTGGGGCCGTCCAGGCCGGCGCGGCATTGACGTGACTTTGGCTCCCGTCCCCGCTGCTCTCACTCCATCTCTGTAATGCAGGGAGGACGAGCTGCACTCTCTGGTGATGGATGACAAAGCGAGGCTGGAGTGTTTCTGCCTCTGCTTCATTTGACAAGGAATTGGCAGCTCCAAGACTGTTTCAGCTCCCTCTTATTTCTGCTTCCCCCGGCTCTTCCCTTTGGCACTTCGGTGGCTGCGTGCACAGTGTGCAGTGGTCCTGCAAGCTTTTTGAGGGAAAAATATCTTTTAAAAAAGGATATTTTACTATTTAAATTCCTCATTTGAAAATTGTTAGTGGTGGTGGCAGGTTTGTGACGATCATAAACACAGGGGCTTTGCAGCCAAGGCGATGCTTTTGTAGTGGCAAACAAAACACCAAAGGGATCCAGCCCTGTTTCCAGACAACTTGAAAGCTTTAACCAACATATTTATACATAAAAGGGCAGTTCATGGTTTACTTAACCTTAAAATTGGAAGCAATATTATTACTTTGGGCTCAGCATCAGCATTGTCACACACATAATCACTTTTTGGTTGGGTGGCCACCATTCAGAGCATGGCTTTGAATGGTCAGTCAGAAATCACTGCTTGCTTTTTTTTATTGTAAATAAACACAATTTTGTGGTGAGATCTGGTGTTTATCACACAGGAATGACCCAGCAATCTGAGCCTGCAAATGTGGATGTAGGGAAGGAAGTCTGGTAATACTTACCCAGTGACTAATGTACATTTTCATCCTAAAACTAAGCTCTCATCCATGGTAATAGTTCCCATTCGGAGATCTCTAAAGTATCACCGAGGATTCCTGAAAAATTATTTTCAGAAAGTCCCCACTTGCCAGGCAACATACCTGAGTTTCACAGAATACTTAAGAGGCCTCGGTGTTTAATTAAATTACAACAAACCTAATTGTAATAAATCATAGATTAATATGTGCTTAATGTTTTTAATAATAAGGTAAAATGTAAGTTAACGCTTGCCAGATTACCTAAGACTCTGGTGTGAGGATCCATAGTGATTATAAGGAGAATGTGAAAATTGATTAATTTTTAGTGATTTGTCAACTGCAATCTTTATCTCCCAGTCTCTCTGTGTACAATTAGACTCCAGTTTGTCCAGGCAAACTCATTAATAATTAGGTCACCGCTGCTTATGGTTAAACTTTGGATCCCAGGTGTGAAGTGAGAAGCTGAGCTTTGGTCTGTTAGTTCCCCATGGAGGAATGGGATGTACTGGAATGATGGGGAGGTTTTCCTGTGTGGAAGAGGAAATTGGACTTTGACTCATGGTGTGATCTTAGATTTTCTTTTTTCTTTTTTCTTTTCTTTTTTCTTTTCTCTTCTTTTCTTTTCTTTTCTTTTCTTTTCTTTTCTTTTCTTTTCTTTTCTTTTCTTTTCTTTTCTTTTTTCTTTTCTGTTTTAATGACGGACTAACAGAGCAGGTTTACGTAAAATCCCAGAGTCACAGAACATCAGGATCTGCTTCTACAAAATTCCATATACACAAGGTTTTAAGTGCAGTGATGTCATTTTTTACCAACTAAGGAGGACAAAATAAGCCCAGAGCTGTTATGATATGAAAAAATAACTGTGGAGGAGGCTGGAAATAGGTCTTTGCTTTTCTCTTGAGCATATTGATGATTACCTGCTGCCTTTAGTAATAAAAATATCAATAGAGCTCATCATTCTTTCTTTGAGTTGTGGATATTATTGAAAAGCTATTCCCAGGGGAACAGCTGACAGCACTTAGGAAATACTTGTAAATAATCCATTAATAATGAACTCCTGAATCGTGAATAACCTATCCATAATGAACCTTGCTGCTTCCCCACGTGCCTCTTTTCTTTTTTTTTTTTTTTTTTTTTTTTGGCCAGGAATATTTCTTTCAGTCTTTTTATTTCCTCCACAGCCTCTGAGTGGAGGAGATGTTCCTGTTACATATCATCAGGCCCCATAATTTGTCATAATGCTACTCAATGGCTCATCTAAAAAATGTGCAGGGACGCTGTCAGGGTTGTTAGGCACAAAGTTTAACCTGCAACACTTGTGAGAAAAAAAAAAGAAGAAAAGATTGACATAAACTGTCCCCCAGAGCCAGACTGAAACCCAAAATGGTTTTCTGAGCAGCAAAGGAGCCAGCACGTTGAATCTCTTTGAGTCTCTGCTTGTCAGAATTGTGCTGGGCTTTGGTCCTGCTTGGAGGAGGATGTTGAATATACAAGAAACATTCAGAGGATTCTTGTTCGTTCCAGTTATCCTTCTGGAGAGAAGTAGATCACGGAGACCCTGTGAAATACAAAGGGTTTTTGTCATTTCAAGGCAATGCCACATTCGTACATGTAGGAATTGTCACCTCCTAGCTCTTAGTCCCTACTGGGTGCTCATTTTTTTCTGGGTCTGTCCTAACACATCAACTCCAGTTTGATGGACTCCACAGTTTGATGGACAAATTCAAAATGAATTTTTTTTTTTATCATCTCCTTTTTTTTCCCTCCTAAAAAGCTTTGTGGAAAGAGGTGATGGAGATTTTTATCTGCAAGTAAAAGGTACTGCCAGACACCTCCATAATGGTAATTTTAGTCAGAAGTCCAGCCACTTTTGCAAGGGGGTGGGAGGGATGGACTAGGCTGAAATGAGAACTGTGAGAATGCTGAGAGATGAAGTAGAAGAAATTCCCTCCAAGTGCCTGTTTCTATCCCAGCTGTACATCTCTGGGGACAGGTTCCTTGATTTCCCCTCCATTTTTTGGGTGAATCTGCTTCCCTGTGCTGCACCAGTCAGTAAGGTGAGGTTCTCCTCTTTACCACTTACAGGAACCTGAGAGCATGACTCCATTACTCATCATTTCTTAGCACATTTTTTAGCTTATTCCCATTCCAAGCAGGAAAAGCTGACTGTATTTGGCACAGCATTTTTAAGGGGTTTGTATCCTCTCCGTGACATTACAGCTCACCTGAGGACAAAGTTCTGTTGCTCTGGGGGAGCCCAGGAGTGCAGTGTCTGGCTGGTAGCTCTGATTTTCTCACAAGCTTTTGATTGCACCTTGTTCTGCCTGTTTTTTCATGCTTAGTTTCTTTACCAAACCCGTTTGTTCTTGCCCACCAAGCAAGTCCAGGTACACCCATTAAAGGAGATAATCTGTACCAACCTTTTTTTTCATTTGATTGCACAGTGTTTTGGCAGTAGTTTTGTGTTGGTGTGTTGTGGGGGTTTTTTGCCATTTCTGTACCTGTGAGTTCGCTCCACGTGGAAAGGTCATATAATTTTGAAGGGATTTTGTAGCAGTGGGAATGTTGCAGAGAATTGGAAAAATCAAAAAAGGGTATTATGCTTGTAGCTGAAAAGAGGGAAGAGATCCTGAAGAATCTGTGTATTATTTACCATCATGTGGATCCAGTGTGAAATCCCAGGAAGGCTGATATGTGATATGGTTAGAAAGTGATTTCCATTGGCAAAGGAACAGAGTTGTCCAAGTCTCTCACAGGAGATTGTCAGGGGATAAAAAGCTGAGCAATTTTTAATGCCACATTATCACAAGTATCTTTCAAGAGCAAATACACTGAGTTAGACCTGAGACCACAAAAAGAAGTTGTGAGGGGGGATTTTTTTCCTTGCTTCCCGTGATATCAGTCATCTTCATACTCCATCTGCATTTCTCCTGCTACTGGGAGTGCAGCCTGTAGGATTTTTACCACTCCAAAGATCTTTTAGGCCTTCTGAAGAAAATTCTTCTTGCTGCTTCTGCTTTGTCAGGTCCTCCTATCCTCCTCTCCTCTGAATGTTCTCCTGTGTGCAAACTGAGCTCTTTCTGTGGCCAACCCAGAGATTCATCTGCTGGGGCTTTGTGTTCTCTATTCAGGTTTAGATCAGATATTGGGAAGGAATTGTTCCCTGGGAGGGTGGGCAGGCCCTGGCACAGGGTGCCCAGAGCAGCTGTGGCTGCCCCTGGATCCCTGGCAGTGCCCAAGGCCAGGCTGGACATTGGGGCTTGGAGCAACCTGGGCTAGTGGAAGGTGTCCCTGCCCATGGCAGGGGCTGGCATGATATTTACAGAAGTGAAAATGATTTTTTTGAATAAGAAAAATGGCAGATTTTGGGTGTAAAGCTGGAAGGTAACACAAGAGAATAATGCAGACTCGTGGAAGCTCAGCAGTCCGAGGGGTTTGCTGCTTTTAAAAGACTGGCTTGATAAAATGGGTTTGACTTCTGCAGGGAGCAGGATGCTGCTGGTACAACTAATGGGATAAAGCTGCTGTTGATGTGCTGCTTGTAAATTTAACACTCCGTTCATTTCTCAAGGGGGGGAAATCCTGGCTCATCCTGCCTCAGAAGCAGCCCTGTCCTTCTCTCCCAGCTGAGGGGAAGCTGGGATTTGCAGTGCACAGTGATATTACACTGCAACATAGCAGTCTGACAGCTGTGGATGATGCTGCAGTTCAGCTTTGGCCATCAGGAAAAATCCATAAAGGGTCTGGAGCTTTCTGAAATCATTGATGCCTCACGGGTACTGGTGATTTCATCTCCACGCTGGAGGAGCGGGGCCGGTCTCCCAAGCTGCGCCTTCCCACTTTTATCAGGATACTCCTCTTCCTAGCCATGCTCTCCCTGCCCCCCACCACCACCAAAAAATAAAATCCATGGGGCAAATTGATTTGGGGCTCAGCCTTGATGAAATGCCAGCATTCAGCCCCTCACACCGCTGTGGCTGCGTTGTTAGCGGGGCCTGATTATTTGGATGCTCCGGCAGGAGCTGCCACATCCGAGTTGGAGGTGTGTGGAGATTAACTGGTGCCTGTCCAACCATTTGTCATACAAATAACAGTGCCAGTAGAGTGAAATACTATAAATCATTTTTTTCCAGGATTGAAACCTTTTATCAGTTGTGTCACTTCCATTATTCAATAAGCGATTAGTAGCAGGCGTTGTGGTTGAGCCAGTTAGTAGTTAACAACTGGGAGCTGTGGCTTGTAAGGGAGCCTGTGACACCAGCAGCTGATGTAAATTCAGGATTTAGTATCTATCTTCACAGGCCAGATGCAGTTGTTACTCAGGCTTTTGCTGGAAGGTGAAAGGCAGCACGACTTTGGTGCGAGTCTCTTAATTCATGGCTTGGTCCCTCAGCCACGTGGTGTTTGTGTGGGCCCTGCCTAAAACACACCACGTTCAAAATATGCAAGTAGCAAATCTCTTTTGCAAATCCCATCCTCGTTTTCCTGCCTTCATTCCAGAGCTAACCACAGCAGCTCCCCAGGGATTTCCAGCAACCGCAGCTTTTGGAAAAAAAAAGTCAAATTACAAAAGTTGAATTACAGGGATGACAACCTTCGTGTAAGAGCAGCCACAACCCTGAGATGGTTGGATCTGTGCAAAGATCTGGCCAGATGTTGGGTAATAGCAAATCACAAGCATCTTCAACTTAATGATTTTTACATTTTTCACTGGTACTGTGCAAATTAACATCAAATCTGAGGAGCCCCACCCAACACAGCCATAGGTGATAGCAGCTTCCTGCGTGTGAAGCCCTTGGAAATGCAGTCTGCGGAGAGGAGACAAAATGTTGAATCTGAATTGGAAAGAATTTTTCTGTTCCCACTGGATGTCTTGGTACTTAATTTCTCCCAGGGAAGAGAGCTGGGATAAGAATCCCTCCCCAAAGAGATTGAGACCTGTGCAGTAACCACTGCTTGAGCAATGAGTTCGGGAAGATAAGTTGGCAAGTTTGTAAACTCCTTGTGAAAATTCCGTGCTGCTTTGTCCCATTGCTGGCTTTGAGGTGGCTGTTTAATTGTGCAGGCCCTGAGGAGTTCTAGAATGTAAATTAATAGATTTATCCTAAAATGGTTTGGCTTGGAAGGGACCTTAAAGCCCATCCAGTGCCACCCCTGCCATGGGCAGGGACACCTCCCACTGTCCCAGGCTGCTCCAAGCCCCAATGTCCAGCCTGGCCTTGGATACTTCCAGGGATCCAGGGGCAGCCCCAGCTGCTCTGGGCACCCTGAGCCAGGGCCTGCCCACCCTCCCAGGGAACAATTCCTTCCCAAAATCCCAGTTTCCGTCTGGCAGTTTCAAACCATTCCGTGTGTCCTGTGGTAGTTCCTGCTAGCACAGCTACATGCAGGTGTTGTGGGTGCACTCCTGGGTGGGAACTTCTACCAAACTCAGAGTTCCAGTGAATCCTCCATGCTCAGGTTGTCCTTGTCCTGTAGGACCCAACATCTGCAGGTCTGTGTTTTCCAGTTTAGCCAAGGGAAGGAACTGGCAGTCTCCTTCTCTGTCAGTGCAGGGTGATGCTGAAGCTCAGGCAAAAAGATGGTCATAAAGTTGTCTTTTCCAGCCTAAATAATTTTGTGGTGACCTTCCTGTCTTAGCATGAGCATTCAGGTTTGTAGGGAAATAATCATCACAGGTGGCTGAGTACTTTGTAGGGAAAGGCCTTGACACAATAAATCTCTCCAACCAGAATTTTTCCAGTGAGGAATCCCTACTCTTAACATGGGAAGTTGCACCACAAGCAGAGCAATATGCAGCACTACTAACACCTGACACTGGCAGGTTGGCTCCTGCTTATTTTCACAAGTGATGAAAATTCACAAAGAATTCATGTTTATGTACATATGTGTATATTTATATATACACACATATGGGGTTTGTATGTTGTTGTGTGCCTCAGTTTTTATTTACCTAGTGTGAACTTACCTTTTGCAGTAGGGTGGATGGTGTGGGTGAAATAGCTGAGCAAGATGGGAGATGATAAAGATGCCTTTTCCTGGTCTTAAAATCAGGAGTCAGACATGGTTAGAAGGGAGAAAAGGCTTTTACCTCTGTATTTATTATAAGGATCCTTAGCTGCACCACGCCCAGGTGGAATGGGCCAGAATGCGCCCCGCAATGCACACACACGATCGATCGAGTATAACATTATAGACCTTACTAATTAGCACATCTATCAAAGATTCCCCAATGAGAGGCTCAAGTGAGCCCCCTCCCCAAGGAACCTTCCCCCTGGATGGTCCTATCTTAGTTTACAAAATGTGTTCTGGAGAGGACCTTGGTGTCTGGGGTTTCTAAGATGTTTAGTCTCCTAGCTTAACAAAATAAGTCCAAGAATGTAGGCTAAAAACCACTAAGAATACAAAAAGCTATAAAAAGGTATATAAAAGGGGTATGAAAGAAAAGGCAAAAAATCATCATGGCATCAATAACATTAATTCTGATTTCTGTTTGGCAGTTTACATTTCAGAGTAAGCCAAAGCTGGAATATCAAAGTGACACTGATGCCTAACCTGGGCATTGGGAAAATGAAAATCTTCATCATCTGTATCTACAAGAAATCTCAAGGACATGGGAGCTTTAAGGATTACATAAATATTGATGCTCCCTGTGTCCTTGCTCGGTCTTGTTTCCTGTAAGATACCTTGGCAGAAACTCCCTGCATTCTTCCCCCAAATTCTCCTTCCTCTTCAGCCGCCCCACGCGATGCTTTTTTGCTGATCTCCTCCCCAAATGCAAGGAGTGGGGTTTAGTGGAGGTGCATTTTATGTTCTGTAATTGTTCTTGCAGGGAGGTTGGACGGGATGACCTCCAAAAGGCCCCTTCCAACCCGAGCTATTCCGTGACAACGGCAGCTTTGCCAGGAAGGTGGTTTTGATGTCCCATCAAGCAGGGTTTGTTGTCACAGGTGCCACTCCCACCAGGTGTAGTGTCCCTGGGTGTCCCCTTTGATCCTGGAGTCACCTTTGGCTGCAAGGTGCAGGGCTGGCAGGGGCAGCTCCCTCGCCGTGTCTGGTTTCCAGTGCTACCCCAGGTGCTGGTGTCACCTGAGCTCCCATGATCCTGATGACAAGCACGAGACTGATCCCAGCATCAAGATAATTGGATAGAAATGTGAATATCTTTGAAATTGCAGAGGGTCCAATGTCTTGGATCAGATGGAACAGGCTGCCCAGGGAAGTGGAGGAGTCACCGTCCCTGGAAGTGTTCAAAAAAGGAGTGTTTGTGGCACTTTGCTGTAGGGGCTTTGTGGCATTTGGTCAAATGTTGGACTTGATAATCTTGGGAGGTCTTTTCCAACCTTAATGGTTCTGTGATTCTGTGAAATCTAATTGTGTAGCCAAAAAAATACGGAATAAAAGGAATTCAGTACAACAGGAGAAGCATAATAGAAGTTCATATTTAGGGTTTGAGGCTCAGATGCAATGACACAAACTGCTCTGTTATAAACCAAAAATAAGCCAAGGTGTGCTGTACGCTCCTGGGTAGCTCTGGTAATTAATGCCTGATGATTCCAGGTTATTCCTGTCCTATTTCTGGTTGTAAAAGACATGAGAAAAGCCTTGGAATGGAGGTGGATGCTCTGCTTGCTCACTGCTTCACTCACCTGCAGTAAATGAATAAAGGTTTATTTTAACAGAAATATTAAAAGGCATTTAAAACAAATATGTAATTTTCAATGAGCACATTTTGGGGGAGGTGTTTCACATTTGGATTACTAGAGTGGGGCAGCTGGGGTTTACAGAAAACTGTCATGAAGCATTAAAAGTGAACAAAATCAATGATGGTCTTGACAAATCCCATTTTGTTTGGGAAATATTTTCGTTTCCTCTGCAGGAAAACCTCTTATGGTTATTTTGTGGGGTTTTTTTAGTCCAGATGTGGTACAAAAAGAGCGGTGGCAGGGTGGCAAACTGATTCCCTTAGTTCCATAATCGCTCAGATGGCCTGCTGAAGTCAACCAAAATTGGAGGAACTAACCTTAGGAATGGGTGGATGGAATGCTCCTGGCCAAGGGCTTGTTTTGCAGAGCTGGAGCTGGGGGTCTGCTGATCACAGCCGAGCCATTCCAGCCCCGTTAGATAGCAGGAGTCAGAGTCATTAAATAATTATACCTTTGATTAGCTGCTTTAACTGTTCGTTGCCTTTGAAATATGATAGTATAATTTAAAGCTTTTATTAAAAGACAATTTTTCTAGGTGGTTGAAAAGGATTTTGTGTGTGTGTGTGTGTGTGTGTGTGTGTAGAAAAGAGCCATAATTTTCTGCTTCAGATAATGAAAAACTGAGAAAAATGTTTCCAATTACCATTTCCTTTTTGTCGATTGGAATCTTGTACGTTTATCGCGTATTGGAAAGGCACTGAAATCGTTTAGTGGGTCCTTTCCCTGCTGCAGAAGTTCTGAGGGAGAAATATTGCAAGGGGAAAAGAAAAAAAAAAAAAGAACTAAAAACATTTTTAGCAATGTTTAATTAAAGTAACTTTTTTCGCCTGTCACGAGCAGAAGTATGAATGTGTTTTCATTTTTTCTCCCCTTCATCTGAAACGTTCAAAGCTGAAGAGAAGCCAAACGTAATTAACTATTAATATGATTTGACGTATTACTTTCAGAGTGTTTTGTGGGTTTAAAAGAGAGCATGGGAAAGGATTTCAGTGGCAGAGGAAAGGATTTTTGGTTGGGTTTGTTCTTTGTGCCAGAAATACAGTTTTAGTTGTGTTTGGGGAAATTTCTGTAACTCAGCACTTTTATTTAAATTTCCTTTACATCAGCTTGTTTTTTCTGAGTGTTCTGCAGTCCAAAAAGGGCATACTAAGGACTGTTTCCACATGAAATATCTTCTGTCTCCCATTTTTTTGGGATATGGATGTCCTGATAATCCCTCCTGCTCCAAACAGAACTGTTTGGAAACTTCAGAATCGCATTCAGGTGTTTAAAGATGGTTCATTGTGTGGTTTAATAAATAGAAAAGTAGTGGACATATTTATCATCCTTTCCTACGGCAGGGGTTGGAACCAGAAGGTCTTTAAGGTCCCTTCCGACCCAAACCATTTTATGAGTCTGTGTTTTGTAAAGATCCATGCACTTTGTGGTATTTTTTATTTTAAAATTTAGTGTTGGACAGATCTTGAAATACAATGTGTCCGGTTCATTTTACTTAGATAGATACAGATACAGATATAGATATTTTAGATATTCCTGGGGTTTGGTTTTTGGGTTTTTTAACCCTTTTGGAGGATTTTTTGTCATTGCTGCTTTCACATAGGGGTAAGACAACGTCAGGCCCCTTCACAGTGGCAGAGACAAATTTGCATGATCTGAGAATCTCCCGAGGTGCATCTTAATGAAATCTTTTCAATCTTCTGACCAAAGAGTGGGGTCTTGTTGGACAAGCTGCTGACCAGGAAAAAAGAAAACTTCCCCAGCCTGACCCCGATGTAACCACACGTGCTGCAGGAAAATTCAAGGCAGAGCAGGCGGAGGGTTGAAGTTTATCCTTAAATACTCAGCTTTGCCTTCCCTCCACATCTCATCAATGGTTTTCCTGGGTAGATGTCCCAGGTATTACCTGGAAAAGCTCCACTGTGCTGTGGGAGGAGGTTTTTCCTCAGCAGCTCCTCAGTGTTTAATTGCTGCACACCCAGAACAGAGCGGTGTTGCTGGGGTGCCCGGCCGCTGTTATTTATGTCACACGGGCGCTGGGAAGATGTTCTGGGAAGCACATGACACGCCAGCCCCAGCCCCCTTCCCCCAGCCTGGGTGCAGAGATCCTATTATTTCTGATAATTGATGCTGAGGGCTGTGGCGTGCCTCATTTAATCAGCGCTGCTCAGCACACTCCAGGGAGGTAATTCATGCACACTTCCACCTCCAACATGGCTGGCGAGGCTCGGACACACAACCGAGCGGCCACAGCATTTTTTAATCAGCTGTCTGAGCACTGTTTGTCTAATCAGCAAAGAACTCTGTCACAGCCAGACCAGAGGTGGCGTTAGCACATCTGGAATTTCTCGGTGCAGCGCTGGAGGGAGGTTTTCAGGGTGAGACTGTGGATGTGGACACTCTCCCAGGAATAAAAGCGTATTTCCGTTTATCACAACGTGAAAAGAACTGAATTGGAGCAGGTTGGAAAGGGTTAATGTGGTGGTTTGTTGAGCATAATATCCTGAGCATCCTTAGAGACCTTCCCAGGTACCAAACAGAGGTGTCCTCCGATCACACGTGGGTTTAAATCCTTTCCACAAACACCTCCTGCTTTTGGAAATGCTGGTACGTGATCATAGTGGTGGTGAACATATTTACTACAGAGCCTGACTAATCAGAACTAGGCAGGACAAGCAGATTCATTAAGAGAGAATAAATAGCAGCCCTGTTAAAGAAAGCAAACACAGAAATTCTGTCTGCGAGGGGCTGGTCACAGCTGTAAAGTTATTGCCTGAGCAAATACAAAGAGAGGTGGTAATTGGGAGTGATTAAGTTTAATTGATTCTCAGTTCCTCCAGATCTTAACAAAGGGCTGTCCTGGAGCCTCGCTTCCTCCTTGCTATACCAGCATACCTCTTCTCACTCTGAGATGTGCAGGTGTGAAAGCTTATTTTACACAAATGGGGATAGCTCAGCTGCCAGGGAGCCCTCAAAAGCACCAGCAAAGGGATGGTCTGTGTCCCCAGGTGCAGCTGCATGTCCTGCCAGGGCTGCAGCTGCTGCCAGCGCTCCCTTGTCGGGGACACAGACCCGACATGTCATCGTGGACACCAAAAAGCTGCAGATCAGGACCTTGGAAGCCGAAATCAGGGAGTGGAATTGCCTCTGGAAAAGCACAGTGAGCCCAGTCAGGGCTTACCAAGTCACAGGAAAGACCTTCATTCTTGACTCCCAGGCTCTGTGCTCTGCAGCAGCTGCTCTGCAGCATTTCTTCACCTCACCAGTGTCCTGTCCTGATTAATTTACGCAGTTGAAGGTTCTTCACAGGAGAAAAACCGCAGCTGTAAACACTTCTGAGCCTTGCAGATTTTGATGGCCTGTTTCAGGTTAGATGGCAGGGAAAATTTCTCCACTGAAGAGGTGGTCAGGCATCAGAACAGGCTGCCCAAGGCAGTGCTGGAGTCACCATTCCTGGAGCTGTTCGAAATCCGAGTAAATGTGGCACTTTCTGGTGTGGCTTAGTGGCCCTGGTGGTATTTTTTCAGGTGTTGGGCTTGATCTTGGTGGGGCAGCCACAGCTTCCCTGGATCCTCAATATATCCAGGACCAATCCTGTTTGCCCCTTCAGTAAAAGTTAAATTACATACTGGGAAACAGTTAACTTCATTCCAGATGTTTGAGAAGGTTTGTCTTATTTTTTTTCCTGGAATCCTTAGTTGGAGACACCTCTTGGTGGCATTTTTGGAAGAAAACACACTTGCAGAAATTGCTTCAAAATCAATCCGCCTTAAAGATCTTTGTTATTAGGGAGTTTTGCTGTTAGATAATGAAATATTTCTTACAGCATTTTATTGGGAACCAGTTGGGGTTGGTTTGATTAAGTGTATATATGATATGAAAAATAGATTAGATAATAGAGATATGGAGATATGGGTATAGTGATATAGATATAGATATCTCTGGAGCTGGTAACAAGAGCTTTTGTTGAGTTAACTTTGGGACCAGCAAGTGAAGCCAGCCCAGACAAACTGAATATCCTGGGAAATTAGTCAAAGACAAAGCAGGCAAATGATGACCTGCAGTGCCTGTTCCAGCCTGGTTGTAGGTAACAGCAGTGTGCAACTCCAGAGGCAGGCAGGGTGAGATGGCTCTGCTGGGCCCTGGCACATCAATCACCCTGCCAAGGCTTTGCTTGGCAGTGTCCAGACCCTTATTGAATCCTCAAAGGCAGGAGAGCACCTGGAGGAAGCTGGTGGGAGCCTAATGGATGCCAAAGGACACACGTGGATGTATCAGGACCTCGGCATCTCTGTGGAAAAAGTCCATTTGTTTAAAGGGAAGGGAGAGGCCTGACAGTTAACACATTAAAATGGATTATTTCATCAATAGGTTAATAGAAAAGCAGGCTGCAGGTTCACTCTTGCTCGCACAAACGTGCCATTAGGGTGTGAAAAATGGGAAAGGCACTGGGAAAGGGTCTCTGTGCACTGGAGACCATCTTCCCTTGCAGAGGGGTGCCAAACCTCGAGTTTGCCTATTTATATGTAAATGTTTCAGAGGAAAAACAAGTTTTCTGCCAGGCAATTGTGCCTCTCTAGTGCAGAGACTTCTTAACCAGGTCTTGAAATGAAAGGGTTTTTTTCAGCTTGAAGGATGCACCCAATGAAAATACTTTTAGATTTGATGATGTCACTCAGAATCCAGTCCTCCTTTTCAGCATGGAGCATTAAAGCCTGCAGATGGCTTTATTAAAATCATACCTAGCTTAACAGTCGGGGGGGGTTCAGGCAGGGCTCTTCCAGCTTTAATTCTTCGGCTGAAAATGGAGCTTTTTGTTAAAGCCTGCAGTGACTTCACGTCACTGTTCCTTTTGGCTGGAAGCAGCTGTTTGGTGTGAGTTCTGTGGGGCACTACAGAAGTTCCCTCATAAATATTGAAAGAAATCTTTGAAATTATTGTGTCCCGCTGCTGGCTGTGTTGTGGGGTGTTGATGTCGTCCTGAAGAGTGAGGGACGAGCTGTGATGGGAGGGAGAAGGCTCTGAGGTCCCTTAGAGGACTTCTAAGATTGACTCCAACCATCAACTCAGCACCACCACGTTCACCACTGAACCTTGTCCCACATCCACGTGCCATTTCCACGCTCCCAGACATGGTAATTCCCCCCGTTCCCTGTTGCTCCAGTCGCTGTCAGGTGTCCTGGTGTACTCGGATGTTTCATCAGCTGACAAAACCCAGCCTAAACAAAGTGTTTGAAAGATTCTAAAGAAGGTGAAGATGTGCTCTCCCCTAATGAGCCCGGGAACAGAGTGCTTTTGAGCCATATTTTCTGCTAATTGTGAAGCAGCACCTCAGAGGATCTCAAAGTTTGGGTCAGTTCTAACGAAATGAGGGTGTTGCTATTCTGTGTAAAGAACTGACTTTTTTTTTTCCCCCCCTTTCCAATAAACACTTTGATTTTGCAGTGGCGGGGGGGTGGAATTTTGGAGCAGCCTGGTCTGGTGGAAGGTGTCCTTGCCCATGGCAGGGGGTGGAGTAAGATGGGCTTTAAGGTCTCTTCCAACCCAAACCATTCTGGGATTTTACAATTCTACTTCCTCTGAGCTCAGTGCTACAAAGAACATCTGTTGGTACGAGGATTTAAGGTCGTTACATCATCACCTCAGTTTCTAAAGGTGGTGATGTAAAAAGGAAGTTTAAGGGTGAACTCCAGGCACCAAGTGTTCCCTGCAGGCTTCTGGAGGAAAAGAAGCTCTTGTCTGGCTGTCTTTTGTCATGAATTAAATCGCGTTTTACAGTAGCTGTTTCGTCCAGTCCTGTACCTTTTGCACAAATACTTCCTGCCTTTTTTTTTTTATTATTATTATTATATATGTATATTTTTTTTTTTACTTCTGCTGGTCTGTTTTCGTCTGTTCCAATAGCAGATCCATTTAATCTTGTCAAACCGTGTCATGTTGTGGTGACTGAAGGAAAAAAACCTCTGAACACGAGGTTTTCCACATCGGCCGTGGATTGCAGGGGCTCAGTGGTCCTGTGTGCATTTTCTGTGTGTAGCTCTTCACGTGTGAACAGGCTCGTGCTTGTATTTTACTTCACGTGCTTTTTGATGTTTCTTTTCTCCCCTTTTTCATTGAAAAAACAAAAAAACCAACAACCAATTTTTTTTTTTTCTTCCTCCCCCTTTCTTTTTTCTTTATTTTTATTCTCTTTTTTTTTTTTTTCTCTTCCCCTCCTGCTCTCTGGACGCAGCCAAACGCAAAGCTTGGAAACTAAACCGTGTTGGTAGCCTGCGAAATATTTACAGCAGCAGCAGCACCAACACCGAAGGTAACAAACCCACCCGTCCCAGATGAACACCTCCTCTCTCTCTCCCCCCCCTTTTTTTAACCCACTTCTCCAAAATTTCGCCCTCCTCGCCTCTCTCCCTTTCCCCCTGGAAATGAGATTTGCCCCAAGCATGCGTGTTTGTTTCCACCCCGTGTTTGCAGAGTCATTCCACTTGGTCTTTTCATCTTTCTGTTTGTGCCTTTTATTTTGCCATTCATGTTCCTTTCAGCTTACTTAAATTTTGACCTTTCCCTCTAGTCGTGGAGTGGTGATGTTTAAATTACTTCAGGAACCCATTTTCTCCTTTTATTTATTTTTTTTTTTTTTTTTAAGAGATACATATATATTTTCCCTTTCTCCATGTGGGCACTCAATGTAATATTTCCCAAGTTATTACGGTTTTTAAAAGTGTTAGTATCAGGTGTAATGATCTGTAGCCAAATACAATAGTGTGCCGTGACATTTAAGTAACAATCTTAATTTGTTTTGTGCAAGCCTTCTCCATAATGCTCTTTGCAGCTCTAATCCAGAGGCGAGACAGTGCCGGGTCATTTGCATGTGCTACTCTTGCTTGTAAATTCTGGATATTGTTGTATTTCTAAAGGTCACCTGGTGCCAAAGTTCACAAATTGACTTACATTGCCTTTTTTTCCCCCCCCCACCCACCCAAGACAGCCGTCATGCCTTTTGTATAACAGCACATGGAATTTTATGTATTTATTTCCCCCCCCCACCTCCCCTTTCCACCTTCATTTGAACAACACAATTATAAACTTTTTCTGTTGTTGTTTTTTAATATATATATATATATATATATTTTTATTATTATTGCTACAAATGTCAAAGGTCAGAATGACTCTGAAACCAAGCAAGGAGGAGGATGGGGGTGGGAAAAAAAGCCTCCACCACCTCCAGCAGCACGGAAGAGGGATGGTGTAAGGAATAGGGAATGCAAAATAGGTCACAACTCAGTAATCTCGCTACGAGGGAGGGGGATTTTTTTTTTTTTTTTCTCTTCACTTAAGTGCGAACCAAATGGGTCAAGTAATCGCGAGCGCATGCCCTAACACTAATTGACTTATTTTGGAATGATTATAACTGTAATATTTTTCTTAATGTCACTGTTTTCTGGGCTGTTGATTTTAGTGATTGCCAAGCAGTGGCATTAAATCTCTTGTAAATTTTAAATTGCATGCTATTTCTGTAAACAAGTCCCTCTGTTCACATCCTGATCATTAACCTTTGGTGATTTATATCACCGTCCTTTTTTTTGCACAATTACAGCCCAGGCTGCTGGCGGGGGCCTGGCTCTCCCTGCCAAACAAAGTGTGCACAGGAAACAAAAGTGGGGGTTTATTCCAGCTTGTTAATGCAGCTTTTTTTTTTTTTTTTGGAAGTGTAATTTTATTTCATTTCTCAGCCTCGGTGTAAAATTAATGCCTTTCAGAGCTGCTAAACCGGCTGGTTTGATCCTTTTGTTGTCTTTTCAAATATGAAGTGCAAAATACAAAATGACAGAGAGTGACTGTGAGATATTCATAAGTTTTGGGGTTGTCTTTTTTCCACAAAGACACTTTAGTAACTTTTTAATTTTCTATTTGCTGTTTATGCCTCCCAGCCCAATTTTTCCTCTGGTCAGGTATGTTTGTTGGTACAGGTTTAGTGCTCGAGAAGCTTGGGATTTTATACCTACGTGTTAAAAAATTGCAGCAGGGGAGCAAATATATGGAATTCCCTTGTGTTTCACAGATCAACATTTTTTCAGGGCATGTCAAATTTGAGGAATCTTTGATCTTTCTGCTCAAACTAAGTACTGAGGGCACCTTGGTATGGGAACACAGTCCTGCTGGCCGTGGCCCAAAAAGTTTTGAGACACAGCATCAAGATGAAATTCTAAAATCAGGCAAATATATTATTTTTTGGATGTTTTATCCCCCCCAAAGGTGGAAGGTTCAGTGCTCTCCATAGCTTTGAGCTGGTACCTTTGTGAGCCTTTGTGTGAGAGCTGCAGTGGTAAGGCACCCAAATGGGGAGTTAATGAGCATTGTAAGTATTAAAAACCACATGTTTAGATAATTATGCCTTCAAAAAAGAGAACGATGATGGGAAATGACGGTCCAGAATAACAAATGTGCTTTGGTCCTTGGCACGCGCTTGCTCAGTTGCGCTTACACCTCTTTACACACCACAAACATTTCCATCAGGTTCAGCCCCGCCTTGAAAAGCTCTCCAGTCATTTTTAACGCCCTCCCGTTGGTTTTAGGTGTTCTGTGCCTGCTCCCAGGCGGGCAGAGCTCAGCTGGAGCTGCAGGAAGGTGCAGCCCAGGTGCTGCAGTTGTGCTGTGGGTGGGTGATGGTCCCCAGGGTGGGGGGGACTCTGTGCTTGAGTGTCCCCATCAGAGGGGCTGCTCTGTCCTGGCTGTTTGACAGCAAAAATAATGTTATGGGTGGGATTTTCACCAGGTGTGGGATCCCAGCTGAAGGACTCAGCCTTCTGAGGGCTTTAGAGAATCACTGAGGTTGGAAAAACTCTCCCAGGCCATCGAGTCCAAGCTGTGACCGATGCCCACCTTGTCACACAGCCCAGAGCACCCAGTGCCACCTCCAGGCCTGCCTTGGACACCTCCAGGGATGGGGACTCCACTCCAATGCCTGAGCACCCTTTCCATGGAGAAATTCCTCCTGCTGTCCACCCTGAGCCTCCCCTGGGACAGCTTGAGGCCGTTTCCTTTTGTCCTGTCCCTGTTCCCTGGGAGCAGAGCCCGACCCCCACATTGCCACAAAATTGCAGAGTTGTCTCCTCCATCAGTTCTGTCTCATTACAAGAAACCTTGCTTTGATTCATTTTAGAGTTTGCCTAAACTCTTTCATTTTCGGATTTTGGGGGTTTTCCACAGGGAGCCACTGACAAATGAGGAAGTCCCACGTGCTCCCCCTATTGCAGGCAGCCAGGCTTTAAGCCATCCTTTGGTTCTTTAGGGGGAAAAATATGTAGTAGCAGTGAGATATGCTTAAAACAAACCCCACTCTGGTTTTAAGAGTCACTTGTACCTGTTGTCATAGCAGTGTTATTAAAACACACACTTCTTTCTCCTATACCAGCAGATTTAAGGCCTGGTCGGATGGGGCTTGGAGCAGCCTGGGATAGTGGAAGGTATCCCATGGCAGGGGGTGGGACTGGATGATCTTTAAGATCCCTTCCAACCCAAACCATTCTGTGATTCTATGATTTTGCAGCACAGCAGGATTATATTTAAGGAATTAAATGTCTGTGCTCTTCATGCTTAAAGATACTAAATCCTGATTTTTTTCCCCTCCTCATGGTTACACGTGAGATTTTAAACAGTGCTGGGCTGGATTTGCTGGGCACTGAGGGAAAACTTTATGGTTTGGATACTCAAGAAGCCCCAAGCTACCTCTGGTTTCAAGGTGATGCTGTTGCTGCCGTGGTGCTGTGCCCGTGCAGGAAGTTACACCCTGTCTGTCTAAACTGAATTTTTAAAAAATTTTTCAACTTGTGTTGTCTTGGCACCCAAATAAAACATCAAGTCCATGTGGCAGAGGGGTTCAGTGCCTTCAGCCTTCTACCACCACTCAGATAAATGGGATGTAAAACTTTTCCAGTGGAACACAGCCTTTACCAAGAGCTGTGGGCAAGCGATAGCAGAGCTCCGTTGTCCTGATAGGGTTGATTTTCAGAACTAATTAGATTTAGACACTGGGTTTGGAAAGGGGAGAGAAGTATTAGCATAGCCATGCCCAGTGGGACGTGGCACAAATATTTCCTTAATTGAGGCTGCTAATAAACATCCTCATCTGCCGAGTGACGGGGGTGGTTCACACCGAGCGGCGAAAGGTGACGAGACCTAACGTTGCGTGAGACGTAAATAACACGTTGTAAACAAATGGTGTGTTGTCAACATCTCCTGTCGCTTCCCAGGGCACCCCAGCAGCTCTCCCTTCTCCTCCTTTGGAAAGGATGAAGGGTTATGGTGCTTGAGCAGAAGAGATTTTCAGGAGAGGGAGGAGGAGGCGATGGAAAAGGAGCTTAAATAGGGCTCGGTGTTACTTGAGGCAGGCTTGGCTGGGATTCAGGCTGTAACCTCAGCTCTTGAAGGTGCTTCAGGAGTGTTTGAAACGTGCCCTCGAGGGTGTTTTTGGTACTGCACTTGACTTCTTGTTCCTGGGAAGTGTTTGCTGTGTGAGTGGCACCACCCACCAGGTGTGCATGATGAGTTACTGTTAATTAGCGGCAGCACCAGCATCCTCTGCTATCAGACAAATACAAATGCACAGCCTGGTTGTCTTGGGAGCCAGAAGATCCAGTCTTATTCCTGGTTCTGGTGAAATATTCATGAATGCCTGTGAGAAATGCCTTAATATTTATTTGTTTAAAAGCCATCTTTTAGGATGGGTGGGATTCCTGCATGGCAGGAAGGAGCCCTTGCCTCCCACTGACTTTCTGTGCTGAAAAGTTGGACCAGGTGATCCTTGAGGTCCCTTCCAACCTGATCTTTTAGGATTTTGTGACTTTGAACTGTGCCCATCACTGGTGCAAGGTGTCCCTGGTTATTTATGCAGTTCTTAATATTGGGAGTAAAATAGGTGAGGAGTGGAAATTGGGACCGAGCTGATTTGTGCACATTATTTCAAACCTCTCCTGAGGGATACCAGGGGGTGTGACTGCTTCTGGACATGTGCTTTCCCTACATTTCAGTGGACTGAACTGAGTTCTCTGGAACAAGTTATGGCCTAATTGTATCCTGTGGTAATTTTCGAGCTGGTTTTCTAAAGCTGGTCTCAGTCCCACATCACAAACACATTGGGTAGGGGAAGGCGGTGAGGCCATGCCTGAATGTTTGTTTTTTCTTCCCCAACCCATTGCTCCTCAGGGACACCTTCCACTGTCCCAGGTTGCTCCAAGCCCCAGTGTCCAGCCTGGCCTTGGACACTGCCAGGGATCCAGGGGCAGCCACAGCTGCCCTGGGCACCCTAAAATTCACTGATTCCATGCCCGCTTCCACTAAAAGAAAAAGTCTCTTGTGCTTTGCCTTCCATATCATCACAATCTCACAGTTTGGGCTCATTTCCCATCCCAGCCACCCCTTCCCTCTTCAAAAAAAAAAAAAAAGAAAAGAAAAAAGGCAAAACAACAACATTTTTAGACATCTCCTGTTGATAATAACTTCCAAATGGAAGTTGCTGGCAGCTGGTTCTTCACACTTTAACCCTTCCTCTGCTGCCTCTCCAGGAAATAATTGATGACTGATTGGCCCATTAACCTTTTTTTCTTAAAAAAAAAAAAGTTTGACAGCCTGGACTTGTGTAATGAGGAGGGATTCCTGGTGAAATCAGGCTGATGGCTGAGTTGCTTGCCCCTGAGGATGCAAAATTAGCCCCATGGGACCTCGTCTGCATAGAAACTGGACACAATTAGTGTAATATCCGGTGTTATTAATGTAGTTTGGAGTAATTGGGCAGGTTGATTTCGACAGGTTGATGGTGCTAAAATACTATTATAGTGGACCTTTCCATGAATAACTGTTAAACATGGAAAACTGTTTAATAAAATTTTGTGATTGGGCTCACAGGGATTTAAATAGCACAACCTATAATTTGACTGAAGAGTGAAAGTGAACAATTTCATCCTCCCTCCTGGATTTTCCTGTTCCCACTTGCTGTGCTTAAGGACGTTCAGGAATGGGTTTGTTCCTTGTCTTCTGAAGGAATTGCCCTGGGGGGTGACGTGGAGCAGGCACTGCTGCTTTGTTTCACAGCTGAGCTTGGGGCAAAAACAGTCTTGGTGTGTTTAAGCAGAAAAAATTAGGGAAGATGTCTTCAACCAGCACGGCTTTTTGGGGACTAAATCTGAAGCTTCAGTGGATATAGAATCATGGAATTATTGAAGTTGGAAAAGACCTCCAAGATCATCGAGCCCAGCAGTTAATCCAGCGCTGCCGCGTTCCCCACTAACCCACGTCCCCAAGTGCCACATCCACATGGCTTTGAATTCCCTCCAGGCATGGGCACTCCACCACTCCCTGGGCAGCCCCTTCCAAGGCCTGAGCACCCTTTCCATGAAGAAATTCCCCCTGGTATCCACCCTGTCCCTCCCCTGGCCCAGCCTGAGGCCGTTCCCTCTCCTCCTGTCCCTGTTCCCTGGCAGCAGAGCCCGATTTCCCCCCGGCTGCCCCCTCCTGTCAGGGACTTGTGCAGAGCCACAAGGTCCCCCCTGAGCCTCCTTTGCTCCAGGCTGAGCCCCTTTCCAGCTCCCTCAGCCACTCCTGGGGCTCCAGCCCCTTCCCCAGCTCCGTTTTCTTCTTTGGACCTCAAAATGTCCTTCCAGCCCAGCCTGAAAATGTGCTGCAGCTCTCCTGGGCTCATTTCTCCTGGCCAAACCAGCTCCGTGTGTGTGTGATCAGCATTATTAAAGAGGAGATCAGAGGGTTCAGTGGTGCTGCAGAGACCTCACCAGTGTTGTCCTACAGTGCACAGGGCTGAGTGTTACTTCATTTATTGTGGAGTAGTTCCTCTTAGATCTTCCTCATAAACCCCTGAAAGCTCTGCTTGATAAACGAGGCTTTTCCCATGATTTATTCATGGCATTTTGGGTAATGCCTCTACCTGTTTGTTTGGAACACAGTGTTGCTATAATGGAACAGTTGTAGCTGTGCAGTTGCATCATTCGTCTTTGACCCGAGGGAATGCCATGGAGCTGTGTCAGGGGAGTTTGGGTTGGGTATCAGGGAAAGGTTCTTCCCCCAGAGGCTGCTGGGCACTGCCCAGGCTCCCCAGGGAATGGGCACGGCCCCGAGGCTGCCAGAGCTCCAGGAGCGTTTGGGCAGCGCTGCCAGGGATGCCCAGGGTGGGATTGGTGGGGTGGCTGTGCAGGGCCAGGGGTTGGATCAGTGATTCCTGTGGGACCCCTTCCACCTCTGGATATTCCATGATTTCTTCTCCCACTTAGCCCATGCACTGTTTTTCAGTAAAACTGCTGCCTCAGCTGCCTTCCTGCACCTGAAAATAACCTTCAGCTCCGTGTTTATCCCCACCTCAAGGTGCCAAGTCACCTCCTGATATTTTTGAGGCATCCTTACAGCACTGGCCTTGCTGACATGGAGCTTCTCCAAGAAAACCCCTTGTTCCACAGCTTGGGAGCACAACTGCCAGTGGGCAGCAGTGCTGTCTTTAAATCTGGTGCTGGATTTATCCCTGGTCTCTGCATGTTTATGGATGATGAGGGAACACAGCAGTGTCATGGCTCTGAATATATAATAAGTCATTATGGGACAAAATGCTCTTTCTGAAGCTCATTATGGCTGATGTTCACCAGAATTTTGTGCTCTATTATTCTTTTTCTTTCATGCTCCGTGCCAGCCCTTCCCAATTGCACTTACTCTGTTTCAGCTTCCTTGATTTTTTTAATTTGGCATTGGTGTCCCATGTGTAGGTGGGCTGTGTGTCCATTTATTTCAGTTCTGCTGGTATTTCCATGTGCTGCTCCTCTGGCCTGAATACTTGTCCTTATCCTCCAGTAGCCCTCAGGATATTTCACTGACCCTCTCTCCTGGCTTCTCAGATCATTTTCTCATCTCCCATGTCGGACGTGGATGTTGAATAGGTTGAACTGATTTTAATCCTGTATTATAGCCCAGTAATTATTATTATTATTATTATTATCATTATCATCCCAGTATTCATGCTGCAGAGGAGAAAATGTACACATCTGCTTTAATATATCTGTGCTTGTAAAAACTGCTTGAAAGAAGAGGGTAAATTCTTACACTTTCTGTATTGTCAGCTCTTTATGGTCCATTCATCTTTTATTTTGTGGCACCCTTTGATTTTTACATTATGTAGCTTTTAGCTCCTCAGGTTTAAATCTAAATGATGCTTGCTGGCCATTTTATGTTTGATTAAGGTACAGACTCGATTCCAAACTCACAAACACAGGAACTGAGCATTTACCCAAACCAGTGCTTTGTCTGGATAGCATTTAGAGAGAAAAAGCAGTGGATCCTGGTTGTTTTCTGCTGCACTGTGCAGGGCAGGATCCAGCCTCAAACCTCATGTTCAGACCTGCATTTGCAGGATTTGCACAATCCCAGAATGGTTTGGGTTGGAAGGGACCTTCAAGATTGTCCAATTTCACCCCCTGCCATGGGCAGGAGCGCCTTCCACTGTCCCAGGTTGCTCCAAGCCCCGTCCAGCCTGGCCTTGGGCACTGCCAGGGATCCAGGGGCAGCCACAGCTTCTCTGGGCACCCTGTGCCAGGGCCTCAGCACCCTCACAGGGAAGAATTTTTCCCCAATATTTCATCTAAATCTGTCCTCCTTCAGCTTAAACCCATCATGTAGCAGAAGTTCTCATCAACCAAGGTTGTTTCAGCTACTTTTCACTATCTTTAATCTTTTCTTCCAATTGCTCTTTGTTTTTTTTCTTTCCAGAACAAGAAGAAAACTTCGAGTTTATCATTGTCTCTCTCACGGGCCAGACTTGGCACTTCGAAGCAACCACCTACGAAGAGAGGGACGCGTGGGTCCAAGCCATAGAGAGCCAGATCCTGGCCAGTTTACAGTCCTGTGAGAGCAGCAAGAACAAGGTATGGTGCACAGGGCAATACTGACAATTAGCCATGGGTTAGCTCATCATTAAGATGGCAGCAAATTCTGAATTTCAAGCCCGTACTCCTCGAGGTGTGTGTGTGTGTGTTACCCCCACAGCAGAGGAGGCTTGGAGCTTTCTGAGGGGAGCACATGGCCTAGGAGGAGCAGCTTTCCCCCCCTTGGAGTGCTTTCCTTTGATGACAGAAGGAATTTGCTCGCCCTTCCTATCAAAATAAGTGTTTAAAGTCTGAGATGCCTTCAGCCAATGCTTGTTTTTGGGAGAACTTCTGTGTCTTGAGTGCAGCTGTCTGTAAGCACTTCACAGGAGAGAGCAAGGTGCTCTGTGGTGCCTGAGGGAGAAGAACGGCCACTAGTTGTCCATAACTGTAGACCCCATAATATTACCCATCTAACAGTCGTCTTTCATGATTTTATATGGCAAGGAAGAGACTCCTAGTTTTAAATGAATGCCTGCTTTCGTTGCCCTGAGGTGCCAAGGTAGATCAAACACCACTAATTACCATCATCATACCACAATTTACTTCCCATTTGGTGTTAAAAAATGGGTTTATTTCCAAGATATATTCCTGAGGTGGAGGAAAATCCCAGTTTACATGTTTCTTGCTTTGCATGGGTTCACACATCCTGATGGGTGTGTGTTATCAGAGCACAGAAGGGGAAGTTTGTGCATGAGCACCCACATAAAAATATCAATGCAGAAGGATAAAGTGATGCCTTAAGAGGCCTCCTAGACACAGAGACTAGACAGGAGTAAGGGAATAAAAGTAGGTATTTATTTGAAAGGCCTTCAAAGGCACACCCTGGGGGCCAGAGGCTACTGCCGAGATGGACCCCAAGATGGACAACAGGTCACGAGTTCTTCACACTTTTGTAAGTTTGGTTCATTTGCATATCAGGGTTAATTCTCCAATTAAAGCTTCAGTTAATGATGTCATTTCCCCAAGCTTGCCCCCCCTTTAGAAGCTTTTGGTTTATACTTCTGGGCCTAGGACAGTCTGGGTGTCCTTGGAGAACAGGCCCAGGGAGGCTTTGTTATGTCTGCCTGGCTTGAGAGAGCAGAAATTACCAGGCTACAAGAAACTTCAGAGTCACACACCAGGCAGTGCAGGATTTGAAAAATAGAAAAGTTAAAACCGAAGGCATCATTTCCCCCCCTCTGACTCTTCCAGAGTGGCTGGGCAATGGCTCAGGGAGGTTTTTCACGCCAGGTTCCCAAAGCATGTTAGAAGAACTGGCTGGAACAGCAAAGGGCAGCTGGCTGGACAGGTGTCCCACGGAAGTTGCGTCTCCACGTGGATATCCACAAGTCCTGCTTAAATCCCTTCTCCATCCCTTGGTGCAGGCAACAGTTTGCTCCTCAGGGAACCCTCAAGGCAGTTTAGGGTAGAGCTGAAGTGCTGGTGCATCAGGAGAGTCTCCCCGAGCAGAGGTCATGGGCAGGTCACCATGGAGAGCATTTAAACGGGAGCCACCGGGTGAAACCTGACCTTTGCATGATAAAAAGGTTCCAGCCGCTTCTGCAAAGCGTCCCTTAGTCTTCATTAGCACAAGCACGCACGTCGATAAAAGAAACTGATCTTGCAAAATGATATTCTTATCTCATTTATCTCGAGAAGCAAACCTGCAGTGTGGCTGCTGCTTTTGGGGAGAGCAGGGCTCATCCTCAGGCTTGATTCCCCTCTGTTAGAATCCGGGCTGGAGACCCCACAAGTCTTGGAGATGCCAAAAGATCCCTGTTCCTTGAGAGGCAAATCAAGACTTGAGGTTCCTTGACCGTATTCATTTGACCTTGGTCTGAGCTTTGGGGTTTGCCGTTCATTCAGCTGCCAGTTGTGTCATTTAGGTTTTTTGGGTTCTTCCTCACTGCTCATTCGTGTCTTTAAATCCCCCAGTCCCGCCTGACGAGTCAGAACGAGGCCATGGCCCTGCAGTCCATCAGGAACATCAGAGGCAATTCCCACTGCGTGGACTGTGAGGCTCAGAGTAAGTACAGCCACCTGACTTCGGCTCTGACCTCTTCTCCTCGGCCAGGGCTTGGGGGAACACCCAGCTCTGGCCTCCCTGGTGTTACATCCCCTCTGTTGCTGGCACATTTCTGCTCCATTGAGGAGTTTGCTTAACCAAATCTTAATTTATGCTCAATATCTGCCACATCAATGCATCCTCATTTTTTCCCCTCGTTGTTTCACGTTGAATGTCAGCATTTCTGTGCTGAAGGAAAGAAGTTTGCTGTTTGACATCAGTTCCTTCCATTTCCCGCCTGTTTTGCGAGGTGAGGGCACACGTGCCATGGTAATGTTTTCAAAGAAGTAGAGCTTCATTGCTGGTTTTTCCTTTGGTGTTTTAGGCCTGCTTGGCAGAAGAAACCAAAGTCATTGCTCATTATATCTGGATGCTAGAAAACTGATTTTGGATTTTTTTTTTTCCTTCCCCTTTGTGTTTCTTTCCCTTTTTTTTTTTTATTTTTTTTTATATTTTTTAAAACATATACTTAGTGTTCAGAAGAGTGTTCTCGGGAATACTTTGAGCTGTGCTTCACCTCACTAACCCCGACTGAGGCCATTATTCTGGTGCTCTTTAGTTCCAGGGGTTTGCAACAAAGCCACAAAAAGGAAGTTCTCTTGCTCTAAAGCAATTAGTTGGAGGAGCTGAAGGACCGAGAACTTGTGCATTTTTATTTCTTTGATATTTGGAAGTCAGAACTTTCCTTGCGATTTTTGCACATGCTTAAAATGGAAAAAAATATTCACTTCTTTTTCTTCAGGTGTGATTTTTACTTTTGAAGATTGGCCGCTTAGGATTTTGACTCCTGGTCTAAGCCATTCTGACACCCTAGGGTAAAAAGAACATCTGTACACAAGTGCAGGTGTTTTTGCACCAACAGTTTGGTCTCTGTGTTCCTCTCCATGTCATTCAGCATGTGCTAAACACGGGAAGAGGTTGGTTTGGGTGGTATTTTAGCACCTGGAACCCAAAGCGAGTCTTATTTATTAGTGTGCTTTCATAGTGACCTGGCAGTCATTGAGATTTCCCCCAGAGCTTTGATGTGGCTCAGGAGAAAGGCAGGTGGGGTGGTGTGCTGTGTGTGAGGAGGAGGGGGTCTGGGAGTGACCTGCATGGATATTCAGCTCATTTGAAGTGCTCACTGCTGCCTCTGAGCAGCCCACGGTGGGAGTGGTGCCAAGTCCTGCTCCGCTCTGTCTGTGCAGCTGTGGGTGGCATTTTCCCAGCCTTGCTAACTAGATATATATATATATATTTATAAAATACACAAATATATATTATACTTTCATATATATGTATGTATTTATGGGAGGTTATATTCTATATCTATAAGGTGCAATCCCTTCAGTGCAGACCACTCCCACACCCACAGCATCCCTCTGATCCACCTCAGCTCTGCCCAGACTCCACGCTATCCCCAAGGCTCGTGTTTCTCTCCCCAGCCATGCATATATCCCAGGATTTATGCAGCCAGGCGAGATGTTTAATCAGGAAAACGGTTGTGCAAGAAAGCAGCACTTCTTTTTTGTTGGTTTTTTTGCTTTTTTGGGTTCCCCCCCCCCCCCCCCCCCCGATCTGGTTTTCAGCCAGATTGTTCATGGGTCAAGCTGGCCCCCCGTGCGTGGTGCCAGCAGCAGGGATGTGCCAGGAGCATGTTGCTGGGAGAGGGCAGAGTGGGACAGCCCACTTTGGCAACGCTCTGTCGCGTAGCTTTTGCAGGGGGATGATTTTGGAATTTCAGCTGGACTTGTTTGTGTTCTCCAGAGATGATTTATGCCCTCTCTGACTCCTCTCGCTGTTTGACCTTCCTGATTTTAAGGCCACCTTTGGATAAACCTGAGATATTTCCAAAGCAATGGATCTTAAAATGTAAACACACACACACGAGGCGAACCTCAGCCTGCTGCTTTTTCTGCAGGGCTTTGCTTTATTCCCTTGCCTCCCTTCCTGCCTTGCCTGGGCAGGTCCTTACCCCCAGAGCACTTAACATCACAAACCCCAGCACCTCGTAGAGCTCTCACGTCGTTTGCATCTCCAGAGAGGCAGATGTTTGGGAGCACAGGAGTACGAGATGTTGCCATCCCTCAGCTCTGTTCAAGGGCCATCAATCTTCCACTTCAGAAGTCTCGTTCTTCCTCTTTCTGGAGCTCTTTACCTTTTGAGCACTTGGTGCAGCACTTTGTTTCACGGGGGAATTCTGCCTTGTTGGATGTTAACCCAGCAGCTGTGGGCTGCCAGCATCCTGGCCTTTTGGCAGCCTCCAACTGAAGTTGTTCAGTATTCTCCTTTTAACATGCCCATCCCAGAGCAAGAGATGAGGCAAAGTGCTCCTTAGGAGCTGGAGTTTGTGCCCAAGATCTGATTTCATGTTTCAGAAGGAAACTGATGTTGCCTTTTCCCAAAGCAGCGGAGTCCCGGGGCTGATTTCGTCTGGAGAAGCCACCCAAGGTGATCCAATTGCGTAGGCAAACCCAGCTGAATTCCTGGATTTTGGCTCTACCAGAGGATAGATATGAGTCACCTCTTCCAAGATATCCAGAGACCATGGAAAAGCAGGTCTTTGCTGTTGCAGAAGAAAACAGGGAGGGTTTAAAAACATGGATTCTCATCATGAGTTTTCCAATCCAGGAGTCCGATCACTTAACCCTGGTGTATTTTGTATTTGAGAACCAAACACTGAGGTAATAATTTGGGCAGTCTTGTCCTACCCATCACAAAATTCAATTTTTCATGCAGAATAGAGTAAAAAACCTCTCAAAGAATAAGAGAGTTGCAAACTTTCCTCTCTCTTCTGCTGCAGCTTGAGATGCCTTCACCCCTGCCTCTTCTTTCCCTGGCTCTTCTGCTCCTCCTTCCAGCAGTTCCCTCTGCTCAGCCCAGGGATATCTTACACCTGCTGACCTCAGGAGGGTTTAGCCTTTCATCAGCCTCCTCAGATCCAAAGGGATGAAGGAGATAGTGGGGAGGGGTTATTCTCCTAAGAGAGTTCTCACCTCCAAATGGTGAAGCTGATTGAGGTGCAAGTCAGAGTGGAGAAGAGGTTTTCAGGGAAGGAGTGAGCCAGGCGTTTTTGAGAATATGGACAGCTGAAAAGTGTGATCTGGGTAGATTCAGTGGTGCTAAAAAAAGCTCATTTTTTGTTTGACCAGTTTTAAGTAAAGCACCTTTAGCTGCACTGAGTGGGCTTTTTCTTCCTTTTACCATCAAACCTTGATATCCATGCCTGCCACGTGCCTTGTGAGCGTCCTCCAATTCAGAATTACTCTCACCATCAGCAGGGAAAAGGGAGCTGGGTTTGTATCATCTCCTTAAAAGGAAAACAAAACCCAACCTTGAGTAGTTACAGCTTTCTAACCACATGTGGTATGAATTGGTGATAATAATTTTCATTTCTGTAACAAGTTCAGCCCTTGTCTTTCCTCATTTGCCACCTTCCCACTCAGCTGCGTGTTGTCAGATTGTTGAGATTGACAATAATACCTTGGTAAAAATTCCATGGAACTTCCTGGTTGCTGTTTTGGGGGACTCCTTCAGTGCTGGCAACTGGAAGGACCCTTCCAACCCAAACAATTCTGTGATGCTCTGAAGAGGGTGAATATTTAAAGAATTTATTCAGTGCCAGATGCACTACATGTAGACTTCAAGTAGAGAGGTGTTTGGGAGGGAGGTCATGTCTTTAACACCAGTTGTGTCAGAATAATTGGAATAATGTAAGTTGGTATTTCATTCTCTTGCTTCATTGTGAGTTCATGCCTCTTAGAACTCATTGCACTTTGGATTTTTGTGAGGATAACCCTGGCCTTTGCAGGTCAGGGGTTTCATTCCGAGACACAGTTTGCAAATTTCAAATTATTACTTGCTGTGTTTCAAGTTTATACCAACAAATTGCTGCTTGGGGGTGGGGGGGTTTAGTGTGTTTCAGATACACCACTGGCAAAACAACAGTGGAGGTTGTATAATAATAATAATAATAATAATCTGAAGAATTGTGGAATTAAAGGAGTTTGTTGTAGTTGTTGTACCAAAAGCTTGGAAAGCATGGCAGGAGTTTTGTCTCACCTTGTTTTTTGGAGGTCTGAAATGCTGTATATGTATAATGTAGGTGTTACATTAGTTGTGATATAAGAATATGTACGGACAGGAACTTCTAAACAACAGCTGTGGTTTTCTGCTCAAGTGGAATAAGATGGGGGATTTTTGTTCTGGGGGACATTTTTAGATTTCTAAGGATTGACTGAAAAATGTCAGTCAGTGCCTTCAGTGAAACGTGGGACTTCACCATTAATATTGTCAGCTTTCCTCTCCTATTTTTTGTCCAAACATGACATGGCAAAGAACTAGGAAATGTTTTGTTTCCACATATTTTGGCTGCCAAAAACAGCTTTTCAGCTGTGGGTTACGAGACGAGTCTTTGGATGAAATTTTCCGGAACAGAAGGAAACACTGGAAATTCATTTTCTGTCAACTCCAAATTTTATTTAGATAGGAGTAAGACTTGCCTGCCCTCTTAATTAATCCCCGTTTTCCTGCTTGGCATTTGGGGTAGTTCTTTGGGATGCACAGAGTAAGGCATGAAGAAAAGATCTGACAGCAGGGGGGGAGAAAAAAAGCCAACAACAATTCCTCTCATGTGTCTTCAGTTGCATTTGTTAAGGTGAATGTTTGTTGGAGAGAGGGCAGTCCATACAAATCGAGATTTAAATTACACAGGAAGAAGAGTTACACGTGGCAAAAGAGTTCTGAACCACGCTGGGAAATGGAATTTCCCATCTTGTGTCAGGTTTGCCCCAGTTCTTACCCGTTGTGGGGTTGTTTTGGGTGGGTGGAATCCTCCTGGCTTGTGCCCTGGAACTGGGGCTGTTCCAGGTGGGACAGTTCCATCTTGGTGTTTATCCCTCTGATTCTGGAGATGGAAGAAGAGTCAGATGTAAGAGCCACACGTAGCTGGTGGTGCAGGTGGCTGTTGAGGGAGTAGATGTAGTGAGCAGGAGATCATTGTTTCTGGTCTCTGTATTTTTTTCTCCCTTTCAAGCGGCTGCGAGCAGCTCTGGATTCCCAAGGAGGGGCCTTCTCCACTTCATCATCCTTTACCCATCTCTGTGGTTACATTTCCTTGGTTTCTCCTCTCCCCTCTGATTCATAGGGGTTTTTTGGCTGGAGGTGGGGTAATACACCTTCTGAGACACCACCTTTTATTTTTTTTTTACCCCTGAGGGTATCTCCACTGACCCCGGGAGACCTCCCAGCTGCGCTTTAGGACAAGACACCCCCGGAGCCAAAACCTTCAAGCACAATCACCAGCAGGAAAGTTCCCTTGGGTGTTGCCTTGTCCTAATTGCTGTGTCCCTTGTCCTGCAGACCCCGACTGGGCCAGCCTGAACCTGGGAGCCCTCATCTGCATCGAATGCTCAGGGATCCACCGCAACCTCGGCACGCACCTCTCCCGGGTGCGCTCGCTGGACCTGGACGATTGGCCCATAGAGCTCATCAAGGTGATGTCAGCCATCGGCAACGAGCTGGCCAACAGTGTGTGGGAGGAGAACAGCCAAGGCCACGTGAAGCCTTCCTCAGACTCCACCAGGTGCGTTTGCTCACTCTGTCTGTGACACTGCCGCTTTTAACTCCTCCCCCGCGCCGTGCCTTGTGGGAAAATCATTATTTATATCCTCCCTGCGTGCCCAGGAAGAACATGTGTCAAAGTGGGGGGTGGCAAAAGTTGAGTGACCTCGTTACGTTCTGGCTCTTGCGAAGGTTTCCTCCGCAGCTCTGCAGTTTTTCTGTTCAGTGGGAGATGGAAACCTCCCGCCTGCTTCTTCCTCCATCTAAATTATCCTGTCATGTGCTCCTTTGTCTCGGTGGGCCACAAAGTTCCTGCCTCTTGGACTAACAGTTTGTCATTAATAATGTTCCTTCAGAGGTTCAGGCTCGCTTGGGAATTGGTACCTGGCTGTCAGGTCTTTGGTTCTGCTCGGGGATGTTCAAAGTCCCGCTCGCCGTGGGCTTGATTACTTTTTGTGTGTGTGATTTATGTGAAACCATGAGCTGCTGGGGGGCGTGGGGGTGTTTCCTTTGAGAACAGCATTCTGCCTGCCTCTCATAGCTCCACACAGTGAAAATCTTCCTGTGATGTGCTGTCCTACCTAAAACTAAGGGGGTTTTTTATGCTTAATTAATCTGATCCGTGTTAAAGACAGACGTTTTGAGAATACTTTTTCCAGTTAGGGATCAGGTGGAAAGATCACTACACCTGGGCCACCTCCTGCAGTGGAGGGGTGGGTTTGTGCTGTTGTGTGTAATAAAGTCAACTGTTTCTCACTGCATTATTTCGTTAGCCCTGAAAAATGAATTTGTGGTGCCACCTTTGGTTCATCTTCGAGAATGAAGCCACGACATTAATCAGGCTACTTAGATGAATGGCTGTGCATTTAAAAGTGCTCAGGGAGACCCAAAGAGAGGTTTTTTTCAGGCAGAAATGGGATGTCTGCTCTGTGTGTTTGTATTATTAGACAGGCAGCACGATGATTTCATCAGGCAGATTGAAATGAACTCTCAGTCACCAGTATCGCTTTAATCCAAAGATTTTCTGTTCTTGCACCTCACAAATCTATGTTGCTGCTTACTGCTGAGGTGAGATGGAGCAATACCTCAGTCCTAAACACCTGAGAGGAAAAGGCTTGCACTCAATTGGAATTCTATTTTAAAAAAGAAAAATCACATTATTTTAGTAGTCAGATAATAAACACCATGAAAAATCTAAAATCCACATGACTGTGATGAAAAGAGCACCATCCATTTCAATTAAATCATTCATTTGGGATTGAATTTTTACTTCTAGAAAATCAACTTTGTTCTCTTAGTATTTCATGCTCAGGGCTTATTTTAATTCTCCCCCTTTGTTTCAGTGCATCTTCATGGTTATCTTCAGCTGATTCTGATTGTCACTGATACCACTGCACTTTCTTTCCTGCGCTGCAACATTTTTGGACAAAAGGATTCATTTTATAAATAGGATTTTCTAGCTCTGTGTCCAGGTTCACGCTTATGTGATCGAAGAGGTGCTAGAAAAAGTAGAATTAGGGTGATGTGAAAATTTTCCCACAAAGCAATTGCAATCTTGCTTTGCTGCTCCCATTCCTCTGCTGTTTGCAGCAGGGACTGAAATGTGATTTTTCACGTAAATACCAGAAAGTTCTGCTTTTCCAAAGTGAGTGGCTCCTTTTGTGCTTCACTTTGGTCTCTGCCAGCATCACAATCCTTCTGTCCAAGATGTGGTGAGAAAATAGATTCAAGTTCTTCAGGTAGAGGCTCTGCTTTCCACGTTCTCACTGCTGTTTGGAGTTTTGCATGAGGAATTCTATTGGATGAAGCTAAACTGGACCTGAAAGGAGGGTTAAACAAACCTCCCTTTTGTTGTTGTTGAGGGACTGAAGGGGGAAGAGGCAACTCCCAGAGAGCTGGAGAGGAGCTTTGGACAAGGGCATGGAGTGCCAGGACAAGGGGAATGGCTTCCCACTGCCAGAGGGCAGGGGTGGATGGGACATTGGGAAGGAATCCTTCCCTGGGAGGGTGGGGAGGCCCTGGCACAGGGTGCCCAGAGCAGCTGGGGCTGCCCCTGGATCTCTGGAAGTGTCCCAGGCCAGGTTGGATGGGGCTTGGAGCAGCCTGGGACAGTGGAAGGTGTCCCTGCTTGTGGTGGAACTGGATGGGCTTTAAGGTCTCTTCCAACCCAAACAATTCTGGGAATCTGATTCTGTGATGGGGCCGTAATAGACACTTTTAGAGGGGATCAGGTGGGTTTTACCTCTTCATGTTGTGTCTCTCTATTGGAGATGAAGCCATCAGTGGAGGCCCAGAGATTTCTAGGGACACAAAAAAAACCAGGCATGAGCTGCTCCACTAATACTGAATTGTTGGGCTGGGAGGCTCAAGGAGTGTTCACAGGCTGGGCTAAAAGGAACCTGAAAGTCTTGATGTGGCTTTCAAAGCAGTCCCTTCACCTTGGGACAGGTTGGCACTGATCACTGTGTGGTTGCAGGGGCATCCCGTGTGTTTCTGTGGAGTAGAGGGAAGGGTGGAGGGATCCATGGAGATGCTGTTTTGCAGGAGGAATTGCCAAAAGGCTGCTCTAGGTCATGGCATAATTAAGGAGTCTTACCCAGGAAAATGTCACCAGTATTTCTGAGAACAGAGCTGTGCCAGGCTGTGAGTACAACTTCCATTCAGTAATTCTGCACACTCAAAAACAAGTTATTACCAAATTCAAGACCTCATCGTGGCTTGCAGCTACCTCCTGAGGGACAGCTCCCATCTCTGCTCTCTGCGACAGGGACAGCACCCAGGGAACTGCTGGAGCTGTGCCAGGGCAGGGTTAGGTTGGATCTCGGGGAAAGGTTCTTCCCCCAGAGAGTGCTGGGCACTGCCCAGGCTCCCCAGGGAATGGGCACGGCCCCGAGGCTGCCAGAGCCCAAGGAACACTTGAACAAGGCTCTCAGGGATGCCCAGGGTGGGATTGGTGGGGTGTCTGTGCAGGGCCAGCTGCTGGACTCACTGATCCCTGTGGGATCCCTTCCAGCTCGGGATATTCTGTGATTAAACCACATTAAATACTTCTGTCCTTTTCTAGTCTGCTTAAATGCACTTCAAACTCTTCATCCAAGCAAATCACGGAGAAACATAAACCTGGACACTTATCTTGAAGGCCAGAAAGGTTCTGAGATCGGAGGGTGTGTAAAATTCAAAGCCTGGCAGCTTTTTAGCAAAGGGCATTGTCCTTCCTGCATTGATCAGGGATATGTTGCACAGGTATATCCTCTCATATTAACACATTCCAGGTCATGTCAAGCAACCTGGCCTAGTGGAAGATGTCCCATGGCATGGGGTGGAATGAGGATGGGCTTTAAGGCCCCTTCCAACCCAAACCATCCTGGGACGCTTCAGGCAGATCTCCAGGTCGTTCTGTGCCCCTGTAAATCAAAAGCAACACTCAGGACGGCCTCTGGCACTGAAGGTTTTGGGAAGCAGAGGTGTGGTGTGATCCCCAAGGAAGCAGTACAAGGCAAGGCTGAGGGTGTTGCTGTGATTTCGGGGAGGAAGGAGGAATAAACACCAGCTCCGGTGAGCACAAAAAGTTGGGGAAGCGGCAGAAAACCCAAGCACAGGCAAACACTTGAGTGGAAAGGGAGCAGGGACCAGCTGGCCCTGAGCTATGGTGTCCGTGGGTCCCTGATTAGGTCAGCTCTGGAAAGCTGGTAATTGGTTCCAGCAATTACCAGCAGCCCCGAGAACGCCGCTCAAACTTCGGGAGGCCTGTGACAAATTGAAGCTGACTGCTGGTGAAGGAGTATCGACTTCCCATTCCTAAACAGGGGGATCATTAGTCAAGAAAAGCATCTTTTAATTACTCGCAGGAAGGAAAAAAAAGAAGAAGAGGGAAAAAAGGAAAAAGATCTTTCGGTATGGATCCTGCAACAACCGCCAGGTTTTTGTTCCAAGTGTATTCAATATTAAATTTATTGTCCTGGAGGGGAGGGGGCGGGCAGGGGGAGCTTGCCTACGGTCCCTCCTTGGGTAATGCGGGTTTAATTTGGAGTGAGAAGTCAAATTAGAGTAAATCAATGTTGCAACAATTAACTGGGGCTGGGGATGGGATCAGGATTTTCCCTCTAATTGCTATTGATACTGTTTAAGCACGCTCTCACAACGCTGCTTTGGAGTGCTGCGGCACTGGAGGAGGAGCCCTGTGGGGCTGAGCTGCTCCATGGAGGAATGTTGGAGATGTGGGGAAGCCAGCTTGGGAATTCTTTGCCTTTTGCACTGGTTTGTCCATCCCCTACCAGACAATGAGCTTTTTTCTGCACACACCTCACACGTTTTGCTTTGTCCTCACGCCCGCGTGGCTTCTGGTTTGCAGACTTGTTTGCCACCGTCGACTTCCCAAGGTGGTGTTGGCCTTTTCCAAAGGAGACAAGCTGCCCCATCCCTCTGCCCACTCCAGGAGATGGTTATCTGCTCCCTCACCCACTTTTCCTGAGCTGCCAAGGTCTCCATCCCTGTCTCCCTGGGAGTGCTGGGATGGATGTGCCACCTCCACTGGCTGGACGTTGCAGGGCAAGCTGAGGGAAGGCACGGTCATATCCAGGCACCATCCTGGCCATGTTTCTTGTTCTGTGCAAATATCTGCATTAGCCACAGACAGACAGGGCTCCACCATTTCAGCATCCTTTTGAGAATATTCCTGGACACGTGGAATGTCCAGCTCCATTAAAACTGGTTTTGAAGTGAGGGATGAGTGGGTTGCAGAAGCTCAGGCACAGCTTTAAGCTCTTTAACTGGGGCTTGGAGCGTGAGCAGCAGTTGTGCTCAGGTCTGTTTGCTCAGCAGTCTCCCTGTTCATTCTGGCTACCAGAGGTTACAGGAAAATCCAACACTGGCTGAGCGGCCTCGAGCTGAGAGCCAGCAGTGGGAACTGACTCTCACCTTTCGAGGGAACACCCAGTTGGATCCTTGCTCGCTAATGAACTCAATTTAATGGTGTCAGGGACAACATGATGCAGCTCCACTGTAGTGAGCTGAGTTTTACAGTCCTGCACCAAAGCCTGGCTTGTGCTGCTCCGAGGAGAGCGGCCATGACGCCAAGCTGGTCACTGGGGAATGACTCGGATGAAAAATATTACACCATGCCTTCCATGAAAATACTCATCCATGCCTCCTTCTCTCTGTAAAAATAATTAATCCTTCATCACAGATAAAGGGCGAGCCCAGGGAAACGGAGTACTTCAGATCCCGCTCCCGCATGCTGGATCTGGTGGGGCTGCTGTGTTCCACGTCTCCCTCATCCCTTGCTCCTTTTGGCCATCAGTTTGCTGTTGTGGTGCTGCTGGTGCCGGATTCCTGGCACAAGGAGCAGCGTTAGGAATGGGGCCTGGGGGAGCGCGGGTACCTCTCTATCCACCATGATCAGCTCCGGTTCCGTAGCGGATCTTGGCCTGATGAGGTCAGTGTTTTGTGCCTTTTCAGTGCTCCTCCACGCCTGACACCTTTCCCATTCCAGGGCTGGGGGAAGGGGCTTTTGAAAAATAAATTTAAAAAAAAAAAAAAAGAAAGAAAGAAAGAAAAAAAAAAATTTTATTGTGAAGGGCTGACCAGAACCCATCTGCAGTTGGGTGGCATCTGCTCCCCACATGTCACTTCCCTCATTAACAAGCAATTGAATTAATTAAATGCTACTCAGAACACGCATAACAAGCTACCGGCAGTGTCCAAATTAGCACTGATAATCAAGGATGATTTCCTTTATTATCCTGCTAAGTGGTGTGCAGGCTCTGATCTCCCTGTCTGCCCTCATCTATTTACATACCCCCAGCTTCTGCCTTTAGAAGCTGAGGTTATCTTACCTAGTTAATTTGCCACGATCACCAAGCATGGCGGATTGATATTCCTGCCTCTGCTGAAGCAAACCCCCTCCTTTCTCCCCCTTTTCCTTCCTCCCCAAGCCTGGTCCTTTGTATCTCAAGCTCACTGATAAATTAAAAGCCACCCCTGTGGTCTCTCAAGTGAGTAATAGAGGCAGAAATTTCATTTTGCAACTGGCTGATTTAATGATCCAAAGGGTAATTAATGGCCTGATTATCTTAATGTTAAATATGTCCGGCAGCAATTACTGTGACCTCCCGCTTGTCAAGGTCCAGGCTATGCTCTTCTTTCAATTAAGTTCTCTGGGGCTTAATGGTATGAATAAACTCCTCTGATTCTATCATTCCGGACTCTGAGATTTAAGCGAGCTGGGGGCTCGTTTGGAGTTTTAATCAGCCCGTCTTCTACTTGAGCGATCAGAGTTAACAATTATAACAAGGACAGTTTAACTTTCTTTCTTTCTTCCCCCCCACCTCCCCTTTCCACTTCTTTATGTGTATTTTTTTTTATTATTATTATTATTTTATTTTTTTTTCTGAAGCGCTCGGAGGGCATTTTGTTGGCGGCAGCGGCGGCTTTGCCGGGCCAGTCTCTCCCGATATAAATTATCATGTGAATGCCGCTGTTTTTCCATTTGACAGGCTTAATTAATTGGCAGGAGCGGCCGACAATGACAGTGCCACTAATTGCAACTCCAAGCCCATCTCTGTCACGGCGGCACGCTTGTCAGCGGGCATGCCCCGCTCCTCGCCGCGGCCGGACTCTGTTGACGTTTCCCATTCCAGTTTTCACATCTCGTCGGGGAACGTGATGGGATGTGATAGCCCAAGATGTGCCTTTGGCTTCTGCAGGCAGGCAGTCCGTGTGCAAGAATGACATTTGCTGCCAATAAAGTTTAGACAGCTGGGCTGCTGCCGGCCCAGCAGCTGCTCGGGGACCGCAGGTTTGACTTTAGGTTTGGCTTAAGGTTTCCAGCTTGGACTTTGGGAAGGGATCAGTGGAGACTCGCTCCTGTTCTTCCTGGTGGCTGAAGTGCACCGAGCAGCACGGCTCCCAGCGAGCTGGAGTTCTATTAGCTCAGTTTTGGACAGCAGATATTTCATGAAGATAATGAGGAAAATGGATAAATTATTAGTTACGGCGGCATCGCGTTCTCAAACGCAGACATAAATAAAGAGACTGATTCGCTGCTGCCAGTAAACTCCAGGAGACAGCTGTAGGAGTGAACCCTTCGTGTGCCTCCACGTTGGGTTGGTTTGCAGTTAAATTCAAACAAAAAAATAAAATTGCCACTTGCCAGTAGCTTCCAGGAAGTGCATCTGACAGGAGCAGCTACCCGAGGCAAGTGGAACATCAGCTTGGGTGGCTGCTGGTCAGACTTCAGCCTTTTGGATTCCTTGGAAGCTCACTTGGAAGCTCAGATATACTCCAGAGATGAAAGGTAGCAGTAGTAGTAGCAGTAATACTGTGTTTCATTGTCCTTGCAGCTGCTTGGCAGCCCTTGTCACCCAGGAGCTGATCCGGTAAAACACCGGTGCCTGTACGGCAGCCCGGGAGATGCCTGCATGATTAAAAATCAAAACAAAACAACCACAACACCCTCGACCCCGCTTGTCCAAGTTAATGAGTGCTTTAGATGAAATGCTGCCCGGCTCAGCTGCACCTTTCTTGTGTGCAAAGCTGCCTCTGATAAAAGCTCAAACGCTCGGCAAACAGGAGCCTGGTTGGCAATAATTATTACAATTGTTATTTTCCTCGTCGGTGGTGAAAGAGAAACCTGCAAAGGAAGTGCTTCTGTCTCCTTCTGCAGATTATTGAAGTGTTTATTAAAATGCAGAGGTGTAAAAGCTGCAGTGCTGTTCTTCTTCTCAATCTAAACAGCATCAGTGCCACTTCACTGAATCCCTGGCAGTGCCCAAGGCCAGGCTGGACGGGGCTTGGAGCAACCTGGAATGGTGGAAGGTGTCCCTGGCCATGGCAGGGGATGGAATGGGATGGGCTTTAAGGTCACACACAAACCCAGAGCATTCCACGATTCTGTGATTCTCTCATGAGCAGTGGGCCAGAGGCAATGGCCAAGCTCTGAACACTGGAGCTGAGTAGAAGGGAAGGGCCTTGAAGGAGCTTTGCTTTCAAACAAGAGCAAGAGAAAGGCAACAGTCCCTATTTTAGCAGCCTTTTTGCCATTTTCTTACAAGTCCAGAGACGTTTGGTGGATTCCTTCTGTAACGTGCCATCCGCAGGAGCCGTGGAAAACACTGACCCCGTGGTTGTGAAGGAGTTTTCGATGTCAGTGAAACAAAATGAGAAACCCACTCTGAATTACCCCTCCAAGACTCCAAGGAAGACATCCTTGGGTGTGTCCAGCTCACAAATCAGAGCTGTGTGAGGACATCCTGCCCCTGGAGGGTTCTGCAGCAGGGCAGGTGATAGAGACTGAAATGTTTTACCTGGGAGGTACAGGCAGCTCCAGGTACCTTTATTCTGGTGAGATTCCTGACAAATTTGGGTTCTCCTTCTGTGGGTTTGGCTGAAAAGTACCAAATTAAAGCTGAAATTCCATAGAAAAGGAAGCTGATGAGCTGTCGAACTTGGAGAAATCTAGGATTTGAGCTCAGGACTCAAACAAGGAGGATTTTTGGGGGGAAAGAGTGTTCATAAATTGACAATCAGCAGCAGGAAAAGTGTTTGTTTGTTTGTTTGTTTGTTTTCTAGAATAAGAACCAGTCTAGTGAGTGAGTGTCTGTCCTGAAGGTCTCAAAACCATGTAGGATCTGGACTTCAAACTTAACTTTTGGTTTAGATATGGATTGATCATTTCTCTTTTTGAATTAGTTCCCTCCCAAGCACCTACCAGAGCTAGAGAGATTGGAAGACCAGTGTGTTTTCACACCTGCTTGGCCAAAAGCTCCTTGAAAAGGGCAACTCAGAGCTCACCAACAGAGAGAAAACCATCACTGTGTTTATTAGAAACTGCTTGGGCCAGTGTGCAACTTCAGCAGAGGAATGGAAGGGCTAATGAGAACAAAATTTTAATTTCAGGTGGGAAAAAATGGGATGGTGAATTTATAACTTGAGGGGAAACGTGGCTCACATCAGGCCAAAGGCCAGGATCACTGAAAAGGAGTGAGATGGAAACCACTGAGGGTCGGTTTTTCCTCAGAAAATTCCTTGGTATCATTACCACTGGCATTAAATTGCGTGCCACATGTGTGGATGCACATCTCTGCTACTCCACAGCACCTGAATAATAAATACGGAGAGTTTCATCTTAAGTATGGCAAGCTAAAAGCAACTGGGAAATGATGTTTGCTGTCTGTAAAGCCTTGGGCAGCCTTACCAAGGTGTTCTCTCACCAGTTATTCATCAAAGGAGAAGCCCTGGCCTCTTGTTTGTTCTTGAAAGTCAGCTGTTTGCAAGGCTGAAACTTATAATAATAATAATAATAATAATAATAATAATAGGCCAAAATAAAGCCATTGAGTTTAAAAATGCCCAGTGCCAAGCATCAGCTATTATGAGGTGCCCGGGTCAGATCCAAAGGCTCCTCTGTGAGTATTGTAGGAAGTGCTGTGAGTCAAGCACTTGGGAAAACACCCAGCAGATTGAAAGATACCTATCCTGTTAGAAAGAGATCTTATGCAAAATATTTTCTTGTTATTTGCAGCTTTTCTGTGTAGTTGATGTTTAACCTGTTCCTTTCATTCCTCCTGCCCTGAGGTCACATCTGCCTCTCTGCACGCCAGGTCTCCCCCAGGCAGTTGAAGCAAACGTAATTCAAATTGCTTTCTGGACGTGGCTGCAAAGCCAGCTCATTCCTGGTTTGTGCTAAATTTTGTTCTCATTAGCCCTTCCATTCCTCTGCTGAAGTTGCACACTGGCCCAAGCAGTTTCTAATAAACACAGTGATGGTTTTCTCTCTGTTGGTGAGCTCTGAGTTGCCCTTTTCAAGGAGCTTTTGGCCAAGCAGGTGTGAAAACACACTGGTCTTCCAATCTCTCTAGCTCTGGTAGGTGCTTGGGAGGGAACTAATTCAAAAAGAGAAATGATCAATCCATATCTAAACCAAAAGTTAAGTTAAGTTTGAAGTCCAGATCCTACACAGTTTTGAGACCTTCAGGACAGACACACCCACCAGACTGGTTCTTATTCCAGCAAACAAACAAACAAACACTTTTCCTGCTGCTGATTGTCAATTTATGAACACTCTTTTCCCCAAAAAATCCTCCTTGTTTGAGTCCTGAGCTCAAATCCTAGATTTCTCAGAGCTTTGTTGTACAAATTCCTTTTGCTGTTTCTGCCTTTTCTGCATAACCTGATTGTTGTTAAATACGAGGATGGGCTGAGAGGCTGGGAGGTGGTCCCCAGGATTCCCTTTTCCCTGGGTGGGATGTCACAGGAAGGTTGTGTCCATGGGCCACAAGCTCTTGGCGGTTGTCACCAGTGCTGGTGGTTGCGATCCCTCCTCCTCTCGTGGTTCTTTTTGCCCATTCCAGCTGTTTGGATGGATCTGTTTCAGCTCCTGGGACAGCAGAGCGTGGCTGAAGGCAGTGGTGGGGATGCTTTGAAGGCAGGCAGTGCCTCTCCGTGCTCCTGGTGGCTTTGCTGGCCGGTGACACGAGGCACAGAAGCAGCAGCATCCCCTCGCTTTGGTCCTGGCTACAGAACCCGCAGGGCTCCCTAACAGTAACTGTGACCAACTTTCTTTTGTGCTTTTTTCCCTTTTTTCCCCCCTTTGTTTAAGACTGAGCTTTGTTTCTGGCTCTGCAGGAAGCTGGTAGCCTATGGCAAGGGACTGGGGAGATAAGACTTCAGTAAGATAACTAAATGAAAAGGGCAGCAGTGAAAAGATGGTGCCGGCTTTTGACTGGACTGAAACTTGATCTACACAGCAGCCCAAATGCAGGTTCCCCACAGCTCTCAAATGTTCTCTTTTCGTCAGGGATAATGCTCTTCCAGCTGGATTTTTCCATGTGTGGGTGCTGGAGTGGGGGACAGCAGCAAACCCTGGCGGAAAGGAGCGACCGGAGGGAATCAGAGCAGCACTCGAGTAATTAAACAGCAGGTGAAAATGTGCTGAGGGGAGCACAGGTGAGGGGTGGGAGGCAGGAATTAGGGGGAGGTGAAATCCTTCCAGTGCCTATTAACTGGATTGTGCAGACAGAGCAAAGTCCTGTCGCTGAGGCATTTTCTGTGTGAGAATTTGGGGAACGAGAAGAAGCCGTGTCTTGGTAATTGGTGAGCCTCAGAAGGTGTGCATGGGCCGAGCTTCAAAAAGTCTTCTTGCTGAACAGATGGTTACGTCATGGCTTAGAAATCTTCCAGCTAACTTCGCCTTTCCTCCAAAAAATTTACGTTTCCCCAGTTTCATCCAGGTCAGAATTTCCAAAGGGATGTTTTTATTGCATTTTCACTTGTCTACAGCACCAGCCTGTCATCAGGCTTGGGAGTCTGAGGTGCACACACAGTTAAATCACCACCCCAGGGATGCTTGTGAGACTCCTCTGCAAGTGGGAAGAACAGGATTGTGTCACTGTGTGCTGAAACTGAAGGATTTCTTATGAAAAATTATGTCTAGAAGGTGACTTTTTTTTAACTTTTTCATCTCAAGAAGCCAAAATTTGCAGCTCTAATCCTTTGCTAGTGACGTGTGTGTGCTCATGTGAGCCTTTCCAGATCAGATCTGCTTTGGTCACTTGTCCTCCCACAGCTCAGACCAGTCCTAAATAGATGCTGAGTTTGCTTGGATTCACCTGTTGCATTCAGGCAAAAAGGAGGAAAAGGAAAAAACAGCTACAAAAATTAATTGGGATTACTTGTTCAGACTTCCAATCAAGGAGAGAAGTTAAAATATTCTTATTTAAAACAATATTCTTATTTAAAATAGTGTTTAAAATAGATGTTACTATTTGAAATACGGCTGCAATTGCAGTTTTGAGTGGTGGAACTCCAGTTTGGGTTGGTGTAGGCGCTCCCAGCTCTGATTTCAGCTGTGGACACGTTGGTGTCGGTCAGCATTTGCTTTGTGTGCCATCCCTTGGGAAAAGGCCAGGATTTCCTGTGGAATCTGCACCCTGCAGTGATCCACATCCACACAGGGATGGGGAATGTGGGAAAAGTTCAGCCCTCAGCCCGTGCACAGGTGCTGTGCAGGCACTACTTGCTTCCTACTCACAGGAGTTCACCAGCCTCGTTGCTGGGCTGCTTGAAGGGCAAGTTCACTAAAGCCAAGAGAGAATTTAAAATTGGGCAAGGGGAACATTTCTTCGTTGTTCTATGGGATTTCTAAGCCACATCCTTTCAAAGCCCAGGCTTTGTGGAGCCCCTTGCCTGTGGCACATCAGCCCCGAGACCAATCCAACAGCGTGGAGCTTGCACAAAATTCCTCCACAAAATTCATTTGGAGGCTGGATAAACTCAGCTGCCGAAGGACCCTTTGAAATGCAGAGTTTTGCTTGTGAAAAATCAGTCACAACTTTTTGGAGTGCCCTGAAAGCCTTCCCTGTAAGCTGGGTTGGCTCCTGCATGTCCCATTATGGCAGTGAGATGGTCTGGCTGTAAAAAATGCAAACCAAACTTCTCTCCCCCAGGATGTCAAATGCACTTTCCTCTTACAAAATAACCACATTTGATGAAGGGGTCTTGGGGTGTTTGGAAGGGAGGTGTGAAGGAGCGGGCAAGGTTTAGGGATGGGCAGGATGTGTGGTGGGAATGAGAGATGAGAATGGCTCTTCCAACAGAGTTTTGGGACTCCTGAAATTTAAATATGTCCAGAGCTGATTTTTAGCTGGTGTTTTTTGCCACATTTGCATTTTTGTGGAGTCAGGCAGCTCGTTGGGTACCAGTGTGAGTGGTTAAGATGTGGAATAAGAGGCAGAGGAGAACATGGGATGTCTCAGAAGCAGAAGGAAAATAGCCTCCAACATCAAATGTGGTTATTTTGTAAGAGGAAAGTGCATTTGACATCCTGGGGGAGAGAAGTTTGGTTTGCATTTTTTACAGCCAGACCATCTCACTGCCATAATGGGACATGCAGGAACCAACCCAGCTTACAGGGAAGGCTTTCAGGGCACTCCAAAAAGTTGTGTTGTCAGCCAGGAGTAATAAAGTAGCATAAAAAAGGGGCTGGTTCTGTGATTCCCCAGCTTTCCAGAAGGAAATGGCAAAGCAGAGCAGAACTTGTGTGTTCACAATCAATATTGTGCTGCTGGGTTTTTTTGTGGAATTGTAATTTTTTTTTGTAGTGGGGTGTCCTGGTGAGGAGGGTTTGATGGCCAAGGAGGTGCCAATACCCACAGGAGTGTTTTGGTCTGGAGCAGGAGAAGGCACAAATTTGGTTCGTGGGATGGTCGTGCTCCACACAAAGTGGATTCCCTTTGGAGAAACATTTTTATCAAGCAAATATAATATGGTCAGGCATATATTTTATCAAGCATATATATAATACCCTTGATAAATTCAAGATAATGTATGAAAATAGAAATAAAATACACAAAAGATGAAAAATTATTGCGTACGTGCACTTTCACTACTCAACACTCAGGAGAACTGGTTTCACTGCTCTAAAAACACAAGAATTAAATATTTGCTGGATTATGCAGTTTTTATCACAGAGTACACTGGATAGCAGTTTGAGAAGCATGGAAATAGACCTTGGCTCACTTGGGGATTTGAGGGGTTGCATTTCAGGCCACAGTTGAAATATCTGAGCTTTCTTTAAGCCAGACCTACACCAGCAGTGGAAGAGGGATAAAACTCACAGTAATCCAACATGATGCAGGATTGGGGTGGGTACATATCATGACCATAACTTGTCAAAATAGAGAATTTTGGAGAAGAATTATAAGAAATGTTTCGAGTCTTCAGTGAGTAGCAGGAGATGCTTAAGGGGGTTAATGAAATGATAATGGTTTAGTGGGGAATGGAGGGGTTTGCAGGCATTTGGAGGACATCTCCTTGGAAAAATGGGTTCTTGTAGTTGAAAAAAGTGCTCCTGGGAGTAGGAGTAGGGGATGGAGGATGGAGGAACAGGGAGGAGGTGTTTGGACTGGGTTTTTCTTCAGCTGTGCAGTGCTTTCCCAAGGAAAGCAGTGATTCCCACCGCTTAGGAGACACAGGCTGTGGAGCAAGGCGAGGGATGGAATGATCTCCGTGGCCTTTGCTTTCCAGATTCACCAAATCTCTGATAAGGAATCCCACAGCATTCAGGTTTTAAAATATTTCTTCCTGTTTCACATAGAATCCTCTTAGCACTGCAGAAAACTGCAGAAATCAGCTGAGATCAAGATCTAATTCCAGTGCTCTTTCCTCCCTGTCCCCTGCTCCCCTCTTGCATCCGCTGGATGTCCATTTCTGTAAGTTTTCCCTTCAGAACAAACCTATCATTTTTCACCACAGGATATTTACAGCTTCAATCAGTGCCAAATTCAATTGGCTTCTGATCTCATCGCTGGAAGTTATAGATGCAGATATTATTTGCACTGTGGTTAATTATGGAGCAATCAAACTTTGGCTTTTCCACTGTAATTTCCTCTGCCAGCTAATTTAATTAATCACCCCCAGCTCAGCTCTTCCAGCTGCGACTGGCAGGGTCATTAATTAGACATGTGGTGGTAGCTCATAGACCAGTTCCTGTTAAGGGGCTGCTGCCCACTTGATCTCTGAGGGAGCAGTAGCTTTTTTTCCAAGCATCCAGGCAGGATTGGAGGTGGCTGCCAGGTTATTGTATCCCTCAGAAGCCATTCCCAAAAGACAGACCAAAGCAAACAGCAGGATTGCTGGGAATGCTGGTGCTCAGCTCACAGGGACTGGGATCAGATGCCCACCAAGATGCAATCTGGGGTCTCACCCAGCAGTTCTCAGTGCTCCATCCATTCTGGTCTGAGCCAGGAGCTAAAAAAGAAATGCTCAGGAATTCGATAGAGCTCCTTCTGACGGTTGGTGGGAGCTGCTTGGTGTGTGTCAGCTGGAAAATATTTTCATTGCCAGATCACATCAATAACAGCAATTTCTTTTTTCACTATAAAAGCTGTGCAAGATACCCAGCTAAGTCTGTCACGTTGGCCAGATCTCAGAAGAATCGCTAATTCCTATTTCTTCAGGCTGGAAGAATATTTTACAGTAAACAAAATGGGTTGATACAGCTTAAGAGTCTCATCCTAAGCATTATCAGCAGAGGGCAAGTGGTTTGGGATATATGATAGCCCTGGAAAGTCCAAGCATTTTGCAGGGAAGGCAGCAGATCCTTGGTCTGTGCTCTTCCACAGTCTTTTTTGATAGCTGGGAATGCACACCCTGCCTTTGGGTTACGCTTTGCGTCTAAAATATCATGGATTCGTGGAATGGTTAAAGTTGGAAAAGCCCTCCAAGATCATTGAGTGCAACCCTTGACCCAGCACTTCCAGATCCCTAAATACCACATCAAAGAATCCTCCAAATCCATCATGTTCTCAGACTGAGAGTTTTAAGCATCCTTTGTTTTACTACCAGGATCTTCTTTATCCTCCTTGGAGTGCCACCAAAGCCACTGGTGTTGCCATGCTGGCTCTTGGAGTCGGAAAAGCTGAACATCTTCAGGATCCTTGTAGCTCCTGGGCTGCTTTTCCAAACACAGACAGACAGCCAGGCTAGTTCTGTTGCACTTTGATTTCAAACCTGTTGCAAAGCTGTCGTGTCTAATCAGTGCCTGCGTCTGCCGGCGGTGGATTGCTGATGGATTGGTTGGAGTCTCCCCCACTTCTTTTCACAATAGACAAACTCAGCTCAAGACAACTGTTTTAATCATCCTGGCTCACAAAGCCTCCTTTCATCTCCTTCTGTCCAAAACATCCATCAACCCCACCCAGAAATAGTAAACTGGAAATAAAAAAATCCGTTCTCTTCACCGCTTAACTGCAAGTGCCTTTTTTAACAGCGAAACAGCGCTGTGGGCTCAAGTGAGCTCCCTTCTCTGGAGGAGAAGGTGCTTCTGATGCAACCCTCCCTTCAAATGCATCATGCTCTTCGCTGGTGGCTTTTTTCCTCCCTTGCCTCTCCTCTCTCAGAAGGTTCCCTCAGTCTGAACTGTTTTGGAGGAGATGCTTTTAAGACGAAGTCCCGTCACACTCAGGGAGAGCTTTAGGGATTTTCACGCAGACACAGCTCAGCAACTGTTCCAGAGTGGAGGGGTCACATCTGTGTCTTGGGGTGACTTTATGATGTGTATCCCATATCGCTGCCCTATGCCCAGAAATTAACTTTGTGCCTTTCTATGCCTCTAAACTCTGGCAGCACAGGGAGATTGTTGATGTGTTATTGCCGTGGAAGCCCCGAACGAGAGAGATTTGTAATTGAGGAGAGAGCAGTTCATCCCTTCAGAGGAGCTCTCCCTACACCTTGCTGTGGAGCAAAATGCAGTGCCTGCACCATGCTAGGGATGCTCCTTTGGGAAATCCTCTCAGTCTCACAGCTGGGAAAGCTGCTGCTGGAAGGGAGTGGGGCCCAGGGGATGTGTGTTCATGGACAGAGAGAGAGAATCATAGGATCGTGAAGGTTGGGAAAGACCTCCAAGATTATCAAGTCCAACCTTATGTCTAATACATACATTATAGCTTTATGGGATAGATAGATAGACAGACAGACATACAGACATATAAAAATATATATATTATAGTTTTGTCTTTAAAAGGTACTGCTCATTTGCCACCCAAAAGTAGAACAACTGCCAGCATTAACTAGAAGAGACCACCATAAAGACCTGACTCTAGAACAATCCCATTCCTCACTGAAGAAAGCCAGCATCCAGAATTCCCAAAATAACCATCAGTGTTCCGTAGGCAAGCTGGAGAATTAGTTTGGTTTTTTGCTCTGGAAAAAAATGGGAATTGCACTTGGTCTTGATCAGCAGACTGTAATCACCCAGTGCTACCTCACCCACCCGTGTCACTTGGTTTTGTTTTATTTGAGCAATAAATACCTTAAATCTCCTCAGAGTTATTCCATGTCTTCTGTGGGGACTCATCACAGTCCTGCCAGGCATTCATCAAGGCTCCCAGCGAGCCACCACATGAAGTATTCCTCTGCTCCTTATCAATCAGTTTGCTCATAACTTTACTTTTTCCTCCTGAAGTAATCAAAACTTGATATTCCGCAGATTGCAGAAAATTGTCACTGCTGTATTCTGTGCTAATCCATCATGGCAAACAGGCATAATTTGGGCATCAGAAGAGCATTAAGTGTTTAAATAAGCAAGAGAGACCATTTACCACTCCAGATGACAGGGCAGAAAAATGTTTGGATCACAGGTACGCTGGGAATCGCAGCGCAGACCTTACGGAGCGGTGGGGCATCCACACTCTGCAGCAGGCACCAGCTTTGCTCTGTTCTTCCTGATACCACTCAAATAGTCAAAAAAAAAGCTGAAGCCCAGAGAGTGAATTGAATTTTTTAAGTTTAAGCTTCCTTGTGAAGCTCATTCAGCTCTTTGTGGAAGATATTCCACATGGTTAAAGTATTCATCCCTTTCTTGTAGTCTTGTTTTTCTCTGTACAGGCAAGTAACTTCTAGTAACGATGAGAGAGGAGAAAAAATGTCACTTTTGTGCTGTAGACTTGAGCAGAATGTGCACCTTTGCCATCTTCAGGTCTTGAAATAACTGCTCTGATAGTCAGTGGGATTAGCAGGCCCTGTGTGATGAAGCTGGACGTGTGTGTGAGATGTTCCACAAGGCTCTGAGCAACCTGGGACAGTGGAAGGACATCCCATGGCAGAGGGGTTGAAATGAGATGGTCTTGAAGGTCTCTCCCAACCCAAACCATTCTGTTACTTAAAATGCAGAGGGTGGCTGCTCTTGTTTCTTTATGAATCAGCAACTCCAGTGGATTGGGGAGAAAATTCTCCACAGAGAGGCAGTGGATGTGGGATTTCTTGTGCCTTTATTCTATAGCAAGGAGCCAATCCTGAAGTCTCCTTGGTGGGGGAATGATGGTTTTCTGGCAGGCTTCATGATCCTCTCATGGTTTGACAGAGCATCAGCAGAGCAGATGTTGAGTCAGGTTTGTGTACTGGATCATGGTTTGTGTACTCACAGCCCCCAGTTTTGTCCCCTCCTTTTTGAGTCAAGTTGTGTTTTAACCTGATTTCCCCCTCTGGTAGTAGTTCTGTGTGTCCCATTGCTCTTTGCATGGTGCCATAAAGCAATCTCTTGGTTTTCCAAGAGGAACAAATGCCACGTGTCATCCATGGAGCTGTGCTGTGCACCAACCCAGGGGCACATCTTCCCTTCCCAGGAACAAATTGTCATCAGAGCATCAGCCTTCCTTTGAAAGGGTGACTGGCGAGGGGAAATCACCAGGACTGGAGACAGTCATCATCAGCCAGCGCAAAGAGCAGATCAAGCTGTCCACACCAATATGCCAGGGGAAGGTGCCCCAGGAGCCAGCCCAGCTCCAGCCCTCAGAGCCACACAAGGTGCTGATTGTGGTTGTCAGTTTTTCTGCTGTTTTAAGCTCTCCTGCCACAAACACAGCCCAGCCACCCTCATCTTAAAAGGATCCTTAAACCTTCCTTTTCTCCTCTTCCACCGCTTCGAAAACACAGCAGCTGACAGTCCAAATGTTTGAAATAATTGGATTCTGCATTCTTATTCATCTGTAAAGTATTCGTTGATTAAATTAGCCTAATAGATATTATTTCTTACATGACTGCATAATTTCATCCTGATTGGATCACTATGGCACTAACGAGTCCCCCCATTTACTATGGACTCGAGAATCACAGAAGGCTGGAGATAACTATCATCTTGTTTCCTTTTTTTTTTCCCCCCCCCTTTCCCAGGCTAAAAGTTAAACTGATTTATACTAAAAAGACACACAGCCAATGCCCAGGTACATTTGTAGTTCAGTCTTTGAGACCGGTGTTGGAATAGGAAAAAATGTTGGTTTATATAATCTTGAGCCCTCTTATTTACTCAGTGGGTTGTTTCTGAAGCAGAAAGATTAACTGACCATTTAAATTCCTTTGCTGGGAGGGGGGGGCAGAAATGGAGATATTTTTAAATAAAATGCATTTTATTATCTCATCAAAACAGAGAGACTCATTGCAAATGAACCTCGTAAGGACTGCACACACTCGGGGAAATGAAAATTCTCCTCTCGAGATAATGTTCCAACCAAAGTGGTTTTAGCCTCTATTAGTAAGATTTTTTTCTTCAAGCTGCAATTTGAGTTGTAACCAAGAGAGAGGAAGAGGAAAACAAAATTGCCTTTAGTTTCATGCTAAATGAGAGCAGATCCTGCTTTCCTAAGGAAGAGGGAGCTACTGTGGAGTCGCGCTCCTCTGCCCCGGGGATGACGGGCTCCAGCTCTCCAGGGTTTTGTTGGGAAGGGGTTAACAGCAGGATTGGCTTCTCCCCCTGCCCCAGTGGCTGGAAACAGCTGGTGGGTTTTGTGTTGCGCCGGTGAACTGAGCAGCCCAAAGAAGTTTTTGGCAAACACTCGGCCTGGCCGGGACAAGGAGAGGTGGGTCAGCTCAGGAAGCCGTTTCCATGAGCCAACGGGGGGAACAATGCCCCGCTCAGCAGGGACAGAAGGGACACCCGCTCCCGCTGAATAGCTCCCCCAAAAAAGCCCGGCTCAAAAGGAGCAAGGCCCATTCGCTTCTGGGAATCCAATAAATTGTTTCAGGAAGTGAAAGTCTGTCCCGGCTAATGGAGCCGTGATTGACAGGAGGTTCTCATTACGGCGCCCATCAGGGGACAAAGTGAATTCCAATGTTATTTAAGAGGTTAAGTAGAAATAAGATGCAGGTGACAGCCCAAGGCTTGAGGCATCAGGCACTGCTCTTCCTAAGTTGTGTTTTTTTTGTGAAGAGACTCCATAAAATTTAAAAGCAGTGGGGGCAGGGGCAGTTTAGGAAGTAAAATTTGGTCCCATGGTGACTCGAAAGGAGCTTACCTGGCTGGGAAGCAGGGAAGTGAAGGTTGCTTTGGGAATTCTTGGCATTGAGAGGTCCCTGTTCCTTAAGTCCACCTAACATGGATGTTAGATTTGTAACCCCACCTAGGGTTGGGTCAGGTTGGGTTGGTCACGGCCCCAAGGCTGCCAGAGCTCAAGGAACGTTTGGACAACGCTCTCAGGGATGCACAGGGTGGGATTGTTGGGGTGTCTGTGCAGAGCCAGGGGTTGGACTGATGATCCCTGTGGGTCCCTTCCAGCTCAGGATGTTCTCTGACAGGTTTCTGGGTGTGCTTTTCCAAGGTCTGTACCTGGAAAATGCATCCCTGGTGGCTCAGGTTGCCCTGTGCTCCTGACCAGGAGGCATCTCCGTGCTGCCATAGGTGTTATTAAGGGCTGTTTCTGGCCTCGTTCAGCAAAAAATGAAGCAAAGAAGAGCATCCAAAATGCAATGTTGCTTGCACAGACTAAAAGCTGTGATTTAAGCTGTGACCAGAGGTTTAAAGCAGATGCTAAACCGTACAGAGTAGTTGTTGCTGTATTTTTCCCTTTTTCTGAATTCCCAAACGAGCGGCGTCGGGTGTCTTGGCACTTGTGGATGTCACAGGGTGGGAAGCTGAGGGAGCTGCTGACTCCTGGTATTGACAGAGCCTTGCATGGTGCATGGTCAGGTGCAAGGATGTAATTTAAGCACGGGGTTCACGGCTGGCTTGCGAGTGACGGCGAAACTCCCGCGTGTGACGCGTGTAATAAATCTGGTCCGATGCAGGATTAATGTGGTATTCAAAATGATTATTTACCATGTGAAGTCGAGACGTGGCTGTGCACGAGGAGGAGCAAATAGCTGTGCACAGGGCATCAGGGAAGGGTGCTTGGAGGGGAGAAGGAAAATACCTGCCTGCATTGTTTCACCAGTGCAGTCCCGGGCAACGCTAATGAAAATTGCACTTGAAATGCAAGATTGATTTGTGATGAGCTCAGCCCTAAAGAGTACATTTGTGGAATGATGACCTGATTGGTGGTGCTGCCTCTTGAAGGGCTGAGGGGGTCTAATTGGCATATAACGCACTATAAATTTATTAGCAGCCTCTGCTTCCCCATTGGTGGGCCTTCTCCTGCTAACCACCAGGAAATTACCAATTTTCAGGAGTTACTCACTCAAGTCGTGCTGCGTCTGGGTTTTACAAAGAAGTCTCCCTTGCTGCTCTCATAAATCCTGGCTTAGAGCTCGTACAGCTGGAAGGGGTCACTTGTGCCAGTGGGATACCTTGGACACCTTGTGTTTGCTGCTCACCTTGGGCCTCCTTGGCTCGTCCCTCCTCACCACAAACCCAAGTTGCACAAAGGCCATTAGGAGGCAACGAATCCCTTTGGCAACCCCTGGGCTGCAGCTGCCAGGGAGCAGAAATTACAGTTTTTTGGCAGCCCACGTCCAGGGCTTTGATGGTTCTTATTGATACATTCAGCCCCAGGGCATCTCAGGCAGGAGAGGACATACCCACTGTTCTTTTTTTTTTTTTTTTCAGGAGCACAATAGGAATATTCAGGAGGCAATGTAATTATTTCAGTGAGTTCGCTTTCAAGATTGAGTCACAAATTAGAAAATAATATTCACATGTTCCTTCTAATTGGTAACAGATTAGGGATATTTTATCTTTTTTAAATAATTTCCAAATGTGGCCTGAAGAGGGATTTGTAGGGAAGTAGCTGAGAGAGAGAGAGAGAGCACTTAGGCACCAAGAACACTTGGGCAGGGGGCTTTAATTCCTCAATTCTGGCTTTAATTCAGCTTTTAAATCCCTGCACAGCTCTCTCTCAGTTGCTCTGGAAGTGGAACTTGCTGTCACTTTTGGCAGGTGTCCCCAGTGTGGATTTTCTTTGCTGTCAGGTTTTCTGTGGGTTTCCCACTGACAAACATCCACCTTATGGCTTGTAAATCATAAAAGCTTAAAGCTTTGGAAGTGATTAACAGGCAGAGGTGCACCATTGGAAAAGCCTCAGCAGGACCTGAGCACTTCCATGTCTTCTGAAAGCCACATCCATCTCTAATCCCACCGTTTTGGGGCACATTTGGGCAACCCCAGTGTTGCACATCCCATTGTTGGAAACACACAAACCAAAAAAAAAAAAAAAATAGCTTTGAGATTTCAGTTTTTAGGCAAAGGAACCTCGTAGGTTTCTCTGGGTGTTAACTACTGAGGATTCTCAAGTCTTCATCTCTTTTTTACTCTAAGGAAATTCTTCATCCACTTTGCTTTTCCAGAAGCAGGTCTACCAATGGTCTTTTTTTAACTAATTATGATTTATGGTTTGAGAAGGGCATCAAACACCTGCAGCCCACTGAAACAGAGGTGGAGGGAAGTCCCATCGCTTGCTGAATGGAAGGAATACTTCGGGAGGTCTAACTTGCCAAAAAAAGACGTTGTTTTTCCTAAATAAAAAGAGCCATTAATAAATGAGGCTAATGGAAGAGTCCAGTGACATCAGCAATTCCTTCAGAGTCCTTGGCATCAGTGAGATGGTTCAGGTCAGATATTAGGGAAATTCCTTCACTGAAAGAGTGCTTAAGCATTGGAAGGGGCTGCCCAGGGAGGTGGAGGAGTCACCATCCCTGGAAGTGTTCGTGGAATGAGTGGGGCACGGTACTTAGTGCCTTGGGCACGATGGCGTTTGGTTGAAGGTTGGACTTGGTCTTGGAGGTCTTTTCCAAACTGAAGGATTCTGTGATACTTGAATTGCAAAGGAGGAGACATCAGAAGGCGAGGGGAGCAGAAGGGAGAGCTCCAAGTCACTTGGGAAGAGTTGGACAGCAGAGAGGTCCCTACAGCATCCTTAGAAGGTGGATCCCAGAGATGCTGCCCACGGGGATGGTCCGGCTGCTTCCCAGCCCTTGGACCTTGCCCTGCAAACTCGCCTGCCTCCCACTGCTGACTCGTGCAGAGCAAGCAGTTGGTTTTATTTTCTTGCTGCTCCAAATGTGTTTTTCTTCAGAGTCTGTGCTCAAATACAACGTTTATTACTTGTATTTTCTCTTTTATGTCTTACATAAATTCAGTGTAATGGTTGGAGGGTGCTTTTTCCCCAAATACTCCAAAGAGCATCATCTTCACTGCTTCTACTGGAATTAAGATACAATTAAAGCCCCCTGAAAGGACTTTTGTTTTTCCTTGCAAACCAAACTGTAGGAGCTACTGTTAATAAAGGATCAAGAAACATTTCTGAAGGTCTTTTTGGGGCGTTGCAATTAGACCGTCCTCTTCCAGTTTTTGATCCTCAGGTAAAGACTGGGCTCTCCTGGAGCCCACAACATGTTTTTTCCATTTTGCATCAGCTGCACTTGATGATCTCCGAGGTCTTTTCCCACCATATTGATTCTATGATGGAAGCCTCAAGCAAGCTCTCACTTGAGATCTCGTTCTACTCTGGAAGTTTGCCAGCCCCGTCGGAGGGGGTTGGTTCCCCCCCCCCCATTATTTATAAGGCACTCACAGTTGTGCTGCTCCTCCACTTTCCAGCAGGGCAAGCAGCAGGAAGGTTCCATTTCTCTCCCCTCGTGTGTTTGCAGTGGGATCTGTTCCACAGCAGCTCACATCAGCAACTGTTCCAGTATCCCTGATGGGCAGTTAGCCCTGCTCCACACCACATCCCTCAGGGATGGGCCACCTCACTCAGCCACCGAGCTTCTGGCACAGATTATTGAGATTTAGGCGTTGCAATATTTGTGCGTCGCTCCCCCTCCCCTCCGCCACCTTTGAGAAGGGAATTTTCATATTTCCCCCCCCTCCTTTTAAAGAAAAAACAAAGATTTCCTGAGCTCTACCTTGTGTTAACAAGTTGGGAATTACTGGGATCTTCTAAGCTGGGTGAGTGTATATCAAATGGCAAATTGAAATTTCCAGTCTGTGTTTAGGTCCTGGCACAACGATTTGTGCACTTAAAGACATTGGGTTAAGTATGGTTACACACAAGTATGAAATGCATTAGGTACATGTTTCCAATTACTGTTCCCTGCATATATATATATATTTATTCTTGAAAACAGGCAAGAAGCAAATATACTCCTTGGTTTTAGCATTTCCATGCAACTGTTGTATCTTCTGGCTTTTTTTAGGTAATATTTGTGGGGTGAGGTTGACCACCCAAGAATTGGAAGCAGTTCACTTGTGTGTCTAGAACCACGTAGCGATAACTCATTTATCAGCCTTTTCTTTCTGGTGCTCAGCACAGTGATATGTTTGGGGTTAAATTTTGCTTGGATGTTTACCTAGATACTGATGTGCCAGCACGTAAAAGGAATCAGATCCTGAACTCAGGAGCTTTCCTGTTGGTTAGCAGAGGGTGGGTGCAAGGGAGCTGTTTGTTGTTCATGGCTTTTGCATTCCAGACTCTCGTGAAGTCTCTCCTTACAAACCTTAGCAGAAAATCCATCTTCCTCCACTCTTCATGATGCTTTTTAAATTATTTTCACTGAGCTATGTGTTTAAAATCACAGAATCACAGAAGGGTTTGGAATGGAAGAGATCTTAAAGCTCATCCAGTCTCACCCCCTGCCATGGGCAGGGACACCTCCCACTATCCCAACGCTGTCCAGCCTGGCCTTGGACACTTCCAGGGATCCAGGGGCAGCCACAGCTTCTCGGCGCACCCTGTGCCAGAGCCTCACCCCCTCACAGGGAGGAATTTCTTCCCAGTATCCCATCTAACCCTGCCCTCTGGCAGTTTAAACCCACTCCCCCTTGTCCTGGCACTCCAGACCCTTGTAAATAGCTCTCCCCATTTTTTTTGTTGACTCCCTTCAGGTACTGAAAGGCCACAACTGGGTCTCTCCCCTAGGCCTTCTCTTCTCCAGGCTGAGCATTCCCAATCCTGTCGTACTTTCCTCATAGCAGAGGTGCTCCAGCCCTCTGATTGTCTTTGTGGTCTCCTCAGGGCAGTGGTGAGTTCTACATCCTTGGGGTTCCTTCTTCCCTCTGAAATATCTCTGACAATGCTGTTTCAAAAAATTCTGGGGCTTTTGGGGTTAGAGGAAAAGAGCAGCGTGTGGCATTCTTCAAGCTTTTTTGTTAAATCTCTAGGGACTGTTTCCATTTCACACAGTTGTACGGAACAAATTCAAAACCGGGATTTTTATTGAGAAAAGACTTAACCAGCTTGCAGGGCTTAGAGTTGTCACCCGTAGGATCTTTATTCTCAACTTAATAAGCCTTATCTTAGTACCCATGGTATCCCCTGCTGTTGTATGTCACACGGTTTTTGCTTAACTTTACGTGGAGTAAACCTCAGGTGTGCTATATTTTATCGAGTAAACCTTAAAAAATTATTAGATGGAGTGTCGTGCAATGAAAACAGAAGTTGGCTGCAATTTTCTGTGATAAATCAGAGCCCACAGTTGCAGGGTATTTATCTGAAAAGCCTGAAGTCACTAAACCTTGATGTCTCGGCCGGGCTGGTCGTTAATGTTGGGCAGTGATAAATCCTGCGGGTGTACTAATACTTAAAGGAGAGGTGCTGGTTGCTCCATGGAGGGGTAACCTCCAAATGCAGAAATAGCAGCTCTTTTGGAGCCCTGTGTAGGGGAATGCTGTCAGGAGAGAGGGAAAAAGGTGGAGAAGCTCCACCGAATCCGAATAACAATGGTACAGGTTGGTGTCATGCAAGACGTGATTAATTTGAGAAGCACATGGAGCTCTGCACAAATGAGTGATCTCTGTCCCTCACGCACAGCAGGGCTTTTTTTTTTTCCCCCTGAAACACACAGCTATGAAAGGAAAACTGGAACATGGAATAGGAGAGCTAATGGTGGAGACGGTCCAGAGCTGGGGGCTTCGGGAAACGAGTCCCTGGCAGTGCAAGGTGCTGCCGCTGGGAAACCGCCTTAATTTCACAGACTCCTGGAATGGTGTGGGTTGGAAAGGACCGTGAGGACCATCTCCTTCCAACCACCTGCCATGGGCAGGGACACCTTCCACTAGACCAGGTTGCTCAGAGCCTGGCCTCGAACACTTCCAGGAATTTGTGCCTTTTGGTTTGGTTTGGTTTGGTTTGGTTAAAAGGACTGAGAGTAGGAGAATAACCTGAATATTTGGCATGGTTTAGCAGCAGTGAATTGTCCGTATCCCGGGCAAGAGTTTGAAGAGTGGCTTGGACACAGCCCTCAGGCAGATAAGTTGCCCATCAGACAGTAACTAAATCATTTCCAGGCTGGGTTACCACACTGCTCACTGGAGACAGCCCTGGACCAGAGTCCAAGGCAAGATGCGGGCTGGCTGATCCGCGGCTTTCCTGTGGGGCTGCCCTTGGTCCGTCAGGGGTGTTTAACTTGTAAGAAGTAATAAGCTTAATAGGTTGACTTTATTTAATTATTAATGATCCCTTTCTGTCCTTACAGCTCATAAAACACCCTGTAGGTTGGCAAAACACTCATAATATTGATCAGGAGCCAGCGAGATATTTATTTCCTCTTTGCCCCGGCGCGCATAAATCGCGGTCCGTTCCCTCGGCAGGTGGGATTTACAGTGGGCCTGTTTCTTCAAAGCTTTCTGTAATTAAGGAATAAATACCCATCGGTCTTTGTTTGCTGTCTGGAGCCCTCTTGTTTGCCAGGGACCTGGCTATTCCCGGTGGGCTTGTGCCTTCCCCCTTAGCAACGCGGCCGGGCGGAGCAGGCATGCGGGCGCGGAGCCGCTCAGCTGCTCAGCGCTGCCTTTGCAATGCAGCAGAGGGGTCTTCTCCTGCAGAGAGAGAGGAAGCCCCTGTGTTTTCTCAGCATATTGTTCCCAGCTCCTCTTCCATGCCTCTCCTCCCAGTTCCTGCTTTGCTCAGGGCAGGAAGGCACTTTGGAAATTCCTTGCTGCTAGCCCCTTTCTTCTCGCCCTCTCTTCTTCTCTCCCCTTTTCGCTGTTGCAATTAAAAGCATCGTGAACCTTTCCCCAACGTTTTAATCCCCGCCCCCCCTTCCCAATGTTTTCCTTTTACTCATCCCAACACTGCATCACCAGCTCTATCCAAAGCAGTGCCATTTATTGGGATCATCACAGAGGGGGTTGTTTAATCGGGAAGCCCCAGCACATCCAGCTGCCCAGCACCGGTCATTAGGTGATGTGTGCTCCTTGCATGCTGGACCACTAAGCTAATGACACATCCTGGGGCTCTTCCAGGAGTTTGGGAGGTGCAGTGGGTTAGATTTACTTCATTTTCTTGGACGAGACACATTAACCTTGTCAGCTGGCCAACAGGAGAGGAAATTTGGCAGAGCTCTTGCTGAGCTGGCCAGGTTACCACGGCGTTAAAGGGTTGTACTTCAGTGAGCAACCAGAAATGGCAACACACGGGCACAGCACCTGCACAGCGACCATGGAGACACCACTGAGAGGCCTCCTCTCTTACAGAATTAGTTCCTTTAGCAAGAGAGAAGAAAAGATAAAAAAAGCTCAGGAGCTTTTCAGTGTTGTCAGAGGTGTGGAGAATAAAACTTCACTTCAAAATGCCTGTGAGAAGCCTGCTCGGTATTTCTGGTGGTGGGAAATCAGTGCTGTGCCATGGTAAATACCTGCTGTCCACTGTCTTTCTAATTCAACCTTCAGAATGTGGTCCAGCTTTTTAACAAGTGGTGAGTAACTCTGATAATGAGCGAGCGACACGACATTTTAGTCATCCTTTTAGTCATGCTTTGGTGAGAGCAAGGCTGCTCTTGCTCTGGAGCTGTGGAATTCTGATGGCGAGTTCCCAGGCTCTCCAGCCACGTGCTGTTGCCTACTCAGGCAGTTCTGGGTCACTGTATGAACACGACGTTTTTTCCCCTTCGTGCACATCCTCTTCGTGTTTGCCTCCTGATGTCACTCCCCCAAATATGTGTGAGGGACAAGTGGAGGTGAAGGCAGAGGTGAACGGGAGCAAGGAGGAGTCGGGATGGAGAGTGGATGCCAACAGGATGAGGCTTCTGATGGGATTTGTAGGGTGGAAAACCCAATGCAGCACACGATGGGGCTGAGCTGTGTAGGGTGTGGGCTCCTCAAGGAGCATCTCCAGTGCAAACCCACAGCTGGGGAACGCAGTGCGGCTCCTGGAGCGAGGCTGTGCTCGAAGCAAATCTGCTTTTTCTCTTCTCTGATGCTCCCTGCTTACCCTCCCCCCTTCCAGTGCCCAGTATTTATGTTTCCACATAATAATGATGTGATGTGGCTGGCAGAGTAATTTAAATAATTGGACATTATCTTGAGAAGCAAGCACCTAATTAGATCAAAATAAACCGAGAACTGAAATTTTCATCTGTTTCTAATAACCTTTTACCTATGTACAGTATTGCTGCTGCAGCAGGGATTTCCTTACACCACTGTGTGTTCTTGGGCTTCACCAGTGATGGAGACTCCTGCAAGAGCAGAGAGCTTGGTGGCAGTTTTTGGACAAGATCAGTGACTCATTCCTGGTTCTGCAGAGTGTTTTGCAGTGATCCTCTGCTGGATTTGCCCCTTGTGTAACCAGTGAGGTTGGGAGTCTGTACCAGCACATACAAATCAGGGTTTGAATGCAGATATTTAAGAGAGAAAAGGCTCAAAGAAAGTCTGACCTTAGAGCTCTGTTGTTCCTTTCTCTAAGTTTATTTAGGAGCTTGTAATCTATTGATTTTAGTGCATATGAGGAAGAGGCAGCTCAGACCTTCTCCAGTGTTTGGTGTCATTGGCACCATCTGAGCACAGGAAGGTCTTGCTTTAATTTGGTCTTGAGACTTCCACTGTTGAAAGTTCACTGAAAGAGTCTTGGTTTGGCTTTGACAGCTACAGCTGGAAGTGTCTGGTATGGAGAGGGTCATTTAGAATTGCCAGGATTACAATTAAGGGAGGAAAAGAGGGAAATATTTACCAGCCTTTATTTTAGGGACTGGTTCAGTGTCTTTCTCCTGATGAGTTGCTCTTCCTCACACTTCCTTGTACTCTTGTTCAGTTGATTTATTTAAAGGTATGTCAGTGCTGGCTGAAATGAAACACTGTGCCTCCTCTTCCTGCTTATTGCTGACCGCTCCAATAATTCATTTTTTAGCTCATTAACTAACAGGGGATGTGAGCAGTGGTCCTCCGGGGAACTGCAATGAGGTTAAGTGATCTACTGCTGACAACTCTGCTCTTGGACTGGCCTTCCTTGGGGGAAATGAAACCTCAACCAAGACAAGCTGTGGATCCCAGAAGTGAAACTGGGGCATCAGAGCAACAATTGCAGTATTTATGTCTTGTTGTCAGGGCCTCTGAGATGAATGCGAGCGGCGGAGCTGCAGCTGTCTCCCAGGAAAGTCCCCAGGACTTCCCGTCCAAATTAAATGGTTTGTGCCAGAGATGTAGGGAGGGTGTTTGTCGGCATTGGCTTTCTAGATGCTCATTGAAAGGCAGTCCCTGTGTGTTGTGGCTGTCCATGAGGTGTAGCCCAGTGTGCTTTTCCTCCTACCTCTGATGAGGTTCTGTTTTCTGCCCTAAAACCCAAATCTTTCTTTATGCCCAGTTTGTACTGTTGAAAAAGACCTAAATCTCGCTCAATACTGATGTCAGTGACATGCTGCCCCAAATGTCTGAGGCCTCTGAAACACTTTTAGTTTGATTTATAGTTTCACCACAACCCTCGATGTGACTCCAAAGGTGGAGGAACTGGACTTTAGTGAGTGAAGTCATTTGGTGCCCAGCACTGAGGCAGCACATTCCCCTTCCTGTGACATTGACGTTTAGAGAGTTTCCTGTTCTTCCCCCAGCCTGTTGAGGCAGTAGGATAAACCTGAGCAGGAGTGGGACATCCCCATCCCTCTTTCTTTCTTGCATCCTTCCAGGAGCATCAGGATTGCCCACGCGACACACGGCAAACGTGAAATTCGTGCTGGTGGATTTGTGAACCAGCAGCCTCAAGCTCTGAAAGCCTCTGCCTGAACTAAGCAGCTATTGTCTGTATTTAGCATTGCTGTTACAGTTTAGGCTGAATGGTGATTGGAAATGGGAAACTTGTGTCAAACAGCTTTTTTCCTAAATAGAAAGGGACTTCTTTGAGCCACAGGAATCACAGCAACCAGTGCTCTGATAGGAGGCAAAAGTTTCTCTCACTCAGAGGATGGTCTGGGGGAGAGGGGGATTCATTTGCAGGCCCTTGACTAAGGTAAAAAAAAAAAATTACTGACATATCTGAGGAATATTTTGCCTTTAGGATGTGCGGACATAAGGAAAACAAATCCCCAGAGCCCTGGTGTGTGCTACTGTGGGTGAGCAGCACAGGTTGAATCACTTCATTTTCCAGTCTGGCACGTTTTAAACGTGCGATGGATGTGTTGGTTATACTCTCAATACCTCGCTGTGTGTTTAAAAATCATGTGAGATCTTTGCTAAATATCCTTGAAGATAATCTAGATGGGTACTGGAAGTGGAACTATTGCAAGAATGCCCATTTTATTGTAGGTAATTGCGTGTTACTTTATCCCTTCCGTGGCACTGGTTCTAGTTTGGCTTTTTACCTTAAAAAGATATAATTAGAAAAACCATGAATTAAAGATTCTGATAACAGAACTCCTTTTCTTCCTCCTCTCCATCTGGAATACCTGCAGCGATACTCCCTTTATCAGATCCTGCCATCAAAGGTTAATTTGCAACTGCCCAGATGGGTTGTGGAGGGGTTTTTTGGTGTGCCTTTTAGCTTGCAGGAGTCATTCAGAGGTTTGGGGTACAAGAAGCACTCTCTGTGTTAATTTTCTGTTTGCACTTTTGCTCTGAAGAAAAGCCCTGGCCCTGTTTGTGGGGTAAACTGTGGCCGGGGCAGGGAAGCTGTGCCTGCTTTGGGAAGCTGTGCCTGAAAGCATCCAGGCAGGTCAAAGCAAGGTCACTCCACATGTCCCAGGAAATGATGCAAAACTAATCCAGATTTGCTGGTGGAAGGAGATGTTTACATAAGTATTTAAAAACAGATTAGGGCTAACCTGACACTAGATTACTGGGAGCAGTGTAAACACGGCTGAAAGGCGTAAACAGAGCTCGGCCTTTTGTACTCCGGAGGAGAGAATCTGTCACCTGCACCCAGTTGCCTGGCTCAGGTGATGTATGTGGCTTTCACAGGCTGAGCAGATTACCTGAGGGACCTCTAAATGGGACTTTGTCTGGGGCTAGTGCTCTCAGATCATGTAATTGTATGGTAATTTTTTAAATGGCGAGTGGAGGGCCTTGTTTGTAGTCCTTGTTCTGCTGTAACCTGATAGCACCAGAAAGCTTCTGACGGTTCTTTGATGCATCGGGAGGAAAAGGTGCTTCAAAGCATTGGTTTGCATTTTGGAAAAACAGAGGGACCATCCCTATGCCTTTGGGAACATTACCCAACGTGGAGGGGGACAAAGCACCCCTGTTTGGTTACTTCTGGTCTGGGATACAGAAATTGGGTGCATTTTTTTGCAGTGCATTTTCCAGCCTTAAGGTGGAACCTGGCTGCCTGGTGTGTCTTTGGTCTTTGTGGCAGTGAGGGCTCTTGCACTGACCTCTTGCTGGCCCGGGGTTTTTTAAGACCTCCTGGCTGTTGTGATCCTACAACCCCGTGGGCACAGCACGCACCAAGGAGGACCTCGAGCCTTGGCTCAGGAACAGCAAGGTGGGCAACACAAATACTTGCTAAAAATACAAGATTTGGGTGAACTGCTCCTAAGGTTTGGGTGAACTGTTCCTCTGAGGGCTTTCTTGACATAAATTTGGGAGAGGGGAAATAATCTCCTTGTTGGCTGCGACGCCAGGTGAGAGTGACCTGTCCCCTCTGGCTTCCCTAGGGAAGAAAAAGAGCTCTGGATACGCGCAAAGTACGAGCAGAAGCTCTTCCTCGCCCCGCTGCAGTGCCTGGAGCTCTCTCTGGGCCAGCATCTCCTGAGGGCCACAGCCGAGGAGGACTTGCGGACGGTGATCCTGCTCCTGGCCCACGGCACGCGGGAGGAGGTGAACGAGACCTGCGGGGACGGGGACGGGCGCACCGCCCTGCACCTGGCCTGCCGGAAAGGGAACGTGGTGCTGGTGCAGCTCCTCATCTGGGTAAGCACCTGGTGCCAGGAGAGGGCTTGGCTGGGGGGGCTGGGCTGTGTCCCTCAGCAGGACATCCCCGACCTGCTCCTGGAGGGCTTCACGAGGACGATGTCCTGAGGCTGGGTGTTCCTCAGTGCGCGCTCTCAAAAGGTGGCATCGTGGTAGAAAAGCATGTTTCTGCCTCTCTGCTTGATGGAAAGTGAAGGAGAGCGTAGGAAACGAGGAAGGAGACGTTCCCTTAGCTTGGACTACCACTGAGGCAGATTTTGTCCCACACGTGAGACTCCCTCCCTCGAGAAACATTTCTGCCGTACGTGGCTCAGCGCTGCCATGCTCGTGTTGTCAGGCTGGTCTCCTGCCCTCTCCTTCTTCTTCTCTCTGTCCCCATCCTCCCTTAAATCCAACCCCCTCCATCCCGAACCCACTGCCTCTATTTTAACACCCCGGCTTCCAACGGCGCCCTTCTTCTTCCCCCGCAGTACGGCGTGGACGTGATGGCGCGCGACGCCCACGGCAACACGGCGCTGGCCTACGCCCGCCAGGCTTCCAGCCAGGAATGCATCGACGTCCTGCTGCAGTACGGCTGCCCCGACGAGCGCTTCGCCCTCATGGCCACCCCCAACCTGTCCAGGAAGAACAACAACCGCAACAACAGCGGCGGGAGGATGCCCACCATCATCTGAGGGGAGCTCGCTCGCGTAGTCGCTGACCCGAGTCACATCCGCAGCCTCACATTCCTCCATCCCCATCACAGCTCCGCTCTGTGAGTCTGGTAACTCTCCTTCTCCCTTTTCCCTTCGGTACATCCCCGAGTCCCACCCGGAATCTGGAGAGCGCGAGGGGACGAGGAGGAGCGCGGGGGGCTGCCGAGCAGGCCGTTGTTTCAGTGCCCGCCGCCGGGCCGGGAGGGCGCGGCCGGACACGGAGGGGACACGCGGAGGGGACACGCGGCACCCCCGGAGCGCGGAGGGACGGGCAGGGGGAGAGGCGAGCCGCAGGAGAAGGAAGGAGAGCCGGTGACTTTCCCTAGCTGACAGTGAAGCACATCAGAACATTTCACCTCTACCGAACGCGGCGACGCCTGGATTTCCATTCTCTTCTCCTGAAGAGCTTGACGGCATAAATCAGAAGCAAGCACAGAGTTTGTCAGGTTTGAAGCTCCTATGATGGTATGTGTCAAATCAGTTGTAGCTAATCTGTCCGGGGAGAATACTGGCTTCATTACACTTGTATAGTTGAGTTCTTCCAGCATTACTGCTGTTTAATAGAACATGATTAGTCATCACGGAGAAAAAAGCATATTAGCTGAGGAGGTAGTTACATGGCACGCTTCGGTGATTGCTTGGATGTGATTGCAATATTCTTAGAAGCATCATATTATCTCAGACATGTTCTTTCGAGCCCTTGGAGCCCTCCTTTCTAAATTCACTGTCATAATTTAGTATCTGTTTAATTTTTCAGTCCAAAGAGAGGAAATGAGTTGCTGAGTGTTATTTGACTGCAGTCTCCTTGGTGTAAAAACAAAATGGAAAAAATAAATAAGAGTAAGCCTGAAACACAAAAAGGAATAATGAATACTGCTACGGAAAACAACATTTCAAGTACGTTTGGTGAAATTAATAAACGCATTAAAGGCTAATTTTTTTTTTTTTTTTATGTTGTTTTCAGCCAGCAGAAATAGGGTCTGTCATTTTGCCAAGGTAAATTGTGTTGAGTTTTTGGTCACTCCTGTGATGCATTGCCTAACTTATACAGATTTTTGTATTGTGTCTCTAGATTCTATGTATTTAAAATCTATTTGAATAAAAAAAAAGACCGTAAATATACATTGATTTTTTTTTTTTTTGTACAGAAAATGACATCTCTGTTAATTTATAAACTGTAATGGATGTGAACTGAATAATGTGCAACTAGTTAGGATCTGTGGGTTACAGATCATTGTACATTGATAATGTTCCCAGCAGTGAACTCTTCTTCCCAAAGCCTGGGTGGAACAACATATCAGAAGGAGATCAGGGCACAGGGAAGGGGAAAAAACAGTGCGTGAGATCTTTTAGAAAGGAGAAAAGAGGCTGTTTCTCAGCACTGTAAATATATTTTACTCCAGAAGTCAGGAAGCTTTCACAGGCCAAGACAAAAAGCCCCATTCTGGCTGGGAGAAGATCAGATTTGATTAAGTTCAGAATTGATAGCCTTCACCACGGCGGGCAGGGCACCGCTCCCAGCCCGGCTGCTTTCGGCAAGAAAAATGGCTTGTGCAAGGAGCCTGGACAGTTCATTTGAATTCCGAGTTTGAATACTTGATTGGATTGTTTTGGTCTTACCAGGCACATCCCAGCTTCTCCTGCTTCCCTCTAGCAGGATTCTGGCGTGGGGAAGCGAGGTTTTGGCAGGCAGAAAAGTGAGCTTTACCTTATTTACCTTTACACGGCATATGGCAGTGTGGGGATGGGGGGGAGGGTTTATCACAGAGAAAGTTGGAAACTCAACCAAATTCGATGGCAAAGGAGCAATTATGTGAAGGCAGCGAGGTGCACACAGCACAGTAATTTGCAAATCTACCTGCTGCTGGGTATTTCCCAAGCCTCTGCTCTTCCTTTGGGCTCTGGGTTTCATTCAGCACACAAATGGGAGGAGCAGTTGCTAAATAAACTCAATGGGGACAAAATGCAAAGGAAAAAATGTGCTGTGGTTATCCTAAGGAAAACCAAAAAAAAAGGAAAAATTACGGATTTGAGGTAAAATTGTGGCAGAAAAATGAGCCTCAAGGTGGAAGCACAGGAATATTGACCAGCTTTTCCTCTTTGGTGGTGGTGTCCTTTTGTACTTTGTTGTTATCTAGACCTTCTGAGTATTTGGGGGGAGGGAATCTTTCTCCAGCCAGCCTGGGCTGACTGCACCAGGCACAGCTGATTCCTTTCCTACTGGGATACTTCTAAATAGTTTTAATTTTTTTTTTTTTTTTAATTCAGAAGAGGTGTGTGTTTCAGCTGCCGTTTCTCCACCATTCCCACACAGCTCCCTGATCTTTGGTACTTCCAGGTGGTCCCTCAAGGACGGGACAGCCCAGCTTGATGTGCAGCTGCAGGGGGATGCTGTGAAACCCGCTGTGTGCTGGTGCTCACGAGCTTTGACACAGCAGGGGTTCAGGGATGGCAATCCCAGAGGTGCTAGAGCTGCCTGCTGTTCCCCCCCCAGGAGCATCCAGGGCGTTTGTATCCCAAAATCCAAGTCCAGTGTTTCAAACCCACGGCGGGCAGAGTTCTCAGAAGTGCACGTTCCGTTTCAGAGCTGGGGTTTTTTCCCCCCCAGTTGAGATTATTTTCTGTGCATCATTGAAGGCTCTCTTTGGGCCACCTTCCTCTCACAAGGCTGCGGGTGATGTTGGAGCAACAAGGGCAGCCAGGCAGATTTCAGGAGAGGAAATTCCAGCGTAATACAGGAATTTCAGGATCCGTCCCCTCCTTGCACGGTGGAGGAGAGGGGGGAAACCCCTCCCACCAAGGCAGGGATGGAGGAAGCTCTCCTTGGCTGGATCCTGGTGGGGCTTGGCTTTGAGAGCTCCCCGTGCCCGTCAGGGGATGTGTTTGCACTTTGCAGAGGCTGCTCTTGGAGCCATCCAGGTGCAGAATCCGGCAATGTCTCCTGGCAGGAATCGTCGTTCCCGTTGCTTTCGCTGCGTTCTCCCACCCCTCTCCCACTCCTTGTTTCACGTTTAGCCCCTCTCTGTTGCTTTTTTGGAACCCTCTCGCCAGGCCATTCACACCCTTTGGGCGTGCTGGCAACAAAACAATCCCTAACTGTGACCCAGTCCACAAGAAATCCCAGCAAAAGCTGTTTCCTCTGGAAACAGAATCTGTGGCAATGGTTGTCTTTGCACCCCCCTCTTAACCCTTCCCCTCATCCCAGATACCTTGAAATCCCCCTTCCTCTGCACTTTATCCATGACTCAAACACCAGAAGCGAGTCAGCCGTCGCTGTTTCCGTATTTCCTCCTGTCTTTGGCTAATTGCTGTGGAATTCAGTCGGATGTGTCACACCTGAACCTGGACTTTGCCGGGGAGGCTTCGCTTCTCCTTGCTCTTCATGGAGAAAAAAGACCCAAGCTTGGGAAAAGTCAGGGTCCTGCCAATGCAGAGATTTGGCCAAGGGCTCCCATTACCAGGTTTCCAACTTTGGTGGTAAAAAAGGAGCAGAAGAGGGAAAAAAAAAAAAAAAGAAAGCTCGGAGAACCTTGGTGCTGCTCGGAAAGCTGGGCCAGCTCCTGGAAGGTGGAGAGGATTTTGAAGCAATTGGGTGCAGTGTAAAATAACCATGTAAACATTGATATTGTTTTAATTCGCTGTCTTGTCCCCCTTCCCTTAAATTATGTGTGTTAGTGCAAAAATAAAAAGAAGCTTTAGCTGCACTTGGAGATTTCCCTGGGCCAGAGGAGGCCGAGTCATGTAGGGAGAGGAGTCGAGGTGGGAATGCAGGTCCGGGCTTGGAAGTGATCTCCCCGGCACTGTAATGTAGAATAATTAGATTATATTAGGGGTTGGAATAGCTTCAGCTTTTATATTTGTATGGAGACTGGGAGAAATGAAGTAATTTGTAGTTTCTAGAATAAAGTAGTGGTAGTGGAGACAAGCACAGATTTCACAAGGGGGTCCCCAAGGGGGTCCCCCTTCCCAAACGTCTCGGGGAGCCGCCTTTGCACCTTAACAGGGATGGTTTTTGGGGTTTATTGTTGATGAAATGGTCGTTTCGTGTTTGGCTAAGTGGTTGTTGCCCGCGGGGGGCACTCGAGGGAAGGGAGCAGAGCGTTGGGGACCAAACCTGGGGCAGCTTGGCTGGAGAGGAGACAACTTCCCCATCCTTGTCTCATCGCCAGGCATCTTCCTTCCCCCTCCAGAGGCTGCTACACCGATCCTTAGGGTGGGATCTCTGCCTGTTGGGCCTGGATCCTCAGTTGCACGCCTTCCATTCTTGATGGTTTGTGGGTAACATTTATGGCGTAGAAAACACGGTTTTGGACCTTCTTGTGTTTGCTGCATCACGGGAGAAAGATAAAAAACACTCTGGAGCAAAGTTCTTTTCAAGGTAGAACAGAAACACTGAACTACCCCAGATGAAGAGGTTCTGCGATGAGTTTTGAGTTCTAAGCTACCAAAAAAGAAGGTTGGCTGGAATGGTTTTATTGGAAGATAATCTCCTGTTTGAGAAAAAAAATAGCAGAGGTCATAGAGCAAAACATCCAAAGCTGTATAGATGGGTGATTTTGTTGGTTTAGGATATTTGTCGGTTTTGCTTTGTTGTTTAGCATGGGCCAGTTTTTAAAGTAAATATTGGGACAGTTCACCTTGATTTGACTGCATCTGTCCCACGTTTTAAAGGGAGGTTTGAGGGGGTTTGGCCAGGATCTTCAGGAGCTGTGAATAGTTCATGTTTTGAGAGGGGAATTGCATGATTCCTGAAAAGTAAAAGGTCGGTTTGGGGGGTTTTTTTAGGGCCATCTTCAGCCCCAAATCACCACGCATGTTTCTGGCCCCATGTTTTGTTTCAGGGTGACAGCAAGATGTGGGGGATGAACTCCCCATCGTTTGCTACCGTTCCCAGAACGTTCAGGGGGGAGAATTTCGCTTGTGGATGGATAAAATAAAGATGTCTTTGTGCATTTCAGCAGTTCTAAGCTCTTCATCTCCCCGTGCCTGCCTGTATCCCAAACCCCTGCGGCACATTTGGGCAGCAGCGCTCGGTTCTGTTGGATGCAGAGCCCCAGCTTTCCCTCAGCCATGGATTTTCTGGATGTGGGGGTTTTTTTTAGCTTCCAGTGCTAAGGACTGGCTGTTTTGCAGTGCTTCAGAGCTACTCATCTTCACCTGTGTGTTCTGTACAGAATGTGAAGGGGGGGTGGGTGGGGACGCTTCGGAGGTCTCATGGCATGCCTTGGGGACAGTGGCCACGTTGCTTGCTGGCAGTGAATGCACCCTCAGCGCCTTTGTGTGCACTCCTCGCTTTCCAGAACCGATCCATGTGGGTTTTTTGTTGTTCCTGAGAGCTTAAGTAGCTGAAAAACACTTCCTGGTCCCCAAGAATTGCAGGGTACGAGGAGGAGAACCCCTCACAGAGACGGCTCGCTCGCGTCTCCTCTGTGCTGGAGGCAAACCCCGAACTCCTGCAGGACCAAAGAAGGGTTTTGGTGCTGAGTGTGGGGTTATTTGGCATCTGCATCCCAAGCATAGGGGTTGAGCTGAGTTGAACCAGTGGATGAAGTGCAGTCAGGGTGTTCTGAGCCCTCAGGTGTCACCTGGAGGTCACTCTGCACTTGCTGTGTGTGTGCTGGTGCCTGCTCCTCACCCCGCTCCCAGTGGTTGTGGGAATCCCCTTAATGACTATCAGGAGCTGGAGCCAGGGTTTGGTTGGATGCTTCCAAAAGGGCGAGTTTCCCAGCTGGAGTCAGCCCAGCCCCTTCCAAGGAGGCAGGATGGGGGACACTGGCTTGAGGGATGGAGAGATGCAGGGAGATGACTTGATCCGGGCTTGGTGCAGCCTCAGAGGTTTTCCGAAAATCCGTCTCCTTCAGACAGCAACATTCAGCTTGAGAGAACCTTGAACTTGGCCTCCAGGACTGGGGAGGAGAAATCCCTCCCTTGCTGCAGAGGAGAAATCCCAGCTCGCCAGCCCTGGGGGTGGGAAGCGCCAGGGAAGGAGATTGTGAAGGTGGAAAGGACAGAGTCTTGCATTTCAGAGGCCCTTTTCCATATAAATCTGCTTGAAACCCACCTTCCTGGCTGAATCTGAGCGTGGGGACCAGTGAGCTGTAGGGGATTCGGCGACACTTTGGGTCCCGCTGCCTTTTGGGGCTGCTCAGGATAACGGGGAGATGTTCCTGAGTGAGGTGTTCCTAAGAGCTGTCTCCAGCTGGGTTCTTCCCCCAGGGCAGCTCCTCATCTCTCCCTCCACGTGTTCTTGGCCATGACCGGCTCCAAAATTTGGGAGCCCCAAACCTCAGCTGCAGTGGGCTCGGGTGCTGCAGGCTGGGACCACCTGACCCAGTGTTGTTCACACCATTTCTGCCCTGGCTTTGGTTCCTTGTCCTGCCAGGGACAATCCACAGGGAGAGGGCAGGGAGGAGCTGTGGTGAGGGGAACGTCTGGGCGTGCAGAAAGGATGGGAGGATCTTCCATTTCCCGCTCCTTCTCTCCTTTGGAAGTTTGTTGAAAACCCCTCCAGGCGTTTTTTCCTGAGGTAACCAGGGACTCAGCTGGATTCTCCATGGAATCTACTGAGGAGAAGAGGGTGTGCCCATCCTCTGGAAAGCACACAGCTCCGTGGAAGTCCCAAGTTTCCAGGGAACTGCGTGCGTTGGGTCCAGCTCCCTTTACTGTGTCACTGGCAGGAGCGCCTTTCACTTGTAGACTGCACGTGGGTGCACCAGCTGAGGGGGAATTTGGGAGAGCAGCATCTCCTAAAACACCAGGGACTTGTTCTGGGCTGGTTTGACTCAGCCTGGAATGGCCAGGAGCTTAGATCTGCAGCTCCTGCTGCCTCAGAACCCCTCAGCTTCGGCAGGATTTGAGCGCATCCCAAACGCTTTCCCACCCGAGCAGCTCCAAGGTGGCAGAGTCGGGCTGTGTCCCGACCTCTCTGAGGCCAGAGCTTGGCCCTGCTTCCTGCCAGCTTGTGGTTGGAGGTTCAATCCCAGCAGCACCATTCCTTTGGGAAGCGCTGTGGGGAAGCGGATGCGGGCGCTGTCCTTCTTCCCTCCAAAGGCTGCATTTTGTGTTCAGCCCCCTCCCCACGTCTTTCAGGTCTTCGTGGTGTTTGTCTTTCCAGTTGGGATGGGGAGGAAGGGAGCCCAGGTGAGTAGGGATACCTGCAGAGATACCTAGCACATGGCAGGCTTTACAGCAAGTTTTGGGGTTGTCGGGGTTTGGGTTTTTTGTTTTGTTTTCTGTTTCTGTACATAGTAATGTACAAATGATGACGAGACCGTGTGGAAATTCTAAAAAACAAAAAAGAAAAAAAAAAAAGGTCTTTTGTTGTTGTTTTTATATTACCTCATTCAGCAAGTTTGTTTTACAATGACTCGATGATGCTTTATTTATATTGTTTGTACTGTAATTAAACCGATTGACAAACATTTCACTTTGCTCGTTGGTTCCTATGATTTGGGTTTGATTAAGTATGCCAGTTTGTATTATGTTCCCCTTTCCTCTCTCTCTCTCTCTCTCCCTCCACGTCGAGATTTTTTGTGTCAGCTGTACAGTATTCTGAATAATGAAAAATAAAAATTAAAAATGAAAAAGGAACAAAAAAAGCTGTAAAGTACTGCAGAGAGAGGCTGCTATATTGGATAGGTCTCTTTCTAATAAAGACAACAAAACCTGTTGGGCGCAGCTTGTTCTTTGCTTGAGTCTTCGTGGTTTTATTAAGCCCCACCTGCTTCCTCCTCCTGTGACTGCTCAGATCCTGTCACCCCTTGCCAGCCGTAAAGATGAGGGATTATCCCAGACCTGGAACATCAGAAGAGCCAGTAAATGGTGCAAATTGATAAATGAAGAAGCAATAAGTCAGCCGGGCCGTAATGGGTGGGTATCCAAGAGTTCTGGAAGTGCCTGTGGAGTGAGTGACAGGTCTTCCAGCCAAAAATATGGGAGCTTTCATTAAAAACAGTTACTCTCCCCGAGGAAGGCAGCAGTAAATGTTGCACCTTGGCTTTAAGACTCTCTGGAGGTGATCCAAGGAATTAGGCCGCTAACGGTCACATCTGTATCTGCTAAATTGGTTGGAATGATCACTTAAAGTAAGAATAATAAAACATCTTTAAGGTCAGGATGTGGTATGGCCTAATCACTTCTTTGGAGGGAAAAGCCGTGGCTCTCCACAAGGCTTCTCTGAAGGAGCTGTTCCAAAGCCCTGAACGAGGGGCAGCTGACTGACTTTCATTTACAGTTTCTGAGGTCTCGTCCCGAGGAGAAGCCAGGAATCGGAGCAGGCTCAAGGAGAAGACAAACAGGAGGTGGTGGAGGGGTGGGATGGAGAGGGAAGCAGGAGGTGCTGGGTTTTCACCAGGGCAGACTGGGAACTCACTGGAAGGGTCCCTGCAGGAAGAAATAATGTAAGAAGGTTGGGAGATCTGTGTGGGTCCGTGGAGAAGAGCAGCTAAAATTCCGTAAATGTGCGATTGAAGGGGGAAAATGATGACTTAAACGTGATTTCAATAACCTGCCCTGGTGTGAAGAATGAAACGAGAGATTTAAGATCTGCAAGGCCACCATGGAGAGAGACAGCAGTGCTGTGGTTTGGCCGTCTCTGCTTGTCCCACCACAGAGAAGTTAGGGGTGCTCAGAGATGAGGAAAGGTGGGAAAAGTGGGGGATTTCCCTGGAGAAGAGGGAGAAGCAGCACACTGGGGTTGTCTCTTTCCCTGGGCTCACACCTGACACTGATGACCCCAAAGAGCAGCACAGGCAAAGCCACACAGGAGGGACGAGATGTCCCACAGGGCACCAGTGCAGATCTTGCTCCAGAGAAAACCAGGGCAGGGGTGGAACGGTGAAGCTGTATCCTCGTGGTCTGAGTGGGGCTGCCACAGCGTGGGATTTGGGGGGTTGGGATTTATCTCCTAGGCCTGCTGTGCCTTGGCCTGAATTTGTTCCTTCCTTGGGTTATTGCCCATCCAGTCTCCCACCTGTCCTGTCACACGGGGATTGGGGAAACTTTCCTGTTTCTTTCCCTGCTCTTCATTTCCAAGTGCTCCAGGGAGGCTCCAGCAGCACCGTGGGGGATGAAAAGCCACAGGACTGCTTGTGGGTTTTCTTTTTTCCCCCTTTTTCGGGGGTCACATGGCTGGTTTGTCACACAGCAGCTGCACCCCTTTGTTCCTGAAAGGTTTCCCCACCCCATCCAACCCCACCAGCACCAAGACAGGAGCTGGGGGCTTTGTGTTCTCCCCTTCTGGATTTGAAATGTGAACTTCCAGCGTGGGAGAACTTGGTTTGGATTCCCCCTGGGTGTAAAGCTGTAGTAGTGCTCCTTTTTTTAGGAACCATCTGTCCCTCCCCTCCTTTGCTCTCCTGAAGGGATGTGGGTTTTGATTCTGTGATGGGCACGGCTGGCTGCTCTCTCTCTCTAACAACCCTCCTAAGATCTGGCTTCCCCTGGAAGATCCTGGTGCTCAGGGATGGTGGAGCAGATTTGAGGATGCCTTTCATGCCCACATTCCTCACCTTACCCTAAGCCCACCCCTGTGTACCCCCGAAACGCTCCCAGCTGGTGGCATCCACTGATGCCTCGGGAAAAAAGAAACAATCCTACGGCAAAGCAACAGGGGTCAGGAAGGGGTTTGGGAGGAAAACTCTTGATTCCCGTAATGGGAGTGGGGGAAACATCCCCCTTTTTTTTTTTTTCCCCTTTTTTTTTTAAGAGGAAAAGTAATTCCTAAAAAGCCCAAAGTGCAGCTCTGCCGTGAGGCCTTGCTGTGCATTCCCAGCCCTGCCTCCAAAGGATTCGCTCTGAGGGATGCTGGGAGCACCAGCTCCAGAGCCCACAAGATTCTCACTCCATAGGTACCCCCCCGCTTTTAGCCCTCGTCCAGGACATTCCCTGGGCAGTTCTGCTGGTTTTTATTTGTTCTTTTAACACAAATGCAGACTGGTGTGAAGGGAGCGATGGGGAAAAGGACGGGAAGCTCCGAGGTGGTGGGATGGGGCTGACTCTTCCTGATAAACAGCTTTGTTTTCCAGAAGGGACCCAGATCCAACTGTTTTCTAAACAAAAGAAAACATTTTATGCTTCGTGGAGATCAGGTAAGAGTAACCTCAAAGAGCCAGGTCTTTATTTCCCCACCTGTGGCCAAAAGCCAGAGCTGGAGGTGTCTGAAATCTGATTTTATGGGGTTTTTGCCATGGATTTCCCCAGCCTGGAACGTGAAAATTCAGGGACTGCCGAGTCACCTGCTTTCAGTGAGTTTAGTGATCCTCAGTGGATTTCTCTTCCATCAATTTGGCCGATCCCCTGAATCCCTGGAAAGCTCTGAACACCCACGGCATCCCACACGGAATGGTTTGGGTTGGAAGGGACCTGGAAGCTCCTCCTGTTCCCACCTCCTGTCACGGGCACCCAACGCCTCCCACTGGAACTTGGTGTTACCCTGGCTGGGAAAAACCCCGCCGAAATTCGGGCACGTCCCACACCGAGCCCGGCCTTTGAGCTCATCCCTGTTCCCTTTTCCCTTCTGTTTCTGGGCTGGATCTCAGGCAGGTGACGCTCGCAGGAATTGTGATTTTTCCCTGGAGAAGCCTCGCAATTCCGGCCTGAGCAACGCCCAGAACGTGACTTGGGAGAACCATTCCGGCTGGGAAAGACCTTTCAGGTCATCAAACCCAACCACAAAGGGAGAGCGGAGCCTGCGGGAATGACCGGGAGGGAAAGGTGGCTATTCCTGGTGAAACCACTGGAAGCTCAGTGGGAAAACCACCATCCCAGGCAGGCTGGGAATCCCACCAGGCACTCCTTGATCTCTCCTAATGCCCAGTAAAGCCCTTAATTGCCCAATAAATGCGCTCGCGGTCGCCGTTTGACGCCCAGCGCCAGCAATTAGCACTTATTTATTTGCGTTCTGCCCTCTCCGCTCCCCGACTCCCAGACCTGTTTGTTTGGAAGCCGGGGAGACTTCCAAAGGGAGGATGAGGAGCGCTGAAGTGGTGGAGAGGAGAGGAGAGGTGATGCTGTGCCGAGGGCCAGGAGGGATGCGGAGCTTTCCCGGCGCTCAGGGATTGACCCGGGGCTTCCAGGGAAGACACAAAAATCTCTGGAGTTTGCTGCAGCCTTTCAGGAATTGCTGACACCGAGGGCTGCTCGTCGCTCGGTGGAAGAGACTCTCCTGATGGCTTCTTGCGGTAAAACAAATCGGCATTTTGGTGCAGGAGCAAACGATCCGCGCCATTTGGGAGGATTAGCGGGAATCAAAGGCCAGGAATTTCGGTCTAATGAAGCAAAGGCTGGGCTCTGAAGCAGCCTCAAGCTGCCAGAGCCAGAGAAGGATGAGATGGAGAGAAAAGCATCCAGCCCGATGCCCGCTGGCAGCAGGAGGGAGCAGGGGGGTTCCCAAATACCCCAACACCTCATCCTGCAACGCTGCCAGCACCGGATGGACCCTGGCATGGAAATCCCACCTCTGCTTTGGGCCAGACCGAGGATGTTGGATGACCCTTCCGGGAGAAATGAAATCCCTGTGCTGGGATGAAGATGTTCCTCGGCATCCTCGTGAGGGTCCGCAGGCGCTGCCTGCGAAGAGCTGGGAGCCACCGGGAGGAGTCAGAGCTGCAAATTGCCACGAGAGAAGGGCTGAGCAGCCTGTAGCAGCCAAAAAAAGGAGCTGCGCCCTCCCAGGCCTGCTTTCACCCTTCCGAGCTCGCTGTCTTTGGAAGAGTCTCTGAATCCTGCAGGTTTTGGGGAGCTGGTGGACTGGATAGGGATTGTGCTGCCGGGTGAGTGACACAGAGCGGGACAACCCCCCCGACAGGAGCGGGGGCTGTGGGGCATCCCCCCGGCTGGATGAACCTCTCGGACCGCTGCTGAGGAAAGGGGGTGCGGCACCACCTTCCTCCCCAGCCCCAGCTCGCTCCCCACCTCCTCCTCCTCCTCCTCCTCCTTCCCAGCAGAGGTGCAGCATTCCCAGCTCCCGCTCTGCAGATCCAACTGGTAATGGCCGGGCTGATTGACTGCAGATTTCCCCGTAACTGAGCTTAATTAGCAAGCTAATCAGGTCTGGAGATGGTTCCAATTTATTTATTGGCTGATGGCTGCCACTAATCGGCCCGGCCAGTTAATGCTGGCAGCGCCGAGCTTTGTGCCAGGTGAACAAATAATTCGGGATTTCATCCTCTCCAGCGCTCTCCGGAGCCGGCATCCAGAGCTGGGATGCTGCATCCCCTCCCTGCGAGCTGAGGGAAGGTCTGAGCGCCGTGGCCGGCTCAGAGCAGCTCTGGCTCACCAGGGGGACGGTGTTTGCGGGCAGCCAGAGGAAAGGAGCGAGTTCTTTGCACTCGGGCAGCGGAGCAGAGCTCAAACACCCAAAATAGTCCTTGGAGCAGGGACGAGGCATCCAAAGGCAGTGTCGTGCGTGGGTCACCTCTTCTGAAGGTGACCCAGAGCGAGGCTCTTACAACTTGTGCTTCTTAGTTCCCTCCAGCAGCGCGGAAGGGATTTGAAAGAGAAATTTATTTTGCTTTTTAAAAAAAGAAAAAAGAAAAAAATTAAGGTGAATTTTCCTGGATTTTTCTTTTCCCCTGGAATTACTGGAAAGGTGGCATTAGTGTTCCCTGGATGCTGGGGCATCTCTGAGCTGATGCAGGATGTTGTTTGAGTGGAGGCAAAGGAGAAGGGGCAGCACAGGTGATGTGCCAGAGAGGGTCTCTCTCCCAAGTGTTTGGGGAGCCAGGGAAGCAGGAATTAAAGCATGGGGGAAAATTCCCATCCTTGGCTCCTGGCCCTCCAGATGTCCCACCAACCTCTGGCTGTTGGGACAGAGATGTGGGATGACAACAAGGAAAGGAGGGAAGGGAATGGCATTTCCACACCTTCGTTCCCTGCTGTGGAGAGGAAGCAAAGGGAAGGGAGGCAGGATGAAAAGGGAGGAAAACAGCTGGAGCAGGCAAAAACCCACTCTTGGCTAAAGCATCAATTCCCTGAAGCAATCCAGTCTCCAGCTGAAGACCTGGAGAAGGAGAAGACACCCCCACACCTCGTTAGTTGGCTCTGATCTGTAATGGATCCATATTTTAAGCAAAAAAAAAAAAAAAAAAGTAAGGAAAAAAGGCCTTGCTTCTCCTTAGAGCCTGCCTGGCTCGAGCTGCCGGATCGATGCCCGAGCTGCCACCCTCCTGTTGATTCAAGGGCCCTTCAGTGGCGGTGTTTTCTCCTGTGAAGGCACTTCTGGGCAATAATTGAGTGGTTTCCCAGTCACCCCTCTCTCTGACAAGCCGGGAGGTGGGCGGGGGTTGGAGCACCGGGCGCTGTGACCTCTCTGGACCTGGCACCCTGGTGACAAGGGGTGACAGCGCCAGCGTGGCACTTCCCCACCCTTCTCTATCCACTGGGATGCCAAGCTGTTAACGCCCCTGGTTCCCTGGAAGTGTCCAAGGCCAGGCTGGACGGGGCCTGGAGCAACCTGGGCTAGTGGAAGGTGGTCCCTGCCCATGGCACAGGAGGTGGAATGAGATGAGCTCTGAGGTCCCTCCCAGCCCAACCCCTCCTGTGATTCCATGATCCTGCAGGGCCTGCTGGTGATGGAGCTGATCCACAGCAGGCAGGGAGGTGGGGGATTGTGAGCTGGATGGATCCAGAAAGCCCTGGAAGCAGGGGATGCTCCTGGCACCAGGGGAGCAGAGGATTCATGGCTGCGGCTCTGAAATCTCTTCTGGAGAGGGTTATTAGAGGGAGTAATTGGGATCACCTTACTTTACAAATGTTACTTTGCAGAACAAGGCAGGAAGACAGATCGATCTCAACTATTATTCATTAAGGAAAGTCCTTTATAAATCCCAAATTAACAATTTCTCTCGGAGAGAGCCTTCCCATTACCCTCCTTTCACGGGGACTTACTGCCGCTCTGGAAACGGGGAAATAGGAAAATAATTGGGGAGGGGGAAGAAATAGCAGCCATGGGCTTCGGAGCCCAGCATCTGGTTAAGAAAAAAAACACAGATGTGTGTCTTAAAAATGACCACAAGCCTGATTCAGGGGGACAATGTTTCTGACAGATCCTGTAAGCCCACAGCTGTGACGAGGCTCAGGAAAGCCCAAATGGCTTCTGAGCGATGGGGAGATTATTTGTGAATGTTCGGGGCTCAGTGGCACAGCTGCAGGTTAGCAGAAGGTCTCTGCTGTCATCCATCCCCTCCGTGCAGAGCGGGAATGGGGACAGGAAGCTGCCGGCGCTGGTTGGGCTGGGGAGCTCTGCCCTGGTCCTTGCCATTGGCACTGGGCAGAGATTAAATTATTTGGGGTGTGTTGCTGCAATCTGAGGGGCTGGCTTGGAGTTTGAGGTGGGGGAGAGAGAATTTCAACCCAAATCCTTTTGGTGTTTTGGGTGAAAAGCACTAAGACCAAAAATAATAATTTTTTTTTTTTTTTTTTTTCAAGCAGCGTGGAGGGAAACCAAGCTCCTTAAAAACTCCGAGGTGCCTTCCAAGTCTGGTGCAGGGCATGGAATTCAGGCAGGAGGGTGACCTGGTGGTTTTCATCTAGGAATTGCGGGGGAATTGTGTATCTGATAAGGTGTATTACCCCCAGCTGCCACATTTGGGGTGATGGGGCACGCCCCGAGGATGCCTCAGGGATGTGTGCAGGAGGATTTGGGGTCAAGAGATGTTGCTGGTGCCCAAAGAAGCCGACTGGGCTGCTTTGAGTCAAAGCTGCCAGCAAAAAAATAAGAAGAGCAATTCCTTCATTTGTATAACGATGCCCATGGCTTCTTTTGGCTGTTCTGGGAATGCCAGCAAGGGAGGCAGATACTTCTCAAAGGGGTTTTGGGGCCAAACCCACGTTTTCCCACAATCTCTCCGAGTCTGGATGCTTTCGCAGCAAAACTAGACATCTTGAAGAGGATCACAACAGGGAGGAAAACAGCAAAGATTTCTGTTTATACCCAGGAACTTGCAGTTTTTATCACTTCGGACAGTATCAAGACATGCTAACTTAAAAAAAAAATTAAATCACTGCTAATGGCCCTTTTGGGGAGGCCATTTTGGCACCTTTTGGAGAAGATTGGGAGCTCCAGGCACTTGGCACCACAGAGTCAGCTCCTCGCTGCTGGTAACACTCTCCCGGAAAATTATAAACGGGAGTCCCCGGTTTGTCTTTTGCTCCGTTAATTAATAGGATCTGAGCATTAAAAGCGCTCCTCCGGAGTCGGCGATGGGCCCTTTGCCACTCATTCCGGCCCCTCGCCGCTAATTCAGTCATCCTGGCAGGTCAGCGTAAACACCCCATATTTCACTGCCATTTTCAGACCATTCCCCTGCCTCGTAATTATTTTCCCGGGGGAGGACGGGTGCGGATTAATTCCAGGCCCCCGTTCCCCCGCAGATGCTGGCGCGGAGGAGGCGGCGCGGAGCCTCCGCGTCCCCGGCAGCATCGCCGCCGCTCCCAGCGCCCGCTGAGCAGGAAAACCTGGAGCTGCGGCCGCGCTCCTCTCGCTCCGCTCCTGTCGCAGAGAAAAGGGACGAGGGACTCGCTGCTGGCCGTGCCGGGGGCGCTCCGGGCGCAGAGCGGCCTCGGGGAGATGCTCAGGGCGCTGTCCCGGCTCCAGGCGCACCCCGCAGGCTCGGGGCTCTCCCTGCGGCACGGAGGGGTGCAGGGTGTTGATTCCCAGGGTTTTCCCTCACGTTGGGTTGGCTGTAAAAGGCGGAAGGCGGCCCGAGGTGCCCCGCGGCCGGCAGGGCTGCCCACAGCGGAGGGTTTTGCTCGTAGCTAAAATCTGTGCGAATTCTACAGAATTCTGTGGGCATTCCATTTTGCTTTTTTGCTAAACTACCCCCTTTCCGTCTGATTTTTATGGGTTCGACTCCATCTCCTGCCAGAGCTGGCAGTCACGCCGCCTTTTAATTTGGAGATGCTGGGAGATGAAGCAGAGGTTTAAAATCCACGTGGCTGCATTAAAAAAAAAAAAAAAAAAGGCAACAAACCAACAAACCAAAAGTAGCCTCCATCCCTCCATCCTTCCTTCCTTCTTCCATCGGGCCTGCTCGGAAAGGCGGCCTTTGGCTTCTCCCTCTTCCCAGGCTGAGCCCCGGGGAAAGTTGGGCGAGTAAGTTTGCGGAGCCGGAGGGAGGGCGGCACAGATCGATTGGCGAGTTTAATAGGATCAGGTCAGTGTAATCCTGTTTCAGCCATTGTCATTCAGGCAGCCAAGGAGACCTCAAACTATAGGGGAAGGGGCTTTTAAAACCTCAGCGGTCCTGCCACAAAGCCAGAGGCTGGGGCCGGGACAAAAGCGGCAGAGAGGATGAAGTGGCTTGAAATAAATAGATTAAGGCTCTCTATGGTCCAGGCGTAGCGGGAGGGAGAAAAGAGCAAGCAAGGGGCGGGCGAGCATCCCGCGGCGGCGGGAGGGGACGGAAGGGACCCGGCACCCTCGGGGGACACGGGGTGGCCGGGCACAGCGTCCCCTCCCGGTGCCGGGGGGGTGTTTCTGCCCCCTCCGCACCGCCCGCGTTTCCGAAGGGTTGGGATAGGCAATCAATTTTTACGATGCAATTTATAATTCATACAGGTTGTCTTGGTACATATGGTGTTGCTTTTGTGTGTCAGGGTGCCGGGTGCTTTATGACGGTGACGGCGGAGATTTGCATCGACGGCCGCTTCCCGGCCCCATCGCTCTCCCCAGCGCCGATGGAGATGGATACGGCCCCGTGGAAGCGCGACACAATCCTGTGGGACAGCGAGTCCTGAGGGGTGCGGGCCTCTTCCAAAGGGCAACTTCCACCCGTGGGGGAACGGGGAGGATGCTCAGTCCTTTGGCAGGGTATCCCCAAGGGAGTGCAGACCCCCTCGCCCCTCTCTCCAGGTATTGGGGTCAGCCCCGCTTCGGGGGATGCTCGCCGGGGATGACCCCACCTGCGGGGGGGTCCAGCACCCCCGGCCGGGCACAAAAGTGTCCTTGTCGCCGGGGCAGCCGCGTCCCCGGGGGCAGCAGGGGCAGGTAAAGAGGCACAAAGCCCCAGCCCGGCCGGTCCCAGCTGAAATAATTAAACCAATTAAGTCAATACAAACAGAACCAGGGCGGGAGGCAGCGCTGCCCTCTCCGAGGGAGCGCCGCGCTCCCAGGGCCGCCCCCCCGGGCCGAGCTGCGCTGAGTTTGCCGGGTCTCTGCGGCAGCCCTGGCATGCGGTGAGTTTGCCGGGTCACTGCGGCGAGAGGGTGACGGAGGGGGGGGGATTTAAAAGCGGTGATGTCTTATTTAGGAGCGAGGCAGCGCCATCCCGGCCCCGCCGCTCAGGGGTCGCCTCCTCCGGCCGCCGCATCCCGGTGCTGCCGAGCCGGCAGCGCCTTCAAAATAAGAATTTGTAGATAAATCTAAAGCGGGGGTTTTGCTGAGGCTGGCTGGAGGTGAGGAGCAGAGGAGCGGGCGGCTCTGCTTCCCCTCCGACTTTGGGTGTGCGGAGCTGCCGCGCTCCCCGAGCACCGCAATTATTTGATCTGCAGATGTAAGAGGAATTTATTGTAACAACAAATATAGTGATGTCAAAACCCAACCTTGGATTAAAGCCGGCAGCCAAAGGGGAAGTGTATTAATTTCAAACAGCATCAGAGGCCAGTGCCTATTAGGACGAGCTATTCTTCAGACCCCCCCATCAGAATTAATCATTGGGAGTTAATTTGAAGCTCAGACAAGTTGCTGTTAATTTAGTGCAGGGAGGACGGGATGGAATAAAAAGCTGAGGTGCTGGCCGGGCCTCCTGGGTCTCATTAATCAGCGAGCTGAGACGGCCTGGCTTGATTACAATTTGCAAAAAAATTCATTAGAGCCTGGGCGATTGACAATTTTTCTCTCTGCCTGTGATCTGACTCATTAGGCAGCCAAATGAAAGCCATGATGATGGTGATGATGACAGCTATCAACCCCCTCGCTTGTTTATCTCCTTCTCCTCCGGCCCCCGGCCCGGGGCTTCCCCCTCCAGCCCCGCTCCCCACTCCTGGGATAAAGGGGGGGCAACGGGGGACCCCAACCCGCCGAGTAAATAACTTCCCACTGCCTGGGGCTTGGAGAGGGAGGGATGCCCCGGGGGGGACGGGGCTGAGGAGCAGCTGCTCCTCCCTAAAATACAGCACTCACCCCCCCCCGGGAGGGGGCACGGCCAGCGGGGGGCTGCACCCCGTTTTGGGGGGGGGCACAGCCGCGCTGCCGCTCGACCGAGCCGGCTGCAGGGCGCTGTGCTGGCCGGGCAGCATCCTCCGCGCACCAGAAGCCACCCGAAATAAATTCAAGCAGTTCCAGAGATCATTTTTTGGTTTTTTTTTCAGAAGCGCTCCGAAGAGGAGCAGCGAGCGCCGGGGCAGCCGAGGCCAGGGGGTGGCACGGCTGCGTTTGTCCCACGCGTGTCCCGCGGCTCCCGGCCTCTCCCCGCGCACGAACGAAACCAAAAATTATTATTATTGTTATTAGGACGATGACGAATAATCCGCTTTTTTAAAGGAGCGGGCAGTGGCGGCGGCTGCGGAAAAAGCTGGAATTGCGCGTGTTTTCCCGCTGATCCCCGCGTGTCCGCGGCTGCCCGTGGGGCCGGCGGCGATGCTGACCGGGGGCGTGCATTTTTGGGGAGCGGCTGATGGGGACGGGGAACCCCTCCACCCCCGATGCACCCCCGGAGCCGCCGCCAACCCCCTCCGACCCCAGCAAAATAATACTAACAATATTAATTACTATCATTATAATAAATAAATGACGAAGCGCGAGGGCAGCAAGCGATGTGACCCGGCCAAGCCTGGGAGCCTGGCCCGGGACCGAATGATCCCCCCGGTTTAATTTTAATAACTCCCCCACCCCCCCCCGCACCGCACTCCGTTTTCCTCGGGAAAATTGCATTTTAAATTCCAAATCGCCGCCGCCGCCGCCAATGTCACGGTGGCACCGGCACGGATGGAGCTGGGATGCGGATAATGGGGAGAGGGGAAAAAAAAAAAAAAAAAAGGGATGAAAAGGATGCGGGAAGGGAAGGGGGGGGGACGCGGGACCCTTCAGCCCCGACCCCTCCCACCCCTCCGATCCGGTCCCGGCGCAACGAAAACGGGCGCGGGGCTGGGGGGGAGCGACCGGACCCCCAAACACGGGGCTGGGGGGTGGGAGAGGCGGCCCCCTCCCCCCCCCCCCGCGAAACACGGGGCTGGGAGGCAGCGGCTGGACCCCCTAAATGGGGAGCCGGGGACCCGCCGGCTGCTGGGGGAGGATGCGGGGGTGCTCCTGCCCCCCACCCCCGCGGCCATCCCCGTCTAGTCACACAAACAGCTTTTCCCCAGCTTTCTCATCCTTCAAAAAAAAAAAAAAGGGAAAAAAAGAAGAAAGTTTTCCACCCGGCTCCCCCTCCCAACCCGCTCCCCGGCAATAAATGTGGCTTCGCAAAAAGAAAAAAGAAAAAAAAAAAAGAAAAAAAAAAATTACAGGCGAGAGCAGCATCGCTCTGCTCCGGCAGCGCAGGAGGGGAGAAGAAAATCAGCTCCACGCCAAATCCTGGACAGAACAGCCGGGGGCTGCAGGGCTTTTTTTTTTAGTCTTTTTTTTTGTAAGTCTTTTTTGTTTCTTTGTCGGTTTTTATTCACAAGACTTAGTTTGCTTTTAAATTTCATAACTTATAAGGAAATAAGCTACATTGAAATAAATTAAACACAATAGTGAGGATCGTGCTGCTTTTTTTTTTTTTTCTTTTTTTGCCTTTCCCCCCTCCCTCCCTCTCTTTCTCTCCTTTAAACATGGCTTGGTAAGAATAGGCAAACCAAATCGACAGAAAGCCAGGCAAAAAAAAAAAAAAAAAGATTTAAAAACTCATCCCCCAGTGCCTGCCACTCAGCCATCGGCAATAAAACCAAACAATAAAAAAGGCATGAAATGAAACTCTGAGTTTTCTTTCAGGTTATTTTGTTTGTTTGTTCGCTTGTCTTTTTGTTTTTGTTGGTTTTTTTTTTACCTTTCGCCCCCGAATAAGAAAGAAAACCCCAAAGATGGCTAAAGGCGCCGCGGGTTTCGCTGGGGATGCTCCGGTGAGGGGGATCCAGCGCCGGCAGCGCTCCGCATCCGCCGTGCCCATCGCAGCCAAGGCAGCACAAGGGTGTCCAAAGCGGGGCAGCCGCGTAATAAATATCTCTGTGTGTGTGTGTGTTTGTGTGTCTCTTCCAGCGTGTGATATTCCCTGCTCCGAACCCAAACAGTTCCCAAGCCTCTTCCCCTCGCAGGCTCTCGGTGAGTGGAAAGTTTTGCTTTAAAGTTCGATTTGCCACGCGCTCGCGCAGGGTTTGGTTTGGGGGTTTTTTTGTGGTTTTTTAGTTTTTTTTTTCTGGTGGGTTTTTTGTTGTTGTTGTTGGTTTGGTGGTGTGGTTTTTTTGGGTTGTTTTTTTTTTTTTTTTCTTCTCTCGGCTTTGTTTTTATTCAGGCGGGTTGCTTTGAAACCCCAGGTTGGAAACTTTTCCCTTAAAAACTTGTGGCTCTGAGGGTAGGAGGGAGAGATCAGGGTCGGGCTTGCTCCAGCTGCTGGTGCTGACTCCTGATCGCAAACCTGCTGACGTGCACCGGGATGGGGACCACGATCTTAGGGTTTCGGGAAGGTTCCCCTGTCTTGGAGTTGGCGTTGCCCGCCTTGACCCGTTTCCATTTCGCCCGTCTGTTCTGGAACCAGATTTTCACCTGCACCTCGCTGAGTTTGAGGGCGTGGGCGATCTGGGACCTCTCCGTCAGGGACAGGTACTTTTTGCAGTGAAACTCCTTCTCCAGCTCCAGCAGCTGCTCGCTGGTGAAGGCTGTTCGCCTCCGCCGGTTTTTGCCCGTGGATGTGGTGTTGGTGGAATTGGGGGGGTTTTGGGGGTTTTCCTCGAGCGCGTTGCCAGAGTCCTCTTCCTTGTGAGCCGCCTGGCCGGGGATGTTGTCGTCCGAACTATAATCTAGATCGCTGTCCATGGAGAAACTTTCCTCCTTGCCTTTCGCGTCCTCTTCTGCTTTGGCGTCCTCCTTGCCCTGGCCCCGGAGAGCCCCGGCTGGGAACGAAGCAGAGGCCTCTCGTTAGCATCCCGCACCCTCCGTGCCGCGGCGCCCCCCGCCCTGCAGCTCCATCACCCCAAAATTGATGGTTTGGGGATTCTTCCCCCCCCCCCCCCCCCCCCCCCCGTTTTTTGCCGGCGCACCTTTCAGTCGGATTGATTTTATCGATAGTTTTCCGAGCGGCGGCGGGAGCTCAACCCTCCCTTCTCCTCGGCCCGGCGGCCCCCCGGGGCCGGCCCCGTCTCCTCCCGGGGGTTCCCCCCCGTCCCCCCGAGCATCCCTCGCAACCGGGGCAATGCGCGGAGCGGGCAGCGGCCCCCGGTCCCTCCCCCGGCGGCCCCGGCGCTCACTCACCGAGGGAAGCCTGGACGGCGTCGGCGGCGGGGAAAGGCAGGAGGGCTCCGTCCTTGCCCAGGAAGGCTTTGCCATCGTCGCCGCCGCCGTCCGGGGGTATCCCCTCGGCTTTCTCGAAGTTCCCCGGGGGCGCGAACTTCCTGGCGGCCTCCTGGTGCTGCGGAGAGGCGGGGAAGGTGCCGGGCAGCGTGGCCATGAGCGTGGAGGTGAGAGCCATGCCCTGGGCCAGGCTGGAGCAGAAGCCGGAGGGCAGGCTGGGCAGCTGGTGGTGGTGCGGGTGCGCGGGGGGCAGCGCGGGCTGCAGCGCGCCCTGCGGCAGCGCCGGCGGCGGCGGCGGCGGCGGCGGCAGCACCACGGGCCGGTACGGCATGAACATGGGGTACCCGGTGTACACGAAGGGCCCGGGGGCGGGCGGCGGGGGGCTGCCGATCAGCGAGTCGATGCTGAAGGCCGTGCTGCTTCCCAGCGGGCGCTGCATCATCATCAGCGAGGGCTGGAAAGCCGCGCTCATGCCGGAGCGGCGGCGGGAGCGAGCGAGCGACCACCTTCCTCCTCCTCCTCCTCCTCCTCCTCCTGATGCTGCTCGGCGGCGGCGGCGGCGGCGGCGGCGTCCTCGCTGCCCTCAGCGCGGCGCAGCGCCCACGCGCGGGGCAGAGCCGGGGCGGAGCGGGGCCGCGGCCCGACAGCTCGGCGGCCGCCCGCACATCGGGGCCGCCCCGCCCGCGCCCTGCGCCCCCGCGGAGCCGCCGCCGCCGCTCTGCCCGCCCGCGCTCCCCCGCGCCCATTCACATTTTGGCCGCCTGGGAACCCGGCCCGCCCCACGTGGCCGCCGCCGCGGCCGCCCATTGGCTGAGAGGGAGAGGGGGCGGGGCTTGGCGCCGAGGCCCCGCCCCGCGCCCCCGCCCCGCTCACGGCGCCCCGGACGGGGCGGCCCACGCGTGATGGGCCCGCGGGCACCTCCGCGGTCCCCAGGGCGGTGACATCGCCCCAGACACACCGATGCGCTGCCTCCACGCCACTGAAACACCCCTGCTTGTATTTTTTCCCCAACCTTTTTTTTTTTAATTTTTTAAAATTCTCTCTCTCCCCCCTCTTCCCCCCCCCTTTTTTTTTTCTTTTTTTTTCTTTTTTTTTTTTCTTTTTCCTTTTTTTTTTTTTTTAATCTGAAAAGCCCCCAAATAGGCTCCATGTGGTTCTGGGTAAAGTCAGCCCCTGGCTTGGCTTTGAAATTGCTTCTGCAATTATGTAAAAGAGCCATTCAGCAACACGGCGGAATTAAAAGCGATGGAGGGCTGCTCCCTTTTCTCCGGCGAGCTTCTCATGTTGGCCGGCTCAAAGCCTTTTCCAACACGATGTCTTTGGCGAGGACAAAAGCTGGAACAAAAAAAAAAAAAAAAAAAAAAAGGGGGGAAAAAGAGAAAAAAAAAAAGCCCCCAAACTTGTAAATTGAACGTCAAGGGAACTTTACACAATTTCAAAGGCCATAAATAATGATAAAGGGACCAGGCGAAGAGGCAAACCCAGGCAATTAATGGAGGTTCCCAAGCAAAGATCAAGTGGTTTGGAAAATAAAATTAAATGCAAAAAAAAAAAAAAAGAGGGAGGGGGGGGAAAAAAAGAGAAAGGAGGGGAGTTGGCTGGGGGTGGGATCCCTCCTGCCTTTGGGAAGTTGAAGTCTTCCCGGGACAATGGTGCTGGCTGTGCCCCTGGGCTTGGCTTTGGGGGGGGGGTTCTGCCGACAAACCCTGGCTCAAAGTGGCTTTTGGCTAGGGGGAGGGTCCCCCAAAACCTAAGGATCAGCAGGAGATCCCGCTCCTGCCTGGCCTGTCGGCTTGGGAAGCTCTTAATGACCCGCCGCTAATTGATGCCCGTGTTTTCCAGGAGAGGATGGCAGATGTCGTGCCGGGGGCCTGCACATCCCGGCAGGAAGGTGCCACCCCGGTGGCAGCTGGGCTGCTAGGTGCCAAGGGTGGGGACAACCATGCTCTGTCCCCCAAACCCTACCCCTCTCGGCCAGGCACCCTCCAGACCCCCTAAAACACATCCCAAAGCTGCACATCCCAAAGGAGCTCCCTCTCAAAGCTTTTGCCGCCCCAAAATGAGCCCTGCGGGATTTGGGTCCCAGCCCTCAGCGTCTGGCATCTGCAGTGCCCCCACCCCCCCCCCCCCCCCCCAAGAAAAATACCCTTTCTCTGCTAACTCCCGCCCCCAAATCTTGTTGTCTTCCCGAAGCACAGGGCTGGGAGCTGCCCCCCGCCCCGTGCCCGGATATCTGGGTCAGTTTATCCCTCAGCCACCATCTGAAAACGTTCTTTTCTCGGCAGAAACAATTAGGGGGGAGGTTTATTACTTTTGGGCCTCGGCTCAGTTTTTGCTGCCCAGTCCCGCATCTGGCTTCCCATCCCTGGCTGGATGCAGCTTTTGGGGTGCCGAGCCCTGCTGGTCGCCCACAGCACGGATTTTGGGATTTCCCTCTTCCCCGGTGCTGCCTTTCTGCCGGAGGAACAGCTTTTCCCGGAGGTGTGGGACAGGGTGGGCACGGCCATGGGAGCAGCTGCCGCTGGGGATGGGGAGGGGGGGGTTGTGTGATGTGTGTGCACAAACACTTTTGGGGCCCATCTCCGACTTCAAGGGACTGGGAAAAGTTTACTTATCCAGCTCATTTCCATATGTCCTGGCTCCGTCTTGCGGAGGCCACCATATGTGCAGCAGTGCGGCGCTCGGGATTTTTCCCAGCGCCGGAGAGGGTGGGATTTTCCCCGTGGATGCTTCGTGGCCGCTGTTCTTCTCCCATTTTTATCCCGTTCCCGTGTTTCACCCGGCGATTGCAGCCCTCTCCTGCCTCCCTCTCCTTCCACGCATCGCGGACGGAGCCGAGCTAAACCCCAAAACGCTCCAGCGTCCTTCCCAAAGCAAGCGGAGCGGGCTGGGAATCCTCGCGGAGCAGGGCAAAGCTTTCGTTTAAACAGCAAAGTGAGCGAAGAGGGGGGAAAAAATTCCCTCTCTTTTTCAGGAAAACCCCGCTGGATTGCGGGAAGGGCAGAGATAATTAGGCACGGTAATCCGGCGGGGCATGGAAATGTGTACCAACACCCAGCTCCTGCAGCTGTTTTTATTGTCAGCCCCCTTCAAAATTTGCCCACAAACAAGTGCCTTTGCAGGACGGGAGTATTATTTCGGGCAAGAATGGGCTTTTTGTTCGGCACATAATTAGCTGATTTTTTTTTCTCCCGGAGACAAAAAAAAAAAAAAGAAAAAAAAAAAAAAAAAATCAGGCAATCCCCTGATTGTGGCAGCAGCAAGCGGAGCGTGATTGTGCCTGGGAAGTGGAGCAGGCGTGAGGGGAGCCCCACGGAGGGACCCCCACAGGCGCTGGGACACCGCAAGAGCCGTTCCCAGGGGGGCTAAACCGAAAGATGTCGTGGAAATCCATGCTCCAAAGGGTCAGGCTTGGTTAGGGGAGCACCTTTCCCCCCCTGGCTGGGCCGTGGTGCGGGTACAGACCTGGTCCCACGTGGCGCCGGCTTGAAATGTGGCATCAAAATGCTGCTCCCGTGTCACCCGGAGTGGGGATTGGTGAGGAGCAGGTGGATTTCTGGCAGGTTTTGTCCCCAAAAACCTTGCGAGGGGAGGAGCAGCAGGGATGTGGAGGCATCTTTAAAGCGGGCAGGTTTTGTGGGGTGGGTGTGACTCCCTCCAGGGTGCGGAGTGTGGGCTCAACAATCCCCCAAATCCAGGCAGGGAGCGGACGCAGCTTTTTGGAGCGAGAAAGTGAAAGAAGGGAGCCGGGAAGGAAGGCTGGGATGTGCTCGAGCCCTTCCAGGTGGGAATCCACAGGGCAGAGCATCCCTCCAGCCGGGCCTGGGAGCTGCCGGCTGCTCCCAGCCCTTTGGGCACCTCCAGGCTGGATTTCCATGGGACACACGGGATTGGTGCCCATCCTCCCAGTGGGCACCACAGAGAGGGGACAGCTCTGTTTTCCAGCAGCTCATAAATCCCGTGCCTTTATCCAAAGCAAAAGTCGGGCTCGCAGAGGCTCTCTCGAGCTAATTCTTGCATTCGCCGGGGACATTTTAATTGCGTGGGAAACGTCACCCTACTGTGCTTTTAAAGTCTTTTTTTTTTCCTCTAGGAAAGGCAGGTGAGCAAGAGAAGAGGCCCTGAGCAGAACTACCCCCCAAAAATCAGTGACTTCTTAACGATGCAGGCATCAGGTGCGAGCCAAAATCAGGGATGCAGCCGCGGCTCCCACTCCTCCAACCCGCGGGGAAGGGGGAGGCAGTTCCGTGCGTGGCTCTGGGTTTATTGCAGCGTTTTGGGAGCTGAGAGGGCAGGATTTGCCCGCTGGCTGTGCACGGAGGGATGCGCCCCCCGCGCGCCCGCGGGGAACTCCCTCCCTCCTTCCCCCTCCCTTCACAGGGGGGAAAAAAGAGCAAAGCAAACCAAAAAAACATCCCCCAAACCCCTCATTCGCCGCCTAATCCCATTAACTCCTTCGCGTGTTCCCGTCTGAACCCCTTCCAGCCCCCCCCGCGGCTCAGGCTGCCCTCCCGAGGGGATCCCCCCAACTTCCACTCCTTATTATAACTCCCAACTTCTTATTTTTTTCTGGTTTTTTTCCCCCCCCCGCCGTCCCCTCTCCTTTCTTCCCCCTTTCCCCTCCTTTTCCCCCCCTCCTTCTCCCCCTTTTTTAACAAACTTGAAGGCGCTTGGGATTTTCGGGTAAAGGAAAAAAAGAGGCTAAAATGGTAAAAATAACACCGTGCAGGTTAAAAAACCAACCAAACAAAAAAAAAAAAAAAAAAAAAAAAAAAAAAAAAAAAGAGAAAGAAATTTGGCTTCCAGAATCCCGGCTCTTATCCCGAAATTCGTTCGGAGAAGGGGAAATGGGCTATTTTAGAAATGATTTTAAATGGGCACATATTTAAACCACCGGAGTCCGAGTATTTTAAGAGCCTTACAGGAGACCTTAATCAAACACGTCGCTACGGAGAGTTTAGTGGGGGGCAAACCCCACACACTCTCTCATCCCCGGCTTTTCGTGGAACCGAGTGGAGAAATCCGCCGGTTAAAAAAAAAAAAATTAAAAAAAAAAAAAAAAATCCCGACTAAAAGTCTAAAATATTCCCAGGTCAGAGGGGCACCGTCTCATTAAAACCAGCGCGGTCCTGAAACTGCACTGCAGACATTAAAGTGCAGTATTTTTCAATTAGAGCTGACGAATTCAATCAAAATTCCATAGATTAGGATGAAATGAGGCATGGGTCATTTACAGGGGAATTTAATTGCAGAGCCATTAGACAAATAGTATATTTGCCATTCTCACATTATCCATCATTTCAGACATCAATAGAAGGAGCAGCATCTTTACTAATACAGCAGCACTTCCCAATCTCTGCCTGTAAACACTCCCTTTCCCCATAGCTCCTGATTATATCTGATTTCATTTAAAGCCATGGGGGATTATAAATGTTCCTGCAATCAGGTTCATTAGGACTTCAAAAAAAAAAAAAAAAAAAAATCTCATTTCTGATTCGTATCGCTTTGCGGATCACCCAGCGCAGCCCGCGCTTTAAAATAAAAAAATAAAAAAGGGGGGAAAAGATTAAATAAATAAATAAATAAATAATAAAAATCAAACGCTCTTTCATTACCGGGGCCACTTCGGGGTTTGATTATCACCCTGACGAGCCCCTGTTCAGATTGTGAGAGGCAAACCCGGCTTCCCACTGGGATCGCCACCCCCCCATCCCCATCCCTGGGGGTGGGGCTCGATCCTTCTCCAGAGGGTCCCCGGGTAAGGAAAAAACACCAGACGGGACGGCAAAACCTTTTTATTTTTGCTGTGGAAGGGGTGCGCATCACTCCTTAATTGTCCCCAGCTCCTTGCAATCAGAGAGGTGTGTGCAGCAGGGCGGGGAATTCCCATTATTTGGAAATTGTTTTGCAGCTGGACCATCGGTGGTTTAATACCGCAGGGTGGGAAAACGAGCAGGAGCAGCCTAACCACACACACACACACAGAAAAAAAAAAAAAATCCTCGAGGAGAGAGAAGGTCTCTGACATTTTTTTCCTTAATAGCAGCTTAATATTAAACGTCTTTCATAAAACACGCACATCCAGATCTACTTAAAAAAAAAAAAAAAGAAAAAGAGGGCGAAAAAAGAGAAAAAACACAGAGAGCCTTCATTTCCCCCAAATGTATGACGGGCGCAGCGCTGTGTTAGCTGCCTCAGTAATTTAATTGGAATGAAACGTGAAAAATGTGTCATTTTTTGAAGAATTTATGCATCGCTTCCTGGAAATCTCATTGTCTTAACTAGCAGCCTACTGTGTTCTGTTTAGCAGGCATAATCGCATTTTTATGTGTCTCCGTATTAGAAGTTAATGTGACCTCCCGTCTTTAGCTGCTGGAAAATAATAATAATAACAACAACAACAAAAAAAATAATAAAAACGAGCCTTTCCCCAGAACATCTGCATCAAAACAAGGCGCCGCCAGGAAGGGGAAAAAAATCTATATTTGGGGTGTATATATAGATATATATTTAAATATATATAGCCAAACACATCTTTAACCGCCCGCCAAACTTATCAACCCCAGCCCGGAGCATCATCCCACTCGAAGCATCATCATCATCATCATCATCATCATCCCGCCCGGAGCATCATCAGCATCATCCCACACGGAGCATCATCAGCAGCAGCAGCACCATCACCACCATCCCGCCCGGAGCATCATCCCGCCGCCGCGCTCCCCCCGCCGCCGGCAGAACGGCGCAAACCGAGGGGAGAACAACTCCCCCACCCCACCCCCCCCCCCCCGAAACGGCTCGGAGTCGGATTTTTCGGGAACATTTTTTCCCTTGAAATCCCGTTTTTCGGGTGTTTTTGGGGCTCCCCAGTGGGGTCCCGGCTGCCCCCGACGGCCGAGCGCAGCGCGCCCCCTGCCGGCCGCGGGGCGCCGCGCACCCCCCCCATCCCCACCACCACCCCACGCGTGTTCCCCTCCCACGGACACCCCTTGTCCCCTCTGTCACCCCCCAGACCCACTTATTCTGCCCCCTCTGATGTGCATTCCCCGCCTCCACCCCCGGGGATTTGGGATTTTGGGATGAGGATGCGGTCAGCCGGTGCGACTCGCTCTCTGTGGATCCAGAGGTGAAACGCGACATTCTCGCCGCTCCGCAGGCCACACAAAAGATGAAAGGAGCGCCAAAATTTAGGCTGGGTTGCTTCAAACGAACGGGATGGCTCAGCCAGGTTGCGTTTTCCCAAAATCCCCTTCAATTCCCACCAAAACAAACCGTGGAGTCAAACAGCCATGAAAGGCACGAGGGGCCAGGTCTCAAGCGGCCACGGACATTTGGGATGGGGCATTCCCCTGAGAGGCACAAAAGATTGGGAACGTTGGGAAGGTTTGGTGATGCTCTTTCTCATCCATGTAGGGTGAGGGAAGTTGTGGAAGCAGCAGGTGGAAGATGGGAGAGGGGAAGAATTCTTTTTCCTCCCTGTTTCCATGCTCCACGGGCAGCAGCTCTGAGAGCCAGGGATGCTGTCTGCTTTCCAAGCGAAGTCCAGCCAAACATGAAAAATGAGTTTATATATATATATATATATATATACACAATAATATATCATATATATATGTATATATAAAAATATAATATATACAATTTTTTGGTGGATTTTTTTTAAAAGGAAACAACCAAAACTGAGTGTAATTCAGCACTGGAAGAATTTTGGGGAGCACTGTGGCATGAAGACAGCTGTTCTCCCAAGGGATACACGTGTGCACATCCTTTGGTTGAGGAGGAATTAATCTGGGGAACCTGAGAGAAACAAATCCTCACTCCTCCTGCTACCTTTGGCCAGGTCACTGTGGGAAATGAAAGCCCCAGCTCCACCACCATTTCGGGTTTTCCAGCCCCTTCATGCGCCAGCCTGGGAACTGTGCTAGGTACCAGGGATATGGGAGGTGCTGGTGCATCCCATGGACTGCAGGGAGCTGGAATATCATCCTCCTGTGTGGAATAACCACAACATTCTTAGCAGCTCCTAAAAAAAAAAAAAAAAAAAAAAAAAAAAAAGATTTAAAAGTTTATTTTAGGGTCTGCCACTGGACTTTGCATCCTGTTAAAGGCTTCTACACAGCACCCCTGCTTGTGCCACTCCCAGGTGAGATTTATCCCAGGGGATTTGATGCCCAGGTGGGCTGGTTTGGGTCACCTGGGCTGATTTGAGTCACCCACCCTGTCCTTCCCTTCTCACCCTGCTGCTTTGCAGGGATCCCCCGGAACGAGCACTATTCCCACCTGCAGCCGACTCCTTCCAGCCACCAATCATTTTATTCCTCTTTACAATCTATTTAAAGCACAATTAGAAGACAAAAAAAAATCAAACCAAAACAAGGAAATTATACAAATTCCAGCCAAAAGCACATCTTAGTTCTGTTGTGAATCCCTGGAAAACAGCCGTCCATCATGGAAAGCGGCACTCCTTGGCTCCCCCGGCACAAATGGATGCTGCTGTGCCCCATGGAAGGGCTGGATTTGGACCTGGATCTGCTCCTTCACAGCACGACTCCTTCGGGCTCCAGCAGCAGGAAGTCATGGAGAGCCTTGGGCACGGGCAGCAGAGGGATGAGGGAATGGCATTTGCTCCCAAAACTTGTCCGGATGGCGGAGCGGCACAAGTGCTGCAGGCACCGGGCCGTGCCCGCCAGCCCGAAAAGGGACTCGTAGAAAGGCTGGTGCTGCTGCAAAGAGAGGGCAACACCAGCATCACCCACCTGGGCTTGGTCTTTTCCTGACTCCCAAAGAAGCTGGGGGTGTTTTGGGATGAAGATCTAAGGGAAGGAGGGAAGGAGCCTATGTGTGACTGTGGGTTAGGGGTCTGTGCATCGACACGGCTCCACAGGCAAAGGGTGGCTGAGGAACTCTGGAATTCTCCTGGGGGAAACCAGCCTTGGGAAGGGTGCAGCAGCATCCCACAGAAAGCTGGCGTAGAAGAGACCCCGTTCCTGAGACAGGGAAGCAAAGCAGGATTGGGCTGTGCAGCCTCGGCCTTTCTTTAATTTGGGGAAAAAAAATCCTTTCTCCCATTCCCCAGAACAAGCTGAAGGCTTTGTTCGCATTCCAGAAGCCATTCCTCACCCTGTGGGGCCAGGAGCCATCCCAAACCATCCCAGAGAGGGCTGGCTGTACCTGTTGCACATCTGAGAAGGAGATTTTTCCAAGCCAAAATGAATGATGCGGGCTCCTGCTGGGAAGTGCTCTGGCTCCAGGGTCACTTCCAGAGGCTGAGTGGATTTTATGGCAGGTTGGGGCAGGGATATGGAGTCTGAGGATGGTGGAGCCGAAGGGATGCAAACTTGGAGGGATCAGATGTGTGGTGGTGCTCTAGGGAATATTCCTTTTGGTCTTTCTCTGTCCAAGTGAAGTCTGGGTAGGGGGAAAAAAACCCCACTCTGTGGGGAAAAGAAATCCCTGTTCTGTGGGGAGAATAAATCCCTGTTCTGCGGGGAAAATAAATCCCTGTTCTGTGGGGAAAATAAATCCCTGTTCTGTGGGGAAATCCCCCTCCTTGGGTCCCAGCCACCCCTGCCAAACCAGCAGCGCTGTCTCACCTGGAACACCTCCTCTGGCACGGCCTTGGCCCACTCCTGGGAGACCGGGATTTGTGAGTAGGAATTGAAGAGGACTTCGATGACCTCCGGCACGGCAGCGCAGGATTTCAGCACCTGTCCAGGGACAGTGTGAGGCTTCAGACAGAGACAGGCAGGGCCAGAGGGGGACAACATCCGCCTGCTGCAGCCAGGGTTTGTCCCACCCCAGCACGCTCCAGGCTGGGGATGGCTCCAGGCCGGGATCAGGCAGCTGTGGGGTTTCTCCTGGCACGTTTTGGAGCTCTTGCTCCATCTGTGGAGCAGTGGGAAGACCCCGCCCTGCTGAGGCACTTCATCCTCGGGATGCAGCCCTCACTTCTTGTTTACATTTTTGGCTTGTGCCTGACAAGGCAGGATAATATTTTCTTTATGGTTTGGTGTAAAATCAATGGAACGCAGAGCCGTGAGGCGGCTGCACCGGCTGCTCTTCTGCCAAGCCTGTCTCTGACATTCCCGAGGCAGGGGAAATCCCTCTAAGCCACGCTGGCTCAATCCTGCCCATCTGCTGGGCTTTCATTTCCATCACTCCCCAACGCCACCGTCCCCTCTCCCAAATTCTCCCACCCCGCCACCTTTACACTTCCCAAAGCTCCCAACCGCAAGGCCCCCGGTGTGAAGGGATCTCCGGGCGCCATTTTGGGGCCGGTACCTTGACGAAGGCAGGGGGCCATATCTTTTGGGAGCCGTGGTTGAGCAGCAGCTGGATGGTGAGGTGGGGACGCAGATCCCTGTGGGAGGCAGCGCCCTGCAGGGCCCAGCCCAGCGGGGACACGCCGTCGTAGTCGATGGCGTTGGTGTCGGCCCCGCGCCGCAGCAGGAGCCGCACCAGCTCGGCGTTGGCCGCCCCGCACGCCCGGTGCAAGGGGCTCCTCCAGCTCTCATCCCGGGCACCCACGTCGGCGCCGTGGGCAACCAGCAGCCGGAAAAGCCGCAGGGAATCCTCGCCCGTGCCCGAGGCCTGCCCGCAGAGGATGCCCAGGGCCGTCTCCTCCCGCGCGTTGCGGGCGTCGACGCGCGCCCGGCGCCGCAGGTAGAGGTGAGCGTGGTCGCAGAGGCCGTGCCTGGCGGCCACGTGCAGGGCTGTGTCCCCTGCGGCCTCGCTCGGCAGGTCCACGGCGGCCCCGTGTCTCAGCAGGAGCCTGGCACACCTGCAGGAAGGTGGGAAGGCTGGGGATGAAGCTCCAGGACAGGGTTTGAGGGGCGCGGTGGGCTGGAGCCATGAGGGATGATGGGGTGGGAGGTGGTGTGGGGGGAGGATGGAAGTCATGCTGGAGCTGGGGTTGTGGTGCTCAGTAGAGGCTGGGCAGGGTGGTGGCACTGTGACCTGGTGCCCTCCACTGTCAGGGAAATGGTGGTTTGGGCAATGACTCCCTCCTGCCCTTGACCAGTGCCATTCACGGATGGTCATCCTTGACTGTCCTTGACCATCTCAGCCATCCTTGAGTGTCTTCAACCATCCTTGACTGTTCCTGACCATCCTTGACCACCCCGACCATCCTTGACTGTCCTCAACCATCCTTGATCGTCCCTTGACTGCCCTGAGTGTCCTCAACAATCTGGACAACCTTGACTGTCCCTGACCATCCCTGACCATCCTTGACCATTCCTGAACACCTTGACCATCCTAGGCCCACTTGCTTGGACATAAAAATGGATTTTCCTTCTCCCTTTGAGGGACCCAAACATCTGTGTTGTGCTCTTGGTCCAGAGGACACTAAAGGATTGTGTTTTCCTAGAATCATGGAATATCCTGAGCTGGGAGGGACCCACGAGGATCATGGAGTCTAAGGGAGGAGCACCAATCTTTAACCCCCTCTGCCTCTTCAATCTTCCTCTAAAGGTGCTTTTCTCTCAGCTCAGGCATCACCAGAGCCCTGTGGGAGGGTCTGGGCTTACACAGAAGCACCACGACTGGGAGAGAAGTCCCAACCTGTTCCTTCCAGCAGCAGGGATGGGGAAGAAGAGGAGCCCCAAGGAGAAAGGACAGCACCAGGATATTGCTTGTTTTCCCTGGCCCAGGGGAAGGCTAACATATGTGGGGAAAACAACAATAATAAAATAAAGAAAGAATGAAAGAATGACAATAATAATAATAATAATGATAATGATAATGACAATGATAATAATAATAATAATAATATACTTGACTCTTCGTGGACCTGCCTCATCACCTCCCCCAGGATTTGATGGGAGGTGGGAAGATTTTCACTGTCCTTGGCAGTGCAGAATCTAAAAATTCCTCCCTGGGCTGCTTTTCCCATGGATTTCAAGCCTGAGTTTGCCAGGAAAAAAATCATGCAGGATCTTTTCCTGCAGCATGGGACGGTGTAATGCTCCCAGAGGTGCCAGCCCTCACCAGAGGCATCCACCACGGATGCTCTGCTTGGGGTGTGGTTGTGTGTGAGTGGCTTTAGGTGGGGTTGTGCCATTCCCAAAACTCTCAGATCCTTCCTTTCCAATTTGCTTTTTTTGGTCTAGGATGCTGAATCCCTTTCTCAAGGAATGTTTTATCTCCCTGAGGCTTTTCTTGGGGCTTGCTGGCTGCTGTTGGAGGGGATCACTCAGACACTCAGTCTCTTTCATTGGTCTTGTCCACCCTTGTCAGCAGGGAATCTGTAATTATTATTATAAAGATTACAAAGATTATAAAGATTCTCTTGGGACTTCTCCAGATTAACTTAGTCCTGATGTCACAAGCAGCTCTGGCACCCTAAAATAACATACTCAGGGCAAACCAAGGGATGGTTCTGCAGGGGAAAAAAACTGCTGACTTGGCTGCAAAAATGCAGCAGCCCAGCCTGTGAGAAAAATCCCCTTTTGTTCTGTTTTTCTTCCTTTTTTTTTCGGGGGTAGATCATGCTTAAAGCATTCCCAGGCAAGGAGGCAGCTGTGTCTGGAGACCTTGGGCACAAACATTGTCCTGGTTTGGGAGAGAGTGCCCAGGCTGAAGCTTTCCACCTACACAGGCAGCACAGAGGGAACATTCCCCTGCCCTTAATTTCCAGGTAAAGAATGGATCGTCCAGCCCAGCATCCTTTCTGTGCCGTGGGGATTTTTCCCTCACAGAGAATTCCTTACTGGGAGCTCAGCTCCTCTTGATCTCCTGCTAGATATCCCAAATATTCTCCTGTGGAAATGCCATCCTTCCCAGAGGCTGCATCACTGGAGGGTTATTCTTGCTGGCTGTCAGGTTCAAAGGCTTGCTTGTTGGAAGAAACCCAAGCTGGTTTACATTGAATTTTCCTCCTGGGTGCTCCTCCCTTGGCAAAGAGGGAATGTTGGCAAGGAGCTATGAATAAGGGGTGATCTCTTCCAGTGAATGCGAAAGGTGGGAGCCTGGGAGGAGCATTTGCCTCCTGTTTGGACGTCTGGGCATCAGCAGGTTCTGGGTAGATGCCCTTGTTAACCTTTAGAATCTCTCCTCGTGAATTCACGCACTCCAACACTTCACCAGCGTTTCTGGCTTCCTGCATTTTCATTCCCATCCTGCTTGTTGCCATCAGATTAGACTGAAATCCCATTAAACAAGGCCCAGTGCTGGCTTGCTGCTTTTTTAAGGGCTCCTCTCCAATTTTCTGGGAATACTGAAAGAGCACGCTGCGTTCAGTTTTCTGTTTAGCTCAGCAGCAATTTGGTGGCACAACAAACAGGTTGATTTTCCATCCATCCTGGTACCTAATTTTGACTAATTTAAACTCACTTCCAAGCCATTGCCAACTCATTTGCAGGTGATGGGTGATGTCTCCTTGTTTGGGCAAGTCACTTCTTAAGGTAAAGGAAATTTGGGGTGAGCGGTGTTAGTGCTCCACCCCTACCCTGCCCTGGGCTCGTGGATCCAATGAAATGGGAGAAAATTATTTTGGGTTGATTTTTTTATTATTATTGTTTCTTCACCCATCAGAGTGTCAGGGCAGGATGTGCCCGTTGCCCTCCTGGATGCCAGGATGGCTCCCACTGGCTGGGATGAAAAATCCCCAGGCTGGGAAAGTGGGATTTAGTTAGAAATGGGATGCGATGAACAACCAGCAGGAGGAGCAGGAGATTGGGGCAGCGGAGGCTGGAGGAAAATTCCCGTCCCGAAAACCCACTCAGGCCCCGGTTTCCTGAAGGAGAAAGCTCCTGTTTGTTTTTTCCTCCCGTCCCTGGGGTCGGAGCGAGGTTTATCAGTAAAAGCCCTCGTTTTGTCACATGTCAGAGAGCAGGGCCAGGCCTTGGGCTGTGCCCTGGGGCTGCTTTTGGCCTCTTTATTTCTCGCTCAGGACCCCTGAAGGAGCTGCTCTTCCCCAGCTTCCCAAACCGATGGCTCCAAACGCTCCGAGTGTTGCATTTAGCAAGGCTAAACAGAGCAGAGGATGAAGTTTAGCACTAGATGATGCTAAATGCTGGCTTTTCAATACCCTTTTCCCCCCTTTGCAGTGGTGCTTATTTCCCACAGCCACGAGGGCAGAGTGTCCAGGACGATGCTGGAATAGCTGGAGGGTGCCTGGGGCCGGGTCCACTGGGTCAGTACCCACGTCCCTGGCATTTGGGAGCCTTGTCTTGACCGCGGTGCCTTTTTAGGCACTGCCTTCCTGCCCAGCTCCCGTTTCCTGCTAATTCCTCCCACCCTGTCCCGGGCAGCTCTGGTGCTCGCTCCCCATCCCACTGCTCCTTGCATGCAGCCCCTTGGATGCTGCCTGAGCTCCTGCACTGACTCATCCCACCTTTCATCCCCCATCCCTCAGCTCTGGGGGCTCGGAGCAGGTGGTGCTTCCAGCTCCCAGGGTGGAGGGGAAGGCTCGGAGAAGGGAACTGCACAGCCGAGTTGCGTGGAAGTGGGGGTGACACCTCCTTGTCCCATCCCTTGGCTTCACAGAGCCCTCTTCCCTACGCGCAAGGCTGGAGAGGGGAAATTCCTCTCCAGGCAGGCTCTCCCCGGTCGCCTGGGATGTTCAGGGAGATCTGAAGGAGGACTCTACAGACGTTCAGCATCCCTTCCTCCGTGGGCACCGCGCTGGGAGGCGGGAGCCGTGTCCTGCATCCCTGCCAGGCGCCTTCCCGCCGCCCCACGCCCGCTCTCCCCTCCCCGCCGCCGCCGCCGAGACTCTTCCTCTCCCCCTCAATTATTTTTATTTTATTTTTTTTCGGGGTGCCAATAAAGGCAGGCTCCTTTAATCATCCCGGCTTTAAGAGGGAAAAGGGAGAGCGCCAGGGAGAGAGTGCAGTGAATTTAGAGACTCATCTTACCCCACCATGTTAATTATCTCGGCTGTAAAAAAGAGGTCAAGGAGAGGAACTCTACTAAATAGGCCGACGTTGGCATGAACAGCTCCTAAAGTGAAGAAGGTAAGACTGAACTTTACTGGAACTTTTTTTTTTCCATCTCTTCAAAAAGCCCCTAGATTAAAGCTCTGATATCCTTTTTGTTGAAATCTCATGGATTCTGAAGCTCAAATGGCTGGAAGGAAGCCCAGATAATTTTTTTTTATCCCAGTCACTGAGAGGCTCAAAGGTTTTAAGTCCTGCCCCCATGGTGAATTGCCGAGTATATGGGAATACAGAAGAACCTGGCACATAGGTGTTCTGGCCATTGTTATCGAGAGGGAGAAAAATAAAATAGCTCTCTATGTAGGTCAATGACCTGCTCTTTGTTGTCAGTAAAAAATTAAGGATGACCTAAAATCTACTACTCAACGAAAAAAATAATAAAATAAAAAAAAAGGAGGCGAGGTAAAGTAGTCTCCCCCTAATCAAAGAGGAAATGTTTGTGTTACCCAAAGCTTGACCTCCTCAGTCTCTAACTTTAGCAAAGTCTTTGCGATTGAAAAAGCAGTGGTCGAAACCTCAAACCCTGTCTGAAATGTCTATTAATTTTTGATCTTTCAAGGGAGTTGGCTTAGTTATTGTAGAAGCCCCCGTAGCGCCGGGCGCCGTAGTTAAGGGGCTCTCAGCATTTCCATTATAAAGCCCCAATATTCCAGGGCTTTACAACTCAGCTGTTCCCACGTTGGGGCTGTCTGATCCCCTTGGTGGCTGTGCTGCCATCCCCCTCCGCCTTCCAAGGGAATGGGACATGCAGATCGGTGAGAACAGCTCTGTTTTTACACATACATACGCATCTATAAAATCGTATTTTTTTCCAAGCTTGGAAGCAAAACCAGGGCACCTGGACCTCTGGGGTCCAGGAGATCCTCTGCACGCCCTGGGCTGGTTTGGTCACCCCATCTCTTCAGGGAATCAAGGAATCGCAGGGATTTTAGGATGGGGCTGGAGGCTGAAGCTTTAAGGTCAAAGGAGAGCTCAGGTGAAGGAATTAAAGCCAGCTCCTTGTCAATGGTAGGGCTGCTTGCAGCATCCTCCCTTTCCCCTCTTGCCCCTTCCAGCCCTCATGGCACCAAGGATGTGTTGGATTCATCCCTAGATTTTTGGCTGAACCAGAATGCCACTAATACTTGATTTTTGGACATCTTGCAGAGACTCATTTCTAAGCTGCGATCAAGTCTTTCCCTCTCTGGCTGCTTCCCTTCTCCAGAACACTCTCCTTGTGTCCATGATATGTTGGAACCTTGCTTTCACCACCTACTTCCAGTGAATCTTTCCTGCCTGGAGGGTGGAGGATGGAAGCCAGGCTGGCTTTTCATGCAAGCTGGCAGGTGATAGAATTCACTGTGACCCTAAGCAGTTTCATCAGGATATCAAGTGGCTGAGCTCTTTATTTAAAAAAAAAGGAAAATATCCTGATTCCGTGTGTCTGATGATCCAGGCACCTAAAGTGTTACAGAAACATATTTTTCCATATTTCTCCATATTTTTTATGCTCATCTGTGTGATGCTGATCCAGGGAGAGATGTGGATGCACATGGATGAGCCTCAGCCCTGACTATGAACCAAGGTGGATCTTGTGTGGGGTCAGGGGGTGGGAGGATTGCTCCACATCCCATAGACCCATCCTGACCATCTCCTGGGGGAAGTGAGCTGGATCTGGGATGCAGGACACACTGATTTTAGGAGAAGCAGTCAGGAAAGAGAAGGAAGGAAAAGCTGGGGCTGGGTTGCTCCTGTCCATGGGAAGAAGATTTAGGCTGTGCAATGTGCCTGGCTCCAAAATGTGCTTTTTTTTGTCTCTGCTGTGGCAGCTGGGAGATGTGGGAGCATGTGGGAAGCCTTGCCATGGATCATGGCATCTTTTTTTGCTTCCCACAGGCAAAACTCCTGGGCTCTGTGCACAGAGGATGGACAGTGAGGTTATCACGGAATCCCACGCTGCTCAAAGCTCATCCCATTCCACCCCCTGCCACGGGCAGGGACACCTCCCACTATCCCAGGTTGCTCCAAAGCCCATCCAACCCGGCCTTGAGCACTTCCAGGGACGGCCCCAGCAGTGGGATGCTGATGGGGCCCCCGTCCTTACCCCAGGGAGTCCGGGGTGGTGCAGAGGTGCAGCGGGGCCGTGCCCTCGTCGCTCTGCAGGTTGGGCTCGGCCCTGTACTCCAGCAGCAGCTCCACGCAGTCGCTGTGCCCAGCCCGGCAGGCCTCGTGCAGGGGTCCCTGTCCCCCCGGGGCCAGGTTGGGGTCGGCCCCGTGGCGCAGGAGGTGGCGCAGGCAGTCGGGGTGGCCGTGGCGGGCGGCGAGGCACAGCGGGGTGCTCAGCTCCCGCCTCTCCTCCAGCGCCCACAGCCCTGCGGGACACGGGAACGGGATGAGCCCCTGGATCACCATCCCCTGCCCACCGGCCTTGTGGCTGGACCAGCTCCAGACACCGCTTTTCCCGTTTTTCTCTGGCAGCTTTAGGTGTTCCAAAGGGGCTGGTTGCACTTGGTCGGCAAGAGGGGAAACAAAACTCCCTCAAAACTCCCTCGGTGTGTGCTCATCCAGGAGCAGGATTTCATGTGGGATGAGGTGGGCAAGCCAATGCCCTGCCTGCCATCAGGGCACGCAATCCTGTGGGCAAGAGGCTGGCAGGAGCTAAAAGGCAGCTCACGAATTCCCCAGGGAGGGAAAGGCTGTCTTTGCTGGGAATGAAGGCACCCAAGCCAAGTGGCAGCGTGTTGGGAGGGGGATGGAGGGCTGGGCATGGGATGTGCTGGGTTTGGGATCAGCCAGAGTGAGGAATTGCATTTCCCAACAGCTCCAGGACCTCCTGGACCATCTCCTGAGCATGATGCTCCATGAGCACCTGGGACCATGGGGAGCATCACCTCAAGAGGAGGCACCAGGTACCACTCTCCTGAGAGCCTCTTATCTCTCCCAGATAGGACCATGAGGAATTTGGGCTGTGAGCCCTCCTGCAAGCATTCCCAAACTACAGGGTGTCTAATCCCGACCTGAAAAAATCATGTGGATGCACGGATTTTACACTTCCACTGGGTTAGTACGTGCAGAAGAGAAGAAAATATGAAAAGTGATGAATATCTATGGCCAGACCTGTGGGCTAACCAGACACCATCCACCTTGGGAACACTTAAGGCACCTAAATGCACTGCACCTCTCCTGTTTAGGGTTAGTAAACACCCATTTATTTCATTTTCCTCGCCTGGCCCTTAAAGGAAAGGTACCTGAGAGTCCAATAGAGGCTTGGCTTTTCACCTGCCACTGCAGCTCGTTTTTACTGATCTCAAAGACCAGGTTGACATCTTGGTGGTATCGCTCAGTCAGCACCTGGAGGCTCCTCAGGTCTCCTGTGACCAGGGCTGTGTAAAACCTGGCGATGGGAGCACGAGCTGCTAAGGGATGCTCCGGATCCAATTTGGAGGAAATCCTCAGCTTTCCTGTCCCAGCTCCTGGTAACTCGCTCATTCCAGTGCTTCCCGGTGTGCACGTCCTGGCTGGGGGGACAGCCAAGCTTTTACAGTTCATTGTTTCCGTCCTCTTGGCTCATTGTCTAATTATAATCCAGTCCAGGCTCTGTTGTGGCGTATTTATAACTCCAGAGGGGATGGATCACGATGGACACGGGGTACAGTGAGGGTCAGGCGGTCATCAGGCCGTGCTGCAGCAGCACCTCTTGGATTAAACTGCTGGATTATTTGCAGTCTCCAATTTGGGACAGGGGTATTTAGGCTGGGAGGAAAACGGTGCCTAGTGTTTAGGAAAGTTAAAAAAAATAAAGAAATTTAGTCACCTGCTGTCTGTCCATCCCCAATAACCTTATTTGCGTCCTCTGAGCTCTGGGAGGTTTTTCTTCCCTCTACTTTCTTTTTTTTTTCATTGAGGTGCTCCTATGAGATTCCGGTCTTGTGGTTTGCTCTCTGGAAAATCTGGGCTACGTGTTACTGGCCCAGCCTGGAATGTTGGGATGTCCCTGCAGGGATGCAAAGGCCAGCGAGGTACAAATCCTCCTGGGGCTTTGGCAGGGGAAGCTGCTCTCCCTGACAGTGCCTTGTATAGGAGAGAGAAAGCACCCAGACTCTGCTGCCATCGGATGCCAGCACAGCTTTCCCTGTTCCCACTGCCTCGAGGCTCCTCTCCTCAAGGTCACCGGAGAAATCCGTGGTGGGGACAAGAATAGAGCCTGGCATCTCGTGACTTGGAGGCTCAGGGTGACAAACCCTCCCCTTCCCAGATTTCCCACCCACCTCTTTGGGGAATAAACCTGGTCAAAGCAGATTTTGGGATGTTAAACCAGAGCTGGAATGCTGCGTGGTTCCCTCTGTGTGGAGTCCATCTGAGCCTGGGAAAAAGGTTTGGGACCTTGCTGGGGATTCTGGGCATCCCTGGGCCAACCCCCCCATGCTGCCAGAGCCACCTGAGGTTCCTCTGAGTGTGTCCTCAGCCTGGCTGTGGTGACATCCATCTCTGGCCCTGGAGACTGTGGGAAGGGCATGGAGCCCCAAAACCTCCACACTGTGTCCATGCAGGATGGGGTTTGCTTGGCCAGGGGGTTCTTGGTGAAGGACCCCCCTTTTAAGGTCCCTAGTCATGGGAAGCAGCATTGGGAGCTAATTTGAGGCCATCCTAGGTGGTCTTCCCTGTTTTCTCCTCTTTTCCCCTTTATCTCGAGGCTGCCATTCCCACCTGGCTGTCCACAACCTCTTGGCTGGTTTGGAGCCTCCAAACCCCCTCATTTTTCTCTGCTTTTGCCACTTGTTGCTGTTCTGCTCCACCCAGCCCTTCTGTGCCCATTCCCCCCTCTGGTATGAACTGAACCACCTCCTCCAAGCACTGCTCTGGTATGAAAATCATCCTAGTTATCCCCCTGGGGTCCTTCAGCCAGCACAGGAGAAGGTCTGGAGATCCAGGGAGCGGCACAGACAGGGATCATTTACCTCAGGAACTTGTCCTGGGTCGCGTTTCCAGAGCCTGCCTTGCTTTTCCTCTCCTCACATTAGCAACCCTGTAATATTTTTGTGGTGACGTGGAGGAATCCTGCCTTCACATGTCCCTGCTCACGCCGAAGGGATCACCTTCCCCAGGCAGGGATTACCTCCCTGGGTAAATTTAGCAGTGAGTCCAGACCTTCTGGGTCAGACCTGGGCTAATTTCGTTAGGGGGGGTGTGTACGTGTGTGTCTGGCACTAAATTGCCCTTGAAATACCCCGTGACCCTTCCCAATCAGCATCTATTTGCATATAAACACTCGAGTCTTGGGCCAGGATTAACTCATGGCTGAGGGAGGGGGTTAAAACCAGCCTGGGACAGCAAGGGTAGAGAGAAAAGGTCCCCTTGGCACACAGAACCCCAGGGTCTGAGCTCCTGCCAGCCCAGTCAAGTGCTCCTTCCACCCGGGAGCGGAGAGTGATGTCGGGATGAAGTGATGTTGCTGTGGATTTAAGGGGAATGCGGCTGCACAGGCGGGTGGGATTTACTGCAGAGAGGAGCCAGGACAACTGTGGAACATCCTGGGGATGGCCAGGAGCCCCGGGGAGAACCTCCTGCTGGGGTTTAGAAGGAAAATGCAGGTGTTTCAACTGCTTGTAAAGCACTCGTTGCCTTCAGGCAGCGAGTTTGGGTGGTGGAGGAAACTCCAGGAGCCTCTCCTCTGCCACTGCTGTGCTGCAGGGCCTTGGGCACACCACCTGTCATCAGAGCTTTGAGATCCCTGAGGATCTGAGGGTCTGAGCCTGCAAAAAATCAGCCTGGGATCATCCTGCTGTGTCCTTACTTCAGCAAGGATGCCCCTGCACAGACCAGGGCCCCAAAAAGGGGTGAGGGTGAGCACTTGTAGCCTCGCGCTCATCAATTCCAACGCGGGGGGAGCATCTTCACCTTCTCCCCGCGCCCGACTGTTTGCAGAGCACACCTCATTGACCACAACATTAAGCATTTCCCTTCCTCAGATCAAGTCTATCTATTAATAATGGCATAAATTGCCTGCTCCAGCTTCTCATTACTGGGAAAACTCACTCCTGGCACAGGCAGCAGCACAACACACAGCAGCAAAAGGGTTTGGAGACAGCTCGTCCCCCAAGTTCAGCTGCCACGTAACTCAGTCCTCATTCCGGGGGGAATCTCAGCCCTTGACCTGCTGGCTCCAAAAGCCCCACAAGACTGCCTTAAAACATCCAGATGTGCAGGTGTGCAGAGCTCCTGGCATCACCACCTTGATTTACAGCTGCCCTCTGGCAGCAGGGAATGGCATTATTATCATTATCATCTTTCCAGGGAAATTTCCAGCGCGGTGCAGGAGCCCCAGGGCCGGCAGCCTGCAGCACTGCCTCCTCCAACATGGCTGATTTAAACCTTGTACCCCCTCCTAGCCCCCCCCAGATAACTCAGATGGGGTTCCTGTGATGGCAGTGTCCCCCCAGCACCCCAAGGGGTGAGCAGGCAGGATGGCAATGCCCCAACCTACCTTGGAGCAATGTGAGGGCAGCTCTCCTGAGTGATGGTCACTCATCCCCCCTGGATCACCATCCCTGTCCGGGCAGAGCGAGGTGTGAGGTTCAATAATTCCCTCTCTGGGACCCAGGTGTCACCTTGCTAAGAGCCACCCTGCCCCCGGCACGTCCCCACGTTTATATTTGCAGCTCTCCATGTGACAGCACTGCCCAAGTTATGTGGCTGGGTCAGACTGTGGGATGAGCCCCTGCCAACACACACGTCCTTGTCCCTGTGCCTGGGGAGGGGGTCATGCCTTGAACCCCCCCAAAAATACTTTAGCAGATGCTGCTACTGCTCAGCTCTTCTTTAAAAGCTGCTGCCCGGTGAAATATAAACTCATCCCGAGGCTGCATTGATTTTGCCCAGTTTTTATTGGAAATTAGATCATATTTAAGCATTTCCCTTTAACAGCTCTATATAATATGGAAAGGTCCTGTGCTGCAGTTAGTTTATAGTGGCCCATCTTTGACAGATGTAAATAATTCAATTAAAAAGCCCCCCCAAAATCTTTCCAGTTATAACTGCACTATTTTCCTTTTCCCCCCTCTTTCCCCATCAATTATAGGAATTCAAAAAAAAAAAAAAAAGCTCTTAGCTTAAGTAAAAATCCAAGGCTTCCCTCCTCCCCACCTCCCTGCTGAAGAGCTGCAGCTCTGTTAATTATCCCCTGAGAATTCAGTCCTGGGGCATATCCTCTTCTAAAGGTGAAGGGGAGCCCTCCCAGTTATTTAACCCCTGAGTTATGGGCTCATGGAATGTCAACCCGTGTGCCAGGCTGGAAAACCAGCTCGGACTGACCCTCCATCACGTGTCTCCTGCAGTGTCTCAGGATTAGAGGCTCCTTGTAGGCTCCGTAGTGCAGGATTCCCTCCTGGGATGGGACACACCAATCTGTGATTTGCCTCGTGTCACCATCACCACTCACAGACTGCCACCTAAAAAGGGTTTTATAAAGGATTATAGGGTGAGGACCCAGCACTGGGCACACCAGGAGTCAGATCCCAGTCCTTTTCCCCCCACTCTTGGAATCTGAAGCAGATTCACTCCATGCCCTAGCTGGAATTCCACCACTCTCTTCGCTATGGGAGGTGGAAACAGGGGAGCTCGATGGCACCACGAGCTCCAACAAGCCCTGGACTTGGTTTCATGTCATCCCGAGCTGTTTTGCTCCTGAGCACAATTAGTTTTCAACACCTGAAAGTGCCCGGCAGTTGTGGAAGTTATTTATGGATTGGAGGATGTGTTTCCCAAGCACACCCTAACCAGAAAGTTACGGAGATAATTGCCTGCCCTCTGGGAGGCAGAAGAACAAACCCAACTATCCCTTGTTGCCCACACCCCTTTCTGGGGGATTGATTTATCCCTTTCCACTGGACACATCAGAACTTGGCTTGTCAGCTTTAATTAGCGGGGCCTTGGCCCGGTTCATTACGGCTCCCACCTCTCCTTGGAGCAGCTGCACTTTCAGCAGGGAACCACCTGGTTTGCCTGCCCCCATCCCTGCCCCCTCTTCCCATCACCTGTGGGGTAGGGGCTGCAAATTACAGGTTGCTGTGGGGTGGGAAGAGCAGCCGGTTCTGGGATCATCCGTCACGGCAGGGCCCTGTCAGCACATTGCCCCCACTGCCACCCCCTGCCCTCCCCGAGCCGAGCCCCACTCGGGATGTGGAGGAGTGAAGGGGCGCCAGGACTTTGGGATGTCCCTGGCTTTGCTGACATCGGTGAAATGCGCTGTCACCAGCAGGCCAGGGACATCCCAGGAGACGGAGAGATTTGTGGGAGCAGGGATGGGTTTGTAAATAGAAAATGGAACGGTGGCTCAGGGCAGGACCCTGCTTTAGGGTTCTGGGTGGGTCAGAAAAGAGCCTGTGAGGATTGGGCAAGTTTTGGGACCATGTGTGACCACACCAGTGACCCTCCAACCCACCCTGATGGGAGGGGAAGGGGCTGCTCCCCACGGGGGTGGTGTGGGGGCTACCACCACACCAGCACAGGCTTCCATCGGGCTTGGAAACTACACCAAACCCCCAAATCTCAGGCGGGCATGGTGGATTTTAGAGTGTGTCCCTGCCCAGCACCCCCTCCCTCCCTGAGAGGCTTTTTGGGAGCTGAGTGGTGGCATTTGGGATGGAGCCGTGGGAGTAATTAGAGTAATTATGGGTGTAACTTCCCAAACTTCGTGCTAAGCGGTGCTAATGGCTCGTTTGCGTGATTCCCATCTCCTGCTGATCTCCCTGCCTATTCACTGCCCCAATTATTCCTAAGAGAGGACAGGATTGCACCCAGGCCTTAATTTCTGCTCCAGCTTTCACTGGGGATTAGAGCCCACCACGCCCTGTCCAGGCTGATGATTTTCTTCGCTCTCCAAATAGTCTTTCTTGGCATTTTTTCCCCCTCATTTCACCCCATTCACTTTTTCCCCTCTCTCTCTATTTTTTTGATTCCCAGAGCTCGATCTTGAGTTGTTTTTACTCAGAAAGCCAAAACCCCCCCATCCATTGGTGGGAAGGCACGGTGGCTTCTCCTTGCTACAGCACAGTCCCAGCGGCTGGGACAAACAATGGTGTGCCTGAGGTGGGAATGCCTGTCCTTGTCCCATCAGCCGAGGAGTTGGGGTTTCCCATTTGCATGTGATCCACTGGGCGGATAAAAGCCTTGGACCTAGAATTCCATGCTTTTTAGTAGCCGGCTGAAGGATTGAGGTGGCTTCTGGTGGCCGAAGCAGCCCTGGGAACCCTTTTCATTGCTGCTAAGCACACACCGGCTATATCCATGCAGAAGCTGTGGCCTTTCAGGGATAAGAAGGTGAGTTCCTTGAGTTTGTTTTTCCATGTTGCTGGGACCTGGCTCTCTTCTCCAGGCTCTCCTGGGTCCAGTTCCTTGGTTGCTGTTGCTTGTTTTGTGCCCTTGCCTGTGCCGTGGGTCCCTTCACCCATTCCCGTGTTTGCATTAATCCTGGCTGCCTTTTCCCGGTGGGAAAACTGAAGCAGGGTAAATCCTAAAGCAAAGAAGCTGGAAAAGGGCGTTAGGAAATGCTGGTTTGGAGCTGCCCTCCCGGGAAGGGAACAGCCTTATTCTGGGCTTCTCTCCCCCTTTGCTTCTGCGCGCATTTCGTGGCGTGGTTAATGATGGTTTTCTTGCTAAATTGAGCAACTTGAAGCATCAAAACTTGTCAGGAGGTGAGAACCCAACCTGTAGGAAACTGCGTGGTTTTGTTCGGAGACGTGCAGAGGAGTTTAGGGATGGGATAAGTTGTTTTCTAGAGAATTAGGAAAGTTGGGAAGGGTGCGGAGTTGGCATTTCCAGCCTTTGGCTTTAAGGCTGGGTGGGCAGGTGGGAGCAGAGCCTGGCAGTGCCCTGCCCCAAGGTGGCGCCGGGTTTGGGGGGTTTGGGGTGGGATGTGACCCTCTCCCTGCTCCATGCTGGCACATCCCTGCTGTGCCAAAAAACCCCAGGAATTCCAGCCAGGAGCTGTAACAGCCGAGGCTCGTTCGGTGCTTTTTGCAGGAGGCAGTGCCAGCCGAAAAGGGGCTGGTGCTGGTTTGCTCAGCAAAAGACTGGCTCCACTTCCACAGTGTCCTTTTGTCGTGGAGCTTGGGAATTATCCAGAGCCATGTGGGCACCATGCCTTTGGTTGTACCAAGGTTTGGTGGTGGTCCTTGAAAGCCATCACTGGCTGGGGACATCCCAGGAGGGACGGAGAAAGTCCCGTCTCCTTGTGGGGAACATCCCCACGGGCACTGCCCAAGCCCTAACAAGAGCCCCAAACGATTTGGGGATTTTATGTAGCTTGTTATCTTAGGTGTAGGGTATTTTTTAAAAATTTTTTTTTATTTGAAATCCCAGCACGAAATAATCCTCTTTTTCTGGTCGGAATAGAAATGGCTTGATGCCACGAGGCAAAAAAAAAAAAAAAAAAAATAAAAGGCAGCTCTACCCAGTGCTGCGCTGATTTGCAAGGCTAGTGAGAGACTACAGAAGGCGTTTTCAAATAGACTCCGATATTTTCAGTGCTTGAAGAGGGCCCGACTACATGACACCTTTTTTGAAGCCCTGATTTACAATGGCCCCAGGCTGAGTGCATTATAATTTGCTGCGAGAAGTTCCAAAGTCGCAGTACTTTCAATAATGAGGAGAGAAACCCTAATACGAGAAGACTTTTCCTTTTTTTTTTTCCCTTTTTTTTTTTTTTTTTTTTTTTTGGTATTGTGTTTAATGAAAAGCTAAAAATGTGCTAATTTGTAAGTCCTGTTGTGGTAGTGGCATCAGAGGCTTTTGAAATGCGTTACTGACTTGGGGAGTATTAAGGAAAAATGACATTTTGCTACTAGCAGAAAAGTCAATTATAATGTTTCCACACTTTAGAAAATTGCTGATGCAGGATGGGAGTTAATAGAACAGTCAGCTTCACTTTGTGTTACCGGATTTGGGGGGTTTTGCTGAGAAACGTCGGCTTGTTTTTTAATTCTGATGGCAACTTCACTAACGGGCTGCCGCAGGTGCTGTGTGGTTGGGACTCGTCTCGGTGAGGGTGTGATGTATTCCCTTGGGTTGTTCCCACCTGGAGCTGCTCCCTGTGCCAGCCTGGCGTGCTGCAGACTGCACAGGGGCAGGGAGAATCAGCATCGAGAAAGATTTAGCGTTTTGCTGTGGCTGTGATCCCTCCCTGGTGGTGCAGGAGCACTGAGCCTGCTGCAGTCTGTTCCCAGCGCCCTGCAGAAGAGCCCTGCTCAGTTATTTAAAAACATCTAAAGCAAGAAACAGGAGGAAAGGGCTGTCCTTCCCCACTGTGCTCTCGATGGAGTTTTCCCCCCCATCTCTTGGAGAAGAAAACAGCAGAAAACTTTTCCTAAGCTCTGGGGGAAAAGAGGGTGGGAGTTCTCACTGTGGTTGCCAGAGAGTTTTAGTGCTGCTGCTGAAAACCCCGGTGCTGGAGCTCTCAGGCAGGCAGGGGCAGTCCCAGGAATCCCATCTCGGGGGGTACAGGTGAGGAGGTTGAACAGCTCATGCTCATCTATTTCCACCCCCTGCCATGGGCAGGGACACCTCCCACTGTCCCAGGCTGCTCCAAGCCCCAATGTCGAACCTGGCCTTGGGCACTTCAGGGATCCAGGGGCAGCCCCAGCTGCTCTGGGCACCCTGTGCCAGGGCCTGCCCACCCTCCCAGGGAACAATTCCTTCCCACTATCCCATCTAACCCTGCCCTTGGGCAGTGGGAAGCCATTCCCTGTGTCCTGTCCTGCTCCATGCGTGGGTTGTATTTAAAGCACGTTAAAATCCCCCGGGAGGGAAATGCCAGGGCTTTATTTCTTCTGCTCCCTCTCCCAGGTGTTCCAAAGAGGGGTTCCTGCTTGGTGTGGCTAAAAGTGGAGGATGGGGGAGTGAGCATGAAGACTTTTGTAAAAGTCATGTCATATGTATTTCTCCTGGGTTTGCAGGAAGCAATTAAGCCAATTAATTTATTGGTAAATTATCTGATGATGAAGTACAAAATAACTGCAATGAAACGCTGACATTCACATTAATACCGAATTAGTTACTGTATTATGACTGTTCTTACAATGAATGCCCAGTAATTTAATAGTAATGGGACATTTAAATAATTTAGCTGATAATTCTCTGGATCACTTACATATATAAATGAGCATGACAGCTTCTTCTCTCAACTTTGCTGCTGCTGGATTGCTCCCACCTCCACACCAGGAGGCAAAGCAGCCTGGCCTCCCTCTTTGCTGTCCCTCAGAGCTCACCTTTGGCTGGGTGGAGGAGGCAGGATTTTCCCCCTCCATCAGATTGTGGGAACGCTGTGGCTGGAGAGCAGAGTGCAGTTGTGCCGGGCTTAGCAAAGCCACAACCTTTTTATCTCTTTCCGTGAAAGATCTCTGGGCGGAGATGTTGGAGGAGCGTCCCTAGAGGGGTTCCTCTGAGAGCCAGTGGGAAGGGTGTTGGAGATCCAGCCAGGGCCACTTCATTGAGTAATTCAGACACTGAGATTACTCCATGTGTTGGCTCTGCTTGATACAACTGCTTCATTCATTTTTCAAGTAGCTGCACTCTCTGTAATAATAATTACAAACAGCATTAAAATTGCTCCTCGTTCTTCCCTCCCCATGAGGAGCCTCTCCTGAGGAGAGCAAGGGCTTGGCAGCCACACAGGGCAGAGCTTTTCTGCTTTATGGGATGGTTTGGGTTGGAAGGACCTTAAAGGTCATCCCATTCCACCCCTGCCATGGGCAGGGACACCTTCCACTGTCCCAGCCTGTTCCAAGCCCTGTCCAACCTGCCTTGAACGCTTCACCACCTCTTTGTCACCTCCTGCACCCACAGAGCTGTTTGTAGTTAAACTGGCTGTGGCTTCTAAATCCCCACAGAAAGAAAGAAATGCGAGCAGCCACCAGTGCAAGCTACACCTAAAGGAAAAATTCCCCAGTGTTTTTTTCCCCCATGAACTGGTGGATAGTGGGGAAAACCTGCAAGTTTTCCCCCTGGTGAAAGGTTCTGCATCCTCCCTGCACGGGGTCGGCGTTGTGCCCTGGAGATGGATGTTGCCAGTCAGCTGCTTTTACTTTGCTATTGAGATTGCACTGAAGCTGCTGAAATATGAGTTAATGGGCTTGCTTACATCCTCCCGAAATGTGGTCCTTTCATCACATCACGCTGTGCTGTCAAACCTGTTGTGGAGAGGAGGGTTCCACTGTCGGCAAGATTGAGGGCAGAATTATCCAAATTAGTTTCCCTGCGGATGAGAGCAGAGATGAGGGGTTTTAAACACAAACCCTGTCACCTCTGTGGAGAGCCTGCCTTTTCTCCCCAGGAATGAAGTTAAGAGCACCTTGTTTGATAAAACTGGGGTGTGCTGCCAAATTTGGGGAGCCAGCAGCCTGCTCCAAAGAATAAGGGAAGGAAAGCCAACGTTTGTAGCTGCACTGTTGCAATGGATTGAACCCAGGGGCTGGCAGCTCCTGGGGTCTCTTGTGTGGGTCATGTTGAGATTCCAGCAGCTGGATTACTGCTGGGAGAGCTGGGGGAAGGACTGGTGTCCCTCAGAAATGTCCTGAGGGGTCGCACAGGGGAGATGAAACAACAATTTCCTCTCTTACTGCTTGGCTCTCCTTGGCAGGGCTGGAGGTGCAGCCTCGAGGTTGGAAGGGTGAAACCATGAGGAGCCTTGTACCAGACAGCAAAATACACCCAGAAAGGACCACAAAAATCCCAAACTGGGGTAGCTCTGTCCTGTGTGCTGCAATAAGCCCAGAGGGAGAAAATTCAGATTATTAACCAGATCCATCCAGTTCTCTCCACTGTGCACAACGATACGACTGGTTGAATAATTTTCTGTGCAGTTAGTTATGTGCAGGAATCCTCCCAGACCTTTTTTCTCAGGCATTCCTCTTCTCAGGAGTGTCTTTTTCCATTTGGGTTCCTCTTAGGAGCAGGAGGGGCTCAATACTGTCCCCTTCCCAGCAGGGCTTCCTACAGCAGTGCTGCCCAACGTGTACCTCCCAGCGTGTTGATAGAGACACAGAGTGGTCCCTCAGCTCCCTGGGGATGGTGGGCCTTGTGTTTCCAGGTATTTCCAGTTACCTGTTGGCAAGGCCACACAGGAATTCTGTGATCAGAAGGAAGAGCGGGTGTTTGTGGCTCTTATTTATAGAAGACCATGGTGAATGGGATCCTGTGCCTTACATGAAGGTGGTGCTGGCTCCATCAGTGTCCTGTAGGATGTCCCAAAGCTTTAGGGTATTCTGAGCACTCCTTGTAAATACTTTGCCCTCAAAATTGCTGATTCGTGAGCAAAGTGCATTAAGCAACAAATGATTTGCTATTTGTGCAAATAGGTTAATTAGTTATTATTTTCTATGGCAAAATAGATTAAAACCAGATTTTGGTGTTCATCTGCCCAAATTAGCACCTGGCTGCTTTGCTTTTCTCTGCTGACACCCACAGATATGAATGTGTTCATGCTAAGGCCTCAAAAGGTGCAAGTGCTGTTCCTCGTGCAGCTGGGTAAATATTCAGCTTGTGGTGGATTGCACAAAGTGCCTCTTGACCCATCCCAATTAAAAAGCAGTCTTTATGGCTGTAATCGTTTTATTGAGGACTGTAACGCTTTAGACCCACAGATACATAAAGCAGTTAGTTTTATAAAGCATATAGGATATTAAAGTAATGAAAGGCATGAAAGTGACATCAATTTTTAAGGAGAGTTACTTGCCGAAATAAATGAGTATGGCCTAAAAGTTGATGGCATGTTACAGGCCTGAGTAATGAACCCTTCTGCCCCCTAAAATCTCCTGGAATAAATAATGCTTGAGCAAGTCAGTGGTCATTAACTCTTTATCCTCTGAGAGCTACATGTTACATCTCATCTGATGGGGTTTTTTTTTTTTTTAACTTGTAAAAATCCATTCAGAGAGGAAATCTCTTCCCTGGAATACCTATAACTTGAGGAGCATTAATCTGCCATGCCTTTGCAGTGAAGTAGAGCCGTGACTGCTATGGCCAGGTGAAAAATCCTTGAGGAAGTTACTTTTTCCCTTTTCCTTTCTTTCCTTTTTCTTTTTCTGCTTCCTTTGCTGCCAGTGCTGCGCTCCACGCTTTCCCCAAAGGGGTCTTGGCATACCAGGCCTGGAGAATCAAAAAGCATTTGTATGCTTTAATAAAATTTAAAAAAACATTTAAAAAGGCAAGACAGACCACTTAAACATTTTACTGCTATAATGGAGCATTCCTTAAAAAACCCAAACCTCTTAAAACCCAAGCTGGCTGGTGCAGAAGCCAAAATGAAACCCTCAGATCTCTTGAGAACATTATTACACCAAGAAGTGCAGCAATTGATCGAGCTGAGTCTCATTAACAGCAATACTTAGCTGGGCCATTTGTGTTGCTATAGTTATGGAAATGTTAAATTCCATGATCAACCCTATTTCCAGAGAATATAGCTCTTGTCAGAGCTCCCTCTGCTCCAGACTTGGCAGCAGACAAATCATCCCCTTCTCGTGCCTCTGCAAATCGATCCAGACAGTTTTGATTTCAATGAGGGGGCTCAGGAAGCAAAACAAACCCTGAACATTAAGAACCTGTTTATTGCTTTCAGATGCCTGTTCACAGGCCTGTGACTTGTAAATGATTTTGGTGGAGTTGCTCTGCAGACTCGCCCAGCTCCTGGGCTGTGGTGTCAGGGAGGCAGCTCTAGGCTGTGTGAGAATAATGTGAAGTGAAGGAGAAGGGAAGGCTTTAAAGTCAGCACTGGCTAGGAATCACTCCTTCTCTGTATGTACAAGAACCTTTCTCAACAAAGTCCTGCCTAAACCAGAGATTAAAATGCCACCAGGCATTGCCTGTGGTTGATAAAATGCCTTCCTTCTTGACCACTGGCTGCTATTTAACACCACAGCTCTGCCTCCTCTGCCCGTGTCATCTTCAGCCTCCCTCCCAGTGTGGCATCCTGCAAAGGCTTTTCCATCTGATCCATCCCAAATGCTGCCTCCAGCTTGAGCCTGGTCAGGCATCTTCTAGGAAATTGCCTTGTCCAGTTGCCCAGTGTGTGTTAGAGGAAGAGAAGTTGGGAGAAGAGGGATGGGAAGGGTATAGGGAAGAAAAACTCAACATGTTCCTCTCCTGGTGCCAGATGCTCCTGCTTGGTGTCAGCTTTTCAAGAGCTCTTTCTGGGGTCTGGGAAGGGCTGATGATGACAGGCACCCTGCAGATAAATATTCTCAGCAGGTGGTTGACAGGGGTCAAGCATCCATCTGGCTGCTGGACACTGCAATTCTGCTCTAATTACCCAAATTAGCTGAGCACCTCTCCTCCAAAAACCCTGTCCTCACTGATAAAAACATCCTCCAGCCTCCTGTGTGCCCACATCTAGGCAGGACATGGGTGGTGGTGGTGGGGAGGAACCCTGGGCTCTGAGTGCAGCTGAATTTTGCTGCCTTAGTCCCAGACCAAACTATTCCTGGTTTTGGGAGAACAGCAGAGCTGGGTCAGGGTGTGTTGCTGTTTGTGGCCCTTCCCATGAGTGGGATGAGAGGGGCGAGGTGGTGATGGTGGGTTTGGGCTCCAGCAGGAATTGCCTTTCCCCAGCAGCAGCTGTGGGAAGCCACGAGAACCCGGTGATGTGTCTGGCCCTGGGTGAGACTCCACGAGGCCACAGCGATTTTATTTCCCCTCCAGTTTTGTGTCCTGGGTGTAACACCCTCCAGACCTTAAGTGGGAGGTGGAGAGAGTAGGAAAATCTTGCCCAGAGCTTTCTGGGAGCTTGGTGGGGTCGAAAGAGCTGTTTGGTGGGCTGATCATCTTCCTCTCAGCTCTGGGTCACTGGCAAAGGACTCCGAAGCATTTGGCAGGAGAAGCCAAGAGACTTGGGATGTGTTCTCTTGTTCTTTTCCCAGTTCTTTGTGCAAATATTTCAGCGCACAACAGTAACTTTTTGCCTCTTTAACTGGTGTAACTGTTCCATGAGATGAGTGAAGTCAGCTCCTCAGACATGCCTAAAATAAAAGTCCCTTTATCACCAGCATCTGAACTGGGGGTGTGAGTTACTGGCAGCAGTGACTGATCAGAGTTAAAATGTTTGGTTTTTGGAGGAATGATGCCCATAGGCTTTGGAATGGGTTTTCCTATGTATTTCTGTAGCTGTCCCATCCCTGGAAGTGTCCAGCTTGGATGGGGCTTGGAGCAACCTGGGCTAGTGGAAGGTGTCTCTGCCCATAGAATGGGGTGGAACAAGATGAGATTTAAGGTCCTTTCCAAGCGAAACCATTCCATGATTTTGGTCCAGTCACTACCAGGCAGAAGTGGTGTGGTTAGCTGGCTTTGCCTCTCTAGAAATCCTTTCTGTGTAAGGATTTGTACCAACCACCCTGGTGCACTAATTTATAATTTCAAAAAATGTGGATGTGTAATTGGGGCAGAAATTTGAGTGAATGGAATGGAGAAATCACATTGTCACAAATTTTGCATTATTTATATTCATTTTGGAACACTGGCAGAATATAAATGTCAGACTGGGAGATTCATGCTTTCAGGGAAGAAAAATCAAAGATTCATCACAGGGCTAATCTTCACTTTGAGTGCAGTGTTCTAGCTGCCCCACTTCCACAAGGGACAAAGCAAAGCAAGGGGAAAGGCCCAGAAATGGCAATGATTAGAAGCTTGGGAAGAGGGGCTTCTGTGTGAGGAGAGGTGGGGATTACTGGAGTTAATTAATGCACGAGGCCGTTTTGACAATCCTCTTCCCCTGTGCCGTATTACAGGTGCTGCAGCAAGGCTCCATGACATTTAAGGGAAACAAAATTCCAACAGATAAAAGGAAATACTTTCTTAAGGGCTGTAATTAATGCAAGGAGAGATGACTGCCGTGGGATGCTGAGGATGGGATCATTTGAGCCGTGTTCCAGATGAAGCGCTGCTCAGGCACTTGGTGCTGTACAAAACAGGCATGTTTAGAGTGACTGGGATAATATTTTCAAGTTAAACTCGGACTAAATACTTGCTCTCATGTTGCAGGGTACAAATGGATTACTACTTGGAGCTGGGAATGATGGAGTATTTTTTTTTTCCTTTGCTCTAACACTGAACCATTAGCCTTTCCCTGAGGAGAGATATTGGTTTAGTGAGGAAGCATGGTGGGGGGAAAGAGTAATTTGCCAAATATCACAAATGCTGCCTGTGTTGAGCGAGCCAAATGGCTCTAAATGGAAATTGGGAAGTACTCAGCAGGGCTGGGAGAAATATGCACTATCATTAGGTCAGCAGTGGAAGAAGCCTCGGAGGAAGCTGTGAGAATCTGCATCCTGTCTGTGATGGGAGGTGCTGGGGGATTCAAGGAGCAGGACGACAAGGAAACCTTTCAGCCAGGAAAAGTGGAGGGTTCATAAGCAGTAGAAAACTCTTTTGGGGTCTCCTGGAGCAGTACAGAGGTCTTAACTCATTTGGAGCCCCTGGTGTGGGCTGCCTGCAGCTCCTTGGGGCACAGCAGGGCGCTCTGCCCTGTGGCCAAGGATTTTGTAGCATTTATTAGGCTTGAAGGTGATCCATGGATATTTGAGGCACACGTAGAATCACAGAACCACAGTCTGGTTTGGGTTGGAAGGGACCTTAAAGCTCATCCCATTCCACCCCCTGCCATGGGCAGGGACACCTTCCTGTATCCCAGGCTGCTCCAAACTCCATCCTTGGACACTTCCAGGGATCCAGGGGCAGCCACAGCTGCTCTGGGCACACTGAGTGAATGAAATACCCCTCAAATGCTCTCAGTTTTGCCCTCAGGATTTTATAGCCCCGAGGGCAGGGATAGAAGAGCGATGGAGCTTGAGGCAGAAGCTCATTTATTTTAAAGCCTGAAATGAAAATTTTAAGGGAAATTCTTGTTTGAAATGATTTAAGAGAAGGTCTCAGATCTTGATCCCTGTGTGGACATTGAATGCCCAGGTTTTTTGCCTTCTCAAGGTGACATATCCAGGCTTGCTGAACAGCTCTGGAAGGAAAAGAACAAATGCATGGAATTAATGGCCCGTGTGTGTTTTATCCGTGCACGTGGAGGCCACTCTGCCCATGTGAGCTGGGTGCCAGCAGCTGGTTCACCAAAGCACTCTGCCAGCCGTGTCGCCAAAATAACGACTGGCTTGGCACATCCCCAGATGGGAGAGATGGGTTTTGGTGCTGTTGAGCCCTAAATCATCATTCAAATAGTGAGGTGCCAACCCACCAGCACAGTGAGCAGGTTCCTACATCAAGTGTGGCTGGACAGGGCAGGAGGGATAATAAAAGACAGGCAACAGAGCTCTGGAAGTCACCTGGAATGTTTCTTCCTCCTCTTTGTACACCGGGTCGTGTCTGGCCAGAGAAGTGACAAACTCAGCAGTCCTCAGTGGCTTCCTGGGCATCTGCAGCAGCCTCAGCTCGTTCAGGACAGTCTGCACTGTGTCCACGATGTGTCCCTGGGTGAAGCCATCTGACACGTGGGCCAGGCAGTTCATGTTCACCAGCTTGGTGAGGGCCCCGCCGCTCTGCAGGATGTAGTGCTTCCACAGTGCTGAGCATCAGGACATGGCAAAGACAGGAGTTCAAGGAAAGCAGGAAAGATACCTTATTATTATTATTATTAATTTTGAAACTGGAACAAGAAAATAAGGACTGTTGATCAGGAAAGCCAAGATTCAGATTTTTTTTGGTTTGCTTTCTTTTATCTTCAGATTTGCAGCATAGGGGCCTAAATAGGCGCATGTGGTTTTAAACTCTTACTGATCATTTTTTGGCTACCAGTCAGCACTTTTCAGCAAGTCATTAAGGGCACATTAAGTGGGGTGGACATGTGTGTGAAAAAGGAAAGAAACTCTGTGTGTGTACACAGAACGTGTCCAGCGTTCCCATTTGGATGTGCAGAGTTAAGTACCTTTACCAACAGCCTGTTTTTATTTCTGTGACCCTCACCACAGCTTATTCCTGCTGAACTCAGGGCTGCTGTGAGGACTCCACGTCCCAAAGGCTTTCAGCCATGCAGGAACGTGTTGCAAGGTGCAAATTTTCTGGATTGGGGTTTTGCTTGTTACTTGAAAAGTAAATCTGGTTGTATCTTTTAGCTGTGAACCTCTGTGACGTGATTGTTTTCTTTGGGGTTGTGAAGTGGCTGAGATTTTGCTTTCAAAAAAAATAGGAATAATACCAATCTTTTGGTTTATGTTAAATAAGGAGCTGTTTCAGAGAAATTTAGGAAAACTTTGATCCTGTCTCCTCAGGCTTGGCTTTAAGGCATTATATAGAAATATTTGGAAAAGAAATAGAAGGATTAGGGATAAGAGGTTAAAAAGTTTCTTGAATGAGACATATTTGAGTCTGGTGTGCTTGAATGCTCAGATTTGGCATGAAGATGTTGGGGAGAGGCTGATGCTGCTGGCAAAGCTGCCTCGTTCTTCCTTGGGTTGCGACGTCGATACTGCGGGCTCGAGCCCGTAACTATTGACAGCTCTGCACTGCATTTCTCACTCGAGCAAATTGTGGTCTCCCACTTGAATTGCACTTGTGCTCAATAAATATTGGCTGAATCACCAGTTCATAAAAGAGGAATTGATGCACACAAGAGCAAGCACAGTAATATATTGTGTGCTGCAGCTCCTGGTGCAGGTGTGTAACACAAGGCACTGCCTCGCTGGGTGATTAATGGCAAGAAGTCAGTATGGGATTGTGAATCTTCCAGTTTAATGATTTCCATTGTATATTTACTGTTCCCACTGAGCCCAGATTGGAATACTCTGGTCTGTAACCAGAGGGAGGGCTGCAGCAGACAGGTAGTTGTGCACTGTGGCTTGCAAGAATTTGTTATGTCATTATTTTTCTGTCAAAACAAGTTTGTTTCTTTCTCAAATGGGGTGTCAGGCACTGAAAATTGACAGGATTGGGAGGTGAAGATCCTGTTTCCTTAGAACTTCAGGGAAGGTTGAAGCTGAAGAACAAGCCAGGCACTGTCTCAAATGGGGGCAACGTCAAAGAATTAAAGCTACAAGTTTAATCTGCTTTAAAATGCCATGAGTTAACTTTTTGGGGTGTTCTTAAGTGTGCAGTTGAAATCCCTTGAGCTGGCCCTTTTTTTTTGGACTCCAAGTTAGTGGTGAGACTCCCAGAATGTGGCAGTTCAACCCCCAGAAGTGAGCACAGCTAAATTCAGCTGCTATCACCTCCTTTCTCTAGGTTTTACTCACGTCCCCTTATCTCTCAGCAATTTATCAGAGCTGTAACCTAACATGAAACACATGTTCCCTTGCTTGGTGACCATTTCCCATCCACACCAGGAAAGTTACAGAACGTGGGAGAGATTTACAACGTGCTAGGCAGCCAAAATCTGTCTTGGGCTCGCCCAAATGTGCATCACCTCGGTGCCTTGGCTGCCTCTGAGGGATGCAGGATGGAACTGGACTGCACAGTGTGTTTGTAAGAGTTTTGTAACAAGGTGACAGTGTGGACAGAGCAAAGAGAACCTGTGTGGCAAGGTCCCTGAGCTAAATGTGTTTTCTTTTCTTGCTGTTTGTTGCAGACTTCAGGGTGCTTAAAATCGCAACACATTGGAAGTTTGTCTTATTAGACCAATTTACATGGCTAGAAGAAAAAGCCACTGATTTCCTTACAAGCTTTGAGTCTCAGTACATGGAATATTCCATGGTCTTTTTTCAGAATTTGGGAGCTGTCTATCACTGTAAACATTTGACAGACCAGACGTGCAAATTCTTGGCTGCCTCTACAATTTCTCTCGCAATCTGTAAGCGCAAAATGTGGAATTTGGCAGTGAGAACATTTAGTCCTCCAGACATGGTTTGGTTTTGGAGAGGCCTGGAAGTTGTGTTGTTTAGAGTTTGGAGACTGGAAATTCAGAATTGCAAGCTGGAACCAGAAATTCAGAATCACTGTGTTTAAAAAAAAAAAAAAAAAATAAAAGCTTCAAATAGAAAATGTGTGCTGAAGTAGGATCTTGTGCTTCAGACGGAGGGGAAAACCAGCTCAGTCGGAGCTCGGTGCACACTAAACTCATGGAAAAACGGGAATCGCTGCTGAAGAGTATTTTAAACTCTTCTCCCAACTTCCACTTCTATTATTTGATCTTTGGGATAGCCTGTATTGATTTAACCTAAATTTTCAGGACTTGAGGTGCACCAGGGGCATGACTTGAGTTGAAGGTCAGTTCTGAGGGTAACTAGACAATAAACATGGACTTTAAACAGTAGGAATAACCACGGGGACTACGTGAAATACTTGCCACATCTTGTCAGGTAGTCGGGCTTAGGAACGAGAATGATTTTCTGGAAGACTTTGCAGAAAGGTCCCAGGTTGGCATCGAAGGGCCTGGCAGTGGTCCCCACGAGCAGCACCCTGTCCTTGGGTTTCAGAGCCCTCAGGAACGGGGGCAGCATCCTTGCCAGGCGTTTGGCGTTCATCTGCAGCACGTGGAAATGCGAGGAGGAAAAGAGTTGTTAACGATGCTGACAGCTCTGAGTTAATGAGCTGGAGCTGTACCTGCTGCCTGCAACAGGATTTTGGGAGGGTTTTTAGTGGCCTGCTTGTATGTGGTATGAGCAGAGGAGATACCAGCACAAGGAGGAAGATTCTGCCTCCTCAAAATCGGGTTAAACACTTGATTTCTGCTTCTGTTTTTGTGGGTTTGTGCCGGTGCCTTTCACTATTGAGTTTGCTGCTCAAGTTATTCAAAGATGGAAGGAAACAACTCACTTAAAGAAGGAAATCCTTATTTCCAGCTCAAGGAGAAATACTGCAGGGACCTGCAAACCTGATGAACCTCAGCAGGTAGAAGATTGTAACCTCGTTTGGAATCCTCCCAGCTCTTGGAGATTACGATTTTCTGACTTCTAAGTGTGAAAAATACACTTCCTGTTTTTTGCTGTGGTTTCTAACTTGCTGAGGTTCTGAGAACAAAGGTTTTGGGAGCTCAGGGTTCATGTCTTTGCAATAATTTACTACTTGACTTTGTAACACATATTTAACTACTTACAGAACAGATGAGTATTGAGCAAAACCTGTTATTGGAGAGTTATGTTTGATAATGTTCAAATGAATATTGGCTGGAGAAGCCTAATCAGATTGCTGTGCTGTCACTACTGTTAATCAATAAGCTTTCCCATAAGTTTTGAGGGGTAGAGTAGCATTTTTTCCCCCTAAATATGCTTGTCTTAACACTATATATCTGGTGGATCATTCCTTTTCTTCTCATAGTCATGCTGTGCGTTTTTCCAGGTGTGCCAATTACTTCATCAAGATAATGAGTTGAGGGTGTCTTAGCCCCAGGGCTGGGCATGGGCCTGCTGCTGGCAGGGGTGACACTGCCAGCTCATAGTTTTGCTCCTGGGTGAAGTATCCCTCTGTCCTGGTGGCAGGAATGTCATCCTGGGGTGAGATTCAGAAGCTTTGGCTTCTCAAGGCTGAGCTTAAGCTCATCTTGGAGCAGCCTGGTCTAGTGGAAGCTGTCCCTGGCCATGGGGTTGGAACAAGGTGACTTTTAAGGTCCCTTCCAGCCCAAACCACTCCACGACTCTCCAGAATTCCAGCACTCCTAAGGAAGGTTCCTCAGACTGCCACTGACCTCTGTCTGTCCCTCCAGTTTCATGCTGTCCCCTCCAAATGCTGCATGTCCTGTGAACAACTTGGGATGTGTGGGATTCCAAACCTGGAGCCAATAGACTCCCACCCAGGGAAGAGACCTTCTGTTAAATGCCTGCAGGTCTTGGGATGAGTAAAAGGGGCAGAGGTGATACCTTGGATTCCGAAGTGGGCAGGACAAGAAATCCATCCCCACTGATGGCTAAACAGAGTAGGATCATGAGTAATCCAGGCCATTTTTGGTCCCTAATCTTAATTTTAATCCCCATCTGCACTTCCTGCCAAGATTTGAGCCCAAGAGAGAGGTTCCCCCTCGCTGTGGGGACCACTGAGGGCATTGATCACTGCACACCCATCTCCTCATGCAGCCCTTGCAGAAGGAACAGCCCCATCCAAGGTTGGGTTGCCTCATGTTGCCTTTCCAAAATGCAGGCTTGTGACCATCCCACAGACAACCTAAGAATAAAGCTCTAAAAGCAAAATATGTTGCAGGGAGCAGGAATTGGGGTGAATTGCCCTCTGCTGTGGTTTTGTTGCTGTGACTGTTGGGCAGTGTTTTAAAAATTTTTTTTTCCAGTGGAGAAGCTCCACAGAAGAGGGAAGAATGGAAGCAGTGGCATTAGGACTCCTGGGAACCCAAAGAAAATAATCTGTAATTGTAACTATTTAACACAGGCTCTTTGTTTTTGCAGTGGAAATTTATCCTTGTTACTTTATTGTTCACTTTGGCTCCATCCAATTTCACAAATTAATAGAGCTGAACAATTTAAGCTCATCTCAACTCGGAGCTTCTTGCCTCATATTTTGAAATTCTCCATTATTCCCTTTTACTTTCCAGTGCACTGATGAGCAGTGACTGGACTATTTTTAAATAAAGCAAGGATAGGTGGGAGAGAGAAATGTGACCTCTTGGGGGCTCTTAAGAAGTCACAAGACTCTCTTAAAAGCTAAAAAAAAAGAAATGTTAGTGAGACAAGCTATTATCAAGCAAGCTTTGGCAGGTCTGGTCATAGTGGTATGAGCTCAGCTGAGGAATACACTTGTTCCTTTGTGTGGGATGTCATGCAACAGGAGGAATTACCTGCACTGAAATGAAGAACTCACCTCTTCCTCTCCCTTTGGTGTCCCTTTGGAATATAATCTCTCTGTGCCTCCAATCCACACGACCGAAGGCTGCAATTCCTTGCCCACCTGTGAGAAAACGGGGGAGAAAAGGCCAGGAGTTGATTAAAACAGCTGCAGTTTCATACCTGGGAGCCTGGCACTGTGCTTTTGAATCCAGATTTCAGCAGCTCAATTAGCCTGGCTTATTTTTTATGCTCAGGAATGTTCAGCACTCATGGATGGCACTGCTCAGCAGCCTTGGCAAATCCAACTCTTTCCAGTTCAGAATTGAGCATTAAGAGCCCATCCCAGACTGGAGCATTTTGTCTGCTTAGCTTTAATTCCTCAGCACAGATTCAGCTGCGTTCCTGCAAAAGGAAGCCCGGATTTGGTATTCAGTGGAAAATTATAGTCCAAGGGCAGCTTTAGGTTGAGGCTGGGATCCCACCCTGGTTTTCTGGATGGGGAGACAGGCAGGACATGGCTGTTGCATGAGAGGGGAGGGCACTATCTTTAAGCAAAATAGTTTGTCAGTCTTCTGGTTGAAACCTCAGCATTGAATTTGCAGTGAGCCCAAGAATTAAATTTGAAGGGAGTGGGGGAGTGAGTCCAAAAATGGGTTTTCCTGCTCCAAAGTCGGAGGCACGATACCTCTGGTTCACAGCAGGATGGCAGCAATGCTACAGGCTTTTTCCACATCCTGCACTCTTCCCCATTGCTATAGAAACGCCAGAGGTTGAGCCATTCCAGAGGTTTAGACATTCTGCTGCCAAATTTTAATCACTTTCCAGTGGCTCTCAGAGTTTGCTCAGCAACAAAAGTGATGGCTCGAGGAGTCAGCGGTAACGAGACAGAGAGAGAGAGAGAGAGAGGCACAGCATCCTTCTATCCTGCCTTTTTTTTTCCCCCCTTTAATTCCCCCTAGTTGAAACTGCTGCTTTCAGGAAGGCAGCTTACAAAATCCATGGGCTGTGTACATCACAAGCTCCTGTCTGATTGACAGCCAGGCAGGAAGAATGAAGTTGTGAGCATCATTGCTCGCAGCACCGCAGTTGATTTTTGTGGCTGTGTTTCAAAGAGGGAGCGTGGCTGTAGAGGAGGGATGGGGAAGGGGACAGGAAATGAGGGCTGTTCATTTTGTTTGCTGTGCTGGTGGTGGGCTGAAGTGGGAGCAGTGCCACCTTGAGCATGTGACACTTTTGTTGATGGCAGCTGGTCAGTCCTGGAATATGTCAAGTGATACCTCCAAATCCAGAACAGCTGGATTGTAGAATCATGGAATGGTTTGGGTTGGGAGGGACCTTAAAGCCCATCCCATTCTACCCCCTGCCGTGGGCAGGGACACCTTCCACTGTCCCAGGCTGCTCCAAGCCCCAGTGTCCAACCTGGCCTTGGACACTGCCAGGGATCCAGGGGCAGCCCCAGCTGCTCTGGGCACCCTGTGCCAGGGCCTGCCCACCCTCCCAGGGAACAATTCCTTCCCAATATCCCATCCAGCCCTGCCCTCTGGCAGTGGGAAGCCATTCCCTGTGTCCTGTCCCTCTGGGCCCTTATAAAGAGTCTCTCTGCATCTTTCTTGCAGCTCTTTCAGGCACCGGAAGGGGCTTTAAGGTCACCCCAAAGCCTTCTCTTTTCTAGGCCAAACAAGCCCAATTCTCTCAGCCTTTCCTTGTAGGAGAGGTGGTCCATCCCTCTAATCAACTTGGTAGCCTCCTCTGGACTCACTCCAACAGGTCCACATCCTTCCTGAGCTTCTTCTTTGTTGGAAGGCAGGAACTCAAATATTCAGTGTTAATAGTGAAGATTTAAAAAAATGAAAACAACACATCAGAAGAGATAATACCAAAATCTTGCAGGAACTGCTGTGTGGGCTCGGCAGTTACGGGGATCTTTTCCTGCATGTACAGCTTGAGGGGTACCACTGATTCCAGGAGTGTGGAGCACAAGCTGGAATGCAGTGACAGATGAAAACTGTACAGCAACAATCCCTGCCTTTCAAGGCTGGGTGCTGTCCCATCTATCCCCTATCTATCCATTTCCAGAGGTACGTTTCGCACATTCCGAAACCTCCACACATCCCCCTGCACCTGCAGAGCACAAGGGACATTTGAGACGGTGACTTGTGGCTTTCCTTGAGTTGTGCAGCAGCCTGACACTCTGGGAATTTCTGCTGGATATCCTGCTGGCCAAGGGCTGGGACACCTGTGGGAAATGCAGGCCAGTCCTACAGATTTGCACTTGCATTTGTACATCTCTAAAAAACCTGTTCAGTGCCTGATGCTGCAGTGGGGTGTGAGAGGGAAATAAGGGTGGGGGGAAGGTGACAGAGGCTACAAAAGCCATTGGCAAAGGTTGGACTCTGCTTGTGTCCTTGTTGCCCTTTCGGTGGGGTCACCACAGGCTGGGAGGTGCAGATATTCCTTGTTTGGCTTGGAGATGTTTTCTGGCATGAGCAGCACCCCTCAAATGCAGCCTGAAGTCTGAAATTGGGTTATACCTTCATTTTAACTTTTACAGAAGAACTGCTCGCTGTTGTGACACCTTCCATCTTCTTTGCCCCCTTTATTTCCGTGCTAAGTGGAAATATAATGAATAACCTCAATTTTGGCGCTTCGAGAGAGAATTCTGTGTTTTCTGTTTTGAGGCAAAGAGCTGAATGTAGAAAATGGCCTGCATGTATTTGTTGCCCAGAAAAGCTGTGGATGTTCCATCCTGGGAAGTGTTTAAGGCCAGGCTGGATGGTGTTTGGACCAACCTGGGATAGTGGAAGGTGTCCCTGCCCATGGCAGGGGGGAAACTGGATGAGCTTTAAGGTCCCTTACAACCCAAACTGTTCCATCATTCCATGATTTTTCGGGTGTTAACAGACATTAATACAACCTAATTCAACACACTCTGTTTGGGCCTGGCTGTTTCTTCTTGTAAATCCAGCTCAGACACCCAGAATCCATTGGCATCTAATTTAAATGGTTGGCAGATCTGTAGCAGACTGTATATCCCCCCGTGCAAGGGCTCCATTTGAATTATCCACGGACAGTTTGAATCCATGGATAATTAAATGCACTGTACATAATTAATTTGTAATTGAAATTTTATTAGCTTTGCTGCAATCCCACAATTTGTTGGAGCTGCCAGCAGATGGCCCCTTAACCCTTCTAATACCACACTGAGATTTGCTCTTCAGAAAAATCATTATGGAAAAAATAAAAACCCCTCTCTCATCCCGTTCTCAGCAGTCATCAAAGATCAAACAGCACTTTTGAGAGCCCTGGGTTCAACTTTTCAAACCTGAGAGCCAGAGCTTAACAGTTAAATTGTTACACTTGAAAATGCAGAAATTTGATTCTTGCCCAGTGCATGTGCACAAGGCTCCTTCAAACTTAAATGATTTGATGGAATTTTTTATTAAAAGGCCCAAGATTTTCTGGAAGCTCAAGCTATTGCTGAAAACTGCTCAGGGCTCTGTAGTTTATACACCCCGAAATGCTGCACTGAAACCTGTGATTAGACCTTATCAGTGGGAGCATCACCAGGTAAATATTCCAGGGCTCCAGTGATGATGCCACTGTATTCTGGTTTGTGAGGCAGCAAATGACTTGGAACAGGATAAATTTAATTTTTAACATTAGGATAACACAAGTTAAAGCTGCTTTCTCACAGAAATAACTGCAGATTTGAGCACTGGTGATAAATTTAACACTTCAAGGTTCTAAGGATTCCAGCTGACCGCGCTGCACCGAGAAAAGAATTATTTTGGATGTTGGAAGAAAGACTCACTGTACTGTTCCAAAATTTTAGCTGTAGTGGAAGAGTCTGGTGTGGCATGGAAATGCTAAACACACAAAGAATTCTGCCAGTGTACCAGGACAAGCTGTACCTGGCTCTTCAGCCTGCCTGAAGGGACCATATAGCAGTGGTCATGAACAAATGAACATTGAAGCAGTGGGAAAAAAAATAAATTAACGACAGAATTCAAAATTCTGTTGCCTCTAAATGCTGGGGTTGTATCATTTAATCTTAAATAAACTCCATCACATCCCTTTTTTTTTTGGTGTAACGCTTGTACAGTCAGCTCTGACTTGCTCAAGAGCAGACCCAAAGAGCCTGATAAGAGTCCCCCAGCACTGATGGTGTTGAAATATTTCTGGAGCTCGCTGCGCTGCAAAACTCCTGCACAGCACACGCACACAACTTCCCTGCTGGTGTTGCCTCCTGGCCACCTCTCTCCCAACCTTTTTCAGCCTGGTCAGTGTTGCACTAATAAGGTTTCCCCCACGTGTGGCTTTGGGCACAATGTGCTCTCTGTGTGCTGCTGTGGCCCTGGCAGAGGGGATGAAGCCCCTGAGAGGGGCCGCGTCCCTCTGGTAGTGATTAACCCCCCGGCTGCCTCGTTTTGCTTGTCGTTTTTATTGCCCTGCAGTTAAACCTCATGAACTACCTGCATTTTTGTGTCATTGAGTTGTGCATTCTCCCCTCTCTCCTCGATCCTTTCTGGATCTGATTTTGTTTCCGTGCATCCTTCGCTGCCCTTCCTCGCGTCTTTTCTGTGAACTGTTGTGCCTCGGTGGTGTTTTGCGGGGACATAGGAGAGCCAAACGACTGCTTGGCACAAGCTGGTAGCCCAGGCTGGGAAATGGGGCTTAATTGAAATATTCCAGCATGTTCTGGTTCATGCTTGAAAGGGTGAGTTTTGTTTTGGGGGGGATTTCTGGGAAGTGCTTCTCTATTGGAGACAGATTCTCCCCTTTTGCTCCGAAGCAGAGCTGACCTGGCAGGATTTGCCATGGCTTTACGGAGAACACAAGTGCTCAGGCTTGGTGTTTGCAGCCTCTTTCAATAGTTTTCCTATTCAATATCAATCCCCCTTACATCTCCTCTGAATAGGCAGATTGAAATGTTGGTGTTTCCCTGCTCTGGTATGAGAAGTCATTTCCTCCGTGTGACATTAAAATGCCTGCCTGGACTAACACTCCAGCCTCTCTGGGATCAGGGCTGCTGTGTCTCCTGCAAGTCTCCTCCCTGAAAAAAGGGAGGGCAGGGGGGGAAAAAAGAATATGGCTTTTGCATCTGAAACAAATTAAAGTTTCATTTTTTCCCCAATCCTATTCACTTGTTTAGGGCGTCTCCCACGGAACAACTGCCAGCAGCCAACACTCAGTCATGGAAGGGAAGTTTCCGAACGGTCATTTTATGCTCTCCAGAGTTTCCTTTCATTACAGAAACCCTTTTGTTTGCACATAGGATAGGTAATCAAAAGTGTGAGGTGACTTCACCTTTATCACGGAGCACCATTAATCCTTATTTACTAAATCCTGGTGTTTAACAGTGGTTGTGTGGATCCTAAGATAAGAGGGAAAGAACTGTCATGTTTCCTGTCATTCACTCACAGCTTGGAGTGGAAGGTCTGTATTTTGCTTGACTAATTCTCCACAAAGGCACTTCTGGGAAGCTGGAGTACAAAGCTCATTTGACAACAGTTGCTGTTTCCAAAAAAAACTGCCCAGAAGTGTCTGATTATGGAGATGGGGGGAATTTGCAGTGATCTCTGCACACAGGGCCCTCTAACGAGGGGTACTGTGGTGGGTCAGACAAGACTTGAGAGCTGGGAATATTAATTACGAAATGTCAGCTGCAAGATCCCAGCTTCCATGTGACTTCCATGGTTTGTCTGCCACATGTGCCACTGTCCAGTGTAGTCTTACAATAATCCAAAAAACCCCCAGATTTTTCCCACTGTTTGGCTTTCTCTTGTCAAGGAATTTGTTTTGAATGTGTGTTGCCCCTGTGCTTTCTTCAGCTTGGGTAACAGAAAAATCCTGCAAATCAGGATATAGGAGATTCCTTGTCCTTTGATTCCTTGTAGAACTTTTTCCTTAATACTTAAACTATTTTCCTTGCTGCTACTTGTGCCCATCTCTTTTTGTCCCATCGCTGTGCACCTCTGGGCAGAGTCTGACTCTCTTCTCTGTATTATCCCATGAAGCCCCTGAAGACAGCAGTTAAACTCCCTCTCACTCCAGCTTTGTTTTAGCCTGAAACAACTGGATCTGTCCAGATGTGTCTCACACCCCCCTTATCTTTGTGGCTCTCCTCTGGACCTGCTTGTCAAGGCCTGTGTCTAACAGGGCAGGCCAACACTGGACACAGGGTCCAGCTGTGGTCTCATAAATGCCCAATAACAGGGAATAATTAATTATTTTAAAGTGTTTGCTATATTCTTGCTGATACAGGCCAGTATTTGGCTGAGTTAGTGCTGCATGGACTTGAGGAGCAGAGAGAGGGGAAATATGAGGTACATGTGTCATTGTCAGGAATAAAAGAGGTGGATTGTAACTGCACAGGTGAGAGCCTGTGTTGGGTGCAGGATTGCTTCCAGCCTGGCTCTGAGAACCTGCAGGGTCTGAGCTGAAATCCTCAGCAGATGGGGATGTATTGGTGACTCAGCCACGGGGACAGAACGTGGCGGGAGAGGTGAAACAACCTCTGGGAAAGGAACTGGGAATGAAAATTGAACACAGTGGGTTTGAATGGTGCTAGGGTTGTGTCATGGGGTCATAGACTGGTTTGGCTGGGAAGGGACCTTAAAGCCCATCCAGTTCCATCCCCTGCCATGGGCAGGGACACCTCCCACTATCCCAGGGTGCTCCAAGCCCCATCCAACCTGGCCTTGGACACTGCCAGGGATCCAGGGGCAGCCACAGCTTCTCTGGGCAACCTGTGCCAGGGCCTGCCCACTCTCACAGGGAAGGATTGAACATCCAGGAAAGAAAAACTCTGTGCTCTGCCATTGGCTCTGCTGTTAAAGCAGCACAATTTGAAGCAGTGCTGCTGTTGCAGTTGGAATGAGTCACCTTTTGATAAGCAAGTGCCTGGACAGCCCCGATTCCATGGGATTGTGAGCGACTCCATCCCTGTAACTCACAGAGGTTCACTGAAATGTCACTGTCTTTTGCAAGAGCTTAAGTAGAGAAATAATCTTGGACTGCTCCCCATGATTTTGAGGAAGGGTTTGGAGAGTGTTTCCATTTGTTTTTAAGTCATGTGGGGAAAAGTAAGGGTTTGTATGTACCTGTAGGCACACATATATATACACACGGTGTGTGTGTATACTTACTTATCATGTGTATAAATACACATTTTATGCATGCTCCTCCTCTTATTGTACATATTATTTTCGAGTATGTAAAAAAAACCCCTTGCTATCTTCAGCTGGAACCTTGTCCAGGAGTAAAAAGTCTTCCCTCATTTCTCCTATGCTCAAAGTCCTTGTGCTCTAGCAGGGACTCTGTGAGGGCAAGGATGGCGTGTGCTGTGCCTGCAGCCAGACCTGAGCTCTGCCCACCGATGAGGGCAGAGAAATGAAGTGGAGAAAGGTGAAATATGCAGAGGAGAGGGACTGCTAGCTCAGGATAATGGCTCTAAATTGTGTCAGGGAGTGCTAGGCCCAGTGTCAGTGCCACAGCATCAAAGGTGTGTGTGATCACAGAGCTGTCACCCTTCCCTTGGCTTTGCTCTAGACTGTGAAACGTGGCTTTTCTGGGCATGGAGGCACCTGTCCCAAAACCTTCGGTAAGACTGGATTCCATAAACTACAGCTGATAAATCTCTAGCAAAGCCAATTCTAGTAGACCACTGGCATTGGAAAACTATTACTGTTTGGCTTTTTCCTACTATTTTTTGGTCTGGAAATGTTTACCAGCTCCCATCCAGAGCAGAAATGCTGAGGACTTAGAATGTGGAAGAAATCCTGCCAGGATAGTGTCTTTTTAAATTAATTTTTTTTTTTTTTTTTTTTTTTTTTTTTTTTTTTTTTTTTTTTTGAGAAGGCGGAGGCTTTGGGCTATGTCCTTCACAGTTCATATGCCTGCTTTCATTTCCAGACTTCTCATACATTTCTGTTCCTGTAATCCTGAACCTGGATTCCTCCTTTTGAAGAGCTTGCTGATAGGTAAACAGAGAGCAATATGGGGGAGAGAGCTCTTGTCTAGCAGCAGTCCCAGAGAGGAAATTTCTGACCACCCCCAGCCTAGTATTTGATTAAATGCTGCATGGCAAGCATTCCTGGCTGATGTGCACATAAACAGAGAACAGAATTTTCTTTATCTGTGCTGCTTTTCATATTCAAGGTAACACAAAGCTCCCATAAATCCTAATGTGAAAAATATGGTTGCTTCCAATGATTTCTCCAGGGGCATTAAATCCTCTGCAGAGCTGCACACACTGGCTGTCAACAAGTGGTTTCACAGAGTCACAGAACCATTTTGGTTGGAAAAGACCTCTAAGATCAAGTCCAACCTTCGGCTTATCACCACCTTTCAACCAGAGCAGAGCACTGAGTGCCATGTCCAGTTGTTCCTGGACACCTCCAGCCATGATGGGGACTCCACCACTCCCTGGGCAGCTCCTTCCAAAGGCTGACAGCCCTTTCCATGAAGAAATTCCTCCTGATGTTTTGAATGCTTGAAGGCAGGGAAGGAATTTCAGTTGGGTTGAACAGCTTTGTCCAAGGTGTGGATGTTCCTTGTTACGGAGAAACTACAATTCCCTGGTTGTCCCACAAAAGAACCGGGCCGCCTTTGTAAGAGAATTCCCCAAGACACACCATACCTTGAGGATCATGTGAAGCATCATCAGCAGGCCATCCCTGCCTGGATATTTCCCAACAATGTTGGAGGGTGTGAGGTTGAAGAGGTTGGCTCCTGTTTCTGTGCAGATGGCATGGACCAACATTTTCTTTCCAACACCAGCGGGTCCCGCCAGCAGCAGGGATTTCACCAAAGGAGCATTCTCATGGACGGTTTGGGAACCTGTAAAAAGTCATAAGGCACTATTATTGCTTTCATTTAAATCTGCCATAAAGGTAATGGAATGATTCCTCCTTTTTTATTCACCATAAATAATTGATAACGTGAATTAATTCTTTCCTTGCTATGGCATGAGTGCTCTTGAGCTCAGTTCTGTATAACCAGAGCTGTGAGCGCAGCAGATTTAACATCCCTGTTTGGAGCAAGGCTCATCCACTCTTATTTGTACTTTCTGATGGGAAAACTTCAGCTTTAAACTGATGTGAGCTAAAAAAATGATTGGGAGACCAGAGCAAATGCAAGTGCCAGGGTTGCTGCGCTTCCCTTGTGTGCCTGCAGCAATCACTGCTCAGCATTTCCAGCTCTGTTTCCGTGGCTGCTCCAGGTGAATTCATCCTGGGCTGTGACAAATATGATCCATCACCTGGGAAAGCCTAGCATTGGGAAAACACAAGCACAGACAGATTTAGGTGGTTGATGAGGATGGAACTTGTCTTCCCTGCAGCTGTCACCACATGAACTGGGGATGGGTGAATCTCCAGAGGTGGAAGTAGCAGGAAATGTCAGATGCTTTATCTGTGCCCACTGGGAGTCCAAGCTCACTTTGCTTGGACGCCTGAAGATGTCCTGTGTCAATAGTGGTGGTGCTTACACGTATTTGAAAATCTGTGTGAGCATCCACTGCATCTGGAGGTCTCTCAGACTGGTGTCCATCAGATTGTGAGGGGGAAACTGGCCCCAAACGTGATGGGCTGCAGAGGGAGCCTTTGCCTTAGCCTGGAGAAGCCCTCTGGGTTAATGGGGACTGCTGGCATTTAGAACAAATCCAATCAGGGTGGTTATCTGTGTCCTGATGGTTTAACATCCCAAATAAATGACAGTGAACCGAGCACAGAGACGAATGCCATTATTCCAGCACGGTGCAGGGTGTAGGAAGTTGTCAGCCACCCAGGCTTTATTAATATTTGGTCATTCCATACCAATCCATTACTATTCCACAAAGATTTATTGGGAGGGGAGCAGCAGACTCCTCTGTGTTAAGGATGAAGTATAGCTTCTACTGTTCTTTCTCCTTTCAGCTGCTTATAATTTTCTTAATGCCATTTAAGCTGGGGCTTTCCTTGCCATCAGGTGGCTATTTTGAGAAAAACCTCCACTTCTATGATACACAATTATCTCATGATGAACTAGTTTGGAGACCAATTAAGTGAAATGTCATCCATAACGTATCACCCCAAAGGTGAAACCATTCCTGTGCCCTTTTTTTTGGCTCATGTAATATCTATTGTTACTCAAAGGCATTTTTCAAACTGCTCTTGCAAATACCTTTTGTTTGTTTAACTAGTCCAGGGTCTCCTCTCCCTAGAATTTTTGGGTTCTCTTGATTACAGGGTGTCTCAGGGCTTGATTTCCCTAGATTAGATGGTGTTAAAACACAGCTTTGGAGGAGTTTTGGGATATGTGAAATACATTGTGCAGACAGGGATAACTGCTGACCCCTCTCAGCTGATTGCAGTCAGACCTTCAGTCAGCCCTTGAGGGCTCACCCCAAACCAGCTGAGGGTGTTCCAGGTGGGAAGAGCCCCATCCAGGTGATGCCTGAAGAGGCCACCTAAAAACAGAGGCTAGACAAGAATAAGGGAATAAAAGAGGTATTTATTTGAAGGGCCTTCAGAGGTACATCCTGGGGGCCAGAGGCTACTGCCGAGAGGGACCCCAAGATAGACGACAGGTCACAAGTTCTTCACACTTTTGTAAGTTTGGTTCATTTGCATATCAGGGTTAATTCTCCAATTAAAGCTTCAGTTAATGATGTCATTTCCCCAAGCTTGCCCCCCCTTTAGAAGCTTTTGGTTTATACTTTTGGGCCTAGGACAGTCTGGGTGTCCTTGGAGAGCAGGCCTGGAGAGGCTTTGTTATGTCTGCCTGGCATGAGAGAGCAGAAGTGAACAGGCTACAAGGAACTTCAGAGTTACACACCAGGCAGTGCAGGATTTGAAAAATAGAAAAGTTAAAACCTAAGGCATCACAGGTTGAAGAGAGAATAACCTGAGCACTGGCCTTTGGAAGGAGGGCAAAGCAGAAGTTCTGTGTCAGCTTTGCTCTGTTTTCCAGGATGGGAGGTGTTGGTGATTTTGCCCTCTAAAGGGGATGAGCAGACACTGACACAGGCTGGGGGAGGACATGCCTAGTTAAAATCTCCCCGAGATCCAGTCAGGAATGAAAAAGGATGCAAGTGAAGTATTGAGGCTGAAAAACCCAATCAGAAGTGGAAAGGGACACAAACGAGGTTTTGAGTGAAGGCCCCTGAGACAGGCACTTCTTGCAATCACTGGAGTTTGGCATAATGCCATTCCCAAGTAAAATATGGGATAGATTTTCCATTAAAAGCAAACAACCTGACCCAGCAGAGCCTTGCTAGATATTGGCTAAGCCTGGCATTAAAACTGCAAGGGCATTTCCAAGTGTTCTCTGTGAGGTACAAAATGTATCCAGACAAATTCCTTAAACGATTGCGTTGTGCTGCGCTGAGGAACATCAGCCAGCTTGTAAAAGGTAAATTGCAACCTTAGCCCTTCCCTTAACTTGATTAATTCTGATCACTGGAGCTTGTTTCAGCTATTATCTTTCCCCAGTGGTTCCCTTGCTGTGCTGCCAGTCACAAGCTGTTGCCATGCAAACGGAGATGGGCTGGCGAGGCGAGACCTGCCCGTGGCATCATCTTTCCTGCGCTCTTAAAATGATCCAGCCTTCACTCCGAAGGCTTCATTGACAAACAACTAGACTGCAAAATGCTTCGGATTACGACTAATCAGGCCCTGTCAAAGCCAGGAAAATGCATGTTTCTGACAGCAGGCAAAGCCCCCCCCCCCCAGCCCCGATGTGTTTTGCCCTTTGGGAATTGCTGGTGTGCTCTTACCCAAGGGCAGTATTCCATAGAGTGCCACGAGCTGTCTCACTTCTGGGATCGAGGGCATGGGCTGGGCACCTGCCTGGCGAGGGATGTTCCTCAGACAGTCGTAGTAGCCTGTGAGGAGGAAGCAGGAGCTCAATAAATGTGACACTGCTGTTGTAAAGAGCGCAAGTCAGAGAATGAGGAGCTGCCACAGAACAGGGATGTAACACATAACCCAGCAAAGCCAGGCTCAGGGACTCAAGCTGGGCAATATTCTGGTGGAATGTGGCCCTGAGAAAGGTGAACTGCAAAGGAAAATTTAAACTGAACAGGCTGTGGAAGTTGTTCAGCAGAGAGCAGTCGGTTTCAAGTAACCTTTTAAAGAAACTTTGTGGAGAAGAATCATTAGCAGCACCATAAATCACGCTGTTGGCAAAGGATTCCTGGATTTGGGATTTTGCAGGGCTAGAATCCCAGTGAACCATGCGCTCTCAGAAGGATTTCAAAAAGGGGGAAAAGCTATTTTAACAAGCTTTTCCCTGGCTGGGTCCTATCTCAGCTCCTTGCTGGCTGTGTTAGACGTGTAAGCGTGTCACCTCATTTGGTGGGGCTCTCTGCTTTGCAGTTCACCTCTTTTTTTCCTCTCTTTTGTTCAAAAAAACCTCCACAAAACAACCCAAGAAAACTAAAAAAAATCTCTGATGTGAACTGAAACGATTTAATCTTGCCTTGGCTCTGGTTACAGAGCTGTAATCACATTGCTTGCCCTGTCAAAGTCCATATCCAAGACATGCTGGAGAACAAAGATCCAGGAGGATGGGCCACAAGCAGGAAAACCAGTTGTGATGTAGTCAGGGATTATTTTTAGCATAAATTACACGTCATTGTGGTGATTATTATTGAAAAATAATAATATATTATGTTTTACTGGAGATAAAAAGGCAGAGGGCAAGAGGCCTCTGGAGCAGAGGTAAATTAGCAGTGGTTAAGAAAGTGGAGGTGTAATTTGGGGGCAAAAAGGCAGACAAGCCCTGGTGCAACTGCCCCCTCCTCTCTCAAGAATAAAATTCATTTCAGGTTTTATCTTTTATTTAAGGAGAAATCAAAAGAACGGGATAGGAATTAATCTTCACAGATTTAATTAGAAGGCATCAAAGGGTTTAATTGCAACTGCACATAAATCACAGTGGATATTCTCTGACTAATTTAGATAAGGTCACCAAGAAAATTAGTTCAGTGATGTCAGTTTGTCATAGAGGGGGGACATTTCAGTGCCTTTACTGGCTGTGTAGCACAGTTCCACTCTTTGTCCTTTCCCCAGGAACTGGAATTGACCTTCCTTAGGCTTCAGCCCTGGAAGGCTGAGCAGATGGGGACTTCTTTCTCTGCAGGCTTTGGACCCTTCAAGAGAGGCTTTTCTGGCTTTAAAAAAATGGTTGGAGATGTGCTGTTTTAAAAGCATTTTTGGTGGGGGAATGTTTGTTGGACAAAAGTGACCTTGATGGGCTGGGAGAACAAAGGAAGAATGGAAATCTTCCTTTACTTCATGGTCTTTAATGAGCATGAAATGGATGGGATACTTGTTTATTCAGGGAATTAACAACTCTTCAGAGGAATGGGCAGAGGCTCTGGAGGCTGAACTGGTACTTCTAAGAGTTGATATAAATATGGCATTTGGAGGTGGTAGAAGAGAATCTGGCTTTTCTGTCATGGACTTGTACTATCAGCCTGTGGCACTGCTGCTTCTGGATGGCTGCAAATTCAAACCATGGCCTTTGAAACTACTGAATCTTGGGGTTTTTTTGGCTGTTAAGCTGCTGTGATTTCACTGTGTGCCACCAAATATTCCTGGAGATGGTGTCAGACCCCTCTGCAGTCTGAAAATGTGGGGTTTGGGGTTTTTTACCCTTTTTTCTGTGTAGAGCATAGATAAGCAGGTCTGGCTGCAGTTGCTGGTAACGGAAACCAGACAAGAGGAGTGTGAAATGCAGAACTAGGCAGAGACACATCTTACCCAAATGAAGGGCCAGATATGCCTCAAAGCACTGCTCAGAGTTCATGGGCAGTCAGGGAGGTGTAGGGGAGGGGTTGAGCCCCTTCTCTGCTCAAGGAACAAAAGGTGGAGGCACAATTTTTGCTGTTCTCTGGGAAATGTTCTGCATGGATTATGACCCCTGCTCTGTTAGACTTGCACTGTCTTGCCACTGCCTGGCAAGGGCTCCTTAAAGGATGTTCTGGTTCCACCTCAGAGTGCTTGTGACACCCAGAACCATTCAAGGCTTCCAGGTGTTGGTGCCTGGAGTTAAACACCAGCTCTGCATACAGGTCCTGGTTCAGGAGCAGAAGTGAAAGGCCCTGAGCACCCTGCAGAAACAGACTTGATTTGCATACCTGGCTTTAGATATTCAAATTCCTGAAAGTGCAGCGACTCTTGAACTCAGTCTTGACTGGAAACAGGGGTCAATGAAGGTGGAATGGCTGCAGGTTTGGTTAAATTAAATCACCACATTAGCTGTAAAAGGGGTACTTTACCAATGTAGTCAGAGAGATTCACATTCTTGACTTTGATGAGCAATCCTGCTTCTGCAAGTTCCTGGTACAGGGAATCAATGGTCCTGCAGGCAAGAGACATCACTCAGAAATTTGTCAGGAAAAGCTCAGTCCTCTCAGAAGTGAGCCAGCCTGAGAGTTATTTATGTTTGCCCAGCTTTATAAATGCACTTTGTGGCTCGGAGGTAGCGGTGATTAGTGCCATCAGTGTGAAATCAATAAGCCCAGTTTTCTGTGTTGTAGTGAGGAATCTCTTTCACTCCCTCCCACGCTGTGTCCCCCTCTCCTGCTGACTCCATTTACCCATTTCCAGGTGATGCCAGATCAGTTATGACTTCTGTAATGGACTCGTTCATTAATATCAATTACTGGGAAATTATTTTTAAATTACACAATAATGGCAATCCTAACACTACTATACCTATTCACTTAGCTCTCCAATTAGTACTAATTCATTAATTCTTCTTGGAATTTATTGTGTTGGCAGTAGACAGCCTCATCTCCCTGGGAACACACTGGGAATGCCTTGCTCAGATCCACCACCTGCAGTGTTGTGGTCACGCTGGCCAAAGTGGGGTTGGGGCAAAAACATTCTGTGGAAGTGTTGTCCCATCCCTGGCAGTGCCCAAGGCCAGGCTGGGCATTGGGGCTTGGAGCAGCCTGGGATAGTGGAAGGTGTCCCTGTCCAGGGCAGGGGGTGGCACTGGATGAGCTTTAAGGGTGTCTCTTCCAACCCAAACCATTCTGGGATTCCATGAAATGGGCAAAACTTCCCCAGAGGAAGTTTCTCCCTGTCTCCATTAGTGGCTGGAAGTAGCTCCCAATAATGAAGGAGTTAAAATGCTTAAATTTGTGTGTACTTTTCCATCGGTGTGGATCTTCTCCACTCTCTCTTTTGGAGTTCTAAGTATTAATTTCAGTGACACTTTTGGCACTTGGTTCTATACATTGACACTGCTTCAAGGATGACATAAACAGAATAAACCTTTCGGAATTTCTTGGTGTACTGACAGCATAAACAATATTGATTTTTAATCTTTTTCGATCTCTCAGTGGTTTTGTACATTTCTCACATTCTTTCCCCTCAATTATTCTTTCTCACCTGTCTTAATTAGGATGTCCTGGTCTGGCTACAATAAACCTGCAGGTATAATTTGAGGTCTGCAGCCTTTTTTCCATTTCAGCTGAGGAGTTTTATGTTTATGCAGTCTTAGTGGCACAATTAATGTAGGAGTAGCAATAAGCAAATCCAAAATTTAATGCACCTTCAACAAGGTTGATTTTGCTGCTCTGACTCTTGCTTTCATCCTCAGTGGTTTTATGTTGAGAATGCATCATTAGACAGGCAGAAGATGGAATGGGACTAACCTGGCAGCTCTGCTGGGAGCAGGACTTCTACTTTTCCTGGTTTATTATTTTTACTGTGCCAGTTAAATGATGCATGTCCTGAGCCTCCTCCAAGGGAGTGTGATGTGACCGGTCTTTGTTGACTGGAGCTCCCTGTGCCCCCTCCACTGGGCCAAAATGGAGATGAAATCTGAGTTATTCATCCCTTCTCTGGGTTATTCCTGAAATGCTCAGCGGGGAAGAGCAAAGCATGGAGCCAAAGTGCCAGATAAAAAGTCAGCTACTAAAAAGCTCGTGTTTTCAGCTGGCTGCATGTAAAGTTTATATATAAAGAAGCAGGTATGTATAAGAGTAGTTTTAAAAGCAGGGAAATATGTGCATCCTTATTAGACTTTGGCACTGTTCTTTAGGAGATGTTATGCTCTGTTATAATCCATGAGACATGGATTTTAAATATTTGCTTGGAGGGGGGAGGAGGTTTTTTTATATTTTAAAGCAGGGAAGGAGATCTTTGGCTGATCGTGTGGTGCCAGTGATGCCTTAGGTTTTAACTTTTCTATTTTTCAAATCCTGCACTGCCTGGTGTGTAACTCTGAAGTTTCTTGTAGCCTGTTAACTTCTGCTCTCTCATGCCAGGCAGACATAACAAAGCCTCTCCAGGCCTGCTCTCCAAGGACACTCAGACTGTCCTAGGCCCAAAAGTATAAACCAAAAGCTTCTAAAGGGGGGGCAAGCTTGGGGAAATGACATCATTAACTGAAGCTTTAATTGGAGAATTAACCCTGATATGCAAATGAACCAAACCTATAAAAGTGTGAAGAACTCATGACCTGTTGTCCATCTTGGGGTCCCTCTTGGCAGTAGCCCCTGGCCCCCAGGGGGTACCTTTGAAGGCCTTTCAAATAAATACCTCTTTTATTCCCTTACTCCTGTCTAGTCTCTGTGTCTAGGAGGCCTCTTAAGGCATCACCAGCACCCAAATGATGGAGTCCAGGTCTTGCTGTTCTTGCACAAAAGGGTTTTTGGTGTGAATCCCACTGGTGGTGTTTGTGGTTGTGCTGTTCTCCAGCCCTGCTCCTGGATCAGCTGGTCCCTGTGGTGACATCTCTGTGTAGGTGTCTGTGTTGTGTGCACAGGTGAAAAATGGCCAGATTATCAGGGAACACATCACTCCCATTGAAAATGGCAGCTCAGGAGGAGAAATCCTCTCTGATCCTCCAAATAAAATAAGGGTGCTTCAAAGAGCAAGGGTCTGCCAGAAATGGCCAGGTCTGCCAGGACTCTTACTGGTCCATCAGACTGATTTATGACATGTACACCACAGCTCAGCCATGAAGGGGGATTTATAGAGTGCAGGGGCCTGTCTGCAGCATCCCTCATCAGGCTCCAGCTGGGATGGAAAATCTGACAGTAAACAAACCAGCCAGGTGCTTCTGCACCTGCAGAGAAGGGGGAAAGAGGTGCATGGGGCCAATATCCTGCTGAAATGCTGCATGTGCTTAGCTCTGCAAACTGGAATTAACCTGCCTGGAGGTGATGGGGCTGGTCCTGGTGGTGTGTGGTAGCAGAACGGGGATTTTAATTTGTGTTTGTTGGTGAAGATGAGGAGAACCGAGGTTGATGCTGGAGATCTGATGCAGAGAGGTTCTCTCTTTACCTGTCAGGAGTATGATCTCTCTCCAGCTCGGGTATCCTTCTCTTCCCGGGTGCCTTGTTTCCCTGAGGACCACAAAACCAGGCAGTAATTAGTGACTTTAGCACAGATAAATATTTTTGAATGTACTGAAGCAAAGTGAGGGCTGGAACAGCCAATGTTTCAGTGTTTGAAAGTAGCCCAAAGGGAAAAACCAGATTCTTAACCAGCAGTGCCCCTGCTTCCAGTGAGGCTACGTAGGAAAGCATCCCAGGGCCATTTGGCTCCAAGGGAAAAAGCTCCTCTCCTTCCTTTTGGTTGCATATTAGACAATTATTTTTTACTGGCACAAGCTTCCCTGGGCAGTGGTGAGTCCCCAACCCTGGAGGGATTTAAAAGCTGTGTGGCTGTGGCACTTGGGGACACGGTTTAGTGGTGGCCTTGGCAGTGCAGGTTTAAGGGTTGGACTCAATGACCTCAGAGACCTTTTCCAATTGTATGATTCTTATTCTCTGACTTTTCTGGAGCACAATTCTGTGGGTGAGGGGGGATATGGCCCTTGCCCAAGAAGGAAGCAGGAAGGAAAAGGGTGTGGGGTCCAAGTAGCTGCTCCAGAGACTGTTCATGCTTTTTTATTTTTAATATCTATATATTGAAGTAAAATATATAAGCAGCTTCCCTGAGGGGAAAAGCTCCTGAGACTGGCTATTCTCCTAACCACTGGACATCCTTCTCCTTCCTAATGCATCAAGGAAGAAGCTGGGAGAGGTCAGAAAAACACAACCTGCTCTTTTCATATTTTCACCACACTTTCACCACGGAAAGATTTCGACTCGTGCGCCTCATTTCTTTACGTATTGCAAAAAAACTCATGGCAAACATAAATAAGGAAGATGTGACTCGGGCTTGTCAAGCCCCTCCATTAATTACAGCTCAGGAGCCATAAATATGGTCAGGGATAATTAGTAGTGTGGAGAGGGTATCATTAATCCACGTTAGTGCCCACCACTGGTGTCTGAGCTCCCGTCCTGCAAAGCATTTCAGGATTGCTTCAGCGGAACTGTTTACTCAGAAACCTTGGTGCACCAGGGGATTTCTCCAACAGCTTAAATTTAAGCACGTGCTTAAATGCTTAGTTGAACAAGACAGCTTATTCTTTCCAAAAGTTTATGTTCGCTTTCCTGGGAATACAGTCATTTACTTTGCTTTTTTTACAATAGTGAATACTTCTGCAGAGCTCTGGAAGCTGCGTTGTTGAGTTAAAAAATCCTATCCAGTTATCTGGAAAATGCTGGGCTTTTTCACAGAAATAGATCAGCAGCCTTCAGGAATACATCAATTTTAGGTTTTCAAGGACAGGCACAACATAAATAACCTGTGGTGCAATCACCTGTTACTGTTTATGATGCCACAAAGATAATCCAGATGAAAATGCAGCCTAAACTCAGCACTGTATGGATCAGCTAAGTGGGAAAAGGGGATGTTCTTAAGTCTTGGGTTAGGATAATACAAACAACGCTGTATCTGCAGAGCTACACTTCGGGTTTTGTTACGTAAATAAGTTTGGCAGCAAATATTCATCAGAATGTGCCAGTGGGATTTTGTTTTGAAGAAAAGGAATGGGAAGAAGAAAGCATCTACCATGCTGTTTTAACAACTGAGGAAATATTGAGGCTGTCACTGGTTTATTTTTGCTGTTCCTCCTGTTTTGTCTTTTTAACGTCTCTTCCAACAAGCCAGAAATTACATATATTGGGGTCCAACTGGGAAGAAAAGCTTGTTTCAACCTATGTAAAGACACTAAGCATATGTTGAATTTATTGGCCAACTGGTAGTGTCCTCAAGGCAGCTTCACCAATAAAGTAACTCCAGAGCAAAACAAAAATGAACTGTGCGGAGGAAAAGTGTGTTTTCCTAATTAACAACAGCATTTGTGGGGAATTTGGCACAGGCTGAGATGCGATAAGGGCAAATACGAATTGTAGACAATGGCTTGCCTCCAAAATGTCTTACTGGGAACAGCTTTTATTTAGCAAATGATAATGTTTAATGAATGTGAACACGCTCGGCATTTATAATGGAAATCTCCTTGCTCCTCTCTGAGATCTCAGTCGAGCTTCTGTGTAGCCATCCTTTGGTGATTTTGTGCTTTGAGAACTCCCAAGGAGTGAGCTGGGACACAGGGCTGTCTCCTGTGCCCAGCAGGGTGCCTTCTCTTGCTGTGTGGGCTCAGCAAAATGGTTTGGGTAGCTCAGAGGTTGGAGCAGACCAAGAACCTGATTTCAGACCAAATCCCAGAGCACTGTGTGCTGCTGGAATGGCACCAGGAGGGAGAGGGTATCCAAATGTCTCACTGAGGGAAATTGTTGAAACTGGAGGATCTGTGTCACCCTTTGGCTATGATCTCACAAGTCCTGGCTGCAGTTGCAGCCACCAAGGGTTATGGAATCATGGAATGGCCAGTTTGGAAGTTTATCCAGTTCCAGCTCCTTGCCATGGGCAGGGACACCTTCCACTATCCCAGGCTCTGCTCCAAGCCCCATCCAGCCTGGCCTTGGACACTTGCAGGGATGGGGCAGCCACAGCTTCTCTTGGAAATCCACTCCAGGCCCTCCCCACCCTCACAGGGAGCAATTCCTTCCCAAATCCCATCCAAACCTCCTCTCAGTTGGAAGCTGTTCCCCCTTGTCCCTGCATTCTGTTGTAACAAGTCCTTCTCTGTGATTCTTGTTGGCTCCCCGGGGGAAAATCAACAAGAGGAAAGTGCTCCCATGGTTTAAGGGAAACCAGCAGCGGCTGATGCAGTTTTTTACTGGATTCCTTGGATCATGTGAGATGCTGAAGATGGGAGGCTGAGCAAGGGCAGATTTGGGCATGGCTTGAGGAGTCTTTTCTGGCAGTGCTGAGATAAAACAAGCAGCTTCTGACACTTGTACTGAAAAAGTCCTTAGACGAAGATGTTCCCAGTGATGAATAAACTCTTGGTGAGTGAGGGGCTCTGATCTGCAATCCCTGTTGGATTTAGGCACAGCATCCAAAGAGGTTACAGCTCCCACAGCTGGCTCAGAGCCTGCAGCAGGTACAGGAAATCCAACAGGGCCTGGCAATCACAGCCCTCAAACCCAGCCTCTCCTCTGTTCTCACCCAGCTTCTCTTCTGGTCTCGTTCTCGAGGGCTTTGTGCTTTTCAGTAGTTTTGTCAGAGCCATTTGTGGTTTTTCTTTGCTTCTGCCCGGCTTCACCAAAAAGGCATCTCCAAAGCTTTGTTGGGGCCTATTCCAGATGCAGGTTTTACACACCTAGGTTCTCATGTCCCCCTTTCCTGGGTTTTCTGTGTCTCTCTCTTTTTTTTTTTTTTCCCCCTGAATTCTGGCCATGCCTTTGTGTCTGTGTGGGTGTGTTCATTCCCAAAGCATTGCTTTACCTGCAGTGAGCATCAGAAAGAAACCCTTGGGGGAGCCGAGCAGGAAAAGCAGCACAATGGGCTTCACAGACAGCACCCTGATAAGCTCTTAAATGTAACTTCCAGGTCAGTGACTGCCACGTTCCTCACTCAGAGGCCATCTTCTTTCCAGCCTGTCCTTTCACAGTGCTCCCAGTCCCAGCTTGGTGATCCCTGGCTGAGCAGGGGATGAGCTGCCACTGTGCAAAGAGAAGGGAAATGCACTTTGCAGCAGAGCTGACCCCCATTCCTCTGTTTCTGTCGTATCCTCATCCCCTCTCCTGTGACAGTCACCAGACCAGGAGCTATCTGGGGGAATGGGAGATTCCAGGAATCCAGCAAAGTGTGCTTCTTAAACAGGACACTCTGCTCTATCCCCTGTCAGTGCTGGGCCATAAAGGTGGGGCAGTCTGTGGGTGTGGGAAGCTTCCAGCTTGGAAAGAGGCACAGGATCTGTGACTCCAGTAAGAGCAGTGTGGTTTGTTGAGTATTAGGTGCAATCTAATTAGTTTGGGTATTTCCAGACCAGTCTGCTGCTCTGGAGACCCACTTGGCATGAGAAGAACAGTTTTTTCACCCAGGTTCATTCTTCCACAAAGCTGGCAAATGGGATTCTTATCTTCAGGAGTTCTAAGAGCAGCTCTTGGTAGGGTTAAGTGTCAGCTTTTAGCAGTAAGTGGTATTTGAAGGTTTGGGAATCAGTGATAAAGTCTTTATGGAAGTAAAGGAGTGGCTCTGGGTATGCCTGGAGCTGTTACATATTGGGTTTTTTTTAATCTAAGAGCTGAGATGTCTGGAACACTGACTGGAAGGGAAAAATTTCCCTTTAGAGTTCAATTCCAAAATGTCCTCGCTGTATCCCCACAAAAGGGACTTTCAAACTCAGATTGGTTCCTGTGGGTCAGGCAGATTTTGGGTTTTAATATGGATTTGACAGAAACTTCCTGAGTTGTGAACTACTCATCTTAAGGCTTGGAAAGGCACAGAACACCCACCTCTGGTAGGGACTATACCCTGACAAAGAGAGCAGAAGAAACCCCTCCTTAAAACAGAGGGAGTGGCCAAACGTGGCATCAGGAATTTGGGATGACAGTCCCTGGACACAAAATTCCACCTGTAACACTTCTCTTAAAGAAATTACTACCCTTTCAGTGCCCGCTGCCAGAGTGCAGGAAAAGGTGTGATTTCTCTGAAGAATGCTGAATATGCCAATTTTTTTTTTGGCAGGGGGATGTTTCACATGGTACTCCAGCCATGCTCCTGGCTACAACAGGGACCTGAAACAACCACCTGTTATTTCATGCTGCACAGCTGAGGGGCAGACATATGGGACTTAGGATGTGGCTTGAAAAATGAGAGGTTTTTTTGCCGAATAAATAAATTAACGAGCTATTTCCAAACCTTTCCAGCTCACATTATTCTTATTATCTAGAGCAGGTTATCCTAAAGCAGATCTGCAGTCTGTGTGCACAGGTATGTGCTGGCTTGGTTTATGACTGAGATATTTATGCAAATACTAATTGGAAAAGGCTTTTGCCAATGCTGAATGGACAATTTAAGTGGCTTTGCACAGGGAGGATGTGTTTTGGCTAACACCGCATCTTTCCTTCCATTCCCCACTCCTCAGATAGAACTGTTTTGGCTTGGGTGGGGTGTTTTGAGATGAAATCTGTAAGGAATTTGTTTTATCTAATTAGTTCTTCTTTCCCTGCCTCATTCTCTCAGGCTACTGGCACAACTTGGGAAAATAAAAGTTAAATAACCTCCTTCCACCCTAAGCTATTCCAACCCTACACTGAAGGGAAAAAACCCAAGCCAGCCCCTAACATAAAGCTCTGTAATTCCAGTGGGACATTTTGGAGCAGGGCACTGTCCAGCTGATCTAAATGTGTCTGCCCATGAAAACTTGGGGAAGATTGTTGCAATATTTTGTCTGTATATCTTAAGCCCCCCCTATTTTTGAAACAGATTTAGGAATCCATTTGGGATCAGCTTTCAGAGCTGCCCCAGTCTTTTCTTATTTGAGTGTCCCTGCACGTTTGTCAGGTGAAAGAGCATTTTTAAAGATAATTTGAGTAGAAGTAGAGCAACAGCAAGTATTTGCTTGCTAAAAAGGTATTACAGAAATGAAATACAGCATGAGATTAGGGTTGGCTATTTGCCCTGAGGGTTTTAAGTGGATCTGCTGATTGAGTGGTGGGGTGTAAGCTTTGAGTTATTTTGCACTGACATGATCTCTAATTTAAATGCTTGGGCAAGGAGTTTAGAGAACCACAAGCTGTGGAATTCTTCATACGATAATGCTGTAAAACGAGATGTGAACATGACGTGCTGTGTTGGGGGGGGAGTTAAACCTATTCTTTATGCCTAAATAAACTTGGCTTAATTGCAAATTCCCAAAGCCTTCAATAGGATGTAGTAACCTAATCAGTACCTGGCTGTGTGTGATCTATGTGGTGTTACAGACAAATGAAAGGTTACATCAAAACCTTCCAAGGGAATTTTTTTTGGTGTACAGTCTTGAAACATAATAACCAGCCTTTATTTGGGAGGGGAACAGTCAGCAGCTGGAAAACTTAGTGGCCTCCAGATCCCTGTTTTCCTTGGAAAACTATTAATCTGAACTGGTCACCTTAAAGAGAGGGATTGCTTCCATTTTGCTGTTTGACTGCATCCAGGGATTTCAGGAGGGTGAAAATCTGAAATACTTCATAGTGATTTATCTCTGGAATAGCTCAACTTGTCCTAAGCAATATTTATAAAAAGTTAAAGGGAGTTAAGGGAGAAGGCCCTGAAAATAGCCACAGGTGAAGAGATTTTTCAGATGTTTCTGACTTGAGATTCAGGAAATGTTTAGGGTTGATATTTGTACTTGAAGTTTGCACTGACCGCCACTGTCCCTGGGCAGGGAATTGAGACTGCCCCTCCCTTCTGCCACCTTGCTGCTCTTACCTTTTCACCTTTCCCAGCTTTACTCTGTCTGGCACCTGTCTCTCCATCCACAGCCTGTTTGAGTTTCAGCAGTTTCTCTTGCATCACTTCATCGACCTGCTCAAGACAAACACAGCTGAATCTTCCTCAGTTTTCTCTTCTGTCGCTTCACCCCAGACAATTGTTCAGCTGAACGAGTGTGAAAGCAAAGAACAGGTAGTAGGGACTCTGGAAGGAGGGAAGGTCTGTGCCAGGGCCAGTTCTTACAGCTGGAGAAAAATATACACAGGTAATGCACATGATTAGTGTCCTCTTGCTATTGTATGCACACCTGCACTCTGATCTCGTCCTCCACTTCTTCCCGTTCCCCTTCTTTGATCAGCTCCGGGTCGTGATCCTGGAGAAAATCCGATCTGTTATCTCTGTTCTCCCAAAAGACTGTTATCCAAAAGAAAGAAAAAAGGGGAAAAAGTTACAGAAGCCATTGTTTTCTCCAACTGCTTCTGGAGGCAAAAGAAAGGGTAGTTGTAGGCAGGCTTTATTAAATTATGAGCTGTATGAAAGTAGCAGGCTCTGGGGACCCTTACCACGTTCAGAGCCCTGTTGCATTAGGATCTGTAGATCTTGAGGTTAGGGGATTTCTTCTTTTGCCTCGGGTTGCAAAAGGGTATCAGAATTCAGGAGGATAATGGGATAGTGAGGTTGTCATTTGGAGGCTGTAAAGCTGAAAGCCTGGAGTGTTCTCAATCTCCAAGAGCCCTGTCCCGTGCCCGATGCTGGCATCATTTTATTCTGTTCAACAGCACAGTGCTTAAATCTTTTCCATGAAGAAGGCACAGGGATGGCTCCTGCCCTGAAGGATGTGCTCTCCATGAGTGTCACTTGGCTGGCATGACACAGGCTTGGGGACCAAAGGAAGGGGGTTAATTCACACCACAAAGTTCCCTGCTCTCCCCGTGACTCACTTAAAGCTCCTGCACTCTGGGGAGTTGGCCTTGGTCGTCATTCCCAGGAGGCTGAAATACGGGGAATAGGGGCACTGGAATAGGAATAAAACCAGCACTGAGCTGGGGAAGTGGGAGAGAGGGAGGGGACAGCGGGTGTGACACAGCAATAGCCTGCAGCTGGCCCACAAGGGATGCACGGCCACGCAGAGGCTTCCCTTTAGGGCATTTTAAGCTCGATGCAGAAATTTGAAGGCAGTTAAGCCCAAAAGAGACAAGACCCACCTGATCCAGCCCCTCTGTTTCAAAGTACTGTGCAAAGGAGAAGTAATAAAAAGACCTAACACCCAGCCACAGCAAATTTGTGAAACTGGTGATGAAAAAAAAGCTCTTTATGATAAAGTACCTAATGATCCTGAGGCGCAGCTCGTTATTTTTGTTGAGGCAAAGTGCAATTTGCTCTTTAGAAAGAAAACTAAATGAAGTCTGACGAGCTTGGTGCATATCTGAGCTCTCTGCTATTAGCAAAGTGCCTCATTTTAATGGAAACACCTCCTTTTTTCCTACACTTCTCGAGCTAATTTGAAGGAAGACAATTCGTATCTCGCATTTCAAGCCCCGATAGTATCTTCCAAAATGACAGCTAATCTCCAGCTGGATGTGCTAATTCAATTTCCAGATGATGTGAAATGACAGTTTTCCACTTTAAGATGTTGGCTCTTCTATGAAGCTGTTTTGTACCAGATATTCTCCCCTGTACCTCTGGCCTGCTGAAGGCACCGTACAAATTCAGAAAGGTTTTAGCATCTAAGTTTTTGCTTATCCAAGACTGGCTGCTCTTTCAATCCACAACAATTTTTCAGGGCTCAGTTCCATGCAGAGGATTTGTAGTTTTACACAAGAGGGAATAGTTCTTGCAGGTGAGTGGTCATAATTTCACCACTGAAAATGGTGGGGACGGAGGAGGATGGGGATGTTTTGGTAATGGAAGAAACTCCAAAGTCCAGACATTTAATTTCTTTAAATTACTTGTGGGTCATCAGAGGCCATGACAGATGTCATGTAATATTTCAGGAGGAGAAACTGATTTGCCCAAGGTAGCTCCTCCAGCCTGGAATTCCAGCCTTGGGGAAAGGGGACGTTGCATAGGAGTTATGTGAATTTTTAAACACTTTCCTGACTGGGTCAACAGGTTGCAAGTGCTGTGTTTTCACAGGAGTACAAGGCTTTAGATATTTATTTTTCATAGAGGGATCCATAGACTTTTCTGTTCTGTTTTGTTCATAATTGTTTGTTGTCATTGTGTAGATTGATTAGTGGTTAATACCCACTGCAGGCAAACCAGGGAGAGTCCCCCCAGACTCTGATGTTACCTGGCAGTGAGTTATCTGAGTGTTATATTAACCACTGGGTTAGAGGTGCCTCATTTTAGTGGAGAGATCAATAACTCATAGGTGTTAGATGCTCTGTTATTCTTTTATAGATCAACAAAATGTTTCAAAGTTAATTTTAAAGGGGGGTCAGGAGGCTAAGGATGTTATGTTTTCACTGGCTGGTCAGGGGAGCCTGGTATTTCGTTACAGGCAGGGTCAGCCAGCTCCAGGAGCTATTTCTGTGCCTGTGTGTATGCAGTGAAATTCATGTCACCTTTTCTAAAATAGTGCATGCTTATTTTGGGATTATTTTATATGCACAGCTAGCTCAGGGCTCAAAGGCAGCCCAGAGCACTCCTGAATCAGCATCCCAGCTCTGCAGGCTGTAGGGAACGCCAGTATCCCTGAAATTCAGAGAACAGCTTGTGACTAATAATTGCAATATATTTATTTGAAGCATGAAGCTTCTCTTGAAATGGCCACTTTGAACCTCCTGGCACAAGGATTTGAATCTTTTGAAGGTTGGTTAAAAATATGCAATATCACCACACCCTAAAAGGAGTATTTGGACACACCACGGAGCGTTTGAACACAAATATCCTCTGTGACACTGAGCAAGTCATAAATATCAACTGGTCCTCTGTGGAATGGGGGAAACAGCACATTGCTGCCTCACACTGCAAAAATACACCCCAGGAAGGGGGAGGTAATGCTCAGCCTTACATCTGCCCCACATAAACTCTGGCTATTCCAGTGTGAGAGGAGATGTCACACAGAGTGGCTGCTTCCAACCACATCATTTAAAAGAAGTGTTTTGGAGCTCAGCAAGTGTGGTTTAGCAACTAGAAAAACTGTCAGGTACGGTTCTGGGAGGAGAAAAGGCTTCATGAATTCCAGTGAAGTTTAGGCAGCCAGCTCTAGCTTGGTAGAGGAGTTAAAACCACAAAGTGAAAAGTTTGTGACTGAAATGTTTAGGTTTTTGTCCAAATGGATCTGTATTTTAAAAAAATATTTAAGTAAAACTAGGAGTAAAGCACCAGTTTCAGGGGATGGGATCACTTTCTTAGCATTAAGCGTTGGGGGGTGTGACAAAACAAAGATGTTTGTGTTTTTGGGCAGCTGTCATTTAGGTAAACTTTGGACACAGTTATAAGGGGCTTTGAATTCCTCCTGATACAAACATTTCTGAATCAAGCTCTGTTATTTCAGTCATCTTTTCAAGATTTCTGCACTAATCAATCTGAACTTCTGTGCAAATGCTGATAGCAAGTGACCTATTTCTACCTAACAATAGGAAAAAAGTTCTCAGTGTGGAAAGAGCAAACTCAAACCTATTTCTTCCTGCATAATTCTGCTACTGAGATGAAAGCAGCCTAAAATTAAAAATACGAGAGACTGCTTGCATTGTTCTGGTCAGATGTTGTTGTGGATTTGATTCTGATGGCCAAATGGTTAGACTAAAAATAAAATAATTTTGGACAACCCCCGGGTAGTTTTGTGTTAGTGCCCTGCAGTACAAAGCCCAAAGTGCTTGTGAACGAGGCAGGGGATTGTGCTGCAAGGAGGAATTAACAGCTGTTTGTTAAAAATAAGTGTGGTGTCAAACAGACCTGGTTCACCAGGAAAAAAAACCCCACCTGAAGTTTAACTGCACAGCTCTAGACTCTTGCTGTGCCTAAGACAGAACTCCAGGTATTCTTTGAAGCCTGCAAGAGAGCTTTTCCACTCCCAGGGTTTCTGGTTGTGCTCTGTGCAGCAAAGGGCTCCTTCTCATGTTCCTTCAGAGCTGGGGAGTAGCTGTCAGCTCTGGCAGGATGGGCTGGAGATGTGTGGGTGTTTAAGTGGGAAATGGGAATCCCAGAGGCACTCATGCTGTGTGAATAAGCCCCAAAAGTTCTGTATTTGCAGGGCTCAGGGCAGGGATCCTGCTGGGAACGGCGGTGCTGGTGTTCAGGTACAGTTTGGGTGACAAATCCCCCATCCCCTCGTAAACCCCCTGCCTTATTACACGAGGTGGTTGTGAAATTTGGGAGTCTCCATGCCTATCAAAGGAACCTGTTGACCCCTGTGGTGTTTTTACTCCTCACTCTGGTATCCACTGCTGTGCTGAGGTTACAGCCAAGCACGTTTGCTCCAAGGCAAACCCCTCCTGCCTCCCTTTTGCTGCTTCCACGCTGCTCCTTCCCAGCTCTGGGGACTTGCTGGGTGGGAACCCCACTCTTGCCATGGCTGGTTTTGAGTTCCAGGTGCCATTTCATCCTTGGCCAGCTATGGAAAGAAGTATGGATGGATTTGATCCTTATCTAAAGCTCCTGCTGCCTTCAGCGGGGTTCTGACGTGGTATTTGACACTAGATGGGATGAAAAGCTCCTTTTCTAGCCAGAAAGCTGCTCTATGATTTATAATGTGTAAGAAAATCCTAATTGTTACAAGTCAGAGGTCAGGCCAAACTACTGATGCACATTTAGCAAGTTGTTCACTTCTTTCTCTCCAGCCAGCTCAAATCAGGCAGAAAACTTGACGCCAGTAATTTGTCAGCAGGAGGGAATAATGGAGACTTTTCATACGAGGAATTTCAGCAAGGCACTCATTCTGAAGAGTGGAGAGCAGAAAAGATATTTTTCCACATTGTATCAGAACAGAATCTGCAGAGATCCAGCAAAAATAACCCCCTTTCCACTTCAGACAAGGGCATGACTTTCATGCCAGCTTCCAGGTGATTACTAAGTCACTTGTGAATCAGGCTGAGCACTGAACACAAGTGTTGAAGAGATAAACAGAAGTATCAAGAGCAGAGGAGAGGATAGAGGAGATCTGGAAAAGAACAAAATGTCCCTTCATGGTTTTTATTAAGAAATCCCTGCTTTTGGGGATTTTTGCTGCCTCTAGGTGGAAAACCAGCCAGGCCCCTTGCTGAAAGTCCCAGTTATGTTTTAATTTCACACACTTGGCATGAAGCAAGTACATTCAAACATATAATCAAAAATAATTTGAGTGGCTGTGGACGCTGTGAAGGAATCCATGGACTCTTTCCACGAGTTCTCCCTCTTGGAGGAGACAGGACAGGGGAAACGTTAGTGCTGAAACTCGATGTACAGTATCGTGCCTTTGAATTATTGGCTATTCTGATGTTGTTTTTGTTGCCCTCAGAAAATCAAAAAATGCCTTTTTTATATGTATTGAAGCACTTTACTTTGTGTTTGTTCACTTTCACCCACAGAAATGTCCCTTCCTGCATGATTAGCTCAATGGTTTTGACAGATTCCTAGGAATCTGAGAGGCTCCCTTCCTAAATACCATTTTTTAATCTAACATCCTCATTTTTATAATGTTCCACACTTTGGGCAGCTGCCCACTTGACCTTACAGGAATGACATTCAGATTAAGCTGATCTGGGAGAACATTCCAGCTGGAATTGTTATCTTTTTCTACTGACCTTTGTACTGAGAGCTTCCTTCCTCCAGTATCGAAAGGAAATTGCTTGGACCCATTTTCCAGCTTTCATCCACTATCTAGAATGGGGGGGAAGTGAAAAGAGTAATTGTTGACAGCATTGTTTCACAGAATTACGGAATGGGTTGGAAAAGGCCCGAAAGATCTAATTCCACCTCCTGCCATGGGCAGGGCCACCTTCCACTAGCCCAGGTTGCTCCATGAGCGAAGGGGTGGCATTTTATCAACTGAAGTCACAAAACTGAACAAGAATTAAACCTCAGCTTGTTTGAAAATGTAATTTAGGGAGGAGAGTTGCAATATTTAAATGGAATCCCCTTTTCAGTGATTTGTCAGGGATTTTTCCATTCCATTCCATTTCACTGCCATTTCCTCAGTTCCTTTTGCTGCTATTGCCATGTTCCTGAAACAGTTTCATTTCATTGAACGGTATTTCTGAGGGAAGAACTTCCCAGAAAATGATCAAAGTTTCTTCATCTCGTATCAGTCATAAATCTCAAAATGTGGGTAAGGTAATAGTTGATAAAGGGAGATGAGATCACTGGTTTGGGGAGGAGGTGAATGTGGATTTACATGAGACAGCACAAGGTGGATCAGGATTTTGCTGAATAACCTGCAAACCACTTGTTATCAGCGAGATATAAAGCGCAGCTCCTGGGATAATTAAAACTAAACACCCCCCTAAATAAGCCCTGTAATTAGGGGCATATCTGCTACCTGCAGGTATAGTTGCAACCCCATTATGTGAGTTATCAAATATCTTTTTAATTAAAGTATTATTACAGTAATTACAGTTGGGGCCCAGAAGGAGAGGCAAAATCTAAATACATTTATCACTTCCACGCTATAGATGCATTTGAAAGACACTCAGGAGTTTCTTGACTGAACATCAAGAACTGTTTTGGTAAAGTATAAGGAAAAGTTTGAGGATTTGAGCTCGAATGCCCAGTTACTCAAATGTATTTGCAGTTTTACAGGGTGTGGCACTTTGAGGTTCATCTTTGGCTCATTTGCAGTAGGCAGAATCCTTCTTTTATCATTTTTCCAAGGTGTTTTATAGAAAATGATTAAACCATGATGTTCTGAGAGGAAATGTGTCAACTATTAAAAAACCCAACAAACAAATTGCCCCCAAACCAGCCTAAAAATGGTTTCTTCATTTTTAGCCTCTTAATGGAACAGGACACATCAACATTTTATTGTTATAAATAAGCCAATGAATCATTTTAGTTATTTGCTTCAGTGATTTTATACACTGACATAAATAATACTGTTGTGTTAATTCAGTTGTTTTTAATCAAACCCACTCTCTTGTGTCTAAGGGACAGTTGCAGGATGCTGTTCTGTTTTCCCTCTTGGCTCAATTTAACAGCCTAAGAGTAAATATAATAAAAAGAACTTTTCCTTCTAAGCCAGTTCATGTATTTTTTGATTTTCAGTTGATTGGTTCCATGCTTGTTCTGTCTGAAATGTGTTAAGGCACCTTGAACCAGCAATATATGTTTGAATTTAAGCAGAAACGTGGGAGTAAGAGTTTCAATCTGTTCCTGAGGCTTTCCAAAGCCAGCTCTGCACCAGGTGATTCCCATTCGACAGCAGGGGAAACTGAATGCACTCCACTGTGCACATTTCCTAGGGACATTTTCCTGACAGGTTTCACTGAGGACAGGAATGTGCCTCCCTGTCAGACCTTTCTGGGTGAAATTCAGGGATGCACAGCCGTGCTCACGTTCAGTGAGACAAGCTCCAGCAGGTTACTGGGTGAGGCGGTCCAGACTGGTTCTGCTTTTGGAAAGAGGGATTATGTGGGGGTGAAGCCGTGGTTGTTTTTTTTCCTTAGGTGCCTAATGGGAAATCAAATCAGCACCTTGCAGAGAAAAGAAAGGGGAGTTGCTTTGATATCAAATACTCTTTGTAAAGATTGCTATCAGGCTTTTCAGAAATACTTAGATTTCCTTCTGGGATCAAACTTTTGTTTTCTTTAAGAGCTGAAATTGGGAGCACAGCTTTTTTCTGCCTGCATCCCTATGACTTATAGCCTATACTTATTTTAATAAGAGTCCTGCTGTTAGAACTTCTCCAAATACTTCTCAACTGGTTTAAGATACTCCTTTTTTTCCCCCTGTCAGTGCTATAACCTTGGAGAGAATGTTCCCTTTGTTCTTTCTCAATGAACCATAGAGAACCTGATATAATGGCTCAGAATTTTACTTGACAGGACTTGTGTGATGGCTGAGGAGATGGGAATGACATGAAGTTATAAAACCCCAGAGCTCTCTGCTGTTATTTCACCCCATTTCAAAACAGCCTTGCAGAGGCTGCGAGGGGATCGAGACACATTTTTGCTGTTGTTGGTTCTAACCTACTAAAATGTGCAAAACCAAGAAGGAATCAAATTTTACCCTGGGAAAGTCAGGTTTTTGAGCAGATGGGGGAGGTGCCATCCAGTTTCAGGAGCTTCACCAGTGCTGACAGTGTCACCCAACAAACTGGTCAAAGTGACTGACTGGAGTGTGCCCAGAGCTTGAAAACATCTCCTGTTTGCACAGGAGCAGCCACAACCCTTCCTAGTTAGCAAATTTAGGCAGTCCGGCTTAAAGAGTTTGAAAAACATTTATGTATTTGCTCCTTCAGCCTGCTGTGTATTTTCATGTACAAAGGGGGAAAAAAACCCCACTCCAAACCCCCAAATAGTGTTTTCAAGGTGCTCATTTACAAGTTAACATTTAGGTATCTACCTTGTGATTAAATTGACTGATGTTTCCTAAATTCATGTAATTTAGGTTCCTGGCTAGATGTTCTGAGAGCTTTGGCCAGATTAATGGATGTTGTCCAAGAAAAGCATCTTTTTTTTTTTTTTGATATATATTTGTTCTAGGGTTAGGCCTTCAAATTAATTCGTGTAAAACTTGCAGTGAAGAGTAAGCGTTGCCCTAGAAAACTCCCCCTTCTCCTCCACATATTTAGTGAGAGATTAATGACCCTTATTAAAAATATATATATTGTTTCAACTTTTGTTTATTCTACAGAGTAAATGAGAAACAAAAGCTGCTGCTTCAGCAAAAGCCTACAATTTTTGTTGCACAGCTTGTTTTTGAAGATGCCCTTTTTGGTCACTGTTCTGTTTCACAGGTGTTCTGCTCTGTGAAGTTGCTCCTGAAATAATTTGGAAGCATGTCTTCTGTGAAAGCAGCCCTTTTTCTCCAAGATTTCAGGGGGTATATTGTACATTAAGTGGTGGCTACTGACATTTGAAACAGAAATAGTTCCTACCCTGAGAATGTGGGCTGAAAATGCATGGCTTATTTACAGGTTTATGAAATGCTGGTTAATGTGGTTTAAAAATCAGTTTGAAATCCACACAAGCTCTGAGGTGGGATCTGGGTGAGACTAAGGCTTTAATTCCTAATTCTGCAAGGGGTGGCAGTAATGAACTTCTCTGTACCCACATTACAAGTGGGAATGCTTGGTTACCTCTTGGTTACCTCTCTGACTGTCCTGGCAATGATCTCAAAGCCCTAAAGTGTATTTTGCCCTCATTTATGTCCCTGACAGTCTGCACCTCCATCAGCTCTTCCCACTGAGCTCAGTCGTGGCCATTCCTAAAATATGAGAGGTAAAAAGTTCCCCAGAATCATGGAGGTCATGGAAAGGCTGAGAGAGACCAACCTCAGCCAGTTTTTTGTCCCCTGAACCCAAGCCTGGAGCTTTGGTGACCAGTTCAATGTCACTGAACAGCCTCTGCCCACACCTGAGCTTTGTCTCTGGCTTCACAACCTGCTTTTATTGCCTTACTTGCTTTCCAACTTTTGGTGGCTTTTTTACTGCTGGCCTTTCCTTTTCTTCTTTTCCATTCTTCTCCTTTTCTTTTTTCTCTGCCTCCCTTTTGGCAGCCAGTTCTTCAGCCACCTGAAAGACACAGGGAGGAATGTGATTGGGAAAACACAATATCCAAGAGGCTGCACTCTCTGAATTCCAGACCATTAAAAGAAGCCTTTTTGTGCTTAGGGCACCTGCAAACTCCAGCAGAGGTGCTGACTATCCCAATATATCATCAGGAAAGGGCTGATTCCTCTGTCCCAAACCATGAGGGCTTTTATGGAGCAGGACCAGTTCCTGAAGCCATCCAGAAGCAGAATATTCTCATGACACACGACTCAAAGTTCCCTCTGGACTCAGAGCCAGATTATGAATTTGTCCTGGTGTTTGTAAGGCAGATTGATTTTTATAGGGATGGATTTTGAGAGACTGCCCCGAGGTGTGTCTAATTTCAATATGTGGCTAAAGACTGAATTGTTCTAGTGGGTGAGAGAGGTTGGGTAGAGAGATTGTGACAAACTCTGACAGATCCACATGGATAGCTCAGCATCTTTATCCCTGCAAGCAAGCAGCAGCTGATAACTGGGTACAGCTCCATCAATTCCCTTCTCTTTAGTTCCTGGCCATTTATACTTTATTATCTGAAAAAGGCAGAGGGTGAAAATTTGCTGCTTCTACCATTCTCTTGTTTCTAGGCATCTTTCTTGTCCCTGAGAGGAATTCTAAGATCATTTACTAATGAGTCTAAATCAGAAAATCCATTGAAGTTTATTAATGGACCACTAATATTGGCAGTACCATGAAAGAGTAGCAAAGTAAACATTTCCAACTGTAAGGTGTGTTTCCTGAAACAGTGAAAATACCTGTTTTCTCAGGTTATACCTTTGAATGTACTGGGTGCTGGAAGGGGACAACGACAAGGGCTGTGCTTTGCAGCCAGGGCAGTTCCATTAGTGGCTCTCCCCAAGCATTTCAGTGTCTTACATTTAATTAAATATGGTAATTCAAACCCCAAGCAGCGCTCCGTCACATCTCGCTGTGACAAGCAGCGAAGCGTTTCATTCCTTGGGATAGATTAACAGATTGACTGGAGTTCAAAACAGGTTTTTAGTGTCCCAGTGGGCCTGGTGCATCCAAAACCAACAGAGCTACTCTGTGGACACAAAAATGCTGCTGCTACCAAGGATCTTCTTGCTATTTTCTAAGCCCGTGAGAGACTTTTCTCTCTCACAGAAGAGGTAGCAGAGTTATGTAAACAACCAAACACCTGCAGCCTTGAAAAGTCTTGTTTATAGTCCAGTAGAAAAATATTTTGACAATGGATGTTTTAGGATTTTAGCCAATCACCCCAAGGGGTGGCTGATCCTTTGTCCAATTAGACTATGAAGAAAAAAGTCTAGAAAAGAGTTCGTAAAAAATTAAATAAATCAATCTTGCTGCACAGTTCCTGCCTGCTGGATCTTCTCTCCTCCTCTCTACGGCTGCGGGACACGGTGATGTACCCTAGGACTGCAGTAATACTACTCCAAGTGTATCCTTTCCTGTAGTATTCCTACCCAGCCAGAAATCCAACCTTGTCACCTCCACCTCTGCTCTGCTCTGCCTGCAGAGGGTAACCAGAACCACTCCCAGCATCTCAGAGGTGGCTTTATCCAGCAGGGTACCTGTAAACACACACGTGATTGACAAAAGGTTTCAATTTGCAGCAGTGCCTCTGCGTTCTACGGGCAGCATCTTAAGTGCAGCCAGACTCCAAATGGAAGGATCTGCTGTCATGGTTTTGCACAGATGAACGATACTGGAAGGGGTTAGACAGAGTTTCTGTTCTCATGAACCTGCTGTGGTGGCACTGAAGTGTCCTCGTCCTTCTGCCTGGCCTTGCTGCAGCTTCTCCAGCTCTGCTCCCACTTGTGCTCCAAGCAGCTCCAGGATTGCAGCGGGCTGGGAGCTGGGGGAAGTATGGGTGTATCTAACCTTGAGTGCCTTCTGCTCTGTCCTACAGAACCACTTCCCCTCCAGCTGCAAGGAGCTGCCTGAACAATCTGACAGAAGAGGAGGAAAGAAAGGCAATGGCAAGCAAAGGTGAGTGTGAGATGAGTACGCAATTCACCCACATTTGAGTATGGGGGTTTTTTCCTTCATAGTGGAAAGAGAAGCAGATGTCTTCCTAAATTGTTTTGGACTCCCCTTTTCTTTGCTAGGTTGCCTATTTTTGAAATGATGCAGAAAGCAGTTAGCAAACTCTTAATATAAATGAGGAAGACACTGTCATTCAGTGGGAGCAGATGAATTTTAGCCTCTTACTATTTTTTCCCAGTCTTTCCTAGGACTTCTACTGTGCCAGTGATGATTCTTCTCCAGTAACATTTTCTTCAGAGACTGAAAAGACATTTTCCTTTAAGCTGATACCCCATAAAAGTTGAATTGACTTTTCTACATCAGTTCAACCATATTTTCTAAAATCTTGCATTGCAAATCTCCTTTTTTTTTTTTTTTTGGAAAGAGCTGGGCACTAAACCAGAGTGCAGCCTATGAATGAAAAGTCTGATGCTGCTTTATATGAGCCAAGTATAAGAAAACTTCCAGCTGCCAGCAGGACTCACTTGTTCTGCTGTCCTCAGCCACAGGAAGTTTGGTGTTGGCTCAGGTGAGGTAATATTCGAAGTAAATGTTCTTCTTCAGGAAGAAATCCTTCCCTTATTCCTTGAAAGAAGACCTTACTTGAACTTCTTGCCTTATAGAGTTGTGGGTATAAAAGAAAAGCAGGGGTAGAGAGTGAGTTTGGGAATGCTGGATCTCCAGCTGTGTAGTGAGAGTGATGCCTTGAGAGGCCACCTAAAAACAGAGGCTAGACCAGAATAAGGGAATAAAGGTAGGTATTTATTTGAAAGGTCTTCAAAGGTACACCCTGGGGAGCCAGAGGCTACTGCCAAGGTGGACCCTGGGTCACCAGTTCTTCACCATCTTCATAAGTTTGGTTTATTTGCATATTAGGGTTAATTCTCCAATTATAGCCTCAGTTAATGATGTAATTACCCCAAGCTTGCCCCTCCTCTTTAAAGGCTTTTAGTTTACACATTTTGGGGCCTGGTGTCCTTGAAGAGCAAACCTAGAGAAGTTTGTTATGTCTAACCAGCATGAGAGAACAGCAGCTGACAGGCCACAGGGAACGTCAGGGTTACACACTGGGCAGTGCAGATTTGAAAAATAGAAAAGTTAAAAGCTAAGGCATCAAGAGCAGCCCCAGAGCCTGGCTCTAACACCAGCTTGAACACAAACACTTTCCAGGGGCACAGCCCAGTGTTCCTGGAGGGAAAAGTTCCTCTCTTGGGGTATTAACTCTACAGAAAGAAGTTTGTTGGAACCTAGGAAACGTTGCTTCTTTATGGAGGAGTTTTGGTGTGGGTTTTTAGGCAAGGTGGATTGCTGTCTGTAGGTGATATTTTAAGTGTTGCGCAGTTTAACAGAGGCCAAGTACAGTCTCCCTCCTCCTGCGTGGTTAACTTGAAATAATCACAGTATTTAAAGGCTTTGAGTCCTTCTCTGACACCTTTCTCTCTTTTTTTTTTTGGAATGTTATTTAATACTAGAAATGAGGGGGAGCTGGGAGAGGGGGAAGTGCCTGCTAAATGGCAACTCTCTTGGCTTATTTTCATGGTGATGAGACTTAACGAACTACAGGAAAAGATCATAATTTTGTTGGCAGCAGGATAAGGGCAAAGCTAAAAATTGTCACATCTGATGATTATCTATGGAGCAAAACATAAAAAACCATTAGGGATAGAAATCTGGAACAGATGCAGGGAGATTACACCGATGTCCTGGAATGTTGAATTTCTCTAGAAGAGTAAGTAAAGCAGAGAAAAGCTTCTTTTCAGTCAAGGGACAGCACTTCCTTTGCTGACTGAAGCACCAAGTACTCAGCTTCAGGATGTCTTTGGCAACATCTTTTGGAAAGGTATTTGGAAAATGTCATGGAAAAGCAGTTTGTGCAGAAGGCCAGCTACATTCCAAAGTCAAGTAAGGTCAGGGTTGTCAAAGGATCAAGAAATATAGAATGTATAATAATGCAGCAATGGTTCGTGAAGTGATTAATTTGTATTTTATTTTCCCCAAAGTGTCTTTACCTAAGTCTTATAAAATGCTCACTTTTTAAATACAGTTCAGTCTGGATTTTTCATGGAGTTTGACTTGGGACTAACCAACCCCTGCACAGGAGCTAAAACAGACAAGAGATGAACTCCTGTCCCCCCTGGAGTCAAGGACAAAACTCCCATCAGCTTCAGTGGGGCCAGGATTTCCCTTCCTATGCTGCCCAGTAGACCAGTGTGGAACAAACCCAGGGATTTTTAATATGCAGCTGACTGCAGGCCATTAAAACATTTAAAAAAAAAAATGTTTTACTTGTCTGACATTCAGGTAAAATCATGATTGCACTGAACTTTCTCTGGCCAGCTGCACTGTGGAGATCTTTTAAGGCTGTGACACACATTCTGCTGGCTAAAAAGGAAGAGAAAAGAGGCTCCAAAACTGGTGAAAATCAGATAATCAGTGAAAATTTGTTAGAAAAATAGAGGAAGGGTTTTTTTTCCCAGGGTGCAGGGAAAACAAGCACTGAAAGAACCTCTCCAGACTTCTGGCTTTCATTTTTTCAGGCAAAGCAGATGCTCAGGCAAGGCAACAAAACAGCTGAAGGTGGGAATTGAAAGCTGGGAGCAGGACAGGAAGGTTAAATCCATTTCTCCAGAATCCACCTCCATATCCAGTGTTGCTCGGAACAATTTCTTGTAGTATTTTCTTCCCTAGTTGTGTTTATCCTTGGTGGTAGCAGGTCTCATTAGCATCACACTCCCCAAACCCCTCTCCAGCATTAAGCCCCACTTGCTGGGTGGCTCCTGGCTGCTCCCAGCAGCCAGTGAAGCCTTCTTGACTCTGGCACGTGTTTCTGCTTTAGGGGCTGAATTGAGGATCTCCTTCCCTGACTGGAGACCTCGACCTCAGCAGCCCCTGAACTTGGCTAAAACCAGGAGTATGCCCCAAACTCCGTTTAAGTGAGGCACAAGGAGCTGTTTGCAGCAATTTCCCTGCATTTTTAGCACAGTAGCTGATGGTTAGGGCTGTGCTCTGTGCTGTGCCTGTCTTTACACCCTCCCCAAACCACACAGAGACTGCTGGGTGCCCCAGGCTCTCCTCCCTGTGATCCCAGGGAGGGCTGAATCCAAAATTCCCTATCTGTGGAAGCATTCCAGGCTGGATGGGGCTCTGAGTAACCTGGGCTAGTGAAAGGTGTCAGGGTGGTTGCAAAGAGATGATTTTTTAGGTCCCTTCCAACCCAAACCATTCTGAGATTCTATAAAAATCCTCTTTTACCACACTTGTGTTAGAGAACCAGTTGCAGAAAAATCATGCAACAGTCCTAGAAGTCTTAGAAGTGGAGCTTTCAGGACCACAGAATTCAGGTTTTGACCTCTTAGTTTTCCTAGCCCAGCACACCAGTTCACTCAAGGGCCAAATCCTGCTTCCTGTTTTCCCCCAACAGACTCATTGTCCTGCTTGGCTCATCGGGATGGGTGGAAATGGCTCCAAGTGCCGACTACTGCCTTCAGCTGGGCTTAATCACTTTCCCTGCATGACACCCAGATGATCAGAGGAAGAGATTATCAGCCACTTCCATTAGCCAGAGAGATCAGGAGAGGGATTTACCAGGAAAAACAACCGAGATCACTACAACACACAAGATAAACTAAGATACTTCCTTCACTGGGATGTTAAATTTGCTTAATGAGCCTTGGCAGTAAATCAAGGCTGAGGCCTGCCTGCATAAGAAACTCTTCTCTGCTGTTGTTCTCTACTTCTTGTCCATCACCTGAGCACCTTCAGTCGTGATAAGGTGGCTGCACAGCCTGAAAGGGAACAGATTTTGGTACCTGATTGGAAACACCCTGAAGAAAAAACCCCCGTCCTTTCACTTGCAACAAAAGGCTTTGATCCATAAGATTCTTGGAGAACTAGAGCCACAGTTAGGAAAAACTGCTGCTTAAATAAACACACATGTTTTGTGGCAGTTCCTTCTCCAACCTCATGAAATTTTTTCATGAAAAGAGGGGCAGTACCTGCTCTGGATGCTTTTCGATAAAAATAGCCTTGGAACCACCTGTGTTCTCAGGGGGATAGTCAGGAAACCTGCCCGTGATATGCCTGTGGGAGAAACAAAAGTGGAAAGGGAATTAAAATCCATCATTTTTCACCTGGTTGACAAAGATTTTAAATAGTGGGGAAGCTTCTTATGGTAGTGGCTTTTTGTCCTGTAAATGAATTAAAACAGTCATCAATCCATGTCTGTTATCCCATGGTCCATCAAAACCTGCAGATCCTTAGGGCTGCACATTACTTCCTGGCTGACAGATGCAGATTGAAGTGTTTATACCTGGAAGTGTCCATGGCCAGGTTGGACAGGGCTTGGAGCAGCCTGGGATAGTGGAAGGTGTCCCTGCCCATGGCAGGGGTGGCACTGGATGAGCTTTAAGGTCCCTCCCAACCCAAACCATTCTGGGATTCCATTATTTTATGTTCATAGCCCAACTCTCTTTGCTTTCAACATCCAGCTTTTTTTTTTTTAGGGAAGAGTTATTTTGCTTAAATCAGGTTTTAATCTGCAAGTTCCAGATTGTATTTCCATGTGAGGATTACCACTCCTAAATTTCCGATGGACTTGCACAACTGGATGGTGATGGAAGCTGTGAAGGGGCAATGAGTGACTTTGTGGGAAGGGTTCATGGATAACACAGGGAGCTTCCAGGCCTTTCAGAAAGAGATTAAACGATACAGATAATCATTTCAGCCCCAAAGGCCATTTACACTGATAAGACCCTTTAACTTCCTTCCCTTTTGCTGCTTGTTGGAACATATCTGTAAGATTTTCTGTTTCTTTGGTAACATCAGGAAGGTTTTTCTGTTCCAAAGAAAATCCTGACAGTGCAGAAAGCCCCTCGTGCTACTTTCAAACAGCACGGTAATGTTTCCTCTAAATGAAATTAAATTTCCCTGGAGAAGAAAAGAGCTCAGAAAGGTCAACACGATTCCTAAAAATTGCTTTCATTTTTTTTTAAAAAACAACTGGTACCTTAAGGGACTTTCCTAGGCTGCTGTTAAGCTGCAGGCTCAGTTTTAAGCTGAGATCCTTGGAACAGAGCATCTGTTCTGTTTCTGCAGCACCACGTGTAGGGTTGGGATCTCTTGCTGCTATTAATGCAGCACCAGTTAGGGCAGAATCAACAAACATTCATCCGTGCTTGGGAGCTCTGACTTGTTCAACAATTACAAGTTCTGTATGCAAACAGATGCAAATCCTTGGCCACTGCATTCCCAGAAACCAGCCTGCATCAACAAAGGGCTGTCATTGTTAGTGTGCTTTAAAAAAAATCCATTAAGAACGGGAATTTGGCCTCAAAACCCTGCATGATCTATTATTTAACGTTAGCTCGTGTTCCATTTTTTACAAACAGCCAGAAAATAGCTCAGTTCTCTGTTAAATGCAGCCTTAAACACTGCTACAAGTCTGGTTTACAGTAAAAAACTTCCCCAAATCTGTTATTGAGGCTGTTGCTACTTCAGTGCCAGCTGGGAGGAAGGAAAGGCAAATGCACTGTGGGTGAAAAATCAGCTGGGAGCTCACTGAAAATGATATCAGGGCCAGCTTTCAATATTTATTGATGTTACATTTGGTATTTGTACTCCCTTTTCCACCTTTAAATCATTTACAGCTCTTGGAGATGGCGGGGATTGGAATTAGGTATTTTAAGGTTCCCTCCAACCCAGACCATTCTGTGACATTTACCTTTGGGTATGTATGATGAGTACATCTGAGTGCTGTAGAAATTCTACCATATCCTGAATTTTGGGAAGGGGATTCTGGTTTATAATCTGTATTTTCTGTGTGATTCTTCTCCTCCCAGCTGGTGCAGCTGTTTGTGGTGATGTGGCTCCTCTCACCTTTTTATTTTTGTAGCAGCTACAGCAGGTGCTTGTGTGAAAAAATGAGGTGAGGAGAAGACAATGCCCATCTTTTCGTGGAAAGAGGGTCAGGCATTTATTAACCAGTCAGGGATCAGTGGGGTTTTTGGTTGAGGGCAATGCAGGATGTGCTTTTCCATGGTCATCAGTGACCTGAGAGCAGGCAGTACCAAATATTTTGGTGTTCTACTTCTTCCAGGGCATCTGCTTTTTTCTTGTGCATATCCACTGCTGTCTGATGGCCTGGAAGCAGAGCTCTTAAATCGTATTTCCCTACCCACCCTCTTGTGGGTTTTCCTCTTTCTCTTCTAGGTTGAAATGACCACAGCTTCAATCTTGTGATGCCTGGGAATTCCCATGCGTGACCCCGATAGGCAAATTCCTCCCTTTATGAAACCCTCCGAGTTCAGAGGTTAAACCAGGGATTCGTTTGGCCTGTAAATCTGCCCAGAAAAATGCAGCCATTCATCTTCCTGGTCAAAAGTCCACTTTAAACGTAATGAATCTCAATTTTCATTCCCCCTTCACTTTCTGGCAGCGTTCTGCTCAGAGCCATCACAATGGGTTGTCTCATGCCTTTGCCTTACGATGTAAATTTGGACTCAACTGGACCTAAGTTCTTTGGTTTGCAGTTGGAAAAACACCAGGATAAAATGAGCAGCCAGAGAAGCTGTGGCTGCCCCATCCCTGCAAGTGTCCAAGGCCAGGCTGGATGGGGCTTGGAGCAACCTGGGACAATGGAAGGTGTGGGGTGGGACTAAATGATCTTCAAAGTCCCTTCTAACCCAAACCACTCTATAATTTTAAATTCCTGTATCTTTGTGCCATCAGATAAGCTACACATCACCTGTGGCTCAAGGGGGTCCCACCAGACATTTCCCATGAACAGCTCTTGGATTAGGAGGAGGTCCCAGACATTGTGGAGTGATTCTGAGCTTTCCTCACAATAATATTTATCCAAATAATTTTTAACCACCTTCCCCTTTTGAAACTTCCTATAAACACTGAAATATTCATGGGTAGAGGCAATAATAGGGTAAGAAACTGAACCCAGATGATGCAAGAAGTTGCAAGAAGAAGCCCCAGCAGGCTGCTTTGTTTTGTGGGAAGTGTGGAGGGGAGCTGTGCGATGGGAATCCTGCCTGGTTCCACTGTTGATGGGGAGAGGAGAACATAAAAAGCTTAAGCTCTTGATAACAGGAGCATTAGAGTGTGTAATATATTTGAAAGACATGGTGCATGTCAGAGACACCTAGATCCGAGTCAGAACTCTGTGAATCTGGTACTTATTACTGTCTCAGTGTTTGCAGAGGGGAAAAAAAATATCCAATTGTACTTTTCCAGTGTCTCATAAAAACGTGTAAATGCCAGAACTGGAAGAAGCAACTCTTATTTTCAGTGTGATTGCTTCAGTGGGAGTGCTGACAGCGCGTTAAGCGCTGCAAGCGAAAGCAGAAGCAAATTGTCCTGGATTTCTGAGGGAGGATGCAGTTCTAGTAAAACCAATTGCCTGAAGGAACAAATGAAGTTTAAAAAATCACGTGGCGGGACTGGACTCAGGGGCTGAACAGAAGTAAATAAGGTGAGGAGGAAGGACAGGGCTAAGAAGAAACCTCCTCTGTGTGAGCCAAAGCGCAGCAGCAGCCTGGGAAGGCCCTTACAGCCTCAGGAGCCCAAAGCCTGCAGGCAGGGAGCTGAGGATGGCTCCTGGGGGTGACCTGCTCCCTGCTGTGTGTTCCCAGGCACTGAACAGCAGGCTGCGTTTGGGAGCTGTGCTCTGCTTGCTTGTGCCGGAGTTCAGAGCAGGCAAAAAGATCCTTCTCTGGGTCAGAGCCACTATTTAGCAGCACTGCTAAAGTTTCTGTGCTGAGGAAGATGCTGTAGAAGAAGGGACCTTTGGAAGCTGGTGTGTGAGAAATCCATTACTTTTCTGGAAAGCAGTGAAATCCTGTCAACGGAAGCAGAGCAGGGGCTTGGAAAACAGCTTTACAGAAAAGCCTTCTAACTGGGATGAATGGGGGCCCTAAATCTGAATCAGAGCAGCTCAAGTGGAAGAGTAAAGGGATGGACAAGGATGGAGGGGTGAAAAGATGTGATCTTGCACTCCCAGCTGAAAAAGAAAAGGATGTGATGAGGTTTCTGTGCTGTTTCTCAAATTACATTATGTTCTCTGGTTCACTGTTACTGCTCCAAACCTATTCCTCTTACAATAACTCAGTCCTGTCAAGTGTAATTGAAAAAGAATGATCTTTTATGGTCTGCAGTGCAAATCCTTTAGTCTCTGATCTGTAGCAAAGAGTTCTGGCTCTTCTGGGCTCAGTATTTGTTACAGCACAAAACCCCACATAAATGTCCAAGTTTTAACTAGGTTCAAATGGTTCTCTCATGTCTCCAAATCACCACCAGACTGGGACAAGTCAGTGTGATTGGCAAGCTCTGAATGCTGTGGCACCTCCACTCTCACCTGTAAAATAAATTCTCTGCCTGGGAGATGACCCTACATTGTGCTTGTCTCATCTGCTGCTTCCTCCCTTCCTCGTTTCAGGAGCTTCAAAAATTTTTTTAAGTGTTTTCTCTCAATTCCACATTGCTCAGGGATGGTTATAGTTAGGGCTAAATCTGGCTTTTGATTTATGAGAACACACCATTGATTTAAACATTTTGTCTGGTAATAGACTCAACAAGTTCCTACCTACTCTGTTCTCTGGCGTGGTTTTACATGTGTTATTCTTTCTTTTTGGCTATGGCTTCTCCAGTTAATTGCATAAAAGGCCTTGTCAGGAAAAATAAATTGTTCTTTGGAGGAACAAGAGTGCTTAACTCTTCTCAGGGGAAGAAAGGATGTGGGCTGTGTGCAGAAGAGGAGGCATGAATGATGGTGTATGCGCTGAGTGGAGGGACAGAGGGGTGTTCCATGCAGAAAAGGGACACAGACAAAGAGGGGGGAGCTCTTTAAAGAAATAAAACCCTCATCAGTTTTGTAGTTCTTGCCTGTTTCTGTAACCCCACCTGATATGGATTATCTCAGGCTGCTTAAATAGCAGTGATGGTTTATTTTAGGTGTCTTTGCTGCGTTGTTTTTGGTTTTTTTTTTTTTCCCTTTTTGTGTGTGTGCTTTCTTTAGCTCTTTGAAAACCACTTCCAGGAAAAATAACCTGGGCAAGTACAATATTACTTATAAAGCAAGATTGATTTCCACAGGCTTCTTATCATCTTTAATGAGTTTGGACACAGACACATTACAACTGATGTTTTATCTCAGGTCCTGATCCTCCCAGTGTTTGCTTGTACGCGTGGTTGTTATACATGGAAGCGTTTCAGTGGAGGGTAATTGGAGGATCAGAAACTTTATTGTTCTGGATAAATATTCAGCTTTGAAAATCAGAGATCGAGTGTTGTGAGGCCAACAATGTGCAAGGAAAAGCATTCCCATGGAGGAACGAGGACGCTTTTTGGGTTTTTTGTGGGGAAAGGTGATATCCTTTATTAGAGTAACTATCGTAATTAGAATGGTCTTTGGGGTCCCCGGTGCCTGCCTTAGATCTGAAATGGGAGAAGGCAACTTCAAAGCCAAGTAATAGCTGGGAACAGTTGTTGGAGGGGACAGACCTAAATGAGGAATGTGGTAATTCTCCCTGATAGTTTTATTCCATGTGGTGTTACTGGCCAGGAGAGGTAGACCTTTGGCTGACCCAGTGCGGTTGTTCATAAGCTGCTTGAGTTCTTACAGCGAAAGAGTCTGTTCTGCTTTGTCATAAAGTTATTACCTTTCCAAGGATCCTTCTGGTCTTTTAGGGATAGCAATAGGTAATTAGCAGAATGGAAAAATGGGAATCTCTGTTCCCCTTCAGGTAGGCTGGGGTATGAGCTTTCTCTGCCAGGACTCCTGGTTATCCCAATTCCTGCTGTAAAAACCACGAGGGAAAAGGATTGTTAAAAATTTTCTTCCCTTCGAAATTCTGACAAATCATTCCTGGTTTGAAATAACAAGAGATTTTTCTCCTTGAGATAATTGGAGACATGGATGGTAGCACTGCAAATTCCTCCTGGATTTCTGAATGGAAATTAAAGGCAGCTTGGGCATGAATAATGCCAAGGAAAACCAACAAGACTTATTCTTCCAATATCAGCTTAAGTTAAAAGAAAATCTGCAACAATCAGAAGAAATATTTTGTAATATTGACACTCATGAAACATTCTGGTGCTCTGATTTTGCATGTCCCTCCCTCCACACACTCAAAAAATGTTGCCCAAAGTTTTCTCAGAGCTCAAATTTGAATTCACTGAGGATTGGGAGAAATCACGTCCTGACTGATACAACTGACTTGCTTTGCAAGAGCTGATACCAACTAAGCTGTGCTGAAGGCTCAGACAAACCTAGAGGACATTAAATACACCCACCACAGCATGGAAATGGGAAGAAGATTAAAGGGACTGGAAAGCAGATCCCTGGAAGGTTATTTAGGGTTTTTGGCTTGACTCCTGCAGCGCAGAACAGCCTTGGGCAGAGCTGCTGGTAAACCTGGTGTGAGGTAACACTGAAAGATCCTGACGGATCTAAGGACACCTGGATGTCCCATCCCTGCCCCTGGAGGGAAAACTGACATCCAGCACTGCGCGCGTGCTTGGTTTGAAGATCCTTGAGTGTGTTTCCTTCTCGTTGGGAGTCGCTGATCGTGCTGTGTTTACCAGAGCTGTATTCCTTGAGGGACTGTCTCCAAGGATGGAGGGCTGCTCCCCCTCTTTCCCAGTCAGGCTGTTCCCAGGCTGGTTTCCAGTGCCAGCTTCCTGTTGCCTGTCTCCAGCCTTTGGAGGAATGCCCTCCTGTCGAGCCAGCAGCGAGGAGAGGAGAAGTGGGGTGCGCAGCCCTTCGTGAGGAGGCCCTCAGGGACTGCTCCAGGGCTCTGGGGGCCTTGGCTGATGGAATGACGAGCACACTGAAGCACACAGCTCCCATTAAACTCTCATCTGGTTTGATTTTGTCCCATCTTTCCATTCTCTTCAGAGCAAGGTCAGAAATACAGAAGCTGGCTCAAAGAAACACCGGGTCAGATTCCCCCTGCGTTTACTGAATTCCTTACCTTTGGTCAGCTTCTCCTGCCAGCGTAGAACGCCCGGTCCTGACTCAAATTGGGCAGAATTTCCAGTGCTCAGCATTAAACTTAAGAGACTGAAACAATTATGGGCAGTTTTAAGCCAGATTACTTTAACCCAGACTAGAAGCTTTGTGAGAATAGTTTTCCTGCAGAGTCAGCCAGAGGGAATCAACAGTACTTTATTAACACAATATGAATCCTGTAAAGAGGAAAATAAAGCATGCCATTTTTTCTGGCAAGGCCAGCCAAAAGAAATAACTTGCCCTCCAACATCACAGGTTTCTTTGGGATTTGGAGTGAAATGGAGAATAAGAGAGCATTTTGTTTTATGGGATTTGTTTATGAGAAATTCGAGCAATTGTTTTTGCTTCTTAGAAGTCAAGGTGGACCAGAATGCATCTCTACAGGAGGGCAAGAAGGCTCTAACCTGGCTGCTTTACACTCCTTCACCATGGCCCATCACTTAAAACTGAAGATAATGCTTCTGGAGAGGGTTCAGAAATGGTGGCCTGGACAGGTCACCTACCTAGAAAAGCATCCCCGGCTCTGTGTGGGCTCTCGCAGGACTTTGCCCTCCTCCTTGTTCCAAAATGGTTTTACATCTGCTGCATTTCTTCTGCCACACCTGCCTGTGAAAGGTGGCTGAGGTATTTCAAGGGTATTGGCTGATTAAAAACGCCCTGGAAGGTCTGTGCTCTCCCTCTTGCTCACGTGCTGGATGGCGAGTTGTGTGCATGGATAATCAATTCAGTGCTCTTGGGGCATGTCAGCCTCCCTGCGTGTGCTGTGCAGCAGGGACAGCCTTTATATCTGCCTGGAAAACTGGGAATGAGGGCCTGGAATGAGCAGAGAAGCTCTGTGCTTTGACCCACCCCTTTTTTCAATGCTGGAATAGACAGTAGAGCATAGAAGTGCAATATGGTGATTAAACAGCCCTGGTTGTGGGTAAATGATGAGATTTTCATTGGGATTTTCAGTGATGTAATTTCTTCAGTGTGATGAAGACAGATGGATCCAAGGTGGCATCAAAGGTGGCATCAGACACGTTTCAGTAGCTCTGTCTCTGCCTTACACCTGTGCTATCAGTGCAGAAATACAGCCCAGGCTGGCATAACTCATTTTTTGCCTCCCTGAGTTAAAATGCTCTTCAGCCACTATGTCATGGCTGTCCCGCCCATGGATCACTGTGCCCCTGACCTGCTGCCTGCCCATGATTTAACTTGAGGAGTTTCTAAAGGACAGTGTGTGACCAGCTTCATCAGGCATTGCATCACTGCTTGGGAGAGTGGCTTGATAATCCATTTAAAACTGGAATCGCTATTTGCAGCTAAGACTGAACTGCCTTGAAGAGCACTTTTGATAAAGCAGGAAGATGTCAGTGGGGAAGGAGAAGCTGAAAATGGTGCATTGCAAAGTTTTTAGGAATGTAACCAGACACTGCTTTCCCTTTCACTGCTCAGAATCCCAGAATGGGTCAGGTTGGAAGGAACCACGGTGAGGTCATCTGGTCCCACCTCCCTGCCCCAGCAGGGTCATCCCAGGGCACAGGGCACAGGATTGTGTCTGGACAGCTCTGGAATATCCCCAGAGAGGGAGACTCCACACCCTCTCTGGACACTGTTCGGTCACTGCACAGGGAAGAAGTTCTGCCTTCTGTCCAGGTGGAACCATCAGTTTCTGCCTGTTCTTGTGTCCCATTGCTGAGCCCCGTGGAGCAGAGCCTGGTCCGTGCTCTGGCACCCCCACTTTGGATAATTACACACATTACAGAGGTTCCCTGTCAGCTGTGTCTCCTCTTGAGGAGCCCCAGCTCCCTCAGCCTTTCCTCATCAGAGGTGCTCCAGTCCCTTCATCACCTCTGTAGGCTCCACTGGACCCTCTCCAGGAGCTTCTTGTCCTGAGGAGCTCAGAGCTGGACACAGCCCTCCAGATGTGCCTCTCAGGGCTGAGGAGAGGGGCAGGATCACCCCCTGACCTGCTGGGAATGGTCTTCTTGATGCACCCCAGGATCCCACTGGCCTTCTTGTCCCCCAGGGAACACTCATGGCTCAAAGACAGCTTCTTGTCCACCAGGACCCCCAGGGCCTTGTCCACTTCAGGAGATCTGCGGGTCTATAAACTCACTCTGTGGTTTATGTGAAAGCATAAATGACCTATTTAATGATAAATCGGAGGCAGTTTCATACAGATGAAAGCAGTCACAGTGCTTGATTTTTCCATGTTCATCCCAGTTGGCTTGTGCAGCCTCATTGGAATAAATCCCCATCAGGTGTACAGAGAGTGTTAAAACCAGGGAAAAAGTGAGAATGTCACAGAATCCATCTGTTAAATTAGAGATGTTTGCACTCCTGGCCAATGCTAATAACCAAAGAGCTCACTAGAAAGAAAAATAATTCAGAACCTCTACTTTGGCATTTAAAAAGCGTAGGAAAGGACAAGGAGAAACATGCCAAATGAGCGCTCAGCTCTAAGCCAGGCATGGTATTAGGAGCAGCCATTTACCAGGAGTTCTAGCTCAAAACCCCAGTCATGTCTGCAGTCCAGGAAACACAGTGTAATGCCTGGAGATGCCAAGTTCCTTAGCTCCCACCTTTTTAGTTTTGGGAGAGAAAAATTGGAGTGGTCTAGTCCTGTAACTGGTGTGGCTCTGGTGCATGACCTGTAGTCTCCCGAAATTGGCTGGAGTTGTGCAGACTGACAGAGTTGGATACTTTTTGCAGGACTCTGGCATTGCCTCTCCAAATGACTGAATCCTTCTGCATGTTACTCAGCGGGATACACTCAGATTTAATCAAAAATAAGCACAAAGTGCAGCTTTTTTATTATTGCTAATTTAAACGATGGCTTCATAATGTGCTTTTAATAATTCCTTTGGTAGACAGGGTCGGTGCTGCAGAGAACTGCTGGCAAAGGGGCTGGAGAGCCGGGGATATAAGGGATATTCTGAGGGAATTTGGAGCTGGAACCTGCTCTTGGAAGAAGCAGAGAGCTCAAGCACAGGTAATTTCCCCACAGTGGTGGAACAGGCACGGTGGGGCGGGAAGTGCAGTTTGGAGACAAGCCCTGCAGGGCAGCTTTGCTCAATCCTAGGGTTCTTTTGTGTTGTTTTCCAGGCCTGGAGATGTGGCTGTGTTGCTTCACAGGCCTCTCCAGAGGATCAGTTGTCTGGAACAGCCTTATTGCAGGATAGCAGAGCTCCCTGAGGCAAAGAATGGGAAGGTGAGGCTTGGGCAGGAAGGGAATGCAGCACACGCGTGGGAGAGGCCCCCGTCAGCCGCTCCCACCTTTGCTCCCGCTCGTTCCCAGGCTTCCCAAACTGCCAACCTTGCAACACACAGGAACAAACCCACGTGTTAGGTGTGATTTCCCTGGAGAGCATGAAGGTGGAAGGATACTCTGGGCACAGAGTTACCAGCTCTGACAGCTGAGGCCGTGATGGGAAGCACATGTAAGCATGTGGCACAATTCCGGCTCTGGAATTCGCTCCCTTGGAGCAATTGTGTTTTGACTTGGAATACTTGGAGGACTCCTGGAGCTACACAGACTGCAGCCTTTAACTCACAGCCCTGCTTTAAACCTGCATCTTCAGAATTGGTTGCTGGATTGGAGATGCTTTCCAGAAAAAAAAACCCCAAAAAAATCTGGGAAGAGTTGTTTTCCCTGTGTGACGGGGAAGACAAAGCAAGAGAGTGAACTTCCTTTCCAAGCCACCAAAGGATTACTGAGTCAGTAAGGGGCTCTGGAACTGATTTCGGGGCCAGGCAGTTTCCTGCTATTCCATAAATGTCTCAGTAAATACTGAACCAGCTCTTTTATGGTTCTACACCCTTTGCTCAAGTCATGGAATCATGGGATGGTTTGGGTTAGGGGGACCTTAAATTTCATCTCATTCCATGCCCTGGGCAGGGGACACCTTCCATTAGACCAGGCTGCCCCAAGCCCTGGCATTGAACACTTCCAGGGGTGGAGAAATGAAAACAAGTTTGTATTTGGCACAAGATCTTACTGGTATAGTTCTAATTATTGTTGATAAAGTTATTTTGTACAAGTAGGGCCTAAGAAGACCCACTAAACTCCCTTATATGCCATTAAATGTCTTTTATTCAGCCTAGGATGATCCTAAGTCTGCCTGACACAGCACATAAACTATAATAGCTGGGTGTTTTTAGAGTAAATTACTGTAAATAATTAGACTTTCTGTTGTCTCTGCACAGGACTGAAATGCAGCATGACTTAAAAGCCCTGGACTCTGACCTGGATAATAAAAACAACCTGCTTGATGGAGTCTGACTCATCTCCCCCACGCTGAAATTCCCAGTAAAACTGAAACACATTGGCTCTGGAAGGAATGGATGTGACTCAGGTTTCAGGCAAGTTCTTGCTCTGCCCACAGAAATACCATCTCCCAACCTTTTCAGCCATGAGCTGAGATTTCAGTCTGAGTGTAGGACGTATAGGATTTGGATAGAGCAGCTTTAATGTGAATTTTGCCCTGGGGAGAGCTTCCCTAGGTACTCACCAACCCCACGCTGCCCACCTAACAAAGGAGCGAGGGAAATAATTAAATCAAATTAAAAAAAGAAAAGCTTTGTCTCATGTGCCCTTGCCATATTTCCCAGCCCTGGGATTGCAGTCAGTGTTCTGCTGTCACCTAGAGCCTGTTCCAGCTATTTCACCACGGAGATCTTGAGGTTTTTGGGATAACCTGCTCCTGTTGCCTGTGTCCTTCTCCCCTCTCAGCTCCTCCTCATTCCATTTGCAGTGTAAGACTGGAATTTTCTCTGCTAGACGATGCAAGCCTCCTGAGTGTGGAATCCACTTGGAATTCAGCACTTCAGGAACTTGTCAGCAGCCTGTTAAATTATCCTGTTGGCACACTGGAGCCATAGTGCCCCGAGTCAGCCTTATATTCCATCAGACATTCCACTGCTGTCCTCCCCAGGGTCGGGAAAACCCACTGCCAGTGGAAACAGGGAAACAACTGGACTGTGGAATTAAACATATCCCTCTTCTCTTGGGAGAAAGTATAACAGCTTACCACATTCCCAGCCACAACATGAATCCTTCATCTTCTCCATAGTCAAATCTGGCCCCTTGGCAATTGAGTCTTATTTTTTATATATTCACCTGAACTTGCTGCCACAGACATGTGGGAACTGCTCTTTTGTCTTTGCCTTGGAAACACTTCATATTTTCTGTCAGTCTTTGGTCCTAACTGTGCCTATTTATCAAAATGGTAACTCATAGGGGTTTTTTTCCCTCAGTTTTATGCCTCTTTCATCCCTCCTCTTCTGATTCTGCCTCTCCAGATCCTGCCTCTCCAGATCCTCATGACTGTTTCTGCTATCCCTTTGCTCTGCTTGCGTCAGTGCATGCCACGGTTCTTTTTTACCCCACTTGCCTCCTTTCTTCTTTGCATTCTACAGAGCCAAGGCTGAAAATGCCTTTTGCACCTCCTCTGCTTGCTTCTCCAAAGAGATCCATCTGTGGAGCAAGGGCTGTAGCTTGGGAGCCACTGCTCTGTGCTTCGTGCTCATTTTTATTCCTCTTAGTTCTGAGCTTTTCCTTAGTCTTTCTCTTCCTAGAATATCCATTAAACACCTCTCTTCTGCCAGCCACTGGCTCTTCAGTGCTTCTACCAGGCACCAGTGGGACTCCTGGCTCTTTTTTCTTTGCCTGTTTCTTGTTCCTGTATCCCAGCAGATCTTTGCTTGTTGGAAATGGGGAAGTGGGGAAAATTGGTTCTTCCTCCTGCTCTGTATTAACTTGCTGGAGAAGACACCTCTCGCTGTCACAGTGGAGTGAAATAATAGCTGGGCTGGGCCTCTTCCCCTTTCTCTTGGGATTCATTCCCTTCTTTCTTTCTCCTTGATTAGGACCACGGTCTGCCAGTTAAGCCAAGGATAGATCAGATGGCAGAGCAGGCTCCCCTGGGCCAAGCCTAGTAGGTATCTAGCTGGATTCCTGAAAGAGGAACCAGCTCCAAGGTGAACATCAGGCCCCAGTTAGCAGTTTTAAACACCCCACTGCTCTGTTCCTGCCTTCAGAAATGCAGTCTGCTGTGTCAGGACTCTGCTTGAGAAAGGAACAGAGGAGGACAGCAACTTAACGCACCCACTGAACGGGCACAGCCCGCAGGATTTTCCAGGGAAAAAAGCCCAATCCTGCCTTTCAAACATGTGGAGCTGTATTATAACAAGCTGCTGGCTAGTGGGAGTCCCTGGGTGCCACTGATGTTTGTGTCTGTGTGGGTATCTATGACAACAAATAAACCTAATGTTTGGGAAGTGTCCTTGGGAATCTCAGTGGGGGGTGGGGTGGGGGGGTTTGCTGCATTAGGTCGGGAACACTTTGCATTTTCAGACTTTTAATTCCTAAGTATTATGGAGATGGGTATGAAGTGCTTTAAGAAAATGAACTAATTAGTTACCAGATTTTATTTTTCTTGTGTGCAAATAGGCCAGCTCAGACTAATGCTGTTTACTTTAGCTGATTCCAGACTTTTAGATGTATAAAGGAGTGAATATTTTTAGGAGCTTTAATTCTAAGCAGGAGGCTTAGCCTCAAGGTCAGTGGACTGTGGGTATCTGTGGGTCACTTGCAGCCATTTGAAGAAGGTAGAAAATGGAATCTAACCTCAGTTTGTTGTAATGGTCAGTTTTACTCCTATAGTGCTACAAATCAAAAATTGGGAAGCCCGGAGTCATCCTACAGAGCAGTGATCAGGATGGGCAGATCAGGATGTAAGAACAGATCAATGTAGTTAAAGACATAATAATTATGCTAAATAAATGGAGATGTCTAATTGCACCCATCTTTCTGCTCACAGGATTTAGAACAAGGACTTTTATCTTTCTCGTTGGTCCTCGTGCCTTTTGGAACAGAAATGTCTCTGCTATCCCTGTAAAAATCCACAGGCTGAGGACAATCTTGCCTTTGGTCTACAGTCACCAGAGTGTTTGGAGCTTTGCAGGTGAAAACTACAGAGACAGAAACTGGGGCAGGAATGGGATGGGGAAAAGGTTAAGCCTTTTTGGGCAGAGTGATTTGGGAGCAAGCAGGTTGAGGAGAAAAGTGGAGGAAGAGAGCCTGGTCTGTAGAAGAACCGTGCTTGTTGTGGCTTTGCTGATGTGTGGCTGTTGAGATCCAAATGAGCTTTTGATGTTGCTATTGCTTAATTTATGTGCAAGCATGGCAAGAGGTGTGCAGTGCAAATCCTGCCTGATGGAGAGGTGGAAATGAGCTCAGAAATGCTTGAAGCTCTGAGCATTCCTGCAAAAGAGGCTGAGGAAAAAAACCCATCATAGGCAGAAAGCCCAAAATGCCACGACACTGAAATCCTTTTCCTTGATTTTGCATTGGTGAACTGCTTGGAAAACAAGACTCTGTGATTCTACCTGGCTGTAACACCCTTGAAAAGGGCTCAAAACCAACAATGTCATTCTTTGAATCCCCTTGGAAGTCAGTGGGAGTCTGCTTAGAGTGAGGGTGACTAAACAACGTCAGGATCTGACCCTCTTCTCGGTGTAAGCAAAACATCTCAGGGAAGGGAGAGATCAGCCACGGAAGATCGCTAAGAACTTTGTGATTTGAGATACCTGAGTGTCTACCTGGAAGGGAATCACAGTGTTTGGAAAGCTCAAGATGTGCTTACGTGCAGCATTGGTGCACTCGGTGATTAAATAAGAGTTCATGAGGACAACTTGTGATGTTGAAAACCCCTTGGGGAGCTTGATTTGCACCTGTGACGTTTTAAGAGAATCTTCATTCCTTAGAAATTTGGATACTTGAATGAGCAAAATCCAGGGTTGCAAAGAGCCCTTTGCATGCGCTTTCAATCATTGCACGGAGGTGGCAATCATAAATGGAAGTGTCAAACCGCAAAGACGACGTATTTCGGAGTTCGTGGTGATTTAGAAAGCAGAACCAGCGATCTTATCAATGCCTCTCTGGAGGTGTGACACCAGGGTTCAAGTGGTCTTGCTGCTTCAGATCCCTGCCACCAAGATTTATCTGTGTATGGGAAATAGATGAATCCAGGGGCTTCCGGCTGGTCCCCCCCAAAGCCACCGAGCTGCCTCCATTAATGTCAGCACGCTCGTAAATTCTGAGCTTGCACTGAAGGAGGCAACTTCTGCCGCTGCACAGAAGCTTCCACAGGTGTCCCCTGCCTCCTGTAAATCCATGGACACCCAGTAAAGTAGATTAACTGCAGATGGACTTTGTAACAGCTGTCCCTCCTTTGGAATTAGAGGGTTCACACTTTTTTTTAAAAGACAACAGTGCGGTGCTCCTATAAACCAGAAGGGCCCAAAGGGTTCTTTTGGTCGTCGTTTTGTTTTAAATGGCTTTCAGGTTAGGTAGTTGATTCCAGTCGATGGGAAAACAGGTTGCAGAGCTGTTGGCTCCACTCTCCCCCGTCATAAACAAACAATCCTCTTGTTTCTGATAAGTTATTTTCCCTCTATTAAAGGAACCCGGTGGGTTATTTGCTTTGGTTCGCTCCTCCCGTGAGCCAGTGGTGCATTTGCATTCCATTCTCTTGCTCCCTCCAGCCCTAAAGATGCCTGCCAAAATTAGTCAACAGATAACTACTCAGAGGAAGCTTTTAAGAACGTGTTAGGAAAGGCTTGAACATTACCCATTAATGTTTACAGCTCCTAATTACGTTAATTAATCAGTCTCCGAGGTTGTCTCAGCCAGGAGCCCAAAGGCAGGATTTCAGTTCCCACAGATGTAGTTTAAGTCTCTGCCACAGCTGCTTGCAGTGAGGAGCTCAGCACGCTCTGCCTGCCAGGATATTTATGCTGGGTCCTGAACAGGTTTTTCTGGGTTTTTCCTGCTGGATTTTGAAACTCCCAGCATCTGGGAGCAGGCTGAGCCGTGTTCAGGGAGAGGGATGTTAAGTGGAAGCTGTCCCTGCAGAAGGGCCTTTTGGCAGGGGAGAAAGGCACTCAGAGAGCACTCTGCACCAGCACTGATGGTTGAGATACAGAGATTACTGCCTTGGCAAAACCTGTAATTGCTGGCTCTGTCAGAAAACAGAGGTGAAACTACTGATAGAAAAGCCCCCAGACATTGCCTCTTCTCATAATGTTTCTTTACTTTTGCAGGAAGACCAAGTGTTTGGGCAGAGGACACCCACAGTTGTGCCATCCTCTGTCAGAGCTTCATTTCCATAATTCAGAGCTTGTCTTTATTCTCTTGAGGAAAACCAGAAGATTTGGATAAGAGACGCAACCCTGCAGAGGGATTCAGAAGGAGAACCTCCTTGTTTTGTGCTATTCCCCGAAGAATTTGGTTTGTGTAAACAGCACAAAGTACAAGAGGGCAGGAGAAGATACATTCATCTCCAGGTGAGGACAGGAGAAAATATGGTGCAGACACAGATCTCTTTCAAATTTAGTCCAGTTCATCCTCATCTGGTGGAATTAGCAGGCAACCACTCATTTATCCCCATATCCTGATTTTTACGACGAGCTCACAGCTGCTCCTGGCTGGTAACTTCTGCCTCTGAGTGGAGTGTCACAGGCAAGTGGTTTGTGAGCATGTGACAATCCTGTAATGGTGACAGGGAAAACAAGTAACGACAACTTTCAGTAGGTGAAAAGAGAATGGTTCTTCATCCATCTACAAATGGCTCTTGTGGGCAGCAACTCCTCTCTGTGCTGAATACCAAGTGCCAGATGCCAAAGAGGCATTTTTTTGGGTAGGTTCCTACAGCAGGAATGCCCCTGCAAGAGTGGCAGAGAAGAAGGGAATGGTTTTTCAGACTAACAGGGTATGGAAAGAGGCCTGTGCTCAAGGGGCTGGGGATGCCTTTGGTTGTGTTCCAAGGATCTTCAGGCTGGAGCTTGCTCTTGGACAACTGTCTGCTGGAGTGGCTCACGGCACCAAACCTGGTTTTTAAGCAATTTTCCCATCAGCTGTTCCATGAGTGGCTGCCATATTGCGTGGAGGCTGCAATCCATGCTCCTGGCTCCTTGGAAAGCACTGCTGGCAGGTCGAGGTGAGCCAGATGGGACTGGAAAGCAACGCGCGCCTCGATGGGTTCGGAGCCGCGATTCCTCGGAAGCAGAGCGGAGGGGGTGCTGCTGTTGGCACTGCTGAGGTGCCATCCCTCTCTGTCCTGTTGGCTGGGCTTCACTGCTGATGGATTGCCTGGCACCTTTGCCACTGACTCCATAAAAAGCAGAGCGGACGGAGTGGGAAATGCGATACGGGCAGTGCCTGACACGAATGAACACTTTGCCTGTTCTGTGGAGTTCCAGTGCAGAAACCTGTCTCTCCATTCATCTCCCTCCTGCCTCCCCCTTCCCCACCCCCTGCTGCCCAGGGAGCCCTGGGAACAGGAGTTTTGGCAGTAAACTTAGCTCCACAAAACAGGCTGGGGAAAAAAGGGAAATACAACACCATCACTTCCTATTTCTTTCTCTTTCCCTCTGCATCAAAGCCCAGGCTGGCTGTCAGGAATGTTCAAAATGAATAAATAAAGCACAGGAACCCCCCTGCTTCGGGAGGAGTCTCATTCACTCACCATGAAGCTTGGCCAATTCCTTTTCTGACAGTACTCGAGTCAGCAGGCAGAGCAAGAAGATCATTCAAAGCTAATCAGTAAAGTGTAAACCTATTATGAAAGCACATTTACCCCTCGCCGCCTCCTCCCTCCCAAAAACCAATCCCCAAATCTGTGGGAATAACACATAGCCTCCATAAAAGTTGCTATTACTTAGATCCCCTGTTATTAGGTCAGCGATGCCACTGATGAAATGCTCCCCAGAGCTCCGAGCAGTGGCGGATAAATCCTCCAAGAAACTCATGGAGTAATTTGTTACAGCTCGAGGGCATGAGGCACATCACAGCAGAGCCCTGTGCATGAGGCTCTCCCCTGTGATTCTGGAGGCCATCTCTGGTAATAAAAACCTCATCTTGATTTCTCATCCTTTGTATTGATTTCTGTCAGGAAAGACTTGTCTTAGACAAAGGTACTGCTGTATTTCTCTGGATAATAAAGGGATCCTTCTCCCCTTTTGCGCCCAGCCGTTTTTGAAATTCAGTTTAGGGATGACTCTAAGAAGACTTGTAATTTGGGAACTGGTTTATGCACAGTGGGTAAAGAGTTGAGAAGATGATGACTGGCTTTGCATATTCAGTGCACAACCCTAAATGTGAAATTACAGAAAAAATGGGTTTGGTTTGGAACTGTACAGGAAATTGAAGCTAAAACCCCAGCTCTGCTATATCTTAATATGAAACTCTGTTATTAATTGAATGGATGGAATGTGTGGGAATCAAGTGATTACCATCCAGACTCAGATGTATATAATCATAGCAGCTGCTGATTTTGGATCATGTGTACTCCTGCACTATGAGCCGTACCTTGAAGAAAAAAAAAAAGAAAGGCAGGTCTGTAGGTAAACTGCATGATGCTTCCTCAAAAAGCTTTCAAAACCAATTTTCTTTCTTTTCTAGTGTGGCTGGACAAGGCCACGTGGAAATCTGGAAAGCTTTATGTGAATAATTTGCAAGCCAAAAAAGAGCAGCTCCACAGAAGTCAACCCGGGTAAACAGAAGCACGGATGGTAAGGCTGGAAAATGCAGTGTTACATCAAAATTATTTTGTCTCCTCTGCAGTAGGATTGTTATAAGCAACTGGAACAATTTCATTTAGTCTAATCCTTTGGGTTTTGCTTTCCTTGGCTTTTTTTATAACCTCTCTTCATAAGAAGCTGGTTCGGGTCTTGAAATGACTGAAGCTGTTCCCTTGTGCAATGAAAGCGATAAATATTTACAGCAGTTCTTACAAGCTGAGAAATTTAGTATGTGCTCATTACTTTTGTAATCTAAGAGTAACTGTGCTGAAAGACAATACCTGCTAATTGTATTTTCTATCACAGTCTTTTCAGAGTGAAGGATAAAATGCGGAAGTTTGGGTTTATTTTCTACTCCACACAGCAACATTTATTCAAAAGAATCTTTGTTCCCCTTTATCTGTTTATTTACTAGACTATGGAAAATGGTAAACTCGGTCAAAAAGCCTAGGTGAAGAATAATTTATAAGCTGCTTAGCTGTTGATCTCTCAGACTGGCTTAGGGGAGAGCCAAAACATATCCTGGCAGGTAATAATTAATGCAAACCTTGACACTTCAGGCCTGGCCCTCTGCTGAGCAGGACACAGCTCCCAGTTCTGCAGCGTCTCTGGCAGGAAAGCCTGGCTCTGCAGGATACACACACTCCCCTTGTGGAGAAATCTGCTGATTTTTTTTTGGTTGTTTTTAAAGCTATTTTGGATGCCAGCGAATGTGTCTGTGGGGAAAGCGATTCTGGTCACTTAGACAGAGGCCTGCTGTGAAGAGCAGGACTGTAGGCAGCTCGCTCTGATTCCTCTCAGCTCTGTAAATCACCGCCTCACTCAGCCAGATTCAAATGAACTCCAGTGTTGGGTGGTGTCCAGCCTGTGCTGAAGCTGATGGCAGCTCTCCCACTGCCTTCACTGGGGGCACAATTTCATCTGCCACGCTGCTAAATCACCAGAAGAGCTTTTATCAATGAGAGCTGGCTGGTCTTGGCTGAACCGTGCACTACTGATTTTCAGGGATCACAACAGACAGTGAATCTGAGAGAAAAGAGTAACAGAGAGTGTGATGGGGCTTGGAGCACCCTGGGATAGTGGAAGGTGTCCCTGCCCATGACAGGGTGGAATGAGATGAGCTTTAAGGTCCCTTCCAACCCAAACCATTCTGGGCTTCTCTGATCAAACACTGACTGCAACAAGTGTGTCGATGCCCCTCTGCCACCAGCGGTTCTATTTTGATAGAAAATGGTTAATTTAAAAAATAGGCTGTTGTTTCAGATGGGTGGGTTATTGTACAAGGTTGGAAGGGAGCTGTTTTCTCACTCTGTCTTGGCTGCAGCAGAACAAGCCTGACTCGAGGCTTACCTCCAAGCACCCTGTGTGTGGGTGTATCTTAGTCCCATCTAATATAATCCCTTGCTCGGGATTATCCATAAAGCTGTCCGAGATCAGTTAATGTGGAGCTTATCTGCAACATCTGCTTTAATCTCTGTTAGTTTTCAAATCTAGGTGAGATTCAAGACTACTGAATCTGACTAGCCAGGCCAGAAAAGGGAAGCTAAGGAAACTTTACAGCTTGTTTAATCAGGTATTCATATACTAGGCTACTGATTGTGTGCCTCTAGCCTTGAATCTCACCTAAAGATGAGATACAAGTGTAGCAAGGAAGTCCCATTCCGCTTTAAGGGCTACAGAAAGAAAGCTCAGCATTTTACATTCCACCCTAGACAGGTACATGAGACTGAGGGCCCTCCTGCAGCAGGCAGCAGGAGTTTTGATGAACTGCCCTCTCAGCCATCCCTCTCCACCTCCCTCCACTGAACCATGGCTTCAGCTTCCTCAAATGGTCCTCTGGATGGCTTAGGCTGCTGGTTGGCTCTGGTCTTAAGTGTCTCTGTGGAACAGATTTAACTTTTAATAGTGTCTCATAATACCTTTGAAGAGGTTTATGGCTCAGCCTGCTTCTCTGGGAGATTGCCTGTTCCCTGCTAATCTGCTACAGAAACACTGCCATTGGTTCCTGCAGTATTTCAGGGAGTTCTCCCCCAGCTCCAGAGCCAAGTTAATTGGACACCATTGACCTGTGGTAGAGAATGACTATTAGGTGAGGAATATTAAGCAAAGGGAATAAGATCTTTCTGTACCTCAGAACATGCTGGGAGCTGTGGGGAATGGCAGGAAATGGCAGCTCAAGGAGTGTGCAGAGCAGGCCCTGGGAGAGGGTTGATTTAGGGAATGGGAAAGTACTTTGCAATAACTGAGGTTTGTAAAACCAGCAGCACTTTCTAAAGGAGAGTAAAAATACGCTGGAGTCTTGAGAGTCTGTAAGAGGCAAAGGTGCAAGAAAGAAGAGAAATAGGCTGTGGCAGACCTGTGAGAGTGCTGCTTTTGATCATTCTTCCTTTTTTAACAAACACTTCACAGTAGCACAGCTGCCCAAACCTGATTGAAGGAGTCAAGGAACAAACAGAGCAGGGTTTCATCAGAATGCATTTGTGTTTCCAACTGGAAACTGCATGCTGAAGGCAAGTCCAGTACCCTGAGCAAACACTGGATGATTAATGGACATGACACTGGTCCACAAGATAAATACAAGCCCTGTAACATCACGGAGCAGCTCAAGATACAAAACCAGTTTGCAGAGCAGCTTTATGCAGAGCAAATGAAACCTTGCTGCTAAATCCCAGAAGTTTTGGGTGCTACTTCCCAATTTACCAACCCACTGGATGGGGTAAATCCCAGAAAATGATAAAACCAGCCTGTATTCCTTAGGACAAGGGCTTCCAGTGTCAGAATTGCCAGTCTCAAAACTTCTTTGGCTGAAGTAAACTTCGTGGGAGACGCAGAGGTGTCAGAACCTGGTTTAAGACTGCGTAAGTATGTGCTTAACTCTACTGAGACGTGAAGTTTCCCTGAGATCAGCAGCACTGCTCGAGGAAAGCTACATTTGGAGGAGTGGCTCCAAGGTCAGGCCTCAAGTACAAAAGTGCTTCAGATTCATGTGGGCTGCTGGATAATACCAGCAGCAGGCACCTAGATGGCAGTCCCAGTGACGTGATGTGATTTGCTATGGCAAATAATGGAGCTTCCATCTCATGGAAGAGTGAGTTCCCTCTCTTAAACCTGATGTGTTCAGACAGGGAGAAAAGTCACTGTTCCTGAAGTTTAGAGTGTGCTGCCTGTAATTCCAAAGACTGAGCCCAAGGTAATGTGCAAAGTGAAGGTGTCCCACTCTAATGTTTGTGGACCTGATCCACAGCCAGTGACTGAAGGAGCACTTCTGACCCCTGCCAGCAGCGATGCCTGCTCTGGTCTCCCCAGTCAGGAATCCTCCAGCTCAGGATTTTGGCTTTGCAGCTGGTGCAGAACTAACTCCTCCTCTGGGACTGGCATCACTACCTTAAAGATGGATTCTGCAGTTTGTAGGAACTCAAAATCAGGCTCTTTGGGGAAAATGGACTTTTTAAGGGGTAAGTGTTTCTCTTTGCTCACCGGCACTCGATGAAGCACTGGCTGATCTGGTCCTGGAGGGTTTCCTTGATGTGGGACCCCTCTGTTTGTCTCAGCTCTTGCCTGAAGGATGGCTCCTCTCTCTCCTGGACTTCACCTTGAAGGACATTTGCCTTCCCAGCACCTATCTGCAAACTGCTCATTGCCTCCAAGTCAGGAGGCAGGCTCTGAAAACAAGAGGAGAAAATAAAAGGTATGAATGAAAAGAAACTTAATACTTACTGGAATGCCAGGGTGACAGTGAATCCGAGCTTAAGCCTTCATTTACTTGCAGGAAGCCAGGAAAAAAAAACAACCCTGTGCTCATAAAAAGTGCCTGGATGCACACAATGGTCTATTGTTGGTATTTCAGCATTAATTAACAACATTGCAATGTACAAAAACAACCTTTGCAGCGTGGGATCCCGGCATCTCAATGAGACAGGTGAGAAAGCTGCTGTTCTGCAAATGCCAGCTTTATCCATGTCAGAAGGGTGCCAGAGAAATTTTTAATTGAATTTTCAAATGTCTGGACTTCCCATTGGTGCTTTTTAATTAGCCAGTATTGTTTTTAATTTGTGCACTGAAATTTTTATATGCACTGCTTGCTCAGTGGTTTCCTGGTATTTTGTTGCAGCTGGTCAGACTCCTGTAGGAAATCAACTTCCCTTGAGAAACAACAACAACAAAAGAGGAATAAACAACCCCCCCAAACACTATAATAAAAATCACAGCTCCCCAAGTTTCCCATGATTTGATAACCTTGGCAAGAAGGGCTTCTCAGCCAGTTTCAAGTCTTAGAATGATTTCTGCTCGGTGATTGATTTTGCACGTGTAGTTTGAGGGAGAAAAATGAAAGTCTTTCTGGTATTCAAATACAGAAGCATGAAAAAACCCATCTGTGTGGGTGGGCTGAAACTTTGCATTTTTCAGCTTGCAATCATTGATAAAGTTAAGATGTTCCCAGTGTTTTGTGAGCTACTGCTACCTTGCAAGTGTAGAGAAAAATCTGATTTTAAAAATTAACCTGTGAACTAGATTTGTGGTTTTAGGCTTGGGTTTTTTTTAATTCTAGAACAATTGGTTTTTTCACATACTTGGAAATTATTAATCACATTGTCTGATGGCATATGGCAAATTTAAGAAGGGAAAAGAAAACATGTCAATCTGGTTTTGTAGTATGATTTTATTACTTTTCAAAGTTAGTGACTGACATATAGGTGGCAGCATATGTGAACAGAAGCTGTTGGTTGGCATGGAAAAAAACCAACATAATTTTGCTCTGGCCTTTCAACTTCAGAGCATACAGAAATTGTCCTTAATTGGCCCATCTCAGACTAATTCAGTAATGCATTCTTTTTGCTCTGGTGATGTATTTTCTACTGTACTCCAAGTCCCAGTTCCAGAGGCCTCCCACAAAGACAAAAAGCTCTGTCAAAGCTTTGGCCAGCTCATATTTAAGATCTGTTATTCCCTGTTTTTCCGTGCTTCCACCAGGTTCCAAAAATCACTGACAAGTGCCAAGCAAATTTGGTTTCAGTGAGCACCCAGAGGGATCCCACAGTGTCCAGAGCAAGCACAGAAGCCCCGTTCAGGAAAGCAATTTACTGCCTCCCCTGCATCTGGGATGTGTGACTTGCACTGTGCTACAGGAATCGGTCAAGGCCACCAGGGAGAAAATATTCAGGAGGAAATAAGAGCAGCAGTGTGGTTTTGAAAGGTGCCTGCACATGTTCCCTTCCTGAATGTGTGACCCAAGTGCTGCCTCTTACCCTGAGATGTTACCTTTGCTCAATTCCCAGTTTCCAGGGGAGTCAAGTGTTTCCAATCTTCCCCCTCACCAGCACCTATTTGTAAGTACAACACAGCTACTATTATCAGTGTTCATTTGTATTTCACCATTGTCTGCCTTGCTGATGTTAAATGAAGCCCAGGACAGAGCCAGATGTGATGCTGCTCTCTTGGGGGCTGGTTTGGAAAGTGGAGGTCCAGAAACAACGCCTCTCTTTGTCTCCCTACAGCAGTCCTCAGGGGACTGCTTTCCTGAGAAATTCCCATCAGATGGGCATGGGGATACCTGCAGCTTTAGGGAGGCTGGTCTGGGGCTGATGGAGAGAGGCTGAACATTTAAAGGTGAAATGTCCCCAGGTGAGCAGTTTATTGGGGCTGGGAAGGGTCAGCTCCCGCTCCACCTGAACTGCTGGATGCATGATCCCTCCCTTCTCCTACTCAGCCTCTGGCACTCAGCTGACCCTGCAGTGAACCAGTTCAGCTCCCTAAAAAGCAGAAAATAATCCCTTTTGTCTTTTCCTCTCCTCCCCCCTCTTCACGTTACTCATTTCTCACTGTAACAAGGTGAATCAGCCAGCCCAGGAGCAGCTGAGGGCCAGTGCCGCAGCAAGGGAAGTGCTGGACAATGGGACCAGACCACAGGCAGCAGAGCTCCTCCTTGCCATCCCAGAACCTTTCCAGCTCCTCTGAGTTGCTCTCCACTGCGTCTTGAGGGAGCCTTGGATGACCAGCTTCTCTCACTGCCTCCCTTTCACCAGTCCCAAAGCCAGATGAGGTAAGAGCTGTTTGAACTGGCAAGAAGGTGCCAGTGTGAGTTCAGCAATAGGAAATTCGTGCCTCAAAAAGTGACCTGCTACAGCCCATATCTACACTTGAGCCCAGAGTCATGGAGCTGCTGTGGACTCAGTCCAGGGAGCTCTGAACCAGCTGGCTCAGATGCTGATAACAACAAGGCCATGGGACATGTTCTGGCTGGCAAAACCCAGCCGAGCCCTGAGTAAATATTTGTGCAGCTCCCTGTCTGAGCACCATTCAGTTATCAATACATCTGCTGATAGGAGTTTATGAGCTGTACTCAGCACTGAGGCTGAAGTACAGACAGAAACCTGCAGAAGAGCTTATGAGAAGAAGCTCTGTTGTATTTACCCCTTGGTTTTTTGGTTTTTTTTAAAATTTCCAGAGTCTGTTTTACTACAAGAAAAACGAGAATTAATTCTAGAACAAGACTTCAGCCATTCACCTTCAGTATTTCTCCAAAGAAAAGCATGAAAGAGAACAGGGCAAGTTGCTAAGGCTGTATATTCTCCACTTTCCCCCCAATCCTCCTGGTTTCTTGTTTGGCAGTAACACACTCCAGCTGCGATGGGCGAGGGGAGCATGAAATGGAGAGCACAGCTGGCTGTGATAAATGAGGCCTGAAGGACTCAGGGCTGGCTAATGTGGAACATACACAGCGTGCCCTGTTTATGAGGGGAGAGCAGGAGGCCAGCACGTGTCAGGAACGTAAGGCTGGCTCCTGTTCTGGGAGAGGAGGAGGAGGAGGAGAAAAGCACTGACTGGCAGCGAGGGCATCGTGCCACAGTCATTTGATTTTTAAATAAAACAGCACAGGTGAATGTACAGCTGGCTTGACTTTCCATTCTGTGACTTTGAAATCAATGCAGTTATATCAACAAAAAATGAGTGGACTTGAGAAAAACAAGGATGAGGAGACATCAGAAGAACTTAGGTGTGCTTGGGCTAAAAGGTGAAATGGGGACTGTCTTAAAAGCAGCTTCCTTGGACTATAAGAACTGATCCAAGTGTGTGGATGCTCAAGGAAGTGAATCAATTGATAAAGTAGGGAGGGAATAAGAAGATGAACTAGACAAAACTAACTATGGAAGGGAATTTAGCAATATAACCTCAAAATAGACACTGGGGCAGTGGGAGCTGCTGAAGGAGATGTATAAAGATGTCCAGAGGATGGAATTGTACCACTGTTTTAGCTGTCAGCTCTCTACCATTTGTCAAGGATTTTCATAGAAAATGCCTGTCTTTTGTCGAGTAAATGATGATATAAAATGTTCTAGACTATTAAAACACTTGAAAAAAAGAAAGTAAGCGATGAATAGCATGGGTGATACCTTCCTGCTTTGCAGCTGAAGAAAGCCACTCTGTTAAACTTATTTTGTCCACAGTGTTCTTGACCTAATTGCAGAAGTATGTGTCCCCCTAAACCTCACCAGCTTCCGAGTTTAACACATTCCTGACCTGGTCTCAGGAATGAGGAGCCAACTGCACAACCTGGGGCCTTGTGTTCACCTTCAGGTGCTCTTGGGCCTTCAGAAGGAGACAGAATCTCTCCAACAGCCCTGCTAGAGGTTCTGTTCTCTTGTCAACGAGCAGAACTCAGAAGAAAATAGGTCTAAAAAAGCTTTGGCCATCTGAAGATGCAAGAGGGAATAGGAAGTGAAATGGCAGGAGAGTGCTAAGAGAGAGGATGAATTCCAACAGCTCCAGCAGGAATGCTTCCCTGCTGGCCAGTCTTGGACCTGTGCCTCCTTGCAGTATCATGGGAGAGCTTTCCATGTGTCCACATGGCTGTTGTGGAGCTCTGAAGTTGTCCTGGGTGTGCTTCCATAGCCCTCTAATGTGCATGTAAGGAAGACAAAAGCCAATTTATTTCTAACATCCCTTCTCTCGGTGCCTCTAATGTTCCTGCTTCTGAATCAAAGGGAGGCATTCTCCAGGAAGATGCTAATAAATAGCTTTTCCTTGGGGGAAGAAGCATTTTCCCATCTTTAAGAAATTTCTCTGTCCATGTGAAATTCAAATTTGTTAACTCGCCCTACAAACAGCAACTCATTTAGAAACAAATTACAAATATTAGATGGAGACCGTGAACTTGATAATGCAGTGCTGCCACATCAGTTGTAGAATAATGCATCTTAATGAAGGCTTCCCATGTGAATAAACCATTATATTTACAAGCTTTTCACAGTTAATGACCCAGAACTGGATAACGAAACTCACATTTTTAGTGTGGTCCTCTGTCAGCAAAAGTATACATATTAATAATTGATGTTGCTGTAAAAATAGGACATAATATGAAGATTCCTGAGTTTGTGGGAAAATAGGACTACATGGTCCATTAACTTAAAAGGCTTATCTAATGTTTGATGGGCTTTGTCTTTAAAATCCTTGTTTAAATTAATAAGGCAAAATGGACATTTGTCTAAAAGAGAATTTTATTCCAACTCATCAGTCATGAGCATGCTGATGAGATTCTTCTGCTCTTCTCTTGTTCCCCAAAAGAATTCAGGTTTTAGGGAAGGGGAAGATGTGCCAGTAGAAGGGAGAAGACATTCCCTACACCTCCCAGGTAAGTCAGTGGGATGAGGGACCGTGTGGGTGATAAGGGGACTGGAGACAGCGTGAGGGAGTTGGGGATGTTCAGCCTGGAGAAGAGAAGGTTGTGTGGAAACCTCAGAGCCCCTTCCAGTGTCTGAAGGGAATACAAGCAAGCTGGAGAGGGCCTGGAGTGACAGGACAAGGGGGAATGGCTTCAAACTGAAAGAAGGGAAATTTAGTTTAGATACCAGGAAGGAATTCTTCCCTGTGAGGGTGGGGAGGCCCTGGCACAGGGTGCCCAGAGCAGCTGTGGCTGCTCCTGGATCCCTGGCAGTGTCCCCAGGCCAGGCTGGACAGAGCTTGGAGCAACCTGGGCTAGTGGAAGGTGTCCCTGCCCATGGCAGGGGTGGAATTGGATGAGCTGGAAATGGATGAGCTTTAAGCCTGTTTAAACCCAAAGCACTCCATGATTCCACAAAACTGTGTCCGTTTTCCCTTCCCAGCCTGGGACTTTGATTGCTCAGATCCCTTTCCTGGCTGGAAAGCCCTGCCTTGGTGCTGAGTCAGCTCCCCAGCCTTTGTTGTTCATTATGAAGCACTTGGAGGTGTGCAGGCTGGCTGAGCACGCTCAGGGCTGCTCTTCCTCACAGAGGAGGAGGAGGAGGAGGAGGCCCTGCTGTGGAACTAACTGCTCCTCAATTGTTCCATTACAGCTGCGCTTACGAGGGAAAGAGCCTTCGTGGCAGTGAAATAAATACATTTCATTTCACTCCACGTCGCAAGGCTAACGTCCCTATTATGCCTGAGAGGTAGATTTACTGCAGCTTTTATTACTGGGTACTTAATTTAGGACAGCTTCTTGTCGTAGGCCTGGAACAGCAGAGCTGAAGCACATGCTCCGTGGTTTTATGGGGCTCCAGGAAATGTTCTGCCACAGCCAGGATTGCCCATAATTATAGGATTTCAAAAGATGGACCGGTTATGTGGCATTTTTTTCAGTAGGTTTGCAGTTTGCTTCTCTGGAGGAGAAGCTTTCTTTCTAAATATTTTTAAAGTAAATAGTTGTACTAGTCACTTATTTTCGCCAGTGGTGAAAATGAAATGTTTTTTTTATACATTTGGATTACACAGGCATGTAGACGAAAAGAATTTACTGTCAGAGCAACTGGGGTCCTGTTCTTTACTTACAACTACTATTCTTCACGTGGAAGGTCCCTGCCCATGGCAAGGGGTGGAATGAGATCATCTTTAACGTCTCTTCCAACCCAAATAATTCCGTGATTTTATGATACAATTCTATTGAATTTTAAACCATGATCCAGACTACATATAAAAGTTTGCTGTAGGATTGAGCTGCAGCCTTGCTTTATTTCCTCAGTATAATTTGTCAGGCTGAGGGAAGAACAGATTTTAAAGAGGTCTCTTATCTTGTGAATCATAAAGTCATGGAATGGTTTGGGTTGGAAGCACCTTAAATCCCATCCAGTTCCAACCCCCCAAATGAAAATTGTATTAATAGAGGTTCCACCATTAAATGGTGATAGCCACATCAATTATATGGCTGAATTCCTAAATTAGGCACCAAAAAAAAAAAAAGGAACAAGTAAGCAAAATATATTGCATTCATTAAAGCTTCCCTACTCTCTGACTCACTCCAATGGCTTTGCCAATTAAAATAATTGTCATATGCATTCCAACAAAGCATTTGTAGCAGGAGGCCTTGTTCAAGAAATACTGAAAATGGTTGGTTTAGAGATTTATATCTTTAGAAATACGTTTACATGCAACACCTTTTAGGAAGATAAAAGAAACTTTGAAGTGGACAAAAGGTTTACATTCAGGGCCAGATGAGTTGATGTAATTTTGGTTATGTTTATTTCTGATACGATACCTGGGCCCGCTGTTAAACTTGTACTAAACACGGCAAGCATGTTTTGGGCTCTGAAAGGCAGTGATTTCATTGTTAGTATGACTGCAGCCAACGAAAACCACGTTATTTAGCATGCTTCTTGCTTCCCAGAGTCCTTCTGTTTCAAAAATAAGCAGGCTTAAAATTTCTGTTGAAAACAGGACAGATTAGTTATCGCTGCTGAGATGTGAAATAACAGAGAACTCTGTGCTGACATCCAGGCAAGCAAAAGTCATTTTAATCTTAAGCTTGGCAAGACCAGGCCTGATCTGCGGCACTGCTATAGCTGCCCACTTTCAAGAGCTGATGAAATATTTTAAATTTCACTTGATGGAGTTTGTAGTTTGTTAAACCCTGTATAATATTTATTTAGCCATAGTCCATAATGTTTACACAGAAAGCTATTCTGGGTAATGCTGATTTTTATTTTTTTTTTTCTGACTGGGTGAAATGAATTCTATTTATCAGGAATTCAGAGAAGGAGGAATGTTTGGCAGGCTGTTTTCCCAGATATAAATAAAGCATTAACTGAGACAACATGCCTAAATTAGGCTGTGTTTAAAAGAGGTAAAAAGGAGAGAACAGCTTTTTATTTAACACCACACAGATCCTTTAATGTGAAAAGGATCGTGGAACCAAGGAATTGTTTGGGTTGGAAGTGTCCATAAAGCTCATCTCACTCCTGCCAGGGAGTGGAATCTTCCACTATGCCAGGTTGCTCCAAACCCCATCCAAGGTGGCCTTGGATATAGAGGAAGGAAGGATGGTGGAAATAGAGTCATAGAACAGCAGGTATTGCACCACTAACTCTTAGGGAAGGGCTGGAATTTCAGGATAGAGCTGTGTACGTGTAAATCCATAGCTGTACCTGTGAGACCCTAAACTTGTTCTTGCAATATCTTGGAAGTCTGATATTCTGGGAGATGTGTTTTTCTGAGCACCTTTAGGAGAAGCTGAATCTGGTGTGGTGATGTGTGAGGAGGAGAAGCTGATGCTCCAGTGGGAACCACAGTGGCTCCATAGGGCTCATGCATCCTGCTGAACTGTATCCGTTTGGAAAAAAAGACATAAAAGAACCATGAGGCTTTGTCCTACTAAAAGGAGAATTCCTTAAGCTATGGAATGTTTACTTTTCTGAAAAGATGGGTTTCTGGATGTAGAACTGCTGGAATTGCAGTTCTTCTGGTGAAAATTGGAAGGAGGGGCTTTTCTGAGTCAGCCCAGCCCGGGGAGAGGAGGCTTGGGGAAAAATGTATCAGAGCAGTGCAGGTGGAGAGAGGGACTTGCCTTTCTGTATTCTTTTTTCCTGGACCCCTCTAATTCCTGCTCAGCAGGTTTAGGGAAGGTGGTTTGATTTACTCTGGGTGGTGCAGAAACAACAAAATCCTCGGGAGGTTCAGTAACAACTTTTCCTTGCCAACTTTGGAACGTTCTGACAAAATAAGGCACTTGGCAAACTTGAACTTCTCCAGACACAACAGAGCACTTAGCAAGGCATTGACTGGAATTTCTTGGTCTAGCTTCCAGAATATTTTGAGAAGAAGAAGGTCGAACTGGACACAGCACTTGGTGCAGCCTCACCAGTGCCCAGCACAGGGGAGAAATCCCCTCTCTGATCCTGCTGGCCACACTATCCCTGTGACAGGCCAGGTGCCCTTGGCCTGGGGCTTCATGTTCTTCCCACCTAGATGCTTTAATCCAACTGTTCCTCCAGTCCCCTACATCCTCCTACTCTGATGAATCAGTCTGATGGCAAACTGTTTATCCTAATGTTTCGTGTTAAACGCAGCCTTTCCTCTTTCCAGTAGCCTGTGCTCTGAGATTGTAAGTACAGCTTCCTGCAGGAGAGTCTGTAAGGGAGAGTGCTGAGGGTGGATCCAGGACCAGGCTCGGGCTGTTCCGCGCTCCCCTGAGACAAAGCAGTTGCCAAAAGCCAGGTCACACACCCAGCTACACCGAGCTCTGCAGCAAAACTCAACATCAGAACCTCCAAGTGGGGTTTTTAGTGACAGGGAATCTATAAATGCCAGAAGAACAGAGCAGTTTACAAAGCTGGTGTGTTAAATGGAGCTGAGGTGGTAAAACAGAGCAGGAAATGCAGGTTGGCTCAGACACATCAGGTGTGTGTTTAACTCGGTGTATTTTCTTGCCATATCAGTGTGGTTTGAACACAAGCCTGTGCCTGGAGCAGTGGTTCTGGCGGTCGTGCTGGAGCTGGCAGCAAACAGCCCCGTGGCAGGGGTGTGAGGAAGATCAGGAAGCAGCTCAGGATACAGTTATCAAGATATATGTGCTCTTAGGAGGATTGCTTCTCTTCACAAATTAAACTGAGACTGCAAAGTGTGATTTATCGGGGCTTTGGAGAACATGTGCTGAGGGAATCATGCTGCTTCTGCAATTAGGCTTTAATAAATAATAATAAAATAAATAATAACAAAAAAATAATAATAGTAATAATGAGGCTTTACTTTTGAGTCAAGAAAAATCTCTGGAACACAGGCTTGTTCTCCATCATCAAGCAAAAGATGAAATAGAATTGAATTCCAGAAAAGATACACAAATTTTTTCTGAAGTAAGTGGAGAGTAAAGAAAATAATGCTGAATTAAGCAAAAGACTGGACAATTCCTGGGTTTGACACCTATTTTCCTATTTTTTAGGCCAACACAATTGAATTTTTCCAGAAATCTTCTACACAGAACTTTGAATGGATGAGCTCTTTGTGCAAAGCAGTCTTTGTCTGAAAGTAACACAGACATTTTTTTAAAAAAAAGCCCTGATTATAAGAGAAATTATATTTATTGCAACAAAAGTCGAGTCTCCTTTGGGATGGACTTGGAGTAATGGATGGTTGGGTCTTCTAATTTATCTAAGTCGTGCAGCATTAGAAAAGCAAATTCAACATATTTACACATGAAGATCTGTGGTCATTTTTTAGAGGGCTGACGTGATCATACATCAAAGGGACTTGACCTTTGGAGCTCCCTGCCTATCTATCAGTGGGAACCAATGTCTGCTTCCTTTGGAGACCAGGGAAGGGAATGCAGCATGGAAAGGGAAAGGGAATATAAAAACCCTGGAAAGATGAACAGATTTTTAAAAATTTTATTTAGAGTTACCAATTTTTTTCCCCACGTGCTTTGATTATAAACTTGATGAAGAGCAGTGAGTCAGAGTGCAGAGGAGCAAACATCAATTCTCTTGCTTTTAAATGGAGGTCAGGAACTGAATGCACTCGATGTGTTTGGTTTTAATTCCCTTCATCACTCTGATCACATAGATTACATTATGCTCCCCATAAACCAGGATGTTCACATCCTAGTTCCCAGTTCCTCCCACACTGGGCCACCATGAAATGAGGGCTTGGCTGTGAACCCTCAAATAACTGACGCCAGATTTGGATTTCCTTCCTGAGGACTCGACAGAAACGTCATGGGATTTGACAGGAAACAATCCCTTGTTTTGCAAAAGGTGGCATTTCTAACTCATTTTCAGTACCTCCCAAGTATTTAAGTCTGCACTAGTTAAAACTGGGAATTCTGTCTTAAACAGGGGCAGAACTGGCACCCAAGGCTCTGTTCAGCTGTTACAGACCAGCAGATACTAAAGGCAGTAATCCATAAGGTGTTACCTGGATTTAACAAGGCAAAGCTTAGGTAAATGTAAATTTTCCTTCCTAAAAGTAAAGTATGAATGCTATTTTTAACTAATGTGAGATGTATTCTTTAGGCACAATCAGTTTTCAGAACCCTATAAAATAGCAAAGGGCAATTCCATTGCTGGGCAAGAAAATCACCCAAACTTCCTGGGAAAAGCAGAAAGCCTCCTTTAAATCAAAATTAAATTATTAGTTTATAAATTAATCACTTCAGAACTGTAGAACATGGAAGCAGAAATAAACTTAACAGAGGCAGAGCAGTGCTGAATGTTTCTGTGATGTGCTGCTGCTGTACCAGAACTTTACTAGGGCTTGGTACAAGGGCTGTGCTGCTGGAGCTGGGTGAGGCTTGACACCTGTTAGTGCCTCCAAAGACTTGGAGGAGGGCAAAAAAAAATGTCAACAGTAAAGAAGTTACTATTTTTTGGGTATTTGCTGCGAGGAAGGGGGTGGGAAGAACAGATTCCTTCTGGAAGGGATGCTTTAGTTTCTTCCTTTCACCCCCGTGCAATTTAACTGACCATGGGCAGCTGTTCACTTCCCTGTGCCTCTGCAGTAGGGGGTGAGGAAGATTTTGATTATTTTTAGATGGACTTAGGGAAATATTGATGGATTATTATGCCAGTTCTTAGGTTTCTCTTCCCTGCTCTTGACATGCACAGGCAGTAGTTTGCAAAGGGGTGGGAGAAGAGGATTTTGCTTCTTTAATTGAATTGAATATTAGGAAAAATGACTTATTTTAGCCCACTGGAAGGGCTGTCAAGCATTCAGCCAGGCTACCCAGGGAAGTGGTGGACTCACCATCCCTGGAAGCTTACAAAAAATGTGTGGATGTGGCACTAGGGGACATGGGTTAGGGGTGGGCTTGACATTGCTGCATTGATGGTTGGACTTGGTGATTTTAGAGGGCTTTTCCAACCTCCATGAATTCTACTCCAGACACAAGGCAGCTCCCCAGTCTCGAAATCATGACTGAAAAGCTGATTAATAAAACTTGCTGATCACGCCTAGGTCAAATTCCCTGGGACCCAGGGCAAATCCTCCACAGCCAGTTTCCACATCTGCCACACACATTGGAAAGTGTACAGACAGCACAAACCCATTCAGCAGAAGACAAATTGTGCTACTCCCGGGCCATTTATCATTTCAGCTGAGTTCTGTGTTCCTTGGAGACTCCTTTTAAGATAGGAGGAATCGTAGAAATTATTTTCTCCTCTTGGGTTGAATTCTAAAAGTCTGAAGAACAAACAAGAGTGTGGCATTTTGTGTTCTCTAGGCACAGCCCCACTTACCATGCCCAGAAACACCATTTCCTCCTCTCTCAGTTTCTCTGTTTCCTTGCGCTGGCGGTACCCACGCCAAACCTGGATTGTAAACAAAACTCTAATGAGATAAATGGGCCCTGGTACAGCTTCCTTTTCTGGGGCAGACACAGGAAAAAACAAATAGAGGAAGGAAAGGCACAATATACCATTGAAACTATTGCTTTTTAACAGCTTGCCATCTGCTTTTTAAAAATTTTTTTTTTGTTTTTAAACAAATTCTGAGGTTTTTTATCCCCTCACACTGCTCTGGGTGGCTTCTAAAAACTGTCACTGCTTCATGAAGTTTAGACATATGATTTAGGAATTATTCATATGTAAGGACTTCTTGTGGAATTTAGCACTGACCTCTGTCCTTTTTTCTAGATACGGAATGAACTCTTCCCCTGGAGATCACAGAAAAAGGCATGAATTCAGAGATGCACTGAATTCCAAGGGGATGCCAGAAAGAGCAACTGAGGTCGTAAAAACCAGAATGGGAAAACAACATGTAAGTTTTAAAGTCATCCTGCATTGCCAGTGCAGGACTGGTTTCATTGATCTCACATCTAGGGTCCTGTCTCATTTTTAAAGTGGTTTAAATGATGTATTTCACCTTGCTGGACACCCTAAAAAGGATATATCATTTCAGAATGCTTCCTATCCTGTGAGCCGTCTTTCTGTCTGCAGCTGCTCTCCTGACCAAAACATTGTCATTTGGCTTTGCCAGAATTGTTGCCACATCAGAAACTCACCTTTTGAATGCAAGTGGCAGCATCATCTGGATTTTTACCCATCTCTTGAGCCTCTTTTTGACTTTGTCTTTTCTCTTCAAGGTAAATTCTCTTCATGAATGCTGCTCGAGCACGGCCTTGGCGAGCCCGTTCTGCCACCTGGACCACTTTAATGCCTTCTTCAAGTGTCATGGCCGTGACAGGTTCCTTCAACAGCACAGCCAAAAAAAAAAGGGATGAACAAAGGAAAGTTGATGTTTGGTTAACTGCCTGCCTCAGTTAGAAAATGAAACAATGAATCAACTCGTAGAAAGGTCCTAAGATGAAAATATTGTAGGAAACAAACAGCAGAGACTCCTGTTGATGTGTGATGAGGAAAACCTGCCTTGCTGGCAAGTCACAGTGGCTCACAGAGTCCTGCTGAACTTGATCCATTTGAGCAAAAAGACACAACCATGAGGCTTTGTCCTACTAAAAGGAGAATTTCTTAGGCTGTGGAATGTTTTCCTTTCCTTTTCTGAAGGGAGGGTTTCTGGATGTGCTGCTGGGATCGCAGTTCTTTGGATGAAAATGGAAGGAGGGGCTGTTCTGAGTCAGAGGGGGAAAATGGATCAGAACAGTGCAAGTGGAGGAAGGGACTCCCCCATCTCACTCCTGAGAACCCTCATGCTCCCCTTGGAAAAGCTGAATTAGTGTCCTTTCTTGATGTTCACCTCCCAACTGGAGGCAGCTCATATTTAATTATTATATTTATATTGTGTGGCACTTAACTTCAGCAGGGCTTTCTAGGACAGAATAACATAGATTTCCTGAACCGAATTACACAAATGATGTGCAGAGCAGATTCCTGACATAAACTCCACTGGTTTTGATTTATGTTGGACTGCTCCTAACAGCACTGCCACGGACACTGGAGAATTCCAGTTGGTTACACAGCAGCCAGGATTTCCTGAGAGGACAAGGTGCAGAAGTGCTGACAACCCTGCAGCAATCCCAGGGGTGAGTGAGCTGGAAGTGCAGCACAGGACATTGGATTTACACTGGGTGAGGTGATTTTATTGCTATTTATTGAATCTCTGGCTCCCTGTGGCGGCCTGGCTCTGGCTGAGCTGGCTGCTCACTAGACAACCTCATGGATGCCATGCTGGAAAGCAGCAAGAGCAGACCTCTGGGAAGCAAAAAGACTCCAGGACAAACTGTGCTGAAACAGGATCTCCCCAGAGCAAGGTCAGGCGAGTAGAAGAGCAGAGAACTCACCCGGAGCTGTCCTGTGGAGGAGCAGGGAGGACTGCAGCTGCCCAACAAAGCATCTAGCAGTGCTCTGTCTCTGCACTCTGCCTGGGGCTGTTTCCATCCCTGGGGACTTTCCCTCTGTTCTTTCGTGGGATCAACAGGCACAATCACTGCTGGAGAATTCAGGGCAGCACTGTGGGCCATCAGGACTGTCTCTTATGGCTACAACATCTATGAATCCAAGTTACCCAGACATGTAGGCACAGTTGTTTACTTCCAGGGGTCAGCAGTGCCTGCTTGGAGGCAACATGCCACTCCCAAAAGGTCAGAAGTATATCAAATCCAGAGCAGCCTTCACTGGGGCTCTCGTGTACTTGTCTGTAATGACTTTTGCTCTGCCAAAACTCAGTTTCTGCTCCTCCCAGCAGCTGCAGCTCTGTAGCTGCACGAGAGAAACTGCACTCATTGTTCAGAGGTTATAAACAAGTGAATGCCAACAGTGCTGCTGACCTGAACTCTTGAGTTCTGGCTGCTCCAGTGAGGAATCCTGGGCCAGGAGAGCTTGGTTTCAGTAGGACTAATTACATGGTGAGGGTTAGTTAGACAAATAAAGCATTAACTTGGCCACAGTGCTGCTCTTTCTGACACTCTGACACACAGAAAGCAGAGTAGAATCATTTCAGTGTTACCCAGACTCGAGATGTGACTGGATATTGTTTGACAGGGAAATCTAAGGTTACTTTCTGCCTGTGCCTTATCTGTAAGCACACTTCTACTTCCTCGCTGCTGTAGAAGTGCTTCTCACTTCAGTGGCTCATGTGTTCAGACACGTGGGGCAGTAAACTGAACGAATCAAACATGACACGTAGGTGTGGGGTACATTTACCTGTTCTAGCAAACCAGCATTCAGCAAAATCTCATCCAGGAATTTCTCCCTGTCCTGCAGGATGCTCAGGTTTTCTTTAATGAAATACTTTGGGATGGGTATGTCTATGTCTTCCTAGAGGAAGAAAGGCATGAGATGCTTTTTAGGATTGCATTTAAGTCACATTACTGATTAACTGAATACCTTTACAAAGCAACAAAATAAGGACAGAGGTTGTTGAAAAATTTTTGAGTATTGGGGAATTTGACCTTTGTAACAGCTGCTGTTACTTTTCAATTACTTTAGGCCTAATTCAACAAAAACAAATAAATCAACCCAGTTTGTGAACCATGTGAGCCCAGAAATCTTTCTTCCTATAATGGCTCAATTATATTATCAAATTGCTAAAATATTTGGCAGGGTTGCCAGAAATTTAAACATGATTTCCACTGAGCTGAATACCTTTGGTTGTGTGATCATCCCACTTCTTGTTTTAATCAACATGAAAAATAGATCTGTTCTCTTGCCATTTTTTAACCATTATAAGGAACCAAAACACAGTTCTAAGGTTTTTAATAGGTATTTTGAGCTGTAGACAAACTGCCTGCCTTTGACTGTGGCATTTCAGACACTTCTTAAAATCAGGCATGACTGGAAGTGCCTGTCTTTACTCATTTCTGTAATTAAAAAGATGTAACTGATTTACATTTCTCCCAGTTATTCCCCTACAGGATTTCAGTCCACAACAAAAAAAGACACAGAGAGGAAGGCAAAAAAACCCTCCCCAAAAGTTAAGATGCTGTAAGGGATGACACAACCTGTTCCTTGTACTGAAGACTGCAGGTAACTCTTCAAGAATAATTACTGGCAATTTGAGTGTGTGCGTGTGGGGAATGTGTCTTCTGGTCCAAGTTCCCTAAAATCCTGTTTTCACTACTCCCTGATCTATCTGCTGTGGAAATTGCTGTGCTTTCACCTGCTCAGGGAGATCTTCTGATCCTTGAGCCTCAGTGCCAGCTCTGGAGTGGACAGGGAGGAGAACAGCACTGGCTGGAAGGAACAAGCTCCATTTCTGCCCTGCCTCAGGCACACGGTAAATGTGCTGCTCGGGACCTTCCAGTTCCTGGAGCAAGAATCTGCAGGGCTGTGGCCAAGGAGAACAGCCCCTGTGAACTGCCAGCTCACTGATTTCATTCCCCATTCCCTCAGCTGCATGCTGAGGGACATCCCTACCATGGCAGCATCAGAAAGCTTCCACGTTGGGCTGTGTTCACCCCTGATGATTTTATCAGTGCAGAGGTCTGGTCTGATAAAAGTTTCTGAGTATTTGTCATGCTAAACTCCCTGTTTGCACCTTCCAGCACCCTTGGTAGTTGATGGAAATGATTCTGTGCTGTACTCTTGAGTGCAAATCACTCTGGGTGAATTAAAATCTTGAATTATAAAAAAGGGTTTGTCTGGATACCCTCCTGTAGGATGAGAGGATTTTTAGGCTGCCAGGGAGCAAAATGAGTCAGTGTGGGAGTATCTCTGATGTCTCATCTGGCCTTTAATTCCACGTGATTCTGGATTCTGATTTTTACTGACTGGAAAAAAGAGATCAAAGCCCCAGTGCCAGGGCTGGAAGGGGTGAGGAGCCTGCTTCTCTTCCTAATCTCTTTTTGGGGCCCAGCATTGGAAAGTCAGGCTTGGGATATTTAACCTTGAGTCAAATTTGCAGCTTTTTAGCCACTCCCAGCTCCCCATGGGATGTATGGATCCAAATAACCTTCACAATTACCCCAGGAAATGCAGTGGCTGGATGTTGGAAGGCAGCTGCACAAAACCACGAGGTACAGAACTGGAGAAAAAGGAAAGCTTGGCCTTGCAGTGACATAGTACAAAATAGGCAATATCATCACATAAGATACAAAATGTTGTGTCCTCTGCCTTCAGTCCTGCAGGATTTTAGCCCCTGATAATACAGAGAAAGGAATGACTGGAGATATCCTTTCAGGGCAGATTCTTTGAGAAAGGGGAGTTATTTGTCCGCTAATTCTGTTCCGTTACCAAGAATATGTAAATATTTTATTTAAAAGAACACCCCATAAATCTGTATTCTTATCTAGTATGGAAAATGTTTTCTTCGAAAAAACCTGAAATCTCTTCAGTGATTGATTTCTTTTGTGGTAGGTAGGTATGTAATGCCTTCTTAGAATCAAGGTGTGGTGCAGGAATTTGAATTTATGCTTGTTTTTGAGGAGGTGTCAGGCATGGCTTCTCAGACTTGCCAACTTTTTGCTGCAGATGGATTTACTGCTGAGTCATGAAAACGGCAGTGCTAAGGATTTCAAGATAGGATTTGAAGGATTACTTTCCCCGGAGATGTGTTTATACTCTCTCAGTTTAAAATAGTTTAAAATAGTGCTTAATGTTGAAGGTAAAGGGCTGGTGAAGATTCCTGGCAATTCCTATCCGAAATTTGTAGATGTGCAGTGGCAGACAGAAACACAGTTTGCAAATCTCACAATAATGCTACAATGATATCAGGCAATTTATCTCGGAGCTGGGATCCTGGAAAAAATCAGGAATTTCAGCTGGTTTTAGCAAAGCAGCGGTTACCTGAATGTGACAATAGATGGAGCTGTCTGCGAGAGAAGTAACCAGCTTTGCCAGCTCATTTTTCCTTCGGCTTTTAAAGCACAGCTTCCACGCTTGGCCTCATTGTCATCTTCACGGTGCTGATTTCACCGTGCCACGGAGGGCAGCCTGCAGTGGTCAGTACTTCACGTATCAGCGGCCCATTTTCTGTCTCACCCCACACTAAAATCTGGCAGAGTCAAGCTCCTGACACTTAACAGCAAAGCTGTCTGAGTTACTACTGACAGAGAGTAGGTTTAGATTGGATATTGGGAAGAAATTCCTGCCTGTGAGGGTGAGCAGGCCCTGGCACAGGGTGCCCAGTGAAGCTGTGGCTGCCCCTGGATCCCTGGAAGTGTCCCAGGCCAGGGCTTGGAGCAACCTGGGATAGTGGAAGGGGGTCCCTGCCCGTGGCAGGGGGTGGGACTGGATGGGCTTTAAGGTCCTTTCCACCCCAAACCATCCTGGGATTCTATGAATACAAATTCATGTTGTAATACAGAATCATGGAATGGGTCAGGTTGGAAGGGACCACAGTGAGGTCATCTGGTCCCACCTCCCTGCCCCAGCAGGGTCATCCCAGGGCACAGGATTGTGTCTGGACAGCTCTGGAATATTCCCAGAGAGGGAGACTCCACATCCTCTCTGGACACTGTTCGGTCACTGCACAGGGAAGAAGTTCTGCCTTCTGTCCAGGTGGAACCATCAGTTTCTGCCTGTTCTTGTGTCCCACTGCTGAGCCCCGTGGAGCAGAGCCTGGTCCATGCCCTGGCACCCCCACTTTGCATAATTACACACGTTACAGAGGTTCCCTGTCAGCTGTGTCTCCTCTTGAGGAGCCCCAGCTCCCTCAGCCTTTCCTCATCAGAGGTGCTCCAGTCCCTTCATCACCTCTGCAGCCTCCACTGGACCCTCTCCAGGAGCTTCTTGTCCTGAGGAGCTCAGAGCTGGACACAGCCCTCCAGATGTGCCTCTCAGGGCTGAGGAGAGGGGCAGAATCACCCCCTGACCTGTCCCTTTTGCTACAAGGGCGTATCTCTGATGTTTTCCTGTTGCTTTCTGTTATCTCAGGAGCCCCTGGCTTATCTCTGTAAGACTGCAGGTGTGCTCCAGTGTGGCTGAGTCAGAGACACCTGTACAGAGCCCTCACAAGTATCCTGTCGCTCTCATTTTTCCTACTATCCCACAGCTTGCCAAGGGCAAGCATGATACCGTTCCCCTCCCCATCGTATCTAGTTTAAAGCCCTGCCAGTGAACCCCACTAATTCCCAGGCAAAGACTCCCTTCCCTGGCTGAGAAAGGTGAATGCCATCTGATGCCAGCACTCCTGGCACTCCACAGGCCATTCCATTTTCAAAACCCCAAATTTATGGTGGTGACACCAGCTGGGGAGCCATCTGTTTCTTTCAGTATTGCTGCTTTCAACTGGAAATGTCAGGAGAAAACAACTTGTAGCCCAGAATCCCTTACTAAATGCCCCAAAGCCCTGAAATCTTTTGTGATCACCCTCAGACTACGTGTTACCCTTTCCTTGTCCGCTGCATGGAAGATCACGTCCGTGGCCTGTGAAAAATTTGGATGTTTCCTGGTGACATCTTTGAGCCAGACCCCAGAGAGGCACCAGACTCTCCCTAAGGGCTGGGTTTGTTTGGCATGTCAGGCTTACAAATAAAACACCTACAAATAAAACCCTATGAATTTCCTATGAATTAACTCATCATCGAGGCCGCCCTACCGGGACACGCTGTAGATCCATCAGGATGTCATCCATGTGGTGACACTCTGACTTCTCCAGGGCCACCATCTCTTTCTTGATCTCCAGGATGCGGCCAATGACCCCATCCAGAACTTGCCGAACCGCCGCCCGCTTCTGCTGGTGGATGAGGTGGTCGTGGGCCTCCTCCAGCTTACGGAAGATTTCCAGGTATTGGATGTAGGCAGTGGCCAACATCATCATCACCTTCTCACGGTCCTCCACTGGCTGGAAGAACTCCTCTCTTTCTCTCTGGAGCATGATGTCCAGCTCCCTCTGTGTGTCTGCCCACAGCTTGACGTAAGTGCTGGTTGGAAAGAGGAGACTGTGTCAACCTGACATGAAAGCAAGAGTTAGCACACGGCGACGCCAGGGCTCTGTGGGTGTGGATTTCTCACACAGCAAGTGTGAGCCATTACATTTATAAGGAGATTCTTAACTACAAAGTATTCTGAAAACCATTAGCAGAAGGTTCTGGGTTTGTTTTAAAAATAGGAATCTTCAAATGCTGTTTTATTAAAACAAGCTTAAAAGCTTTTCAGCTCCATTCTAAAACGCTTGAAGCATCCTTCAAATGTTTGAAGTTACAACCCCCAACAGTGCCAGGAGTTTTATTCAGTTGTTGCTAATTGAGAAGATGGTTTAATAGGAAAGGTGCCTCCCCCCAATGCCCTTCATTGGAGGAAGGACTCCCCCAGTTTTTGAGGCTCTGCATGTTTGGGATAAGGACCAATTCGTGTTTCTAAAGCTGGTGGTGCTGTTCTGCCTTTCTGAAGTGGTTGCTTGGAGTTAACTGCAGGTTAAGGGGGAGGCTGGTGCCCATGCTGGAGTGAAGCTGTGGGCTCTATTTCAAATGTGAAGTGAGGAAAATAATTTATTTCTATGGTAGCACCTGTTGCACTCCAAGCAATTGCTAAATATCTGGTCTGGTGGCTATGGGATTATGTGGCATGGAACATGTCACATGTCACCTCAGGCCACCTTCATTTCCAGGATAATCCTGCTCACTTGATAGTTTTGGTAGGAATAGGTGGAGTTCTGATAGGAGCATGGACTGGCTGTCAGTGGCTTTTCATGGGAAAAGCAGATCAGAATATCCTGGGAAATCAACCTAAAGGAGCACGAAACGAGCAATGAGGTTTTTATTCAGAGAAGGGCTCAAACAGCAGGTTTGTCATGGGAAGGTGTTAATAACACCTGTGGCAGTGAAGACACTTCTAGGTCCTGTTCTCCTTTGCCAGATGGAACCTCTTGGCAGTGATAAGCGTTAAAAATCTTTGAAAATGCCTCTCTAGGAACAGAGCTAAGAAATTCCTTCTGCACTGAGACTCGGCTGAGTTGGGAGAAAACCAGTTCATTCATGTTGTCATGCTGAGGGGAAAACAGTGGCTATGGGAACAGGGACAGCTGACTTGTTCCTTAATCCTAGGTATAAAGGCCATTGGCCTCAATGGTGCAATGTAGACCCATCCATGTGCTTCACCAAGTTGCTGTTCCTAGAGCTTGCCAAAGAGGGATGAGAACAGCAAAAGGCCCTGCCTGGTGTTAGATGAGCTTTCAGAGCAGACCTCACGTTGAGGGAGTGCTGGCTTATTTATCCTGACCAGAAAGCTGGACAGATGTTAGCATTGTTTGTGCATGATAATAAATGTTGGAGCTCTGTGAGCTGATCTTATCGTTCCCGGTCCTGGAGGACAGAGTGATCCAAGGCTTGTGCTGCAAGAGGGATGAGTGGGGTGGGACAGGACAAACTCCAGCCCACAAGTGCCCCGAGTGTGGGGTGTCCTGTATGTCCTGGATGGTGACAGGGCTGTGGGCCTCCCCCCTGCAGCCAGCAAAACCACCACCAACCCAAACCCTGCTATTGAATTTGCACCATTAACGTTTTAAAGGGCGTATTACACTCCTCAGCTGACCTGGCTTGCTGCAGGATGCAGCTGGCCTTGCTTTTCCTAATGCTTCTGCAGCCCACCCAGGTCTTTCCCTTTCCTTTTTTTTTTTTCCTACTGCATTTACATCCCGTTGCACCACCCCTATCAGTCAATTGCAGCAATTAACCCAGGTGCAGGAGATAAACAGAACAAACCCGGCAGAGGGGAGGAGATGGGGACAACCAAGGCCAGCATTAGCTGGAGCCAGGACATGGAAGGATGTGAGGCACGCGGGTTTTCCAGCGCAGGAGGAAACGGCGCGGTGCTGTACGTACTTTGTGTGATTTCTCACAGACAGTGGGGAGGTTGTCAACCTCTGAGGAAGCCCAGCCCTGTGGGGTGTCCCCGCAGCCATCCAGCTGATTTATGAGCCGTGGGGATGCTCGGGCTGGAGTTCTCCCGTGCAGGTTACTGCTGGAGACACCGGATTGCGCCGCACTGAGAAGCGGCCGTCAGCTCCAATTGACAATAATCTCCCTCTCTGCCTCCTCTGACTGAGGAATGTCAAGTGGTTCCTCCTGCTGAGCCAGCTAATATCTAGTTTCTTTTTATATTGTGAGTGGCTTGTGGAGGGAGGAGGGGGCTGGAGCGCTGCAGCCCTTCGGAGGACATTACCACGAGGCATTGCAGATAGGACGTAATTGCTTCCATAAAGCATTAGTTTATCAGATAAGCACCGAGATGATTGCAAGCACAGTTGCTGTGGGTCAGATGTTAAGACTAAGGATATTATGGGATGATTGTAGCTTTTGCAACAGCGGTGTTTCAGGTAAATGAGGGCAAAAGAAAGGACAGGCCCGCTGGAAAATGAAGTGTTGAAGGAAAAGGTTGATGTGAAAGTGATAAAATTTTAGCTGATAGCCCTATGTACCTGCTGTGTTCAGGGTGACTGACACCTTGAGGGGACCTGATCCCAAGTTTGTTAGGTGTGGCATGGGGACATCAGATACTGGGTAACAGGACAGGGCGAGCAGAAATCTGATTTGAGTGTTGCATCGCTTCACCCTGATTAAAAACTAGAGGATACATCCCCAGAACAGGATTAAAATAGTTATTTCAGGTTTTACTGGTGCCCAAATGGGAGCCCTTGTGGACTAGTCTGAAGGATGAGATGTGCTTGGTGTTTATAGCTTCTTTTGGAGGACTTGGCAGAGCTGCTGTGAACCAGAGGAGCCCTTCAGCTTTAGAGACAAACGTGTTCAGGAGGAGTAACTTCAAGGTTATGCCTTAAAAGCAGAGGAGAGCACTGCCTCTCCTTGCCTGTGAATCAGACAGCGAGTGATCCCTGAGTCCCTATTGGAATTTTTGCCTGTTTGCTCAGTGTCCCTCTACATGAAGTTGTGAACTCCCTCAAAATTGCTTCCACACACTGAAGGGGGAGGACAATGTAGCCTTGAATGCATTGGGGTTTTATTTACTCTTACTGGTCCATCTTGTAGGCTCATTTCTGTTGTGTACTGAGCTGTGTCTGTGCCTAAGGATATTACATCAGATTTAGGTTGGGTTAGAGCCTCTAATTCACCTGTTAGTGCAGGTAACCGGCGGGACTGAGCCTAACTTTCCTATTCAAGGTTTAAGATTATCAAATCCTGGAAAAGAAAGCTGCCTCTTGATCTCTCTGTGCATATAGCACTGTAAGTAATGCTACAAATTGTCATAGCAACTCCCAAGTAGGGGTGTTATGGGGAAAATAAGCAATGCTGTAATGGGGATAAGGAAGAAACACATCAAGTGACTAAATTCCAGAGTCCCCAGAGGGACTTCTGGCAGCTCACAGCTTGGAGGGAAGGTCAGAGCTTTAACTCCTCACTGATGTCCCTTCTCTTCACTCCCACAAAGTAGAAACACAGTCTAAAACATGGGCTTAAGAAGTTCCTTTTGCCCATAGCCTGATTGCCAGTTCAAATCTCACTTTTATTGCTCAAAAGAAAGCCTGCTCTCCTTACTTAGAGTGAAGCTTAGCAATATGGTTTTTTTTTCCTGCTCAAGTTATAAAGAGATGTTTAAAATCCTGCCAAATTGTACATGCCTTGTTTTAGTGTTGTAGGGCCCTCTAACTCTGCATGTTTGCTTGACCCATCTCTCCTGACACTTGGAAAAGCTCACTGGTTTTGAGTCCAGCTGAGGTGAGCCTGCTTACTGGAGCTGGACTGGTTTTAAGGCTTATGCATGCCCTTCCTGGAAGGGTTTGTGCTGAGCATGCAAACTGTCCCTCAGGCCACTCTTGAGCCAGGAGAAGAATCTGGCATCAGTGGGGCTACCTTTGTGTGGCTTTTCTTTCTCCCCCCAGAGCATCTCTGTGTTTTACTCACTGCCAAAGGGAACACTGTCCCTGTTATTGCAGGACATGGCACAGTTTGTCTCTGGGTTTGTGCATGGGCTGAATCCCTGCTTCTTTGATGCCTGGTTTTTCTGGGCTGCCCTCAGGAATATCTCGTGCTTTTCCATGCTGAAGCTGCACTAGTGCAGTGCTGTGTAGGTCTCACTGGTTTATCCTGATGGATGGAAGGAGGTGGAGGGGAAAACGTTTGACTCTGACTCCAGCTTTCCTCACCTCATTTGGAAACTCCTGTGTGATTAAATGAGCTAAATCATGTGTGTTAAAGCATCACTGAAGGAACCTATGCTGCCACTGCAAACCCACCTTGTATTTCTTTCTCAGAAATGAGACTGGGCCGTGCTGGGGCCTGGAGAAAGTGCCACAGGGTTAGTGTGAGAGCAAGGGGATGTGGAGCAGGGCTCAAGGAGTCTGGCACCTCTTCACCATGGCCCAGAACACAAGGGCAGTGGTCACAGAGCAGAGGGGACCGCGATGTGGGGCTGGTGACAAGGAAGTGCAGGCAGGGGCCACTCCTCAGGGTCCCCTCGCCACACTCGGAGCCTGACAGGTCAGGCATTGTGCTAAGCCCTGGGCAAACACGGGGGAGGGAAACCCTGCCCTGCAGCCTCTGGAAAATAAAGAAACAAGAGACAAAGGTTGGGAGGGGAAAGTGAGGCCCTAAGAGGAAAAAGGGTTTTTAATGCTGCTGCTTTTTCTTTTTTTTTCTTCTCTCTTTCTAAAAATCACCAGGCTTAGGATGACTGCTGGCTGATTCAGGTCAGCAGTTACCTGTACCTTGTAGGAGTAGCCCCCTCTTTTCTCTTTTGTCTTATTACAGACAAACACTTTTCAGGTTGGAGAGGTGCAGGCAGAATCAGCGATCAGTGTGGCCTTATGACACGACCTGTCTGAGTTCAAGAAGTGTTTGGACAATGCTCTCAGGCACAGGGTGGGGTTCTCGGGGTGTCCTGTGCAGGGCCAGGAGTCGGATCCCTTCCAACTCAGCATTGATTCTATGAGCCAAATTGACTGAAATGTTGTTGGAATTAATTCCTGATTTCAAAGCCTTTAGCCTGCAGTCTGGAGCAGTTCAGGCTCATGAGCCTGTTTAAGCCTGCCTTGCTCCTAAAATAAGATTAGTCTCACAATTATGCCAAACTTCTCAGCTGGTGGTGAATGTGACTCTGCCAGATGACTTTTTAAGCATGCTTGCTCCAGCCACGATGTTTTACAGAGTTGGAGGCATTTGGGGGAAAATAAAGGATAAACCTCAGTAGGCTTTGGTTGTGACAAGAGAAGAAAACACACAGCCTGCTGGCATTGTTAACGTGAACAGCTCTGTGCTTCTGTCATCTCCAATTTCAGTCCTGGGTACTATGACAGAAAGTGAAGGGGGGATAAAAGATTTGTGTGGCAGAAATGTAATGGGAAACCGCAGGGAAGGCGAGGAAGCAGCTTCATGGAGCAGCAGCAGCAGCAACACACCTCAGCAGGTCTCAAGCACCTGCTGCAGCCAAACTCACAAGGCTGGCAGGAAAAAGAACTGTTTTCTTACAGTTTTCTAACAAAGCCCCCATGTATCCTACATGGCAAAGCAATTAAAGTGTGGGAGGTGCTGTTTTGGGCTGTCCAACGCTCCAAAGGCTGCCCTCCTGTCCCTCAGGCTGCAGCTCCTGCCTGGGCTGGAGACTGCCCTTCCCTCTGGGGTCAGCAGGAGAATCGTGCCCTGGGCTGATCCCACAGTGTGGGCAGCAGGGGGAGGGGGAATTCTGTCCCTCTGCCCCTGTGCTCAGGTGAGACCCCACCTGCAGAGCTGCCTCAGCCCTGGGGCCCAGCACAGGAAGGACCTGGAGCTGCTGGAGAGAGTCCAGAGGAGGCACCAGAATGATCAGAGGGATGGAGCAGCTCCATGGGGAAAGGCTGAGAGAACTGGGAATGTTCAGCCTGGAGAAGATGTGGGGTCACCTAATTGTGGCCTTCCAGTACCTGAAGGGAGCTACAAGAAAGATGGAGAGACTATTTACAAGGGATTGGAGTGACAGGACACAGGGAATGGCTTCCCACTGCCAGAGGGCAGGGTTAGATGGGATATTGGGAAGAAATTTGTCTCTATGAGGGTGGGCAGGCCCTGGCACAGGGTGCCCAGAGCAGCTGGGGCTGCCCCTGGATCCCTGGCAGTGCCCAAGGCCAGGCTGGACACTGGGGCTTGGAGCAGCCTGGGATAGTGGAAGGTGTCCCTGCCCATGGCAGAGGGGTGGAAAGGGATGAGCTTTAAGAACCTTTCCAACCCAAAGCATTCTGTGCCATATGAACAGCAGCCTCCTCTCCTCTGCAAGCAGAATTCTTCCTTCCAAGCAGTATTTGCCTGTAACACACTCTACTGCTTGTGGCAACAAAGTTTATTTCAGCTTTAACCATCCTATGTGTGCCGTTTTTTTCTTTTTTACCCCTCTCTTCCTTAGAAAAGGAAGGGGCAGTTACCCATCCAGCTGCCTCCCAATTCCATGCACAGAGGGCTGTGTCTAGGTGCTGCTATACTCCTGCCAGGAGCAGGAGGCTTTAAGCTCAAAGCTTAAAGACACAATCTACTCAGTTTCTTGAAAACTGGGGCCTTTTCTTTCCCTGTTTTCTAGCACAAGTGCTGCTGGGAGACACTGAATGAGTAGTACACAGGATCTTTCCCTACCTGCTCATTAAGGATGAAGGGAGGCACAGGAGGGAGTTGCAGCTTTGAGTCTTAGCTGTGATCAATTCGATCCTGTCTCTGATTTCCTGCTTTAACATAAGCAAGATGATGTGCTAATGCTCACCAGGGGTGGAAAGAGAGGCAAAGATGAATCTGTGACTGCTTGGGAGATGTATGAGAGAGAACATGCAAGGAATGCCCAGGAGGAAGCTAATAATTGTGGCGTTTGGATGGAATTTGAAGAATATGGCCTGGGGCCAGACGCTGAATGAGGGGATAAAAAGAAATATTCAACAACAGCCCAATGGCTGAATGAGGCTGGGGCCCCGTGGGAAGAAAATAGGATGTGATCACAACATCAGAAACTGCATCATAACGTGGGGGAGAGGAGAGGGGATTAGAAGTTGCACCGACATTTTTTCACATTTGGGTTTTGCAACCTTAATTTTCTTCAGCTGAGCCTCGGGGATGTGATATAAAACAGAGAGCTCTGCTTTGGTTGTTGCTGTTGGAAGCAGGAGGGGAGATGCTCAGGATCTTGTCTTAGATCAATATTTAAGCAGTGAATTAATATAAATTCTATTTGTGACACGAGATTAAATTTTAAAGCGCTTTGATTGTTTAAAGCTCCTTGGTGGCAGTGGCAAATGTCTTGTAGCTGATTAAAACCTGGCAGGAGTGGTAGCAGTGCCAAGACTCGGCTTTGGACGTGTCTGGACTAGGGCTGTCAGGGGCGAGGTAAGAAATCACTGGTCAGGATCCCACGGGTCACGGAGATGGTAAACAAATCCATAAAAGAGGAGGAAACACAGCAGGAAAACATGAATGCAGCAGCATCTCTGTGAATCTCCAGTGCCTGGAACGGAAGGTACGTCTGCATGCAAATGCTGGGGCTGAGTGCTTTGGGAAGTGAGATACTCCAGCACTTTTTAATCACCCTCCTCTTAATGGCTCTGCTCCCTCCAGAGTGCTGGGACTGTCCCTAGAAAATGCCAGGCATGTCTGGACATGCTGACTTCTCCCTTGGCTGCCTGCTGGACTTACTGACCCTGAGAGAACATTGCTGCTTTCTGAGCATCCTTTCTGCCCTGACACACAGCTTCCTGAGGCAGTGGGATTACATTTTGTGCTTTAGCCCCACACCTCTTAGAATCACAGGGCCTTGAGGAGGGCAAACATGCCTCAGAGCTCAAGGTTTACCTCAAGCTCAAGGAAAGCTGTGTAGCATTTCCATTTCTGAAGAACCAAAGTTCTTTCTCGTAACCCCCTTTCATCGTTAGCTCTTTGCTTCCCTGCCTTCAGGTAAGGCAAGTTGTTGTAAGACATTTTTGTCATGTGGCATTTAAAATACATTGGGAACGGCCTCAAGTTGCACCAGGGAAGGCTTATGGAATCATGGAATGGTTTGGGTTGGAAAGGACCAGACAGCTCATCCCATTCCACCCCTGCCATGGGCAGGGACACCTTCCACTGTCCCAGGTTGCTCCAAGCCCCATCCAACCTGGCCTTGGACACTGCCAGGGATCCAGGGGCAGCCACAGCTTCTCTGGGCAACCTGTGCCAGGGCCTCAGCACCCTCACAGGGAAGGATTTCTTCCCCAGATCCAATCCAAACCCATCCTCCTGCTGAAAGCCATTCCTTCTTGTCCTATCACTTCATACCTGTGTGAAAAGTCCCTCTCCAGCCTTCCTGTAAGCCCCCTTTAGCTACTTGAAGGCTATAGGATAGATTGGATGTTAGCAAAAATTTCTTCATGGAAAGGGTGGTCCAGCCCTGGCACAGCTGCCCAGAGCAGTGGTGGAGTCCCCATCCCTGGATAGATTTAAAATCCATTTGGATGTGACACTTTGGGACATGGGTTAATGGTGGCCTTGGTAGTGCTGGGTTAAGGCTTGGACTTGATGATCTTAAGAGGGCTTTTCCAACCTAAACAACTCTGATTTATGGTACACAGCCAGCATAACCTCCCTACAACCAACCACATTAACAGTAGCCTCGGTACCTTAACTGAGATCCAACTCTGACTGGTGTTTAGGAAGGGCTGGATTAGCCCAGCCATAAATCCCATGCTCTGCACAGCTACAATGTCATTGCAGCAACCTGAACCAAGGAGTTTCAACACCAAACTGGAGTTCCTCACCAGCACCTTGTTCAGAACCAGGACTGGATATGTGTTTTTGTCATGTGGGGTGCACATATGATCATGTTTATATGGACTTGCTGTTCAGTGCTGGCAGTGCCATAGGAAGTGCTAAAAAGCCCCGTCTCTATTAAAATCAAACTCAGCTCAAAGCAGTTGAAGCACAAGCATTTTTCCAGCTCTGCTCAGCTTAATTCCTTTGGAGTTAATCTGGCTCAAGTAACAGCAGCCATGATTCAGAGACTGGGTAGCAGTGAGATTCCGAGATAACTCTGAGGAAGAGGTCAGACACTACTTTTGTGGGGTTTTTTTCCCTTCATCTCTTTTTTTTTTTTTCTTTTAAAGAGTACAATTCAGATAACTCCCCACTGCACTGTGATCTTCCCTTATGTGATTCCATGAGAGTGTTAGGCATGATTTATACAAGCCCTGCATTGGCTCCACCAGGGATCTAACCAAGCTTTCCTCAAACTTATGCCCACTGGAGGCTGTGCTGGATCTGTCCTCGGGCACAGCCCCAGACAGTCTCTGCCCTGCCCTTGGGGATGTTGTTCTTTATTCCTCTCACCCCACCTTTCTCTCCTGAAGCAAGGAGCTGCCTGGCTGGAAAGCAGTGGAGTTTTCAGTGGTATATGGCTGGGGCTGCCACTGTGTGGAGGCAGGAGGGGAGAAAAGAAGGCTGGAGAAAACAATCTCAGGGGAAACCTGACTGCTCTGTGCAGCTGCCTGAAAGGAGGCCGTGGTGAGCTGGGGCTCAGCCTCTTTTCCCAGGCAACTGGTGCTAGGATAAGAGGAAACAGCCTTAAGTTAAGCCAGGAAAGGTTTAGATTGGATAATAGGAAAAATTTCTTCACTGAAAGAATGGTTAAGCATTGGAACAGGCTGCCCAGGGAAATGGTGGAGTCACCATCCCTGGAAGTAGATGTGGCACTTAATGATATGTTTTGGTGGTGTTTGGTTGAGGCTTGGACTTGGAAATCTTGCAGGTCTTGTCCAACCTTAATAGTTCTATGAAACCCAAGCTGTTGGTGACGAGGAGAGCTGCTCTGGTTATGAACTTGGAAGGATGTTTTAGAATCTGAGGGGGTTTTACCTGACAAAAAGCTGGGAGTTCGGAAAGAGGATACTGAGCAAAAGAAACAGGAGGCTTTGAGGTTGGTAGCACTGAGGCCAGAGGAAGGAGACCATGGCAAAGATGCCAGGAGAGGCTTTGCTCACAACCTGCTGGGGCAGCAGTTTGGATATGGTCAGATTTGAGTGTGAAGGAGAGGAGCAGAAGGAGGTAGCAAATACCCAGGAGGTGTTTAATTTTTTTTTTCTCTAATGTACTATTATTTATTGAACTTGAACAAGCCATATCCAGCTCAGAACTGGGAAAAAGAGCCTCCCCAAACTGGGCTGTGCTGCCGGTGCTGGAAGCAGCAAACAGCAGAACACTGATGGATAACATCATGATAGATGCTCACAGTTCAGCTCCCAGCACTGTAGCACAGCACCAATAATAATCGTAATACTTGCTTAATATGTGTGGGCTTGGAGTGATGTTTCTGGAGGAACGAGCACAGCTCTTCGCAGGCACTTTGATCCAATGCCGTCATTGCTGTCTGGTTATTGCAGACGAACTCGTAAAGCTTTGCGCTGCGCTGAAATTACTGGGGGGAAACAAGACATGACGCGCGAACTGTGGGCTGCAAGAGAGGAACTTCCTGCAAAAAAAGGGCCTGAGTGGATAATATTAATATTTGCCTGGTTTTCCTGAGATGACGCCGTCGCTTTGTGGGGGTGAACCGCCTCCCCCCCGGGCTGTGTTTTACCCTCTCTGAGGGGATTTTCCCCCCTCAGCCCCCGCGCCCCGAGGTACTCACGCCTGGGACATGCTGAGGGCTGGGTCGGCACCGAGAGGGAGCCCACGACGAGGGGCACCGGCACCGGCAGGGCCCCGGAGCGAGGGGCACCGAGCCCGAATCCCGCTGGGCCGGCACCGGCACCGGCAGGGCCCCGGAGCGAGGGGCACCGAGCCCGAGTCCCGCTGGGCTGGCACCGGCACCGGCAGGGCCCCGGAGCGAGGGGCACCGAGCCCGAGTCCCGCTGGGCCGGCACCGGCACCGGCAGGGCCCCGGAGCGAGGGGCACCGAGCCCGAGTCCCGCTGGGCCGGCACCGGCACCGGCAGGGCCCCGGAGCGAGGGGCACCGAGCCCGAGTCCCGCTGGGCCGGCACCGACACGGCCCCGAGCCCGGCCCGAGCCGCCCGCGGCCGTCTGAGGAAGCGGCGGTCGCGGCGTTACCGTGGACACGGCCCGGGGGGGCCGAGCTCTGCCCGCGGCTTCTCCTCGGAGAAAAGGGAGCTTCAAGCTTTGACCCCCTTTTTTTCCCACCTTTTCTTCCCCCCCCCAGAATCACGGGATGGTTCGGGTTGGAAGGGACTTTAAAGCTCATCCCATTCCACCCCCTGCCATGGGCAGGGACACCTTCCACTGTCCCAGGTTGCTCCCAGCCCCAATGTCCAGCCTGGCCTTGGGCACTGCCAGGAATCCAGGGGCAGCCCCAGCTGCTCTGGGCACCCTGTGCCAGGGCCTGCCCACCCTCCCAGGGAAGGATTTCTTCCGTGTACCTAATCTAAGTATTTTCTTGGTTTTTAGTTTAAAAGCGTCCATGGTCATCCTCAGTGTCGTGTCCCTCCCCCCCCTCCATTTCACTGTGCCCCATGAGTTTCATTTTTTCCCCGTTACTTTCATCCCTCTCCCGTTAGTTTCCCTCCCCCCCCCCTTATTTCCCTCCCTTTATTTTCCTTTTCCCCCCCTTTCCTGTATTTTCCTTTCCCCCCCTTTTCTCCCCTTTCCTATATTTTACTCTCCCCCCCCCTTTTCTTCCCTTTTCCCATAATTTCTTTTTTTCTCCTTATTTTTCTTCCCCCCTCCCTGTTATTTTACCCCCCAAGGGCTTCCTTTCCTTTCCTTTCCTTTCCTTTCCTTTCCTTTCCTTTCCTTTCCTTTCCTTTCCTTTCCTTTCCTTTCCTTTCCTTCCCTTCCCTTCCCTTCCCTTCCCTTCCCTTCCCTTCCCTTCCCTTCCCTTCCCTTCCCTTCCCTTCCCTTCCCTTCCCTTCCCTTCCCTTCCCTTCCCTTCCCTTCCCTTCCCTTCCCTTTCCTTTCCTTTCCTTCATCTTCCCTTTCCTTTCCTTTCCTTTCCTTCATCTTCCCTTTCCTTTCCTTTCCTTTCCTTCATCTTCCCTTCCCTTCCCTTCCCTTTCCTTTCCTTCATCTTCCCTTTCCTTTCCTTTCCTTTCCTTCATCTTCCCTTTCTTTTCCCTTTATCTTTCCCCACACACCTATCAAGGCAACTTTCTAGTGGTCTTCCATTCCCTTACCACTTAAAAACCACTTCAGAGGACAGGATCACAGCACAGGTTTTTGGGGAAAAATGCACTCCTCCACAGAGCCAGCGAGAAGGGAAAAAGCAAGAAGTTTGGGAGAATGAGTGTTTTGCCAGTGATCATATATTTTGCCACATATCTCTGTGTGTCTGCATTCCTTTTATTTTTCCCCCCCTTGAAGCCCCAGTTCACATGATTAGGTGAGACTCTTGGCTATCAAGTTTTTGAAATAAAGTTCGTAGCCCCCCCCTGGTTTTGGAGGAAAAGCTTGAAAACATGAATCTTGAAGACGATAATAAAAGCAACTAAGGATATTATTTTTCAAGTCACATGATGACTGTGCCCAGCATATAATTTCTTTAAGTGTATTGGATCAGTGGGGTTTTTTTAGGAGAACCTGTTGCATTTTCTTCGTGCTGAGGCTGAAAAATGCTGTAAAATCCTGTAATTTGCTGTGTTGATATCAAAGTGGTTCTTCACGCTGAAATTTCACATGAGAAATTTGTCTGTTTCCTTCTAGTGCTTGATCCTCATCCATGTGTGGGTCAGGAGGGTCTCACATGCAGTAAGTACCTTGTGTTTTGTTCTATTTTAATAACATATTCCAGTCTTTGCTGCCCAGATAGGAACCTTACATATTTATTTCCATGAATGCTGGCATTCATACCCCACTTTTTATGCCAAACTGTGTTTTTTCAGCCAGAAGTTTTACCTGCAGAGTCCCAGCAGTGCTGTCTCCATCAGCGTGTGTGGTTTTAAGGACTGACTGACCTATTGCATGTGTGTGCAGTAAAAAAGTAGGAACATTCCCGAAGCAACTGAAATGAGAGCACCGAGATGGCCTGATAAGGCGTGGATGTTAATTATTAATTTGAATTTATTGCCCTCTGTTAGCACCTCGTTGTCACAGTGCACAAGATCGTCTTTATTGTGCTGGAAGCTGTATTAATGATGAAATAATGCTCGTTGCTCACTTCCCCACCTGCCTTCTCCATTCCCCCCCCCCAAAAAAGCTGGAGGAAAGCAAATGTCTTCCTTTTAAAAATGGGAAATTAAGCTACAAAGAAGTGATGTACATGAGAGCGTGCAGGGAGGCTGGGGGGATTTTCATTTTCATCAGTTTGTAGAGAACTTGGGAAAAAAAATGAGTTGTGTTGCTGGGAAAAGTCATGCAGTAAAATTAATTATGAAATGAGTAGAGTTGATTTTTTTTTTTTTTTCCATGGGAAAGGAACCTGTTTTTGAGCTGAAATGGGAGCTATGTATGACTGAGAATAAGTAATTGGTTTAGCCTCAGAAAATAGACGTTTATAAATGGAGAAAGCAGGGAGTTGGAGATGTTCTGGTTTGCTGTTGGTTTCCAGTTGAGTCCTTGAGCTTTTCAGTAATTTGAAGTGAGAGGACACAGGTCTGCCTGGGCTGTGCTGTCCTCAAAGCTCATCCTGGAGAACAGGAGGCTCAGGGGGGACCTTGTGGCTCTGCACAACTCCCTGACAGGAGGGGGCAGCCAGGGGGGAAGTGAGGCTCCAGTCCCAGGAAACTGTGACAGGATGAAGGGAAACAGCATCAAGCTGTGCCAGGAGAGGGTCAGGTTGGACATCAGGAGGAATTTCTTCATGGAAAGGGTGGTCAGGCATTGGAAGGGGCTGCCCAGGGAGGTGGTGGAGTGCCCATGCCTGGAGGTGTCCAAGGATGTCCTGGACATGGCACTCAGTGCTCTGGGCTGGGTGACAAGGCGGGTGTTGGTCACAGGTTGGATTTGATGATCTTGGAGGTCTTTTCTGACCAAAATGATTCTGGCATTGTGTGGTCACTGCAGGCTGAATTGCAGCTGAGGTCCAGCAGACCACTGATGGTCAGTGAACACCATGAAGCATCTCCCTCTTTCCATTCAGGAATCACACGTCTCCGATAATCCCTGCAGGCACCAACCAGTCTGAGATGTCGAGGTAAGCCCAGAGATTAAAGGGATTTGTAGTTGTTATCCCACTCGTTGTACATTTTTTGTACAGCATCACTGGCCACTTCCTCGTTCCGCTCGTGTTGCATTAAAAACTCCGACTGTGTTATTTGATCTGTCCAGCAGGAATAGGGGACGGGTTTTATACAGCCTGTGCCTTTTGGCATCTCTCATTCCTTAGGCTATTGCAAACACAGGCTTAAAAGTCCTGCTGCCTTGGAAACTGGGCGCCATCATTTTTCAAAAAAGGCTTTTATTACGAGCTTAAGAGGTGACTGGTGAGCTTACAAAGGGGGTAAAATGTGAAACTGGAGGGTCTTGTTCCTCTCAACGTGGGTCCCTGGCAAGGAGCTTAGTGCACCTGTCTGTTACTGAGCAGGGCTTAAGGAAAGCAAGCAACGTAATGGGAATAACGTCCTGCCTTTGCAACTTGTATTTGAAAGCACTTCCAGAGGTCTGGACTGCCCCTCGAGGCACAGGGTGGAAGGTGGGGTGGGTTTTTCGTGAGTGTTGCAGGCCCAGAGAGATGCAAAGGGAGAGGCTGTGGGTCAGGGCTTCCTCTGTCCATGGTGAGCTGAGGCTTTGGGCCACCTCTTGGGAGTCCAGGATTGTGTTTGCTGTGTGGGGACAGAATGGGTGTGAGAGCCTGGGATGTAGGGTGGGATGTGCTCTGTGAGGCCGGGCAATCACCAGCTGTGTGAAGCTTAACAAAGTGCTGCATTCTGCAGCTGGGATGGGGCAGCCTTGGGTGCATGGGCACAGTGGGGAATGAGAGGCTGGAGAGCAGCAGGGACATGGGGATCCTGGTCAGTGGCCAGTTGGATCTGAGTCAGCAGTGCCCTGGAGCCAGGAGGGACATCCCTGTCCCGGGGGATCAGGCCCAGCATGGCCAGCCAGGCCCGGGAGGGCATTGTCCTGCTCTGCTCTGGGCTGGGCTGGCCTCACCTGAAGTGCTGGGGCAGTTTTAGATAAGAAAGATCTAAAGCTGTCAGAGAGCATCCAAAGGAGGGACAGAAGATGGTGAAGGGGCTGTACAAGGAGCAGCTGAGGGTACTTGGCTTGTTCAGCCTGGAGGACACTGAGGTCAGACCTCACCGGGGTCTGCAGCTTCCTCTGAAGGGGCTCTGGGGCACAGGGTGGGATTGTTGGGGTGTCCTGTGCAGGGCCAGGAGCTGGGCCTGATGATCCTTGTGGGTTCCTCTCATCCTGAAGGGCTCAACAGAGGAGCTCTCCCACAAGGGCCCGTGGCTGTGACAGCACTTACAGCAGGAGAGCTGTCCCCAAATGGGGACCTGGTTGACACTGAGTTGCACAGCAAACCTCTGAGTCTGGAAAGTGAGAAGCAGGACCTTGTGGTGGACAAGACTGGGGATTTGTTGCTCAGGGCTTTACAGAATCCCATAATGGTTTGGGTTGGAAGGGAGCTTAAAGATCATCCCATTCCACCCACTATCCCAGGTTGCTCCAAGCTTCATCCAACCTGATCTTGGACACTTCCAGGGATGGGGCAGCCACAGCTTTTCTGAGCACCCTATGCCGGGGGACTCCCCACCCTAATTCCTTCCCAATATCCCATCTAACCCTGCCCTCTTTCGGTTTAAAACCATTCCCCCTTGTCCTGGCACTCCAGGCCCTTGTCCAAAGTCCCTCTCTAGATCTCTTGGAGCCTCTTTAGGGCTCTGAGGTCTCCCTGGAACTTTCTCTTCTCCAGATAAACACCCCCAGCTCTTGCAGCACACATTAGCAGGAGAGGTGCTCCCTCCCTCTGACCATGACTTCCTTGCAGATGGGTCTTTGGTTTTCCTTCAGGCTTGGATAGAAGTGAGTAAAGGAGCTCTGGGTGGCTCTTTGCAAACCTCGGGGACTTGGGTCAGCCATGTGGCCTCTGTGCTGGCTTCCAGCTCACGGTGACACCCAGGAGGGGTGCACTGACCACTTCATTTAGCCTTGTGACCAGTGGTGGGGCTATTTTTTCCAGTTAACACTGACTCCTGGATCTCCAGGAGGTTTGCTGCTGACTTCCAGGCTAAGTGAAGGGGATTTGTCAGCACTCAGGTCTGTTAGGCTTTGATATAACAGCGTGTTCATCAGGCCCGAGCGTGGTACATGGCGGAGGAGGATTGCAGCAGAATTAGAAGGTATAAAGTTCAAATCTAATTTGAAGAATTTTCCCTCTATCACTTAAATGTGGGAAATGTTCCTGTGGCTTTAGGGATAAAATGTCACACTTCATAAGGAGCATGCGTTTTAAATCTCAGCCAGATATTAAGTGCCGTGTGCCGCACTCCACTTCCCTCTTTGTTAAAAAGCAAAACCCCAAATCATCTCTCCTGAAAGAGTGTTGTTTGATAAAATTAAAGCTTTCCAAAGAAGCTGGTTCAAATAGTGCCAGCTCTGTATCATTATGGCACAACAGGGAGCATATTGATTTTATTCTGCATTGACAACAGTTCGTCAGTGCTCAGCTATTTAATTCTAGAGGATGCTGTTCCTAGAGATGCCTACAGCACCAAGGGAGCAGTCAATACAGACTGGCAACACTCGCCAGATGTTTTTTGGGTGAGAAAGAAACAGAAAAAGGCATCAGACTCGGGATTCTGGCAATTATCCAAGTAATTTGTAAGCAGACTTTGGTTGGCTTGAATGTTTGGCTTCAGCTCAGGAGTTTTTAATAAATTCACACAAACCCTCTGTCAAGCTTTAGTCACTTACAGGGGCAAAGTTCGCTTCTATATCATCCTGCAACCCAAATATTGGAAATAAGTAGCATTTCTCGTGAAGATATATTCAGTATGGCCTGTGGAATGGCACTTCTAGACAGACTCTTTTCAGTTCTGCTAAGATACACAGATCCTCTGACCACTTCCTCACTTTACAGGCTCACCATCAGCAATCTGAAGTGTTTTATGTGCTTTTCTCATGATTTTGATGGCAAAATGACAAAGTTTGGCTGTTAATACCGGTTCTGTGTGCACATGAATCACTGAAAGCTTCAAGAAATTCTCATGCAAACACTACACAGCCTCAGCTGCTGTCTGCTCCCTCCAGCTGCAGTGGGATTTTAGCTGACCCAAGTCCCCTTGTCTCATGCTGTGGCCAATAGGAGCTTTGGTGGGACCAGCTGGAGAGCCCCGGGTTGATGAGAAATCAGACCAGCGACTCATAACTTGCCTTCCATGGCCCAAAGGGGAGGAAGATGCCAGTCTCTGTTTATTCCTGTGCTGTCTGATGGTCTTTCTGCTGATGAAAAAAGAGCTGTGAGGTGTTACCATGAATTTACAGGGCAGCAGTCCGGGCTTCAGCCATCCTACTCAATGCACAAGGCACGGAGGCTGCTGGAAAGTCCTTTGCACTCCAACTGGTGTCTCTGAGCATGACCAGGGTGCAGAAGACCACGAGTCAGGGGCAGTGGAAGCAGCTCAACCCTTCAGAAGTTCAAGTCTGCATCAGGAAGATCCCCTTCAAGACCTGACCGAAGGGAAGCATTTGAGCTCTGGGACTTGAAGTGTTTAAAGCCAGAACTGAGAGTGACTCAGGGCTGGAGGAGAAGGGGATGTTTGCCATCTGCTTTAGCAGTTCATTCCCCAGAAAAGGAGGAGGAATTCATCTGCCATTCGTGCACGTAGGCAGTTGTTTCATTGTGTTTTGTTCTGTTTTCCCTCCCACTCTCCAGTAAAACACCTGTTGAGTTAATCCTCTTTGACTCAGCTCAAAAGCAAGGAAGTCAAACTCCATGAGAGGCTGGGCAGCTCACTCAGCTCTCATTTCCCCAGCTTTCTGAGAGGGGGGCTCTAACTGGGGTGTTCTGAAGGCTTCCAGAAGTGAAACTATTAAAGCAGGGAAGAGAGGACATGAGGTGAGGGAATACTTAATTTTCCTGGACATAAAGATGACTTGAGTCACAAAATGTTCATCTGGAAGGCAGAGATACCTTGGAGCTTCCCGAGTTGCTCTTAAGGATGGTGAGAAACATTTTGGAGGTTTCATTGTGGTGCATCTTCAATGAATTTGAATGAATTTGATTAAAAAATAAAAAAAAAAATCTTGTTACTAAATGGGATGTGTCCTGCTTTGTTTAAAACTTAAAAGTTGAAAGCAAGCAGAGCGAAATGTCATGAGAAAGAAACCTCAAAATTCTGTAGGGGGCCACAAGCCATCAGCAGCTGAAATTTGGTGGCAACCTTTGGTTTCTGCAGATGTGTTTGGGGCACTGTGCAAAGGAAGAAGCTCCTTCAGAGGGGCTCCTCTATGTCTTCTCCAAGTTCTAGAAGAGCCTCTTGCTCTGCTGGCTCTCAGGATCCAACCTAAAGTGCTGAGGATGAGGAATTTCCCTGATCCCCCCCCCCCATAATCTCTGTGAGTTTAGGTTCTGGGAACATTATTTCCAGCGTGTGGTGACTCAGTTTCCCTCTGGGGTGTCCCAGAATGAGTCAGGTTTAACTGACACGGTGGCATCGATGAAGCAAACCCAGCAGGCAGTGCCCTGATCATTAATTAACTGCAGGCAGAGCCGAGAGGTTAATGAGATCCCACCCAGAGCTGAAGGGACAATACGAGCACAGCGCCTGCCACGTTGCACGTGCGTCACTCCTGCGTGGAAATGAGTGAGAAACCTCTCACTTCTTTTTTCCTCCTCCCGGTTCAACTTCTCGTGCTATAAATAAACAGCCCAGTGTGAGAAAAAAAAAAAAAGAATGACAAGGGGCTGCAGCTTTTTAGGTGCCTGTGGCAGGATGTTTTCCTGCTTATCCTGTTTCTTGTAAACACAGCGATGACTTTTGTGGCCCAGATGTAGAGGCAGCCCTGCTTCATTGTTCGAACACCTGCCAGCTTTTCAAATGGACTCAGCGCAGCCCATTGATAAAAATTCAGATTCAGAAACCTGCAGCACCAGGCTGAACTCCTGTAGATAGCTCCCAAAAAAAAAAATCCTTGAGGATCCAACATCCGCCCTGTTGAGGTTTTTTTTTTTTTCCTCTATTATATTTGATTGGGAGGGGAAGGGAAGCTTAAGATTATTTTTTTCCCTTGCTCTTGTTCTCACAATAGCAATAAAAACAATACTCCTTGGGTTGGAGGTGGTAAACTGTGAGAAATAACAACAATAGCTCACTTTGTGGTCGTGCAGCCAAATTTATGAATGGAACTGGTGGGTGCAATTTAATTTCCAGGCCTGGCTCTGCTTTTGGTGTGATGGAATGAAATAAAAAGGCCAGAGAAGGAACAGCTCATAACTGCTGCGGGGTTGTCACTGGGAATGAGCACAGGGAAAGGTTTGGTCTGAGTTGGAGAAGGGCTTTTTTCTGCTTCCTGCATCGCAAAGTATGAAACAGGTGAATTTGCTCAGTTAAACAGTGGCTTTGCAGCGTTTTCTTTATTTGACACCAGTGTGTGGTGGTGGGACACCTTTGAGGCAGCAGTTCCAGCTCTCCCCAGGTTGGCTACGTGGGGTAAGTGAAGCAGGTGGGCCCTTGCTGGGATAGGCCTGCTTCGTGAGGTGCACAACAATGCCACCAGGTCTGGGAGGAGGAAGGGGGTAAAGTTTAGAGAAGAAAAAGCACCGAGGACACTTGGTTTTGCTGATAAAGCACAGATCTTTGCCTGAGTGTTTCTTTGGATGGGACTTGAGGGCTAAAACCTGCTTTTTGGGGAGGGCTCTTTGTGCCTGGAGAGGGAGGTTAGAGTGGAGGTGTTTGGGCAGGACTACTTGTGTTTTAGCAGCCTCTTCTCACCCAGGAGATTTGTTCTGCGCAGTGCTCAGAGCAGGATTTTTCTTGTGTTGAGGTCTCTTGCATCCTTCCCCGCTCCTCACGTGTCCCGCACCTGTGCCTTTGGCTGCACAAGCAGAGGGGACGTGCTGGGTTTGTTTCCTGCTGCTTGGAGCAGGGATTTGGAGCAGATGGGCCTGTGAGGATCCCTTCCAGCCTAAATGACTGTACACTCATCCTGCCAAGAGAGGCGGATGCCAACAGTGAGTCCTCCCAAAGGCCCGCGACGGGTCAAAGGCTTTCTCCCCCTCCCACCTCTGAAAATGAGATGTGGGACTCTGAAGGAAGCAGTCCAGCCCCAAAATAATCCTTCTGCCTGAGACAGGTGAAACCAGGTGGCCAGGCCTGTGTGTGCTGTGGCCAGATGTGGCCAGCCCCAGATGCTGTGCAGAGAGGAGGGCAGGGTTTGAAGGATTCCTTGCTCGGAGTGTCCCTGGGGTGTCCCAGGAGAGGGATGAAGCCGTGGAGAGACCCCTCAGCAGCCCATTCTCTGGCTCTCCCTCCTTGGTGGGGACCTGTGGAGGGAAGCACCTAAGGATAAACATTCCTACAAACTCCCTCTGCATCTGCCTTTCATTAAGGCCCCCCCAAAGCTGCAGAGCAGCGCGTGGATGTCGGCGTGCGAGCGGAGCGCATCCCGGGGCTGCGGAGCTGCCGTGTGCCGGGATCTGGCTGCCACCCCATAGGCACTGTGGGCACGAGCCAGCTCCTGCTGGATCATGGGACACAGGAGAGCCTCCCAGCAGCCAGCGCCCGGGAGAAATTTGGCTCTTAAATCCAATTATATTTGCAGACTGAGCTCTTTTGTCCTCCCTGCTGTCAATGCGTGTGCAGCCTTTGCTTTTTACCCCCGTTTTTTTGGTCGCTTTGGACTTGTTAATGGCCGTGTTTAAAAGCAGGAGAGCAAGGAGTTGGAAGGTGCTTCACGTCCTCAGCCATGCTCTTTGCGAGGGGAATGCCTGCTTGCTGATGTCATCTCGTGTGGCTCAATGTCAGAACTCTGCTAGAAAAGCTGTGCTAACCACACGAAATGCTCACATGAATTTTTCTAGCGTGCACGGGGAGGTGTCCTTGATGACCTTTCACGGTAATTACAGCAGTTAGGAGATGTTTGCCCCAGGCAAACTTGTCTCTAAGGTCCTCAGCGTTGTGCTCTTAGTTGTTTTGGATTTCCCCTTCCACGTTCTTCTGGAAAATAGCAGCGTGGCCTCTAATGTCTTACTTTTCCCCTACAATCTCTCAGTCGCTGTTGGGAGGCAGTGAAAGCTGCTGGGGATTTTCACAAACAACCCGAATATGGGTGTAAGGAAGCATTTCAATTTCCTATTTATGGTGTGCTTTTAAACTCCGACTTCCAGAAACCCTTCTTTTCCCAAGAAAAACCCAGACAATCAGACTAATGTTTCTTTTAAAACGCGTGAAAGATGAAGGATGAGGCGTCGAGTTTCCTTTCAAGCAACTCTGAGCGAAACCGAAGCCTTTTTGAAGTGGTTTACTGCAATTGTAGTTTGCTTTGCTTCCTGCTCCTGCTTTGGGCACACCTCCCGGCTCGTTGTGTGTGGCTACAGGCGCTGGGGGGAAGTTGGAAGGCCAACAAAAGGCAAGGGGGCTCTAAAATCTTATTTCTTTTTCTTTTTAGAGTGCTGCCAACGAGACGTTGCGTTTTATTCCTTCCTACCATGGAGGCACAATATCTCCCCCAGCATCGGCACCGATGGAAGCAGGGAGGGGTAGGGATGGAATGGGAATAGATTTCATGCTGGATGAGTCTCCAGTTAGGAGTCCAGACTGTGGGCAGGGTAAAAAAAGCTTTGTTTAGTCTGCAGTCAGTAGTTTTAACAGGAGCCCCGGGCCCAGAGCTGGGAAGTTGGGTGTCCTCTGCTCAGGCTGATGTGATTTACAGTGTTGGGATCTGACTATGGGATTGACAGAGCCAAAGCAGAGGGAGAAGTGTGCTGGAGAGCTTGTCTCAGTGCCAAAGGGTGGGAAGCAAGGGTAGAGTTGCTCCTTCCCTGCGCCAGGTCCATCTTTCCTGCCGCCGTCTGCAATATCTGGACTGTTTGCCACCCCAGAATTGTGCTGGCAGAGCTGTCTGAGGGACCTTGGGATGCACTGGGTGAGGATGAAGGAAGATTAAGATGGCTTTGATGCTGCTGGATGGTCGGGATGCCGTGAGCGATGAAGGTTAAGGACATTCCTGCCCAGGTCCGGCTGCCTCCACGAGAGTGGGAAGCACCTCCTGAGCCCCTCCTGGCCTAATTCCTTCAGTAAATAGGATGTTGTCAGAGCAGGACTCCACCAGCTTGGTGAAAAGCTGGGACTTGCAGCCAGGCTGTGGCTTTGTACCACCACGGTCTTGCCAGTTCCTCCAGCAGTGTAAAAACCATTGCTTTTGGTGCCTGCTGTACTCCATCAATTTACACCACTGGAGGAGCTGAATGCCTGAATTTTCTTGGCGCTGTTTCAGAGCAATATCTGTTCTCCTTGCTTGATCAACATACCTGTTAATTACATTAAGGTAATCTGAGCCCAGGCTCTTGCAAAAACCTCCTCCTGCCGCTGAAGGTGGTGGAAACCCTCCCTGAAGTGAGCGACGAAGCAGCACATGTGGGATCAGAGGGTGGCTGGGGGATCTGGGCACATCCAAGCCCTGGAAAACACCCTGGATGGTGAAGATGTGTCAGCTCTCTGATATCCTGGTGGTTTTGGTGTCACATTGGCCTCACATCCCTGTGCAGCTCCAAATCCAGAGGTTGGCAAAGAGCATGCAGTCTCTAGGAGATGCAGCTGGCATTGCTGAAAAAGCCTGGAAAACTGGATAGCAGCCTTTCCCTTTTACTCGTGCCTGGCCCGGGGACGAGCAGGATGTAAGCGTGTACTTAAATTTCAGCATATGCTTAAGTGTTGTCCTGAACGGGGACCCTCTTGAGCTTTAGCTGAAGTGCTGTTCTGAACCAGGGCCAGCACACTGTGGCAGTCACCTCTTGTTGCCTCTAGCCCACTGTGTTTGTGCTCAGTGCAGCTCTCTGGCTGTTTACTACAAGGAGAAAATCACTTTATTTACTTGCAGCTCGCTCAGTAACTGAGAGCAGGCAGGTTGGGAGAGTCTCACATCAGCTGGGAGCGAGACATCTGACCTTGTCTCTTGTCTGTCTTGTTTCTATGATCCTAATTCTGCTCTAAATTAATTCTTTTGTTTAGCTGCTGGGGGGTTTTTTTCCTCCTTTTTGTTTTCGCATGAATGCTTGTCTCTATATTTAGGTCTGCCGGGGCGGGATGTTATGAATAATTGTTGATTGATATTATTAAACACTAACACGCTTGGCTGTGTTGCACTAATGATGGGGCTTTGGGGATATGCAAATCAATTAATTGCAGTAATTGCTGTAATAGCTGTTTTGGAGGAGGCTGTTGAAGAGCCCTTGGGAGAGCGGACAAAGACGGAGACGTTTGGAAGCACAGAGGAGAAGGGGTGCTCGAGTGTCATTGGACAGGGCTCCTTCGAGTTGCCAACTTGGGAAGTTGGGTTTGTTTTGCTCTCCAAAACCCACTCACACCAAATCCTCTCTTGCTTAGTTTCAGAGTTACCCCTGTGTGGCTTCTTCTGGACTTCTCTGCTGCTGCTGAAGCTCATGAATGAGACAGAGCCTTTCCCAGGTAATCTCTTGCCTTAGAAATTTAGGAGACCTCCCTGGAAAACACCCGAGGGGGGAAAAAAACATCATCAAGGCTAAGCCTCCGTGTCACCTCGCACTCAACAGCTTTGGTTTGTCAGCTGATTCTCGTTCACGTCAAAGCTCTTTCTCCCCTTCTGTGGCAGCATCACGGGGCCTCACAGTGAGCGCAAAGGGACGTGAGGTGCCTCAGGAGCCACGGTGGGAAGGCTGTGAAGGGAATGGGATTTCGGGTATTGTGAGGATGGGGAGGAAAAAGTCTCTTCTGGCTTCTTCCCCATGCTATATGTGCTCTGCCTGCCTTTGTGTATTATTGTATATTCTTTTGTCTGGCTTTCCGTATGCAACGTGCCTCAGTCTCCGTGCTCCGGGGCGGGCGTTCAATGTGGTGCACAGATGGTGCTCCCAGAAATCCCGTTATTTGCTAATGGGATTTTGTGCTAAGCATTTCCACTGTTCTTTTCAAAAGTCTGCGTGTTTGTGTCAATATGCCCAGACCCCCATCTTGCCGAGACCTCCTCTCCCATGCAGCTGAGAACACGACTTCATTTTTTTATTTGCCTGGCTTTTTAATCCCTGGGAAGGATGTCAGGACAGCTTCTGTGGGAGGCAATGGTTGCAGGACCCAGGCAGCTCTGACATCACCTTGCACAGTGAAGGAGGATAATTGGGGTTGGAAGGGACCTCTGGTGATCCTCCAGTCCAACCCCCCTGGGTCACCTGGAGCAGGTGACACAGGAACGCATCCAGGTGTGTCTGGATGTCTCCAGAGAACTCCACCACCACCCTGGGCAGCTCTGCCACATGTCACAACCCTGCCAGGTGGCCTGGCCAGGCCCATTGGGGCACTCCAACGTGCCCTGGTCACCTTGCTGGTGGCCCTGCCCTCACATTTTGCACTGAGAGGTACTTACCTATTCAGCAGCTTCCCCTGGGGTCCTGCAACATTTCAGTAATGCAGTGTTCAGCTATTATGCAGCCGTTCCCAGCTATTATGCAGCAATTCCCCTCTGTGCCCTCCATTCTCCAAGCAGTGCTCGAAATCAGGATATAAATAGCAAAAGCCTGGAATATGTTGCTTTTATTACCAGAGGCCTTTCAGAATAGGTTAGATGCGTGCCTGACGGGGATAATACAGTGCTGACTCTTCCAACGGGGCACAGAGCTGGACTAGGTGACCTCCTGAGGTCTCTTCCAACCCTCATTTTTCCATCCCTGCGTGACATTCCCTGCTAGTGGGTAAGTGGAGCTTTGTTTTGCGTCACGCTGGCTGGAGCGGGGTCAAGGGTGTGTGTCAGGAAGTTCCCTGTCTGTCTGCATGCCCATGCACGCGTCATCCTGCGAAATGCTCTTCTCCTGGATGCTTCTCAGGCTCCTCTGCCACGGGAAGGTGAGTCAGAGCAAGGCAGAGGTTCTCCTGGAGCTGGCCAAGGGCTCCAGGTGGTTCCTCTGAAGCCTCATCACAGGCATGGTTCCCAAAGTCCGGGCAGCCCAAGGCAGGAAAACTGCCAAGGACTGTTCCTGTTGTGGTACAGGGCCACGGAGATGGTGAATTGGGGATCAGGAGCTGACAATGGCTCGCTGACCAGGCAGAGAGAACCAGCTGTGGGATATTGCTATGTGCAGACAGAGGATTGACCCTTAGAGCCCCACTGTGCTTCTCTAAAAGGGGGTCTGAGACTCAGGAAACCCTCCTCTTCAGCTCTGTGTCTGTGCCAGATTCCAGCTCTGGGCTGGGGAGCCGTGCTGACAAAGTAACACTTGTGGTCACCTCCACAGCACCTGGATCTGTCTCCGAGTTCTGTTTGGACCATCGCTGCACCTCTTGAGCATCTGGCTGGCATGGTGTCAGTCCATCTGCAGTGATTGTGACTGCTTTGTCCCAAATTTACGAGCTGTGGGGGATTGTGGAATACCGCCCTCTGTGTCTCAGAGCCCTCCTCAGCAGCAGAGGTCGGGAAATAACATTCCTTAGGTCTGCAAAAGATGGCAGAGAACCCGCACAGACACTTCTCTTCAGCAGTGCCCCGCTGTGATCCCATGTCTCTGCAGGGAAAACAGCTCTTCCGAGGTGTTGGCTTTCCGTGCCCATCAAGAAATACCTCTTTGCCTCTCAGCTGTTTTTGCAGCCTCTCAGCTTTGCTGATTTTATCACCCTTCTGATAAGGGCGATTAGATCTGATTTGTTTGAATTGCAGCCCGGCTGCTTTCAGCTTTCACAGACACAACACGGTGCTGCGCTGGGTTGGAGCAGGGAAGTGAGGAGGGAGAGCCTTTCTCCCCCTCTGATAATAGTTAGCAGATGTGATACCATTAGCAGGTCAAGGATCTGAAATCGCCCAGCAGCAGGAAAAACGCTGTGCTCGGCTGGCACTCGAAAGCTGTGCAGGGAAGGATGTGACAAAGGCTGAATCATCCCGTGCTCAGCAGCAGCTCAGAGCGCTGCTCTGCAAGGTTTCACAAGCCGTGGCGTATTTAAGCAGTCCTGGTTTGGTGGTTTGGCCCCAGGAGCTGTTCTTTAGGTTTGGAATCCACAATTGGTGATGTCTTACTAAAAATTAAGGCTGCCCATGGCTCGTTTACTGCCTGGAAGCCGTGTGCAGTCAGTTTGTCAGTGTGTCTTGTTTTTCTGGTGGTGTGATGTCCCATTTTTTCCCCTTTTTAGAGGCTCCTGGGCTACAAGAAAGACTTTTTCCCCCTGAACCAGGTTTTGTGCCCTGCTGTGAGCCACACCATGATGCACACAATATTAAAACCTGGCTTTCTGTGTTATCAGGAGCATTTTTTTTTCCCCCCTAAAGCCCTTGCAGTAGCTTTCCAGGGTAGTTCAAAAAATCTGGGACAGGTCAGACAGATGACTGTGCCCTTGTGGCTTTGTCCTTTGATGTAGGGGCTGAAAATCTGAAAGAAGGCACGATTCAGCTGTGGGTTTGGTGCTGCTTTGGGCTCTGGGAGGAGCCTGAGTTCTGCCCGCAGGTGCATCTTTTCTGCAGAGCTCAGCCAGGAGCATCCTGGGTCTTGCCCTCCTCACCCCTCTGCCCTCCAATCTCCTCTCCCCAGTGATTTAAATCATAGTAGCAGATTCTTGTAGGATTGCTCTTTAGAAAAAGGCTGTGCCTTAACTTTGGTGGGTGGTCTCAGTGAGAGCAATATGTTTTAAAAGCCATTCCTGGACTCCAAACAGCCCTTGGAAAAGGAGTGTCCCAGGTTTCTGACTGAAGTTGGTCATCAGATAGTAAATGGTCACTTCTAGCATGAGGGCAGAGAGCTGCAGGAGTTGTAAGGAGAGGAATAGGTGTGCTTACAGCATGCCAACAAAACCCAAAATATCTGGAAATACTGGGATGAGTCTTGAGGAGTTGCTCTGGGAGAAAGGTGAGTGAGTTGCATCTCTAAAGGTTTCCATGGGGAGGATGTGGCAGCTTCAGCTTAACGTGGAAGTGCGTGTTGGGAAGGAAAAGCTCAGCCTGGGCTTTGCTGCAGTGGGTGGTGGTTATGTGATCCCCTGGTGGCCTCATGGCAAAAATCCTGTCCATTTCTCTTTCCTCTGCTTTTTTATTCCTTTTCCCTCTTCCCCTCACCTCCAGCAAGGTGTCCTCTAGGTTAGGTTTAGGGTGAGAGAAGGGAAGTCCATGTATTCAACTTAATGAGTGGTTTCAGTGCATGCAGTGTGAATGCAAAGCAGGGGGGGGACACGAGTGTGCATAGGTGTGTCTGGAGAGACTATAAATAAATACCATATATTGCACTCTAGTTTGCTTTTCTCTTATGCTGGTCACGCACTTTCTAGCCCCACAGGTGGCAAACCCTTCCAGGTGATATTTGCCCATGTTGAGAGCACCTGTGAACTCTTCTGCCACTGTTCTTTGCTGCCCAATGGCCATGGGAAGAAAACCGCAACGCTCGCAGTGCGCCTGCTCTCTCCCACCTCCCTCCTACATCTCCTTCCCCAGCTGATTTGACCAGGTCACTCCCCAGCTTTGATTCTTTCCTCTTATTGAAAGACCTCCTGTGGCTGCATTGTCTGGAGAGCTCTGGTGGAGGCTTCAGAGCTGTACTTCCACCTCAGTAGAGAACAGGCTCTCATTAACAACCCTCGGCGAGGGTGAATATTGCTGCTGCCTTCAAAGGAGGCACGGAGGTGCCGGGCCAGCTCCTGGCCCCCAGTTGGATGGAGCTCTGCCGAAGGCATCAGCAAGATCAAAGCATCAGCTGGGGAGAACAGAAGGGATGCAGGTATTGCTCCACGAGGCAGGAGCTGCCGTGGCTGTGTGGTTCCTGGAGACACGAGGTGTGAGGGGTGATGGTACTGATGCAAGTGCAGCAGGCCCGACTCTTGGGAGGGTTTCCATGCACATGCTGCTGTCAGCACTGACTGCTGGTTATCCTGAAGTTCTCCTAGGACTGCCCATGCCAGTGGCAGCTGCACCATCTGCACAAGGAATGCACCCTCAGTTGCTGCCAAGTGAAACCACGCTGAGGCTCAGGAGTCAAAGCCTTCGTCCCCCTCCCGATCTCTTCCTCTCTGAACACCTCTGCCAGGCCCTCTGTCTCTTCCCTCAGAGTTGCACCTCGGTGGATGAGCTCCAGATGGTTGGGTGGAACCTTGCCAAGCACAGGGGGCTATCAGCCGTGCTAGCGATGACTGTAGGCTTCCTGCTGGGAAGTGTGTAGAGATCTGCTGGCTTCTTATTTTAGGCCCCTAAAAAAGCACTCTCCGAACTACTTTTGGCTTTTCCTTTAGCCTAATGAGTTCCTCTCCCTTTTCCAAAAAGTCTGAGGCCAGTCAATCTTAAACTCTCCACAGCATCTCTTCGTCTGATTCCCCTTGTCTGGAAGTGTATCCAAGGAGTGCGGTGGCGTGGAGGTAGGTTGGACCTGGGCCATCCTTTGGCTCTTGCCACGAGTGCATAAACTTTTATCTTTTCAATGTTACCATTAAGGAAAGTTCAAAAAAAAAAAAAAAGGAAAGGAAACTAAACCACAAACAACTGCATTAAAATAATAATCAGAGCCTCATGGAAGCTCACAAAACCCCAGCAAACCCTCTGTGCTTTGAAACTTGAATCTTATCTCCCCCTGTCAAGGTTAATTGTCTCTGGGTTCAAACCATGGACAAGCTTTCATTAAGGCTGGAGATGGGAGCCATGGCTGGGCCGGGTGCGTTGGAGCAGAGTTGAATTTGGTCCAGTGTGTTAAGGAGGGAGTCACATCTGTAGCTACACATTTTCCTTAAAGTCATCGGGTTTAAATCTGCTCTTTAGTGTTTCTGGAATGTCTTCTCCCAGGATTATAACCTGTGGAGCTGTTTTAAAGGTGGTCACTTAATTTCTTTCCGTATAACTTTATTTCTTTCCATATCATCTGGAAGACTGGACTATTGCAGTGTGATCAGATCTGGAGAGCTCAGGAAGAACTGATAAAAGTTCCCCTATATAAAGACCCTTCTGGTTTATGTGGTGGGGAGCAAATAATCTGTCCTGGGAAGCAAATCCTCCTCATTTCTCAGTTAATCAACCTACCAAGAGCCAAACACTGCTGGTTCTCTCTTTTTTTGGACTGCTGCAGAGTTGCTGTTGCAGCCCAACCTGCATGTTCAAGATCCCAGCTCTTCTAAGTTGTGGTTTTTGCTCCTGCAGCTCATGTTTTTCTAAAGGGATGCTTGGCGGAGGTGGGCATCAAGAGCATTAACAATGAAAAAAACACATCACAGCACTAAAAATACATCAATGAAAAAGAGCGAGTACTGGAAATAGTTTTGTACCTCATTGAACTAGAAAATATAAATATACACCTATTAAAGGACAGTCTCCCCCTACCCCCCACAGAGTCATGGCTAGATTAATTTGGGAGACAGACTTTCAAATGCAAATATGTTGGGATTATGGTTCTGCTTGGGTAAATCACAGAAACTGTTCAATGCCTCAATCTGCTCAACCTTGAGAGGATTGTCTTCACCTCTGTTTCCTGGGATGCTGAAGCAAAGAAGAGGCTGAGGAGATATTGGATGAAAAGAAAATGAAGTTAGTTTCTCACTTTCAGCCATTTTTATGAGGTGGGTGAGAGAGTTGCTTGTGCCAGTGCTGGGATCTTTCCCGGTGTTTGTGTTTGAACAAGCAATAGGGAAAACAAGCTTGTTTCGGAAATAACAGTGGTGGTTTGTTGTTGTTAGGGCTTTTTTTCTCAATTTTCATGACTTTTATCAGAACTTTTCAAATTTCTAATACCAAGCAAAACTCATTGATTCCTCTCCAAACTCCTTTCTCTCAACTTTGTAAAGCATCTCTGAAAGTGGTGATTTTGTAGGGCTAAGCCTCGGGTGGTTTCTGGGTTCTCTTGGTACAAAGCAGGGGAGCTGTGGAGCTCTGGGAAGTGCAGCCACTGACTGCTAATGCCTTGAAGGAGCCTGTGTCCCAGAAAAAGAGTCCAAGTGCTGCAGGATTGGCTGGGCAGGATTCCTCCTTGGCTGTTTTGACACAAGGACCCCTCAGACACGGCTAACGGGATGTGGCCAGCCGTGACTTGACATGATTGCTTAGCATTCCATCCCCACCTTTCCCCCAGCCCGCTTCTTTCCTGTGGCTTGTTTTCATTTCCTTGCTAATTCAAGCATGTCTGATGTTAGCAGGAGGAATTTTTGTGTGGTGCATAGGTCAGGGAGAGCTGACTGGGACTGGATTTTACAGGTGACGTTCATGTGTAAGAGGTGGGGGAGCAGGACAACAGAAAGGTCACGGAGATGGGAGCCATGAGAATTGCTGCTGTGCTTGGTGGGGAAGCCTGAGAAGGGCAGTGCAGTGGTGGAAATGAGGTTAAAACCCTTGTAAATGGGTTCAGTCCGTGGGGATTTGTGCTGCTTTCTGCTGTTGGAGACACAGGAGCACCTGCTCCCTCTCTGTGGTCACCAGCCCCTGGCCAGCACAGAAATGCTGGTGATAAGCAGATGTCCCTTGCTGGCATGTGGAAAGAAGAGTCTGCTTTCCTTGGGAATGCTTTCCCCAAAAACTGCTGCAGCCCTTTAGTGGGGCTCAGCCCATTCCCTGTTTGCTGTGGCTGACAGAAACCAGACCCCTCACTTTTGTGTGGACTTTATCCACCAGCAACCAGCTGGTGCTGGTATTCGATATCAGCTGGGAAAGCCATCAGGAAGCTTTGATTGTTCTTTTTTCCTTTCTTTTTTTTAAAAATTTCCATCACCTTCTCAGGCTCACTCCCCACTCTCTGCTTGGTCTGTGGTGTTCACCCACTTCCACGTGCCCCAGCAGGGACCCACACGGTGCCAAGCTGTAGGAACATGCCTGATGTTCCTCACCTTGGGCAATCTGAACTTGGCAGCATTTCTATCAAACTGAAGAAAAAAGCTCTGGAATAGGCATTTTTTTCCCCATTCTAATGCATTTCCATGCCTGAAAGTGGCTACATGTACAGTTTATTAAAAGCAATCCTTAGAAAGCTACAAGCTGTAGCTTTTAAATTTCTTGTGTGTTTGTTTTCATGAAAAAGGAAAAACAAATCCCATGTTTTCTTCATTAATGGATGGCATTTACTTTAAGTACAGCAGAAATCTGATTTTGAGCTTCAAACTAAGTACATCTCCATTTATTAAAACCCTAAGTGCCTCCATTTCCAGGTTTTTTCACGGTACATTTAGGCTCCGTGTCGGGGACTCAAGGCTGAGCAGCCTGAGCTCTGATCCAGCAGGAAGGGATCTAACAGTGGGTCTGACTTTGGGGCTACATTAAAGGCTGGTGCCATGGAGGGGTGTAAAAAGCCTTTCATGTGGCCACAGGAGGACTCTTCAGAGGCCAGCCTGTGTGGAGGAAAATCTGGGAGCGAGGCAAAGACAGGGATCCAGCCTGTTAGAGGCACCAGATGAGGTTTCACTTCTGGGGGCTGGTTCCTGTGCTCTAAAGCAAACAAAGCCTCGGGTTTGACTTTGCTCGTTTGGTTTTACCTTTTCTGGAAATGTGTTGCTTTATCAAGCAGTGCTGGGAGCCTCCAAAATCTTGCTTTGCAAGGGGACACTTGAGCAAGTTCTGAGAGATTTCTGTGTCAAATGCAGTCAGCTGAGGAAGGACGCTCTTACCACCAGTGTCTCCAGTTTACTACCGGTCTGAGTGATGGAGTTTGAAGGAGAGGTGGCACTTACCACCAGTTGTGCTTCCTAAGCTTTGTATCCAGCTCAGTGTGACCATGAGCCTCGCAGGCACCATCACTAGCAGATATCTGTCCCCTCCTGGAATCAGGTGGAGCCTTTGGACTTGCCTTTGATTTTGTCAAGTGAGTACTGAAAAGCTTTCCCTCCTCTCCAGAGGTGTTTAATTCCCAAGGATCTCACGCTGAGGTGGGTTAATAGCAACCGTGAAAATAATAGCAACTGTGAAAATCTGTGCCCTTAGCACCTGGTGCTGGATTAAGGTGGGTGCCCCATTTTTAGAAGAGAGGAAAGCAATTGCAAAAGCTGGCGCAGGCTCTGTCACACCCTTTTGCAGTATTCTAGTGCTGGTCTCATATTAACTAGAACTGGAAATAAGAGAGCCAAGAGTTAGTCCAGCAAGGGATGAAACCACCCCAGCCAAAAGCTCCAGAAGGCACTGACATCTTCCTGCCATTCCCAGTGTTCAAAATGTCCACAAAACTTCTGTGGGCTTTGGAAAAGCATGTTAGGAAACGAGGGGACACTGCAGGTGATGGTCCTGAGGAGCTCTGCCCTCAGCTTTCCTCCCTGCAGCCATCTTTCCCTCCTGGAATAATGAGGCCTGTTCCTAAATAAATCACATTCAATTCCATACCTTCTTCCCAGGCAAAACCACCCCGGAGTGATAGGCATTAGCATAAGCAAAGCTAATTCCCTAACTTATCTCCAGCGTGCCGTATAATTGATTTCATCAAATAAAATCTGCCTAATAAAGCTCTGGAAGTGAAGGGAAAGCTACAACTTAATTGTAGTTCAGCCACGAATCAATTCCTCATCTTCTATCTTGTTTTCTGACCATTCCTGTGTGTTGGTGAGGGCCAGAAAAAAATGGAAAATTTACAAATATTTCTATCCTCTGGATCACTGATGTTTCATATCCAGACTGAAAATGAAAGGAAGGTTTGCAGATTGGATCAGCCACAGTCAGGAAATGTCTGGGTCAAAATGTCCAGCAGTGAAGAGCTTTACCCTTCCAAAAAGCAAAATATGAATTTTATGTGTAAATTTGTGCTTTAGTTCATCCTGTTGCTTCCCCTGAACACAGAGTTAGGAAGAAAGGGATTAAGGCTAACTTATTTTGTAGTATCTTCATGTCAGAGACACAATAAAAATGTAAAGCACAGTAAGAAGTTACAATCTCAGTCCTTGTTTGCTGAGTGAAGGTGTTTAGGAAATATTTTGGGTAAAACCTCTGCAGTGAAATCCTGCAGTGATTCACGCTGAAAGATATTCAGCTTTTCTTTGTTTTCAGTTTGGAATAAGTGTCATATCCAGGAGGGAAAAAAGGAAGGATTGGACCACATTTATCCCACATTTCCTGGGATGCCTGTGTAGCTGGAGGAGTGGTGGATGATCCGGGTGAGCAGGTGCTGCAAATGCATAAATTGCCTGTGAAAATAAATGTTGTAGGAGTCCAGCCCAGCCAAAATGCAAGATGTAGGGTTTGTTTTTTTTCCCTCAAGATGGAACTGTTTCTCTTTTGGGTGCTCATTTTAGGAATGGCTTGGATCTCTCCAGTGAGAATGTCAGCTGCAACTTTTGAAAGCTTCCGTTCTTCACCTTGTCTCAATTTGCTGCTGCTTTTCATAAGCTGAGAAAACACAGGAGATGTTTTGGCCGTGTAAGAAGCCTTAAGCTCTTCAGAGGAAGATGCTGAGGGGAGTGGTGAAGTGACAACTCCTGTCTCCTCTCCTTAATCTTGTCAGCCTTGGGATTTCAACATGGGCTGCTGGAATGGGAGCATCATCTTGATTTAGAGTTCTTATCCAGGTGGGTTGAATGTGCCAGAGGCAGCAGCCTGGCTTCAGCAGGGATTATTTAAAGCAGTCATAACATGGCAGGCTTTTTATTTTGAAGAGGCCCCATGTTTGTCTTCCAGCTGAGAGGCTGCAGAGATCAGGGAGGGTCAGGAATGGATGGAGGAGGAAAAAGGAGCGTGCTATCCAGAGCCTTGCATTTCCCTCGTCCACCATCCATGCAGAGCTGGGCTTCACCAGAGATACCTCTCCTTGCTTTCTGTGTTTGCACAGCTGGGTTTGAAGCACGCTCTTGTAGCACATACATTCAGAACAAATATAATCCCTCTCCATCCTCCCCCTGGTATTCCTTGTGTGCAGGATCAGCTTGCAGCCCGTGCCTCGAATCCTGTGAGACGCTGGAGCCACCCTGAGAAACACTGCCTTGAAACACACCCTTCCCCAGGCCAGCCACCAGGACACTGGGAATGGCGACTGGAAGGTACCTTCAGCCAGGCTGTGGATCCTGAGAGAGGTTTCAGTCTGTGGGGAGGAACAGCAAGGTGTGACAGGGCTGGCTTTGTGCAGCTCATTACGCTCCCGTCGCCGATTTCTAAAGGGAGTCCTGGCGCTGAGACAGAGCAGGTTTGCTTTTACTAAAAACAGAGGGGTGGGGTTTTTATTTTTCTTGTACCAAAGTATGTAACTTTAGATGGCCATCTCTGTGCCTGGTCACCTCTGAGATTATTTTTTTTTTCCCCCCACTGACATTCACCTTGATAAGCTACAAAGAGGCAAAAACTGCAGTGGCTTGCTGTGTCTTGACTAGTATCTTGCTTTGATAGAAATCCTCAGGGTAAAAAAAACCCACCTTGTGCAGCGAAAGCAAAGGCTGAAGTGGCTTTCATGAGGCAGGCTTAGTTCCCCTGGAGGACTGACATCCCCATTTTTGAGGCCTAATTGCATGAAGTCTCCTGTGATAATTTCTTAGACAGCGATGAAAAGCAGCTGGAGCCAGCCTCTGGCATTGAGGGGTACGAGCCCAGCGGGTCAGAGCAGTGTCTTGATAGGGCAACAAAGAGATCCAAAGCCTTGGACAACAGTGATCCTGTCGGATGTGGTTAAAGCCTTTGTTCATCCATTGCTAACACAGATCCCTGGGGGGGATCAATATTAAAATGCTTCCCTGGAAGGTGTGCTTCCTGTGCAACTTGGGACAATATTGTGATGATAAAGGAGTGCTTTTGTATGAAGCGATTGTTGGTTTGGAGCAGAGGCAGTGTTTGTAAGAGTCCTCAGTCTGACACGGGGCTGGTGACAGCAGCCTGGCCACACAGGGCGATGGCAAGGACCCATCAGCAGCACCTGCCTTCGTGTGGAGGGACCACAAACCAGGCTCCCTGCAGCAGCAGCCTGAGGGTTTTGTGTTCCTGGCTCCCCTTTTTCACTCTATATTGCAGGATCAGGCGAGGCTGTGCTTGCTCCCTGCGTGTTATCCCACTTCCAGCATTCCCCTTCCTTGCTTTCCCAGCCATACAATGTCCCAGCCCCCGGGCTCAGCTCGTAGCATGTGTGGGGTATTGATTTCTGTTCCACTGAACGATAGCCTTCAAAGGATGGCTGGCCATAATGAGCTGGGCAGCTGCCAATAGCTCCGTGTCACCAGCAGCTTGTGACTCTCCGTGTGTCAAAGCTCTGCTGCCCCTCAGTACTTCAGATGGCTTTTGTGTCTGTAAGAGCAGACACAATGTCTCAGCTTCTTGGGGTGCGCCTACATCTTCTGAACCCTTTTTGAAGCTATTTCTGCATTTGATTTGGCAGCCTAAAGCCCACAGAAGGAAAGAACATAGGTTTGGAGGCATGCAACCCCTACGTTTAACTTGGACATCACAGCCCCCTCATAAACCCTAAGGAACAAGCCCTTTTGAAAGCCCTCTGCAGTATTGATTTATCATTTTCTGCAGCATCAGCATCACTTTGGAGAACAAGGGGCCTTGGAATGTAACTGTACGTTGTTTCTGTAGGTATCTGAAGTGCCTCGTGGGAGTGCATGATCGCTCAAGATGCTTCATAATTTACTCCTTCTCATGTTTTTCAGCTGCGCAATGAAACATTTCTGAATATCCAGGAATGAGGGTCCCTACAGATGGCATTGACATGCTCCAGGCTCACATGAAAACCCTCGCATCACCTGCAGGAAGGAGAAAAGGAAGGTAGGAATGAGGCTCAGAATTTCCTGAACCTATGTGGCAGGTTTGAAGCTCCTGAAAAGGTTTTAAACACGGTAATTTTGCTTCTTGAATCCTCTTCCTGGGATGCCCCACTCTGACTCTCAGTAGTGTTGTTTCTGTTGAAGTACCTGATGGGCTGGTTGATGTTGAGCTGGTAGCTTCAGGTCCTAAAGGATTCCAAAAGCAGCTGTCCCAAAGTGTGAAGTTTCACTTGTAACTTGGAGAAGACCTCAATGACCAAATGTATGCAAGGGATTACAAGCCTCACTTGCCTCTTGCTGGTGAGAGCAGGCTTATGTCATCCCAGATATTTTTTGAGAGTAAGTAAATGGCTTTGTTTTACATTATTTGAGAGAAGCCCAACAGGAAATTTGCTCTGTTGACTTCAGTGACCTCGAAAACACGCGTAGCCATTTAATCTGGCTCATTCGAGTTCTGTGTGGATTTGTCATGGGGATGTAAACGCTGGTTGAAATCTTACGAAGATAAGTTTTTCTTGAGTGGGAAGGCCAAGAGACTGCAGTTCGTTGAGTAAACATAGAGAAATAGTCTTTATTTCTGGCTCCATGTTGGGATTTCTAGCTCACTGCTCCTCCAGGCTGAATGCCAGCGAATCCTTGAAGGTAAGGCAGGGGGAAGTGATCCTTTGACAAAACAAGTCTTGAGGGGTTGAGATACCATCAGCATATCCCTGTCTGCTTAAATTAGCTGATGCAGAACTAATGGTGGGCGTATGAGTCAGGGTATAAATACCAGTCCCTGCTGAATGCTGATCTCTGGAGCACAGGAATTGTTCATGGCGTGTTGACCTGCCCTGAACTCCTGGGCAGTCCCAGGAGTTATTGATAGTTGCAGCCCAAACGCAGTGAGCAGCACCTTTTGCTCTGTGCAAACACACTGTGAAGACCAATTCTGAGTCCCAGAACCGCCCTCCATCCATCCTTGGTTTGCTCTGACTTCCCAGCATGTCCAAGGCACAAGGAGTTGTTCTGGAGCGACCGGTCATGGGCACCAGATGTTGGCCCTACCATGGCTGGCCATCCCTGCTACCCAAACACCTGTCTGTGTTAATCAGTGCTTCATGCCCAAATCCTGAAGGATGAGCCAAAATGTCTTTATGGACTGGGAAAGCCCCGAAAGTGTGTGTAATGTCTGTTTTGCAAGACCAATCATCATGTGTGGGCCTCTTGCTCAACAGTGAACTGCTTGGTGAAGGTCTTGCAGAGAGACTGGAAGTGCCTTTTGCCCTCTCCTTCATCCATCTGGCCATTCATAGCTTGCTGGGGGATCCAGAGGATGTAGAGGGACTGGCAGAAGTGGCAGCTGGCCTGGTGGCAATCCTGCTGTCTCCTGGTTCCCTGTAATAATCCATAAATTACCCTCCCTCGCTTCTGGAGCCAGCGGTGGGCGTGTGCTGATTACAGCGCTGTGCTTGACTCATCACTGCAGCTTGGCTTCAAAACCAAATGTATCCTTTTCTTTTTCGTGTCAAGAACATGATTAAGTCCTCCTGTTTCTGTGCAAGAGCCTGGAGCAGCTGCCTCCGTTCTCCTCTAGCTGGACTGTGTTTCTCAGGATACAGGAGGGATGCCAAGGAAGCAATGTCTCTCCTGGGAGAGGGTTGGATGAATCATGTTAAGGGAGCTCCAGCAGAAAGTTTCACCCCCAAAGGGTGGGGAACAGCAGCTGATCTAGACCAAATGATGACTTAACCTTGAAAATTAAGATGTCGTTCTTTCAATTTTTGTCCTGCTGGAAAACTGAAAATATTTCCATGACAATATTTCCATGAAACCCAACTTTTTTTTTCAGCAGACAACTTTTCTTCTGCCCAAAGCCTGCCTGTTGGAATACTCCCCACCAGCTCTACTGGTGGGCTGGGAATTTTCCAGGACTAGCCTGAAGTTTCAATCAAGGCGTTGTTTGGGGTTTTTTGGTTTGTTTATTTGTTTGCTTTTAAGGCAGCCAAGCAAAACAGCTGCTGGCAAGAACTTTGGTACCTGATTCATCCTTATAAAATTCTCTGTAAAGTGAGAAGGCATGTGCTGTTTAAACTGCATTTCCACTGCTACTCCCAAGGAAGAGTTAATAAAGGACTTAGAGGTGTTTGTTTCATTTTGGGTGCCTAATCGGTTCTCAATTTGTTTCAGATGAGCCATGTTAAATTTATCCCATGACCCTGTAATTACAATCTGTCTTTCAATCCCTTAAATTGCCACTCTTGTCTTTTCAAGCATTATTTTGGTTCACCTTCCTGGCGTCCAGTTTTAAGTAAATATTTTAAGCTCCGAGGAGCTTAAAGTTCTCTGCTTTCTGCTCTCCTGGCTTCCTTGAGGACAGCAAGGGCTTCACTGATTTCTGCTGATGGACTTCAGATCAGTTCCACATTTCTTTCTGGCCTTTCATTCTGGTGGAGAGCAACTTTTTGGTTGTTTAGAGAGTGGAAAGGAGCCTCAGGGACTCTCCTTTTTCTCTTTGACAGTGGAAAGCAGGCATTTTCTTTATCTTTTGTGCCTTGGTGCAGCTGAAAGGTGCTGGAGCAGACCCTGGAAAGGGAAGGTCCTGCAGAAGGAGGAGAGGATGGGCCCATCCTTCCTGGAAAGGGTGGAGCAGGGTGGCCTCTGGCTCTTCAGGACGTCATGGAACACCACCCAGCCGATCCTGGGGATGACTTCAGACTGGCTTGAGGATGGAACACCACCAAGGAATGACATTTTAACTTGGGTTTTTAAAGTTCTAGGCAGAGTGTCTGCTCCGGGTCTGGTTGGTAACAAGTTCCTAACTTTGGCTTTCACTGCTTGGCCACGGGTTTCTTTGTGTGTTTTGAAATGTGACTATCCATGAGGGAGTACTGGAGTTTTTCCCACCTCCTTCTCCTTAGTGACCTCTCTTTCCTGCATTTCTTGTGCTCCTTCAGGCTTTATTGCACTGGTGAGGAAAGATGGAGTTAAAATAGTCACAGCTTTTCATTGAAGACTTTGCTGCATTAAAAAGAGCTGATTAACTCTCTCTCCATCAAGCTTTTGATATTAAAATCAACATATCTCCCTCTTTTCCAACGGGTTTTATTGGTGTGAGCTGCGCAGAAAGGACTGTGACTGCAGTGCACTTGGCCCCATGAGCAGAGAAGGGGCAGGTCATGGATAAAGACTGGGCAGAGTCTTCTCCTCACTGGGACCTCTCCTGAGGCTGGAAAATCTCCAGGGTTGGTTTTGCTCATGTTTTTGCTGTTCTAAGTGGAACTGACTTTTAAAAAGGAGTGTTAAGATGGTCCTGCAAACATGGAGGGGTTGAGAAGTTCAGCTACGGTGATGATGGGTATTTTTTGGGAAGGAAAGAGGTGTCCATTAAAAAATACTTGGGTTTCCACGTGTATAATCCCTAGACCTGCTTCAGCAGAGCAAATTCTCACAGGCTAGGTGAGAAGTGATTTTACAAGGACATGTAGGACAGGACAAGGGGGAATAGCTTCCCACTGCCAGAGGGCAAGGTTAGATGGGATATTGGGAAGAAATTTCTCCCTGTGAGGGTGGGCAGGCCCTGGCACAGGGTGCCCAGAGAAGCTGTGGCTGCCCCATCCCTGGGAGTGCTCCAGGCCAGCTTGGACAGGGCTTGGAGCAGCCTGGGCTAGTGTGAGGTGTCCCTGCCCATGGCAGGGGGTGGAACTGGATGGGTTTTAACCATTCCATGATTGTCCCAGAGCTCTCCAAGATCAGCAGTGGCAACTACCTGCAAAGCCCCTGTGGAGAGACTGATCTGTGCCTTTCTTCTGTCTGGAGGAGAGACACGCAAAGCCCTTCCCAGCACTGGTTTCTGTGAGATGGCATTGCCTGGCTGTGAATATTCATGTGCAGCTTGTTTCTGCAGCAAAAGTGTGAGCAGGGCTGTGGTGCTGCTAATTGCAAGTGAAAGTGTTAATTTTCACACGGTTGTAAAAGAAATCCCAATTCGTGAAGATTTCGCTTGAGTCAGGGGTGAAGTTCCTGTCACTTTTAAAGGGCGCAGATGGGAAATGCTGAGTTGGAATATTCAGCCCCTCTTAAAATACTTTATTCCATCAGAAAGATTCGCAGGCTCTCTCAGCATGTTACTTTGTCAAACTCACCTTTTTTTTTTCCTGAGAGAGTTTGGAGTCTCGACTTATTATTCGTCTTTCTATTGCAGCTTTGTTTAGTGGAGTTTATACATTCTTAGATCAAACATTATACAATCTGACCAGGAATCCTGCAATCACAGTGGGAGATGGGAAGAAACAGCATAATTTATTCTATAAACAAAGGCATCATCCACATTAAAGTACAAGTTGGTTAATAAAATGGGTTTTAATGCAATAAAAAAAATAAATATGCAGCTTTCCCTGAGCTGTGTTTAGAAATAGTTGCACTCAAAAGAGGAATGTGGCACTCATGTCTTCCCACAGAGGCTGCCTTCACCTCCTGGAAGCAGCTACCCTGCCTGGTTTTGTCTGGGAAGACTGGAGGGATTTGAGCAGCTCCTTATTGTAAAATGGAGTGGATAATGAATGCTAGCAGAAGGACTGAACTCCATTTAATATTTATCCTGAGGTGAACCAGCTGCTCTAGGTTGGAAATGTGCACAAGCTTGTGCTGAGGAGAACTCTGAGGAGGCTTAGCAGGGGCAGAAAAAGGTGATGTCCAAGCATCACTGGGTGTTGGCATTACCCACAGCGTGTTCTGGAGGATGCAGCTGTTAGATCCTTGTGGGACAGCTTTGCTGTTAAAGTTGGAACTTTGGCCAAATGGCCAAATTACTGTGCTTTGGGCTGCTGGGTGGGCAAAGGATCCTCCTGAGTGCCTGCTGGACAACCAGCCTCGTTGAGGAGCTGGAAAATTTAGTGAGTGGGGTTTGTGCTGTGGGCAAAGAGCTGGTGGATCAAGCTGCTGCTTCTGCATCTGAGCTCTGGGAACGAGCAGAGTTGCGGGGGATGTCCACTTTTTTCTGAGGATGTGTTGGAATGTGGGCAGGGAGCAGCTCTCGGGCTCCCTGCAGCACCGATCTGGGAATTACCAGCTGGATCAAAACTTGCTTTATCCACCAAACATTATAAAAGCACCTGGAAGGGGGAGAAAGGCTAACTTCAGTGAAGGTAGTGGTACAGTGAGCCAGGAGAAGATTTCATCCTGGAGCTGCAGTGAGTACCACCTGGACTGCAAACCAAAAGCTCCTGAGAGTTATTACACACATGTGCACACAATAGAGCTCAGAGCCCAGCCACTGAGACCTTTCCTTGGGGATCCATATAAAATACCTCTCACAAAAGCTGCCCTGTGTGCAAGCAGAGGAACTCCTGCTAGTGACGTTAAAAATGGTGAAAAAAACCCTCACAACCCCTTTTCCACACACATCCAAGTGGTGTAACTCTTATCTTGCTGCCAGTCTGTTGGAGATAGCAGCACAGCTAAACAGCACACACCATATGGGGCACTAAAAATGCTGCCTGGGAAGTGCTTTTCAGTGGCTGCTCTGAATTGTGCCAATGTAAAAAATGTCCCCTTTGTCGTGGTGGTGAATGAATCTTCTTGTTCCCCTTTCTCCCTGGATTTATGTTAACCCTGGCTTTCAGCCGAGTTTGATCTGCTCACTTTATTGTATTGCAAACAGTAGTCAATGGCTCTTCAGCTCGAGATCGCCTGGATTTATTTTCAGGTCAAGTCAACTCTCCTTGACCCAAGTCTGAACCAAAATACATTCCCAGAAGATTCCCCCACAGGATATGGGATCCAAAGACAGAGTGACATTGTAATGAGTTCAAGGTTTTGGCTCAGTACAACGGAGCCCCTGTTGGTGCAGGGAAAGCACTGAGCAATCCTTATTTCAGCAGATTTTGTCACCCATCACTCACTTCACTGAGCAGTGTCCCACCACGGAATCCCAGGATGGTTTGGAGTGGAAGGGACCTTAAAGCTCACCTTGTTCCACGCCCCCACCATAAGCAGAGACATCTTCTACTAGGCCAGGTTGCTCCAAGCCCCAACACACTGCTGGTGTTTGTGGTGTGCAGGGAAGCCAGTCCTTATGGATGTGTTTGCGTGGCTCTAACAGTGTGGGATTTGCTGTGCAGGCTTTAAACGACTGACGAGATGGTCTGCATTCTTTTATTATTTTTTACAAGGAAAATGGGATGTCTTTTGGGGACTGCCTGGCACAGAGGCAGAACCAAGTGATACTGTGACATGAAGTGTAAAACACTGCTTTGAAAATTTGGGGCAAAACCGGAATGAACTCATGGATTTAGCCTGGGTGATAAATCTTCCTTCAAAATAAGGCAGCCTTATGTTTGGTACAAAAGAGTGTTTATTTCTTCTATGGAAAAAAAAAAGAAAAGAAATGGTGTAATCAGCTAGGATTAACTTTCCAGGGGCCCTGGACAGAAGCTAAAGCCCAGACTGCCTCCTTCTTGTGCTCACATTGGATAATTTGAGTAGTCTAAAACCTCTCTGGCTTCCTATGGTTTTAGGCTATGAGCTGCTGCCAGTGTGCCTTGAACCTAAAGCCATTGCTAAGGACCTCAGCAACAGAAATTAAATGTCCAAGTGTTTGGCTGGTATCAACTGCCTGTTTCAACTGGGAGCCTGGCCCAGGTGTGGAAAAAAATAGGGCCTTATTCCTGTTTCTCATCTTGAGGAGGTATTGAATCCACATGGCAAATACACAAGTAAGGTCCAGCTGACTTAACATTGCATTAAGAGTCTTTGTGGTTCGGGTGTGCTGCCTTTGTTGTTCTGCCTGCTCGTGGTTAATGTTTCATCAGCCCCTTTTTTATTCTATCTGCTCATGTAATTACCTGGGAACAGCCCCGTGTGCAGTTTGGTGATGCTTCAAATTTCACACCTCATCGGGATGGATGCTGGGGAAGCTGTCAGGGAGATAGCTGGGCAAAGGGAAGGAGGAGAGCGGGAAGTCCAGCAGGAGCTTGTACGTGTGAGCTCTCTTGGGCAGAGTGCTCTGTGCTGTCTGAGTGATAAGCAAATCCCATCTTTGCTGATGGGTCAGGTTGGGTTATCTGTGCCTGAGCTGGCTGAGAGTGTGACAGGGTCAAACAGGCATCGATTGTTTCATGGTGCAAGAGCTGCTCAGCGGTCCCTGTTCTCTTGTGAGGTGAGCTCAAGCTGTGCTCTCCCCTTGTTCCTCTGGAATAAACTCCTTTGGATGGTGAGTTAGCACAGGGGAAGGCCATGGGCACGAGCGGTTACTGTACGCTGAGTTGTGTGTCTGCTGAAAACCATCCCGCAGCTATTCTGTGAGGGTTTTTCCTGCAATCCACAGGTCTCTCCTGAGGAAAGATTCACTCCAGGAGACAGGGAGGAAAAAAGGGAGCAGGGATGCTCGTCTTTCAAAGTAACACAAGATCTGTGTGGTCAGGAGACAGGTGGGTAGCCAAAGGTGGAGTGTGACCACACCTGTGGAAGGGGGCCTGAGGCCAGTCCCACCCCACGCCGTGGAAGCTGCCTTTGTGAGGAGGGAGACCTTGCTGTGTGCAAGGTGTCTGCTAGGAAGGGTCTCTCAAGGGAGGCAGCGGTTTATCTGCCTCCACAAGATGCAATTTAGGTAGGAGATGGGGCTGGATCTGCTGCAGGAGCATCTGGCACGTGCCACTGGAGCCTCCTGGAGAATGGAGACCAGGCATTTAGGGAGCCTAGGCTGGGAAGCAGCTGGAGCAGGGCTTTGGAGAGCCCATGTTTTGCACCTGGCTGTTGAGTTGTCCCCAAATCCTGAGTGTCTGGCTGGGCTGAGAGCCAGGAGGGCTCGGCCATTTCCACTGCTGAGCCAGAAGCAATCCAGAAGGACACGGCCAGACAGTTCCCAACCACCACGCATCAAATGGAAGCAGCTGTAATGTCTTTGTCTTCTCACCTGTTTGCTGGTGGGCAAACAGTGACTGTTCACAGTAAAAAATTACCCTCTGTGTTCCCTTACTTAACATTTTCAAGGAGTTGTGGCTAAACAGAGGTGACCTTCACTCTCAGCTCCCATGCATGGGCTTAGCTCCAAGAACTGCAGTCAAACTACGCTGACTTTCAGCAGCTGGGACTTGAGCCCTGCGTTTAACGTCCCTTCCTCGGTGCTCATGCACTCAGTTTTCCTAGCCAAGGTTATATTTGCTTTCCTTCCTCAAGGACTGCTCTAAATATCAGACTTTAAAACAATATGCCTTTTTTCCCCCTGCAGAGAACAATACGATATGCCACTGTTGAATTAATATGTCCATGAAAAGTGAATATAATCTCCCCAGCAGATCCCCTTTCCAAAAGATTTATGATTTGAATGAATTTTTTATTTCTTACCGGTCTGTAACATTTAGTTGTTTTACACCTAGCAGGACTCTTTCCCATGGAAGCAAGCGAAGGTGGGGGGATCCCATCATCCTAATTCCAGCTCCTTGCTTTCCTCTCTCTGTCCCCAGCCTGCCAGTTGCTGCTGATGCAGATTTCCACAGCATGGCTCCTGTCAAAACCCACCCTTGCCACGTTCATGTCTCTCTGCTAATCTGAAAGTGCGCTGTGAGGACAGGAGAAGTTTATGAATAATGTTTATGTGAAAATCAATGCCTCTGAAAAATCTTCTCTGCTCCAGGCAGGATTTCTGGCTCAGGGTTTGATTTTATCCTCCTCATGGTCACATTCTGGCACGCTCTCAAATAAATGGCAAGAATGCCTCTGCAGCAGATTATGAAGCAGCAAATAACAGTCATTGGTAACACCTTTATTTAGTGGAAAGGGTAAGATGGAAATGAACTGTGAAGGAGAGACTCATCTTCTACAGTTATTGCCTACACAGCTCATATTCCTAATTCCACCACCAACTGATTTCTCCTCAAAGCTCTCATCACACTGAAAATAGCAAATTGATTGCTCTGCCAGCCCTCCTCACTGGATCCTGCCGGGATGCACACCATATTATTGCTTGGCTTTGGGAAAGCTCACTGGGATTGACAGAAAATGCCCTGCCATGCAGGTGGACAAGACCTTAAAGCTTTCTCCTGCTGTGTCTCTCTCTCCCTCTCTCTCCTTCATCCCTGGGGGTATCCAAGGAACACCTGGACGTGGCACTCCATGCTCTGGGTTGGGTGACAAGGTGGGGATCGGCCACAGCTTGGACTCGATGATCTTGGAAGCCTTTTCCAGCCTAAACAATTCTGTGGTTCTGTCTTTGGGTGGACAAAGCCAGAGAATGGTTAAAACCCTGGGTGGCCCAGCTGAAGGAGGCCACGTGAAGCACTGTGTGCTTTGAGTTGTCTCTCTGAATCAGAGCTGTTCAGTGTCACTTGTCAGGAAGCGAGAGCTGACGGCAGCGTCCCTGGGCCGGACAGGGCCTGGAAAACACAGATCTCTCCCGGCAGCTTCTCACAAGGCTTTCAGCGTGTGCTGCCTCACAGATGCTGGAGGAGGCCTGTGACAGCCCAAGGAGCTCAGCTTTATGCTTGAAAATCTCCCTCTTCAATTTGGTCCTTCTTGTTGTGGTGCTGAAGCTCATAATGCAGCCTTTAGAGCTGCAGCAGAGATGGAAAGCGGCCCCCGAGGGGCTTTGTGCAATAAAAATATAATATCTCATGAACCTTTGAACTAACAGGTGGGTGGCGTGCAGGAGGAAGGGAAGTCCTGAGCTGTGATTTCTCTTTTATTGCTTGGGTTAGTGGTTTAGGCTCAGCTAGGGGAAGCAGGAGCCTTGCCCTAGGATGGGTTGTGGTTGCCCTGGCAGCTTCTCCGTGTACTTCTCTTCCTTTTTTCTCCACTTTTAAGAGGTCAACTTCCTTCTGCCACAGTTTCCCTAGCGTTGCTTTCCCACCCCCTGAACAGCTTCTTCAGCTTGGGGCACCTCTGGCTCACTCCATCCTTGTGCAGAGGAGGACTCTGGTTTCCTGGTGCTGCCTCTGAGCACAAGAACCTTTCCTGTCCTGCAGCGGGAGGATGCTTCTCCCTGCTCTCTTCCCCTCGCTTTCCTCATCGTGCGTCTGTTCCAGGCCGGACAGGACGGGGCTGGACAGGAGACCAGCCCTGGGGCTTCCCTGAGGCTGCTGACGCTGCTGGGGCACGGTCCGGCATTAAATGACCCGATTGTTCCCTGCTGCTCGGGCCAGTGCAGCTGGGCAGCGCCGCCGTCGCTGCCTGCTGGAAATGCGCCGCTCATTTCCTTTCTGCTGCCGTCTCAGAGGTGACTCCTGATGCAGTCATCTATTTATTCCTTTTGCTAGCGCAGGGCCTTGTTCCTCCATCCATCATCCCAGCGATGCAGTGAGGAACGTGACCAGGAGAGGACAGAGGACTGGTTGTCTTGGCACAGGGAGGAAGCGGGCGCTGCGTGTTCATCCCGCAGGAAGCTCGGCTTCACCTTCGGACACTTCATGGATCACAGCCTGGCTTCCTCCAGGGCTGTCCCAGGCTTTGTCGTGGCCGGGTGGGTGTTTGCACTCCTGGCACTGTTCTCTGTCTGTGCGTGAGGCTGCTCCCACCTCGCTCCTACTGCACGCAAATCCTCTCTTGTGCAACTGGAGAAATGTTTCCCTTTGTCCCGTTCTGATTCTATGCAATCAAAATGCTCCCCCACCCAATAAAATCTGCACTTTGCCTTCTTGGCCTTCCCTCTCACCCCCAAACGCATGTCTTTCTAGCACTCGAAGCTGCCAACTTGAGCTTTTTATTTTTTATTTTTAATTTCTCTGTTGATTTGAGTAGGCAGGGCTGGGTGTCAGCTTCCATCTGCCTCCCAGCTGGAAAGGGAAGCCTTGAGAGAAAGGGAGGGTGCTTTCAGCCTGTGTTCCCAAAGGCAATGGGAAAGGCTGTGAGAACTGGGAGAAATTCAGGATTTTTTTCTCTCCCCTACCCCCATTAGTAAAAACTTGTGCTTTTGGAGAAAAAAAAAAAAAAAAAAAAAAGAACATATTGCTGTAGTTCAGGCAGTTAAACAAAATATAAATGCACACCAAAGCAGTTAAATAACAATCTGGCTTTCAGTGCTGCATTTTGCCCAACTCTGACATGTTGCCACAGACTCCCCCATAACAGGGTGAAAGTTGCAGAGCTTTGCTTTCCTAAATCATAACATGGTTTGGATTGGAAGAGACCTTTCAGCCCATCCAGTGCCACCCCCTGCCATGGGCAGGGACACCTCTAGCCCAGGCTGCTCCAAGCCCCATCCAACCTGGCCTTGGGCACTCCCAGGGATGGGGCAGCCACAGCTTCTTTGGGCACTCCGTGCCAGGGCCTGCCCACCCTCACAGGGAAGGATTTCTTCCCAATATCCCATCTAACTCCACCCTCTGGAAGTGGGAAGCCATTCCCCCTTATCCAAAGTCCCTCTTCAGCTCTCTTGGAACCCCTTCAGGCACTGGAAGGTGCTTTACGGTCTCCCCAGAACATTCTGTTTTCCAGGCTGAACAATCTCAGTTCTCCCAGCCTGTCTCGTTTCTGTGAGTGATGGATCACCTGGACAGCTGCATCTCCAAGGGGTTGCTGGCCACAGCAACTGCAATCTGCAATCACATCTCTTGGATCACCTGCTTGCATTGGTGGCAGATACCAATTAATCATGGCAAGCAGGCAGCACCTGGACCTTCTGCCGATCCTGTCTGAGGTTCCTAGCTCTGCTTGCTCTGTTCTAGGGAGGTGGCTTTGTATCGTGCAGGTTTTTAATGCCTGAACACCAAGCAAAATCTAGTTTTTGCAACAAAAGGGGAACTGGCCCTGGCACTCCTGTGAGGAATGTGCTGCCTGTAAGAAGACACCTGAAGGGAGGAACCCGGAGAGAGCAGTGAGGTCTCTGCCCTTGCCAAAATGCAGGAGAGGGGAGGTTGCCCTCAACTCCTGGACACCCAGCAGCTCTGTGGTTCCAGGTGCTGGCTGGTATTTTTGGAGAGCTGTGGAAGACTTTGCATTTTTGGTGTTATTTTCTGGCACACCAAGTAAGGAAAAACCACTCCACTTGTTTGTTTGGCCAAGTGACCGGAGTGCTGCTAGAGTGCCTTTATTTTTGGTTTGTTGTTTTTTTTTTTCCTAGGATTTTCAGAGCCTGATTTAGCCAAGTGCTTCAGTCCATGCTTATTTTTAAACCTAATCCTGTCGCTGTCTGACACCACCGTGCTTCAATCCCACCAACACCCATGGACTTGGGCAAGCACTTGGAATTCAAGCGGATGCCGAAACACTTTGCTCACAGACTGCTGTGAAGTTGGGAGGACCTCATCCAGGGAGAGCAGGGGTCAGGAAGGGAGATGAGGCAACTTACATCCCACCCTTTCCATCCATGGGATGGTGGGAGACTCATCCCTCTGTTCTTCTTGTTCCCTGGCACCCAAATCAGAAAGGACCCTAAAGACAGTTCCACCCCCTGCCATGGGCAGGGATACCTTCTGCTATCCCAGGGTGCTCCAAGCCCTGTCCAGCCTGGTCTGGAACACTTCCAGGGATCCAGGGGCAGCCACAGATTCTCTGTGCCAGGGCCTCATCACCCTCACAGGGAAGATTTTTTTTCCTAATATCCCATCTAAATCTACTCCCTTTCAGTTTGAAGCCATCGCCCCTTGTCCTGTTAATTTCCCATGGAAACAGGATTAAACATTTTCTGGGAAACAAAATACACGCTTCCTGGGGGCAGGTCCAAGGGCTAAACTTTAGCCCTGTATCTTCCAAAAAGTCATGGTTCAAAGATGCCAGCTAAGCTGTATGTCCTGGCTGGGCTTCAGCAACGCTGAAGTGATTTAGGAACCAGAGGTTGATGTGGCCTCAGGGGGAGGGTTTGGGGGCCAAGCCCTGCTCTGGTGTTTTGGGAGCAGCCTGGTGGGTGTGCCTCAGATCCCTGGGAGCTGTCAGTGCCGCTGGCAGGGCGCAGCAGCTGGGCCGGTGGATCCCAGCAGCTTCCCTGGGACAGCCAGCCTGACCAACCCCCCTTTCCCTCGCCTTCCCTGGGCTCGGGAGCCGTGCAAGGAAGGGGATGTTCACTTCGAGTCAGTGACTCCCTGCCTTCTTGTCACTTTTCCTTGGTGTTTTTCTTGCCCTTGGGGAGGGAGCAGAGGTGAGGATCTGCTGCCTCCCCTTGCCTTGTCTTCTCCATACTTTATTGTGGCAGGGAAAAAACAAATCAAAATAGAAAACAGCTAGAGACACGCTGTTTAGTTTTTTCCCCCTCTTATGTCTGTTTTCTGCTTTTTCCCTTTTTAAAATCTTTTTTCTCTCCCCTTTTCCTCTATTTTCTCTTCCTCCCCTTCTCTTTCATAGTCTTTCCCCCTCCCCTTTTTTCTTCTGTATTTTTTCTCTTTTCCTCTCATTTTCTTTCTTCTCTTTCCCCTCTTTTTTCCACTTTTTCTCTTTTCCCTCTTTTTCTTTTTGCACTTTTTCTTTCTCCCTCTTTTTCTGCTTTCTCTTTTCTCTACTTCTTTTCCTTCTCTTTTTCTCTCCTTTTTTCCTTTCTTTCTCTCTTTTTCCACTTTTCTCTTTTTCTTTCCTCTCCTTTTTTCCTTTTTCTCTTCTTTTTCTCTCCTCTTTTCCCACTTTTCTTTTTCTTTCCTCTCCTTTTTTCCTTTTTCTTTCCTCTCCTCTTTTCCCACTTTTCTCTTTTTCTTTCCTCTCCTTTTCTCTTTTTCTTTCCTCTCCTTTTCTCTTCTTTTTCTCTCCTCTTTTTCCCCTTTTCTCTTTTTCTTTCCTCTCCTTTTCTCTTTTTCTTTCCTCTCCTTTTTTCCTTTTTCTCTTCTTTTTCTCTCCTCTTTTTCCCCTTTTCTCTTTTTCTTTCCTCTCCTTTTCTCTTTTTCTTTCCTCTCCTTTTTTCCTTTTTCTCTTCTTTTTCTCTCCTCTTTTTCCCCTTTTCTCTTTTTCTTTCCTCTCCTTTTCTCTTTTTCTTTCCTCTCCTTTTTTCCTTTTTCTCTTCTTTTTCTCTCCTCTTTTTCCCCTTTTCTCTTTTTCTTTCCTCTCCTTTTCTCTTTTTCTTTCCTCTCCTTTTTTCCTTTTTCTCTTCTTTTTCTCTCCTCTTTTTCCCCTTTTCTCTTTTTCTTTCCTCTCCTTTTCTCTTTTTCTTTCCTCTCCTTTTTTCCTTTTTCTCTTCTTTTTCTCTCCTCTTTTTCCACTTTTCTCTTTTTCTTTCCTCTCCTTTTCTCTTTTTCTTTCCTCTCCTTTTTTCCTTTTTCTCTTCTTTTTCTCTCCTCTTTTTCCACTTTTCTCTTTTTCTTTCCTCTCCTTTTTTCCTTTTTCTCTTCTTTTTCTCTCCTCTTTTTCCCCTTTTCTCTTTTTCTTTCCTCTCCTTTTTTCCTTTTTCTCTTCTTTTTCTCTCCTCTTTTCCTACTTTTCTTTCTTTCCTCTCCTTTTTTCCTTTTTCTCTTCTTTTTCTCTCCTCTTTTTCCACTTTTCTTTTTTTCTTTCCTCTCCTTTTTTCCTTTTTCTCTTCTTTTTCTCTCCTCTTTTTCCACTTTTCTCTTTTTCTTTCTTCTCCTTTTTTCCTTTTTCTCTTCTTTTTCTCTCCTCTTTTTCCACTTTTCTTTTTCTTTCCTCTCCTTTTCTCTTTTTCTTTCCTCTCCTTTTTTCCTTTTTCTCTTCTTTTTCTCTCCTCTTTTTCCACTTTTCTCTTTTTCTTTCCTCTCCTTTTCTCTTTTTCTTTCCTCTCCTTTTTTCCTTTTTCTCTTCTTTTTCTCTCCTCTTTTTCCCCTTTTCTCTTTTTCTTTCCTCTCCTTTTCTCTTTTTCTTTCCTCTCCTTTTTTCCTTTTTCTCTTCTTTTTCTCTCCTCTTTTTCCCCTTTTCTCTTTTTCTTTCCTCTCCTTTTCTCTTTTTCTTTCCTCTCCTTTTTTCCTTTTTCTCTTCTTTTTCTCTCCTCTTTTTCCCCTTTTCTCTTTTTCTTTCCTCTCCTTTTCTCTTTTTCTTTCCTCTCCTTTTTTCCTTTTTCTCTTCTTTTTCTCTCCTCTTTTTCCCCTTTTCTCTTTTTCTTTCCTCTCCTTTTTTCCTTTTTCTCTTCTTTTTCTCTCCTCTTTTCCTACTTTTCTTTCTTTCCTCTCCTTTTTTCCTTTTTCTCTTCTTTTTCTCTCCTCTTTTTCCACTTTTCTTTTTTTCTTTCCTCTCCTTTTTTCCTTTTTCTCTTCTTTTTCTCTCCTCTTTTTCCACTTTTCTTTTTTTCTTTCCTCTCCTTTTTTCCTTTTTCTCTTCTTTTTCTCTCCTCTTTTTCCACTTTTCTCTTTTTCTTTCTTCTCCTTTTTTCCTTTTTCTCTTCTTTTTCTCTCCTCTTTTTCCACTTTTCTTTTTCTTTCCTCTCCTTTTCTCTTTTTCTTTCCTCTCCTTTTTTCCTTTTTCTCTTCTTTTTCTCTCCTCTTTTTCCACTTTTCTCTTTTTCTTTCCTCTCCTTTTCTCTTTTTCTTTCCTCTCCTTTTTCCCTTTTTCTCTTCTTTTTCTCTCCTCTTTTTCCACTTTTCTCTTTTTCTTTCCTCTCCTTTTCTCTTTTTCTCCTTTTCTCTTTTTCCTCTTTTTTTCTGCTTTTTCTCTCCCTTTTCCTCTTCTTTCCTCTCCTTTTTTCCTCCACGTCTCTCTTTTTCTCCCCTTCTCTCCTTTCTCTCCTTTTATCCTCTCTTCTTCTCTATTTCTCTCTTTTTTTTCTCTCCTCTTTTTCTCTCTTTCCCCCGCTTTTCCCTCTCTCTTTCCCCTCCCTTCTCCCCTCCTTATCTCTCCTCCCGTCCCGGTATCACCCCCTCTCCTACCGCGGCTGCCCGCACCCCTCGCTGCCGTTCCCGGAGACCCGGCGGGGCCGGGGCTGGACCGATCCGAGCCGGGGCTGGGCTGAGCCGATCTCGGGCCGTACCGGGGCTGCGCTGAGCCGCTCTGGGGCCGTACCGGGGCTGGGCCGGTCCGAGCCGGGGCTGGGCTGAGCCGCTCTGGGGCCGCAGCGGGGCTGGGCCGGTCCGAGCCGGGGCCGCGGGAGCCGCCCCCGGGAGGCGGGCTCCCCTCACGGCCGATATAAGGCGGCGGCGGCGCGGGGCCGCGCTCAGTCGCTCGGGCAGCGCTGCCGCCAGGCCCTGAGGTAAGGGCGGCACCGGGGGAGCCCCTCGGGGCTGCGGGAGCCGCAGCGGGGGGGGTCACACCGCGGCCGGCCCGCTCCCCCTGAGCACTCGCAGCCTCCCCCGGCTCCGTCGCGTCCCTCTGGGCTCGCAGTGGGTGGGGGGAGCCTCTTCTTCTTGCCCCCACCTGGATTTCCCGTGGCGGGAGGGTCTGGGGGACTTCGGAGTGGCCACTGCACCGAGCTCCGCTCCCCTGTGGGTGCCCCTGCATGCCCAGGTGCCATCCCCGGCTCCGTTCCTTCCCCTGCGGTTGTTTGTTTCTTGGGCTCGGAGCTGAGGGAGAGTTTAAATGTGCCGGGCTCGGTCTCGCAAAGCCCCTTGTGGGCATGGCTGTCCTCTTGTGGTGGCCACCTCCTCATGCTGGAGAGCCAGGCTGGCCCTGGGACACGGGAAGGGTGAAGGTGTGCGGGTGACAACCCGCCCAGCAATCCTGACTTTTCCTGGCACGGCTCGTGCCCTTCCCCGCTCGGGACGGGCGAAGCCCAGCTTGCCTACAGCCCTGGGCAGTCGGCAGGTCTGAGTGCAGGCAGGAGCGGGCTGTGGGATGCTCTGGGAAGCTCCCCAAATCGTTGAGGACTTGGACGGTGCCATGCCGTGCTGGGCTGCCCTCCCAGGCGGGGATGCTGGTGCCTGTTCAATTTGTCACAGCCTGCGGCGGGTGCTGGGCAGGAGGTGGGATGGGGAAGCTGCAACCCTGAAGGCTGCATCAGCTCCAGGGACAGCTCTGGGTTTTGGGTGCGTCTCCTTTCCTTCATGTCCTAACTCGTATAAACTAGCAGCGACTGGGCACAGCACATGTGCCTGCCAGGTGAAGGGGTGATGGCCTGCAAGAGTTTTACAGTGTCGTGGCCAGAAATTACAGTCCCAGCTTCTTTCACGAGTGTTTGGGATGCTGTGCTGTCTGCAGAGAGCGCTGAAGGTGTTTTTTTAGGAGCAGAGTGGCTTTATTGAGTTTGTCTGGTGGGTTCCCCCCCCCGTACCTCCCAGCTAATCTGGGTGGGAGTCGGAGCTCAGGTTACAGCAGCTAATCCCAGACTACAGCCTGGTTTTTAGGGCTGTAATCTGTGAGTCCAGCCCTCCTCCCCGGCGGGACCTGGAGCCTGGGAGGCCGGCTCGGTTTCGGGTTTTTATTGCCGTGCTGGGGATGCGAAAGGCGCAGGCAGCTGGATGCACGTGTGTGCAGCAGCCCTGCTCTCGGAGTGCAGGCAGGCTGGGATCGGGCTGAGCATCCCTCGCGCTCCCTAACATCCCCAGGGTGGCTCTGAGCCAGCAGCTGTGACTGTGGTGGCCGCGGTGTCCCCAGCATTAGTGTGAGCGAGCCTCAGCTTCAAGGGCTCTCTGCTGCCCTGTTGCTGCCTCTCTGTTGGAATCTGACACCCCTCAGCCAGGTCTGAGTTTCTTCTCCATGAGGTATGTGCTGGAGGCTTGGTGGTGGTGGGTGGTCACAGTCCTGTCCTGAATTGGGGTCTTGGGATTTGGAGTGAGCCTGTTCTCCTTGTTTTAGACCATGTGCCTCTCCAGGAGAAGCCCAGGCCCACCCAAGCTACTTTTGTGGGGTGTCAGGGTGGTAGCTGGGTGTTCCTCCTTCTCTGCTCCCCTTGCTGCCCCTAAATACCAGCAGGAGCCGGTGGCCTGTGCCATGGGGCTGGAAGTTTTGTGGCTTTTAGGGAGTTTGCTTTAGTTGCTGTGGGGTTTTGAGGTACGGGGTCTTGGGGATGGTGCTGCTTCTCCCTGTGTGTGAGAGATTTGGGAAGTGTTTGTGCTGGGGACACAGTGGGACCCTGGGTGAGGTCTGGCAGTAGCCCCATCCCTCTGTCCCACTTGCAGCCCTGGGATGAAGTGAATATCCAGGGGATGTATCCATCCCTGCTACCTCCAGCACCTGGGTAGTACTGGCAGCTTGAGGGGAGCCTGTGCCTCTCAGGGGGAAGATCAGCCCTTCTGCTCTGCATAGTGTGGGTTAAATCATTCTCTGCTTTCCTGAGATGAAGACAGGATCAGCTGTCCCAGGACAGAGAGCTGCCACTGTCTCAGCTCCCTCTTTAGCCAGTGTTTTAGCAAAATCCGTGCTTAATTTGGTTTGAATCTCGGCTCTGTCTTTCATCAGGCCAGCAGGATGAAAGCCACAGGCCAGATCTCTTCACGGGGCCAATTTGGGCCTGTTTGTGGAGAGATTTGATCTCCCCTGAATGTGTGCACGGCCCCCCTCATTGTTAGTGCCACCAGCTTCCCCTCTGCTGGGACAATAGTGCCTTGAGTCCTCTCGGGTAATCTCCCCCCTTATCTCCCTTCTCTTCCGTAGCCTCTATCCCTGACAGGCAGGAGGAGGGTGGGAGGTTTGGGAAGAGCTAATTATGCAGGTGGAGAAGGAGAGGTGCTGTGTCGACTGATGTCCCTTTTTTGGGGGAGAGGGGGTGAGAAGAGGATATTCAACACGTCTGAGCTCTTCCCTGCTTGCCTCCCCTCTATGCTCCTGGGAACCCTGCCAAGAGATCCTGTGGTGGGGTCAAGGATATTCGGAGATCCCCTGTTGCTCTCTGGTCACTTGGCCACACTGGCATTGCCCCAGGCTGGTCACTCTCCTTCTGGGGCTGTGGTCATGGGGAGGAGCAAGGTGGCCATTGCTGGGGATGCTGGATGTGTCCATGTGTGGGCTGGCTGACCTGATGGTCCAGCTTAAGTGAAGCTATGAGGGAACAAGGATCCATCCCTTGGAAACCCACCTCACCAGCTTTATTTTGGCATGTCCCAAGCTGGATCCTGTGCTCCAAAAGGGGCCTGGCTAAAGTGTGGTGGTCACAGGCCTGTGGCTGTGGGTGCTACCCTGGGTCCTATGAGAGTCCAAGGGAGGGGAACAGCATTTTTATGTTCCCTCAAAAGTACGAGGGCAATTAGCATCACCACTTTAGGCTTTGTATGAACCACAAAGGTCTGATGGGCCTTTTCTTTCTGCTGGTGAGGAAGTTAACAAGTTGCTTTGTCCACTGCCTGCAGTTAGAAGAAAGCACCGAAGAGGCAGCAAAAGTAGATGTAGAAAAGCAAAAGGGTGGGAAGGAGGCAGCTGTGGAGCCAGCCATGATGGGGGGAGTGTTTTGAAATCAAAGCACTCTCCTAAAAAGAAAACTTAAGCCCAGCAGATCTACTCAGCAGTCAGGCTCTGAGTTTTCTTTCCTTTTCTCAAAGCTATGTAAAGATTGTTAAGTGCAGCGGATACTTTGTAAAACAGAATTTGAGGGAAGGGAGGACGGAGCAGAATTTCAATTTAAGTTTAGATAGGGGTACAAAGCCCCTTAGTTCCTCACTTCTACTTAATGCAGCTGTAGCTGGGCTTGACAAGATGCTGACCAGAGCCTGTGGTAAATGTTTTTTACGGTACCGTGTATCAGCCAGATCAATTCTACTGCACTTGAGGGAGTGCAGATAAAATGGCTCAAAGATTCCCGTGCTGAAAGCGATAGGACCATCATTTATGCCGGAGGAGACAGATTTAGTCGCCTGACATTTATTTGGCCACGGTGTACTTTGCAGATTTCACACCCGGGGACGATAGCCAACCTGATGATGTCACATGTGAGCTGGAAGAGAAAGAAAAATCACACAGCAAGCTGGTGCTGCTCCTCTTTTATCAAGCAGATGAGTTTTGCTGAGTGCCTTGGTTGTTTTGCTCCACGGAGCTCTTTAATGGAAGGTGCCGGGGAAGAGCAGGATGTTCCTAAAGCGGCGCGTCCTGGTATGACATGGCAGCAGAAATAGCTCTGTAATTTACGTCATTTCTTTCAATCCTGTTTTGCCTTTAGGTCACTTGAACTCCAGTCTGAGCGACCATGAGCGCGCTTGACTTGACTTCCATCCTGGATTTCCTGGAGACGGCCAACTTGACGGAGATCAACTGGACGTGCAACAACGGCGAGTGCATCACGGTGGACGCGACGACATGCTCCGGCACACTCAACAAGAGCGCCCTGCTCTACACCCTGTCCTTCTTCTACATCTTCATCTTCGTCATAGGCCTGGTGGCCAACTCGGTGGTGGTGTGGGTCAACCTCCAGGCCAAAATGACTGGCTATGAAACCCACCTGTACATCTTCAACCTGGCCATCGCCGACCTGTGTGTCGTGATCACCCTTCCCGTGTGGGTCGTCTCCCTGGTCCAGCACAATCAGTGGCACATGGGGGAGATCACGTGCAAGATAACTCACCTGATATTTTCCATCAACTTGTACAGCAGCATCTTCTTCCTGGCATGCATGAGCGTGGACCGCTACCTCTCGGTCGCCTATTTCACCAACTCCAGCAGCCGCAAGAAGAAGATCATCCGCCGCTGCATCTGCGTCCTGGTGTGGCTCCTGGCCTTCTGCGCCTCCCTCCCGGACACCTATTACCTCAAGACGGTCTCTTCCAACAACGAGACCTACTGCAGGCCCATTTACCCCGAAGAGAGCTTCAAGGAGTGGTTGATTGGCATGGAGCTCATCTCCGTGGTGCTGGGCTTCCTCATCCCCTTTCCTGTCATCGCTGTGTTTTATTTCCTCCTCGCCAAGAGCATCTCCTCCTCCAGCGACCAGGAGCGGAAGAGCAACGGGAAGATCATCTTCTCCTACGTCGTGGTGTTCCTGGTGTGCTGGCTGCCCTACCACGTGGCCGTCCTGCTGGACATCTTCTACAGCCTTCATTTCATCCCCTTCAGTTGCCAGATGGAGAACTTCCTCTACGCCACCCTGCACATCACTCAGTGTTTCTCCCTAGTCCACTGCTGCGTCAACCCCATCCTGTACAGCTTCATCAACCGCAACTACAGATACGAGCTCATGAAAGCCTTTATTTTCAAGTACTCTGCCAAAACTGGCCTCACTAAACTCATTGACGCCTCCAGAGTGTCAGAAGCAGAATACTCAGCTCTGGAGCAAAATGCCAAATGACTGCAACCCCAGAAAGAACCCCCCCCGACTCTCTGACCCGATGTGGTTTTTTTGTGTGTTACGGTTTGTTGTTTATTTTTTTGTTTTTACCCCTTCCTTTCAGTGTGCTTGTTGCGAACGGGGCGTGAATTGCAGCCTACAAAAGAGAGAGGACAAAGTGTAATTTAAGAGTAGGATCAGTTGGAAAGTGGAAGTGGTACCAAAATGAAAACCTTTTCTCCTCCTAGCCTAGTGTGGACTCCTCAACAACGCTATGCAAAAGGAAATGACTTCCTAGCAGACAAAGCCATTGTGTACCATAGATAACATGGATAAGCTTCTCCTTCCACGTCTTGATTCCCTCTTGTCTCCTTGTATATGTTTATATATATAGTGTGTTGTATTTAAAAGCTTGAGACTTTATTTTCTGCCTCTTGGTGTACCTTATATAAGTGTATTTGAAAGTTAAATATATTTTTATCACGTATTTGAAGCATATTGCTGATGAGTGTATCCAGAGTGCTGCAGTCTGAGTGTTAGGTCGTCGTTTGGTTCCAAGAGGATGCTGATAAATAGGATGGAAATTATCTCTTTGGAGCATCCTCCCTGGCTGGCACACTTTATGGACCATGGCTTTATGTGGTGTCACACCCACGTGCTGGAGCACGAAATGTATGTAGTGTAATATAGTTGCCAACATGTTAAAATTAACAGTATTGTCAGAGTTGTTAACTCCCACACCCCTGCTTCACCAGGCTGTATCCTCCTGCACAGAGTGAGTGATCTTACTGCTGAGAGTTGTCTCTATTTGTAAGTTATTTTTGTAAAATAAAGATCTGGGAAAAAATAATAAATATCTGTGCCTATCAGTGGTTTGACTTGCCAGCCTTCTCCTCAGGACAAAAAAAAAAAAGCCAAAAAGGAGCCTCAAGGCCACCCTCTGTCCTTTGGTGCGGGAGCAGACAGGTCAGTCAGAGTTTTCCTGGTGTTTGGTGGCCAGAAAGAACTGATGGAGGAATGGGAGGTGGCACTGGAGCGTGGTGAGCAGGGAAGGGGTGGGAGGAGTGGGTCTGTGCTGCTGGGGAAGGTAAAACTGATGGATTTATAAGGTAAAAGCTGTTAGGAACGATGAAAAGCTGTGTTTGTAACTTCGAAAGAAACACGGGGAAGGAAAATACGGAAGTGTGCAGATGGAGCAGATATTTGGACTAATCCAGGTTCAGCCCTCTGTAGTTTTTGCTGGCAGTGGAATTGGGGGGTTAGAGGTCCTGACAGCACTAAATCCCTTTTTATCTCTTCTTCTCTTTGTTATGGTTTGCAGTGGATTTGCAGTGCCATGGTGTCCGAGTGTGGGGCAGGATCCAGGTGTTGGGGGATGCACGAAGGGGAGCTTTAAGCCAGCAAAGGACTTGAATTGTGGTCGTCTTCACCTCAGGACAAGGTATTTAATATCAAGTCAGTGATGTCCCCCAGCTGTGTTTGCTGCTCCAGTGCAGCGCTGAACTTAAATTCCTGTTCAATCCAAGCGTGCCCTCATCCCTCTGCGATCCCAACAGCCAAACAATTTGGGAGTGACTGTATTTTGTTTCTTTCTACACATTCCTCTACTGCCTCCTCAGAGGTCATCCTGTAAAAACAGATGTTAAGTCTGCCATCCCCTCTTCATACTGGTGTTGCCAAAAAAGCACCAGTCCATTCCCAAATGGGGAGAAATCCCAAAAGAAAAGGGATTTCTGGTTGCACAGAAGCAGTCGGGATGGAATGCAGGCATAGCTTTTTGTGCTGATGCTTCTTGTACACAATGGATCTTTTGAGCTCCCTGTAAACCTCCAGGTGCTGCTGAACTGCATGGAAAGTGCTCCCTTGTGCTGATACTTGAAATTGGTTAATGGTGAGAAATTAATACCCTGCTTTAGCTGGGCATTGCTTCCCTTCCCTCAGCATCCCTGTGTGCATCCTGGTGTCCCCAAAGGTGCTGGCTACGGCTCTGGCATCCTACTCCTGTCCACCTCATTTTAGAGCAGCAGAACCGTTTCAGTTCAGGTTCCCTCTCAGGCAGTGGGTTGTTCTCACGTGGTGCTGTGGCTTTACACGGGCAGAAACTCACAGATATATTTTTGTTTTCTTTCCCTCTGCAGTTTGGTATTCACAGAGCGGCGTCAGCCCTGCATATGCCCCGGGTGGTGCTGAGTGCTGGGGAGATCCTGCAGACCTGCTGCTTAAACCACACTGATAAAGTCTCCAGGCCTCTTCCTTGGGGAGGTGAATTGTGGTGTGATGGTGCCTTTTCCAAAGGCAGGGTCAGACAGGGAGCAGGGAAAGGTCAGGACTGTGACCCTCGCTGTCAGTACTGTGAACACATGGATCCTTTCCAGCTCCTTGATGGGAAAACCTGGAGCTGAGCACCCACCTTGTCCCTTGAAAGGACAAGTGGAGCTGGGAGGCAGCATCCCCTTACACCAGCAGTTTGGGAAGTGGGAACGCTGTCCTCTCCAGGGGTCAGCACTGGTGGGTGGCCCTGAGGTGGCTATGACTCTGTGGGAAGAGTTCTGATGGGCAGAGGATGGGAAATGGGTGGAGGGCAGAACAATGCAGGGGGGACAGGAGGATGGAGTTTGTCATTGTTGCAGATTTCTCATTAGGACTTTGGTTTCATGATAAAAACTCCCAAAAACTCTGGCAGAGGTGTAATAGGAAAAAACTTGTCTGTGTTCTAGGAAGGTTTTCTCCTGTGGGACACAATACCCCAGCTGGTGTTTGCACTGAGACCAAGATGTGGATCTGGACCCCTTGGAGACTGATATGAGGGAATTTATCAGCAGATAGCAGGTGAGTGAAACTAGGTGTTTTCTGATAGATGTGACTGTGATTTAGAGTGATTGATGTGATGGCTGCTGTCAATTTGTTTGGCCAAATGTCCCAAGCCTGGAACTTGGGGCGTTCAGAAAGAATTTCTTCATGGAAAAGGTTGTTAAGCATTGGAAGGGGTTGTTAAGCATTGGATGGAGTCCCCATCCCTGGAGGTGTTCAAGGAAAAACTGGATGTGGCACTCGGTGCTCTGGGCGGGGTGACACGGTGGGGATTAATCACAAGTTGGACTGGGCTGGAAAAGACTTTCAAGATCATCAAAATGATTCAGTGATTCTGTTTTATGAAGGGTCCCTGCTTCTTCCTGCTGTGGCTTTGAGGCTTACTGTGCCTTGGGATCTCCCTTGTTCCTCTGACAGCTACAGGTGTCCGTGGGGATTCAGGTCTTGGCTTTTCCAGGAGGTCAAATTCACTGTGTTAAGGCTTGGCTGGAAAAATGAGTACAAATCAACTATAAGCCATAATCTGGAGCGAGTCCTCCTGCTTAACTCTTGGGCTTTCTGGTGAAAGCATCTCCACGTGCCTTGGAGGTAGGCACTGAGCAAATAAAAATACATCTGCTCTGTGAGAAAGGCTTTATTTCTCTTCTTCCATTGAAAGTGCAGTGCTGCTTTATTGTTCCTCAAACACAGCTTTCCTTTTATGAGCCATAAATGACGTTCAGGTGTAGCACAGTGACTTTAAATCAGCTCCTCTGGCATTATGAAGATAATGTACTGTAAGAAACACCCAACTGGCCCCTTTCTCCTTGTGCTAATTCATGGTTTCAGTGCTGCTGACTTTAGGTACTCTCCTTTCACGAGTTCACTGAGCATAAAAGCCAGTTAAAATTCCTAAGAAGCAAGAAATAACTCAGCTGTGAGCAATATTGAAGCCCGTGGGGGCAGGGGCAAGTGCTGCCAAAGCCCAGCTCTTAATTCTGTTTCTGAGAGTTTCTCCATGAGAAGAGTGGAGCTGGTACTTTAAAAAGTGAAGGGGTGTGGGGCTGAGCAGGGCATGATGTGATCAGGATGGGTTTTGGGGGGAATTGGTGTGTGCAGAGCCCAGGGTTTGCTTTTAGCCTCCCTGCTCCATTAGGATGTGTGGCTGAAGAGCATCTGAGCCAGACTCTGCTCTGACTTACGCCCCGGATTTACAGTAGGATAATGCTGCTGATTTAAAAGGAGCTCTCTGGGATTTATAGGGCTTTTTATAAGTAGGATCAGGAAATGCAGCCATAATCCTGTGCAGATGTAGGGGTGTGAGTGGCGACGTGTGCATCTGCATGGCCAATGCAGTAATACCCACGCCTGGCCAAAATGCAGAGATGAAATCGCGGCAGCACAGCGGAGAATGACCATGGCAGTTTGCTCCCAGAGAAGTACTTGTGTTACAGGGTTATAATGGGTTTCAAACCAGGCTCCCAGAGATCCTGGGATGGATAAGCCAGCTGGAACTCTAAAACATGTGGCTGGCTTTCCAACACCCACTGTCACGAGGAAAATCAGCCTCCTTCCACTCTGGTAGTTGCTGTTTGAAAGCAATTCTTTCTTTTTTCTTCATGGAAGTCTTGATTTTATTGTGTGAAATAAGTGCAAGGCCTTAGCTAAGGGAAATGCTCTAACTTCATAGTGCCAAGGAGATACCAACATCCCAGTGATGTGAATCTAGGGAGACTCCTCAATCCTCAAATATTGAGCAGGATGGTGCTGGAGTGAGCATCAGAGTAACGCTTTTTGGGGTTTTTACCTTACCAAACAGGTACAAGAAAGCACTGGGAAACCAACCAGACCTTCAGCACATGATGCTTCTTGTCATCTTCTGGTTTGAAGCCAACTCTGATGATGGATGGTGCCTCTTGCCTTTAGGTTAAAGGGGGAAAATAAACCCCGAGCCCCTCTCGTGTTTGCTGTCTGTACAGTGCTATTTCCACACTAAAGAAAAAGAGTTAAATTACATTTTAACAGAACAATACTGACAACAGCAAAGGTCGGGAAACTTTTACGTAAGGTCACCCTATCGATTGCAGCAGTGAAAGGAGACACATCAAATACTTGGCCATGAAAGGCTGAAAAGAAGTAAATTCAGCATGAGATATTGAAACCCAAGCCTCTTTCATATGTGGCAGAGCCTCTGACATAGCAGGTTTACTGTTCAAGCTGAGATATGTTGCCTTGCCAACATATATTCTGAGTTACCCAAGCAGATTTAATGTTTTTGCAGTGGTGACTTTTCCCTTTTTTTTTTTTTTTAATGAAGGGGGGGGACTATGCTTTTCTTTTTCTTTTCAAAAAAGAAAAAAATTGTTGCAGAAGATTTCAAACCTACCTAGGAAATGACCTTAATCAATTTAGTTCCACCGATGAGTATGAAAACTCAGATCTTTCTTTTTGCTTTCTCTGAACATTGTCTTGCCCACATTGAGCGGGGTGACCGAGTCACAGCTTGAGAGAAAAGTGTGTTTTGTTTGTTGTTTTGTTGTGGAGGTTTTTTTTAATCCATCCAAGTGGCAGCTCTGTTTTGTCCAAAAGGATTGACGTGACTGACAAGTGTTTTGAATTTCTAAGCTCCGAGGTCTCCGAATGCATGAAAAGCGAATGACACACACATAAAAATGTAAATCTTTGGAAAACAAGCACCAACTACACACACAAAAACGTAACAATTCTGCAAAAGGGTGACAGACGCTGCATTCATTCTGGTTGGGGTTTTTTTTCCTCCCCTCCTTTTTCCTTTTTAATAAGCCAGTGTTTCTGGGCCACCTACAGGCACATTTGTGTCTCCTGCAGTGGGGAATCGGGATGCACAATAAGGCAAAGTCGTGGCTGTGCCTCAGGGTGGGTCTCTCTGCAGCTTCCATCATCACCAGCTCGCCAGGATCTGTTCCCATCAGTTCCATGTCCATCGGGGTGACTCCCTGGATCTTGAGCCAAGGGGGCACATGACACTCCAATGTCCTCATTATTTGGGGCTTGGGCTCTGGGAGTCCCAGGGGAGTGAAGCCACTGGGCAGGACTGTGCCTCACCCTCCCAGCCCTGCTGAAGGTGGTTGAGGAGGGCTGTGAGATGGCCCTGCTGGCCCCAGGACTTCCCACAGGCTGATGGTGGGGTACAGACAGGGACTGAGGTGTCCCCTGGGGTGTTCCCAAGTGTGCTTTGGGATAGGTCTGTGGGATGCTGTGTCCAGAGAGCAGAATCACAGAATATCCTGAGCTGAAAGGGACCCACAAGGATCATCGAGTCCAACCCCTGTCCCTGCACAGACCCCCCACCAATCCCACCCTGGGCATCCCTGGCAGCACTGTCCAAATGCTCCTTGGGCTCTGGCAGCCTCGAGGCCGTGCCCATTCCCTGGGGAGCCTGGGCAGTGCCCAGCACCCTCTGGGGGAAGAACCTTTCCTGGATATCCAACCTAACCCTGCCCTGGCACAGCTCCATGGCATTCCCTCCTGTTACTGGTCACCACAGAGTGACCAGAAGGTGTGAGAGGGAAGGAAAGGCACATTTCTGGTCTCCCAAGCAGCAAGCTGCCTTCTGCCTTTGTTCAGGCATCCCATCATAACCTTGTTATCGCTCACTGTCCTGGACAAAGGCTGTTCAGCTCAGGATTGTTCATGACTACCCTATGGAGTTGCTCCAGAGCGTATTTTAATAGTTTTTGCTTCCTGGTAACATATCTGGGACCAGACCACCTGAATGCAGGATGTGACTCCACAGAGCGGCCCAGGAGCACTCTGTGGCATAGCCCTGCTCACTCCTGGCTCTCTTTTTCCTTGTAGCAGGGTCAAAGATTTGGGAATGCTGCACTGTGAGGAGGAGGCTGAGCCCTCGATGACACGAGCTGGAGCTCTTGTCCCGACCGCGGCCACCCTGTTCTGGGGGCTGGCTGGAATCTCAAGGTCATGCCTTTGGTGGGTGGCAGTTTTATAAAGAGGAGTGGTGGTGAGGAGAGAGGTTTTCTTCCCATTTCCCATCCTGTCTGGCCTGGTGAATGCTATGTTTTGGTTGAGAGATTTGAGAGAGCGAGGGGAGCAGTCAGCTGGAAAGGCCGATCCCGCAGCTTCCCCTCAGTTCGGCTCCAGTGCTTCCTCACGGCTGCTTCATAGGAAGTTGGCTGGCGGAGGGGAATCCATACCTTCCCTTTGCACTCCAGCAATAAAACACCCAGAGTGTTTTGGATTCCTCCTTCCAGGAGAGAATAGCCCTCATTGTACTCCTGGGGAATAAAACAGGAGAGGGAGAGGGAGACTCTTCCCCACGCACGCTGCGGCTCCCTTGGCTGAGAGGCAGCTTTGCTCACCCACGTTTCATTTTTGGCATTGTCTGAGGCTTTCTAAACCTTGCCTGAGTTGTGTTTGTCTGTGGAGCGAATGCCAGGCATTCTTTGCTCAATCTAATTATGGGATGAGGGTGATGGAGCCTAGGAGATCACTGGGAAAGGATGGAAAGAGGATTTTTCCATCAGCAGCCCTGGTAGTTTGCTGTCACGAGTTCTTCCCTGGGCAGCATCTCCGCTCCTTTGCACCTGGTGAGCTCTTGGCCCTGCTTCTGCCAAAGATACTTCGGGATGAGAGCCTGGATTTCAAGCTGGAAACTCCCAGACAGGTGAACACCCTGAGTGTCTGAGAGGGGTGACTGCTTGGCTCAGCCCCTGAAAGTCTGGATGTAAACCTGAAGTGCATTAAACCTTCTCCAAGAGCAGGGAGTGGGGGATGTTCATACTTTGAAAAGCTTTCTGAGCTTTCCAGTGTTTTCTGCTTCCAGTCAGGCTGGAATCCAGAAGTGCAAAGGCCCATGAAAGTGATTAATAAGGAACAAAAACCAGACCCTGAGACAGGTTGAGCTCCACGACAGCTCTGAAGTCGTGGGCTTGTAGTAGTCTCACGCTTTGCTCAGGTAGGCTTGCTCTTGGAGAGCTGGAAATGCATTTTTCACGCTGCATTCACCCCCAGGTGCTGTTTATGTAAGAGTTAAGAATGTCTCCAGGTGTAAAATTTCCAGTGTCTGCTGGCATCAGTGTCTTACACTCCTTTATATGTCTGGAAAGTCTGGTCCAGGCAGTTTGGGGAAGTGAAGGGGATTGACTTGCAGCATGGGTGAAAGCTCCTGTGCACGTGGTCTTCTCCCTGAATTTCTCATAGATCTTGGGATTTGGATCTCTTCTCCTACAGGTCTTGGGATAGACTCTTTTCCCTCAAGTCAGCAAGAAATTCCCAGCCACCTCTCAGCCTGGGTTTCTTCCTAGGAAGTTTCTTGATTCCCCTCTGCCCTGTGAGACCACAGCTTGTTGCCTGTTGGATCTGGGAGCTGTCTGTGGGAAGGGAAGGCTGTTTCCCATTTGATCCAAGGGAATTCTACGCAGGAAACGATACCTTTGGAAATGGTAGGGCCCCAAAGATGAGTTGTTGTCACGCAGGCTGTGAAAGGAAGCAGTGTACAGCACCAGCAATATTACTTGGGATCTCACAAATCCCTTCTCCTTTCCTCTGGTAAGTGACCAACCCTTCCCACTTTCCAAGCAGTTGGAATACATCCACGTCGCTGGGGAGCTAAAGCTGTCTCGGCTCGCAGGGTGATGGAAAAGGGAACTTGGAATGAGCTGCAGCTTTGTGTTACACGTGTTGCACACACTGTACCTTCCTGCAGGGAGTCGTCCTTAGCTGATTTAATCACCTTTCCCCTTCCACAGACAGCAGGAGTTGTGCATTAGAGGAAGGTTATAAAGGAGAACGGTTCAATACAAGGCTCTGAGGTAACCCATCATCCTATTCCTTGTAGGAGAGGGATGGAGACAACTGCTGGGGGAAGAGCAAAGCTGTTGACTGTTTCCAGGACCTGTGGTTCACAGCTAAGGAAGGGTTTTTTTCTCCTTTGCTGCTCTAAGATATAAATTAAGCTGCCATCTTAACCAGAAACACATTCAGTTCTGATCTTGAGTCAGCTGAGGTGTTGTTTAAGCTTTATCGTAGTGTGCAGCCTCTCTGGGCGCTCCTGTTGTTCATTTGTGAGGAATGAAGATGAGAGCTTGGATTTGGGAGAGCCAAGAAGCCCAGATCGAAGTGGAAGGCTGTTTTTAGCAGCAGCATCTGCTTGGTAGCTGGCACTGCATTCATCAGGATGGATGAAACTGATAAGGTGTTTCTCTGGATTGACTTCACTGTTCTCTGCCTCCTGTGCTCTTCTTGCCCTCCTCCTGCAAATCTGAGGCTGAGAAAACTCTTTTTCCTCCAGTTCCAGGAGCCTTATCTCTGCCTTACAGCCAGGAGCAGGGCCCTGTCCTATCTGGTGCTGCAGGCTCCAGGCGGGCCAGCTCCTGAAATCCAGCCAGCCTGGAATGACCACCAAGCTCTCTGCTCATCTTTTCCAGGTTCTTTCCTACTGAGGGACATCTCTCTGGGCCCCTTGATGCACGTGACAAGGGGTGATGCTTTGTAAAAGCCATTTTGTAGCTGATAAGTGCCTCAGGCCTCCCTGGAGCACTGGTGGTCCCGCTGCCGGCAGCACAGGAAGCGATATCTCCTGTTAGATGATCCAATAGGTTTGGGGAAAAACCAGCCAAGCCACCCTTCAGGTTGCAAGCAGCTCTGTTTTTCCCCAGTTGTGTCCATGCTGTTTTTTTCCAGTGGTGTCTGTGCCTCACATGCTGATAAAAGCCATGTGCTCCCCGTGCTAGCAAACGTTCCCGGAGGGATGTGCCTGCTTTGGCAGCAAGCCTCGAGCTGCTGGAGTCCAGTTCCTACTCCCTCTGTGTGAAAGCCCCATGGCAGGTGATTCCAGCCCAGGTGGGGGCTTCCCATCCATACCCAGCTGCTCACCAAGATGTGGAGGTCTCTCCTCTTGGCTGTCACCCCTGGAAGTGCCTTTTCCTTGTGGCTCCTGAGGGAGGGGTTGCCCACAGCCCCTTGCACTCCACGTTTGACAGACTGAACCAGCTTCTTGTGAAACCCCTCTGAGGTATTTGAAGTCTCTTTTGGTTTACAGTGCAATCCACTGAATTTTTATCCCCTGCCCAGCAGCAGCCAGTTGTTTCTGTGCAAGTCTAATACCGGTTAGTAATACATCATGGGGATAAAGTTACAGGTTTTTCTCCAGTTCCAGACACTTGGAAGCATCTGGTGAGATAGAGAAGTACCCAGAGTGGATAAATCATGTTTAAAAAGCTTGTAATTGTTGTTTAACTGCTTTGCTTTTATTTTTTTCTTGTGTGTGTGTTCTTCCACCTTGAGGGCATCTCCCCATCTGGCTGGCAGTGAAAGCCCAGCCCAAAGGATGCTCTGCTGGAAAGGCAAGAAAATAGTGGGAATGCTCTGAATTCAGTTTTATACCTCATTTACTAGGGATTGCCTTTAAAAGCTGCTTCTTCAGCAAAACAAAATGGGTTTCCTTTACTCACTTGGCAAAGGAAATATTTTGCACAGGGTTCTTGTCAGAGCATCTGTTCCCAGTATTTAAAACCCAGCTTTTTGAGCTGTGCCTTGTAAATGTTTAGTGCACCATATTACTGATCTTGTAATTCCCTGCTCCTTCTAAAAATAGGATAGGATGTCCTCTCAGCTCCAAATACCTTGGCCTGTTGGGATCAGAGTTTTCCAGCTGAGGTGTCTGCCTTGGACCAAGCTCTTCTCGAGAAACACCAGCTCAGGGTGGAACAGCCACTCCTGAGAATAAAATTGTGGAAAACCAAATAATTTTCCATTATGTTGAAGCAAGCCTGGCTCTCAGGGAAAAGGCAAAGGGGAAAGAAGAGAGGCTGTACTAGAGCTTTTCCAGTTAATTCCCTGAATATGCCTCTACCTGGACCATGTTTGATCTTTCCAGTGCCTTCCTCTGAGCTGTCCTTAGTTTGTGCAAGCCTGAGGGCTTTGGCCACAGAGAGATGGGTGGCTTGTCCTTGGGGGAACCTTATCCCTATTTGGTGCCTTCCAGTGGGATGAAAAGGGGCACTGAACTGGCTGGAAACATGAGGAGTTTGCAGTTCATGCTTTTATCAAGTTTAAGACCATTTTTAATATAATTTCTTTTCTTTTTAAAGACAGGCCATATCTCAAAATGGAAAAAGTTGTATGGTTTCCAGCACATGTTCAAATCTGGATGAATTAATCACACTGGGGTATCCTAAAATCATCATCAAGTTTTGTCTCCAGTTCTGGGCCCCTCACAGGGAGGACATTGAGGGGCTGGAGTGTGGCCAGGGAAGGGAACAGAGCTGGGGAGGGGCTGGAGCCCCAGGAGCAGCTGAGGGAGCTGGAAAGGGGCTCAGCCTGGAGCAAAGGAGGCTCCGGGGGGACCTTGTGGCTCTGCACAAGTCCCTGACAGGAGGGGGCAGCCGGGGAGGAAATCGGGCTCTGCTCCCAGGGAACAGGGACAGGAGGAGAGGGAACGGCCTCAGGCTGGGCCAGGGGAGGCTCAGGGTGGACAGCAGCAGGAATTTCTGCATGGAAAGGGCACTCAGGCCTTGGACTCCCCATCCCTGGAGGTGTCCCAGGAACGCCTGGACGTGGCACTCAGTGCTCTGGGCTGGGTGATAGCCAAAGGTTGGACTCGATGATCTTGGAGATCTTTTCCAACCTAAATGATTCTGTGATCATAAAACCACCAGGACATGGAGTTGCCCACTAGAAGGACAGAGCTGACTTCCTTCAGGACTTGCACCGGTCCAGCTGGCAGCCTGGCAAGGAGCAGCACCAGCGGGCAACTGGCGTGGCTGCTGGGAAAGGAGCATCCCAGTTCTGCAGGTGATGGGCAGCTTGGACTTTTGGGCCACCTCCAGCCTGGGGCCTGCAGAATGTGCTGAAGGGGCTGTGGCTGTGGGAATATCCTGCTGAGGAGCCGTGTCACCCTGTCACGTTGCAGGCTGGAATTGTGTGTTGTTGCCCAGGCTCTGGTAGCAGTGACACGGGGGACAAACAGCCTGGGGTGCAGGGAGCTGGCTGGCTGCTCTCCCAGAAAGGAGTCCATGGTGGTTCTCTTGCCAGGGTAGTGCTGAAAGTGAAGATATTCAAAGCTGAACAAAAACAATGATCATGTTTACATGAGTTAGACCCCCAGCCTGCTGTTTTCCAGCTGAAATCTCCCACCAGGTTTTCTGCCCAGACCTGATAAGACAGGAGGGTGTGGGTGGGGTGTTATGGATAGTTTCTGGATGCATCATGTCCCGGGGATTTACTCGGGGGAAGGATGCAAGGGGACATCTCCCCTGGAACACCCTTTATGTTCGATTCACGAGCGATTTGCTGCGAACAAATGAGGACGGGTGTGATCTGCATGAGAAAAGCTCCGAGAGAGCTCCAGCTGCAGGATCCCACTCCGTTCCCTGCGTGCTGGAGGGTGGCTGGGTGGGCTCGGGAAGGCCACCTTGGTGGCAGCCCAGCTTCCAGGGAGAGCAGCAGAGGCAGCTGAGTGGCTCCCAGAGCAGGTTTGGGAGCTGAGGGCGGAAAACTCGCAGGATTAACTGGTCCAGCCAGCCCTGCTCAGCAAAATCTGAGCTGATTCTGCAGGACTTGGCCTCAGCATTTATGTTTTGGAGCAAAAAACGGCCAAAGCCTGTGCAAGGCATTGTTATCACTCACCATGCACAGCAAAAAGGAGCTTCTGCAGTGCTGCCCTTCCAGGAACAGAGGCAGGGGTGCTGCTTGGGCGATGCAGGGAGTGCCAGGACCGCGACCAAATTCCCGAGGATTTAGGCAAAGGTGTAGAAAGGCAGAGAAAATTCCTGGGGAGTGAGAGGTGGTTTTGACTGCTGCCTTTCCGAGGAGATGGCCAGAGGTTGGGGGGTCTGGCCACTCTTTCCCAGTTTTGCTGTTTCATCCCTTCCCATCCCAGCACTGGCCAGGAGAGGTTGGTACCCCAGCTGCCGTTGCCTCTGGCAACCTGTTGCCCTTGGCAACTCTCCTGCCCCGATGCTTGTGCCTTTCTAACCAGTGCAGAAGGTAGGGCTTCTGCTGGGATTACTTCTCTTGGAGCTGACATTTCTCTCCTCTCTTAATTGCTCCATCCCCTGCTTCTTTTCAATCCTGCTGGAAATCTTTAGGTGCAAGGGCATTGCTCAGCAGAGTATTCAGCCCAAGCAGATTAGGGGGAAGGCAGGAAGGGCTTCTGATTGTGCTCTATCTGTAGCATAGGTGTTAAAGATGTATTTGTGAGCCAGTCAGAGAAGAATGCTGAGGAAATCCTGTTTGGGTTAATCTTGTTTAATTTTGTAATAAAAACCAGATGGCCGGCCATCTGGTGCTTCTTGCAATCAAATATCTCACAATTAACAGTAATTTACTTGCCCTGAGACTTCCATGATCTTCGTGTGCCTTTTTTCCCCCTCCAACCTGAGCCTGTGTGGTCCCTTCCCAGCAGAAGGCTGAGCGTGAGCCTGCCTGTGGAAAGCTGGGATGGAGGGGCTCCCGGGAGGCATCTGCTTTCCTCCTGGATTTTTCCCCCCCAAAACAGAGGTTAGGCAGCACATCTTGAGCTTTTCTGACCCTGCAGGACCCATGTTCAGGATAAGCAAAGTGAAGGACTGTGTAAACCTCTGGATGGGTCATTGCAAGGTGTATAATGGAGCACTTAAGGGGAATGCATAAATTAAATCTACATTTTTCACCAGGCTGGGGGATTTCTTCAGAGCTCAAAATGGTTATACCTAAAGTGGCTTTGCTCCAGCAGTTGAAGTCGCTGGATGTAATTAAAGGAGATGCAGGCCATCCTCAGCACCCAGGAGGGCTTTCTGAGGGAATTAGCAGCAAAATGGGATGCAGAATAAAACCCATGGGGCAAATATAGAATCATAAACTGATTTGGGTTGGAAGGGACCTTAAAGTCCATCCAGTTCCACCTCTGCCATGGCCAGGGACATCTTCCACTAGCCCAGGTTGCTCCAAGACTGGCCTTGGACACTGCCAGGGATCCAGGGGCAGCCACAGCTGCTCTGGGCACCCTGTGCCAGGGCCTCAGCACCCTCACAGGGGAGAATTTTTTCCTAATATATGCTAATTTTCTGTGCAGTCTTTCCTTCATGAGTTTGAGAGACCCCCAGGATTCATTATTCCCAGAGCTGACACGGGCCACTTCAGGAACTTCAGGGCTCTTGATGTTTCCTTCCCCAACCTCCTCTGTAGCTGAGCAGCATCAATAGCGAAGGGGAATAAATGAATTCCAGATGAGAGCCCTGCATGCCGGTAGGTGGGAGCTCTCCAGGCATTCCTGGGTGATTGCTGCCTGTTTACTATCCCAATATTTTTTTGCTAGCAGATTAAGGAAAAAAAATAAAATTGAACTCTTCCCTTCCTTCTCCTCCACAAAATCAGCTCGGTGTGCACTCAGGGAATCAGGCCATGGAGCTAAGGGATATATACCGGGGTACATTTCTGCTGCTGTGCTCCACCTCCAGGTTGTTTGTTTAAATACAGAGGAGCCTTCTGAAGGGCAAGAGCTCGTTTCACCAGGGTTCCCCAAGGGGGTGTCAGGGCAGCAGCCGGGTTGATGGAGCCAGCAGGGATTGGGTTTCACACTGCCCCAGCTGCCAAATGATCCCATCTCAGAGGTGCAGCCTGGGAGTGGATCCCACATCCAGCCTGAGCTCCTCAGCTTCCAGTCCAGACAGGGGCAGCTGGGGAAACAGAGTGATGAGTGGGATGGCACGAACACACAGGTCAGTTAAATGGTTTTTCTTCTTGATGGTGATTGTTAGAGCAACGGGAAGAGGTGGCATGTGATGATCCAGGAACTGGGTAGCTGGAATCATGCATGAGCATTTCTAGGCAAGTGCTGCTCAGCTCACAGTGTATTTTGGACCTGTTTCCTCCTTTTCTTTCTCACTTTTTCCTGGTGGGACCAGGGCAGACTCTTTGGCTCTTTGATGCTGCTTTCCCCTCACCTAATGCAGTTTTTATTTTTAATACAGTGTCTTTTTCTGAAGAAGGAGAAGAATGGATGGGGCTTGGAGCAACCTGGAAGTGGAAGGTGTTCCTGCCCATGGCAGGGGGTGGAACGAGGTCTTTCAGGTCCCTTCCAGCCCAAACCATCCCGTGATTCTATGATCCAGTGAGGACAGGTAACTCCACAGGGAGCACTCTTTTTTTCCCAGATGTGCTGCTTGGGATGTCACTAAGGATGGGTTTCCAAGCTTTGCCCCGAACTCTGCTCCAAGTCTGGTTTTCCCACCCACCCAATGATTTATGTAGAGTAGAGAGAGGCTGTGGGGCTCTCCAGGTGGGATTGCTCCCATGTGAACCTCCCCCATCCGTGTTCCTGCAGCTGGCATGGCACAAGCAGCCACCACAGGTGATGTTTGCTGTGTGTTCTGCCTGAGGGTGTGTGGAACAGGAGGCTTGCTCAGTCCTGCTCTTCTCCCTGCCACTTGGACACTTGAAAGGATTGACCCTGCAGGTTTCACCACCCCATTCCTGCCTCTTCCCAGGCTGGAGAAAGCCTGGATGCCCAGCACACCTCTGGCACTGCTTGGAAGGGTCCGTGCTATCCCCACTAGGCAGGGGAAAGCCAAGAAGCACTGGGGACAAATAAATGCTGCTGAATCAGCCATGCCAGGAAGTGAACCTTGTTCTTGTGGAGAGCTGGATCTTGCCAGCACAATAGCTGGATTACAAAGCCATTTCCTCCAATTACCTTCTCTGTCAAACCTCTGCGTTGTCTGGCACTAGGAGAGCTCGGATTCAAATTCGTTGTGAATCGGGGCGACGACACCAGAGATTTCTAAATTAATATCCTGCCAAGAGGAATTGAGCTTGTTTTTTCCAATCATGTCAGTTCTGATTCCTTTGCTTGTCAGGGAAAACTTGGGCCTGCCATCTGTTTTCAAGGGCATGGGGTAGAGGGGAGTCGTGGCTTGCTCAGCCCAGCACGCTGAGTTGCAGGGAGCTTTGGGGGAAAAAAGGGAAAAACAAAGTAAAAGGGCTTAGTGGGCCATTCCTGGCACCTAGCAAAGAGCAGAGGGGGAGACCAGAGGCACAGGGTGCTGGTGAGAAGGAAAAAGAGGGCGTGACCTCTTCATTGGAACAGTGGGAATGTGCACAGCAGAGTGGACTGGGATGAATTCCTGCTCTCTTCATGTCTGCCCAGTAGAGAGTCGTCAGCCATTCTGGATACATTAACCATGGTCTGTTTGCTCCACAGGCTGGATTAAACACATTCAACTGAGTGCCAAAGGACTCCTTTGCACTGCAAAACCCATGGACCTTAACATTTCCAGGAAAGGAGCAGCTCCTGTGGCGCTGAGCTGGGCTCTGTCTCACCCTAAATGCATGGGTTTATAAACTGGGGTGGCCCTGGGGCAGAGATCTCCACAGCTGGTGATGGGAATGCTGTGGGAAGGTAGGATGTGGAGAGGCTGGGGGTATTGGGGCCGTCTGCATGTCTCTGTCCTCTTGCAGACAGACTGGGACAGTCTTCAGAAAAGGGGGGATGCAGGGTGTGGGGCAGGGCAGGGAACAGCTCCATGCCTGGCATGCCTCCTTCTGTAGGAGCAGATTTGGGGCAATGCTTTGTGTCGCTCCTTTTGGCTCCCAGTGGCTGGAGGAGTCTGATGAGGTTGCCCAGAGCTGAGCCCCCGCAGCCGGTGCCGCTGGGGCTGCACGGCTCCTTTGTCACATCAAACGCTCTCCCTGGGCACCCAGCCAGGGGGTCACCCCTCTGCAAAGGCCCCGTCAGCCCTGGGTGCCAGCATTCCCACCCAGCCCTTGGGAAGGGACACCTGCTTCCCCCGGGCATGCCTGCCATCAGCTGCAGCTGCCAGCCTGGGGACTGTCCCCGCGCCTGGGGCCTTGTCCCTTCCCTCCCAGCCCCGTCCAGCTGCAGGCAAAGGGGCTGGGGGCAGGCAGTGCTGTCGGTGCCAGCTGCCAGCTGGGAAGGGGGAGGCTGCTGCTGTGCCAGCAGGGAATTTGGAGAGGTTTCCAGACCTCTCTCCCGTGAGCTGTTGGTACAAACCATCTGCCTGCCCTGGGCACCGTGCTGGGGTCTGTGGGGAGCACAGTGGAGCTGGAAAGACACAGCCATGGGTGACATCCTTCTCCCTCAACACTGTCCGCACGTCCTGCCTGCGGCTGGCTGCACTGCTCGGCTCCTCACAGAAGGCTGGGAAGATGGGCAGCTCTCCAGAGGTGTTGGTGGTCAGCGCCGGGCGCTGCGTGGCCACCCTGTTTATCGCCCCCTGCACACCCAGCAGCCGCTCCTTATCTCTCTTCCCAGCGCTGGCGTGCTCCCTGCCAGAGTCTGGAGCTGGAGGAACCCATCTGTGTCACCCTTGCCTGCTCTGTCCTCCCTCCTGTGCCCGGCTGGGTGCTGGGGACAGTGCGGGTGCTGCGCTGGGAAATGCCGCTCACGGCTCCCGGGGGCTCCCTCAGCCCGGGCTTTGTAAATCCGAACAGATGTGGTTTAGAAAAACTTCAGCTTTGAGGCACGCTCGCTCTTCAGATGGCTTCCGAGGAAATTTGCACTTCAGTGGATGCGCGGAAAAATGGTGTTTTCAAAGTGAAAATGAAATGGAAACCAGCCTTCCCCCTCCCTCCCCCGGTGAAGCAGCGTTTGCAAAGTGGGGCCTCTGTTTTGAGATATTTGAAGCACACAGACGTCCTTCTTTTTGCTTCTTCCGCTTTGCCGTTCTTTTCTTTGCTCCTATTTCCCGTATTTTCTTTATGTCTCCAGTCCATTCCCAGGCAGCTCTCAGCTCCCCTCGCCACTTGTAGGGTGTAAGGTGTCAGGAGAGGGCTGCTGAAGGTGTTACATCCCCTTATTTTCCATTTTCCTGGGGATGAAATGTGCTCAGAACTGAAACTCTCTACGGAAACTTTCTGCTTTTTGCATAGATGAGGCTTTATAATTTATGCCTGCTTCCCTGAGGCTGTGCCTGAGCCTTGGGTCCTGCCTGGCACGGGAAGGAAAAGGGATGGCTTCTCAGGAGCTGCTGGCTTACCTGTGGATGGGGAGCCTGCTTGCACTGGCAGCTCCATAAAATCCTCACATCCTTCTGCATCTCCTTCCCTCTCTGGCTGGGGAGAGGATGGGGGGCCTTTTGGCAAGTGGATGTTCAGGACCAGGGGCGGTGGATTCAAACTGACAGAGGGCAGGGTTAGATGGGATATTGGGAAAAATGAGGCACAGGGTACCCCAGAGAAGCCGTGGCTGCCCCTGGGTCCCTGGAAGTGTTCCAGGCCAGGCTGGATGGGGCTTGGAGCCACCTGGGCTAGTGGAAGGTGTCCCTGCCCATGGCAGGGGGTGGGACTGGACAATCTTCAAGGTCCCTTCCAACCCAAACCATTCCATGCTGCAGCGTGCAGCATTCCTGTGCCCACACAATGGATTTAAGGGAAGGAGGTTGTGCTGTGTGAACCTGTGTGTGTGAGCGAGCTTGGACACGGTGTCCTGAGCATGGAGACCTCGGAAGCGGGGATGCAGAGGGATACCCCGGTGTTGGAATAGACAGGGAGGAGCAGAGGCCGGGCCAGATGCCAGCTGCACATCCCAGATCCTGAATCCTGAGGCTGAGCCCTCAGGGATGGTGTGAGGGAGGCCGGACCCCGCTCTGCGGATCGGTGGCGACGAGACCCCCGCGTCCGTGCTTTGTACGAGGAGCTGCTCACGCGGCCTCGGCCGAGCCAGCATCTCCTTTCAGCGGGAGAAGGGAGCAGATGTCTCATTCTTGCGGCTCACAATGCGGCCCTCCCAGCACAGCGATCCATCAGGGGGCTCGGCACGGCCCCACAGAAAAGTCCCTGACACGTTTTTACAGCAGGGCCAGGTTCTCACCACTTGTGTGCATTGGTGCCCCTTGACAAATATCTCTTGGCTCTGGTTTTGTTCGGAGTCACTCTGGTGTCAAGCATGGGGCTCCCATTCAAGTGCCCACCAACAGTGGCCCACAACTCGCCATTTCCTCCCCTTTTCTTGCTTTGTTTCCCCGTGACAGTCACTCAGAAATGTTTTTTTTTATCCCATTGGGTATTTTTAAAGACAATTTTCAAGGAGCAGAGCAGTGCCTCTGTAATACGGGCCATAAAATGCCTTGGGAATACGTGAGGTGAGGAACTCCTGTTTGCATGGTTGTGTTGCTGACACGACGTTTAATTGCTTTTTTTCCCCCCTTTTTTTTAGGCAATTTTTCCAACAAGCTGATTTATGGAGCTGGCTGGCAAAGCCTTGAATGCATTGAGAAATACAACTCGTACAACGGACCAGTGCCTCATTAATGAATGGTTCCTCTTTAAACTGGGATCTCTGCTCCTGACTGCTCTGAGCACCCTGGGCATGGAGGAGAAGTAGGACCAGGCAGTGTGAGCTCCCAGGGTGCTGGTAAAACCCATGGAATTCAGCCATGTAGAGTGCCACCAGGATGTTCTGTGGAGAGCTTCTGGTGATTGAAAGTTTAGGTTTATAACTGAGGAGTTCTTTGTGTCCCCCAGACTGCGACTTTCTGCCGTACCTCTCCAGCTGCAGCTCCCCTCTGATTCAGCGAGCGGGTTGTCTGCTCTGAGAGCATTTTCCATCACTTGAGCCTGGAAGGGAAGAGGGTTTATGGAACGGGGAGCACGAGGCACCAGCTCAGCACATACCAGAGTGAGTATGTAAGCGCTCGCAGGTCAGAGATGGAAGTGCACGAGTGGTCTTGATCATGTTAAGCCACTCTGTGTTCCCAGGTCCAAGGGCCGAGCTGAGAATGTGCAGCACATTTTGCACAGGGACATTTGCAGCTCGTCTAAGGAGAGCTCTCCCTCTGCCCTGGTCTTGCATCTCCTTCCAATTAGTCTCAGCCTGTTAATGGACTTAGAGCTGCTCAGCTGAACTCGTGGTATCAATGCTGCAGGTTCATCATCTCCTTATGGTCTAGCCTCCATTCCCTTCCATTCTGGCAAGTCCATTATGATGTCTGTGACCTATCAGTGTTTCTCTCTCCTTCTGACCTGTCCACGTTCCTCTTACTGCCATCATTGTGGAGGTTTTTTGATGGCCCTTCCTAGGTCTTACCCTTTGTCTAGAGATCAGCTTCCACTCCAGCCTTTAAAGTCATCTCCTGCTTCTTTCCAGCCAGGTAAAGCCTGCGGGGATCCTGTGGCAGATAATGTGAGAGGCTCGCCTGGTAATTAAAAAGTCAGGATCTGTAATTAAATTTTCTGTAAAGCTCTCAACCCCAAGGTGTGCCTTTATCCCTCTATTAATTAGCACAGGGAAGGGACGCTCCTGTCTAGAGGCAGAGGACAAAAATAGGAGCAGGGACGAAACAGAATTGGCTCCTTTGAATGATAAATATTGTTCCCTTCATGCCTTAAATAAAATGAGAGCTTGGCTAAAACCAGTGGGGTTTTAACTCTGGAAGCACTGACTTAAAAAAGAATTGGAGGAAATAGTCCTGGACTAGGCACCAGAGACCTCTTCCAGCAGATTCCTGTCATTCCAAGGCGAGCTCAGCAATACCTGTGTGATTCTTGGGAAATGTTGGTTTGACCTCTTTCTGAGACTGCTGAAATGTGCTTTTTTTTTGCAGGCAGGAGGCTCGGGAGCTCACACAGTTCCTTGGGCTCGCGTGTTAGCCCTCGTGAGCTGTGGCTTTGGGAAGACACCAAGTATTGGAAGCACTGTTAGCACGTCATTACTTGGGTTTTGAAAAATTTTTTTTTGATTAGCAGCTTGGAAGCAGTTGAAAAACTCTTCCCTGAGAGGGACTGTCTGAGAATGGTTTTTTTCCCAAACCTTCATTCGGAATTGATTATCCAGTCCTATTTACTGGAAGGAGAACTTGATGTACCTCCATATAAATCTACAGGCAGCAGGGCTTGTGCTGCCAGATTCAAAGGGAAGAGGAGATTCCCCTTTGGTTGAGGGCAATATCCAGCAAAAGCAGATATTGTCTGACAAATCTTGTTAATATTGAGGATTCAAGGGTGGCTGGGCTGGAGAGCACAGCAACTGGATATCTGTAGGATACCAGCTTGGGAACCATGCAGCTGTGCCAAAAAAATGGGGGTTCCAGGAGGTCAGAGTAGAGAGTTGAAGTGTTTGTTGGTTGGCTGGAGTAACTTAGGAATAAAAATGAAAAAAAGAAATCAAAAAGCTATTTCAGTTGATCCTATTGAAGGATTTGGGGGACAACTGGGAGAAACACTGTCCAAGTGATGGCAGCTGGACTTCTTCCCCTTGATGCGGGCTAATGGCCACCTTTGGAAGGGCTGCTCTGTGGTTCCATTCCCAAGCCTCCGAGACTCACAAATCCCACTGGGAAGCCAACAGGAGAGCACTGTGAGCTGCTTTGGAGGTGTGGAGGTGAAAGTGTGTTAAGACGTGACTTTAATTCACCACAGAGCCTTGGAGTTTTTTCCGGGAGGTCCAAGCGTGCTCGGATGTCTTGGCTCTGCAGTTGCAGGGATGCTGAGAGACAGCTGAGCTGTCGGGGGCGGTTCTGACTCGTGGGGTTCCTCGAGACAGGCAGCTTCCCTGGTGGGTGTGACTTCTTTAGGTTTGGGTTTGTTTTCCTCATTGCACAATTCCTTGGAATAATGCCCTTCGACTTTTCCTCTTCGTCCTGCTCCGTGACTCAGGTCGAAGGCATCTGACTCAGGGAGGTTGTTTCATGGGGTGTTTTGTGCTTTTCCAGATGTGCAGGAGCTCTGGGACCGTAACTGGGATGGAGATGAGTGTTACGAGCGGTGCTGGTGCTCAACTCTGGTTCTGCCAGAAAGGGAAAGGGGACGAGGCTTTGATACAGCCCAGAGGATCCTCACATTCCATCCAGGTACAGCTGATGGCACCCCTTTGGAGCTGGGACAGGTGACAGGTAACCACTGAGCTGTGGTTCAGGTGAAACCACCACCAAAGTGGTGTTCCCAGGTGGGCGAGAGGCCGATGGCCGCTGGGCTGTGCCAGCCACGGTGTGGCCACAGCCCCAGGGCAGGGCCCGTCCCCTGCCCGGCCCTGCTGAGGCCCCTCGGGGCCGTGTCCAGCTCGGGGCCCTCCGGCCAGAGGGACCCTGAGGGGCTGGAGCGGGGCCAGGGCAGGGAACGGAGCTGGGGAGGGGCTGGAGCCCCAGGAGCGGCTGAGGGAGCTGGAAAGGGGCTCAGCCTGGAGCAAAGGAGGCTCAGGGGGGACCTTGTGGCTCTGCACAAGTCCCTGACAGGAGGGGGCAGCCGGGGGGAAATCGGGCTCTGCTGGCAGGGAACAGGGACAGGAGGAGAGGGAACGGCCTCAGGCTGGGCCAGGGGAGGTTTAAATTGGACATTGGGTAAAATATCTTCACTGAAAGGGTTCCAACAGACCTGGCACAGCTGCTCAGGGCAGTGGTGGAGTCCCCGTCCCTGGAGGGATTTAAAAGCCACGTGGATGTGGCACTTGGAGACAGGTTGGTGGTGGCCTTGGCAGTGCTGGGTTAAGGGTTGGACTCCATGATCTCAGCAGGCTTTTCCAACCTTAAGAATTCTATGATTCCATGAAAGTCAAGGAACTCGCTGCAAGATGCAGTGGTTCAGCACAGATCCTCCCTGGAGACACCTCACGAATTGAGGATCCAAAGTCCGACACTGGAAACTGTCCAGGCCTCCCTGCTTACCTCCCACGTCTACTGAACCTGCTTGATCCTGGAGCCATTAAAGTGGCCTAAGGTTCTTCCTCTTCGTCACCCAGCACCATCCCTCTCTCCCTACAAGGAGTGTCCAGGATGAAGCCACACAGGTTTCCAGCTTGGACTCTCCGGAGCCAAAGCAAACCGAACTCTTAAATACTTCTGAACTCTTGAAAGGCCCCTCAGATACTGTGATATTGAGCCCAGAAATGCTGGGCTTATTAACTGCTGATGACCCTGGAGGGCTGCCAGTGCTGGGAACGGCTCACAGTGTGGGGAAAAGCTGGCTGAGCACCGAAGGCCTTCAGGTAGGTGTTTCTGAGCAGCCTGAGCTCAAACTGGGGGGTTTAGCACCGGGAGGGACCTTAAACTCCATCCAGTGCCACCCCCTGCCATGGGCAGGGACACCTTCCACTGTCCCAGGTTGCTCCAAGTGCCATTCAGCCTGGACTGGAACACTTCCAGGGATCCAGGGGCAGCCACAGCTGCTCTGGGCACCCTGTGCCAGGGCCTCCCCACCCTCACAGGGAGGAATTTCTTGCCTCCTGGGATATATGTTTCACTTTGCAGTGAAAAATACATGGTGGCAGTTTGAACACTTGTGCCTTCCACCCTGCAACAAGCCATGTGCTTTACCCCTTTTCCCTTTTTCCCAATTTCCCAGGCAGAAGTTTTTTCACTAAATTCCTACTGGTAGATCTTCCTCCTTTTCATGCTGTGCAAAGACCTGGCACTGGGGTCAGGACTTGCCATCCACAGCTGGCCTGAAGTCTCGTGATTCAAAGTATCATGGAAAAGGTACTGGAAAAGGGCAGGGGGAATTTCGGAGTGTTTCAGAGGGAGTGGTGTCCGATGTGAAAGCACATGTGCTGAGCTCCATGGAGCCAAGCCCCTTTGTCTTAGAATTATAATGTTAATTAGACCTGACCAGGCATTCCCCAATGTTGATACGTGATGATTTTTGCAGGTTGAATCCTCCAGAGGAAAGTATGTTGAAAGAATTTTAATTTTTGCCAAAAAATGACCTTAAAATAAAAAAAACACCACAACAAAAAAACCTCCAAACCTTTTCAAACCCCTTTTGGCACACACCTAACCTGCCTTTGCCCCATTCCCCCCTAAGTAACATTCCCAAAGTCCCACTAGACATTTTGGAAGGCCGAGGAGCAGGAGTGCTGCTTTACTTTTCCTTGGACACACATCTGGTGTTATGGGATTGCATGTTCCAGCTGGGATTGACCTCAGCCAGAGCTTGGCTTCATGGAAGCAGGGTCAGTGTTTTCAGTGCTCTCACCAGCATAAATGGAATTGGGGGCAAGTGGAGCTGGGACCATGCAAAGTGATCATCACAGGAAAATGAGGCTGGAACCACATCCATTCCTGTCTCCTGTCTGTGATTTTTCAGCTGGGTGGCTGATGGGAATAGTGGGAATCCAGCTGTCCTCTCTGCTGTTCTGTGTCACAACAAGAGAGCTCTGAAGGAAATCAGAAATGTGGTTCTTTCATCTTGTTGTCCTAAAAGCTTCTCTCAGTTCCTCCTCTGCGCTGACTCCTGGCTGTCGGTGAGGTGGTTGCTCTCTTGCTGGAATTTCATGGAATCAGAGAATCATTAAGGTTGGAAAAGCCCTCTGAGATCATGGAGTCCAACCATTCCCCCCAGCACTGCCAAGGCCACCACCAACCCAAGTCCCCAAGTGCCACATCCATGTGGATTTCAAATGCCTTCAGGGATTTCAGCTCCACTGCTGTCCCAGGCAGCTGTGCCAGGGCTGGACAACCCTTTCAAGATACTTTTCCTACTCTCCAACTAAACTGCCCAGTGATGCCATCTTGGCAGGACCTTGCTTTTCTTAGCACTTTGGATGCCATCAAGTTACAGGGCATCCCAGGAAAGTGTTAATTTATTCTGACTTCGAGAATATTCTTAGGTTCTTCTGCTAATCACCCCTCCAAAGGATGGGCATGAACCCTCATCCCCTGCTCCCACTGCCTCTAACCCTTGGTTTGGTGAAGGATGCTTGTCCAATTCTCCACTGTCCTGAGCCTTGAGCTGAATCCATGTTCCTTATCTTCCTGTGGGTGATGATAATGAGTTTGCAGCCCATGTATTCCTACTGTTTCTCTGGAGAGAGTCTCCTGAACGTTTCTATTTATAAGCCCTGGGGAGATCATTGCTTCCTGAAATGATCCCAGCTCCAGCCTGTGTGTTCCTTGTCAGTCTTGGGCTGGAAGAGATCTTAAAGCTCATCCAGTCTCACCCCTGCCATGGGCAGGGACACCTTCCCCTGTCCCAGGTTGCTCCAAGCCCCATCCAGCCTGGCCTTGGACACTTCCAGGGATGCAGCAGCCACAGCTTCTCTGGGCACCCTGCTCCAACTTGAGTTAGGACAAGATCTTAGGCTTAAAGGAGGCTTAAATTTGAATGTGTTCCCAGTCCGAGTTAGAGGGTTTCCTGTGTAGCAGAGAATCTGGGGGAACTAAAGGCAAGATCCTGATTGTTTCATGTATAATGTATAAATTTATTCTGGATAAAGTAGTGCTTGAAATCGTCTGACGAGGTTATCAGGACAGGTCACCAACCAAAGGGTCATTCAGACTCCCTTTTGTCTTAGCCCACAGTCTCCAGGGCTTAAGCAAAGCCTTTCAGACGAGGTCAAGGACAAAGATGTGAGGACTTTCCTGTGGAGGGTCACACTTTGGTTGCTATCTTGATTAAATTAAGCCTTGTACACGATGAACTCACATAAATTCATGCTCGCCACTTCCCTCCACGCTTTATTAGGTGCTTTAATTGTTTTACACCCTTTTCTGCACTTTGCCTTAGATGTGCTGAACATCAGGAACTTTGTTTTCCTTTCTACAACAGTTGGTGACTGGCTTTTGACTGGAGTAATCTTGGCACCAGTCCTCTCCTTTGGGAAATGCCCCTGTGAACGGGCCAGAAGGAGTTGATGACATTGCTCTGCCCGGAGGCTGCTGCAGCAGGGGAAGTCTGTGATTAGACTTCAACAGGCTTTGGACCAAGTCTGTTCTAAGGAGACGGTGTCAACTTGCTGCTATTTCCTGAAAATCAGCCTGGCCTGGAGCAGGGATCACATCCAGAGGGCTCTAATCAGTCCTTCTGGCCTGTCAGTGGGACCCAACCCATGAGCTCTGCGATTACAGGGGATACCACAGGCCCACGTAAGGCCTGGATAACTCCTTCTGTTTATTTTAAGCATTGCTTCGAGTATGAGCCTGGTCAAAGCAGCGCCAGTGGTGGAAGAGCGAAGAACCTGAGCCTTTCCACATGGAATGTGACTTCATTTTCCAGCTCCTTCCTACTCAAGGAAATATTGTTAGCAGATGGTGCAGTCACAAAACCATCATGTACCACTCCATTATTATCCAGATGGATTTACTGCTGCAGGGAAACCTTCCTGCTGCCTCGACCAACACGTGGAATTGTTCTGCTCAAGATCCATCCAGTGCCAAGATGTAAATACTCCACATCCATTTCCCTGACAGACTGGTTTGCTGTTGTTTCCTTGAAATCCCAGCCTGGGCTTAGCAGGATGGACAGAAAGGCCCGGAGATCTCGAGTCCTTTTGGGGTCAGAGAAGGAGAGACTCCGTTCCTTGCAGGAAAAGCAGTTGCCATGGTGCATAGCAGCCTCGGTGTGAGGTTGTGTCCTCTGTCCCATCTCACCTCTCAGAGGAGATGGGAAAATGCTCAGCATTCCAGAGGGAAGGGGACTTCCTGCAGGTGCCTCTGGCTTCTTTGCTCACCTGCTGGCCTGAGTTGTTTCATCCACTTGCCAAGAAACTTGGAAGAAATAATAAAGGACATAATGCCACGAGGCAGAGCTACATGGAAATCCTGGGAAAGGGCCTCTCCATCCCATAGTGTCAATGATGCCAACCTCTGGCTGTGGCTTTCCTTCCCATTTTCAGGCTCCCATCAGCCTGCCCTGAAAGCTGGGCAGGTCCAAAACACCATTCCACGCTGAAACCAGCTGGGAAAAGTCTCACAGATGAGAGGAGTTTCTTCTTGGAGGAGAGCCCCAAATTATCCCAGAGAGCCATGACTCCAAATGAACAATCCTCTCCTTTTCCACTCAAATCAGAGATGGGGAAGCATCAGTGTTGGAGCTCCAGGCTGGCTCCAGCAGGTTATTCTCCCTGCCCAGGTTATGCTCTCTTAAATTTCCCAACTTTCTTGGCTGGCAGCAGCGTTTTTGAAACAGCATCCACGGAAATTATGGTCTTGCTTCACTGCCCACACTTGGATGACAGCTGCCTCTGGCTGGAGCTCTTTAAATCTAGTGGCTTGCATTTAAATAAGTTTCATTTATTAAAATTAGGTGAAACGTAACTCTTCCCATAAACAATATTTGTTTTTTTCAAGACCCGCTCAGAAATTTCGTCTTTTCCTTTAATTCAGCCTTTTGATTCATTTTGTGTTTTTTCTTGCCAATTATTTACGTGTGTACAGCCCATATTTGTGTGGGTTTGGTGCTGATCAGCTGCGTGTGTGTTTATAATAGCCCTTGTGTTATCCCAGCCGGCAGCCTAAAAACACTTCCAAATTATTCCACATCAGAAGCAATGAGGGTTTGGATAGACTCCTAGGGGAAAGTCTTGAAATGGTGCCCAAACCTCAGTCCCAGTGCTGTAAGTCAGGCACGTGGCTGATATTTTATCCACCCCAGCTTGGACTTTCGCAGGCTGTTTTGTTTGTGGAGGAAACGGGAACTTGGGAGCAATTCTAATCAGCAATTTCTTGGAGATGGGCTTCCTCCATTCCTTCATCCTCTTTTCCTCTCCTCACACACGTGCCTGTGCTCCGTCCTTGGTTTCTAAGGAATGATAGAAAATTAGTGCGCAGGAGCACAACGGGCAGGCTGGACTGGGACAAATGCCTCGGTGGAGAGGAGCTGACCTGGCTTGTGCCTTTGGAATGATGCTGATTTTATGCATAAAATATTTTAAAAATACATTTTATGTGTAAAACTTGGATGACTGTAGGTGGGTGAGCACCAAGGATTTCAAGTCCAGCGCTGTCAATAAAGTTTGGGGTTCAGACCTAAATAGTGCTGTAAAAAAACCTGGAAATGCTCCAGGAAATCCTAGAGTGGTTTGGGTTAGAAGGCACCATAAAAACCATCTTGTTCCACCCCCTGCCAAGGGCAGGAACACTTTCCACCAGACTAGGTTGCTCAGTGTGGAAAAAAAGCAGTATTGTCTCGAAACCAAATTCCTACATGCGAGTTCAGTGCTGGAATTCTTTGCTTTCTAGCTGGACTAAATAAGACATTGTTTTCTGAAAATGTTGGCATTACTGTGGCTTGAAGACTCAACACCTGAGCCAGCTCTGGTCTTGGGCCCTCAGTTACTCATAAATAACCCACCGTACTCTTGGAGTAAAGATCACTTTTTAAAAATGTAATTTAAAACCTGCACACGCATTGATTTAGGAATGCAAAATGATTTTGTTACTATCTCATCTCAAAACCTTTTCCTTGGCCGTCTGCAATTCCGAATTGCAAAATGTGTTCCAGAAACACCCTTGTTGTGTCCTATAACTTGAGGTAAGACATTCCATGGGGGTTGTTTGTCTCAAAAACATTAAAACATCACGGACAATGTGGACTCCCCATCCCTGGCAGTGCCCAAGGCCAGCTTGGACGGGGCTTGGAGCAACCTGGGACAGTGGAAGGTGTCCCTGCCCATGGCAGGGGGTGGAATGGGATGGGCTTTAAGGTCCCTCCCAGCACAAACCAGTCTGAAATTCTCTGATTAAGAGATCTCTCTCTCTCTCTCTCTCTCAGAGTTTGGTAACTCCTTGAGTTGAACACCTCACAGAGGTTCTGCTCTGAGGCTGACAGAGGGACCTAAATTTCTTCTTCTTAGGGTGGTGCAGAAGTTCAGAAAACTGATCCAGGTCCTCTTGGATCACTTTGTCCTTTCCTCTGCAACTTTCTAGAAGAAACCCAGGCATCTGGTGGCACTGAGTGACCTTTCAGAGAAGGGCAATCACTGCTCTGGAACCTGGGCCAGTCCATTCGCTCATCAGGACAATGAAGCTTTTACCTCTCCTGAAGCAAGGAGGCATTTTTAAAGTGCTTCACACCTACTTTAAATCTCAGTGAAGCCCAGGAAACTTCTCTGGCTGTGGCCATGTGGTATCTATTGTTAAGCAGACTGTTAAAATTAATCAACCCAGATTAAGCAGCCAAAATTATCACTCTGCTGAATCTGCTCCCTCAGAGACAGCCCCTTAAAGAGGCTGAGCGCTGATTAAACGTCCGAAAAACCCTGGCAGGAATTGCCTGTGGAAAGCACGGAAAAATAAATGTATGGGATGTGAAAGGCTCAGTGCATTGATCTGCTTGAATCCAAACGGATTGAATCCAAATCTCCTCCACCTGAGGAGAGCTTCTGTATCTCAAATTCCCGTGCTCTATCCCCAGGGGTGTTATCCTGCGAGTTCATTACTGCTGCTGGCTCTAAGTCCCACCCCAGTACACAGAGCTATCAGCAAAAGAGATTAAAAAATAAAATAAGTTGGTAAATATCCATGGTTTGCCTCAGAGTTTAGGCTGGAGGCTTAAGCTCATCCTTGGAGGAAGTCCTGCTGCATCCAGGGTGGGAGATTGGGAAGGAAACTCAAGCCCATGTGCCTCCATGTGCACCTGTTGGAAGTGGAGGGCAGGAGGATGAGGAACAATTCACTTGTGAATTTTCCCACTGGGCTGCTGGAACTGAAGCATCTGGATCACTTCTGGAAGGTCTGTTGGACCCCTGGGCAGGCTGGATCCCTGAGGGAAAGGGTGCTGCCTTGTGCTAGCTGAGCATTGAGCGGGTTAAACTGGATATTAGGGGAATTTTCCTCATGGAAAGGGTGGTTGGGCATTGGAACAGGCTGGCCAGGGAAATGGTGGGGTCACCATCCCTGAAAGTGTTCCAAAATTGTGTGATGTGGCACTTTGAGAACGTGGTGGTGGTGCTGGGTTGATGGTTGCGCTTGATGATCTTAAAGGTCTCTCCCAACCTTAACAATTCCACGTTTCTGTGTCTGCAGAGCCTCCTTCCTCCTCTCCTTTCCCTGGTCTTCCTTCTCCCTGTCTCTGAGAGCACCTCAGCAAGTCTGCAGGCAGCAATCACCCTCATCCACAGTGGAATTTAATCTCCTGGTAATTAGAGCTGCAAAATCACATCAGGAATGTTTCCACTTAAACAGAGGGGCATTCCTGCCGAGACTTGGACTGTCTTGGAGTAAGCAGAGTGCTGTCAGGGTCACACACAGGATGCTGGGCTGGAAATTTGGGTGGGAGGGGGGCAGATCCTGTGGTTGAAGAGAGTGGCTGCAGTGCCTCTGGAATTGTGCTGGGATCGTGCTGGGTGGAGACTTGACTTTCAAAACCCAGCAGATGATGCCTGAAACCCAGGAATCTGTTTAATATCATTTACAGTTCCACCCCAGCTCTGGGTAGTGTGGCCCTCCAGCCCAAAGAACATCTGGTGCCAATAGTTGGTTTTGGACTATTTTGTGGTTTTCTGAAAGGCAAATAGTTTCCATGCAGGGCTAATGGAGGAGCTGCTGGATGTGTCACACAGCCCAAAGCAGAAGAAATAAAGTGAAACACAAAAGTGGTCACAGATCTGTACTTCTTACAAGACCTGGAATTTTGCATCTCTTGTAATTCTGTCTTTTTGATTTCTTCCCCACAGTAAAAACTTGTCCAGGAGCTGCTCAACAAATTTTGACAAAGGCCTGGAGTGCCAGAACAAGGGTGAATGGTTTCAGACTGCTGGAGGGCAGGGTCAGATGGGATATTGGGAAGGAATTCCTGGCTGGGAAGGTGGGGAGGCCCTGGCACAGGGTGCCCAGAGCAGCTGTGGCTGCCCCTGGATCCCTGGCAGTGTCCAAGGCCAGGTTGGACATTGGGGCTTGGAGCAGCCTGGGACAGTGGGAGGTGTCCCTGCCCATGGCAGGGGGTGAGACTGGATCAGCTTTAAGGTCCCTTCCAGCCCAACCCATTGTGAGATTCTAAATTCCCTGAGAGCCTGTCCGAGCTTTTTGTCTGATCTGTTTGATCTGAGGCCATCTGAAGGCTCCTTTTTCCCTGCCATCATCTTTTGGCAGGAAGAAGCAGTGATGGAGCCACAGGGAATCAGCTCCACAGTGGGGCCAGCAGCAGGTCCTGCAGCTGGAAGCCAGGGCAGCCCTTGGGTCTGTGCCCACTTGGCAACCCCCTTCCTGAACCCAGGGCTCATTGTGGGCTGGGCAGGGGCTGGGGGCTCCCAGAGCCAACCCAGAGGGCCTGGCCAGCAATTCCTGGCAGTCCTCAGGGCTGATTTGCATCTACTTCGGTCCCACCAGCCCACCTTAATGAACAGCTCTGCCTTGCCTTTGACTCCTTTCCAGGACGCCAGATTTGGGAGGCTGCAAAGAGACAGAAAGTCTGCACAGTTTGTTGAGGAGGAAAACATTGAATAAATCTCTATACCAGAGCATTTTCCATGGTGCTCTGGGAATGCTCCTGGCATTCCCTGGTGTGAACAGGCGAGGATGGGAGGGCAAACCCTGCGGCACCTGCCAGATGCTGGATTCCCTTCCCACTCCTGATTTTACTCACACAGCTTCACTCCAGGCTGAATATCCCAGCAGAGCTTGTCAAGAGGGAGGGAATTCATATGTTCTTGCTCTCTGCAACTGAGATGAGGGAATTTCTCCATGGTGACTCTGCTCTACAGTCCCATGGCACAGCAGTGACCTGAACTTGGGGAACTCCCCAGACTTACAGACACAAAACAGGTGCTTGGTAACATAAATCCTGATTTTCCAGATAAATGCCAGTTCTCTTTCTATGTCTTCTGAGCTCTGCCTCACTATTTTATATCCTTCAGAACTCACTTTGCTGGTTGCATGTCGTGACACCTATCTTATGGTGTTGTTTTCATCTGTTAAAAACAGTCTTTTTTAAAAGCAAATTTTTCTTTGTCTGCGCTTCACCTTATAAAAGACTCGTTTGAAACTCTGGTTGCAATCACTCTGGTGTCAATCACCAGTATTTTCTACGTATGTAAAGGAGATGGATTTGAATTCAAACGTGGCTTCAAAATGTAGAGTTTGGAGGTTTTTCCCCAAGGTGAAATAGGTGTGATTTTAAAAATGTTTTTTGTCTCAATGTCAAAGTAAATTTTAACTGCCTTTATTTTTTAAAGCAGATAGTTGGAGTTACTGATAATGAGACTTTTGGACAACTTGGCTTGAAAAACTGATGCCTTGAAAGCTGTGAAACGTCTGAGAAAGGCTGATGACTTTTTTTTAGGCGCTTGATGAAAAATAATCATGGCTCTGGGAAGGGGCTTATTTATCCTGACTTCTTGTTGGTTCTCTCCAACCTGTCTTGTCACTGGTGATGGAAACCTGTCTCTGGTGATGGAAAACCTGTCACTGGTGATGGAAACTCATCCCAGAACTCTTCTCCTGGACCTGACTCAGTACAGGATTTGCTTCTGGAAGTGCTGTCACACGTAACCAAAGCTTGTGGCTCTTATAACTCACTTGGCATGAGCCAGCCTGGCACTTTCCTCAGCAGGGCTTATCCCAGACTGGTTTAAAAGCTGCAAGACAAACAAAAAAGGGGATTAGACCAAACCAGCTCCAGAGCACACGTTGTACATACTGATGCTTTGTTAGAACAGGAGAAGGCTGGAAAAAAATGCTGCCCGTGTTTAATGGGGATGCAGGCTTGCTTCCTGAATCCCTGCCTGCTTTGCCAAGCAGATACTCTGCATCACTGAAGGAGCCAAGCTAAGGAGATGATGGGTTATCACTTCAAGAAATAAAAGCCTACCACTGGAAGAACGAGATTTCTGTGGGAATTGTGCTAAAGCCTCGGTTTGATCGCTGGACTCTCCTCCTGGGGCTGTTCAGGGGAAAGCACTGAGCCTTGCAAGTGTTTCCACATAGATGGCTCTGCATCTCCAAGCAAAAAAACCCCCAACCCTGGAGTCACTTTATATCCTGGGTTTTACCTCAGCTAAGCCAAGGGCTGAGCAATGTTGAGGCAATTTCAAAATGTGGCACATCACAGATCTGGTTTTGCCCCAGCTGCCTGTGCTGTGCCTGCTGCACCACGGAAAATGTACAGTCCTTGGCATTTCTCCCAAATGCTGCTGCCTAAGTGCACAGCCAGATGTGGGGCAGCAGGAACAGACTGCAGGCAGAGGAGGAAAACCTCCACAGCAGTGAGGTTCAGGAAGGAAACCTCTCCAGGTTTTTCATCCTGACTGATGCTGTGCATATCTGTAGGGACAGCTGTAGCATCCACTCCTGTTTCCCCACCTCTGGACCTCTGGCATCTCCCACACTCTGGGCACTGGAATTCAAGGAAGATTAAGGCATGGGAAGTGCTTTTCCAGCTCTGTGCCTGCTTCTGGTGGGTTTTAAGAGGAGTTTTGCAGTTGCCTTTCTTTACCTTCGTTCCCTATAAAATCCCCTGCTTGCAGGGCAAACAGTGATGCTGTGGAGAGACATATCATAGATCATGGAATATCCTGAGCTGGAAGGGACCCACAAGGATCATGGATCCAACCCCTGGCCCTGCACAGACACCCCACTAATCCCACCCTGGGCATCCCTGGCAGTGCTGCCCAAACGCTCCTGGAGCTCTGGCAGCCTCGGGGCCGTGCCCATTCCCTGGGGAGCCTGGGCAGTGCCCAGCACCCTCTGGGGGAAGAACCTTTCCTGGATATCCAACCTAACCCTGCCCTGACACAGCTCCAGCAGTTCCCTGGGTCCTGTCTCTGTCACAGAGGGCAGAGATGGGAGCTGCCCCTCCAGTTCCCCTCGTGAGGCAGCACAACAGCCTAAAACCACTCTCAGTGGGGAACAGCGTTTGTCAGTGCAAGGAACCTCCATGGGGATTTGATGGGTGAGGATTTATTCCTCTCCACCTGTTTTCCCTGTTGGCATGCTCAAGGCCTGGCTGATGGGGTCAGGGGATACACCAGCAAGCTGAACTTAACCTTTAGTGCCTTTCAAACCTTCTCTCTCCCTTGGTTTGCTTGTCAGCAGCAGGACGGGCATCGGGTAAAGGATGGATTGCCTGGGCTGTGACACAGGCCATGCTCCTTGGGGATGGCTCCCAGGGCCACCAGAGTCAGGGACACGAGTCCCACTGTCACTCCAGGCTCTGCTGTGCTGGCTCCTTGCTGGGTTGGAGGACATGGAGTGAAATTCCTGATGTTAAGGGACTTTTGACTCAGTTATTTTTTGGAAACACAGCTATGGATTGGCACCCTGCCTAATCACCACTCCCAGAGCATCAGTACCTTGATCTGATTGGGGAATTTGAGTTTTGACCCCTCCTGTGTCCAATTTTTCCGTACAGAACCCTGTACCAATCTCGGAGCCGGCAGCAGTGCCGGTTTTCCATCAGGAAGCTCACGGTAATCCGCCCTTCTTGCTTTACCCAAACAACCCTGGTGTGCCACATTCCTCCTGCCTGCGGCTCCGGGGGAGAAGCAGTCCCAGGAAAGCCAAAGTGTGAGGTGAGGAGAAGCAAGATGGGAGAGAGGGGAAAAGCTGGAGGATCTTCTGCCTGGGGAAGAACTGGTGTTGTGGGACAAATCCTGGTGATGTCAGTCCTGCCGCTCCCTTGGGTGGCACTTGGAGTGCAAATGCTCCAGTGGAGCTCTTGGAAATTCCCTTTGGGGTTCAGCATCATTTCAAATATTTTTATTTTATTTTATGCTCAAGCTGAGCTGTGAAGCCCCAGGAATCAACTTCCCCTTGGAGCACTATCCCTTAGCGCAGGAGCAGTGCTTAAAATCCCAGAATTTTAAACATAAATGTGTTTGAGTTCTTCCTTTTCAGTTCCCAGCTTTTAAAGAGGCAGGTTAAAAAGATTTATTCCCCCTCCTTTACAAGAGGAAACCAGGCTTGTCACCCACAAGGACAGAGGATTTTAAGACACAGGTGCCAAAGCAGAGTTTGAATTAAAGGCCTTGGTGCTCTAGCTCTCAGCTCTCCTCCTCCTTCTCTCCCTCATCCTGTAGGATGCTCAGATGTGATATTTGGGATTTCTCAGCTCTCCGTGTTTTATCCTCCCCATCCTTAGTGCGAGCACCACCATCCTGCTGGAGCTCTGCTGGCTTTTAAATCCCTGGGATGTATGGGATGGGAATGGGATTTGAGGTGATTAAATAGCAGGGAGCTGCTAAATCCAAATGTCGGCCAGCGGGAAGCGGATCAGGCTGGGCCATCTCCCTGTCTGATCCACAGACACCCGGATCATTGACCCGTCCCTGAATCCCACATCCCGAGGCTGACGTTGCCTACACCCCTTCCATCCCTCCCTGCTGAGGAAGGGGAGGTGTCAGGGTGCCTGCCAGGGCCAGGTTTGCCCTTCAGCCTCAAAACCCCTCCGCTGGCCTATTTCCACTTCCCTCTCCCGGCTGCTCCTGCTGATTTACGGGATCTGAGCGGCGCCGCAGCTGTGGGGAGGAGGAGATGAGAACCAGGAACCCCGCAGGCTTCCTCGGAGAACTCTTCTTCACTAATAAATCCGGGATGGAGGAAAACCTGCCCTGATCTCCGCGAACACCCGGATGATGCTCTCCAAAAGGAGATTTGTTTTCCCCCCTGTTTTTTAGGGGGGATGCTGGAGCCTCACGCTCCAGCTCTGGCTGGAGGATGCCGCTGACTCGGAGACCCTGAGCACATTCAGCTGTCAGCAGCTCTCCCCAGACCCCATCCCCCCTCCGTCACGCTTGAGCACTCGCTTGTGGAGCTCCCCAGGCACGGGCTGGAGCCGGCGGGGATTACAAAAGGAGCGGGGATTACAGGGAACGGTGGGATGTGCCAAAGCGGCCCCGCGTGGCTCTGATCGGCGATTAGGGCTGCACAAATTGCTCTCGATGGAGATGTTCCCTACCCTGTGGGTGCCATGGTGAACCTCTCTGTGGGGGCTCTGGGCAGTCCCTGCCACCGCTGGTGGGAATGGGGGCAGGATGAATCCAGGGTGGATCAGCCGGTGCTTCCCGATGCGGATCCCTGCGGATGCTAAAAAAGCTAGCAGAGAAATTTTCCTGCTTGCCTGCTGTGAAAGCCTCCGTTCTCACGCAAACTAGCTGAGAAACAGCTCGCTATTTTGTAAACCAAGACTTTATCTCACAGGTGCAAACTTGTTATGAACACTCTTGTGTTCCACACTGAAGAAAATATTTTGAAAGAGGCGTCGTAGCATTCAGCCAATCACTCTGGGAGGTGTGTGGTCAAGCACCCAACAATGTCATTTCTCTATGGCGAACCAAGTTAAATAAACGAGGTGATAATTAATTAAATATTCCCATTCTGTCCTGGACTGGAGTCCTGTGTCATTCTTCGCGCCGTCCCTGCGGACAACAGCGACAGATCCCAATAGGGCTGTGCTGTTGTCACCGAGGTGGATCGGCAAGGAGATGGAGACCACCTCTCCCTCTCCTCCTGCGGCATGGAAAGGGATGGAGGTGCCTCTGACAGGGCCCTGGGAACTCATCTGTTCTCGTTATGCAAATGAAGGAGGACAGCAATAATGGCCTTTAATGGAGACCCACGCAGAGCACGGCAAAGCGAATCCCAAACAAACCAGGAGTCCCTGGGACCGTCCCCATTCCCTTTTATCTGAAATACCTATCGAGCACCCCCTAAATTCTCCCGCCTGCTGAAGTAGCCAAGTCATGAACCTCATTTTGAAGGAAATGCTTTTTGTTTTTCCTCCAATTTGGAAAGCCTTCTCCCGTTTGTGGCTTTCTCCATCAGATTACCAATTTCCTCTCCTGAAGGAATTGCAAACTGTGTAGCAAAATCTCTACTTAGGGCAGCAGATAAATGAAATATGTAAGTTATTTGAATTTGCAATGGGTTATACTGAAGTAAAAAATTAATAAAAGGAATTTTTTTAAGGGTTTATTTGGTTTGGGGTTTTTTGGGGGGGAGTGTTTAAACTTTTACTGAGGGTGCAATCTGTTTTCTGGCATCTAAACTGTAATGTAGAAGTCTTGTTTTCCTTCCTTTCCGCTGCCAAAGGTCTTTATTCATCTGGGGTGAGAGACTCAGCTCCTCACCCTATTTCCTGACACTTCCTCACGGTCTTCTCCAGTTCTTTTGTAGAAGAGTTGAGTTTTTGTTGGTTTTTTTTGAGTGGAAAAGCACTTTTTGCCCTAATACCAGGTGCATATTTCAAGCAGGACCCCTCTGCTGAGGTTCATGGAGAGGGTTCATCTCTTCCAGCATGGAATTGCGATGGTGTTGGTGAGAAGGGGTTTGGTTTCACCTGGAACCACCTGGTGAGATGTGCTGGAATTGGAGTGTGGGGTTCGTAGGGCCCAAGGCTGTGCTTGGCAGTTTTGGTGAGGGGCTTGAGCCAGGCAGGGGGTCTGTATGGATGATTTCTATGAGTTCCTGAATGCCCACAGTCCATTCATTCCTGGGGAAGAAGAAAAGAGAGGAGAATTGGAACGAAGCGCACTGGCGCGATCCTGCGCGAGCCCCGCGCCTGGGGAGCCATGTCCCGTCTCTCTGTGTGGTGCCACGAGGCAGCCATGGCTCATCCATCACTCTGAGGGATGTGTCCAAGCCCTCTAATTAGGGAATATAACCGCGGGCCGGGAGCTTCAACTGGTTCTGACCTGTATTTTTTAATTAAGGCGTTTTTTAATACAACCCTTGCTTCGGGTCATCTGGTAATACTAATCTGGACATAAAGCCTAACCTTGTTAACCCTCGATTGTTCCTGCTGCACTTTAAAGCCAGTCTTAAGGAAAATCATCCCAAACATTAAGCACCAGGCAGTCACAGAATCCCAGAGTGGTTTGGGATGGAAGGGACCTAAAGATTGTCTCATTCCACCCCCTACCATGCACAGGGACACCTTCCCCCAGACCAGGTTGCTCCCAGCCCTGTCCAACCTGGCCTTGTAATATCTCCAGACACTCGTTGGGATTCACTGTTTTCAGCTGGTCAATGGCCCCTGACTCCCTTGGATCCTGCAGAGCAGAGGTTTTTGACAAAGGGCTCTGTGGAGGAGAGCCTTGTTCCCATCAGCAGATGGAACAAGTGATGAACTCAGGGGATTAGTGGAAGAAAACCAAGCGCTGTGCAGTTTTAGAAGAGCTTTTGGTACGGGTTTGTGCTTATCCTGCAGTGTCCTGCACGTAGCAATATTGCACCAACACAGAAATGCTAATTCAGTGTTTTTATGCGGGGGGAAACAGCATTCTAAGTGCATTCCTTCACTCAGCCCAGAAGCCAAATCCATGAAAAACATGTGTAATGTGCCCTGTCAGGCTTGGCTCTTTCATCTGGGATCGTTAAAATATTTTCACTAAGGGGAAGAAAAATTGCTAGGTGCTTTGTTTGTTTCCTTGTTTCTGGATAAAGATCTTCCCAAGGTGGGAAAACGCCCGCCTTCCATGGGACAGGCAAAAAGGTGCTCCATAGAGTGACCCTTGGGAATGGTTTGGGCTGGGATTCCCTGGAGTGGAGCCATCCTGGAGCCAGAGACCGTAAATAAATACACAGCCACAGGTTTTTCCTCGCTTACCCCTCCTGGGGTACAGCAGGAGAGTCAGGCAGAGAAACAACTCCCTCGTCATCTCAAATACAATAAAAAGAAATTGAGGAGTGGGAAGAACAAAACTTTGGCTGGAAGAGGCTTAACACCCCCCAAAAATTCCCATCGGTTCTCCCAAGTCCAGTGTTTCAAACAGTCAGGGCTCAACTTACCACCTCTTTGGGGGGTAGGGGGGAGTGTTTACAACACATTCCCTGCATTCCTTTTCCAGAAATGCTGTAAAATTGGGCTATTTTTTTTTTCTTTCCCTTGTATGTGATGCAGAGAGTGATTCACATCTGGAAAATTCACCTTACCCTGAGCTCTTCTCAGAGCAACTTACCTAAAGGAGACATCAAACGTGACCCTGAGTGTGCTGCCCCACAAGAGGGAGGGATGTGCCAATGCACTTTTGTGTATTTGGGGTTAGTTTGGGTCATGATAACAACAGGAATGGAGAGAGGTGGTCTTAGGTGGAGGATTTGTATGTTCTAGTGGAGGAGAACTGGGGAAATCAACATCAGGGTGTGTTTTCCATGGCCATGGTCATCACTCAGCGTGGCAGGATTGGGAAGGAAAAGCTTGATGTGGAGGTGTCCTCAACCTGTGTCCATCCCTGGAAGTGTTCCAGGCCAGGTTGGATGAGGCTTGGAGCAACCTGGGCTAGTGGAAGGTGAGGGGATGGAATGAGCTTCAATCTTTAAGGATTCCTCCAAACCAAACCATTCTGGGATTCTGGGATTCTATGAACTGAGCAGGAGAAGGCCCAGCCAGGCACTGAAGTCAGGAAACGGGCATCAAATTACAGCTTTCCAGAGATAAGAAGGGTTTAACCATTGGAAGAGGTGTCTCCAAAGGGTCCTGTGCATTTTCCTCAGCTCTGTCCTGGGTTTATATCCATCCTGCAGTGGCAGATTCCTCCCCAGCCCTGGCTTGTTGGCCTTGGTGGAGGAATTTCTACCCCAACACAAGAGGCCAGGCTGGGTGTTCGTAATGATTTCTTCCTGCTTGCAAAGCCTCTGCTTCAATCTGTGTCTCTTCCCACAAGCTGGGAGCCAAGCCCAGAGGGTGAAATTCCATATGATTCCCAGATTAACTCCACCTTCGTTCCTGCAATCTGCCTGATTGCAAAACTTTAATTGGCTCGGGAAGGGGAATCTCATCTCTCCCAAATTTGAGACAGTAGCCCCAGCTTCCCATCAAACCTGCAGCACAATTCCTGCTCTTCCCTCATCGTGTGGAGTTGCTGCCGTCTCTCCTGGTGATATATGAGGGTGTCAAGGCTCGTTATGTCATGTCAGGGGATGCAGTGGGATAAGAAGAGCTAATGGGATGAGGCAGGAGTCGTTTGGAAATGGAAGAGGAGAGAAAGGTTCTCCATGCACCAGAGCACACATCTGTTTTGTGGCATAATTCAAATTAACTCGGCGGAATTCGCTGCATCTCGTGTGTCTTCTGTGGTGACACACAACACAGAAATGAAGGCTTGGAGAGCTTTTATGAAAGCTCAGCAGCCACAGTGGGTTTAAATTGCCTTTTTTATTTATTTATTTTAAAAAGAAAAAGAAAAAGAGAGAAATTCTGACGGCAATTTCCTACTCTTGACTGATCCTCCATAATTTGTGCTGGCACTGATTGCAGTTTTATAAACAGGAATTCCAGGGCTCTGTATCTCTCTGTCAAGGGAGGAGATGTTTAGCTGTTCACTTTTCTCCTGGGTGAAGTGTGAATTGCTGGCGTTTCATCTCTAGGGATGTAGCAGGGAGATTATTTCCAGGGTGAGGAAGCGTGACCTGGCTGCTCTTGGGCTCCAGTGAGATCTTCCAGCCTGGTCCAGGTGACAGCCCACACTGGCAGCATCTTCCTCTGCAGGACAAAGGGGGATGGAACAACAATCTGGGGGATCTGTGCTGGGAATTTGGGATCTTCTAGGAATAAGAAGAACCCGTACAGTCCTAAAACCCCCAAGAAAAGGTCCCTTTGGGCATTGGGTGCTGGTGGTGTCCAAGATCTACCTCAGGTGGGGCTGGTCCAAGAGATGCTCAGTAGCAGCACAAGAAGTGGGACCTCAGGTCCTGTTACCAGGTGCTTTAAGACCTGTGATGGAACCTGTGGTGAGAGTTCCTTTTGCCAATAAATAAAACTTTGGTTTTGTTTAAGAAACCTCTTAAGCACTGAGGGCTCTTCTCACCTCTGCTTTTGAGGAGGAGTGTGGTGGAGGTAGGTACAGGTAGAAGGGTCAAAGGCACACAGTTAGGGACTGGGAATGTTGGATTTGCTTGGCCTGGAGAAAGGAGAAGGGATTTTGTAAAGTGAAGGCAGCTGTGGGCCTGTCCTTCCCCAGCCCCCTGTGAGTGATAAGTGGATGCAGCTGGTGAAGCCAGAGGGAGTCAAGGGGGAGACATCAATTTCTTAGTCTGCTCCCAGAATTATTCTTTTCTGCTTTATTTCTGAAGGTATTTCACCATTTCTCAATCGTTTTTATTTTGCCTCTCCTTTGTTCATCCCACCCCAAATGGCACCGCTGCTGCTTTGAGTCCAGCTGAGCAATTCTGTCCGTGGGAGGAAGGACTTCAGGAGAGCTTCTTGTCTCCAGCCCCCTGGAGAAGACTAATTTCACTCTTATCTGTCTCACATGCAGGTGCCAGAACCTAGAAGAGGGAGAACTGTTGGATTCTGTGCTCCCTTTTTCCTCCAGGAGCCTGTGCAAGGCCATGTCCATCCCGATCAGGTATCAGCTCCCTGTCATGTGAGGAGGTGTCTGGGGATGTTTCAAGAGGGGAGTTTTTGGGTTTCCCAGGTTCTGTTTCTGAGGGTCAACCTGAAAGATGTGAGGAGCCTTCCACCCTCTGCTTTTGGCCAGCTGCTTTCTTCCTCCCACGGAGTAGAGTTTGGGGCTGGAATTTGGATTTTGAGGACAAATGCAATGGTTCCAGACAGCCCCTTTTTGCAATGTGAATGGGTTATCTCTTCTAGCTGCTTTTAGCAAGCTCTCAGGCTGCCCAGCCCAGAGTTTGATCCTCGGGCAGGTTGTGTTTGGCTCTGATTCTTTTCTTTTTTAATCTCTGAGTTTCCTGGCTGGTGGCTTTGGTAGCTGTTTCTTGCCATCCTGGCTCCCAGGGTTTGGGAAGGCAGCTGGAACCAATCTAACAATGCAATGCCTTTAAAAAAAGGTGGAGATTTCCCTTCTTTATCATCCTTGCCCTAATCCTGCTCTCCCTGTTTATCTAGTGCTGGCTTCAGCACTTGTCAGCCCCTGATTTAACTCGCTAACCTGGCAAAAAAGGGAGCCAACAAAAACACCAAATGATTTGATTTTTTTTATTCCTTTTTCCTGCTGTGTCTGTGAGTTAAAACAGGCCCGTGTGGTTGGATGAGGAGCCCGTCTCTGGAGTTTGCTGCTGCTGGTGGTGCTGGTAAAAGTCCTGCTGGCTTCCCAAGGGAGGGGACACAGGGTATGAGTCCTTCAGCTGTCCCAAATTTACAAACATTGCCCAGGCTGAGTCCTGCTCCATTTGCTGAGTAGGAGCTTTGGTGGGGAAAATCCTTTTGGGTTCATGGTGGTTCCTGTTCCTGTGCCTTGCTCTGCTCCCTCCCTTCCCACAGCACCCACTGCTCTGCTCCTGGTTTTTGGGGATGAAGGGGTGAGGGGTTTTTCTGCTCTGGAAGCAGATTTAGCCTTGGGGTGTTTGTGATGTGCAGATGAGGGATTTGTGTGGTGCTCAGCTTCACAAAAATGCAGGTTCTTCTCCAACATCCTCGGCTTTCACTGGGAGAGGAACATCTCCAACTCCACCTCGAGCTGGTCTGAAAGGATTCTATTTCTTTATGTACTCACAGCTGACTTTTTTGGGTGGTGCAGTTCATTTTCCCCTGTGGAAAAATATCCCTGAACCTTGCATCTGGTTGTCAAAGTGTGGGCATGTCTCTGGCATCTGCATACCTGGATGCTTGGCTTTACTTTGGGATGAGGGAGTTCCTCACTTTGTTCTGGCTCTCCTCCGCTTTCTCCTGCGTGGTCAGAGGGTTTGAAGGAGGAGGGTTGTGTTCCTTGAGCTGGGAAAGGTTGGTTTGCTGTGCTTGTGGTCTCTGTTGGCTGCCTTTTCCAGGGAAAAGGTGTCTGGGACACAAACAGAGCTGGATGGTGCAGCTCCCAAGTCGGCAGGGAAAGGGTGGCTGAACTGGAGGCAGGTGGAGCCGAGTAGGAAAAGGCCCTGCTCCCCACATGGATGGCTGCAGCAGGAGGGTCCCCTCCTCCCGAGGCCCAAAAAAAAAAAAAAAACCAGCAGGAAAATGGGCAGGGAACAAATAGGTTTTGTTTTCTTTTCCTGGATGGAGTATTTCAGCTTCACCTTCCTCCTGATGGCTGTGGAAAGTGAGTTCAGCAGGCTCCCAGGGCTCGGCTATTCAAGTTTTCCAACAGAAAAACTTTGCTTTTTCAGGACTACTTTCCTCCTTAAACAAAAGGGATATTGTCCAGGGAAGGATTTTGATTTTGTGCTTCTTAAGTTGGGAAACTTCTTCCTGCAGAAGTTTTCTAGTGGCTTTCACAGCACGTTTGCTCCTGCCACCTCTCTGGGGGTGCTTGGCACTGTCCCCAAGCTCGGATCACTGCAGGGAGCTGCACCCCTGGTCCCTCACGTTAGCCTGGCTCTCTTAGGAAAGCAAAAAAAAAAAAAGTGGAATAACCCTCAGACTGCACATCCACCCTGTCCCTGGTGCATGGATTGGATGCCAGGGACTCATGGCGCATCCCAGAGTCCTGTGCGATAATTTATCTGGCCTTTCCCTTGTGAAGATCTACCCAAAGGTGCTGTGTAACAACCAGCCCAGCAGACAGAGTGGTTGTGGCAGCAGCTGCCGTGATTGTCCAGCTCATCTTCAGGTCTGTGGTGTCACTGGGCATCCAATGTGAATTCCTTGTGATGGTTGGGAAGATGGACTTGGGTTGGGAGCAAGAGTCAGCTGCACAAAAAGGACTGTCAGGAACAGATATACTGTCGTGGTTTGGGGTTTTTTATCCTCACATCTTTGTCCCATCTTCGCTTCCAGCCAGTCTGGAACAGCAGGAGAAACCCAAACTCCTCTCAAAGGGAGGATGGAAGGAAGGAGGGCTCTCGTGCTCTGTTCCTAGGGAAACGGCAGGCATTTGTCATTCTGCAGGAGCCCGGTGCAAGTCAGGCTGCCAGACGTTTATGACAGGAATTTGTGTGATTCACGGCTGGGATTGCTGCTCAAACCCAGCAGGGATTTCGGAGCAGCCGTGCTGGAGGCTGGCCTGAAGGAAGGCTTGGCGTGCAGGGGGGCTGTGCTTCCATGTGGCTTGGCACTACCTTCCCAAAGGAATATTCCAGAGCAAGGGAAGATGGTCGATATCAATCTTTTCCTGCTGCTGGCAGATCTTAATCTCCCAAAGGAGTGCTGGGGCTTGAAGTGGAGCTGTCACAGCTTTCCCTTCCTGGGGCACCTTTCCTAATCTCTGCTTGTCCTGAAGGCACCAGATGTTGAGTTGTTCCAGGCTGTTGGTGGCCCTGGATGAATCACCCACATGGGTGCACGTGAGGGATGTGGTGGCAGCACTGTTTGCCAGGAAGAGGCTTAGTCTGGGCCATGGAGACCCCCTCTCCATGTTCTTCCCCCAGGAGCCATTTCAGTCTGGTTTTGTTGTTAAAACTTTTGGGTTTTCCTGCCTGTTCCTGGAGGGATGCTCTCCTGGCACTCAGTTGCTTGGGATTGCCATGTGTTGGTTTTCTCCTGCTCCCAGCAATGTCTGTTTTGTACTTCCTCCCCCTTCTGGGATTTTATTGTGTGTGTATTTATCCTTTTTCTGCCCTTCTCTGCTTTTCTAAACATGTTGAGCTTCATTAAGCTCGATGATCCCAGATTCCCTCCATAAGAGTATTAAAAAAATGAGTTAAAGGAGTGAGGCATCTCCACCCAAATCCAGACACAGCTGTGAAATGGTGAGGAAGGAGGGAGAGAGATTCAGCACCACTGATTAACCTTATTTCTGACCAGTTGTCATCCCCAACCCTTTAAATCAATGTGGCAAAGGAGCAGCACCCTGGCAGACCTTTGCAGCCCCATCAGGCAGGGGATGAGCTCAGTTAGAGCTCCCCATCCATCTGAAATGAGGTGAATTCCCTGCCAAAGGGTGACCTCTCTGTGCAGAGTTTTGTGCTCAAAGCACCCTTTGGCTTCACTGGAAGGCGACAGGGGACAGATGTTGGAGATCTCGTCCTGGAGGGACAAAGGGGGAAATCCCACTCTAAACAAAGTCCTCCCTCGTGTCCTGCAGCTTCCTAAAACTGCTCGTCTGTGACCTGCAGATATTTATCTCTCCCCTCCTCTCTGTGTTTGTGCATTTCTAAATGTGTACATACAAATGTATGTGGAGAGCTTTTTAATCTGTTCCCAGTGCATTTGTGTTATTTCAACAATAACAGTGGGACTGAGGCCAGAAAATTCATCATTGTGAGAGCTCAGCCCTAAAATTCATCTTTAGGAGAGCTCAGCCTTACAAATACCATGATCTTCTGGATGTCAAAACATTGGTGGCTTCCCTGATATCCTGTAAAGACGCTTGATGCAAACCATCCTTATTGCCTCATCTGTATGAGGGCCAATTATCAAATTAATGCACATGACCAGAAGCCATGTGCCTGATCCTGTTGGAATTACAGGGAGATTTTGGCAGGTGCTGAAGGCTTGGGCAGCAGCTGGGTGGCAGAAAGTAGGCCCAGCCTAGCAAATCTGCCTTTGGTGACTCTTGGGACCAGCCCTGTGGGGCAGAGCAAGACCCAGGAGCGAGGCAGGAGAAACAGCAAGGAAAGGGAGCTGGGAGTTACAGATCCCAGCACGGTCTGGGTTGGAAGGGACCTTCAAGACCATCTCATTCCACACCCTGCCACGGGCAGGGACAGCTTCCACTACACCAGGTTGCTCCAAGAGAAAATTTTGAGGGCTGGCTCAGGGATGTCAGGGCAGCTGCCAAAGGAAGGTGTTGCCAAGGGAATTTTCCAGGTCTGAGCAGCCTCGCTTCCCTCTGCGGAACATAAATGTATTTTTCCCTGACTTCCCCTCTGGATGTCAGGTTTGCCCTCGTGGGTGTTGAGGCAAGTTTGTTTATTGCAAACAATCTAAATATTGTGGTGCATGTGAATCCCAATCCGTATGCAAATGGGAATGGCCTAATCCATTTTTGTTTTCTCTTGCAAACAATTTCCCCTCTTCCTTCCGTGTAAATCAGGAGTATGTTCTCCAACACTGATAAATTCTGGGCTCATCTAACACTGGTGGGGGAAGAGCTGGACTCTGTGTTTATAAACAGAGAGAGAAAATATAGATCTCTCAACACAGAGTTTACATTCCGCGTGGGTTCTTTGGCCGGGGTGGCCAATAAAAGAAAAATATGTATTTCTTGTCAAAAGGTGCTGGAAACATCTGGCTGGGTGGCACCATCCCCGAATTGCATGAGCAGGATCCAAAGGAGGCCAAGCACAATGCAATTTGGGGTGCTTGCTAGGGACTAATAAGTTTTGGGATTAAAATCAATCAAAAGCAGGAAGACTGGGCCCTGGGGCTCTTAGGAGAAGGCTTGGTGACGTCTGAACGTATTAATTAATTTCCAAAGTGTTCTGATGCCTTTTTTCTCATGGTTATCCATGCACAGTTGTCATCCCAGGCAGTTCTAAACTCACTTGGAAGAATTTTTGGCAGGTTTCTAAGAGTCTGAGGTGTGGAGAAATTATTTTAATCATTAATTATTGCTGTTGCCTGCTCTCCTGTCCCACCACTTTACTGCTCTTTTACCAGGTGTCGAGGCAGCTTCCTAGCAGGGATTAGAAACCGGCTGGAGATGAGGAAAGGGAACTTTAATATCTATGGATAGGAGAAAACAACAAAAAGATATTTAGTGGTTGATGCATCAATCAGCTTCTGCATCTTGGGCCAGCAGTTGTGCAAGCCCTTGCTGTGATTCCGATGTGACAAATCTTTTTTTGTTGTGTCCATGCTGTAAAATGATCTGGGTAACCTCTGATTAGACTCTGAGGGTGAAATACAGCCAGAAAAATCCAATTCTGTGCATGAAGCTCAAAGTTCTCTCTGGTCCAGCGTTGAAGTGCTCTTTCCAGCAAAAACAGGTGTAAAACCAGAGGTTTTCCTGGGTTACTTTGAGGGCAAATGTTGGGAAAGTTTGGAGGATGGACACAGCATTTAAGCCCCGCCGGGCATTCTGAACGCTTGACAGTTGTGTAGGGACAAGTCTGGAGCTTCTTTTTTCCTCTCTTTGCATTTCTGCAAAGTGAAAACACTTGAAGGGGGATGGGTGTCAGTGTTTGTCTTTCACATCCGTGGAATGTTTTCCTCCGTGATCCATAGTTGGGCTCACGGCTCTTCATAATCCACCGAACTCTTCACTTGGCGCGTACGGCCCCATCCTCGGAGATCCCTGGTGGAAATCTGTTTGACAAACAAATGAGGTGATTTTCTTCCTTCCCTAATATCCTCAGGTTGGTTTGTTTTTAAGAACAAGTGGGCTGGAGGGAGAGAAGATGCTCCACTTGGTGCATCCTTGATAAATGGTCCTGGGCACCGGCCATTCCGCCGGGGTCACTGACCGGATCACCCTCTCCCTTTGAGGAATGAGGACAAAAGCAGGATTTGAGGGAAGTCCCCAGCCTCATCATTCTTCCCCCGTTTCCCCCACAGCTGTTAAGTGTGCGTGGGGCATCTTGTTGGTCATGAACCCTGAGGGGCCGGTCCTTGGCTGCAGAACTCCCTAAAGGAGGAATTTTCCCACTGCTAATCTTCCTGGCAAGGAGCACAGGCTCACTTAATGCAATTGTTGTTTTTATCAGTCACCGAATGTTCTGCAGCTCAAGCTGGGTGGTCTCTGAGACGTCGCACACGACTCACGTGGGCTGAGTTGGGGAGAGGAGAGGTTTTTATGGTCGGGGAGGAGTGTATGGGTGTGGGACAGGCCAAATTCCTCGTGGAATCTGGGGAGCTGAAGCCCCTCCTCACGTGGTTCAGCAGAGGTGAACCAGAAGGGGCTGCCTTGCTCAGGGTTCTGCTGTCCATCTCTTGGAGGAGTAGCCACAGAGAGCTGTCGTTCCTGGCAGGATGGGGTCAGAAAATCTCACTGGAATGGTCTCTCCAGGAATGGGGCTGATGAGCTCTGAAAAAGCCACCTGAGGAGTGTTGACTTAATTCACTTATTGTGGGCAGAGCTGACCTGAGAGGACTTCTAGACCTGGAGCCAAGGGAGGCCTGGGGGGATCCTCTTCAGGTCTCTGATTCAAATAACTACATCTTGCTGAGACCTCACCACAGGCAAAGCCCCAGGGAGATCTCTTGGCCCCTAAGGGCAGCTCTTTTATCCTCCAGTTGGGTTGAGGGTGGTCAGCAAAGTGACCCTGTGGTCCAGTGACCAGTGGGAATGACCAGCAGCACTGGCATTGCAGGAAGGAGTTTGGGAGCCTTCTCCAGCAGAGAGCTTAAAGCTGGACACACTTGGAGGGCTTCCACTTCCCCAGGCATTTATTTTAAAGCTAATCAAGAGGGTGATGGGGTGGAAATTATCTTCAGCAAGGGATTGCTCTTTTCCCAGCCTTTTCTCCCTGCTACTGAAAGCATTTTGCAAACAACTGATGGAGTTTTGCATCAGCCCGTGGCAGCTGGAAGTGGCAGTAGATCATTGCTTTATTTCCCTCTTCAGCTGGAAAATCTCAGCCAGTCTTCAGCAAATCAGGAGGTGCAGGTGGTTAACGGGGCATGTAATTGAAAAAGAAGGGGAAAATAAAGTCTCCATATGCATGGAGAGTCATGGAAAACCCTGAGAAAGGGATTGGCGACAGGCAGGAAAATCCCTCTGGTTTTCCAGGGATGGATACAGCAGCTATCACTGGCTTGGCCCCAGAGCCTTGGGCAGCAGAATTCCATCTGCTGGTGATGTCACCTTATCTGAGGAGGGACACCCCACCCCACCCCACCCCATGGATGTCCTGGAGTTTGACCGGATTGAGTTGCACATCCCAGCTTGGGATGCAGGCCACTTGGATGCTGCGTTAGAATTTAAGTTGGACTGGTTGGATCCTGCCTGGGCTTGGACTCCATCCTTAATTTTTTTTGTGTGGTCTTCTCTTGGGAAGCTTTAGAGAAAACCAGCAGTTTGTTACGGGAACATCTGGATCTCATCCAGGGATCATCATCATCGTGCTGTGGGCTACTGTGCACTGCCAAAATAGCCCTGGCCACCTCTTGCCCCTCCCCAGGCACGTGCTTGTGTCCCATCTTTGGCTGTCCCATCCCTGGGTGTTCTCCCTGGCCGGAGCACGTTCAGCAGCTGCCGGCGTTCGGGAATGGAGGGTCTCCAAGTTGGATGCTCGCCCACCCTTGGATGGAGACCACCAGAGCTCGTCTGCTGTGGAGCAATGAGCTGCGAGAGGCTCTCAGGCATCCGAGTTTCCACAAGGCAGGAGCTCTCTTTGGAGGGCTCCAATTCCCTCTTCCCTCCTGTTCTTCCGTCTGCAACCTCTGCCTTTTGGGTTTAAATCGTGGAGCTGCGGGAAAGCCCAAATATCCGGATCACTGCAGGGCAGGAGGCTTAGAGGATGAGGTGACCCCAGGAGAGGCATGGAAATTCAGCTCTTTTGGATTAAGCTGTGCTATTTTTCTAGGTTTTCATGAGGAATAATTATTAATCTAAATAATACTTTTTCCTCCCACCTCCCGTGTAATTTTCCATCTCCCCACCAGAGAAAGGGGAAAGAGGATTTGTGAAGGAAGCAAAATGGTTTTTCTTTTGGTTTCATTTCATTCCTTAAAAACTGGGTTTTTTTCTGAGTGGAAAACCAGATAAAATTAGTGTGGAAGTGGAAAATATTCTCCCTAGCTGTAGGGATGCTGCATGGCATAACACTTTTGATAGAGAGTAATCCAATCACTCTTGATTTGACAACCCTGAAGGGCTGCCAAACCCATCCTTTTCCTGAAACTGAGGTCCCTGAATGTCCCCATGTTCCAGGAGTGCCAGGACCTCGTGGATACTGCCAATTGCATTGGCGCTGTGTTGTTGCCCTTCCAGAGGTATTATTTTCAATTTCAGCTGTAGGGCTGCAATAAACACCATCCTAAAGAAATCCAGCATGGGAGAAACTGGGGTATTTGCTATCTCTGGCAGAGGATGTAGGGGACATGGTCACTCCCCCACCACCCTTTAATTCTAAACCCCAAAAAGGACCATCCCATAGGCAGGTTTGACTCTTTCACTTCTTCCTCCCACAGCAGGCAATTCCAGCTTCACACTTCCCTGAAGTGATTTCCTCCTCCAGCCCTGGCAGTGGTTATTCCCAGATGCTCCATCTCCCATCCCAGGAGGTGTCTGACTGCTTCAAGGATTGGAGAGCAACCCTGAGGGCATCTGAGTGACATCCTACCACTTGACAGGAGCGCTGTCACCTTGGGGAGCATTCCTACAGGCTGGAGCAGGGCCAGCAAAGGGAGACAGGAAGGATGAGGAGCCTGGAAGGTCTTCCACAGGGGGCTAAACAGATTAGGGATGTTTAATTTACTGAGGAGAAGAGTAAGGGATGCCTTGGTAGGTTTTTGAAACAGTGAGCGATGCAGAGAAGGTCGGGAAACCACTGCTGTCTGCCAGCTCCTGTATTTTATAGGATACCTGAAAGGAGGGGTGGAATACAAAAAGTATTAAATCAAATGTTTAAAATAGGGGAAAAAGAGGGTTTCCAAGTCAGTGCTCCAGCTGTCCCTGAGTGATGATGTTAGGACAGATGGTGTCCAGGTTTTGGGAGCAACGTTTCTCCGTGGTCCACAAAGGATTTCAGAACAATCTTCTGCCTGCCCCAAGAGTCAGCTGGAATAATTCCCAATGGATGTGGAAATTCAGCTGGGGTTTTTTAGGATTTAAGGCTGAAACCTTTAAAAGACGGTTTAGGAGTTTTGCCTGCCTGGCAGTGTCGGGATGTGGTGAATAACCCATTGGAAAAAGGATGTGGATGAGGAGCCATGGCTTGCTCTCCAGGAGCTGTGTGAGGCTGGTGCTCCAAAGAGACAAATGGGGTTGGCACAAGCTGTGTCTCCAGTTCAGTGTGACCCTGGGGTTCCACTGTCACTTAAAGTCACACTGATTTACCATGGCAAAAGTCTTTGCTGGGTTGGGATGCCTGATGAGAGGGATTTGCTTTGCTGGGATGTTGCAGCAGAGTGGTGATGTGGTTGTGCTGAATCCTGGTCTGGCGAGGGCCCTGCAGCTCTGGGATGGAGCTGCAGCTCCCGCAGGCTCCTCTCGGAGGCGATGGAGGGAGCGAGAGAGGCTTTCCGGGCTGGGTCACCCGGCTTTGGGTGCGGGAGCCGGCGTGTGGTACCTTGCTCTGCTAATGATGCTGCTTTTGACCCCTTCCCGTTTCCCTGCTGTCGCTGGGGACCCTCTGCCGTGCTCCTGGCTTTGTTTTAATCTTCAGTAATAGCAAAAGAAAACAAACTGATGCTCTGCTTCCACCTCAGTCCGGGGATGCTCCTCAGATCGGGGATAAGGGACGGATTTTCTTCAGCCCGTCTCAAACGCCCACGGGCCAAAGCTCACAGAGGCTTTGGTGGGTGTTGCTCTAAGATTCCTATCTCAGGAGCACTCCCAGGGGATGGATGTGTAAAATGAGCAATCGGGAGCTTGTCTGGGCAGTGGGTTGCAGCAGCAGGGCTGGGAGAGGAGCAGGGGAGGAAGGCTGGGAGCTGTGTGGGGACATCAGGCTGCTGTGCTGTGCCATCGCTGTCTGTCACAGCACCAAAGTGCAAAACATTTCTAACAAAAGAGCTGTGAAAAATCCCCTCTCCAGCTCTCTTGGATCCCCTTTAGGCACTTGGAAGGGCTCTAAGGTCTCCGGAGTTTTCTCTTGTTCAGGTGAACACCCCAGCTGTCCCAGCCTGTCTCACCCCAGCACCCCAGGCCACCTAGCAAAGCCCAGCCCTTAATTCGATGATAAATCACACAGCTGGGAGTGTTTCTTTGACAGGGAAACACTCAAGGAGCATTACCAAAGCGGCAGCCAGGGGGATTGCCTACAGGTTTCAGAGAAGCTGTGAGACGGGGCATCCCTCTTCCGTGGGGCTGGGGTGCTCAGACCACATTCCTCTCCTCGGAAAGTGCAAGGCAGCAGCAGCATGAAAGGGTTTGTGTGACTGTTTTTCAAGTGCAGGACAGCTGTGAAAGGTTAAGGAAAGTTGATCAGAAAGTTGGGGGCTGCTCCCTCCTGATCTGCTGCTCCGTGTCAGGTCTCTGTGTGTGTTTGCTAAAATACAAGTGGGTGCAGCACATCCTGACTTGCTTTGTGCTGCAGAAAAATCCTATTTCTGTGTAAACTGCAGGGCATCAGCTGTGCTGAGACTGTCCAGGTGGAGTTAAGCTGAGCCTGGTACAGCCTGTCAGAGAAATCTCCTTACAAAAGCCAGACGTGAATAATTTCGATGAATGAGTTTTACCCACCTGGTCCCATCGTTCCATGGCGTGGTTAACCTAACACCGAGAGAAAATAATTCAGCTTTCAGCTTCATCCAGCAAAAATCTTGGCTCTCTCCCTCTTGCCCACCAAGTTTTGTCAGGAGCAGAGGTAAGACAGCAGGATTGTCCATGCTGGCTGACCAACAAATAATTGTAGAACCGTGGATTCCGTGTTTAGGCACGATGTGTTTCATGGCGTTTCATCTTTTTCCTGCCTTGCTACCTAGAAAAGGTGACTTTGGCTCAGAGGATGCTCAGAGCAAAGGACGGGGCTTGGAGCAACCTGGGGTAGTGGAAATTGTCCCAGTCCATGGCAGGGGGTGGGACTGGATGGGATTTTAGGTCCCTTCCCACCCGAACCATTCCACGATGGTTTTATACACAGAGCCAAGTTACTCCTCTCAGCAGTGCTCAGGATTTATCATGGGGCAGGTGTTGGCTTTTGGTTTCCCTGTCAGTATCCACCCACCTTTAATATTAAAATATTAAACTGGTTGAAAATATTCTTCCTTCTCATAGTGGCCCATGTTTGGTTTAAAAACAAGGAGCGTGTGCAAAGTGGAATTTGTCACGGTAAGACATGAAAAAAAACCAAACGTAACCAAGCCTTTGAAACCTCAAAGAAGGGATTGGTTTTGTCAGGAAATGAAAAAATTTCCTTTTCCTTGATATTCTTCTCTTTCTTTTTAAAATTTTTTTATTAGTATTATTTTTCCTAAGACGATGTAATTTCCTGAGTCTCCCCGATCTGAGCTGTATAATCAAAAGGAAGGGAAGACAAACTGGGATAGCTCCTTCCTGTAAGGAAATGATTTCCAGTCTTTATTTGAATGCCCCGTTGCTTTGCAGGCCTTATCCTTCAAATATGACTGGAAGTATTCTTTGGCAAAGGTCCTGCTTGCAGAGAGAGAGGCTGGGGATGGAGGGAGGAGAGGAAAGTCCCAAGGTGGAGAAAAGGCTCCCAAGTAAATTTTCCTGTGTTTTACAGCATGTTCCTACAATCCAAACAGTGCTTTAGGTTTGTTTTTTGACATCATCCCCTGGCTTGTGTATTTGGGTACCTCAAGCTATTACTTTTCTTATCTAATTAATATGAATCCTGGAATGGTTTGGGTCGGAAGGAACCTCAAAACTCATCCAGTCCCACCCCTTGCCATGGGCAGGGACACCTTCCACTGTCCCAGGCTGCTCCAAACCTCATCCAACCTGGCCTTGGGCACTGCCAGGGATCCAGAGGCAGCCCCAGCTGCTCTGGGCACCCTGTGCCAGGGCCTGCCCACCCTCACAGGGAACAATTCTTTCCCAATATTTTATCTAAATCTGCTCTCTTTCAGTTTGACTCTTCCTTTCCAGGCCCCATTCTGGGAGTAATTAAAACTTGCTCCATTTGCAAACGGGAATATTTTGCATCTTTCAAACCAGCCTGGGACATGAACAGCAGTTACTGGAAGGGGAGCCAAGCAAATGCAGAAAACTCGCCCCAAACCAGATTTTCCAAAAGGATGCAAAGCTTTGTGCTTCAAGTACCCTCCAAGGAAGCTATGGAAAAGTGCCATGGTGTAGTTTGGTTGGGAATGGGCTTTCAGAAAGGCTCGTGACTGCGTTGAAAAATGGTCTTAGACTTGATGCTGACAGATTTTGCCAGCGGGACTCATGATCCTTGCTTCCAACCACGACTTGCAGCCATTTTGGAAGCAGGAAAACATGGGAAAATCTGTCACTTCCAGCAGTTTTCCAGCCACATCTGAAGCAGTGTTATGAAATGGGTCTGGGTTGGCTTCCCACATCAAATCAGGAGGCCACAGCTCCAGACTTGGGGCGTCTCATCCAAACTGCAGCCTGGTTTTCAAAAGGGTTGGATTTACAGCTCTATTTTCAGCCCCCTTGTAATGGGAAAACGGATTTTATTTTGGATGATCCCCAGGAATTCCTCTATCTTGCAAGCTGCTGATGCCCAGATTTGTGCAGAAAACCTGGTAATTTTTTTCAGCTCTTGCATTCTTCCTGCATAATCCAATTGCTTCTGCTTTTGCCTGGCTCAAATTTCCTGCTAGGAAAAAAACAAAGGGGGAAAAGTTGCATGGTCTTTGAAAGTGCAAAGAAATTTGCATATGGGCAAAGCCTTGCATCCCTGGAAATGTCCAAGGTCGTGTTGGATGGGGCTTGGAGCAACCAGGGATAGTGGAAGGAGTCCCTGCCCATGGCAGGGGGTGCGATAAGACGAGCTTTAGGATCCCTCCCAACCCAAAGGATTCCACGAAAGCTCAGCACAAGAACCTTTCAGTCAAACCCTGGTCCTTATTTTCATTTTCATCCAAAGACATTTTCCCCCTGCTTCAAGAGTTATGGCCTGATCCAAGGAAAAGAAAATGTAATTCCTATGGCACTTCTTAACAACAAGTTGTCTTTGTCATTTACTGGGTGTTCTGTAGTATAAAACCCCCTCAAATACTCGGGAAATGTCCCCTTTAATGCCCTTATGGAACCACACTCCTGCCCTTGGAGAAAGCCAGCAGGAAATCATGCATGGAATCGATGATCTTAGAGGGCTTTTCTTAATGATTTCATGTTGCTCACCATTTAAACTGCATGTTCAGTGTCAGTAGATGCTGCAGAAATATGGTACTTTAGGCTAAAATGATTTGACTTGTAAAACTTTAAGAGAACGTTGAAAAACCATTCTGGGGCTTGCTAGGGGAAAATGGAGGATTTGAGCTTGTATAGGGATTTTTTTCCTGCTTGTTTCCACAACAAATGGCAGCTTCTGATGCACATATTTGAGGCTCCTTGGTATTTACCACGGCCTTATTGAGGGATCATTTTTGGGTTCTTTGAAAAAGTGGGGGGAAAAGGTTTAAATCATTAAAAATCTATTTAAATAATTTAAATCTATGTAAATCACAGAATTGTTCAGGTGGGAAAAGCCCTCTAAGACCATCAAGTCCAACCATTCCCCCAGCACTGCCAAGGCCTCTCCTCATCTGTGTCTCAAAGTGCCACATCCACATGGCTTTTAAATCCCTCTGGGGATGGGATGGACAGCCCCTTCCAAGGCCTCACAACCCTTTCCGTGAAGAGTTTTTTCCTAATCTCCACCCTGCCCCTCCCCTGGCCCAGCCTGAGGCCGTTCCCTCTCCTCCTGTCCCTGTTCCCTGGCAGCAGAGCCCGATTTCCCCCCGGCTGCCCCCTCCTGTCAGGGACTTGTGCAGAGCCACAAGGTCCCCCCTGAGCCTCCTTTGCTCCAGGCTGAGCCCCTTTCCAGCTCCCTCAGCCGCTCCTGGGGCTCCAGCCCCTTCCCCAGCTCCGTTCCCTGTCCTGGCCACGCTCCAGCCCCTCAATGTCTTTATTGAACAAGAGGCCCAGAGCTGGGTGCAGCCTGTGGAAGGAACTGGGTGCTGTTGTGTAATCTTTTCCACCAATTCCACTATTTTTAAATTTTTTTCCACTATTTTCCAGTTTCCTTTACTCTCTGTTCAGCCTGTTTCCCATGTGGGTGTCTGTAGACACCATTTGATCAGTGGTAACATCCCAAAAGCTTTATTTGTTCTGTCCCTGGAGAATGAGTCAGTGGGAACTCTGGAGTTGAGGAAGGAGGTGCATAAAGGCTGATGGTGGGTTTGAAATTAAGGGGAGGCATCTCCCAGCATCTCCTTTCCATGGGAGCAGAGCAGGACAGGCTTTGCTGGCCAGAGAACAACACCAGCTCTGGGTTTTGGGCATCAGGGAACGGCCTGGTCCATCTGCCTGGATGGCAAAGTGTTGGTCTCGCCCTCCACCAGAACCTGTGCTCTGTGTGAAACATTGGAAAATTGGCATAAGAAAAAACATTCACATAAATGTATCCATCACTTCACATCCGCAATTTTTTCCAACCTGGAGAAGAGAAGGCTTTGGGGGTTTTCCAGTGCCTGAAGGAAACCCACAAGAAAGATGGAGAGAGACTATTTACAAGGGCTGGAGTGACAGGACAAGCGGGAATGGCTTCCCACTGACACAGAGAAGGTTTAGGTGGGATACTGGGAAGGAATTCCTCCCTGTGAGGGTGGGCAGGCCCTGGCACAGGGTGCCCAAAGCAGCTGTGGCTGCCCCTGGATCCCTGGCAGTGTCCAAGGCCAGGCTGGACACTGGGGCTTGGAGTAGCCTGGGACAGTGGAAGGTGTCCCTGCCCATGGCAGGGGTGGAATGGGATGAGTTTTGAGGTCCCTTCCAACCTGGGCCATTCTGATTCTGCTTTCAGGACCTCCCCTGATAAACTCAGGGGTTTTTGGAGCTCCTCTCTGTTCTGCAGTTGCACACAAGGAGGAGGAGCATCCCTGCTCCGTGATAAATCAGTGCTGCCTGGGGGTCTGCAAGCTTCAGAAAAGAAAATATTGGAAGCTCTTTCTTGCCTGAGACAAATCTCTGTGTATGTTTACACACAAACATAAAATGGATGTGTCTATATATCCTTAATATATCCATGAAAGAAGCTTGTCTAGAACCACAGCACTCAGCTTCTCCCTGTCAGCAGCCTTCCCCTCAGGCTGGGCTTCCACGTGGGGACCAGATGTGCCCATCCCAAAAGTTCTGCTCGCTTCTGTACACTCTCTTTTAGGGTTTTTTTGGTTTTTTTTTTCCCACCCCACTGAAGTACAGCACGAGCCATATGGGCCAACCCTCCAGCTGAGGCTGAGCAGGAACCAGGAGCGATTGCTCAGAATGCCATAAATAGCTGAAGAGCTGTTTCCACCAGTAAAGAGGGATATGTGAATTAGGAATAGACTCTCCCACCGGTTTGTAGACATTCCAGTTGCTTGTTTTAATATCTTCATGTGGCTCTTTCCCCTCCCTCTCCTTCGCTTTTCTTGGTGGGAGGTGACGCAGAGAACAATGAGCAAGGGGCCCACTCTGGTTATCTGAAGCAGAATGGAAAACAAGGCGGGGAGGGGGAAAAAAAAGGGCTGGGATTCTTCAAAAGGAGCCTAGGAGAATTAGAGACCTCAGGCATTTTGGGAACTGCAATATTCAGTTGTTTGAGGGGGACCCTGAAAGATCCCGTCCTCACGATGCTGGCAGAGGATGCAAGGATTTGGGGACGCACTGCCAGCTTGGAGCCTTTGGATGAACTTCCAAAGCTTTCGTGAGCTGTCTCAGCTAGCCTCCCCTTCTTCTTGACAGCAACCAAAAGCTGTCCAAAAAGTAGAATTCCATGGAATGGAATGTCCTGATGGTTTTCTATTTGCTTTTGTTCCAGATGAGGGAGAAAAGTCCAAGTTTTTTTTCCACTGATTGGAAGTCTTTGTGAAATAGAGTCAAAAATGCAGGAGTGACCTGATTGAAGTGGAAAATTTAGTGTAAACACCAGGTAAAAGTGATACAAATCATGGATATCCAGAATGGAAGGAAAGGGTGGAATAATCAATATAGAAAAGGAAGAAATGAAGCTTTTGGGTCTGAACTTAATGATTTTGCTGTCCAGCTCCTTCAAAATCAAAATTCTCCCACATACTCAAATGAATTTGGATGAATGGGAATTTACTGCTGAAAAACTGCTGTGGGAATGTTTGTGGTTTGTCCCAAACACAGCCTGCTCTCACATCTGTGCCCGTCATAACACAGAGCTCGTAAGCACATCCAAAATTCAGGATCCAGCTCTGAGTGTGGCCCTGCTTTGAGCAGGAGGTTGGATTAGAGGCCTCCTGAGGTCCCTTTGGACTTTGGTGATGTCCACAGTCTGTGGAAAAGAGTAATTTTGCTAAGAGATCGAGGAGGGAGGAAAGAAAGCAAGAGAGGAGAATTAAAATGGGGTAGAGGAACGTGTTTATCAAAGCCATGCCTGGAAGGGAAAAAGCAGGAATAGAGCTTGCACTTCTCCACCCTTTCCAGGCTGCAAATTTAAAATTCCTTCCATCTTTTCCACCAAAATATGGGTTGAAAGAGGACTTTAAAGTCATCTAGTCCAACCTCAGAGTGATGTCCTCCAGCCACCCTACAGACCTCAGTTTAGAGGTGGAGATGGGATTTTCCAGGTGCGGTGTCTTCGGGAAGGCGACGTCTCTGACTGTGGGGTGCACCCATTAATGGGGAAGGCACAGCTCATTAAGCAATAGGCCATTAATTTCACCCCCCTTTGCTTTATAGAGAGGGCAGGAAAAGGCAGCCAGAATTCCCAAATCGTATGGAGGAGCCACTGTGTGAACCCAGAGGGAGGAGCAGGCTCAGCGCCCCACGGCAGAGGGAGCCCTGAGCAGATCGAGAGGTTTAGTGAGGTGAGAAGCAGCATTTTGATCACCCAGTACTGCTTTTCCCTGGAAATCTTGGAGCTGCACAAAGCCACTTGGTGATTCTTGCTGGTTGGTCTTCAGAGAATCAATAACAGGGCGGTTTGGGATGGAAGGGACCTAAGAGACCATCTCATTCCATGGGCAGGGCACCTTCCACTAGATCGGGTTGCTCCAAGCCCTGTCCAACCTGGCCTTGCTCTGAGAAGGAAATCAGAGCTTAAAGCCACCCAGCTTGATGGGACAGTGGTGTGACTTTGGTGTTGACGTGGTGTGAGGTCGAGGGAGAGCTGCCTGCGAGCCTCCCGACGTTCGGTGTGGTGATTCCAGGAGTGCTCGGCACTGGCTCAGCCCGGCTTTATTCCGAGCCAGCGGGAAGCGCTGACAAGGAGCCAGCACAGCTCTTGCAATCCCTTTCCCTCCCTAATTACTTCTGGCTGCCGTGGAAGCCCCAAGGACTTCAAAGGGATGACGCTGGATTTGCACAGGGCTGTCTCCCCACATCTCCCATCCCGGGTTCTCAGCCCATGGTGGTCCATCAAGGCTTCAGAAAGGGACCTGCTTAAACAACTGCAGAAAACATTAAAATATATTATAAATGCACATTCCCACACAGACAAAGGCAAGGAAAATGGAGAGAAATCAAAGGGCTAAGTGAACAATGGAAATACGGCTTTTTTCCCCCTCTTTTTTTGGCTATAAATGGAAAAGCATGTCTGGGAGATGGAGCTGGCTTCTCCAGAAGGAGAAATGGCACTTCTCAGGGTAGGGTTAGATGGGATATTGGGAAGAAATTCTTCCCTGTGAGGGTGGGGAGGCCCTGGCACAGGGGGCCCAGAGAAGCTTTGGCTGCCCCTGGATCCCTGGAAGTGTTCCAGGCCAGGCTGGAGCAACCTTGGATAGAGGAAGGTGTCCCTGCCCATGGCACGGGGTGCAATGTGCTGAACCTTAAGGTCCCTCCAACCCAAGCCATTCTGGGATGAAAGAGGAGACATCCTGGTCCAGGCTAAGCAGAAAAAGCAGTTTTTGATCTTGGTGGAGGTTTCAAGGAGGTGCTTGCGCCAGGGAGAGTGATGCCAGCTCAGGTGGGATAAGGGAAGGTGGGCTGGGAATTGATGTTCTCCATATCCCATGGATGGGCGGCAAAACAGGGCTCTGAAACCAGAGCAATGAATGTTCATGGGGCTTTTTTCTCTTTCCCAGAGCACTGCCCACCTTCCTGGGCCCTTTTGGGTTGGAAAAGTGATACAATCACAGGGTTTCTCTTATAAAGGCTGTTGGAAATGCTCCAGCACCACCGCCCATCCTAAAAGACAAGGAAAGATGGATTTTATCCCACTAGACATAATCAACCCGTGGCTCTTCTGGGCAGTGGGGACCAAGGAGAGCGGGGACTCTTTATCCCCAGAGCTTCCATCAGCTCCACTCCCAGGGGATCATCCCATTTGTCCAAGCCCTTGGGACACAGTGGTGGTACTTTTTTCCCTGTCAAGGGAAAAAACCCAGAGGGTTTTCCAGGCATGACACTTCAAAAACACATCCCAGGGCTGGACTAACCCTAGCTGGTGTGGAGATGCTTTATAAGGAATTATATAATTAGTCAATGAGCTGACGGGACAGCTCTGGATGGAGCAAACAAACAGCGTCATCACACAAATTTAAGCAATTTTGGCAAAACTGCTCTGGGCAAAAGGAAGTCGCCTTTGTTTGCTGCACTCCTGATTTTCTCCCATTTCAACCCCGAAGAAAATGGTGATTTCCACCCAGCCAGGCAGCTCTGCCCATGCTCATTCGAACAGGCTTTTAGTAACCTTCTGAGACTGGCAATTGGGGTGGTAAACCTGCTTTACGGGCTGTTATTAACTGAGCTCTGCTCGGAGGCAGCAGAACTCATTATGTGCTGCGGCGCTCCCGTGTACCCACGTAGGGAACCTTTAATGCTCTCCCTTTTCCGGCTTCCCAGCGATAAAAACACATTATTGGGGGGAAAAAAAAACTCCCACAAAAGCCTCAGAGCGAGCTGCTGGTTCGCTCAGCGCTCAGGCTCCTGTGCTGGAGGTGTTATTTGGCTGCTGACGTCCTGGGGATGGCTGCAGAACAGGCACTTGGATTTTAGGAAGTCGGGCGGCGTGGTGCGCTCTCTGTTTTTTATTTAAGCGCGCATTAAATGTTCCCCTTTGCCCCAAGTTTTATTAAGGAGAAATTAAAGGGAGCCTCGTTAAGCTGGGGACATGAAAGGAGAACAGGCCGTCCCGCTGGGCCGAAGAAACAACCTTAGGATCAACACCACAATTAGCCCAGTTCTCCAGGCCTGATATAATTATGGGTATCACAGTCTGCAGAGGGCATGAGAGCTGCAGGAATTCCTCTCAGAGAAAACTGGGGAGAAATAAAGGCTGAGAGGGACTTTGGAGTTCGTCCGAACTCGCAGCTGGCGGGTGTCGGTGCACGCTGGGTTTGTTGGGTGATGGAGATCCCTGTGTGACCTCTCCCTCTTATTCCAACATTTGCCTGTTAAACAGGGCACATTTTGTACCTCTGGCAAGCAGAAACACCAAAGCCCACCAATGGCCCAGCCAGCTCTCGTGGCTGTGAGTGACCACGTCAGAAAATCTCCAAAAAGTGGCCCTGCGGAGGAGGCCTTCAAGACACGAAGCATCTGAGGTTTTCCAAAGAGCTCACTGGCACAAGGAATGATGTCCTGAGTGCTGAGCTCATGTTCCCCCCTGCCTTGGCTTCTCCCATCTCTCCCACTGCTGTGACTGAAACCCTGGTACCACAATTAGGACTTTATTAGGGCTCGCTGATGTTTTTTTCTCCACACCCAACCCCGTGCTGGAGTTTCTCAGTGGGAGGAAAAGGCCCAAATTAAGTCGGTATTAACTAATACTGAGAGCACCATCTGGTGGGCTGAGGGGCTGGGGAATGTGGCCATCAGAGCCAGGGATGGGCTGCTGAAAGTATCTCTGGTTGGGGTGCTCCCGGTCTGCCTTCCCACAGCTGCCTCAAGGAGAAGGTGGAAATAATGGCCAAACATCCCCAAATTCTGCCTGCTTTTGGATGGACAGAGCTTGGTGTGCTCCCTGAAGTGTGCAAAAAACCCTAAGTGGGAGGACAAAACTCCTACCATGAATATCCATCTGTTCTTTCTTCTTTGGACTGGACCATCCTTGTGGGGCCCTTCCAGTTCAGGATATTCTGTGATTCTTTGGAAATGGATAATACCTTAAAATCAGTTTTAACGTGGCCATGTGTTCCATGGATCTGTGAGTGTGTATTTATATCCATTTCTCTCATATATATACATATATATATATATAAATATATATCCATTTTCAGCTGGCTGATACTCCATGCTCCCATCTGTAGCCTTCCTCTGTGAGAGAGGGATTTAGCCGTGCCTGAGTTCCTTGGACCATCCACACTTTCCCTGTTCCTCGTGGACTTCTCCAGAGCCCTGTGAGGTCCTTTCAACCCTTACCCAGACACTCCATGTGCTGTGCTGACAGAACCTGGGGATGGTGACCTCCAAGAAGCAGATGAATCACATGAAAATTACGCAGCATTTTAAAAACCTCAGTCTTTTCCTTGACCTTTCAGCACAGTCCTGGATCTCTGTGTGTGCTTTGGGGTGGGAAACATTCTCCCAGGATGTTCCTTGGCTTTTTCCAGGCAGCTGATCCTCCTTTTATCTGCAGGAAAACAGGTCAAAGATGCTCCTTAGGACTGGAGCTCCTCCCCCTGTCCTGTTTGCTGCTGGCCATGGGTCTGTCCCTCCTTTGGTGCACAAGGAGGGATAAACTATCCCAGGAATTTTTTAATGCAGTTGTCATATAAATGTTGATCTATCAAAGCATTTTCAGTAAGGGAACGTGTCTTTCTCTGTGCTTGAGCACAAAGATTTTTGCTGTGGTCTGCTCTGCACCGGCAGGAGGTGAAGGAGATGTTGGCAGATGTTTGACTGGAGATAGAAGTGAGCTATAAGTGATTGTAACCCACAAATTTGTCATATCTCAACTGGCTGGCATTGCTGAGTGTGTGTCGTGACTGTCTGGGGCTCTGCAGAACAAGCTGGGTGATGTTCCATGCAGGGCTTGCAGGGAATTTTATTGTCATTCCTTGTTGTGTTTCCACACAGCCATCATATATTTCATAGAGCCTTAATGCGTGTGAATTCTTTAATAACAGGGGCAGCTCGTGGTATTTTATCCTCGGCATCAGATTTGGGGTTTGATGCAATCAGCTCAGATGGAGCTTCAGGAGAAAAATTAGTGCCAGGGGAATTTGGAGCCGTGCCTCTCTGGGATGCTTTCCCCTGGGTTCTCCATGCTGGTCAGTTCCCAGGGCTCGCTGTTCCATCCTGCATTCGTGTCCTCGCTCTGCACACTCTTCTCGAGGCTGAGGCACTTGTGGGGCCGGTTGCCACGTCTCCTCAGAAGGAAAAATCCCAGAAGAAAACACATGGCATTTTTCTCATACTTTTCAGAGCGTAGCAGGTGGAAACGTGCAGGCAGGGTGGAAAAGAAGCCAGCTGGGTGCACCCAGCTCTGCTGTCAGTGTCAGAAGCTGCTCCTGAGCAAACACTCCCGAGGGCTCTGCTGCCAACAGCAAACAAGCCACGCTCCAGAAACACTTGTTAGCAGCAGCCTTGGGCAGGTTTCCTGACCTGGAGGCAGATGGGGCTCTCCCCCTTGAGCTGAGAGTGCTGGGAAGTGCCACAAGTGCCTTGTGGAGGTTTTCACACCTCTTGCGCAAGACGACCTGGTGGGGTCCAACCCCTTGCCCGACCCACTGCTCGGTTTGCTTCTGCAACTGTGCAAACTTTGCCTTGGAGAGGAACCAAGGCACTTGAGGAGGCCTTCAGTGGTTGCCTCTCCCTTTTCCCAGCCCCGTGCCGGTGTGATTGGGCTGCTGTCATTGCCACTCCGTCCTTGAGGGATGTGGGAAAGCTCCCCATCCATCAGGTGCCAGCCCCATCTTTTCCCATCCCATCGCAGCTGTGCTGCTCCCAGGCATTCAGGTGTGTTGGGTGGTGACCCCGCGGTGTTTTGAGATCAACGGGAGAACCCAGAGTTGTGCTGCACACCAGGATCTCTGCCACAACCCCTTGCCAACAGCTTGGCATCCTCAGGGATCACAGAAGGAGGTAGATAATGGAATATCTTGAGCTGGAAGGGACCCACAAGGATCCCAGTCCAGCTCCTGGCCCTGCAGAGACACCCTGACAATCCCACCCTGTGCGTCCCTGAGAGCGCTGTCCAAACTCCTGGAGCTCTGGCGGCCTCGGGGCTGTGCCCATTCCCTGGGAGATACGTGGGAAATGGATGCTTTGATTAAAATTGCTGGGTATTGATGCCAGCCTGGTGCAGCTGAAGCAGGCTCTGAGTTCTGGTGGGTGCCCACGGGATGCTTCTCCAGCAGCTTCTTGCAACCCTCCCCGAAGAGCCAACACCGCTGTGCTGCAATTCAAGAAGCCAAAATCCTAAAAATCCCTCATGCAGATGAGTTTTCCCCCGTGATGTCTCCCTCCCCCCCCCTTTTTCACGCGCTCTGAATCGCAGCACCTGCTTGCTTCAGCTGCTCTGATTAAAAGTGGAGAAGAAAATGATCAGTGAGGCTTGCTTTCTTCTCCCCAAACAATGCCCCAGAACCTCCCCAAACTGGCATGTCCTGTACAAAAAACCTCTGCATTAATAAGCTAGCCTTTGGACCCTCAGAAGTGTCTTTTGTGTGGGGTTCTCCCTGCATTTTAATAAGCCTGGCTTTGACAAAGACCCCCCAAAAAAGAGAGAAACAGACACATGCACAAAGACAAATTTCATTAAGGCTCTAATCTCCTCTCTGACAAATACACTCCTGCAGATCTCCAAGCCCTTTCAGCCCAGCAAAGCTTTTTATTTTACATATAATCTTGTTGTTGTTTTGTTCCCCACCAAAATAAAACTTGTTCCTGGTGCAAAACGCCGGCTCCCAGCATGGATAACATCTTTTTTTCCCCCCTCCTTTCTTAGAGGTGTGAAGTTGTTAATGAGGTGTCCCACACGGTAGAAAACCCGGCAAATCCTTTGATTAAAACCAGTCCAAGTGGCAGGGGCTGGATTATTTGTGCTTGGATGCCTTTGAGGGATGGTGGTGGCAGTGGCTGGGGAGAGAGGAGGGAAGGATGAGGAATAACACACGCTGGGGGCAGCAGGATTGCTTGGTTTGGCAGGGCAGCTTAAGGGAACGTCAGGAAAAGGGAGGGGGGTGTTAAATGGCATCAGCGCCCGATATTGTGTGAACAGAGATGCTGGCGGCAGGATTTGCTCTGAAATGCAGCGTTTTGGGAGGAGGGGAACTTTCCGTGGGAGATCTTAGGGTCAGCATTGCGGGTGCTGCTCTCGGGGCGGCCGGAGGGAGAGCGGGGTGTGGATCCCCACATCTGTACATCCCCGGGAGTGGCATCTCCTCCCTTCCCGCGGGATGAGAGGGGCAGCCGGGGCTGGGACCCGCGGTGCCGAGGTGGGGCTGCTGTGAACTCCACCCGGGAATAGCTCCCGATGACACTCAGGGTGCCACCTCTGAGCTCGGATCAGGGTTTGTTTTGCTGTCGTCGTCTCCTGTTTCAGGTAGGACCCCAAATCCCGTGTTTTCCCGAAGATTTTGGCTGTCCGTTTATGTCTGACACACCCATAAGTCGCATCAAGGAGTTCAGGAGGGCTTAGCTTTTCCTTGCTCTCTGCTTTGCATCTCCCCCCCCCCCCCCCCCCCCCCCCCTTCACAACCCAAGCTCTTTAACTCTGCTTTATTCTCCCTTGGATCACTGGGAATATCCAGCCATCACATCCCTATTGGAACTGCAAAGGCAGGATGAGCGCACTTGAGACCTCCAAGGTACAGAACTGAGGCAAAACCAGCAGGAAAAAAACAAAAATTGCAGTCAAAGGAGCCAACCCCCCAGTCCGAATTACCTATCATGGCACTGCTGGAGGAGTTCACATTTTTGGCTGGTAGCCCACTGGAGCATTCCTGGCATAGCTGCTTTGGATCCAGGCATTTTGGGTGGGTTTGGGGTGCGCTGAGAAGCCAGGCTGTAGGTGCCTCCCATTTTGGCTGGATGGGAGATGCTGTGGCTTTGGGACCATGAAGGCTTGAAGGAAATGCCACCCTGGCACCGTAGAGCAGGCACAGGCCACGTCCCCTGCGGCATCTGCCAGCCTGAGGCCATCCAGAGGCATGGAGCCAGGGGAATGCCATAAACATCTGTCCAAGAGGGGCGGCCTGGGATGAAAAACAGCCCCGTTTCTTCTCAGGTTTGGCTGCTGAGACTCCAACACGCTTAGCAAGTTTCCGAGCCTCAGCAGAGCCCTGGAAGATGCCAGCAGCTGCCTGCACTTGCCTGTTCCCCCTTCCTGCTGCACATCAGGCTGACAAAAGCTTTCCAGGGAGCAGCAGGCGGAGGGCTGGCAGGCAGTGGCTCATCCAGCACTTGGATGCGGCTCCAGGGTGCCTTTGGCTCCGGCCCCGGTGGCTCAGCTCCATGTGGATGGATGGATGGCACGGCAAGGCTGTCACATCAGCCCTCTCTGGAGCCCAGCCATCCCAAAAAGCAGCCCCCCGGCCTGGGGAGGACAGGAAACATCTCAGCTGCAGCCCCCAAGAGGGGCTGGCGTCGGTGGTTCTGGGCCTGTGGTGGAAAATGGTTTTCATGCCCTGCAGAAATGGCGATGGTGAGCCTGCAGTGCCTTCACTCCGGAGGGTAAAGCACATCTGGAGCTCCTTGGGCAATTTGTAGCCCCTTCAAAAGGAGCCAGAGGTGGCTGCTGGGCACTCCCTGCTCTGATGGAGTTGCTCTCCTGAGCAGAAGGGCAAAAAGGCACCCGGCTTTTTGTGGTGCTTGGGAAAACAACCCTCATGGATTCACCGGCTGGAAAGGAAGCCCCTGCATGAGGGAGCAGGGTGGCCAAGCTGCCAGCACCTCACCAGATGCTTTACACTCTCTCCAGCCCTGGTGGAAAGGTGCAGCCAAGCTCTATCCCACCCTGAATTCCTTCTGGCACTGGATTGTATCCATTAAAAGAAAAGAAAATGCAAAAGCCAGCCAGGACTGTGAGATTCCCTTGTCCTTGGGGGAGAGGTTTGGGGCAGAAGTTTGGGGGTTTGTGCCCCTTTTTGCCTCCCAGATGCTCCTGGGCATTTGGCAGACAGAAAACACAACTGTGGCTCTGAAAGGTCTTCCCAGAGGGAACTTTTCAGCTCCCTACACAGGGAAAAACTGGGGAAAAGTCTGATAATTTCCAGTATTTTACAGGGGGAATATTTGGAGGGAGGAGTTTCATGGGCACAGCAAATGTTTGGTTGCCTCAGAGATTTCCTGCACATCATTTGTCTTCTGATTAAATACTCTGGCTTCGTTCTGGAGCTTGGTGCATGCAGCCAGTTCTCTCTTCTGGGTCAGAAAGATGTAAAACCAGTCATGCACTTCAGTATTTTTATATGCCACCTTAGAGGTGGGTTTCTCATGACTGAAATAAATCAGGGGGGTGCAGCGAGCGAGATCTTAAAATCTTCCACACTCTCCACAGCAGAGACTCCTTTGAGTGTGAGAACCAGCAAAAATCCTGGCTGAAATCACTCCGTGTAAAGCTTGAAGGGGAAAAAGGAAGCCCTGACCAAACAAGAGCTTTGGGTGAGCAGTCAGACACAGGACTTGCAGCAGGATTTTTGTGTTTGAAAGCTCCTCTGCTTATTTTGCCCAGTGACATCGTTTGGGGCGATGGGAGATGTAAACACTCAGCACTTCAGGCTGAAGTAACACGGCTTTAAATGTGGAAGGGAGCAAAGGAGATCACAGTGAACGTGTTTGAGCATTTCCCCACTGCTTAAAACTCTCTCGAGTCATCTTTAAAAAGAGGCAGAAAGCTGTCGGATTCCTTCTTCCCCTCCCCGCATCCCTACAACGTTCTCCTCTTCCCATTGCACAGGACGACAGCAAAATGCAAATTAAACATCAGAGCTATGTAGGGAGAAAAATCCCAGCCCCGAACATCTGTTCCTGGCTTTCTCGTGGCCAGAAGGGATAGGTCAGGCTTAGCTGGAGTCCAAGTGCCTTTTGCATCCGGCAGCTCTGCACAAGCTCAGCCTTGAGGCAGGCAGATCGTCCATGCTCTTGGAATTAAACACATGCAGGAGCCCTGCCAGCATCCCTTTGAGCTTAAGGAAGTGATGGGTTCTGGACCAGACCTGCAAAAATGAACAAATAAGCTTCTCCTCTGATGTTTGCCTTTGTTTTGGAGGTGAAGACAACGTGCAAAGATGGCACATTACACTGCTGCAAGGAGGAAATAACTACCTGTCCCTCCCCAGCCACCAGGCTCGGTGGTAGGGAAAGGATTCCCTGTTGGAGAGATTGTTGTGGGATAAATTGGAGCAGCACCAAGCCAGCAGGTTTTTTTTTTTCCTTTAGCCAGGGCACAGCAGAGATGGGGTACCAGGGGCTCCATCCTGCCTCACCTGAGAGGGAGGGTGAAGGCAGAGCACACCAAAATGTGTGTGTGTGGAGAACTGTAGTGGGAACAGAGTTTAAAAAAAATAAATAAATAGGGGGTTTCAGCTAGGTGGAAGGGAATGAGTTACTGGAAAATGGGCACTGGATGTAAACTTCTCTCCCACTCACGCTGTCTGTAAATTGACTTACCACATGCTCATCTTCCAGCAAGCTTTTAGGAGAGTCTATCACAGCTTGGGGTTTTCTCCCAAGTCTTTTGTGGCAGGGACAACCAGCATCCCTCCCTCCCTAAGAAAGTGGGTGGGGGAAAGAGGAACAAAAATTCCTCTGGTCTATGGAGAAGGCAGGGTGGTTGGCCCCAGCCCTGCTGCAGCACCCCTTGGGACCCCCTTTTTGGGGAGGGCAAGGTCAGATTGGGGGGATCCTGCACCAAGCACCGTCCTCTAGTGGATAAATACCTTTACCTTGGGGTGAATTACCCGCTTGAAAGGGTCATTTGGGCTGTGATTCAGCATTTCTCCATCTCTGCCTGCCTGAGAGCTGCCAATAGAACTTCTGTGAGGATGCACCTTGCTTTAGGCACGGCTGAGGTGACCTGGGAGCCACAAAACCAGTGGCCACTACCGAGAGGTGCTGGTTTCCCTGGGAAACATGGGGCTGTGCTGTGGTCCTTGGGAAACGTGACCTAAATTGGAAGAGGAATAAACTGGAAGAACAATAAAAGCCAGGGAATGGAGTGAAGGGTAAACAGAGCAAGAATCGTGTGTAATGTTTCCCTGACTCTGGGGCTGAAAGGCATCTAAATATAACAAATATTGAAAGCTTTCACCCCGTCCAGTATAAACAACAACAAAGTACTGCGGGGTTGTTTTTATCCCCTGCCTGGCAGAGAAATAGGAAAAAATTCCTTTTGGATGCCACAGGCAAGCTGAGGACAGGACGGAGTCCTGCCCCAAGTGGCTGCACAGCCCTTCTTAACCTCTCAGGCTGCTGCCTTGCTGAGCCCAGCTTCCCAGTCCACGCTGGTTCATCTGGGAGTATCTGTAACTGGGAATAGCCGAGAATCTGCAGGGCTGCCCTTGCCAGGAAGGAGCACGAACCCAACCCCACCCTACATCTTCAGCAGCCCCTTCTGTGGCCGAGGCTCCAGGCAGAGCTTTCCCCGTGCGGAAGGAGCGCGGGGCCAGGGAAATTGGAAGCAATAACATCTGGCTGCTCCGAGCAGCTGCAAGGGGTTTAAGTGTGTGTGGTTTTCCCTGAGAACTGGAGGGACCCTGCCCCAAACTGTGTCAGCGTGGAGTTGTAACGAGGTGGGTTTTTCATCCGTTGTTAGGACATTGGGAGGTAGAACAGGTATCCGGGAGGGCAACTGAAAGCATGGAGGGGACAGAGCCCTTCCAGGACAGGCTGGAAATATTAATTCCCCTGGAAAAAGCCTTGCATATCCCCACTGACCTGGCCCAGTGATTTTAGTAGCTCGTTGCCTGGCAAAATATCCCTCAGCCTTCATCCTCTTCCTCATCCTACCACCCCCAAGCTGTGGAGAAGGGGCTCCTTACCTGGTGAAAACAGGGTGGAATAATAAGTGTTTGCACCCAAAATCATTTTCAGCTCAAACATTTGAGTTTTGCAGTTGTCTTCCTCCTCTAAGGCCAAGGGTATGTGAAAGAAGGAGCTCTGTGACCTGCTGTGCTCTCAGCTGGGTAAAGAAATCCCTCAAACACGCAGGAATTTGGGGTCTTTCCGTGTCATCTATTTCTGACATCCCAGAGCCGACGGTGGGAACGCCACCTTGATGTTTCCAGCACTTCTGGGGTGGGGAGGGGAGTCTTCAGGAGCAGAGGAACTGCAAAATACAGAACATTGGGGATGAATCAGTTTTGGGGTAGTGCAGCCATTGGAGCATCAGTAACACTGGAGTTGATAACGCCTGTAAAACTCCTCATTCCAGTGGGATGGATTCAGGTTTGGATCAAACCTCCAGGTAGAGATAAAGAGCTGACAGCCAAATGTAGGCTGGTCTTGGCTGTGCCATGCCCAGTTAAGCTGGAGATTTGTCCTGAGTTTCAGCAGGTTGGGCGCTTAAAATAGATCTGGCTCCTTTGTAGGAGAGGAATTCCTGCCAGCAGGCCAAAACTAACAGCAAGATTCTTGGTGGAAATCTTTCTGGAGGAGGGGAGGAAGTGTGTTTGCACCTCAGAAAGTGCATATCCCTTAGGTCTGGGTCAGCAAGAGCTGCTGGTGATGGTTAGAGGCAAGGGATTGGCAGTGGCACACTTTGGGGGCACGGAGGAGCGGTGGAAGGGTGGCAGAGTGGGAATTGTTCCGTGGATGTGGCCAAGGATAAACAGTGTTAACAAAGCAGTGAATAAACAGAGGATGTCAATATGCCCTGATTTCTATCAGTGTTTGCCAGTGTGGAGGCAGCTCCCTGCCATGTGGCTGTGGTTTCCTGTTTATCCAGAAGGGAGAGTCACAACAAAAGCTGGAGCACTCGGTGCCTGTAATTTGATTTCTAGAGCTCAAACCAGCCCTCGCTTCTGCTGGAGCAGAGGAGCTCCTGCTGCCTGCTGTGAGCACGGGTGACCAGGCATCCGTCCTGATCCCAGCTCCTGCCATCCAACCACGGCTTGTTAGGCTCTGAAATCATCCACTTCATCTGAACAAGGGAGAAAGTGCCACATGCTTGCAAGAAAAAAAGACGAGGAATTAACTCCCTGTGATTTCTGCTGCTTCTTGTTTGACACCCGATGACAGGTGTCTCTGGAGCCAATCCTAGGAACACATGTAGTTGTTAGAGGGGAAATTCTGCCTTATCATCTGTCCTAATTTATGCTCCCAGGGCTGCTTATCTTGTGCTGCCTGGTGGGACCCCTGTGTGCAAGCTGAGCTTCTGTAATTTACCTTCTTCCACACTTTCGGTGCCTCCTTTGGCGCTCCCGGTGAAAGAGACCCAGACGGATCAGTCATCGCTCCCCTCTCCAGGGAATCTGTGCAGGTCTTCCAACCTCCCTGCTGAAAGGAAGGGAGATTGGAATCTCATGCAATTTTGGCAGTGGAGACCTAAAAGAAAGAGAGAGGAGAGTGTTTGTGGGGTTATGATGATGTGAGGTCCCTGCTGCTGTTGGCAGGACCTTAAAGCCCATCCAGTTCCATGGGCAGGGACACATTCCACTAGCCCAGGTTGCTCCAACCTGGCCTTGGACACTTCCAGGGATCCAGGGGCAGCCACAGCTTCTCTGGGCAACCTGTGCCAGGGTGTTTTTCTGCTGCTGCTGTCTGGAAACTGAAGGACACAGGGGATGAACCAAAAGTGTTGCGGAAAGGGAGAGGTCACAAAAACTTGCTTTAAAAAAGAAAAAAAATAAGGAGATTGTCTAAGAGTCCTTTTCTTGGAAATGAGAGCTGCCCCAAAGTTTGGCAAAGTTTTCCTTGGAACAATGGAGGGAAAAATTAGGAGAGATGAATCAATTTTACTTCAAAAGAATGAGTTATTTGGTGAGATCTACAGTAGTTTTGATTGTTTTTACATAGTCCATCTTTATTTACCTTTGTGTCAGCCTAGCAAGGATTTTGCCTCTATTTTAGTGGCACATAAGGAATTTCCTGTTTGCTCGTATTTTAGGGAACTTGATGAGTATTTCCATATAAAGAAATAGGTCTGAAAGAGAGGGTTTATCTCAGGAAGGAGAAGAGTCTCCATTTTCCAGGATGCCCTGAGATGATGCCGCAGAGTCCCTGGCTTGTGGATGGGGCTTGGAGCAACCTGGCATAGTGGAAGGTGTCCCTGCTCATAGGAGAAGGTGGAATGACATGAATTTTAAGGTCCCTTCTGGCCCAAACTGGGATTCTGTGGTGGCCAGGTATGAATGCATGTGTTCACCTGCCCTTTACAAGGTCAAACCTCATCCCTGCCAAGCAGTGTCATCAATCCACACCACAAACAATCAGCCCTGTGGCACCGCGAGGCAGAGCTTTGACAGGGCCATTTATGAAGGTCTGAATCGAGGGAGAAGAAAGCACCAGAGCTGTCAAGCCACCCCAGTTCCTGTTTATGCCACAAGAGCCCTGAGGTTAGGGCGTGAACGATGGATTAACTAATACATTACAGGCACAGAAAGGCCTGGAAAAAAGGAAGGAGGAAGAGGTTTCCCTCCCGCCTTTGGAATATGTGACGCGGGGCTGCTGGGCAAGCAAGCGACAGGCTGAAGTCACCTTTGCCAAGGGAGGCTTTAAAAAATTGAGGAGAGCTTGTAGGAAGGCTCAAGGAGAGAAAAGAAGAGCTGGAGGGATCCTCAGCTGCTTCGGGAGTCACGGGTCCGTGCAGTCAGGAGGTCACAGCAAGTTCAGCAGTTAAAGCCTGAACTCTCCCTGGAGCAGCTCCTTGTTCTGGAGCACACGCTGGCTGATGAGGATCATTTCAGTTTGTTTTCATTCAGCATAATCACATCACTCTGAGGAAACCACAGTACTGGAGTGAAGGCGTTGCTGGAGCCGGAGCTCCTGAGTCATCCCGATAGTCCCTGAATCCCACGAGATGCGTGCGGAGGTTTGGGAGGTTCGCTCTGCTTTTGGCCCTGGGCAAGGATAACTCTGACATCCATCCCTGCTCCCGGCCTCTCAGCCAGCATCTCTGCTGTGTTTCACCCCACCCAGACCAGGTGCAATGGTGAGGACCAGCCCAAAAAACCAGAGCACCGCTGTGGGTGAAGCTTGGGCTCAGCATCCACACAGCCACAAAGAAGTTCAAAGTTCTCTCCCTTTGTTTGCTGTTAATTTGTCAAGTTTTATCTGTTTCTGCTACCCCTGGCAGCTGCACCGTGTGTAAAATCCTCCTTGTATCACATATAAAATGCTCTGCCAGCCTTGGATTGGAAAAGCAACAAAAGCAGAGGTCCATTTTTATGTAAATGTTTGGTTGGGACATAATTGTCTCCCAAATCCGACTGAAGGCACTTAAATTGCTTTAAAGCCTTGCAGCCCCATGCTTTTGACAGATCCAGCCGCAACCAGCTTGTTCTGGCATCCATGGGCTTGTCACAGGAATTTTTACTCTCAAATTAAGCTTTTATTTTATCGCTTAACATCAGTTAATAGGCACTTAAGATGAAGTAATTTCCTTTTTATTTTCTTACTTGGTCTCTGCTGATCAATGCGGGATGAGATCACCTGAATTTTATTTTGGGGGGGGTGGGTCAAAGGGAAAATTGGCAACATCCACCTAGGGCTTATTTTGGTTTTATTTTCCCCTTCTCCTTTGAACAGGGTGGGATTTCTGCGGAACAATTAACATTCATTCGCTAAGTGCTTTTGCAAGCATGTTTACAAGAAATGCAAATACTCCAGGACTGTGGTGGGCTTGTTTTTCACCTCAATTTAGCCCCAGATCCTGTGGGGTTTTGCGTGTACATTGAAGTCTCATGCTACGGCACTTGGAAGTTTGCATGCCTGGAGCTGAGCGTGTCTGCAAACCTCTCTGAGGTGGAGGGGCTAAGACGGGAGAGGTCTTGAGCTGTTGTAGCACAGCTTAGAAATCAAGGCTGTTTAGGCCTCTCCAGGTGTCCTGGAAGGGAATTTCAGAGCCTGGAAACCGCCATCCCATAAAGAGGGTCCCTGGTGTTCCCCGTGCCCCAAGATAACCCACGGAGGCTGACGCCTCCAGGACTGTGTTTTTTCACCTCAGACCGTCTGCTGGCAGAGCAGAGGCGATAGCGGGGCTGCTGATTTATGGAGTGGTGGCTGAGTTCCCAACCAGGAGCAGGAGAGAGGTTTTCCATCGCAAATGTGACGGCTCTGAGGTGTGGGATCTGCCAGGGGGCCCCACCAGTGTTGGGTTTCTCCAGCGTGGTGAAAGTCACCCCCAGGTTTGGGGTTTTTCATGTAAATTGTAGGCACAGAGAGGCAACAAGGCCTCTCTCCTCCTGTTTGGGCTCTCCAAGGAGTTGGCCAATCCATTCAGGGATGAAGGGAGGACAGGCAAATGCCCATATCCTTTCCCTAGGAAATGAAGCTAAAAGTGGAATTCCTTCTTCCCAACCAATTAATGGACATCGAAGAACAAATGGACCAAGGGCTGTGGAAAAGATTGGCAAAGGACAGCAAGAAGGGATAAATTTAGCAGGATGGGACAAGGCAACCTGGATACCCTCTCCCACATCACGAATACGGTCCCTTGAGGGCGTTCACTGGGAAAGTCTCTGCTTAATTACAGCCTAATTGCTGCTCTGGGTGCAGTTCTCATGCCTTTGGAAGATGGCTTGAGACTGGCTGGTGGAAAACTGCTCCCAGACATGTTTTTATAAGATATTGGGCCAAGCCAAAGGAAATATGCCAGGGAACCATGGGTGTGGTTGGAGCAGGGATGAGAAGAGGCATATCTTGTTCCCTCAAGTGGGAAGAGTTAAGTGCATGTGAACACGGGGATTGGGAGTCCTGGAAATAGTCCTGGGACAGCAGCAGCAAACACAGAGATCATTTAACCCTAATTCTCTTTTTACCCTTCAAACTTCATTAAAAAGAGACTTCTGCTGCAGGGGGCAGAGGGGTAACACCAGGCTGGGTAAGGAATGGCCTTTATAACACTAAAACCCAGTTGTCTGGAAGTTAAATACTAGAAGGTGATGCAGAAACTTGGATTTAAAGCAGGGTTTTAAACCTGATGGGAATTTAAACCTCATCCAAAGGACCTGGAAGAAATGATAGCTGATAAGGATTATGGTGGATAACTGCTCCAGGAAATCAGTGTGGTCAGGGGAGGTGGGTGAAAGCTTCTTTGCTTCTTCTCCACCCCTGGAAAGTGTCCAAGGAAGGCCTGGACGTGGCACTCAGTGCTCTGGGCTGGGTGACAAGGTGAGGATCCATCACAGGTCAGTTGGAGGTCTTCTCCAACCTAACTGATTCTGGGATTCTGTGGCCCCCCCCAGCACCACGTGGCCCCAGCCAGGACTGAGGATGCTGCATTTGCCACCTTCAAGGTGCCACCTTGGGCTCCAGACTTGGAGCATTAATAAAATCACCCTTGTTCAAGGTTACGGCGCGAGTTGATTGCTCCTGATTAGGGATTTGTATTCAGTTGTGACATCCTGCAATTTTTATTACCTTTATGGCAATAATTGCAAATAATAAAATGACAAACTATCGTAATTAAATTTTAATTAATTACAAATCCATTACTTTTAAGTTTATTCATGGTAAGGACAATGATACCGAAAACAATTCATTAAAGCACTTGATATGTAAATTATGAAGCCAGACATTAATTTCAGGCAGCTCGTGTACTCTCCACAGCAGCAGGGAATTTGTTTAAGGAAAGGCAGCTCTAGATGATTTTAGCTGCTTACTTGAGGGAGCAGGGAAATACTGAAAACTCTTGAGCTGAAAGGATTCCCAAAGTCAGGTTCTGCATCCTCTAAAGGAAAATGCTAAGGAAGCAAAAAGAGATCCCTGGCTGGCCTTGCTGCTGTGGGTGGATAATCACTGTAACACCACAGGGAGATGTGGCAATCCCGCAGGGAGCTGGGCACGAGGGCAACGCCTGGCTCTCAGTCCAGGTATTTTCCTCCTGATGGGTAACTCTGTGCAGGCAGTGCTCAGGGAGAGGGTCCTGGAACACCAGGCAAGCAGTATTTCCTGAGCTTCGGCTGTAAACACCCACCCACCTCCCCAGATCCATGGAATTCTATCCTTATGCTTCTCCGTCAGGGCAGCAAACCTCTCATCCCAGCTCTCCACAGTGAAATAATCTCATTTGTGATGGTCTATTTGCCATCAGCTTTTGCTGACTTAATTTAGTGTACCAAGCCATGCTGGACTCTGCTTTCCCCGGAGAACCTGAGCTCAGACCCCTTCACATCCCGTGGGGAAAATGGTCCGTGTTAGGTACAGGATGAGGATTATTCCTGGTCAGAAAGCCTCGTCCTCGGCCCTGGACAAGCAGTAAAGGTCACGTTGGATGGGGCTTGGAGCAACCTGGGATAGTAGAAGGCGTCCCTGCCCATGGCAGGGGTGGAATGGGATGAGCTTTAAGGATGTTCCAACCAAAACCACTCTGGGATTCCGTGATCTCCACAGGGTTCTTACCCCAGGCAGTGGGAATGAGTCACTGCCATTTGACCACCTCCTTTTGACAACCTGGGGCACTCTGGCCCGAAGGAGGTCAGCACCAAGCTTTCTAATGTTATTTTTCCCTCTAACACTGTTTTATATCGGGAAGCAGAAGATTATATTTGCCTTTTGCCACAGCGAGCTGGAATTTTGCTGCAGCACCCTTTGTGCTCCCGATTGTCTGTGATCCAAGTGTAATCCTATCCATCTTGGGAGCTTTCCTGTCCAAGGGGAAGGCACGAATGGAGGGGAGACGTGATCAGACAGAAAGGCACCTCCAGCTCGGACACGGAGAGCCCAAAGCAGGGAGGCACACCCAAGGTTAATAACATGTTGCTCCACCAGCTTCTATCTAATCTTGGAAAACGTCCTCTGCTGCGAAGAAAAATGGGAAAGTGATTATGTGACTTGAAATAAGGTCTTGCTCCACTGTCTAGACAGCTTTAAAAAACATCAAGCTGGGGTGTTCCTATTTATGAAAAATGCAGCTGCACTGCTGCCTTCCGCGGGCGAGGGAAGCGAGAGGTGCACTTGAGGTCATTTGGCTGCTCGCTGAGCCTGTCCATGGGAATTTATTCCTCTCTCCTTCTTGCTTTATTTGTTTTATTCCTTCTGCTTCCAGCCTGCCATCCCCAGCTCTCTGGGGCGCTGGGCTCTGTCCTTGGGGGCTGCTGGCAGTGGGACAGCCCGTCGGACACGGATCCCTGTGAGGGTCTGTGAGCCAGGATGGCTGCTGGGTGCTAATCCAGGCTTTTTCCTTCCCACATTATTGCCGTAGGGATGACTGCCCGGAGCAAAACTGCACACAGCCTCTGGATCCTTAATAGAGTCTCTTATAACCTCTCTTTTAAACTGGAAGAATTTCATTTGCCCTAACTGCAACCTCAGCAATTCCCCTCTGCCTATTTTTTTCCCCCCCAGTGTGTAGGGTTGGACTTTTTTCCTGGTGGGATCCAGGCAGGTGGAATCTGATGCCGAAACGGACCGGGCAGGATTTTCACCAGGAGCCACACGGCTTCAGCATCCTCTGCTGATGGGATCCAGCACCACATTCCTGCTAAGGCTCAACCTTGAGTGGTCTGGGGAAAAAAAAAGGAAGAGAAACAACCCTACTGATCGTGGGGCTGTGTCCTACAAAAGGGGGAAATGGGTCAGCAGATCTGTTAATCCCAGCTTGATCTAAAGTCTCCGGGACAGGTGGCAACCTTCATTTAATGGAACGATGAGATCATTAGGAATTGGTAATGAACTGTAGTGCAGCCATGAAAGTAGGTCACCCTTACCCCAGGAACACTTCAGTCTGTCCCCATTCATGTGCAGCAGCAGAGATGGCCGGGGGCAGGGTGACAGCTCCGTCCTGGGATTTGCTAAACCAGATGATTTTGGGAACAGAGCGGGGCAAATGCTGCAGACACAAAATGGGTTAGATTATCTCAAGTAATAAAATGACTTAAAAATGGGCTGGTTCAGGTTTAGGTGTTGAGTCCCACAGGCCTCAGGCTGCCCATGACTTGTGGGGAGGGTGGGTTTGGAAGAACCAGTCTCAGGCCAGGGACAGTGGTCACCCGGGAGGAAAAGAGGAGAGATCCTTTCCTAATCCCTGAGGGAGGCTTTGTCCACCCCTGAGCATCACACGGATCCCTATTTCCACATCCTGAGGGCCTCCCAGAAGGTCTCTCCTCACTGCAGCACTCCCAGCTGGAGGTGTACTGTCATCCCTGAGCTTTTCCTTTCAGATGCATTCCCTGCTGCCTTCAGGGCTGAACTCTGGGTGCCTCTGGGTTGAAGTGATTCTGGACACCTTTAGTCCTGCCCAGGGTCCCCAGCCTTGCACATCAGATATGATCCACATCTATGAACTATTTCCTTCTCCTATTAACCCCTTGTAGATGAAACCCAAGTGGTAAGACTACAGATTTGAAAAGCTTCTATTTTCCTCTCCACCTTTGTTTGCTCCCAAATCCTGATGTTGCTGCAGCCCTCTGTAACTTTGTGAACCATCAGGCAGGCAGCCTGCTACCCTGCAGGAGGAGAGAGGTTTGCTCAGGCAGTGAAAGCCCCAAGGGCTGAAGATAGGAAAGGTTAAGAAAATATTTTGCTCAAGATGCAATAAGCAGTAGTGGGGCTTGGAAAGTTATTTCATTTTACTTTTTTTTTCTTTGGGGGGTATTCAAGCAAGCATTTTATAAATATTTATAGACAAGGAACTGTGCTAAAATAACACTTGAGGGCTGGTTTGAGCTCCTCCAGGAAACTGAGGTGGTGCATGGTCCCCATGTGGCTCTTGTGTGTTGTTAGTGAGGATCCTCCTGCTCTGCATTTCCAGGAACAGGCTTCAGCTGCTGTCCATATTAACTGCAGCTTTTGCCAGTGTATCCCCATGGATGTGTGATGCCAGGTGGTGCTGGGGGAGTGACCGGTCTCCCCCAGCTCTGCCTGCCATGCCCTGAGGTGTCAGTCCCATAAATTCAGCAGAAGGTCCCATAGTCCTGACTCTCAACCCCATGTAAGTGTTTTTAAACCCAACCCTTCCCACTGATGAGCACATCAGGGGACCAGGAATGCCATCACTGGCCACCAGGACAAAGGAACAGGTCTCTTTTTGTCACCCTTCACTGGGTAAAGCTCCACAAACCCTCCCTTCCCTCCACAGCTGGAGCTGGCTGTCCATGTCCTCTCCTTCTGGGCACAGGTGCTGTAGTTTTCACCAACACTTAAAAACTTCAGGAGGGGTGGGCTTCTTCTTCTCCCTTCCCAGTTTCCCTCTTCTTGTTTATATTTTCTGTGCTTCCCTTCATCTGCCAACAGCTCCAGGCTTTCTTTCCATTCGTGCTCCTGTGGTGTCTGAGCTGCTTCATGAGGAATTTCTGTCCATGTCCTGCCAGATGGAATCGGGACATCATTTGCTGGAGGAATGGGAAAGAAAGTAGAAAATACTTCAGGTCATCTCCCCCACCACCAGTTCCCAGCCAGAAACAGCTCTAGAGGATGACCTTGGGGAGGAATATGAAGATCCTGGTGGAGCTTGGTGAGGGGAAGGACTGGAACACTGGTGACACCTTTGGTGCAGCAGCTGGGTTCTCCCATCTCAAGGGAGCTGGCTCTGGGGGCAAAAGGGACAGTGGCTTGGGGGGACATATGGGAAACCTTGGGAGCTGTTAAAGGGAGAGGGATGCAATTCCCCTCATAATAAGGGCTGATTTCTTTGTATTACTCAGAGAAGGGCAGCCTAGATGGGTATCCATGTGTGGCTGAGCTGCTGAAAACCAAGTTTTTCACCTTTTGGGGCAGACTGGAGAGGGTCCTGTGTGTGTGTTTGCCCTTGGCTGTGACCAGGAAGGCTGCCCTGTGGCAATGCTGTCCCTTGGCACCAGTCCTTCCCCTCAGCTCTCCCAGTTTTGAAGATTAAGTAGAGTGCAATATCCATCTTGCTCCATACTGCAAACAGTGCAGCAGGCCGGGCAGCTGATAAGGAATCCCTTCTTGGTTTAATGAGGAGACTTGACAGAAATTCAAGAGTGTGCAGGAAAAAAGGAAAACATTTCAGAGGGTGCCTGCAATGGAACATTTCTGGCACGTGAAAAAGCACAAAGCGAGTATGGGTCACGTCAGTAAACATTTTCAGCTTCCTTTCAATAAAAATGTAATAACAATTAAATTTAAACCAAACAACAAAAACTTTCTGTAAGTGTACAGTGAGCAGTTTGGTCTAGGAAATTTTTCACCCCCTCTACCGGCAAAGCGGCCCCATCCAGGGGAGTTTTGGGGTTTGGTTTTTATTTTCCCCTCATGGCTCAGCTTTAAGTAAGTGATTAAAAGCAGCGAGAAGCCAGAAGTGTTTCACCTGGTCCAGTGACATTGCAGTGGTTCTTCAAGATCCAGCCAAAAATTCAGGTTTGCTGGACTTGAGCTGGACACTGGCCATGCTTCCAGGCAAATGTTGAATTCTTGGATTCTTTCCCACTGCTCTCAGCCAACTGTGTGCCCAGATGGAAGGATGGTGGTGTTGGATTCCTTAGGGATCTCCTTTTCAGGCTCTGATGTCTAAATGGAGGATAAACGCAAATACAGAGAGGGACCATGTAATGACAGAACAAGGGAGAATGGCTTCAAACTGACAGAGGGCAGGGTTTGGTTGGATATTAGGAGATAATTCCTGGCTGTGAGGGTGGAACAAGTTGCCCAAAGAAGTTGTGGCTGCCCCATTCCTGGAAATGCTCAAGGCTGGGTTGGATGGAGCTCTGAGACACCTGGCTGAGTGGAAGGTGTCCCTGTTCCTGGGCAGGAACTGGGCGATCTTTAAGGTCCCTTTCAACCCAAACCATTCTGGGATTCCATGGTTTCTATGGAGAGGAGAGGATTAAAACACCAGCTGGGGCATTGGAGTGCTGTGGTTCCATGGGAGCTCTCCAGGGTCAGCCTGGAGCAGGGGTGACCAACCCTTGGCCACAAGGCCTGAGATCCTCCTCAGAGGCTCTTGAGTGCATGAAGAGCTTGTAGCTAAAAGCAGCAGAACGATGCCAGGGTGCTGATCTTGGCTTGAAAAGAGTTTGTTTGGAGAGGAAATAAAACCAGAGGATATTTTTACGACCGTGATGAATATCCAGTGTTGATTCTGCTTCCAGAGCACACATCCAGGAGGGCAACTCTAATTATTTATCTCAGGAAATTGGCAGGTTCTCGATATCGACGCTGAAGCGCTTCCTCTTCACGTGCACACAGAGACTCTGAGACATGATGTTGTCCCTTCTTTGGGGCCCTGGCAGTCCTGCTGCTCACTCAGCCCCTTTAGAAAGAGAAAGTTTGGCAGCTTGTCCAATGGTGTGCTCAGAGTGGGGGTTCAGGGATGTGTTCTCTTATCTCTGCCTCAAAGTTTAGTCTGTAATCACTTAAACTCCTCTCTGAGGTGAGAGGGTGTTGGGTTGTGCCTGTGTTCCTTGATTTAAATGTTTTTTTTTTTTATAATTCATCATTTAGTTTAATATTAATTATGAGTAAAAGCCCCTCTGGATGGGGAAAACTGTAGGAGGTGTTGGCAGAGGTGCTGTTCACTGGAGAGATGGATGGGGTGGGATACCTGCCTAGGTGGCCAAGCCCGACTGGAATTTCCTCGGTGTCTTTGCAGGAAAAGGAGAAAGACAAAAACCTTTGCTTGAAAAAAGTGGTTGAACTTTCTGTGCCACCTGGAATACAGGATTCCCTTTTGATATCATTTAGTATTATTTAGTCCTCTGGAGCTTTATTTCGATAATACATCAGTTTGGGAAGGAAAAGGCCTTTTGGAGAAAAAACCCAACGCCTACCCCGTGTTTCTGCTCCCTCAGAAATGTCTTTCCCTTCGTAACAAGCAACTGGTTGACAATTTCAGCTCAAATGCGCACATAGATTCCACCTCCCAGGCAGAATTTTCCAACTATTTTTCTGGAAATAGGCTGCCTTACGCCTGATTTTTCTACAAATGCCACGGGTTTCAGAACCCAGCTTCTCCAAGTCTCGATTTCACCAGATGTTGAGCAGTAGAACCCGGTCATATTTCCGCACAGATAGCAGTGAAATTCAATCTAAATTTAAAATGTATAGGACAAACATGGGACATTTTTGTGGTTTATCACATTTGACGTCTATGGGAATTCTTTCTCCGCGGGCATTCTCAAGGAAAACCTTAAAACACTGGGGGGAAAAGAAAAAAGTATTTTTAAATGTTTACACATGTAGTCAAATGTTGCAGAGAAGCTTTTTTATCAACCAGATGGTAACTTCTTATTTACACTTCCCATATAAAACCATCTGTGCTTGAAGTGGGGAGATGCTCCAGTTGGGAGTTTGGCTGCAGGGGGTGGATTTGTTACATCCAATTTTCTCCTCTCATCAGAGCTGAATATGTAACACTTGTTTTATTTAACCTTGCTTTAATTAGAGGGTTACAAAAGTGCACTTGGCTCTCCCATGCAGTGGCTGGCACTCTGGATTTTGCTGCTTTTAGACAAAACTGAGATTTCTTGCCTTGTCTCCCCTTGACGTTGAACTTCTGCTTCCTCTGTTTCCATGCCATGGTTCCCTCACCCAGCCTTCTCCTCCACTAAATCCCCCATTCTCAGTGTGAAATCCTGGCCCTGCTGAAGTCAGTGGAAGTCTTGACATCAGCTCCAGCAAGGTCAGGATTTCTCCCTGGGTGTTTATTTTCTTTAAGCACTCCCAGCCTGTCGCTCTGTCCAACTTTTCCCAGAGCCAAGGTCAACACTTCCCTCTCCACTATCTCTGTCACTCTTCTATGAACTCCCTCCAAATTAAAACCTTGGGTGCCCAGAATGCTCAGTGCTGTTTCAGGTGTTGTCTAAGCAGTAACCTCATGGAAATACTATTTTTTTTTTTTGGCTGCCAGCTTTGCTGGGTTGTTTGCTTTTCTCTTTCTTCCCCCTTGTTTTATTAGCGTATTACGTCGCATTTTCATCTCATTAATAAAGAAGATGGACAAAAATACCAGCCCTAACACTGACCCCCCCAATGGAATCCACCAGCTCTGCCAGCTCTGTACTCTGCTGGTCGCCTTTTTGCTTTTCCACCCATCCAGCTCTTACCCTTCATGGGCCATTTCCATCCAGGCCAATTTGAATTTGACCTGTGTGATATGAGGAGACACCAAGCTGGAAGCTTCATCCTGGTAAGAATCCCATCCATGTGGGAACCAGATGTTGTCATCTGTGAAAATTTTCATAATTCAAAAAGGAATTTAAAGGAAAAATTGTTTCCCTTACATGTCAAAAATGAAATTTGACCAAAAAGTGATATTTTTTTTTTTTTAAAAATTCACTGATAAAAATTGTCTGAATGACAGTTTTGATGTTAATTTGAGTTACCTAAGCTTGTGCAAAACTTAAGTGAAAAAGACAGACTAGTTGGACAAAATCAAGCCTGTAAACTCTGATAAAATCAAGCTCGTCTGACATAATGCTCTCAAAAATTAAGGTGACTCCACAGAACATCATTTCCCAGTAGAAATCTTCCTGGTGAGACCAGTTGTGACTAAGAGCAGTAGCCTAAATATGTGATTTCTTCCCCCAGCCCCACAAATGCCTCTCATTTCCTGGGAAAAAAAACCCCAAACCATATTTTCAGGGTTGTGTAGCATTTCTCATCTTAAGGGGTTTATTCTTTTCAAATCTGCTGCAAAAAAAAGAGTATACTCAGGAAGGAGGGGTTACAAACCGGGCTGCAACTGTCTAACGCTCAGCATGGAGCATCCTTTCCTGGGGCTTTCCCATCTCCTGGACTTTATTGGTATTTGGGGATCATTTGAGATGGGCTGTGGCTTGCTTGAGGAGGGTTGTGCTGGGAATCTCAGCCAGGGTCAAAGCTTCCCGTTTGCTTTGGCACGTGTGGTCTGAGTGTGGTGGGATGAGCCACTGACCACCACCTTCACTCCGTGTCCTGGCCATTTTCCTTGGGTGCTGGCCAGCAGTTCCTGCTGGACTCGTGTTCCAGGGCTGTGTTTGAACTCCCCTCCGTCACCCCGAGCATCCAGATGTGACAGATCCATAGCACTGTGCTGCAGATGCTGGATATTGGCTGCAGCTGGGGTAAATATTATTCCTGTATCCCAACGAGGATGAAATAACAATAATAATAATCCTCTCCAGAGGATTTGGAGGAGAGACGGAGGAGACTCAGTTTGTCATGGGCTGCCCTTGGGCTCCTTTTCTTTTCTCCTCCCCTTTTCAGGAAGGGAAAAACCCAGCCTGCTAGGAAGGGGATTTCAGCTCTCCCTTGGATGCTGGTCAGGAAAACAGAGCACTCTGTTTGTGATGGCAGCCTCCACCAAAACGGCTCAGGGGCCAAATTAAGGCTGAGGAGGAAATTCATCCTCTCCAAAGATGAAAGGTCTGCTTGATTTCTTCCCTAGCCTCTGCTGGTTCCCATGCATGCCTCCCTCTGCTTGATGGATGAAGAATGAGAATCATGGAATTACAGAATGTCCTGAGCTGGAGGGGACCCACAAGGATCATGGAGTCCAGCTCCTGGCCCTGCAGAGACCCCCCACCAACCCCACCCTGGGCATCCCTGGCAGCGCTGTCCAAACGCTCCTGGAGCTCTGGCAGCCTCGGGGCCGTGCCCATTCCCTGGGGAGCCTGGGCAGTGCCCAGCACCCTCTGGGGAAGAGCCTTTCCCTGATATTCTAAAGTCCCCTGACAGAGCTCCAACCATTCCCGGTCCTTTTCCGGCACCTCAGGAGCTTCTGGGATTCCTTGGGAGGATACGGGACCACAGACACCCCTGAAAGGAAAGGCTGTTGGCTACTTGTGTGCTGAACCTCCTTGCCTCCTACTCAGCTGCCAACCCCATAGCTCCAAACTGGGATAACATTTCCCTTCTCTCACTCTTTCCTCACCTTCTCTCTCAGGGTGCTTCCAGTCTCCCTCCCCACCTCCCAAGCAGAGCCTGACACCAGCCTGGAAGGGAGAGCAGGAAAGTATGGACTAATTGAATTGGTGAGAAACCTTCCCATGAATTAAAACTTCAGGGAAGGTGTGGGAAGGCTTTTTCATACTATTTTCCTGGAGTGGCAGCTTTGGGAAGGAAACATTTATTTGGAGGTTTTCTCTTCCGTCCAGATTAAGGTTTTGTGACGAGCTGTAAGTGCTGTGCACTCACACAGGTGGGACCCTCTCCCACCCTCTCTTGTTCAGTGGCCTGATGTTCCTATTTTATTTGAAAATATTCTGGTTTGGATATGTTTTCAATTCTATTGTTTTTTAGTTGGAATACTTGCACGAGTTTTGAAATAGCTCAAAAAGCACACTCAAAACTGAGCTGGAAAACCCCATTTTGGGCAGATCTGGTTCCCAGCTTGTTTACTAGAGTTAATAACATATTCCTGAAATCTCAGGCAATTTGAGACACTGTGTTCCAGCATGAACCCAGACTGGAAATGGAAGTAGCTGGGTGCTTCTCCTTGAAATGATTGTTGATGGAATCGTTTCACTGCCGTCATTTCCTGCCTGTAAATGTTTGTTTTACCCTCTTTGGGGTCCCATTCCCTTTCTGTTTCTACAGGGGCTGGTATTACAGTCTGTCATGCTTGAAGTGATCATCCCAAGGGCTGGAAGGCTTAAAATCCCTTCTCTGAGCTGTGAGGGGCATCCTGTGCAGCTTGGATATCGCTCCCAGGCAAAACCATTTTCACTTTCCATCAGAGAGCACAGGCTCTCTGTCTAAAACCCCTGCCCTAAAATCCAGCCCCCTCCAGTCTGTGTTTGATCCTGCGCCTGCCAGGCTCTTGTGACTGTGGGTTTTATGTCCCTGGGGGGCTGGCCCCACCTCCAGCCCCGTGGAACCAGCAGAGCCACCCCCCAGCTCTGAGATCATGTGTTTTGCTGCCATCCAGCACCGACTCCGTGCTGACACGTGCAGCTTCTGGGCCTTATTTATGGCCAGGACACGACATCCAAAGTAAACAATGCCTGGGGTCCTTCTCCCCCTTCCCCTGCACTGGGTTCCAGATGGGGAGAACCTGTACTCCCAGGGGTCTCAGATGATGACGGATCACCTGGAGGGGTGATGGCTGTCAGCCAAGCCCTAACCTGTTTAGTCTGATGGGCAAAGCGAGCTCAAACAATTGGCAGCTCGGCTTTGAACGCTGGGACCGAGGCATCCCCCACCCTCCTCTGCAAATAAATCACAGTTCAAAGCAGCTGGGGTTGTGGCAGAGGGGATATCTGACCATGGGACAGTGTGTTTCCAACTCTCACCCCTCATAAAACTCAGGGGAGGAGCAGAGAAGCCATGAAAAGTGGGTCTTAGTTGGGGTGGGTGTAGGGCTGGGCTAACCTGGCACCTGTGGGTGCAGGGAAGGTGAGAATGGGAAAAATGATGGGATCCCAACTCCAGTTTGCTGTTCTGTAAGTGGCAAATCTATCCCAAAGGGCCACTTTATGGATTTCATTTATGGTTGTTCGTGCCCTACATCATCTCTGAGCAGAGAAGTGCCACTTGGGGTTTGTGTATCTTTCACTGACATGTATATTTAGCACTTGTTAACCACTTACCTTGGGCTAATAATTCAACTTGTGTTCCAAGTGTTCTCTTTTCCATGAGTTTTGGAGCCAAGGAGGCCACTCCTGACAGATCCATTTCAGCTTTGTCTGCTATAGCCTTTTAGCTGATTTGAGCAATATTTGCCACGTTGTTTTTTAAAATGGTTAGTCAGAGTGAAACCATCTCATTGCTTTAAACCTCCAAGTGGTTCTTGCCCATTTCAGCTAAAAGCAAATTCAGAACATTTGTTGCTTTTTACAGGGAAAATAAAATTAATTAATTCACTTCATCTTGGTGCTTTAGCCAAGCTGGTTGCAATTAACTTTGTGGTTCCTGTCCAAATTTTTTCCTGCTCTTGTTTCTGGGTGTTTACATTGTTTTGTTCCATCTTCAATGGGCCTGATGGTTTGTTTTCCATCTATTTGACCTTTGTCAGCACATAAACTCCCAGGACTGACAGGACCTGGAGTGTGTAGTCCTCGCACAGTGTCTTTTTTGTTGGTATTTTAACTCAAATGTCTTTTTTGGTTGGCGTTTTAACTCAAATGCACTTAAACCCATGCTTAAACCTGACTTCAGCATGATCTAATCCTGTGTCAAATAAACTTAGGTAGGACTGGGGCTGTTTCCTACAAAAGCACCCGAGGCAGGAGGGTTTGTGAGCCTGGTGCAGTCGTGGTGGGAAATACCCAGCTCTGCCTCTCTGTGATTTCCTGTCCACATAAAACTGAAATTGCTGCAATGAGTCAAATCAAATATAGACTGAACCATTGGGTTTTTCCCCCTTAAACAAAAATTGAACTCTCAGAGGATCAGGTTGGCAGCTGAACCCAAACCAGAATCAAATTTGAGGCACAGCACTTCAGAAAAAATAAAAAAGAGTTCAAATTTCTTTGCAGTGCCCAGATCTGGGGCAGTCCCGCCTTGGATGAGCTCGACACATGCGGGGTTCCCAGAAGGGGAGTTTGGCATCTCCCCTCCTTGGCTGCTGGGCAGGAACCTGCCTGGGCTGTCAAAGTTTCTTCATGCCACCTTGGGGAGTGTTTTGATTTCAGCAGATCAGCAAATGTTCTCCACAAAGTGCTCTGCTGTTGGGTTTCGTGGTCGGAGGGGTTTTTTATCCTTGTTATTTCTGCTGCTCTGCTGTGGGATGAGGGATGTTGCACATGCACAAGGAATCCTCCACGGGCTGCAGGAAAGCAATAAACAGCCCAGGCTGAGGAGGAAGTGGATGGAAACCCAACCCAGGAAAATGAGAAGTGAAGGATTCAGCCTTGGCTTGACTCTGTGCCCAGAGACACTGAGAGCTGTGCTGTCACTGACTGCAGCAGGTTTAGGCCAGTCCTGGGGGCTTTGGAGAAACCCGGCCCTAGAGCAATGCAGGGTTTATTTGAGCCCATTCCCATTTGTTTTCCCATTAACCCTGGTTTTTTCCAGGTGATTTTCACTCATATGTCACAAAACTCTTATTTTATATAGCTGTGCCAGTGCCTTCAACCAACCACTTCATTTCCCATGAGCTCTGTAGCAGGCAAGGACATCCAAAAGGCAACTTCAGATTCCATAAAAATAAAAGAAATTCTGGGTTTTGGGGTTTTTTTCGTTGTCTATTCAGCAGTGGAACAAAACCCAGTGAAGGAGGAGGGACAATTTCTGGTTTTGGTTATTTCCTTGGGCAGAGCTGCCACAAGGGTGGAGAAAAGCTGGAAGCAAAAGTCCCCAAGCTCTGGGAGTGGAGAAATCAGCCCTGCTGGGTTGCTCTGCTCCAGATCCTGCTGCAAAGCTCCCCCCCAGGCTGCAGGAATATCTCTGCTACCAGGATCCATCTGTGGAGCCTGTTTTCAAGTCTTGTTGTGCTAATTTGTGGTTTTCAGGAGAAAGTGTTGGAAAAGAGAGTAGTGTTGTGAATCTGAGCCAGACCTGCTAGTTTTGGCTGCTTGTCCTTTTTCTATATTCCAGTTGCTGTTGGATTTTTGGTATTTTTACTTTAAATTGAGGAAATAAGGGAAAAATGAACTATATTAGGAAGACTTCCATTCACTTCTCTGATTCAATAGAAGTCAGCTTTGCATAACTCTGCGAGAATCCCCCTGCTCCTTGTTTTGCTGATTCTAAAATGCATTTCATAGTGATACTGAATTCTAAAAATCGAACCTGAATCTAAGATACCTCCACATTTGAGTCAGGTCAAATTAAGCCTAAGAGTAGTTCCACATTTTGCAGCCTTCCAGTACCTAAAAGGGCTCCAGAGAGCTGGAGAGGTATTTTGGATATGGGAATGGAGTGACAGCACGAGGGGGAATGGCTTCCCAGTGCCAGAGGGCAGGGTTAGATGGGATATTGGGAAGGAATTCCTGCCTGGGAGGGTGCTGAGGCCCTGGCACAGGGTGCCCAGAGAAGCTGTGGCTGCCCCTGGATCCCTGGCAGTGTCCAAGGCCAGGCTGGACGAAGTTTGGAGCATCCTGGGCTAGTGGAAGGTGTCCCTGCCCATGGCAGGTGGGTGGCACTGGGTGACCTTTAAGGTCCCTTCCAGCCCCAACCATTCTGTGATTCTCTGATTATTTATGATTTTTGCTGCTGATACAGCCCCTGTTCAGCACAATAACAACACTTCCCACAAGCTTTGAGGTGTTCATGCGAGCGGGGGAGCTCAACCCATCTTATTTTTGTGCACAAATTACTGATTTTGGTGCAGACTCAGATGCAAAGTTCCCCTTGCCTGGAGCAAGGGCTGAGGGAAGGATGTCCCAGGCATTGGGCACCTCGGCCAAGCCGTGCTGGGTGGAGGTGCCTGAGGCACAAAGGTGCTGCACAAACCCAGCAGCTGAGCCTGGCTGAGTCTGTTGGGCTTGAGGTCGAGGCTCGTGGAGAGCAGATTTGAGGAGCAGACGAAGAACGCAGGAATATCGAACCTGTTTGCTCAGGGAAAGGCCATTTTCCACAACGCGTGCTCGTTGTTGTCCTCTGCTCAGCGTGGAGTCCTCTTCCAACCTTGCATTGAGGGAGCTTGGCTGGGCTGCCAAGAAAAGCAGAGGGAATCACTCCTTCATGAGCCATCCCTTCCTCCCTTTCATGTTGTTAGGAATTTCCCCGTGTGTCTCTCCCTCACGAATTCCTTTTAATTACGTTGCGTCCAAGCGGAAGGAATCCACCCCAGTTTGGCTTCTCCAACGCTGGGAAGTGCAGCGCTCGCTCTGCTCCTCCTCTCCCGTGTCCTCTTCCTAGGGTTTCCAGGACATCAGTCCAACAGCCTGAAGAAGAAAAATGATCTGAGGTGAGGGCCAATTATCACCACTGCCTGTTCTGGCTGGGAGGAAAGGTTCGCCTGGAATTCCAGGGAGCTGTGGGGTTTGGATGGGGAAAGAGCAGCACGTCTGCTGAGCACACCAGGAAAAGGTGGGGGATGGGGTTCTGACCCTCTTCATGGCTGTGACTATGAGAGATAAGGGGTCACCACACCAGTGATTTGGAATGATAATCCTTGGAATTATAACACTGTGTTCCTGCTACCGCTGAGATTGCAGTAAACACAAATCTGAGGAAAACAAGAAGTGCTCAAATGTTCTCCTTGTTTTCCAAGGGAACGATTATTGCCTCTTTTTTTTTTTTTTTTAACCCCTGTGGTAAATTCCCTTTTGTCCAAATGAAAACTTTCCAGAAGGAAAAAAAAAAAACCAAAAAAAACCCCATCAAAAATCCCCTTGCAAAGATTGTGGTCGAGCCTTTCATTTGTTTGTTTCCAAATGTCGTTTTAATGAAGTCGAGGAGCTGCATCACGTTTTGTCAAAGCCAGAATGAAAACAAGATGTATCCATTAAAAACAGAGCTGGAAAGGGAGATTAGACAATTCCCCTGCCCTAAAACGGGATTGAGTATTTTCAGGATACAGATAAAATGCCAAGAATTGTTGACGTTACTTCGGCTTTGCTTTCATCCCCTTCCCCAAAATGCAACCTCCCTTTTCCCATGGCTTTGCTACCACACCTTGAGCACTCCCTGCTCCCTCTGGCTGCCCTCAATTAGGAATGCCCAATTAGAAATCCTCATTAGAGTATCCCATTGCAGAGCAGCCCCTTGCACAGCACGCACGGGTGGTGCTCCCCTGTTCCCTGCCCTGGTCCTCATCCCAGATAAAATCCTGCCACGGCCTTTCTGTGGCATCTTTGTCACCTCTTTCCTATCCAGGGTTTCAGCAGTTTTCCTAGGAATTAATTTAACACCAGTGCTGGAGAAACTCCTCCGTGTCTACAAGGTCCTTAAACCAAATGCACACTGCTGCTACTACTGGATCCATTTAACGAATCCAGACACTTTGGGAGAATGTAATCACTTTCACCTGCAGTTTCAACAGGAAATTATGGAAACATTTCCATCCCACAGAGCCCAATTTTTCCCTGCCTCACCTGTTTTTTCTACCACAACTCTAACACGCAGAGCAGTCAACATTCAGATTTCTATCTTGACTCATTTTAGCCCAAAAGTCAAACCAACCCAAACATTTCAGCTTCATTGGCAATTTGCTTCCATTTTTATTTGGAAGAAATAGAAAATCACATATTCATACGCTCCCTTCCCTCCAGACAAATGCTTCAGAGAGTGCTTTTCCCTGACTTTTGTGCTCAAAAGTGTCAAGGAAATCTGAGTCACTTGTCTGCTTTGAATTGTAAAGAATAAATGGGCTTCTCAAGCCCTTGGGCTGTGTTGGAATCTCAGCCAGAGGCCTCTATTAATAACCCAGCGAGTTCTTGTGTGACACTTTCTTATCCTCATCTCGCAGATGGGAGTGTGTCTGTCCAAGGTCACCCAACTTTGGAGTCACAGTCAGAGCCCAGGCCTCTCCTCCTGCCCACTGACCTACTTGAACCAGAGAAAATGCATCACCCTCTTACACAACAGCTCTTCCAGTGGTGCAGACCAGAAAACTAGGGATGTTTTCATGGAAATTTCCATGGAAAATGCTCCTTTTCCTGGTCAGAAATGTCTGTCTTGGGGAAATTCTGCTTTTCCTGTAGGCAAGATTCAGAATGCTGGGAAGCAGGGGTTGCCTTTTGCCTTCCCTTCCAGTTCTCCTCTTCCCATACATCTCCCATTTGGAGACGAAATCTGTGCAAGCAGAGCCAAGCACGCAGCCACAGTGGTTTGGTTCCTGAAAATACATGAATTGAGGTTTAGCCTCACACAAGTCTCCTGGTGGCCATGGAAAGACTTTGTTCCACGGTGCAGAACACCAAAAAGCACCAAAAAAGACACGAGTCCAGAGGAGGCCATGGAGATGCTCTGAGGGCTGGAGCTCGTCTGCTCTGGAGCCAGGCTGTGTGTTCACCTGGAGAAGAGAAGGCTCCAGGGAAACCTTAGAGCCCCTTCCAGAGCCCAAAGGGGCTTCAAGGGAGCTGGAGAGGGATTTAGAATGAGAGCATGCAGGGTTTCTGTCTCCTGCATTTGGGATATAAACAGGGAGGGAGAGCACTTTCCCTGTGTTTTCGAGTTAGACCTGAGTGTGATAGGGAAACCAGCAGCCATCAGAACATCCTGAGGTGGAATATTCCCTTATTTTGGTGCTGGGCACCCAGGGCTGCTCCCTGGGCTATGAAACGTGTTTTCCTCCCCCAAAAGTAGTCATCTCTTCTCTGTTCTGCTGTAGCCAACCCAGACCACTCCTACGAGTGGACTCCCAGGGGGGAAAGCTCATTCCAGGATGGAAATAGAGATTTATTTTCGGCTCCTACAAACTGAGATCATCTGCATGAAAATAGGGGTTTGTAAACCAGGATAAAATTGTCCTTGTGGGAAGTTACCCCAGTACATCCAGATGAGCAGGAATTTGTGTCCTGCATTCATTGACCTCATCCATGCAGACAGGGATGGGAGTGGGGTGGAACTTCAAGGACACCTTCCACTATCCCAGGTTGCTCCAAGCCCCATCCAACCTGGGCTTGGACACTTCCAGGGATCCAGGGGCAGCCACAGTTTCTTTATATCCTTCCATATCATTTAGCAATTATGGAATTGGGTGCCTAAGGTTGTTGTAGCAGACAAGGGGGTGCAAATCTGGCTAAATATCCCCTATTCCTCAAATTCCTGGGGTATGTTATGTTTTTCCTGGTTCTCAAGGACCCCAGGTAAACAAGGCTGTGGAATTTATCCGGGGAAATGAACGCAGCTCATGAATGGCACCACAGCAACGTTTTTGCAGATTCTGGTGAATGCTGAATGGATCTCAGCTCCACTTCCCAAACTGCAGGGTTTTCATCCCAAAGAAACTGAACTGAAATTATTGTTTGGCTTTTCAGGGGCTTTTTGCTGTTTGGTCCCAAGGGAAAATGGAGATTCCAAAATGGTTGCCTGCAGAAAACTCTGAGTTTTCAAGGATTGCATTTGCCAAATTAAGATAACTCCCAATTTTAAGCTCAGTTATTTAGGGACGAGCCTATGTGGAGATGTCAGGGATGCAGCTCAGTTAAGTCAACTGCAGAACTTGATCTCTTGAATATTTATCTGTAATAGAAACAGAGCCACGAACAGACTCAGTGGATATTTATGTTTTGGACAACTCCCTGCTCTTGTTTTGGGGACACCATTGTTGTTCTTGTATGCCCAGGGACTGATTTCTGTAGTGCAGGAGTCTCTCCATCTGATGGCTACCGTTCAGGTGGCAGAATCACACAGAATCACAGAATGTTTTACCTTGGAAAAGATCTCCCAGGCCATCAAGTCCAAGCTGTGCCCGATCCCCACCTTGTCACCCAGCCCAGAGCACTGAGTGCCACATCCAGGCATTCCTCGGACACCTCCAGGGATGGGCACTCCACCACAGCCTGGGAAGCCCCTTCCAATGCCTGACCACCCTTTCCATGAAGAAATTCCCCCTGGTATCCACCCTGCCCCTCCCCTGGCCCAGCCTGAGGCCGTTCCCTCTCCTCCTGTCCCTGTTCCCTGGCAGCAGAGCCCGATTTCCCCCCCGGCTGCCCCCTCCTGTCAGGGACTTGTGCAGAGCCACAAGGTCCCCCCTGAGACTCCTTTGCTCCAGGCTGAGCCCCTTTCCCAGCTCCCTCAGCCGCTCCTGGGGCTTCAGCCCCTTCCCCAGCTCTGTTCCCTTCCTTGGACACACTCCATGTCTTTCTTGTAGTCAGGAGCCAAAACTGAACCCAGAATTCGAGGTGTGGCCTCACCAGTGCCCAGCACAGAGGGACAGTCACTGCTGTGGTCCTGTAGCCACACTATTGCTGATACAAGCCAGGTGCCATTGGCCTTCTTGGCCACCTGGGCCCGCCTGGCTCATGTTCAGCCTGCAGGAGCCATATCCATGCCTTACAAGCCCTCTCCTCACTGTTGGGGCACAGGGTGGGGGGGCACCACACGGACACCCACCAGTGTGGTCCAGGCTGCTCTCCTGCCTCCCTCCTCACCTCTCCCCACATTCCCCTGCCATGACCTTCCTATTTCCACTCCTGTAAATCACGCCAGCCCTGCGAGGCGATGCTGTTAATTATGTCACGCTGAGACAAATTTACAGTGCGGAGCAACAGTAAAAAATAATCCTGCCTGAAATGATGGGAGATCTACATTCCATGGGCTCTCCGTAAATCACAGCCAGCTCTGTGTGCTGGGCTGATGGGTTCTTCCCACCCACTGGCAGAGCTGGTGGATATTGGTGCTGACAGCCCCAAAGAAGGGAGTGCTGAAAAATAACCTGCATCACTCCAAGTGGGTGAAAAAAAGCCTATTTTAGGTATCCAAGTGTTGAGCACCTGATTTTCTGTGTGGTGGCACCATAGTTTCTGGTGAAGAAAAATTGTGTTCTCCTAGCACCTGAAAACCTGACTTTTCCAGGAGGAAATCTGCCCAAAATATGTCAGCTGCCCAAAATGTGAACTTCTGCAGCTCAGGTAGGAGAAAAGACAGAGCACAATTTCCAGATGCCCAATAGCTGGGCTACCCTTGTCTCCAAAGAAGGAAATCCAAGTTCAGCTGTCCAGGAGCTTCAAGAAATGCAGTGTGGGCTCCCGCGTGGAAATGTGGGAACATCTGCAGCCCTTTCTGTGAAAATGTTCTGCAATAAGTCTGAGCTGGGTGCCAGGGAAGGAAAGCCAACACCTCATCAATCATCGGTTTAAGCAGCCAATTAGTGAAATGCCCACCTTGGCACAGTCATTTCCCCACTTCCTGGCTTCCAAGGCTGTTCCTGTGAAAATCCACGGAGCAAACATCTCTCATGGCAACCCACTTGCTCACTGCATGGTGTCCCTGTGTCTGGACATCCATCCAGGTGCCTCTATCTCCCCGTCAGGTCCAAAAATTTATGGCAGTTCACCTCCTGGCTCTATTCAGTGTAGTCCAATGTTTTTCTTGGAAGAGGGAAGCCCATCTGTGACACCTGCAGGCAGCATACACCGGTGGATTAAAGACATTGGCGATCAGTCAAGGGGAAACAGTTTCAAACCGCACCATGGAGGTTCAGGGTGGATATTAGGAAAAATTTCTTCCCTGAAAGAGTGGCTGAGCATTGGAACTGCCCAGGGAAGTGGTGAACTCACCATTCCTGGAAGTGTTCAAGGAACTGACTAGACACGGCCCGTAGTGGGATGGTTTAGTGGGAATGCTGGTGTTCGGCCAAAGGCTGGACTTGATGTCTTGGGGGTCTTTTCCAACCTTAATGTTTCACTGGGACATTTTGTAGGTGAAAACCTCTGGCACAGGGGGGCTCCCATGGCTTCCCCAAGGCAGGACAAGTTTGGAGAGTGGTCACAGACCTTGTCCAATGATAAATCTTACCCTGATTATCCCAGGGCAGCCAGGGAAATGCCTGGAGCCGTGATGGGAGGACCTGGCGTGTCCCAAGTCCTCATGTACGCCCTATCTCTCTGCTTGGCCATGGCGTGGCATCCCCAAAACTGGAGCTGCCTGACATCAGGGTGGCCATGGTGGGCTCATGTGACTGTCCCCTTTCTCGTGCTCCTGATGAGACAGCCCCAGCTAAAATCTCCCTGCTTTAATGCCTTGGGGCTTTTTCGATTTTGACACTGCATGTGGAAAGCGGCTGTCAATTAGCAGCTGAGAAAACAGCCTGCGGTGCTTATGAGAGCGAATCTGAGACCTCTTCCAAATTGTTTCCATCCATTTTCCAGGGCTTTTAATTGCTGTCATATTAGGAGGAGGACGGCAGAAGGAAAACACAGGGGGGAAAGCCCCATTCGGGGGTAGATTCCTCCCTGCCAGGGCTGACTCAGTGGCAGCCTTCTTCCCAGGATTTTATTTACAGGAGTTTCTCAAGCTGTTTCTGAAGTCACAGGGCCCAGCCAGTTGCTGCAACCCCTTTTCCTCCAGGACTGGGATGTTCTGTCAGCTGCCACAGCTGGATCGAGGGCCCCACCCATCCTCAGTGCTTGATTCTGACTTTTTAAGGAATGTAGTCAAAAAGAAAATATTATGTACTGAAACAGCAGTGGTGAAATGCTTAATATTTCTAAATTCTTACCAAAGAAAAGGCTTCCTAATTATTGTGTTGGTAAGGGCAGTGCTGGAGCCTCATCACATGAAGCAGCAGGAAAACAAGGGAATGAATGAGCACGTTGGACAGGACTTGGAGCAACCTGGGATAGTGGAAGGTGTCCCTGTCCATGACACGGGGTGGGAAGGAGAAAGTCTTTAAGGTCCTTTCAAACTCCAACCATTCTGGGGTTTTGTGAGATACAATAAAATCTTGAAGCAAAAGGGTAGATTTTGTGAGAAGGTTAAGGGTGAGCCAGTCCAGCATTCCCCAAAGCACATTAAAAATGACCTGGAAGGGTTGGGATGGCAGCCCTGGCACCGGGAGCTTCCTGCTGCCTGCGGCAGATAAGGAAGCCCCAAGCAAACAAATCGCCGTCCTTGCCGGTGTCAGGAGTGCAAGGACCCTGCGAGGTCTCAGCCGCGCCAGGGTCAGCTGAGAGCTCCGGGGGATGCTGCGGCCACCAAAGGGCTGTCCCAGGGTGGGGCGTGTTTTGCTCGCTGTGAATCATTCGTGGGGAAGGGAGGGGATGCTGCTTCCCGATGCGCCGGGATCAAGTTACACTAATTAAATCCCGATGCGTGATTTTAACCCGCGGGCTGGCGCCAGGGGCTGGAATCCCACGCGGGAAGCTGCTGCCGTGAGTGTCCCCTTAGCAGGGAGCTGGAGTGAATCCATGGCTGGCTGTGCCGGGTGCTGGGATTGTGCTGGGATGCGGGTGATGAGTGTGATGAGTGTGGGTGATGCAGCATCCCTCGGGGCAAAGGGGCAGCGCATTTTTTGAGCCTCACTAACCCAAAAAAAAAAGCATTTCCTCCTGGATTTGCTGGGGTTCTTGGCCCATCCTGAGTTCCACCACGACGGCTTAAAGAGGGGCTAATGTACCAAGTGTGCCTTCCTTAACTCTGGGGCAGTAGCAGCTTAGCAAAGTAAATCTTCCCCAGCTGCACTGGTCTGGAAACAATCCCGCTCAGCTGCTTCCTGGGCCTGCCTCAGGAATCTGGGCCAGACTGGGACAAACTGGGGATGGCTGTGACCCAGGGAACATGCTGTTCAGGGAATGTCAGCTCCCACCTCCCGGGGCCTGAGGGTGGGCTACAGGGAAAGCATAGGTCAGTGGTTTTGTTCCAGCACACCTGCCCTGGAGCCAGCTTGGAGAGGGTCAGGCTGGGAAGCCCTGGACATGTGGTCTGAGGATGAAGCTGTACCTGGCTGCAGTGGGATTGCTACAGGAGAACGAGCTCACCAGTGAAAGGAGAACAGAGGAGAAAACTGGAGGAAGTCCCCATCCATGAACCTGATGCCTTCTGGGACCACCACAAGTACCTTCACCTCCTGCTCTGCCATTTCTGGAGACACTTCCAGTGCTTGGACACTGGTGACACTTTCAGTGCAGGTGCAGAACATCCTGTCTGAAGCTCTTGCCTTCACATAAAATAAAGCTGCAGCTTCACCTGGTAACATGAAACACTTTTTCCCCCTCAGATTCGCAGATTTCCAAGTGCTCGGTCACCACACGTGAGGCCTTTACTGCATCCATGCCTCCATATATCCATCCCTCCATCCCTCCCTCCTGTTTTCCCCAGACCGTGTTTACCCAGACCATCTGCGAGGTCGTGAACCACAAGCCCACGTGCTGGGGGGACAGTGGGGACAGAGTGGTCGGAGCTCAGGGCCAGCCATCTGTTTCATGGAATGCCACGTGTGCTCCCTGTTTGGAGAAGGGAACGAGGCAAAACAACCCCCTGTGAGACAACGGCTTGCAAAGTCCTGTGGAGTCAGATCCTTCTCTTCTGCCTGTCTGGCTGGGGCTGGAGGTCAGCTCTGCATGGAAAAGGAGAGCTGGGCAGACAAAAAGGGGCTCTGTTTGCCTTTCCAGTACAGGATGAGAAGGGAAACAGCAGGAGGGAACTCCAGGCTTTATTTATGCTCATTAAGTGCCGAGGAGAAGCAGGCAAAAGAAACCCGGGGATGGGGTTGGTTCAGGTAGGCAGCGCTCAGGGACAGGGAGGGGAGACTCAGAGGAACCTCAGGAGGCAGCTTGGGGTGGAGGAAGGTTTTGGGGTTTTATTTGCATATGGTTGTGAAGATTTTTATCCAGCTGTTTCAGCCATTTGCTTTGTGGTGTTTTTTACCTGTGCGGGGTCAGAGTTTAAGGTGGAATTGGGGGTACCAATGAGGTAGAGAAGGGGGGGGCATTGTCCCTTGGTGTCAGTATGGAGCAGGACAGATCTGGGGAGAGCAGGACCACACCGTGGTGCAAAGAGGATGCCAGGGACATGTCATCCCAAAGGACGCTCCTCACTGGGACTCAAGCACTGCGTGGATATGCCCCCATTTGCATGGAGATCCAAGGAGGATTTGAGTCTGTCCCTCCATCTTCCAAAGGAGCTGGTGTGTCAGCCCTGTTAAGGACCACATTTCCTCCCTCTCTCCTAATGGAGAAGGTGCTGGATTTAGGGGTGAGGTGAGGGCTTCTCACTCCTGTGAACGCTTGAGTCTAAATCCCTTGATTTCTCAAACTGAGATGGAACATTTTCTTCTGCTGAGATCTTGGCAGCTTTCCTGGGGGCAGCTGGTCAGAGGCATCAGTGTCAGCCCTGTCTTTACACCAGGGACTGACATCAGGGTCAAAACATCCCGGGGTTGGTGCAATCCGGGACATTCCTGCAATGCTCAGAGCCTGACGCAGCCTGGCGGGAAGGGAGAGGCAGCACCATCGGGGATTTTTCATTGATACCTAAACAAATCCCCATCTTCTCCCTTTCCCTCCTGGGGATTCCTGACCGGTGTCTAAATCAGCCTTGGGCTTGGACTGAGCCTAACCCAGCCCTTGTCTGCAGGCTGAGCTCCTGAGGGCTTAATAAACCTGGAAAAACTTTGGTGGTAAATGCAGAGGAATGGGCAACTTCCTCCTGGCAGAGTCAACTGAGGCACTGCTGGTCCCCTGCAGAATCAAGGACCTTCTTTGAGGCAAATGAGGTTTTGGGGTGTGAGGAACCCCAGCTGGGTGAGCTGTCCCTCAGAATTGTACCTGGGCTGTTGCTGGTCCCACTGGAGCAGCCCCATTGTCATCACAGCCATCACCTGGGTGTCCCTGCACATTGCAGGGGGTTGGAAGTGGATGAGCTTTAAGGTCCCTTCCAAACCAAACTGTTCCAGGATTCTGTTATTTCAGGAGACATGTGGGACTGATCTCTCCTTTCCTGCTGGAAAGAAATGTAAAAGTTTGGAAATGTTAATTTTAAGCTCAGTTTATTCCACCTCCTCACCTCCCCTTGAAGTTTTGTTTAAAGAATTTATCTGGAAATTATTTTCAAGGTCACAGTGCCTGTGAGTAATCCACCCTGGCTGGCTGGAGAACTTTGAGTGTCATTTATCATTTTATCTCTTTTCTTAAACTACAGAACAGATTATGGAAGTGCATCCAGAGCCAAGGGCTCCCTCAAAATCAATGAGCTTGTGCCAGTTTACACCTGCAGAGGAGGCAAGGGAGATAATGATGATAAGGGAAAGTTTAGGCTAAGTATTAAGAAGAAATTCTTCCCTGTGAGGGTGGGCAGGCCCTGGCACAGGGTGCCCAGAGAAGCTGTGGCTGCCCCTGGATCCCTGAAAGTGCCCAAGGCCAGGTTGGATGGGGCTTGGAGCAGCCTGGGACAGTGGGAAGGTGTCCCTGTCCATGGCAGGGGACAGAACTGGATGAGTTTTAAGGTCCCTCCAACCCAAACCATTCTGGGATTCTGTGATCTCCCATCATCTGAGAGACCTTCCTGTGGCTTTAAAGGTTATTCTCCAAAGAGCTCTGCTCCATGTCAGCCTCAGGTAGTTTCAGAGGTGAGGGAGAAGATGGTAAAAAGACCTGCCCATGCCTTAAGCCCGTGGCTGAAATTACGATGTGCTGGAGAGACGCCTGCGCAGGGAGCAGGACTTGTTGGGAGATGGCTGTGCCGGGATCTCAGGCACACTCCATCCTCCCTCCGCCTGGGAATGGCACAAGGTGTCCATGCCCCCACCCGGCCTCCAGGCTGAAGCCTCTGCAGGTGTTAAAGACATCAACTGACCACTCTCCTCCTGGTGTTTTTCCATCTGCCTGTGTTTAGCAGCTCATATTTTTCGAGCTGTAGGATGGGTGTGAAGAGTAATGGGGCATTGCTGGGGCACCCAGGGACCTCAGTAACCCAGCACTGGGATGGAGCTGGCTCTGGGGCTGTGCAGTGCTGGAATCTTCCGAGGCACAGGCTTGGAAGTGACAACTCCAATGAAATTCAGTGGGGGAAAATACGCAGCAAACCCTCCAGGCTTATGTCAGTGGAGCAGCGGGAGAAACAGTGATTTCTTCCAAGAAACCTTCAGTCCAAAATACTTTCTGTGCTTTTTTGCTCAAGTGCAGGCTGGCATTCTCCAGAGAAAATGGTTTTCTTCCCAAAACACACAGAGGTTTCACAGCAAAGGGGAGGGGTGGGTGACAGCCAAGTTTTCGGGGTGTTCGTAAAGGGGCAAACATCCCTTTGTGCTTCATTAAAGGCTGGGCATGTGCTTAAATCCAGGTGATTTCCATCTCCCGCCGTGTCCCTTCCCTGAAGGTTAAGGCTCATTGTGCCAGTGAATCCTTTGGGAAACCTGTTGGGATTATGTAATAGAATCCCAGATTTGGGATGGAAGGGACCTGAAAGCTCATCTTGTTCCATAGGCAGGGACACCTTCCACTAGACCAGGTTGCTCCAAGCCCTGTCCAACCTGGCCTGGAACACTTCCAGAGGTGAGAAAAAGAGCAGGATGCAATGGCATTAATCAATATATGTATTCCCTGTGAGGGCTTCCAAAAGCCATCAGCGCACTCCAGCCTTCCAAGGGTGTTTTCCAGCCCTTTGGAGGGAAGCTGGAGCAGACATAAGGGCTGTGAAACCCCAGCTCTAGAAATGTGCTGCATCCGGATGAAGCAAAACTTAATTAGGGCTGGCTGGAAGAGCTTTTTTCTCTGCAGAAGTTCCTCTCGTGCAAAACAGATCTTTCATCAGAATGGGAAGATCATCAGGAATTTTAGAAACGAGGTGGAGGCTGTCATCTGAAATGTGTTCTTCAAAAAAAAGAAATGCTCCTTTGGGGGCTTTGAAGTGATGCGGTCATTTATTCATTCGGATGTCAACAGAACATTTTTTTCCAGAGAACTGCTCTAGGAATGGAGCCTTTCCAGGCGTGGTGGAGTGATGGATGAATGTTTTGTATGAAAATCACTGAAAATTTGGAGATAAATTTAAATTGGAGACCTCAAGTGCTGGCACAGCAGTTGATCAATTCACCCTTGTGCTTTCAACCCAACAACCTCCAGTTACCTAATCAAGATAAATTTTAAACATACATTGGATACATTTTAAATATATATTCCTGGTTCTATGTAATTTAACAAATATATTCCTCCTGCTCCTTTGCCTTCCTTCCCACAGACGACGTTTTAACAGCTTGAGTGATGTTGCTTTTATGATGCACAAGTCATTTTCCTAAACAGCAGGATAAAAGTTTGTTCAGGCAGGAATTTCATTAACTTTCGGGTCCTTGTTGCACTTAGCGGCATCGGGCTTGGCATGTGGGAATAATGGATTCCAGGGCCTGGAATTTCCATTATTTTCCATCTAGTTTATTTAAAAATCGTTGGATGGATTATAAAAGGCCACAAAACAATGAAAGTAGTGTTGTTTCTTATTGTTCATTGCTGCATCCATATGTTTGGTGTTCCAGGGTTCCCTAGGAGACCTTTGGGGTGTCACAGAGGGAAATGCATCTCGTAAAACAATTCCTAAATCTTGCTTTGTCCTCATAAAAGAAAATTACGAGTCTTTGTGGATGGGATGAAACAGTAGGAACTTTCTGATGGAGCTGATGGTGTGGGTGAGGATTTTTGTCTACAGAGCTCTGTGCAAAGCAGGAGCATTTGCAGAGGGGGAAACTGAGGCCCAGCAAGGAAACCTGGTGTTCTGCAGTGCCAAGCCAACCCAAACATGGGATCAACCCCTTTTTTCCAACCCCCAAGCCAACGTTTTCCACGTGCCTTCACCCAGATCCCTCCTGAGGGATGCCCGTTACTGAGAGATACCTGCACCCCTTTGCCCCCAGCTCTCACACCTCATGGGAAGAAGGTGATGAGGACTGTAGTTGCCTCTGTGCCTCCCAGCTGACTGCCACCCATGGGATGTTCCTTAAAAAAGACCCCCCCCTAGATCAGGTTTGCTCCCAGCCCGTGTTCATAGGGAGGGAAGCACAGGACCTTACAAAGGCTGCGCTGTCAGAGCGCACAGGCTGGCTCTGCTCTGCTCCCCAGCCTTTTTAGGGATCCCTGCTCCATGGTTAGTGTAAATTGGACCAGGCTCCAAAAGAAATAGCCTTGTCCTATGGTCTCCAGCATTCCTGAGGTGGGGAATGCCTCGTACTGTAAATAACTGGCTAATAAAAGCACAGTGTTCTTACAGAATAAACAGCTCTGCTGCTTAAATTAAATAGGATTGTGAAATGTGGAGGTGCTGGGTGCATCCCAAAATATCCCCCCGGAGAGGAGCTCTGAGAGGGGACCCTGTAAGCAGTGGGGCTGCCGTGTTCCCCTCCCCCAGCCCCCTGGGAAGGATGGAAGCGCTTGCAGGGCAGTTTCAGCTCAGTTTTTGATTTAAAAAATCCCTGTTCAGAGCATTAAAGTGCCGGGAACTGCGAAGGAAAGGGTGTGAAGAGGGAGGAGAGCAGGGTGGGGATTCATCTTTAAATGTGGACAGTGTGTACGAGCGATCCTAATTGCCTGGCAAGCTTTTATTCAGTGTTCCAGGGATTCTTTTCCAGCTGGCTCTGTCCAGTGTTATCCTTTCTGAGGCACAGGCAGATGTGCAAGGGGAATTACTCACAGCGCCCCTTGCCCAGCTGTCTGCAAACAGCTCCTGCGAGGTGTCCTGCACCCACAGCAGGCTCACATCTGTCTAATGATGAGGAGCCCTCCCTTGGACTTTTATTTAATCTCCTAAATCTCTTTGCTCCTCACCCTCATCTTATTCCATGGAGGCATCTGATGATGCTCAGTCCATGTATGAACTGGGCAGAATGGGTGGGCTCTGGAGATTATTAAACTGATTATTGATGATTAAATTTATGGCACATTCAATGCCACAAAATCCTGCAAAAAATCCAAGATCTGGAGAAAATGCCAGAAGGAAGTGGAGGGGTGGCCGTGAATTGTCAGCATCAAGGATGCTCCTGCATCCAGGGATGTTCCCACTGTTCCAGCAACTTCATAGAATCCCAGACCAGTTTAGATTGGAAGGGACCTTAATGACCACCCAGTTCCACCCCTGCCATGGGCAGGGACGCCTTCCACTAGACCAGGGTGCTCCAAGCCCCATCCAACCTGGCCTGGAACACTTCCAGGGATCCAGGGGAAGCCACAGCTTCTCTGGGAATTCCATTCCAGGACCTCCACACCCTCACAGGGAACAATTCGTTCCCAATATCCCACCTAACCCTGCTTTCAGGCAGTGGGAAGCCATTCCCCCTTGCCCTGGCATTCCATGCTCATAGAACCACATCCTGGTTCTGCCAGAGGGTCTGGAGAGCTCATGGACTCTGTGTCTGTACCTTTTCCTTTTGCTCTCTTTCATCATTTCTTTCCTGAGAAAACATCATTTTACATACAATCATGGTCTCACCCAGGGCCAACGGGCTACCCCATCCTTCCCAGGAGAAATTAATAAGGAATGAAACCTGATTGTGCCAGAGATAAAGGTACATCTACGATCTTTCTAGCTTCGAGGGGCAGATTTGGACTTGCCTGAGATATTGTAAAAGATATTGCAGAAATCAAGGAAAAAATCCCAGCTCAGCACATAAAACACAGCCCCAAAGAGCTGAAGATTTTTGTCTCATACCCCATGCCTCTTAACAGGCAAAGATCTGCTGTGGTTGATGGAAAAGTTGCTTTTCAGCTAAACAAAACCTCTTCCAGAGTGAGTCTTCCCTCTCTGAGATACAAAATACTTACAAAAATGTATGAAGCTTCTTATGAATCCGAAACTTCTCTAATGAAAAACGTTTGCTCTCCTCCCACAGCCAGCGAGGAGCATGGCCCCAGGCAAGGGAGGATGGCTGGGATGTGTCAGGAAGAGATCCCACCTTTCTGCACCCAGGAGCCCACTGAAAATCCTGTTGGATCATGGTGAAAAACATGTTCTTTCCCCTTAGTGGAAGGTGTCTTTGCCTTATGGGATTTCCTTTCTTTTGGGTTTTTCCATGGAAATAAAAGGGAAGAAAAAGAGAATGGATTTGGGGTTTTTACCTGGGAAATGTTGCCTGGAGCAAACTTTGGGGACCAGACTGTGAGCCATGAGAGAAAGTGGGGGGGGGAGCTACCAGATCCTGGTGGCTACAACCCTTCCCCGGCCACTTGTTTGATCCCCATCTCAACCTTTCCCTGCAGCTGACAGTCCCCCACCAGCAAGGAAACAGGGCAAGATCCTCTCCTGATCAGCACAGTCTGGAATAGCAGGAATAACAGGACCTCACGCCACGCACAGCTAGGCTGGAAGAAAAGACTACAAAATTATGGTCCTCGAGGGGTGTGGGCTCTTTGGGACATTGCCTTGGGGAGTGGGGCACTGGGAATGTCCTCTCCTCCCAACTTAGGAAGCCACCAAGCAATGGGAAGCGACCTCTCCATCCCAAGGGCTTGGATAGCCTGGGGTGTGCCTGCCTGTGCCGTTAAATACTCATTCTGTGTGGCATCCTCGATTGCTTTTCCTACCTGGTTTTCTCTCCCCTTCTTGTTTTATATCCACCTCTCTTCCTTTCCAGACCCACCTTGTTCCGGGAATTATGGGAAAAGAGTGCAAAAATCCGGAAGGGGTTTTTAACTTTGTTTTAAGAAGTACTTCCCCCCCTTGCCATCCTGCTGACAAAGACCCTTTTAGGATTCTGTGATTCTACGAGCATTTACAGCAAACTGCAGGGGTGCAGCATCTCACTGGCTCCTTCCACACCTGGAGAGATCCAGGGGCTGGTGTAACCATTCTTACAGCCCCTGGAAGTTATTCTGGAATTTTCTGGCTTATACCATGCGGATCTGAGCTGATCCTTGCAAATCAAAGAGCGAACAAGCAACACATTTCCGGTCTCACCAAAGTATCTCCTCGGAAGGAGCTTCACAGAATCATTTAGGCTGGAAAAGTCCAACCTGTGCCCGATGCCCACCTTGTCACCCAGGCCAGAGCACTGAGTGCCACATCCAGGCCTTCCTTGGACATCTCCGGGGATGGGGATTCCACCACCTCCCTTAGCAGCTCCTTCCAGTGCCTGACCACCCTTTCCGTGAAGAAATTCTTCCTGATGTCCAACCTGAACCTCCTCTGGAACAGCTTGAGGGCATTTCCTCTTGTCACTGGTTATCTGGAGAAGAGGCCAACCCCACCTGGCTACAATCCTCAGCCCCTTCTGGGCCAGGATCCTTGTGTGGGAGGCAGATGGGATGGAGCAGGGATTCCTCACCCCACGCAGAGCTGGAAGTGTCCCCTCTTTGGAGACCTCAGGGCCGCGCACAGGGGGTCCCGTGCTGCATCCCGGCTCCCTTGCCCGCATCCCGGCACAGCTGGATGGAGGGCCCAGCTGTTGGCAGGCAGGGCTGGCGGAACAAAGAGGCCATTGCGACGGGGACTTTGAGTGATGGAGAGCAAAGCCCGGCAGCTCCCCGCAAGCGTCGGGGCCGTGAAATCCGATTCGTGCCCCTCGCCGGCAGCGCTGGCGAAGGGACCGGGAAGGGACCCCGGCGGCAGCGACGGGACCGCGCTGGGGCGGCGGGGAGGGACAGGTGGCCGCGGGCTCGGAAGAAGGACCGTAACGAGGCGCCGCGGACACAAGATCCTCTTTGTTCGGATGTTACTGAAGTAGAAGAGTGGCTGCGGGAGAGGTCTCGGCACAGCTGCCTGAACTCCTTCCCTCTCGGAGATCAAAGCCCGCCTTTCTAATTGCGGCTTTTATTGCACTCACCCGAACACTCGCCCGCTGTCCCGGTGGCTTTGGCGGGGGACAGGTGTTTTTTAACACGCGTGCCATCACGGGAGATTAGCGGATTTAAAAGCGTGCCCCGGGAGACACGGCGGTGCATCACGCTCCTGTTAAAAGGAGGGATGCTGAGCCGCGCAGGGAGGTTTCTGCAGGAGCGTCTCCCTGCCTGGCACGGGAGAGGCGTTCCCCCCGCCAGCCCCAGCACAAACTGGGAGGCCAAAGGAGGAAGTCGCTGGGTTCACAACGTGAGCCCCGTGCATCCCATCCTGCTGAAAAGGGCAATGGCTGGAGAGGGGCTCCTGCACAGGGATGCTCCATCCTGCAAACGCCCCAGCTGAACCAAGGATCATTCGCTCCATCCCCCAAATGCTCCCTACTGCACTAGGGACCCTCCCCAATTCATACCCTCCAACATCCCTGTTGGACCAGGGACCCACCTGCTCCATTCCTCAAATGCCTCAGCTGGAGCAGGGACCCTCCATCCCCCAATCACCCCATGCTTGACCTGGGATTGTCCCACTCCATATCTAAAAATATCCCATGCTGGATGCTTGATCCCCCCAAACACCCTACAAGCGACCAGGAATCCCCACCCTCTCTTTATCCCCTGGAATTTGGGGGCTTTCAGAGATTTCCAAGTGAGGGAACAGCATGGTGGGGGAACAGCCAAGAGAAGAGCTGTTACATTGCTCAAAGGTACCGAAGCTCTTTGCCACAGAGGATTAAAATATGTGGAGAGCAAGAACTGCTGGCCCAGGAGCCAGGGAGGGGACAGAAACTTGGCTGAGGATCCCGGAGAACAAAGCAAAAACAGGAAAATGCACAGACAAGCCTAGAAAGTCATAAAAACAATGTTTAGGTTAAATACACAGAGGGTCTCTTATCCCCTTGGCAGGTTAAGAAAGGGCAACTTTTGCCTCCAGAGCCTCTGGCAGAAGCCATCACTCCTGGTTACTCACAGGGAAGACAGGAGGAGGGGGATGGAGGTGTCCAGGATGGACCTAAAGGAGCTCGGCCATCCCCAAATCTCAGCTCCAGGGGAGATTTGCTCCGGAGCAGCGGCAAAAGGACACAGAGCCCCATGGGCAAGGACAGCTGGGTGGACAACCCTCGGCATCTCCTGCCACTCTGGTCCCTTTGTGGTCTCCTACACATCCTCCAAGCTCCTCAGCCTCTCTGATTTAGGATTTTTTTACCTTTACTTCATAGAATCACAGAATTATAGAATGGTTTGGAAGGGACCTTAAAAATCATCCAGTGCCACCCCCTGCCATGGGCAGGGACACCTTCCACTAGCCCAGGTGGCTCCAAGCCCTGTCCAGCTTGCAGGAATGGGGAAGCCACAGCTTCTCTGGGCACCCTGTGCCAGATATTTATACCACCATGCTGGAGTATCAACCTGTAGAAGTGAGACCTCAGGTTTGAGCTGAAAAATCAAGGATGAGGACAGCAAAAAAAAAAAAAAAAAAAGGAAAAAGTAATATCCCAAATATCCCAGATAGCTCCTTGTTTACTGGAGTTTAAACCAACGCCCCTATGGAAATGCAATAGATTAGAAAGCTTGTTTGGGGAAAAAAGCAATGATAATTTCCCATCGGCCGCTCGCCGCTTCCTTTTGTGGGCGCAGCTCCTCGAAACGAGGCGTTTTCCCCTTTGATGTCATGGAAGGAAATAACGTGTTTGGATCCAGATTTTCCTCAGATCAGCCCAGCTAATGCCAATCAGGCTGTTGAGGGAATGGGAAGGGTGTGGAGAGGTTCAGCTTGACCCTTTAGCACCGTTCTCTTTAACTTTCACATTAAATTACTGTCCTATTGTTCCGTACCGCGTCTTAATTTCCCCATCATAAGTCTTTTGTTCCCCTACAAAGCTTTGGAAGCAGATGAGAAAGGGAAACCACTTGCAACACATCTTTCCAGAGGGTACCTCCAGATCAGAGGCAGCAGCACATGGAAACGACTGGGAAAATGAAGCGCTGTCACGAAATCTCTGCTATTTTTCTTGCAAATGCCTTGGTATTGCTTTGAAAGCTACATGGGACTATCCAGGACAGCAGAACTGGGATCCATTTCCCTTCCTGCATTGAAATTCATGCGAGGCACAAAGGTTGCTGAGATTTTCCTGCCATCATCACCAGGAGCTGAACAAAAATCACATTAAATTTACTTTACACTTCTGCAGCAGCTGGCAGCCACGTCTTTAAGTGCTTTTCAAGCCTGTGGGCCAAAGAAAAATCAGGATGCTGTCAAGTCAAGGAGCCTTCCCGTTAATTTAACGTGGTTAGCTTTGCCAGTGGGATAGATTTTCCAACGTGCTCAGCTGTTTTATGAGTCTGGCCTCTGCTTTTGGTGTCTGTATTGAGGAGAAACTCCTGAGTGAAATAAATGACCCTGTGGTTTTCTGGGATGCTGGCTCAGGCAGACCCCACCACTGTCCAGAGATCCTGGATGATGCCACCACACAGAGGTCAAGCTCCAAACGACCCCAGGAAACCTCCCAGATTTACAACAACCCTGAAAATACAACAAATTTGCTGTATTTTACCTTGGTCACTTAAAACGAAGTGTATTCCCTTACGGCATATTGGAAAAGGAGGGTAAAGAGAGAGGGAGGATGTAGCACATGCCAAGGAATTGCTTTCCAGAGAGGGGCTGGTGGATTTGGGAGGCTCAGCTCAGCACACCGGGAAGCAACACTTCCTCTGTTGTTCCAAAAGCAAAATGAAAATCAAAATGAAACAACAAAAAAAAGCTGAATTTCCCCCCAAATAGGAAGAGTCTCTCGGGTGGAAAGGGCAGTGGCACGTTTGGACGTCCAGATTCCTTGGGTTTTTAGGCAGTTTCTCTTGCAGCTAGTGCCCTCTTGAGGAAACCTCTCGTCTATTCCATTTTTTACAGGGTTTTTTCCCCCCCCCGCCACAAATGAAATGATCTCCCGGCAGGGAGCAGGAGCAAAGTCAGGGGCTGCGATTCTCCCCAGGCCAAACACAGCCAGCGGTGCCAGGGACCGGCTCACGCCTTCCCAGCTGGACTCACCAGGAAGGAGGATGGCATCGGGATGTGTGATTGTAGCGCCGTGACACTCCCCCCCCCCCCCAGGAGACGAACCCTTCCCAAATCAACGTGTTCCCGGTGGCAATCCAGGATGCTGTGACCCCAGCCCTGGGGAAGGTCTCCCACCGGCATCATCACAAGCTGCCGCCCGCTTTGCTCCCCTCCTCGCCTCCCGAAAACACGGGATAATTGGGAACGGGAGCAAAAGGTGAGGACAGTGCTCCTCTCAGATGTCCGAATGTCAAAGCGACGCTGGCACAGAGCTGGCGGCAACAAAGGGCCGTGGGGATCGATGCGGCTGGCGGGGACGGGAGCGGGATGAGAGGTTGTTTCCCGGGAAAAGTGATGCCTGAGCCGGCGGAGCAGCAGTGCCATCGCCTGGAGCCCACCTCCAAGACGCTGTGCCTTGGGCAAATCCCAAAGCGAGCACAAACACGCGTTCGTTGTGTTTTTTCCACAGCCAAGACCTCTCCCGGAGCACGGGGACTCCACGGCAGAGGGATCAGGATTTTCACCGCACTTCACTTTTTCACCCCTCTAAAGTGTGGAGAACACGTGAATTTCGCATCGAGGTGGTGCAGCTCTTGAGTACAGCTTGGGAAAACTCCCGACACGAAGAATTAATGGTTTGGGGAATGATTTTTAGGGCAGTGCTGGGGATGGAAGATGGTGGGAAGCGCTAGGGTCAGGCTTCGTTCAAGGAATATGGGGCGGAGGATGACGGTGGAAAGCAAATTTGTTGTATCAGAAAGCAAAGTTTCGCAGAAAATGAGCCCCTCGGGTTAACTTTACCCCAAAAATATGAATTTACATCTGTGGCCCTGGTAATTACACAGATTTGGAGACAATCCTGCCATTTCCCATCACTTATTTTGCCTCAAATTGGGCTGCAAACGCATCCAACCCCACTCCAAGCCATAAACACGGCTCCTGAGCCTTATTCTGGGGAAAGACGGGCAGGGCTGGGGGTCCTGGTGCTGGGTGGGACCTCACTGGGGATGAGGAGCCATGGAAAGGCCATGGACGAGGGGTGGTTCCACCTCCAAAATAGCACCTGTGCTGTTAAATGCCATTTTTGCATCTTGTGGGCTCTTTTACAGGATAGAAGCGCAGATACAGATGCTTCGCTGTATATATATCGAATATTTATTGCATATATATATTGCAGGTGTGTCAGGGAAGGTTTAGGCTGGATATTGGGAAAAGGGTGAGCTCTGAACAGGCTCCCCAGGGAATGGGCACATTCCCAAGGCTGCCAGAGCTCCAGGAATGTTCGGACAACGCTCTCAGAGGTGCAGAGGGTGGGATTGCTGGGCTGTCTGTGCAGGGCCAGGGGCTGGATTTGATGATCCTTGTGGGTCCCTTCCAGCTCAGGATATTCCATGAGCTGTCTCCAGCAGCGCTGTTTGCTCTGCAAGCGGGGGACTTTATAGGGAACAAACATAAAGAAACCCAACTGTAAAACTACTTTTAAAACCCACCAGAAACAGGCATAGAGCTGCAAAAACACTTCCTATCCTTTAAGAACATCCCTTATGTACACGCAACGTGCAATAAGGGACGGAGTGTGCCCGTCTCACGCGACAAGTACAGAGAGAAGACTGAAGGCGGATCTCCGTCTTGCACGCCAAACACACGCAGTTCTTTTTGACGACACGGGAATTCTGCTCATTACACAGAAAGAACGGGACTTCAAAGGGCTTTGATCATCGCCGCCCTCACAAACCGCGCGCCGCCCTCAGCCCCTCACGGCCCTTGGCCACGCCCCCGCCCGTGGCCACGCCCCCTCCCAGCTCCGCCCCCCGCGGTCCTCCAGGAGCACAGAGAGGCGGCCGGAAGGTGCTGGGGGGAGGGGGGGGGGGTTTGCTGGCGACGGAAGTGACGTCAGAGAGCGGGCGCCTGATGCGGGCGGGCGGCGCCGTGAGGGGAAGATGCCGGTGGCGGTGATGGCCGAGAGCTCCGTGAGCTTCAGGCGGCTCCTGGAGCAGTGCGAGACGCAGGAGCTGGAGGTGCCGCGGGGCGGGGGAGGCCTGCGTGTGCGCGTGTGAGGTGGGGAGGGTTGAGTGTTTGAACTTACCCCTTGGGCTCGCCAGAGAGCCCGTCAGAAACTCGCAGCCTGCAGATAAATGAGTATTTCCGTATAACTATTCCCGTCGTTTCAGAGGGAGTATGAGGGGGAAGTTTCTGTGTTTCCGTCTTTCTCGTGGCTGAGAAAAGGAAAATACTGATAAGGGAGGTGGAGCTCTGAGCCAGGCTTGGGGAATTACGCTTAGGTCGAGTTTTATTGTGGCAGCTCTCACCGGAAGCTTCCTCCGTGTTGTTTTACATTCTGTTGTTCGCTGGGTGCCCAAGCCTGGCTGCAGGCACTGTCAGGGAAATACGTGGCACTGCCGTGATGGTAAAAGCCCTGCCCAGGTGATATCCACGCATTTCCAGCGCTTTTCTAAACGTGGAGCTCCTGCATCCCACTGCAGTGATGCAAAAGCGGGGCAAACTGTGACTTTTCCTCTTCGTGAACTCCTGTGACCCTGATTTTAGGTATTGCTGCCTTAATTGGCTTCCTGTGAGTGCTTGCTGCCTTGCCTCTTGATAAAAGGCCTGAAGCCTTATCGGAAATCTTTCTAGCTTTTAAATTATTATGGACTTTCAAAACGTTACAGCTTTTCTATCTCTCGTTTGTTTCCTCCTTGTGCCATTTGTGAGCTCTGCTGGGAGTGTGGCCGGGGCCGAAGCTTAGCTTGGGGTTTTTTGGAGGGCCAGAGAAGCTTTACTGTGGTGCAGTGGCCTGAGCTGAAGGTAAATGAAGTCAGGGGTGATTTAATTTCATTTTCAAACCAGCTGCTTGTGAGGAGCTGCAAAGCCAGCAGCTGCCGCTCTCGTGAGCGTAAGAAAAGAGTAATGGAAGATGTAGCCTCGCTTTATTTAATTAAAAATTGCTCAGGCCTCTTCTGTGGTGTGGAAAAAAGAAGAAATCAGTCCCCTTGGAGGGTTCAGTTTACACAAAAGTTGGCTTCCTGCTGTGTTTTGTATCGCACCCCTCTTAAAATCTGTAACCCGAGAATCTGCGCTCGTTTTCAGGCCCCTGGAGGAATCGCCACACCCCTCGTGTATGGGCAGCTTCTGGCTTTGTACCTGTTGCACAATGACATGTGAGTGGCCTGTCTCAATCTGTGACACTGGCTTTGTCACCAGCACGGTAGGAGTGGGTCGTGTGATTAACAAAACGCTGTGTTTACAGAGAAATAATAATAATAACAACAGCATTCCCGGGATTAAGTCTCTTTCACCCCTTGATCTGACAGGAAAACTATTCTCCTTTGCTCGCTCTTCTGTTGAACTGTGGGGAAATTTAGGAATAAAGTTCCTTAAGTAGTGGAACTGGCTCCACTGGGAGGTGTTAAACATTTCAGTGTTTTGTTTTGTAGCTGTTCAGGGCTGCATTTGTTTTGGGTTGGATTTGAGGCTGCTCCCTGTGTTTAAATTCCAGCAGGGTAACTCTGGACTGTCCATGTTAAAAATGAGGGACACTGTTGGCTTGAAGGAGCTAGATCTGCAGGACTGCAGGGAATTTGGTCTTGGGGGTTATTCCGTGTCCCTGTGTGAACTTGGTGCACTAAACTTGGGGTTTTAGTGAGAAATTGCTTTCCCAATCTGATGTTAATTAATTAACAATTAATGAACTGTTTGTCATGTTCCGCCAGTCCAGTGTTGTCTGCTGGAGAGCAGCTCTGTTTTTCTACTTCAGTATCAAATATTCCTTCCTAGAAGGAATATTTTAAAGCACTGAGATTGTTCATTACAGCATCTGAACAAACCTTGTGGTGTCTCTTTGCAGCCTTTGGTGACTGAGAAGTATTTTTAACTTATATTTTTCTTCATTTTTTTAGGAATAACGCACGTTATCTCTGGAAAAGAATCCCTCCTGCTATCAAATCTGTAAGTACTGAGCCAAATTCAACTCAGAAACCTGCTGTGTTTGTTGCACAGCAATGTTCTCTGAAAATCTGGGGGTGGAAATGGGTTGATACATATGGTCAGTGTAGAGAATATTCTTCTGGATTAACACTTCGGGGGTTTTTTTGGTCACAACAGGCAAATGCCGAACTTGGTGCAGTTTGGTCAGTGGGCCAAAGGATCTGGCAGAGGGACTTCCCAGGAATCTACACAGCAATCAGTGCACATCAGTGGTCTGAGACTATCCAGCCAATCATGGAAGCACTCAGAGGTACAAACTGAGCTTGGGTGGGGAGCAGGGAATTGCCTGGAATTATTTCTGTCTGCTCCAACACAAGTAGACAAATGGTTAATTGTGAAAAATCAGAAGCGGTCAGGAAAACTGTTGCCAAGTCTTTGTATCAGGTGTAAATAAAAAGCTCATTACAAAACCTTGTAGCAACAAATAAATTGGCTTTAGTAGGATTTTGTTTCTGTATATTCTTTGACACTGGAATTTCATAAACCGTGTGCTTTGTTCTGTAAGAGCAAAACAGACCATTAATTACCACGTTTTATCAGACTTTTAACCAGTGATTCAGGGAACTTGGCTTGGCATTTCAAAACCTTGTAGCACTTACAAGAAGGTTTTTCTGTGAAATGTGACTTCAGGCAAATGTTTTCTGTCCTCTGTAATGGTAACATGCGAATTCTTGCTGCTAGAGGGCAGTGCAGACTGCTAAAAAGAGGTCTCCTGCAATAACAAATTCTCTGTAGCTTTAGAAACAACCGCTTTTTAGATGCCATTAATTGTTAACTAATCAGATGCAGAGCTTCCTAACGTGTTTTATGTACTGGTGGTAGAGCCCAGGATGCTGCCAGCTGCATTTGGAGGTTCAGTGTGGGCTCTGAGGGGTTTTGTCCTGGCAGAGAACAAGTTGTCGTCTCTTGCTGCTGACTGTGAACTGTGGGAAGGGAGGGGGAACTTCTGAAGTGCCCACTCAAGGCTGGTGGTGATTTTCCAAAGGTGATAGAATTGAGGAAATGTTCTCCGATTTCCCAGCCATGGAGATGAGTCTCTTGTGTCCTGTGTTTCTCTTTCCCTAGATGCAACCAGGAGACGAGCCTTTGGACTGGTTTCCCAGGCTTACACATCCATAGTTGCAGATGATTTTGCAGCCTTTGTTGGCCTTCCTGTAGAAGAAGCTGTGAAAGGTACTTGGCATTATTCCCTGAGTAATTTTTGTACTGATGATGAGATCAGAGAGCTCTAAGTGATGATCACTAAAAATGTACCTACGAATTCTGAATCTGGTAAGTGATTGGGCAGTGATTAGAGAAAAAAAATCTTGGTTCTGGATAGCGCTTTGATTTTTTTAAAGTTACTTGCCACTAGTTATCATTGCTTATTCTCTCCTTGTGTATCTTACAAATGCCCAAATGCCTTTCCAGGTGTGCTAGAACAGGGCTGGCAAGCAGACTTTGCAACTCGCATGGTGATGCCCAAAAAGCCAGGTAGGTGGAGCTGTTACTTCATCAAACATTCAGCATTTTCTAGGAATTAGCTGTTAAGTTTTTAATTACAGCTTTGCACAGGATCCTATTAGATATTTTTGGACACTCATGCTGCTTATAAATGCAGGGCCATGTATAACACGTGGGGAAGTACAACGTCTTGGGTTTGGTTTGGACTTACAAATAGTTTGGATTAAGATGCATCCTCACATACACTTGATTAAACAAAAGCAGACAGGATATGCTGTGATTGCTCCCTCTCTTCCTCCTCTGCTGCTGGCTCTGCCTCAGTGGAACACAAACTGGATGACCTCAAATGACATGGCTCAATATAATAAAGATGAGTAAAAAACAGGTCATCTTGAACCTGAGTTGTTTTTTTTTTCTTCAGGAGAATTAGAACTTCTTTTTAGGCAGGGATTTAGTGAATCTTTGTGTTCTGATGAGCTACAGTTGTTGGTATAATTTCCTTTGCTTTTAAAGTTTAAATCTTCTGGATTCTTCACTTTCATGGTGTTGATAACAGAATATCTGTTCCTGCAGAGCTTGGTCTGCAGAATACTTGGCGCTTTTTTTTTTTTCTTTTTTCTAAAGCTGTACCTGTGGCTGGCTGAGGCAAAAATAAATACTAAGCTATAAAAGCAGGGTGAAACAACTGCTCTTAAACTGCTCTGTGCAGCTCTGGCAGAAGGAGCCAAATTACAGCACATCCAAAAGGGCAAGATCTGCTAGACTCAGAAATGACACTGTTTGTACGGGCAGAGTTTGAGGGTGTTCAGAGCCCGTAAATAAACAGGTGCCAGGTGTTGAAATTTACCCGTAAGGCACAAAGCCAACCAGAGCCCTGAGATTTTTATATGATCAGGTGGGGTGTTTGTGGACTGGTTGCAACACATGCAGAGCTTAAAAAAACTGGGAATTACTTACATGTGGGTTTTTTCCAAAAGTGAGTGCGGGAACTACTGTGCAGGGAAAAGAAAGAGGCAGGAGGCTCTTTTGAAGCAACTACACCTTGGGTATTCTGCTTTTCAGTTATAAAGCAAGGTGTGATGAATAAACAGGTTCAATTTAATTACCTTTTGATCTGTGGTTTGCTGCATAGAACTGTTTAAAACTGTTCCACTGGCCTAATTTCTTACGGTTTTTTTTTTCCAGGTGTGCTGGAAGCTTCCTTTAACAGATTTATTCCTTCATCAGGTATTTTTGTTTATATATGTAATGGATTTAGCTAAACTTGCATTAGCAGTGTCACCAGCACCAGGAATTGAGTCCTAGAGAAGTTAATGTCCTCACTGGCCCCTCCAAATTTAAAAACAACAGCCCACCCCAATCAGGTGCTATGTAAACTTGCTTCTGCGTTTGTCTTCTCACTCCCTCATGGTTTAAGAAGTGCCTGAGATTCCTGAGGTTCCTACTTCTGAAGTCCTGTGTGTTCTGGTGGTCAGATCACCCACTAGATTTGTTTGGGGTCTTCAGAATGGCAGCTTGCAAGGGAAGGAGAAACCAGAGAGCTCCAGGAGCTTTTTTCTCAAGTCAGAATCCTGTCAGCCTTCATTATTCAGACTCCAGTGTGTGCAGAGAAATTCTGGAGGCTGCTGGCAAGTGCAACTTGTTGCAGCAGTTTTTGTGTAACTCTTGGACTACTGAATGGTGCAGATAACAGAAAAATTATGTCAACTGGAGCTGGAGGAGATACAGTTAAGATCTGCCCTCAGAAGGCTGTTGAAAGTCAGATGCATTTAAATTTTTTCCTTTACTGTTGTGATGGATGGTATTGGTGATGGATTTGCATTTTAAATTTCATTAATGATCCATTCATTTTATCTTTATAGAATCTGCTCCAGTCCCACCAATTCCCAATGAACAGCAGTTGGCCAGATTGACTGACTATGTGGCTTTCCTGGAAAATTGATCACCCTGCTCCCGTGTTCAGAACAACTTGGGAATCCTGTGTACTGATAAGTTTTAGATCTAAGGTTTATTTTATTCCGTATCTGTTAAACGTTGCAGCGTCCCCCACTCAAAAGTGTGAAGTATCCAGTGTATGTCAGCCCCATTCCTGTTTTGCCAAAGCCCAGCTAGCAGTGAAACAATCCCTTAACTCCTGCAATATTTATTCAGTAGGCACACAGCATACACAGCAGTATTACATAGTACTTTTTTGTTTGTTTTTGACTCAAAGCAGAGCCTTTTTCAGGTGTGTTAGAAATGGAGAAGAAACAATTCTCTGGTGAGTAGTGCAGTGCTTATCACAGACCTATTGCATGTTGAACTAGAGGACAGAGAGTGGAAGACTGCCATGCCTGTATCTACAGAGAGCAAATATTTTGATGAAAGTGAAAGAAAACAATTTTGCAGTAACTCTTGCAAGTATTTTTGTGGCATATTTATCATTGATTTTTTTTTTCTTGTTCTTTCTGGATTGTTAAATCTTCTTGTTCTGATACGAGAAATTTCACATCGGGTATTTTTATAGTAGAATAATTGTTTAACAAAGACAAATCGACACTTGGAGGAAGTATTTTGACTTTTGGAAGGTTTTTTTGAGTGACATAGGACACCAGATGTTTTCCTGGGTAACCCTACACCTTGAGACCTGTCATGTCTTGCTCTGTTTCAGTACACTGGGCCAGAATCAACAAGAAATAACAATTCTTACCTGTCTTTAAGCTTTCTGGGTTACTTTTGCAGTGACTGGAGAGGAATTTCAAGGTTGGAGTAGGAGCAGAGCCCAGCTGGGCGGAGGGCGATGCATTGTGCTGCAGTGTCAGTTTGAGGAATAATTCTCTCTGTCAGAGCACTGCTCTGTTAATCTTTGAGCTGAGAGTGGATTTTGGAAGCAAACATGAATTCTGTAGCCATTTGTGTTCCGTTGGTAAAAAGGCTGTGGAGTGGTGCTTTGAAGGGCAGTGCACATCTCCATTTACTTCTCCCCCGTCTCTGAAATCCTGTCCAGAGGCTCCACGGAAGCTGGCGAGTGTGCCCTTGTGCTGTGATTGGTATTCCAGTGTGCACTGCCTACTGTACATTCTCTTGGTGAGGGGCTGTTAGCAGGGAGGATTTACAAACTGTGCTCTGCTGCCTTGAGAGCTCCCTTGATATGTAAACACTTTCTCAAAATTATTATTTATTTGAAACCCACCTAAGACTTGGATTGCTAAATTTGTCTTCAGTGATATTAAAGAATATGTTTACACTGACCTTCTGCACTTGACTTTTTAAATTTTCTGCAGAATGCAGATCTGGTTTGGTGAGTTTTTTTAATGAATTCTTACTGGCCTAATTTGGATAGGGCTAGTTAAGGATTATTGCAATATTTTGTGCCTCGACAGCTTTGTGTGCAGCAATTGTATGGTGTTGTATTAAAAAAACCCACTGGTACCCTCCAGATGTCTTGAAATGTTCCTTGGTGTAAGGTATTTGAAGAGCTGAATGAAAATTTCCCTTCTGTGTTTGTATTGTGCATTTCTGCACCTGTTGGTAGCACAGAGCCCTGCTTGGAGAAATGAAAATTAGACATGATTAAAGGATTATTATGTACCCAATGAATGGTAATAGGAGAGGAGCAATGTGGACACTGGTAATCTGTGTCTGTCTCAAATCTAGTATCAAATCTGTGTCAAATACAGTAAGTTTGACTGCCCTGTTCTAACAAGTTGATAACTTTGGGATTTCTGGTCCGCTGTAAAATTGAAGCTGGCTTTTAGTTTTGGGTGACGCATTAACTCATACCTTGCCTTGAGTACTGTGTTCCCAGCCACACTTCTTGCCTTGTGCAGATTTGGAATCCAAGCTGTTTCACGTGGATTTCATTCTCATTGCCCTTATCCTGGTTTTTGGTTCACAAATACCTGTCTTCAGATGAGCAGCTTTGTGCTTCCCTATACAGAGCCCTACCTTGGGAAACACTGTGTGAATTATATCCTAAAGTGACATCCTCAGGCATTTGAATCCTTACCTGGCCTGCACTAACCCTGTGCTTTCAGCTGAGCAAAGAGGAAGTATTTATTTTTGTGCTTGTATTTGCTGTTTTAATTGAAGCAATTGGTGTGGGTTTTGGAGTTCTTCCCAGTGCTGAGTGGGAGGACCTTTGAGTTAAGAAACCATTAGGAATTCAGTTGGGAACAGAGGTTCGTGAAGGATTTGGAAAAAAGGAAATTTCAGTTTCAGTTTTCCATTTCATCTGCATCCCACATGTAATGGCACATTGTTTCTTGGCATTTTATTATCTTCTCCTATATGGGTCAGCAATGCTCATTCACCCACAGTTCCAGTCTCTGCAGGGAAAGCTACTCGAGCTCCAAGGTGGTTAAAACAGGAGAAGCTGGGCGAGGAAGCAGGACAGTTGAGTATCCCTGTTGAAGATCCACATGGAAACCTTCTGTGGGCTTAAATAACAAATCCCGGCAGACCTTCCAGTATCTCGTCAGAGGTGCCAGTAATACAGTAAAGAAAATGAAAGCAGAATGCACATGTAGAAAAGTCTCAGCAGGCACTGCAGAACAGTTCAGGTGTTGCTGTACGTCTGTGCTTCAGCCTGGGGTATGTGCAAGAAAACCTGTGTAAGACAGTAGGGGACTTCTGGAAGAAGTTCTTGGGTGAGTGGTTGGTTCTCTCTGTGTCCTACCCTGCAGCGGTTGGCTGGACCATCACCCAGACAGCTCGTTGGTGTGTTCTTCTCCTAGGAAGGACTATCTGGGCTGGCTGGCTTGGCAAAAAGCCAAACAATCCCCAAAAAAACCCAAAAGACAACAACCTTTTGCCTCTGTTTAGTGTCAATTTTTTGCGATTGATTCTTTACGGACCATGTGAAGGCAAATGAGTTGCTGGTTTGAGACGGGAAGCAGATTTCCAAATAATTTATGTTCTTGGGTCATGCTAATTAACTTGGGAAGTTTGTAACTTTATTTTTAACTACTTGTGTTGAGCAATGGGAAGTAATGTGTATTCCTGGTTTCCTGAATTTAGGATTATTAAACGTCAGATGCTTCTATGCCTCCACAGCAAAGAACCTCAGCTTTGAGATGCCCAGGCAGTGTGGCACAACTGGGTGTAAACAAAGTCAGAGAACAGGTTAAGCTTTAGGAATCAAGATGCTCCCAATCAATTCCAAAGCGGGAAATGTGGATACATCTCTCTTGAATGTGTTCTCATGTAATCAAAGTACAAGACTGGGAAGGAAGGGAGGTTTTTAGCAGTAGGAGCCCAATTTGGGTATGCCATGTGAGCCTTTTGTTACACAAGGATAAATGACAGAAACAAACAGTGCTGAATCCTGACCAGCATCTTACTTAGTGTTGTGTTGTAACCTCAAAGCTGAGGTTGGTGTAAATGTATGCAATGAGAATCCACATGACATGACAAGACTGGTAGATCAGTGACTGCACCAAGACCTGGATCTGGCCTCTGATCCACAAGGGAGGACACACTCGTGTAGGTGTTTAAGATCTGATGGATATTTGAGGTATGAAACACATTTTATTGTTTTTCAGCCTGTGTGTGGCAGAACATACCAGCTCTGAGAGTGGTCCTCAGCTTTACAAACTCAGAGTAGGATGATGACGACACACTCTGTTTTCCTATGCTAATTGTGATCTGTGTTTAGACTGAGTTTATGAATAAACATCTGGAACTTAAGTACCACATAAGAGGAAAGTCTCGCTCCATAACTCAAACCTGCAGCAAACAAAGGGAACAGTATTTAGTTCAAATATTTTACTGAGTTCCCATTTGTGTGTTGCCCTTTAAGCCTGGCACTGCAGCTGATACAGGGTAAATGAAGTACTCACCCTGCCTTGCTCTTAAAAGAGTTAATACTTGGAATCAACTGTAACTTTGGTATTTATATTTTTCAAAAATTAGTTGGCTGCATAAATATTAATTGCTCCCAGGTATTTAATGCTTCACGCTGCTTCTGTGGTAAATCACTACAGCAAATGGGTTCAGCCTTGATCTGATGGAGCAGCAGAACTGAAGAAGCAGCAGGTGCTGAGTAAAAGTAGGGACTCCTGTGGCTGACGTTCAGGGGTGGAGGGAAGCACTTTGTTGTGTGCAGAGGACATGGCCCGGTTCACAAGCTCAGGCTTTGCTGCTACAGGATCCTGCTTTGCTCTTGCTGGAGGCCATTCCCTACCAATGCATGGCCCTCCATTGTTCCTGCATCACGTCTGCTGGACCTGTGGCAACAAGTGTGTTCCATGTCCATGTGACAGCAGGAAAGGACGGGACATGTGTGCTTCCAGGGCCTGTCTTGGCTGCTGCTTCAGGGTGCTGGCACCATCATCAGAGACACAGAACAGCTTCTCCTCCCAGAGCTGTCCCAATCCTCTGCACTTCCCCAGGTGTCTCCCTTGGAGTTCCCTGGGGACTCTCCCTGTTTATGGCCGTCCACTGCCCTGCTCAGCAGGGATGCAGTTGTGTTTGGACGGGAGCTGCCACAGCCAGACACGCAGCAACTGCAATGTTGAATATCAGAGGCTGAGCCGATTCTTTCATTTCCAGAATGCAAGAAAGACAGAAAAGCACAAGGAAACTCAGCAGCTGAAGCTGTTCTGGTGCTACTGCTAATCCCTTCCAGGAAAATATTCATTCCAGGAAGGAGCAACATCTCGTGTCAGATACCAAGTGCTGCCCCCAGTCACTCCAGGTGCTCCTGCCAACAGCCCCCTGCAGGAAGGAGCACAGACCCCAGTGCACCTTGGCTTTGGCTGCCCTCTGGCACAGAAGCCCCCCGGGGGCACAGGTCTCTGGGGCAGGAGACGGGCACCAGCGCTGTCAGGGCTCGGGGGGTGGCAGGTCTGCTTCGGAGGGGACTCTGCCACACCTGCTGATTCCAGCGCTCCCCGGGCCCCAGGAGCCAGAGCAGCATTCGTGCCCTGGCCCACACGTTCCTTGTCTGTGTCACAGCCCCGGCTTTAGGATGGCCACCGGCCGGGACGTGTCCCAAGGAGGCCGTGCCAGCTTCTGTGGAAGACCCCGAGCCCTTCCCGCGGTGGCTGCGGCGGCAGCCGTGGGGGCTCCTGGTGCTGCCCCGAGCCCGCAGAGCAGGGGAGCGCTTGCTTATGGCTGGAGCCGATGCTAAAGTTCCTGTCGGGCTGCCTTAGACACTTGGGACAAGGGATTCCTTCCAACCTGGGCCACTTGGGCTGGGCTGGGGGCGGCCCCAGGGCAGGTGGCAGTGTGTGCAAGGGCCCTTTGTGACACGGTGCAGCATGGTCACCGTGGGGTGGAACGGGACAGGGTGTCCCAGGGCCCTTTGTGACACGTGCTGACATCGGGGCTGGCGGCGACGCGGCCACGCCACAGTGCTCGGAGCACGCGACGGGACAGGACGGGACAGAGCGGTGCCGTGAGGAGCCTCCGCACAGCGCACGCTTTCCTTGCCGACCCGGAGCTTTTCCGAAGCGTTATTCCTGCAGGTGACCTCGAGGCCAGACCACGGGACTTGGTGACCTGTGGCCTTCCCGAGGCTTCTCTGCAGGTGCCCTCGAGGGCAGACCGTGGGATTTGGTGCCCCAGAGCTTTTCTGAGGCACCTCCCATCCCTGTGGCCGGTGCCCTCGAGGCAAGACCGTGGGACTTGGTGACCACAATCCTTGACGAGGAGTCTCCTGTCCTTGTGGCAGGAGCCCTCGAGACCAGAGGGCAGGACTTGCTGTCTTGTGGCCTTCTCTGTTGCTGGTGCCTTGAAGGAACAACTTCAGCACTTGCTGACTTGGAGCTTTTCCAAGGACTCTCTCCTGCAAGTAGCCTTAAATCCAATCAAGGTCATGGAGCAGAGACCCCCACGTGTGCCCAAGCTGGCCTGGGTGGAGGAGGAGGAAGAAGGCCCTGGAGCTGCCCCAGAAGAGCAGCCTGCAGAGGTGGAGCAGTTCCAGCTGCCGCAGGAGGGTGGGTGACAGAGCTGGGCGCCAGGGCTGCTGCCTGCAGACAGCTTGGCCCAATCCCGTCTCATGCCATCCCGTGCCATTCCATCCCCTGGGAACATGCCCATGGATAGAACGGAAGAGGGGCTGGGCCAGGCCCCCCGCAGCAGCCGTGCTCCATCCCCTGGCTATCCTGGAGCTGTCCCTGTCTGGGCAGCGCAGGGCTGGGCTGCGTTCTCCGGCCTCTCCTGCAGCCCCTCAGCTCTGGCTGCGCCTGCTCTTTGCCAGATGCAGCCCTGGACCGAACACAAGAGCAGGACGGTGCCCACGGCTGCTTCCGCAGAACAGCGCAGGTACCTGCAGCCATCCCCACCTGGGCTGGGCCTGCTGTCGCTGCTCAGCCGAGCACCGCCCTTGGAGCACCCCATGGAACATCCCTCTCCTCCCTGTCCTTTGTTCTCCTGCTGGTGACTTGCAAATTCATCGAGTGCGTTTGGCAGGAAGAGACCAGCATCGTGGGCACTGGGTCCATGGAAAACTGTGACGTCTACAGCACCGACACCAGTGCTGCCATGCTGGATTTGCTTGAGGGAGAGAGTGTTTCCAGTCTAGAGCAAGTAAGTAGCCTGTGGCCAGGGTTCAATTCCCCCAGGAGTCAGGTGGCTTCCCAAGCTGTGCCCGCTGGTGACTCACTTTAAGCCTTTGTGGCCATCGCAGTGTAGTGGGAAGGGCAGCACTTCTCTGGGGAAGCCGGGGACATTACTCCCTCTGGCAGCTTTCCAACTCTCCCCGTGCCTTCTCCAGGTGCCCGCCATGGTCAGGGACATCCACCAGTGGCTCATGGCCAATGAGTCTGATGAGCAGAGTCTGGACAGGACCCTGCTGGAGCTGGCTGAGGCACACCCAGCCGATGTGGGGATAACTCTGCTGCGTGTGGCCCCATCATGTGACAGGTATGGGGCCCACCTGCCCACAGGGCTCACCAGCCCATCACCCTGCGGAGCCTGTCCCAGGTGTCTGACAAACAGAGAGTCCAGGGCCCTCTGGCTCCTCCATTTCCCAGCCCTGGCATGCCAGCCCCCGAGCCTGCTTCCATGCTCCCTCCCTCAGGCTCCCTCAGGCGCCAGTTCCTACAGGGATGGGCTGCCTGGGTGCTGCCGGCGAGGGGCGGTGGGCAGAGGCAGGGCTGGCAGCCAGCTCAGGTCCCCGCTGCTGCCCAGGCCACGGTGCTGTGGCCGAGACCGCCCCTGAGACAGAGCTCTGACCCCACAGAGCTGCTACGACCATGTGGAAGACACTCATGTCCTCGCCCATGACTGCGGAGCCGGTGCTGCTGCTGCTCCTCGATGTGCTGGGGAGCTGGCCAGAGCACAGCACACGCACCTCCGACGGGGACAACACAGATGTCTTTGCCCTGGCTGTGAGTTTCTGGAACTGGCCTTTGCTCGCCCCCAGGTCGCTGCTCCAGCAGCTCCCCATCCTCCTTCGCCCACTGCGTCTCCCTGCCTCAGGCGCTGGGCTGAAACCTGGGCTAGGGGCAGGTTCAGGGGCACCAGGCCCGGTGCTCCCTCTGCGTCTCCCCTGGCCTCCCCTTCCACGCTCAGGCCCTGCCACATGGACGCCTCAGCAGTGAGCGCTGTCTCGAGGTGGTTTGGCCTTTGCAGGCAACTGTGGTGATGTGGAAGATCCTCCAGGTGCCCTGTGTCCCACAGGCAGTCACAGTGTATTTGCCCTGCCTCTTTGTGCATCTGCTCTTCCAAGTGTTCTTCAGCACAGGGGAGATGCCAGAGGAGGTTGATGACTTGTGGAGAGTATGCCGGAAGGAACATGGCCTTGTCACCAACCCCAGCAGGTGCTCCATGCCAGTCCTCCTGTCCCTGCCATGTCCCCGGGGCAGGAGCCAGTGCCCACAACATGACCTGGGCTTTGCTCTGCACACAGGTTTGCAGTGCAGACCCTGAGGGCCCTGCTCTGCCTGGAGTATGAGGATATGGTGACAGCAATGGATCGCAAGCGTGGCTGGGATGCGCTGCTCTGTGCTGACACCCAGCACGATGCAGTGGCTCTGCTGGCCAGGTGAGACCCCCTACTCCCCGCTGCCCTTGGCATTTGTGCCCTGTGCCCGGGGTGCTCCTCACAGTCCCCGTGGTCAAGGGCCAGAGGGCCTCATCACTGGGCGACGGCTGAGCTGACCAGGAAAGGCCAGGAGAGGAGGGTGCCCAGGAGCAGCCGCCTCCCAAAGGGCCCAGGTCCCCTTGCGAGGTGGTAGAGAAAGACCAGACCTGTGTGAGTCTGTCCTGGGAGAAGTTTGCCCACCTGGGTCAGGGTCTTGGTTCCTTTTTTGCCCTTCCAGGGAGGTGTCCTGTGTCTCCATACCCTTGTGTTCTGGGATCGCGCTCCACCTGCTCGGGCTGCTCAGCGCAGAAGAGCCACGCTGGGATCTGCCTGCCCTGGCGTTCCTTGTGGAGGTGAGCCTGACGGCCAGCGCTGCCTCGCTGAGCTGCCTCCCAGCTCTCTGCCCTCTCGCAGCCGCAGCTGCCTGGGACGGTGCCCGCGCCCTGCGCTGCTGTCTGGGCCCAGCCCTGGGCGGTTCTGGGCTCCTGCTGGGCGGCTCCCCTGTCACTGCCCTGTGCCTTTCAGGTCCTCGAGTGCCTGGACTTGAGGGAATGTGGTGACAGTGTTGTGGAGATCTCATCAAAATACCTGCAGAGTGAGCGCAGACAGATGCGTCACCTGGCACTCAGGGCCCTCCTCGTGCTCAGGGACGATCCCTCAGTGGTGAGAAGGGGGCAGCGGCTGAAGCTGCGCTGGCACCGTGGGGCTGGGGAATGCAGTCCCTTGGGCTTGGCTGGGCTTTGGGCGCTGAGGCAGCTGCTCCCAGCTCTCCTGCCTCCCGGCTCAGCTGCCCGAGTGCTTCGGGAGAGGCCTTTGGCCACTGGGCCCTGCGGCAGCAGGGTGAGGCTGCATAGCCTTGTGTTCCACACAGGCCGAAAGAACGTGGAGCCTGACTGAAAGCCTTGTGAAGCTCCTGTGGGACACAGATGGAGAGATAGTTGGGATGACACTCGTTGTACTAGGCTTTTTATTCTTGGACAAAGACATCCTGGTATCAAGCCCCATCGCCCTGCAGCTGGCTGAGGCGCTCCTGCCACTCTTTGACAACGTAAGGCTCGGTGTCCTCAGCCACGGCCACTGGGTGCCTCCCGGACACTTTGTGCCCTGGGGATTTCCAGGCCTGTGCCCTGGTGGGCCCGGAGCAGCTGATGCTGAGGTCTTTTTTTCTTCCTTTCTCACAGGATGATAACCAGGTTCAGCGGCTCTCCATGATTCTCTTCCGAGAAATGATGGATTTTTTAGCGGAAGAGGGAGAAAAGCTTGTGCAATGGAGCCTGCTCCCACTCTTCTTCCGCTGCCATGATGAGAACCGGCATGTGGCATGGGTGAGGACTCATGGGCTGCCGGGGGCCCCCTGGGAGGGGGCTCGGCTGCCTCCTGCCCTGGTGCCACACGGGCTGCAGCCTCCTCCTGGCCTTGGCACAGGGACGCGGGTCCTGTGCCCTGGGCTGTGGTGCCATCTCTGGGTCTCTGCTGCTCTCCAGGCCTCTTGGGTAACGCTGCTTCGTGCGACTGAGTTCCTGAAGAGGAGAGATCTCACAAAGCGCGTGGAGAAACAGAAACTGTGGATGTTCGCCAAGTGCCTGGTAAGGATGGCCTGGAAGCCCAAGTCACAGCCTGGAGAAGCCCCCTGCTCGTCGTGCTCAGTGTGTGGGGCTGGCAGCTGTGCCCCTGCCCACTGCTGCACCCAGGGGTGCCAGCCTGCACCCCACACGCTGCTCCCTTCCCGGGGCCGCACAGGCTCTTCTCCAGGCTCCTCTGGCCCCGAGCCGGGTGCCCATGGAGCCCGGAGCGGCTGCTGGCCGGGCCTCGGGGCCGTGCGGGCAGGGGAGGCCAGGGCTGGGCGCAGGGAGGGCCCGGCCAAGGGGCTGAGCCCGCGCCAACCCTTCCCTCCTGGCGCTCTCTGCAGCTGGCAGTGGACAGGAGCCGAGTGACCGAGTACGTGCGCCGGGCCCTGCCGTACCTGTACAGCCCACAGGAGTCCCTGCGAGAGGCGGCCGTCGGGTTCATCGGTGAGCCACGAGCCCGGGGCCCCTCCCCGCCCCGCCGCAGCTCGGCCCCAGCCCCGGCTGCTGCCCCGGCAGCGGGATCCGGGCCCGGGGCCGTGGAGCCCCGCCTGCCCTCGGGGCCGCTGCCGCCCTCCCGCAGCCGTGCCCTCGGGCGTCAGGATGCGGCAAGGGCCCGGGCTGAGCCCTGCCGGGGGAGGAGAGCGTGTGGCCACGGGGCTGGCAGCGCCGCTGCGAGGGAGCTGTGCCGCTGGGGCCGTGACCTCCTCTGTGTTCCCAGTGATCGCCGGGCAGAGCTTGACAAGACAGCAGGGAGCGTTCGGGCTCATCTGTCAAGGTGAGTGAGGGCAGCGGGCTGTCAGCGGGGGCTGGCGGGGGGAGCCGCAATCCCTGCCCCGGCTGCGGAGGGCTCTGCTCCCTGTGCAGACGAGGGGCGGTGTGCACAGAGCACAGAGAGCTTTCAGGGGCACGTGGGGGATTCGTGGCCAGCACCTTCGGGCTGATCCCGTTGGTCCCTCCTCCCTCCTGGCCATGGCAAGAGCGGGCTGGGATGGCCCTGGCAGGGGGCTCTCCTCGGGTCCCTGCAGATCCGGGATCTGACTGTGGCTCTGTTCCTCTCTGTCCCAGCCCTTGAAGATACGGCAGAGGACATCAGCCTCGCCATTGGAAGCCTGGCACAAGAAACGTCGCAGTTCCTCAGGGCGCTAGAGAGGGCTCCAGTCTCCATCTCTCGGAAGCTGCGAAATCAGCTCCGCAGCGCATGGAAGGCACGGCCTCGTCTCTGGGGCCGTGGCTGGCTGTTCTGTTGGAGCCCTGCAGAGAGCTGAGCTGTCTGCTCTTCTCTTCTGGGGCCACCTGAGCCAGCGGGGATTCTTCTGTTCTTCAGGATTGCTCCTCTCTTCTTTTCATTTTTCTTTAGTATGTAAATATAGAATGTGTTATAATACACAGACTCCCAGGAGCTTTCTTTTGGTGCCCAGTGTCTGCAGGGCACAGGGGAAGAGGGGAAAAAGGGTGCTTGTGCTCAGCAAGTCCCCTGGGAGTGCAGCATGGAAGGGAAAATGGCCATAAGCCCTTTGGCCTTTGGTGGTTGTGCTGAAGCCTTAGCGCTGCCGACAAAGCGGGTGGGCAGGGGCAAGGGCTGCAGGGATCCCTGCGAGGCTGGTGCCTGGAGATGGCCCCAAGCCCTGTCCCGGGCAGGAGCCGCCATCTGTGTCCTCCTCCCCATGTGTTGCTGTCTGGATTGCTGAGGGCTCCGAGGTGCCTCTTGCTCCGGCTCCTCTGGAGCTCCCTCGGGGCTGTGCCGCTGCCGGGCAGCTTGGCCGGGCTGGGGGAGAGCCTGAGGGGCCGGGGCGGTGGGAGGCCGTGAAGGGATGAGGTGCTGTGGAGTCCCTGACGGGACAAGGCAGTGGGAAGGCACGAGGGGCATGTGTGAGGGGGTGGGTGGCAGGAGGCTCCGAGGGGACAGGAGGCCGGGGTGGTGGGAAGGCCTGAGGAATTGGGGGTCAGAGGCCCCCAGGCAGCCGCCTCGTTCCTGCCGCCCGGCTGCTCTGGCGCTTTCCCAAAGCGTCTCCCAGGCCTGCGGCAGAAGCCCTGGAGGCCGGGCCTCGGCAGGAGGGTGGGGGCAGCCCCGAGGTGCTGAGGCTGGGCTGGCTGCGGACAAGGAGGGCAAGGCTCCCCTGCTGGGGCACGGGACAAAGTAGCGGGAAGTCAGATAACCGGAGATTTTACCCTCAAAATGTTCTTTCTGTCCCCTAAAATTTACCTCAGGTTTTGTCACAACATTTTCTCTGTGTTCTCTACAAATTACCTTAGACTTTGCCTCAAAAGCAATTTTGTTCCCTAGAGATCACCTCAAATTTTCCCAACAAAACGTCCACCACGTGTGCTCCACGGATAAGCTCCAATTTCTTTCTCCCAGTGCAGTGATTGCCTCAACTTTAACCCCCAAATATTCATCCCGTTCCCTGCAGGTGACACCAGGTCATTCCAGCATTCCTCCGCTATGAAGCTCTCTCCCTCTAAGTTACTTCAGGTTTACCTCCCACAAACTGAACCACCCCTAGTCCTGTGACAACACTTCCCCATCGCCCTCTGTGTGGCTCAGGGCAGGGCTGCCCCAGAGCCTCTCCCACACCGCTTATGGAAGCCTCGCCGAGAGGGGTGGACACAGCGCGTTCGAGTTCCCGCCCCGCGGCTGAGGGGACGGTGGGGCAGGAAACGCCCCCCTTCGGCACGGAGGAGGCGGCGGCGCAGCGGGGACCCGCCCACCCCTCCCGTGTCCCTCAGGGCGCGCCCGCGTCCCTTCAGCGGCCCTCGTGGACCTTCAGCGACCGGCACGGCCGCTCAGCGACACGCGGCATGCCCGTCTCCCCCTACAGTGACCCTCACGTTCCCTCAGTGACCCCGACGTACCCTCAGGAACGTGCCAGACACCCGCATCCCCTCGGTGACCCCCACGTCACCTCAGTGGCATGCAGGGCACCGGCACGCCCTTCAGAGACCTTTGTGACACCTTTAGTATTTCTATTTTCAAAAATTGGTTGGCTGCAGAAATATTAATTGCTCCCAGGTATTTAATGCTTCACGCTGCTTCTGTGGTAAATCACTACAGCAAATGGGTTCAGCCTTGATCTCATGGAGCAGCAGAACTGAAGAAGCAGCAGGTGCTGAGTAAAAGTAGGGACTCCTGTGGCTGACGTTCAGGGGTAGAGGGAAGCACTTTGTTGTGTGCAGAGGACATGGCCCGGTTCACAAGCTCAGGCTTTGCTGCTACAGGATCCTGCTTTGCTCTTGCTGGAGGCCATTCCCTACCAATGCATGGCCCTCCATTGTTCCTGCATCACGTCTGCTGGACCTGTGGCAACAAGTGTGTTCCATGTCCATGTGACAGCAGGAAAGGACGGGACATGTGTGCTTCCAGGGCCTGTCTTGGCTGCTGCTTCAGGGTGCTGGCACCATCATCAGAGACACAGAACAGCTTCTCCTCCCAGAGCTGTCCCGATCCTCTGCACTTCCCCAGGTGTCTCCCTTGGAGTTCCCTGGGGACTCTCCCTGTTTGTGGCCGTCCACTGCCCTGCTCAGCAGGGATGCAGTTGTGTTTGGACGGGAGCTGCCACAGCCAGACACGCAGCAACTGCAATGTTGAATATCAGAGGCTGGGCCAATTCTTTCGTTTCCAGAATGCAAGAAAGACAGAAAAGCACAAGGAAACTCAGCAGCTGAAGCTGTTCTGGTGCTACTGCTAATCCCTTCAGGAAAAAATTCATTCCAGGAAGGAGCAACATCTCGTGTCAGATACCAAAGTGCTGCCCGCAGTCACTCCAGGTGCTCCTGCCAACAGCCCCCTGCAGGAAGGAGCACAGACCCCAGTGCACCTTGGCTTTGGCTGCCCTCTGGCACAGAAGCCCCCCGGGGGCACAGGTCTCTGGGGCAGGAGACGGGCACCAGCGCTGTCAGGGCTCGGGGGGTGGCAGGTCTGCTTCGGAGGGGACTCTGCCACACCTGCTGATTCCAGCGCTCCCCGGGCCCCAGGAGCCAGAGCAGCATTCGTGCCCTGGCCCACACGTTCCTTGTCTGTGTCACAGCCCCGGCTTTAGGATGGCCACCGGCCGGGACGTGTCCCAAGGAGGCCGTGCCAGCTTCTGTGGAAGACCCCGAGCCCTTCCCGCGGCGGCTGCGGCGGCAGCCGTGGGGGCTCCTGGTGCTGCCCCGAGCCCGCAGAGCAGGGGAGCGCTTGCTTATGGCTGGAGCCGATGCTAAAGTTCCTGTCGGGCTGCCTTAGACACTTGGGACAAGGGATTCCTTCCAACCTGGGCCACTTGGGCTGGGCTGGGGGCGGCCCCAGGGCAGGTGGCAGTGTGTGCAAGGGCCCTTTGTGACACGGTGCAGCATGGTCACCGTGGGGTGGAACGGGACAGGGTGTCCCAGGGCGCTGGGACGGTGCCCGTGCCCTGCGCTGCTGCCTGGGCCCAGCCCTGGGCGCTTCCGGGCTCCTGCCGGCCAGCTCCCCTGTCACTGCCCTGTGCCTTTCAGGCCCTCAAGTGCCTGGACTTGAGGGAATGTGGTGACAGCGTCCTGGAGATCATGTCACGGTGCCTGCAGAGCGAGTGCAGGCCGAGATGTCGCCTGGCACTCAGAGGCCTCGTGGTGCTCACCAAAGATCCCGCGAACAAGGAAACAGTGCGGCCAGCAGCGAGCCCGGAAGCAGCGCTGCCGTGGGAAAACCCGGAAGCCGCGGAGCACGGGTCGGCAACGGTGCCGAGTGCGGCCGGGGAGCGAGAAACAGCAGTGGAAGCGGCGACCGCGCCGAACGCAGCCGCGGTGCGAGAGACAAGCGCAGCGCCGAGCGCGGCTGTAGCCCCAGAGACGGCGGCAGCAGTTCCAGTATCAGCTGGGTCGAACTGGCCAAGACGGCACCCTGTAAAGAAGCTGCTGTCCAAACTGCAGCACAGCCAATTGCAGTCTGTCCTGTCTGTTCTGCCTCTAGCGAACTTAGCCAAAGTGCCCCTCTCTGTCCATTTCTGTTCACTCCCAGCACCTCAGAGTTGCCTTTGCCTGATAACTCATTGTCAGGCAGTGAGGCAGATGAGGTGCTGGCCCCAGGTCGTCAGGCGGCTGTAGCCGCACGGTGAAGGAAAAGGCTGCGCCAGTCTCACCCCTGGACCTTTCAGAACTGCACAGCACAGTAACAGTGCATCCGACCCACTACAGTCGCTTCTTAGAGTCAGTTAAGATGCGAGCATTGGAGGAGGGTGACTGGAGGTTATTGGAAACACTTGGAATGCCAAATAGATCTGAGGATTCTGGGGGTAACCGGGGAGCTGTTACACTTCATCCACAGGCTGTGCCAGAAGTTCAGGATGGTAGGGATTCCCCAAAAGGAGAGATCCAAGCTTTCCCAGTGTATAAGGCTCTCCCAAATTCAGGTGAGCATGACAAGCATGAGGTAATTGCTTGGAAAGTTGCCCAGGATCTCCAATCCAAGGTGGCACAATATGGGCTAGGTTCTGCTGAGGTTATGCAGATAATAAGGGTGATAAATACAGACTTGCTTTCTCCATTTGATATCAGACACTTAGGTCAAATTCTATTTCAACCTGTACAATTTACAGTTTTTGAGAAAACCTGGAGAAAGCTGGCCAACAAGGCTGCATTAGGGAATATGCAGCTCCCTGCTGCCGATCCTAGACGGACAGCGGGAATGGATGCTTTGATGGGGACTGGTCCCTTCTCTGATCCCAGTCTACAGGGTACCTTGTCCTCTAGCGTCCTGCAGCGAGCTCAACAGGTCAGCATGGCTGCCCTGTTGAAAACCATAGAGTTGTCAGCACCCAGAAAGCGATATACTGAAATAGTTTAAGGGAAATCAGAGTCATTCCTCTCCTTTGTAGAGAAAGTTGCTGCTTCTCTCGAGAAGCAGGTTGAGGATGACGGGTTAAGGCAGTTGTTGTTAAGGCAGTTAGTGAGAGATAACGCAAACGAGGAGTGCAGAAAAATCATAGATGCCTTACCAGGGGATCCTGAGGTAACAGACATGGTCAAAGCCTGCGCTAAGGTGGGATCTGGGAACCAGAAAAGGCCTGCTTTGGCTGCGTTCCTGCAGCCTGTTCACGCATCTTCTGGTCGTGAACCAAAACAACCAAAACAGGCAAAAAAACTGAAGTGGCCTAAGCTGAGCCAAAAAGAGAACACACTGATCCCCCAGTGCAAGAGGTGTGGCAGGCCAGGGCATTGCTCGGACTATTGTAGATCCCTGACTCATGCCGATGGTTGGCCATTGTCGGAAACTTCCTCCGGGGTGCAAGGAGGGGGAATTGCTCTCCGATGCCGTCGCTCCCCCAGAGAGTGGCACAGGTACAGGCACAGGCCTACTCAGTCACCCTAGAGATGGCACCCAGGGATCAAATGTTGGGGAAGATGAAACAGGAAAGCCTTATAAATATGATTGCTTGACAAAAGATTTTGGGAATATGAAAACTACAGGCAACATCGAAATGAAAGCCACTTTCGAAATACCAAGTCTTAGTTACTGAACAACTGGAAGACAATGGTATGGCCGACTGAAGGTAATCCCCTCTTGATTGAACAATACCCTCTGCTTGCAAGCAGGTCCAAGGGTCAGAGCAGACCCTACTAGCTCAGCAGAAGGGGTCCAAAGAGTAGTTTTTAGAAGTTAAGATGTAACACTCTATGGTAATATAAGAACTCTTATAGGCTGTATGTAAATGCTATAGGATTTGTATCTTGTATTAGATTGGTTAGTGACAATTAGAATATTCAGTACAGAAGATGATTTATTGTATTGTAACCAGGACTTCAGACAATTCCACTCTTACTCTTGCTCTTACACTCTCTCTCTCTCTCTCACCCGCTTACTCTCTTGCTCTCTTGGGCCTGCTCAGAGCTGAGTCTGGCAGCTCTGAGCAGTGCCCCTATACCCACGCCCTTTGCAATAAACCGCCTGTGTCCCAAGATCAGACTATAGAGATCTCTCGTCTCCGTCACCGACCGTCCCGACCGAACCCACCTGTAACCTACAGTCTGGCGCCCACCGTGATTGCCGAACCCACACCCAGCACCTACAGTCTGGCGCCCATCGTGATTGCCGAACCCACACCCAGAACCTGCAGTCTGGCGCACAACGTGAATGAACGCCCGGTTCAGCTTTCTCCATCTGTGGGAGACTTCTCCATGGACGGTAACTAAAAGACCAGTTATAGCCACCTAGAACGTGTCGTGAGCACGGCATACCGTTGCTGCGCATCGTAGTAGCTGGAGCTCTATAATTCTGCTGAGGCAGCCTTCGAGCACGGGGATTACCTGGAGCTCTTGGAGGGAATTGCCTGGCAGTCCTCGAGCACGGGCGGCCACTGCTGCAGAGCGGCTACCTGGAGCTCTTTGAGGAAGTCTGCCGTATCACCCCTTGAGCACGGACACGCTGCTAAGCAGTGCTGACTGGAGCTCTGCGGAGGGAACCCTGCCGCACGCCCCGAGCACAGGCGAGTAGTGCTCAGCACCGCCCGCGCTGGAGTTCTCAGTGCGGACCCACCCGTGAGGTCCTGAGCACGGAAAGCCGTTGCCAAGCGACGCCTGAAACCGGAGCTCTGGGAAAGGACCTAAAAGCGGCGTCCTGAGTGCTGAGTGGAGTGCCTGGCCAGCCCCCCACGACAGACATCTGACTAAGGACGCTGCTCCTGCGACATCATCTAAGTGAGTATCATACTGGTCTAAAAAATGGGACAAACCCACTCTGCCCATGACAGAGATCTCTATAAGCAACTTAAGCATTCACTTATAAGCTCTGGTCCAAGTCAGTTGCCTAAACAGGAGCTAAAAAATATTTTAGAATGGACTCGAGTTAATTTCCCAAATGCTGACCGTTCAGCCGTCTTTACAAGAGACTTTTGGGACACAGTTGGAGTTAAGCTCTTTAATAATATCTCCTACCGGGATATGGCTGCCGCGCAGCTGCTCCCAGCTTGCAGAGCGCTGGTAGAGCTGTTTGCTGCGAAGGCGCCGCCCGCAGCAGTCACCCCGCCAAGCCCGGCTCCTGCTGCGAGCCCGCCCCTTGCTGCCGCAAGCCCTGCTCCTGCCGCGAGCCCGCCCCTTGCCGCCGCGAGCCCGCAGCGGAGCACAGCCCCCACCCCTCCGCCGGACCCCGCGGCTCCGGTACCCGTGGTCCGCCTGACTCGCGCCGCCCCGCCTCCCGCGCTCACGGTCCCAGCACCCGTTACCCCGGCCCCAGCCACCCCACCGGACCCTACGGCCCCTCCCGCCGCTCCCGCCATCCCCGCCCCCGCCATCCCGCTCGTCCCCGCTGCCCCAGCTCCCGCGGTCCCCGCCCTCGGTTCCAGCGCCTCCGCGGCCCCGCCCCTTGCCCCTGCCCCCCCGTGCCCCCCCCCCGTTTCCGTCATCGCGGCTCCACCCCCCCCCCCGTTTCCGTCATTGCTACCCCACCCCCCGCTGCTGGCATCATGGTGGCCCCGCCCCCCGGCGATACCCCTGCGGGACCCGCGCCTACCCCCCTGCTACCTACGGGTGTTACCCCTCCCCCAGCCGCGCCGGTTATGGCCATGGCTGCCATTATATCCGGCCCCCCGCAAAGCCAAGTCGCGACCCTTCTTCCAGCCCCCCAGGTCCCCCCCCCCGACACGGCGCCTATGGTAGCCATTGTTCCATCCGCGTCCGTCGCTGCTGCGTCTTCACAGTCTCCTGCCGCTCCCGAACCACCGGTGCCTACAGCGCCGGTCACGGCCGCGCTGGTGTCCCCGGCACCCCCGTGCACGTTACCGCAGGAACCCTACCCCCCCACCCTGCCGTTCAAGCGCACACAGCACGCCCCGAGCTGTCCCCCGGCCCCGCGGCAGCACAGACGCCTATGTCTACTCCCGTCCCTGCTACCGTTCCTGTGCAATTCCCCGATCCCGGCACACCATCGCCTGCGCTGGGACGCCGAGCGCCCCAGCCCCGCGAGCCACTTGGTGCCGGTGCCGCAGTGTCTGCACGGATGTTTGCAGTCTCCCCCGTGCCTGCCGCTGCTCCAGCTCCGTCTCCCAGCACCGCCGCTCCGGCAGCGCCGTTCCTGTCCACCGCACCACCACCCACCCCAGCCCAGCCTACAAGCTCCCACCAGCAGCACGCCGCGATCCAGCCACCGGCCCTCCTGCCTCCCGCCGCCCCGATGTCATCTCCTGCCCATACGGCAGCCCTGCAATCTCCCGCTCTGCCCGAACCGCCCGCCACACGGACTGCTGCCATTACAGCCTGCCGCGCTGACCTGATGACGCAACCCACGCATGCGCAATTGCTGCAACACACGCATGCGCAATTGCTGCAACTCCCGGATCAGCCATATCACTCCGCTCACACTCCTCCAACCACAGCACCGCTCCCGGGACCAGTCGCACATCTTCCCGTGACTCCGCCGCCTGCCTCCCTGACTCCGCCGCCGCTTCCCGGAACCAACCCAAGCAGCACCGAATCACGCCCGCACTCCCTCGAACACCCAGCCGCGCTATCGTCCTCTGCGCTCCCGGCACCGAATGGGACTACTTTGTATCACCAATCGATCGCACAGCCACACCCAGGCACACAAGCCGTGCAACAAGGAGGGGGAGAGTGGAATATGACACCTGCTTTTATAAATACAGGACATACTGAGAACTATTTTGCCCCTGCAAATGCCAACCCCTTAATCCCAATACAAAACAATTCCGAAAAACAACTAAGTCTGTTCCCAAACAGCTCTGGTGTCCCCCCAGTGTTTGGGACAGACTTCTCAACTCAGAAAGAGACACTAAACCCTGAAGATTCACCTGCATTAATCCCAAAAGTAGAAAACTCCCAAAAATGTTTCAATAATTTTCAATTTACAGACTGGCATGAAGTCAGACGCCAAATTTGCAAAGAGGAAAATCTAAATCCTTTAGCTATGCCTGTACTATTCAGCCAGCAAGCTGGTGGTCCTAGAACATGGCAAGCTATCCCACACCATGAGATTAAAGAGTTGCGGAAAGCAATAAAGGACAGTGGTATCTGCTCTCCATACTTTAAGCAACTGCTGAAAAGTACCCTAGAAGGACATACACTTATACCAAATGACTCCAAAAATCTTGCTAGTATAATTCTCACAGACTCACAATATATGCTATGGGAACTCAAATGGAAGAGACTCCTTGCAGGGGTACTAGCCACTTATAAACAAAGTACTGACGCAGACCTTCGTACCCTTGTCATATCTAAGCTGACTGGTGACCATCCTGATGATCAAAATGACAATCAAATAAATTTACCCAAAACAGCATTAGATGACATCAAAAAGATGGCTCGCAAAGCCTTCTTGCAAATTCAGCCTGCAGGAAGTTTTGAGAAAGCCTATAATCTCATTAGCCAAGAGTTGTCTGAACCATTCACCACATTTGTGGACCGGGTCATCCAAGCAGCAGAACGGCAATGCAGCGACGACATAGCTCGCCCAATAATGATACGAGACATTATTGAAAATAATGCCAATGCGGAATGTAAAAAAGTTATCAAAACTCTGGGAAAAGAAAGACCCACAGTGCCTGAGATGATTGATGCCTGTAACAAAATAGGAGGTCCACAGCAGGTGGCAACTATCCAAGCAAATAAACTTGGAAAAGCTCTAGGAGAAAAAATTGAGAGGGCTCTGACAGCTCAAACAGTACAAACAGCTGCACAGGCAGCACAAGCAGAAGCACGAGACCAAAAACTTACTGAAATCCTGGCTGCCTTGCATCTAAACTTACAGCAACAAAGCAACACCATGACTGTTATGCAAGCTGCTGTAACTTCAGGACCTTGCTATTCCTGTAAAAAACCCGGCCATATCATGAAGAACTGCCCAGAACTCAAAAAGGGTGCACAAGCACCAGATCGCTGCCCTATCTACAAGAAGGGAAAGCATTTTGCCTGGCAGTGTCGATCCAGACAAGATGCAAGTGGAAAACACAGTCCAAAAAACTCCAATACGAGCGCGCAATGCCATCGCGTGACGAAACAAGTAGTGGCACCCCAAACACCCAAGGTAAAATTTATGAATACCCCGACTCAGAACCACTTCGCTTCACCATCAGCGCAACCCCAAGTAATGACCCAGGCCTGCTACCCCCAGGGTCCCAGTGCACTTTGGCAACCTCCAAGCCAACAACCTTTTTAAAGGATAATGGTTATGACTATATTTCAACAAGAATTACAGGTGCTTCACAAACTAGACAAGACTTTTTGGTTGTTGGTAAAGAGAGGAATAACATCCTGGGACTGCTGGTTTTGCCTTGCGTAATATCTGCTAGCTGCAATGAAGAACTGCTAGTGCTAGCAAATGCCTGCCATCCCCCATTGTATATCCCACCTAGAACCCCTATAGCTATTGCCATAGCATTGCCCATGGGAACTGCGGAACAAACACCACCGCGCCGTTTCTCAGTTGCTCCTGAAAGTCCTGAGGTTCTATGGGTTCAACACATAAGTCAACAACGACCAATGCTAACTTGTGAATTGTCAAATGGTGGGATTCAAGTCAACATCAAGGGGATGATTGATACGGGGGCAGATGTTTCTGTTATCTCTTATTATCATTGGCCAACAGATTGGAAATTAATAACCCCCCCAGGCGCTCTCACAGGCATTGGAGGTGTCACTCCATGCCTGCGGAGCGAATCTGTCATCAGTATGACAGGACCACAAGGGAAAAAGGCATTGATCCGTCCCTATGTAGTGCAAAAACCCATCACAGTGTGGGGAAGAGATTTGCTCTCTGAATGGGGAGCCAAAATTGAACTGGATTTTTCATAGGGGCCACTAAAGCACTCAGTACTTTAAAACTGACCTGGAAAACTGACACCCCTGTCTGGGTCGACCAGTGGTCCCTGCCAGATCATAAGCTGAATGCCCTCAAAAAACTAGTGGCTGAACAACTGCAAAAAGGCCACATTAAACCTACTAACAATCCCTGGAACTCACCTGTGTTTGTAATCCATAAGAAAACTTCTGACACGTGGCGATTGTTACATGATCTCAGAAAAATCAATGCAGTAATTGAAGACATGGGCCCTCTCCAACCTGGCCTGCCCAACCTTTCCATGATCCCAAGAAATTGGCCGCTTGTAATTATCGATCTAAAAGACTGTTTCTTCAACATCCCACTGTATCCAGACGATGCTCCTCGTTTTGCCTTTTCCATTCCAAGTACAAACCTGCAAGAGCCGCTTCAAAGGTATCATTGGCTAGTCTTGCCTCAAGGCATGAAGAACTCACCGACTATTTGCCAACATTTTGTAGCCCGTACTTTGTCCCCAGTCCGTGAGCAATTCCCGCAATCAGTTATTCTCCACTACATGGATGATTTGCTCATCGCAGCGTCAACACAAAAACAAATGGAAGAAACTCGTAACAGTGTTGTTGCTGAAATCAGAAAGGCTGGGCTGGTGATCTCTCAATCAAAAATACAAGAGACTGCTCCCTGGAAATATCTAGGATGGAAACTAACAGAACAGTCTATTACACCTCAAAAAATACAAATTCGAACTGATGTTCGTACCTTGCAGGACTTGCATCGGCTCTTAGGAGAAATCAATTGGGTCAGGCCTGTGCTAGGAATCACTAATGATGAACTTGCTCCACTCTTTGATTTATTGAGAGGAGACAGTGACATTAAATCCCCTAAATCTCTCACTCCTGAAGCTTGCAAGGCCCTGGAAAAAATTACTGATGCTCTGCAGAACAGGCAGGCACATCGCTGTATCCCTAACAAACCCTTTTTCCTTGCGGTTTTAGGAGAAAAGTTGAGACTGTACGGCCTCATTTTTCAATGGGATTCCTCTCAAATAGAACCGCTGTTGATAATTGAATGGGTTTTTCTCCCTTACAGGTCGCCAAAGACAATCCTCACACCTTTAGAAATGATGTCTCAAATCATCATCAAAGGCAGAGCAAGGCTTCTTTCAATAGCAGGTTGTGAATTTGCAATTATTTATTTGCCCATGATTAAATCCTATTTCGATTGGGCAATGCAAAAATCAGAGGACTTGATGTATGCCTTGCTCGATTTTCCAGGCGTTTGCTCTATTCATTACCCAGCACACGGAATAATCAAAGCTAAATTGTGCTACAAAGAAAAACCCCTAATCAGTGAAGAGCCTCTAGATGCGGTCACTATCTTCACTGATGGGTCAGGGCGAGCACACAATTCTGTGGTCACATGGCAAAATAAAGATACTAAAGTCTGGAAGCAAGATGTTCAAAAAGTTGAAGGTTCTCCTCAAATTGTTGAATTGGCGGCTGTTGTAAGAGCTTTTCAGCTCTTTCCAGAACCTTTCAACCTAATCACTGACTCAGCATATGTTGCTGGTATTATTAAGAGGATTGAAGGATCAGTTTTAAAGGATGTGAACAACGACAAATTGTGTCTTTGGCTCACCTGTCTCTACCAAATTTTATCACACAGAACTAACCCTTATTTCGTTTGCCACATTAGAGCTCATTCTGGTCTTCCAGGATTTATGGCAGAAGGAAATGCACGAGCTGATGCATTGGCATCAGCAGCATCGGATGGAGAAATTGCAGCAGACATCGAAAATCCTACCTCGGTGTTTGCTGCAACTACCTTGCCTAACACTATTGAACAAGCCAAATTGAGTCATGCGTTCTTTCACCAAAATGCACAGGCAATCAAACGAGACTTTCACATTACCCTAGAGCAAGCTCAAAATATTGTACGAGCTTGCCCAAACTGTCAGCTTGTCCAACCTATCCCCTCCTCAGGAGCCACCAACCCACGGGGGTTGGAGAGCTTACAGAAATGGCAAACAGATGTCACTAAGTACCCCTCTTTTGGAAAACTTAAAAATATCCATGTCTCTGTCGATACATTCTCAAATGCAGTCTTCGCTTCTGTGCATACAGGAGAAACAGCTAAGCATGTTTGCCATCATTTTTCACAAGCTTTTTCCTATTTGGGTATCCCACAAGAAATTAAAACTGATAACGGTCCTTCGTATGTTTCACAAGAATTAGCTGCATTCTTAAATGACTGGGGTGTCTGCCATACATTTGGCATTCCCTACTCCCCCACGAGTCAAGGAATAATAGAAAGAACACATCAAACTCTAAAACGCATTTTAGATCAACAGAAAGGGGGAGAAGCCCAGGATACACCTCAAAGGAGGTTGAATAAGGCTTTGTATGTTTATAATTTTTTGAATAGCTCTGCAGAAGAGCCTTGATCCCCCCATCTTCAGACATTTCTTAAGCAACAAAAAAGCAAAACTGAAGGAGCACCCCCTAGTTTTAATTAAGAATCTAGAATCAGGAAAAATAGAAGGACCATACAATCTTATAACATGGGGGAAGGGGGTTGCGTGTGTTTCCACAGGTGGAGAGCTCAAGTGGGTTCCAGCAAAAAACGTGAAGCCATACCACACATCAAAACCTGCCGACGCCTCCACACCAGCCAGTGACCCTGCAAGTGGAAGCCAGGAAGCAAGCACCCAAACCTGAAGTGCACAGAATCACCAGAAGAAAGTGATCTGCCAAAAACAGCTCAAGAAAATAATGGAGTTTTCTCATCTGCGCGCGTGCATGTTGCTTTTATTCTTATGTTTTAGTTTTTGTAGTGAAGCTTTACCTGTAAATCAACCAAAGACAAATGTTTGGGTTGCTTTAGCCAAATCTGCAGGCTCCGATACCATCTGTCTATCTGACACAAGCCCTGACAAACCTTTTTCAACCTGTTTAGTTGGAATACCTTTACCAGAAGGTTTTAATAATGTTACTCTTGATAAGTACTGGCCATACGACGATCATCAAGTATCTCCAACTACCAGCCATAAACACCAAACTTATATTGATAATTCTAAAATTGATAAATCTGACCTTCAAGAGCTAGAAATCCTAGGCTCGTTAACTATGGATACCTGCTATTTCTTTCACTTTCTAGGAGAAAACGGTCCTCATTTAAACGTTACCCCTTATCACCCAGCTTATAGCAATGTAACTTCTTGGTGCAACCAAGCTAAGCTTCTTATATATGACGAACCTCATGCAGATTGTTTTAACAAACTTCCTATTCGATTCCCTAGAGGAATTTGGCTCATCTGTGGAGACAGAGCCTGGCAAGGTATACCTTCAAAAATAGATGGTGGCCCTTGTGCTCTGGGACAACTTACAATTATTGCTCCCAGTGTCAAAGAAGTAATCAAAAAGAAAAACAGAAAGATTAGATCTTCCTGGGGACATCAGTATGAGAGCGACTGTGATAGTGACTTTCACCCTTGGAACTCTGAAAAATCAATTGTTGCGAGCATTTTTCTTCCTCAGTTAAGTTCCTCAATTGCATTAAAACAGTTAAACAAGTTGGGATGTTGGCTCAGCAAGGAGGTAAATGCCACCTCTACTATGATCAGTGACTTGTTAACCGATGAAGAGGCAGTCAGACATGCGACTTTACAAAATAGAGCTGCCATTGATTATCTTTTATTAGCACATGGGCATGGCTGTGAAGATTTTGAAGGATTATGCTGTATGAACTTATCCGATCATTCTGTTTCCATTCACAAACAGTTACAAAACCTAAGGGACCTAGCTAACCAAATTACAACAGATAACTCTTCTTGGCTAGACAGTTTGTTTGATGGTTGGAGCTTTGCACCTTGGCTAAGGGAACTCTGTAAAATAGGCTTGATTATTCTAGTAGTAATAATTATAGTTTTAGTAGCAGTATGTTGTATACTTCAGTGTGTGCAAAAAATAACGAGTAGGACTATGTCTAATATCTTAATTGTTCATCAGAAAGGGGATCAGATGTTGGGGAAGATGAAACAGGAAAGCCTTATAAATATGATTGCTTGACAAAAGATTTTGGGAATATGAAAACTACAGGCAACATCGAAATGAAAGCCACTTTCGAAATACCAAGTCTTAGTTACTGAACAACTGGAAGACAATGGTATGGCCGACTGAAGGTAATCCCCTCTTGATTGAACAATACCCTCTGCTTGCAAGCAGGTCCAAGGGTCAGAGCAGACCCTACTAGCTCAGCAGAAGGGGTCCAAAGAGTAGTTTTTAGAAGTTAAGATGTAACACTCTATGGTAATATAAGAACTCTTATAGGCTGTATGTAAATGCTATAGGATTTGTATCTTGTATTAGATTGGTTAGTGACAATTAGAATATTCAGTACAGAAGATGATTTATTGTATTGTAACCAGGACTTCAGACAATTCCACTCTTACTCTTGCTCTTACACTCTCTCTCTCTCTCTCACCCGCTTACTCTCTTGCTCTCTTGGGCCTGCTCAGAGCTGAGTCTGGCAGCTCTGAGCAGTGCCCCTATACCCACGCCCTTTGCAATAAACCGCCTGTGTCCCAAGATCAGACTATAGAGATCTCTCGTCTCTGTCACCGACCGTCCCGACCGAACCCGCCCGTAACCTACAATCAGACAGCACCCACGGATCAGACGGGTTTGACGTCCACACCGCAGCCGCAGTTGTCTTGGACTCTAGCAGTATTTATAAGGTTCCCTTGGATGCATATGGACCCTTAGCCCAGGGATCCAGTGCGATGCTGGTGGGAAAACCTGACGTTGCCCATCAAGGAATCTTAGTGCACTCAGGAGTTATTGACGCTGACTTTAAAGGTCAGATTTGCGCTATGGTCTCCACGCAAAAACCCCCTGTAACTATTCCTGAAAAGACCTGCCTTGCTAAATTGGTGCCTTTTAAGTCTTGTGTCCCCAGGATAGAACAATAAACTCATGAAGATAACGGCAGGGGATCTACAGGACTTCCGCAGGCCTTCTGGACTGCAGACATCTCTGACCAAAGGCCACAGATGACATGAACCCTGATCCTGCCGAACGCCCGTCCACCCCGGATTCAGCTTTGAGGTTTGATTGATACGGGTGCTGATGTAACTATCATCTCCTTCTCTGCGTGGCCTCCCTCATGGCCTTTAGCCCCTGTGGGATCGGCCATCGCAGGATTAGGAGGAACCACACAGAGCTATTTAAGCAAATGGCCTGTGGTGGTGAAGGACCCAGAGAGGCACCCAGCTATGATTAGGCCTTATGTTGCTACCACTTCCCTTAACCTTTGGGGACAGGATGTGTTGGCAGCTTGGGGCGTACGGATTGGGACAAATTTTTAGCAGGGGTCACTGTGTGTAAGGGCGCACAGTATCCTACACTGCCTTTGCGGTGGTTCATTAACACACCAATCCGAGTCAGACTCTGCTGAGTTAGTTGAATTAAGGGCTGTTATCATGGCTTTTCAATGATTCTCACAGGAACCTCTGAATTTGGTTACTGAAGCCGACTAGAAAAAGCTTTGTATACAATTAATCACCTTACAGTACCACAAAATTCAAATAATCCTGTTATTCTGAATCATTTTCTCTCATTGCAGTCTGCAGGTGAGACACAATTGCCCCGGGCAAAAGTCTGGGTACGGAATTTACTCACTAACCAGTGGCAAGGCCCGCATGAGCTTATCGTTTGGGGTCGTGGGTATGCCTGCGTTTCCACAGATACTGGGGTACGGTGGCTACCTTCAAAATGCGTTCGCCCTGACCTACGGCACCAGAGGCAGAACAGGCAACCTCCAAATGATGACCAGAACGCCAACCATCCAAATGGCGACCAGAATGTAGATCATCAGCCTAATGACTCTTCTGATGACGACCAAGATGTCGACCATCAGGCAGATGGTCGTTCTACAAGCAGAGACTGGGATGGTCCTTCCACAAGCAGAGACTGAACTTTAAATTTCTTGTTATGGAGTCAGTTAAAGCCTTAAGGACATATTTAGAATTAATAACTGATGTAGATTTCTATTTAGGATTAATAGTAGAGTTGTTATCTTATAAAACAAAAAGGGGGAATTGTAGATACAAAAATGCTGCTGCTAGCAAGGATTTTCTTGCTATTTTTTAAGTCCGTGAGAGACTTTTCTCTCTCACAGAAGAGGTAGCAGAGTTATGTAAACAACCAAACACCTGCAGCCTTGAAAAGTCTTGTTTATGGTATAGTAGAAAAATATTTTGACAATGGATGTTTTAGGATTTTAGCCAGTCACCCCAAGGGGTGGCTGATCCTTTGTCCAATTAGACTATGAAGGAAAAAGTCTAGAAAAGAGTTTGTTAAATATTAAATAAATCAATCTTGCTGCACAATTCCTGGCTGTTGGATCTTCTTTCCTCCTCCTCCCTATGGCTGCGGGACACGGTGATATAACCTAGGGCCCAGGCCTGCGGTAATAAGGTAAAGGTTGGGGAAAGGAGAAGTGGAGTAAACTAAACAGAAAGTTTAGTTTCTCTGGAGTTGATGAACTGCAGATCCTCATGATGGGGCAGAGATCTGAGCATCACCTGGGCCCCCACAGCTGCACAGGGCATGGTACTGTGACTGAGACGCCCCTGACTCAGAGCTCCGATCCCACAGAGCTGCCACAATGATGTGGAGAACCATTGGCTCATCGGGACCAACAGTGGAGAAGGTGCTGCCAACACTTCTCTGTGTGATGGAGGACTGGCCTTTGCACAGCATGTGCACCTCTGATGGGGATGGTTCAGATGTCTTTGCCCTGGCTGTGAGTTTCTGGAACTGGCCTTTGCTCACGGCCACATCGCCTCTCCAGCAGCTCTCCATCCTCTCCCTGCCTCAAGCACTGGGTGAAACCTGGGCTAGGGGCAGGCTCAGGGGGCACCAGGCCCGGTGCTCCCCCTGCATCTCCCCTCGGGCCCTGCCACATGGACAGCTCGGCACCGAGCGCTGTCTCGGGCTGCTTCTTTTGCAGGCAACTCTGGGGCTGTGGGTGATTGTCCAGGTGCCCGAGTGCCACGAGGCAATGAACCTTTATGCCCCTCACCTGCTCGTGGCTCTGTTTGTTCAAATTTTCAACAGCACAGTGCACGGTACTGAGGAAGTTGACACCTTTTGGAGGCAATGCCAGGAGCAACACGGCCTTCCCACCGAGCCCAACAGGTGCTCCATCCCAGTCCTCCTGTCTCTCCCATGTTGCCAGGGCAGGAGCCAGTGCCACCGGCATGACCTGGGCTTTGCTCTGCACACAGGTTTGCAGTGCAGACCCTGAAGGCTGTGCTCTGCCGACTACAGTGTGAGAATGTGGTCATGGGAATGGGACATAAGCGTGGCTGGGACACGCTGCTGTGTGCTGACACCCAGCACTATGCAGTGGCTCTGCTGGCCAGGTGAGACCCCCTTCTGCCTGTCGCAGCGGGGATTACTGCAACAAGCAAATTTCAAACCAGGAGTCCCGTGGAAACGAAGTATATATGGACAGATTCGTGGTAGATGTTTCAGAGATGTTTATTTCTCCAGCCGCATGGCCGGGGCTCAGCTCAGGAAGTCCGCAGTCACGGGACCCGAGGGTCCTTGGTGTTACCAGGGAACCCAAACCAACCAATGGGGAATGAAGCTGAGCAGAGGCAGGAAAACCCCGTGTCTCCCCCCCAGGGCCCCTCTCCCAGGGCTCCATGGCAGGGGGAGGGACCCCAACATCTCCCCGCTGCCTCCAGCATTTATGCCCTGTGTCTGAGGTGAGGTGCCCCACACAGTCCCTGTGCTCATGAGCCAGAGAGCCTTGTCATCAAGGGATGGCCAAGGACGTTGCAAAAGGCTGGGAGAGGAGGCTGCCCAGAAAGAGCTGCCTACCAAAGCGCCCACACAACCTCCAACGTTGCTGGGGAAAGACTGTGAGTCAATCCTGGCAGAGGTTTGCTCCCCCACCTCAGGCTCCTTCTGCCCTTTTCCTCCTGACAGGGAAATGCGCCCTTACTCGATCCCCTTGTGTTCCCACATCGCACTCCACCTGCTCAGGCTGCTCAGGCTGCTCAGCAGGGAGCAGCCACGCTGGGATCTGCCCTTCCTGGCATTCCTTGTGCAGGTGAGCCTGACGGCCAGCGCTGCCTCGCTGAGCTGCCTCCCAGCTCTCTGCCCTCTCGCAGCCACAGCTGCCTGGGACGGTGCCCGCGCCCTGCGCTGCTGTCTGGGCCCAGTCCTGGGCGGTTCTGGGCTCCTGCCGGCCGGCTCCCCTGTCACTGCCCTGTGCCTTTCAGGTGCTCGAGTGCCTGGACTTGAGGGAATGTGGTGACAGCGTCGTGGAGATCATGTCACGGTGCCTGCAGAGTGAGTGCAGGCAGAGATGTCGCCTGGCACTCAGAGGCCTCGTGGTGCTCACCAAAGATCCCGCGATGGTGAGAAGGTGGCAGCAGCTGAAGCTGCGCTGGGGAACGCAGTCTCTTAAGCTTGGCTGGGCTTCAGGAGCTGAGGCAGCTGCTCCCAGCTCTCCTGCCTCCCGGCTCAGCTGCCCCAGTGCTTCGGGACAGGCCTTTGGCCTCTGGGCCCTGCGGCAGCAGGGTGGGCTTGCAGGGCCAGGGTGGTGTAGGCAGTGCAGCCGTTCATGGCTTCACAGCACAGCCTTGTGTTCCACGCAGGCCAGAAGAATGTGCAGCCTGTCTCAACGGCTTGTGGAGCTGCTGGGCGATGCAGATGGAGAGGTGGTCAGGATGTCCCTTTCTGCGTTCACAAACGTGCTCCAGCACAAGGACATCCTGATATCCAGCAGCACCGCCCCAAAGCTGGCTGAGGCGCTCCTGCCGCTCTTTGACAATGTAAGGTTCAGTGCCCCCAGCCACTGACACTGGCTGCTGCCCAGACACTTTGTGCCTTGTGCATTTTAAAGCTGTTGCCCACATGGGCTGGAAAAGTTGGTGCTGAGGTTTTTTCCTTTACTCCAGGACAACAGCCATGTGCAGATGCTCTCCATTCACCTCTTCTGCAAGGTGATGGAGTTGGTAGTGGATGAGGGAAAAAAGCCCCTGAAGACAATTGTGTGCCAGATCCTATCCCCACTTTTACTCCACTGCCATGATGAGAACCGGAATGTGGCAGAGGTGAGGACTCGTGGGCTGAGGTGTCCTCCTGGCAGGGGGCTCAGCTGCCTCCTGCCCTTGGGGCCTTGTGGGCTGCAGCCTCCTCCAGGCCTTGGCACAGGGACGCGGGTCCTGTGCCCTGGGCTGTGGTGCCGTCTCCGTGTCTGTGCTGCTCTCCAGGCTTCTCAGGAAACGCTGTTTTGTGCGGCTGATTTCCTGAAGAGGAGAAATCTTGGACAGCTGGTGGAGAATGAGCAGCTGTGGAAGTTTGCTGAGTGCCTGGTAAGGACAGCGTGGAAGCCCAAGTCACAGTCTGGAGAAGCCCCCTGCTCGTCGTGCTCAGTGTGTGGGGCTGGCAGCTGTGCCCCTGCCCACTGCTGCACCCAGGGGTGCCAGCCTGCACCCCACACGCTGCTCCCTTCCCGGGGCCGCACAGGCTCTTCTCCAGGCTCGTCTGGCCCCGAGCCGGGTGCCGATGGAGCCCGGGCCCCGCTGGGCCGTGGCGCGGGGCGGCACCGCGGCTCCCCGGGCAGCAGCCGTGCCCTCGGGCGTCAGGATGCGGCAAAGGCCCGGGCTGAGCCCTGCCGGGGGAGGAGAGCGTGTGGCCACGGGGCTGGCAGCGCTGCTGGGAGGGAGCTGTGCCGCTGGGGCCGTGACCTCCTCTGTGTTCCCAGTGATCGCCGGGGTGCTCATGCTGGGGCACAAGGAAGAGCTCCAGGTCCTCACTGAGGGTGAGTGAGGGCAGTGGGCTGTCAGCGAGGGCTGGTGATGGGGAGCTGCAATGCCTGGGTAGGGAGCCGCAATCCCTGCCCTGGCTGTGGGGGCTTTGCTCCATGTGTGGACTCGGGGTGACGTGGGCAGAGCACAGAGAGGTTTCAGGGACGTGGTGTGGAGCTTCATGGCCAGCACCTTCTGGCTGATCTCGTTGGCCTCTGCCGTCTTTTGGCCATGGCAGGAGCTGGGTGAGATGGCCCTGGCAGGAAGGTCTGCTTGGATTCCTGCAGATCCAGGCTCTGACCGTGGCTCTGTTCCTGTCTATTCCAGCCCTTCAAGCCCTGAGGAGAGGCGACAGCCCTTCCCAGACAAACAGCTTAGTTCAGGGAATACTCAACCAAAGAGCTGCAGAACTACGTTCCTCTGCTGGCTCAGAATCAGTCTCCCTTTAAGACCTCCAGATATCATGGAAGATGAGACCATCTGGAGACTAGAGTAGAGCAGCTGGACCTCCAGGCACTGCTGATGCTGGTCACAGCTGAGCCTGTGGAAAGCTCCCATAGCTCCTGCCCTCTCCCTCCCTTTTGACAGCTCCATCCCTCCAGCCCTCAGACCCTGCCCATCCCCTTTTTTCCTCCCAGCTCATCCCTTCGCTTTGCCTTCTATTAATAAACAGTTTGGCTTCTTCACTTGAGCTGCATCTCTGTGGTGCTGAAGCGGCACAAAACCTGAGCCCTGGGACACACAGGCCCCTCCTGCCGCTCTCTTCTGTGTTGTGTTTTGTGCAGAGACACAGAGGAATGAGGGCAGCTCAGGCTGGAAAGGTCCCTGTCCTGAAGGTCTGTTCCACAACACTGTGGAGTTAGAGGTCTTGCTGAGCACCCTGAAGGCCCTGGATTATAGAACAACCAACAGGAGTATGTATGCTCTGGAGGCAGCTGTGAGGGATTCCTTGGCAAGCCTCCATGGAGGGCAAAGGAGCTTGGAATGCTGCAAGTTTTCAAGAAGAGCTTCCTGAAAGCACAGCAGTGCTCCATCCCTGCACAGGATCAGGAAGAGGGCAGAACCAGAGAGTATCCAGGCTTAGCACTGGGCTCTGCATGTGCCTAAGAGCAAAGGAAGCAGCAGCACAGCGGTCGAGACTCGGACACGCCACCACCCCGGTGTCCGGAGCGCTGTCAGGCAGTGTTGGGATCGTGGGGGCCGTTCTGGTCCCCACAAGTGAGGAATCGCAGGCCCCGCCTCCGAGCCAGTCAGAAACCCAACAAAGTGAGACCAGAGGGAGGGCACCCTTCCAGTCTCTCTTGGGCATGGCTGCAAAAGAGGCCCTGCTGCTTCTTCTTCCTGCACCTGTGTTTGGGGTCTGCTGATGGCAGAGCCAGCCACGTTGTGCTCTTGTTCCAAACACTGCTCAGAGCGGGCGTGAAAAGTGCTTCCCAAGAAGCTCCCAGTGAGGTAGGTACAGCAGTCTCCCTTTGGCTCTCTGTGCTCCTTTCAGTCCTTGAGGCCCGGTGCAGTTGGCGGAGGGGCAGGGGAAGGGAGAAGGCTGTGAAGAGCAGGTTTGGCATCTGCCTGCACCTGCAGAGATTCAATCATCATAGAATCATGGAATAGTTTCTGTTTGATGGCACCTTAAGGACCATCTGCTTCCACTACCAGCCATAGGCAGGGACGCCTTCCACCAGATAACATTGCTTCCAACCTGGTCTTGAACACTTCCAGGGATGGGGCAGCCACAGGTTTTCTGGCCAATCTGTGTTAGGGCACCATCACCCTCCCCTGAAGGAGCAGCCAAGACAGGCGCTGGAAGCACACATGTCCCATCCTTTCCTGCTGTCACGTGGACTCGGGACACACTTGTTGCCACAGGTCCAGCAGACGTGATGCAGGAACAATGGAGGGCCATGCATTGGTAGGGAATGGCCTCCAGCAAGAGCAAAGCAGGATCCTGTAGCAGCAAAGCCTGAGCTTGTGAACCGGGCCATGTCCTCTGCACACAACAAAGTGCTTCCCTCCACCCCTGAACGTCAGCCACAGGAGTCCCTACTTTTACTCAGCACCTGCTGCTTCTTCAGTTCTGCTGCTCCATCAGATCAAGGCTGAACCCATTTGCTGTAGTGATTTACCACAGAAGCAGCGTGAAGCATTAAATACCTGGGAGCAATTAATATTTCTGCAGCCAACCAATTTTTGAAAATAGAAATACTAAAGGTGTCACAAAGGTCTCTGAAGGGCGTGCCGGTGCCCTGCATGCCACTGAGGTGACGTGGGGGTCACCGAGGGGATGCGGGTGTCTGGCACGTTCCTGAGGGTACGTCGGGGTCACTGAGGGAACATGAGGGTCACTGTAGGGGGAGACGGGCATGCCGCGTGTCGCTGAGCGGCCGTGCCGGTCGCTGAAGGTCCACGAGGGCCGCTGAAGGGACGCGGGCGCGCCCTGAGGGACACGGGAGGGGTGGGCGGGTCCCCGCTGCGCCGCCGGCTCCTCCGCGCCGCAGGGGGGCGTTTCCCGCCCCACCGTCCCCTCAGCCGCGGGGCGGGAACTCGAACGCGCTGTGTCCACCCCTCTCGGCGAGGCTTCCATAAGCGGTGTGGGAGAGGCTCTGGGGCAGCCCTGCCCTGAGCCACACAGAGGGCGATGGGGAAGTGTTGTCACAGGACTAGGGGTGGTTCAGTTTGTGGGAGGTAAACCTGAAGTAACTTAGAGGGAGAGAGCTTCATAGCGGAGGAATGCTGGAATGACCTGGTGTCACCTGCAGGGAACGGGATGAATATTTGGGGGTTAAAGTTGAGGTAATCACTGCACTGGGAGAAAGAAATTGGAGCTTATCCGTGGAGCACACGTGGTGGACGTTTTGTTGGGAAAATTTGAGGTGATCTCTAGGGAACAAAATTGCTTTTGAGGCAAAGTCTAAGGTAATTTGTAGAGAACACAGAGAAAATGTTGTGACAAAACCTGAGGTAAATTTTAGGGGACAGAAAGAACATTTTGAGGGTAAAATCTCCGGTTATCTGACTTCCCGCTACTTTGTCCCGTGCCCCAGCAGGGGGCCTTGCCCTCCTTGTCCGCAGCCAGCCCAGCCTCAGCACCTCGGGGCTGCCCCCACCCTCTGCCGAGGCCCGGCCTCCAGGGCTTCTGCCGCAGGCCTGGGAGACGCTTTGGGAAAGCGCCAGAGCAGCCGGGCGGCAGGAACGAGGCGGCTGCCTGGGGGCCTCTGACCCCCAATTCCTCAGGCCTTCCCACCACCCGGCCTCCTGTCCCCTCGGAGCCTCCTGCCACCCACCCCCTCACACATGCCCCTCGTGCCTTCCCACTGCCTTGTCCCGTCAGGGACTCCACAGCACCTCATCCCTTCACGGCCTCCCACCGCCCCGGCCCCTCAGGCTCTCCCCCAGCCCGGCCAAGCTGCCCGGCAGCGGCACAGCCCCGAGGGAGCTCCAGAGGAGCCGGATCAAGAGGCACCTCGGAGCCCTCAGCAATCCAGACAGCAACACATGGGGAGGAGGACACAGATGGCGGCTCCTGCCCAGGACAGGGCTTGGGGCCATCTCCAGGCACCAGCCTCGCAGGGATCCCTGCAGCCCTTGCCCCTGCCCACCCGCTTTGTCGGCAGCGCTAAGGCTTCAGCACAACCACCAAAGGCCAAAGGGCTTATGGCCATTTTCCCTTCCACGCTGCACTCCCGGGGGACTTGCTGAGCACAAGCACCCTTTTTCCCCTCTTCCCCTGTGCCCTGCAGACACTGGGCACCAAAAGAAAGCTCCTGGGAGTCTGTGTATTATAACACATTCTATATTTACATACTAAAGAAAAATGAAAAGAAGAGAGGAGCAATCCTAAAGAACAGAAGAATCCCCGCTGGCTCAGGTGGCCCCAGAAGAGAAGAGCAGACAGCTCAGCTCTCTACAGGGCTCCAACAGAACAGCCAGCCACGGCCCCAGAGACGAGGCCGTGCCTTCCATGCGCTGCGGAGCTGATTTCGCAGCTTCCGAGAGATGGAGACTGGAGCCCTCTCTAGCGCCCTGAGGAACTGCGACGTTTCTTGTGCCAGGCTTCCAATGGCGAGGCTGATGTCCTCTGCCGTATCTTCAAGGGCTGGGACAGAGAGGAACAGAGCCACAGTCAGATCCCGGATCTGCAGGGACCCGAGGAGAGCCCACTGCCAGGGCCATCCCAGCCCGCTCTTGCCATGGCCAGGAGGGAGGAGGGACCAACGGGATCAGCCCGAAGGTGCTGGCCACGAATCCCCCACGTGCCCCTGAAAGCTCTCTGTGCTCTGTGCACACCGCCCCTCGTCTGCACAGGGAGCAGAGCCCTCCGCAGCCGGGGCAGGGATTGCGGCTCCCCCCGCCAGCCCCCGCTGACAGCCCGCTGCCCTCACTCACCTTGACAGATGAGCCCGAACGCTCCCTGCTGTCTTGTCAAGCTCTGCCCGGCGATCACTGGGAACACAGAGGAGGTCACGGCCCCAGCGGCACAGCTCCCTCGCAGCGGCGCTGCCAGCCCCGTGGCCACACGCTCTCCTCCCCCGGCAGGGCTCAGCCCGGGCCCTTGCCGCATCCTGACGCCCGAGGGCACGGCTGCGGGAGGGCGGCAGCGGCCCCGAGGGCAGGCGGGGCTCCACGGCCCCGGGCCCGGATCCCGCTGCCGGGGCAGCAGCCGGGGCTGGGGCCGAGCTGCGGCGGGGCGGGGAGGGGCCCCGGGCTCATAGCTCACCGATGAACCTGGCGGCCACCCTTCGCAGGGACTCCTGTGGGCTGTACAGGTACGGCAGGGCCCGGCGCACGTACTCGGTCATTCGGCTCCTGTCCACTGCCAGCTGCAGAGAGCGCCAGGAGGGAAGGGTTGGCGCGGGCTCAGCCCCTTGGCCGGGCTCTCCCTGCGCCCAGCCCTGGCCTCCCCTGCCCGCACGGCCCCGAGGCCCGGCCAGCAGCCGCTCCGGGCTCCATGGGCACCCGGCTCGGGGCCAGAGGAGCCTGGAGAAGAGCCTGTGCGGCCCCGGGAAGGGAGCAGCGTGTGGGGTGCAGGCTGGCACCCCTGGGTGCAGCAGTGGGCAGGGGCACAGCTGCCAGCCCCACACACTGAGCACGACGAGCAGGGGGCTTCTCCAGGCTGTGACTTGGGCTTCCAGGCCATCCTTACCAGGCACTTGGCGAACATCCACAGTTTCTGTTTCTCCACGCGCTTTGTGAGATCTCTCCTCTTCAGGAACTCAGTCGCACGAAGCAGCGTTACCCAAGAGGCCTGGAGAGCAGCAGAGACCCAGAGATAGCACCACAGCCCAGGGCACAGGACCCGCGTCCCTGTGCCAAGGCCAGGAGGAGGCTGCAGCCCGTGTGGCACCAGGGCAGGAGGCAGCCGAGCCCCCTCCCAGGGGGCCCCCGGCAGCCCATGAGTCCTCACCCATGCCACATGCCGGTTCTCATCATGGCAGCGGAAGAAGAGTGGGAGCAGGCTCCATTGCACAAGCTTTTCTCCCTCTTCCGCTAAAAAATCCATCATTTCTCGGAAGAGAATCATGGAGAGCCGCTGAACCTGGTTATCATCCTGTGAGAAAGGAAGAAAAAAAGACCTCAGCATCAGCTGCTCCGGGCCCACCAGGGCACAGGCCTGGAAATCCCCAGGGCACAAAGTGTCCGGGAGGCACCCAGTGGCCGTGGCTGAGGACACCGAGCCTTACGTTGTCAAAGAGTGGCAGGAGCGCCTCAGCCAGCTGCAGGGCGATGGGGCTTGATACCAGGATGTCTTTGTCCAAGAATAAAAAGCCTAGTACAACGAGTGTCATCCCAACTATCTCTCCATCTGTGTCCCACAGGAGCTTCACAAGGCTTTCAGTCAGGCTCCACGTTCTTTCGGCCTGTGTGGAACACAAGGCTGTGCAGCCTCACCCTGCTGCCGCAGGGCCCAGTGGCCAAAGGGCTGTCCCGAAGCACTCGGGCAGCTGAGCCGGGAGGCAGGAGAGCTGGGAGCAGCTGCCTCAGCGCCCAAAGCCCAGCCAAGCCCAAGGGACTGCATTCCCCAGCCCCACGGTGCCAGCGCAGCTTCAGCCGCTGCCCCCTTCTCACCACTGAGGGATCGTCCCTGAGCACGAGGAGGGCCCTGAGTGCCAGGTGACGCATCTGTCTGCGCTCACTCTGCAGGTATTTTGATGAGATCTCCACAACACTGTCACCACATTCCCTCAAGTCCAGGCACTCGAGCACCTGAAAGGCACAGGGCAGTGACAGGGGAGCCGGCCAGCAGGAGCCCAGAATCGCCCAGGGCTGGGCCCAGGCAGCAGCGCAGGGCGCGGGCACCGTCCCAGGCAGCTGCGGCTGCGAGAGGGCAGAGAGCTGGGAGGCAGCTCAGCGAGGCAGCGCTGGCCGTCAGTCTCACCTCCACAAAGAACGCCAGGGCAGGCAGATCCCAGCGTGGCTCTTCTGCGCTGAGCAGCCCGAGCAGGTGGAGCGCGATCCCAGAACACAAGGGTATGGAGACACAGGACACCTCCCTGGCCGGGCAAAAAAGGAACCAAGACCCTGACCCAGGGGGGCAAACTTCTCCCAGGACAGACTCACACAGGTCTGGTCTTTCTCTACCACCTCGCAAGGGGACCTGGGCCCTTTGGGAGGCGGCTGCTCCTGGGCACCCTCCTCTCCTGGCCTTTCCTGGTCCGCTCAGCCGTCGCCCAGTGATGAGGCCCTCTGGCCCTTGACCACGGGGACTGTGAGGAGCACCCCGGGCACAGGGCACAAATGCCAAGGGCAGCGGGGAGTAGGGGGTCTCACCTGGCCAGCAGAGCCACTGCATCGTGCTGGGTGTCAGCACAGAGCAGCGCATCCCAGCCACGCTTGCGATCCATTGCTGTCACCATATCCTCATACTCCAGGCAGAGCAGGGCCCTCAGGGTCTGCACTGCAAACCTGTGTGCAGAGCAAAGCCCAGGTCATGTTGTGGACACTGGCTCCTGCCCCGGGGACATGGCAGGGACAGGAGGACTGGCATGGAGCACCTGCTGGGGTTGGTGACAAGGCCGTGTTCCTTCCGGCATACTCTCCACAAGTTATCGACCTCCTCTGGCATCTCCCCTGTGCTGAAGAACACTTGGAAGAGCAGATGCACAAAGAGGCGGGGCAAATACACTGTGACTGCCTGTGGGACACAGGGCACCTGGAGGATCTTCCACATCACCACAGTTGCCTGCAAAGGACAAACCACCTCGAGACAGCGCTCACTGCTGAGGCGTCCATGTGGCAGGGCCCGAGTGTGGAAGGGGAGGCCAGGGGAGACGCAGGGGGAGCACCGGGCCTGGTGCCCCTGAACCTGCCCCTAGCCCAGGTTTCAGCCCAGCGCCTGAGGCAGGGAGACGCAGTGGGCGAAGGAGGATGGGGAGCTGCTGGAGTGGCGACCTGGGGGCGAGCAAAGGCCAGTTCCAGAAACTCACAGCCAGGGCAAAGACATCTGTGTTGTCCCCGTCGGAGGTGCGCGTGCTGTGCTCTGGCCAGCTCCCCAGCACATTGAGGAGCAGCAGCAGCACCGGCTCCGCAGTCATGGGCGAGGACATGAGTGTCTTCCACATGGTCGTAGCAGCTCTGTGGGGTCAGAGCTCTGTCTCAGGGGCGGTCTCGGCCACAGCACCGTGGCCTGGGCAGCAGCGGGGACCTGAGCTGGCTGCCAGCCCTGCCTCTGCCCACCGCCCCTCGCCGGCAGCACCCAGGCAGCCCATCCCTGTAGGAACTGGCGCCTGAGGGAGCCTGAGGGAGGGAGCATGGAAGCAGGCTCGGGGGCTGGCATGCCAGGGCTGGGAAATGGAGGAGCCAGAGGGCCCTGGACTCTCTGTTTGTCAGACACCTGGGACAGGCTCCGCAGGGTGATGGGCTGGTGAGCCCTGTGGGCAGGTGGGCCCCATACCTGTCACATGATGGGGCCACACGCAGCAGAGTTATCCCCACATCGGCTGGGTGTGCCTCAGCCAGCTCCAGCAGGGTCCTGTCCAGACTCTGCTCATCAGACTCATTGGCCATGAGCCACTGGTGGATGTCCCTGACCATGGCGGGCACCTGGAGAAGGCACGGGGAGAGTTGGAAAGCTGCCAGAGGGAGTAATGTCCCCGGCTTCCCCAGAGAAGTGCTGCCCTTCCCACTACACTGCGATGGCCACAAAGGCTTAAAGTGAGTCACCAGCGGGCACAGCTTGGGAAGCCACCTGACTCCTGGGGGAATTGAACCCTGGCCACAGGCTACTTACTTGCTCTAGACTGGAAACACTCTCTCCCTCAAGCAAATCCAGCATGGCAGCACTGGTGTCGGTGCTGTAGACGTCACAGTTTTCCATGGACCCAGTGCCCACGATGCTGGTCTCTTCCTGCCAAACGCACTCGATGAATTTGCAAGTCACAAGCAGGAGAACAAAGGACAGGGAGGAGAGGGATGTTCCATGGGGTGCTCCAAGGGCGGTGCTCGGCTGAGCAGCGACAGCAGGCCCAGCCCAGGTGGGGATGGCTGCAGGTACCTGCGCTGTTCTGCGGAAGCGGCCGTGGGCACCATCCTGCTCTTGTGTTCGGTCCAGGGCTGCATCTGGCAAAGAGCAGGCGCAGCCAGAGCTGAGGGGCTGCAGGAGAGGCCGGAGAACGCAGCCCAGCCCTGCGCTGCCCAGACAGGGACAGCTCCAGGATAGCCAGGGGATGGAGCACGGCTGCTGCGGGGGGCCTGGGCCGGCCCCTCTTCCGTTCTATCCATGGGCATGTTCCCAGGGGATGGAATGGCACGGGATGGCATGAGACGGGATTGGGCCAAGCTGTCTGCAGGCAGCAGCCCTGTGGCCCAGCTCTGTCACCCACCCTCCTGCGGCAGCTGGAACTGCTCCACCTCTGCAGGCTGCTCTTCTGGGGCAGCTCCAGGGCCTTCTTCCTCCTCCTCCACCCAGGCCAGCTTGGGCACACGTGGGGGTCTCTGCTCCATGACCTTGATTGGATTTAAGGCTACTTGCAGGAGAGAGTCCTTGGAAAAGCTCCAAGTCAGCAAGTGCTGAAGTTGTTCCTTCAAGGCACCAGCAACAGAGAAGGCCACAAGACAGCAAGTCCTGCCCTCTGGTCTCGAGGGCTCCTGCCACAAGGACAGGAGACTCCTCGTCAAGGATTGTGGTCACCAAGTCCCACGGTCTTGCCTCGAGGGCACCGGCCACAGGGATGGGAGGTGCCTCAGAAAAGCTCTGGGGCACCAAATCCCACGGTCTGCCCTCGAGGGCACCTGCAGAGAAGCCTCGGGAAGGCCACAGGTCACCAAGTCCCGTGGTCTGGCCTCGAGGTCACCTGCAGGAATAACGCTTCGGAAAAGCTCCGGGTCGGCAAGGAAAGCGTGCGCTGTGCGGGGGCTCCTCACGGCACCGCTCTGTCCCGTCCTGTCCCGTCGCGTGCTCCGAGCACTGTGGCGTGGCCGCGTCGCCGCCAGCCCCGATGTCAGCACGTGTCACAAAGGGCCCTGGGACACCCTGTCCCGTTCCACCCCACGGTGACCATGCTGCACCGTGTCACAAAGGGCCCTTGCACACACTGCCACCTGCCCTGGGGCCGCCCCCAGCCCAGCCCAAGTGGCCCAGGTTGGAAGGAATCCCTTGTCCCAAGTGTCTAAGGCAGCCCGACAGGAACTTTAGCATCGGCTCCAGCCATAAGCAAGCGCTCCCCTGCTCTGCGGGCTCGGGGCAGCACCAGGAGCCCCCACGGCTGCCGCCGCAGCCACCGCGGGAAGGGCTCGGGGTCTTCCACAGAAGCTGGCACGGCCTCCTTGGGACACGTCCCGGCCGGTGGCCATCCTAAAGCCGGGGCTGTGACACAGACAAGGAACGTGTGGGCCAGGGCACGAATGCTGCTCTGAGCCCTGGGGCCCGGGGAGCGCTGGAATCAGCAGGTGTGGCAGAGTCCCCTCCGAAGCAGACCTGCCACCCCCCGAGCCCTGGCAGCGCTGGTGCCCGTCTCCTGCCCCAGAGACCTGTGCCCCCGGGGGGCTTCTCTGCCAGAGGGCAGCCAAAGCCAAGGTGCACTGGGGTCTGTGCTCCTTCCTGCAGGGGGCTGTTGGCAGGAGCACCTGGAGTGACTGGGGGCAGCACTTGGTATCTGACACGAGATGTTGCTCCTTCCTGGAATGAATATTTTCCTGGAAGGGATTAGCAGTAGCACCAGAACAGCTTCAGCTGCTGAGTTTCCTTGTGCTTTTCTGTCTTTCTTGCATTCTGGAAACGAAAGAATCGGCTCAGCCTCTGATATTCAACATTGCAGTTGCTGCGTGTCTGGCTGTGGCAGCTCCCGTCCAAACACAACTGCATCTCTGCTGAGCAGGGCAGTGGACGGCCATAAACAGGGAGGTTCCCCAGGGAACTCCAAGGAAGACACCTGGGGAAGCGCAGACGATAGGGGTAGCTGTGGGAGGAGAAGCTGTTCTGTGTCTCTGATGATGGTGCCAGCATGAAGAAGCTGAAGTTTTTCTTGACTGACAAGGAAACCTGGTAGGGTAGCACTAAATGGTATCCTTCAAATTGTCTTGTGGGACAGGTGATGCCTGTGACTGCAAAATGGGAGGAGAGGAAAAAAATTTGCTCTTGCAAAGTTTCTTGATTACCACCTGCTTCCTTTTCAATAAGAGGTGAAGGTTGGGGAAAGGAGAAGTGGAATAAGTTTAGTTTCTCTGGAGTTGATGAACTGCAGATCCTCATGATGGGGCAGAGATCTGAGCATCACAGAGATTGCTATTACATGTTCTTCTTGCAAGCAACAGAATAAAGGAAGGGGAGCTTGGGGAGTAGCTCTGTTTCTGTTGGAAGGCTTCTGGTAACCTGAAGATGTGAGATCTGCAGCCTCGCTAAGTTTTCCGTACTTCAGGGATTAATGACTAATTTGCCTTTTAAAACAAGAGCCCAGACTATGGGGTTTGAGTATTTATCTGAAGAGGAGATCAGTGAATGCTTTTGGCTTTGGCTTTGGCAGGTAGCGAAGGGAGCAACCAGATCTAATCAGTGGAAGCAGGCTAGAGAGTTAATGTAATTGAGTGTTTTTCCAGTATCAAGAAAAGTATCTTTGGGTGATAATGTGAACACACGCCTTTATCACTAAAATTGTTGTTCCTAAGATCCACTCTAACTTTGATTTGCTCAAGTACTCGCTTATACTGGATGTTTCCAAGTGTAGTCTCAGCAGACGTTTATCCATGTGCTTGTGGAAGTGAGAATGTACATTCCCTACTCAATTTCCTCTTCCGGATAATGATTAAAGGTTTTTTTGATTGTTGCAGTCAGTTGTTTTATAGTTAAGACTCTGCTTTTGGTCTGTTTCACATACAAGTAGGAGAAGGTTCTGTGGTGGCTCTGTCCCACAAGCAGTGATTTTTGGGTGGACTCAGAGGACTGTTAGCAGTCTCTCTTGCTAAGTATCTCTGTAGACAAGCTGTCAGGGACTACTGCTCTTCTTTCTTGATTCCTTCTTTCCTGTGAACATGCTGAGTGATCATGTAAAAAAGCCAAGATAGCAAGATTAGAATCAGAGGAAGAAATTTAATGGTGGTAGAGAGTTAAAAGTTTCCATCTGGATGTTGTTGAAGGAGAAAAGTCGCGGTGCAGCTTGTGAACCTGAAAAGCACCAACAGGAGAGTCTGTGTGCTCCTATGGAAGGAGGGAATTTCATCTGTCCCCTTCAAAATCCTGCCTGTTCCCTCAAGCAGCCCAATTTTGCAGTACTTAGCTCAGTGGAGAACAGGTACTCAGGTATTTGTCTGCAGATGAGTTTGCAACAAGGACCTGACTTCCTCTTTCTTTTCCTGTGAAGAATCTTAAGGGCAGGCAGATCTTTGAGTCCTCATCTGTCCTTCAGCTTGGGCATCCCCACCACAAGAAGAGATGTTGACTGAAAAGAAAACCACGCCCAGGTTGGGGAAGCAAAGGGAGATCTGGGCTCAAATCAGAACTGAAAATATGCTGTGGCATAGAAAAAGACTGAACAGCAAATCAGGAGATTGTAGTGTGGCTCTGGGAATGCAGTTAATTTATAGAAACAAGACCTAGGCTTGGTTCCCTGGCACAGAAAAATGTCATTTGTTCCGATTCTCCCTGTTCCTGTGCAGATAGGAAGGCAGGGTCCTGTGAGAATTTTTTATTATGCTTTGTGAGATTCATGTTAGCAGAATGGATATTCAGTACTTCTGGACTTCTTTGGAGAGCAGCTTCACAGCTTGCCTTGTCCAGAGTTAGTGTGTCGAACACTTGTTTTTCTTGAGACATGGGAAACAGTTGTGCTGTCAAATCTGCACGGCTTTCGCTTCTGTTTTCAGAGAACCCTTAATATTTACTTGGAGATTTTATTGTCCCTGTGTTGGTGGAAACCCTCCCTTTTTTGTTCTCATGAACTTCTTTAGAAGTCTTTCCATTTTTCTGAAGATAATTCAATGCACTGCAAGAGCCAAAACGATGTTTGAGAGGTCTGAAACTTTTTTTCTTGTGAATAACTGATTCACATAGAGCATCAGGGACTTAACTTCCTGACAAGCTGCAAAAATGCAAGTTTTCATTTCTTCTGTGCTATTAGCTGAAGCTGGAAGTTACTCTGCAGTGATAGCAGAAAGCCGGTAGGATATTGTGACTGTCTGGGGGAGGAATGGAAGTCTTTCGCCTTTGCTGTTTTAGAACATGTTTGCTTTAAATCTTTTGGCCTTAGCAAAAGGCTGAACAACAACGTGTTTCTCTAGTTTCCTAGGATTGTCTCGCCTTGGGAGCAAGAGGTCTGTCAAGAATGAGACCACTCTTGATGTCAATTAAAAATTAGCATCTGTTTGATTAAAAGTATAATTAAAAAAAAATTAACTAAAGTTAAAATAATCCAGTCCGGGAAAATCCACAAGTAAAAATCCCAAGTAAAAATCTTAAAACCCGGGTCTGCAGCATTAGAGACCTTTAGGCCTAACCGGCACAAGGCCCCAGTGCAGGAAGCCTGCAACGCCGGGTTAACTTGGGCTACTCCAAAGTTAGGTAATTAAAATGGTCCCTCTGGGGGATAGAGGCCCGAGCCACCAGCATTGGGCTTGGCGCACAGCTAATCCCAGGCAAATGCCAGCTCCAGCGCTGTGCCCTGCATTTCATAATGTCCATGCTCCGCCCAGGGCCGCCCACAATCCGGCCCCCACGGTCTGGTGCGATTGGGGGAGTCTTGAAGTGAGGTCATTTGATCCAGCCAATGGATAACTTCTTGTCCAGGGGGCTTGAAAGGCAGGAAAATGTCCTCATTGACATTCATGTTGCCACGGAGCTGAGCTGGAGGTTAACGGGCAGACACTAAAAATAGCCCTTGGCAGTTAAAAGTCTGCTCTTGGAGCTGGGCTTAGGAACTTGGGAGAACTTAAGGACAACTAACAAAAGCATTAAACTGCACTACAAACACTTCAAGGAACTTTTAAAACAGACCAATCGACAGTCATTTTAAGGAACTTCTAAAACTGAACCATAAACACTTGAAGATACTCTTTTTCAAACATACTAATTGACTTGGATAACTTGGGTATGTGCAGGAAACAAGTCATTTGGAAGTTTAAGGCTTAAGGAAGGGATTAAATTTGGGAATATCTTATCAACAGGGATTTTTAACTAGGAACTGTGTGCTTAAATGGTTCTGAGAATTAACTTGATATCTTTAACTAGTTTGATGGGCGTTCTAAGTATGTAAAGGCTAATTTGGCAATCGAAACACTTAATATGCAAAATGCAAAACTAGGACATTTAGCATCTTATCATGCAAAATCAGGGCACTTAACATGCAAAGGCCAGTTTGGTGGATTTCATATATACCAAGGTCTCTCTTTAAAACCCATTTCCCGTTCAGTTTATCTCTTCAGAGTTCCATCCAGTTCCCACTTTAGTCAGTCACAAGTCTTCTGACTGCACAGCAAGCTGATTTGAGTCAAGATCCATGATTTTAAGAGTGGAGGAGGATAGGAGAACTGGCTAACACTTCCAAACAAGGCCCTGTAGCAGATAACATGGATTTTTTTTCCTCCATCTCCTGCAAAGATGAGCAGGAATATTGACTCTGAAATGATAAGAAGTTTTGATGTTGGCATTTTTTTGTTATGAGAAGTGATAGATGAGGGGGTTTTTTCCATAGAAGGGCATAAATTGTTACAATATTTTTTTTTTTTTTTAAATTAAGCAACTTCACTGCTTAACTTTCATTAGGAAAAATAACATTCCAGGGTGAGTGGGATGTCCTCCCTTTGCTGGGAAGGACGTGGGACTCTGGTCAAGCTGAGGAAGAACTTCTTTCCCCTTTTAGAAAACTATTACTGTAACTTGCACTTATCCAATTTTCAGGTCTTTCTTGGTATCTGAAGAGCTTTTAATGAAGCATTCTTCCTAGAACATGACTCTTTCTGGCATTTGCAAAAATGTTCTTAGAGTCTCAAGAAAAAGCCATTTAGAAAGAATTTCACAGGAATCCTGGAATGGTTTGGGTTGGAAGGAACCTTACAGCTCATCTCGTTCCACCCCCTGCCATGGGCAGGGACCTTCCACTATCCCAGATTGCTCCAAGCCCTGTCCAACCTGGCCTGGAACACTTCCAGGGATCCAGGGGCAGCCACAGCTTCTCTGGGCACCCTGTGCCAGGGCCTGCCCACCCTCACAGGGAAGGATTTCTTCCCAATATCCCACCTAAACCTGCACTCTGTCAGTGGGAAGCCATTCCCTGTGTCCTGTCCCTCCATGCTTTTGGAAACAGTCTAAAGAGGAGGTCTGAGAGTGGCCCCAGTCCTTGCTATGTGTCTGCAGACAGAGCAACACCTCTGTGTGTGTTGAGGCCTTCAGAAAGTGAGGCAGAGCAGATGGCAATCTACAAAAGAGTGGGAAGTACATTAATTAGTCTTTGCTTCCCAGTTTCTTCCAACATCTTTGCAAAATAGTGATGATGAGTCATCCTGAAGCCTTGTCATTTTTCCTGTGGTTTAGAGTTCTCAGACTTTTGTAGGATATGTCCTGTTGGAAGCACGGATTTACTCCAGACTCTTTCACAGGGATGTAGGCTATCATAAATAAAAGTCAGGAAACCTTAGCTAAAAGCCTTTAAAAAAAAAAAAATTAAAACAGTCAAGGTAAGTATAAGGGGCCGAGTCCTGATTCATGTATGGATATAAACCAAATCCTATTCCTTGTAGGCAGGAATTAAGGCATATGAATGCAGTGCTGCTCCCACAGAAGCCCATGGAAAACTTTCCAGGGACTTGAGAGAAGACAAGGATCCCGTCTCAGTCCTAGCACAACCTCTAGAGAACACATCTGGCCAGTGGGAAGAGGACAACTGTGATAAGGAATTTTGCAGGCTCTGTTAGGAAGCCACTGAGAACAAGACTGCCTAAAGCATAGAAAACAGCAGAAGAGGAAGGAAAAATAAACAAATACGGAACTAGTTTAAGTTCAAATTTATTTCTGTTTTTCACTGTCTTTTACATGAGGGAGATGACAGTGCTGCTTTCCCCTCCACCTCTAAGCTTCGTGCTGTCTCTAGGCACCTACTACAGAACTTAGATTCTAGTAAATGAATAAATTTACCACTTATGGCACCCAAATTATTCAATGTGGGAGGCTGAACTCCAGAAATACCAGCATATCTGGTCTGATCAACTTAACAGCACACCACAGGAGCACTTTCTTCTGGTTGTGTTGTATCCCACACAATGGCAAATGATGCTTTTCCCAGCAATAGCTGCCTTGGACAACAGTCATGCAGTGGGAGGCTAGACTCAAAACCCAAGGTTTTGACTCCAAAAGAGGTCTTACTCGGAGTTACCGGAGGACTTTTCTTGCATATCATAGATGCAGCTGGGAAACTCAAAACAACTCTTAGCTTCTTGTCCCTGAAGAATTTGTAACAGAATTTGACATCCTTCAACATTCATGTTTGAAACCTATCAGGTTTTTAGCTGTTTGTGTTCTGTCTTTGTTGGTGGAGCTGGTATCAGCCCTTGCCTCCACAGTGTGTGTATTGTCACTTGTGAGTGGTCAGCTCTACAGCAGCAAAACCAGTCAGCAGGAGGAATAATTTGGGGAAATTCAAGTTATTGCACTGAAAACATTTTCATTTTAATATTTTGGCCTGCCAAATTGCTTATTCAGGCAGTCCAAATTAACTAAAAGTCATAAAATGTAATAATAGTTGCAGACAAAGGCAAAGAGATTGGGACTTTGAGGATGAGCTATGAAATTTAGTAGTGTATTCACAACATGAGTGTGATTGGGGGAAAGAGGCAGAAAAGGAAATGATAAGAATTCCCATAATTTGGAGCACTTCTCCCACATGTGGTATGTGATGTTTTTGTGTGCCTAAGCACTCTGGACTGTCTGAGATGATTGGTGAGATGGATTTAGCCAAAAGATCCTGGGGAAGGAGCTTAGAATTAGAAAGAAGATGAGACACTATAGACTCAGAGATCTCTTGGCAAGTTTATTAACTCACCAAAGGCTTGTCTTAGGTTTGAGACTGGGTTTAGAGCTGGATCCTTTGATTCTAGTTTTTTTATTTTTTAATTAGGTCGTGAGCACCTCGGCAGTTTTGCAGCCCTCCTTTTGTGTCCAAAAGAGAAACCCTCAGGGTCTGGCAGCGCAGGGATCTCTCAAACACTTCCAAGGGTTCTCTCAAACACTTTGTTGTGTTTGTGACACTGAAGGACCATGACAGGCAACGTCCTGTTGAAACCCCTGTGTCCTGCATGATCACCTGTGGCATCCCTGTGTCTGTCAGCCCAGTGGCATACTGGGGAGTGAATCAGTGGAGGAAAAAGCTGTCAGAGGTTCTGCTGGACAATTTGTCCCTATGGCAAGCCAGAACAGCTCCTTGAACTGTTTTGGAGCTTTGACTCACACCAGGAGGGGACCCTTCTCTCAGCAGTTTGCCGACTCCTTCTGGGCTCATTTGTTTTTCTTACAGGGGTGGTTTGTGCTGCAGGGACTGCAAGGAGAGGGCATTCATCCTTCCTCTGACACATCCCTGCCTTGCCCCCCTCCTGCTCCTGGAGAGCACCGCTGGCACAAACCCCTCCTTGAAGAGGTTAACCAAACGGATCGTATTCATTGCGGGATGGGGCTGGTAGGAAATGCAGTGCTGTGCAGTGCCAAACCCATGATGTGTGTGCTCTTTCCATTGGGAGCACTGACTCATAAAACGGAATAAAAAGCTGTTACATTTCTGCATGATGAAAAAAACGGGCCCCAGTCTAGTCCCTCTTATGGACTCACACAGTCTCTGTCCAGTGAACGCTTTCCCTGTTAGAGCTTGTGAAACCTGGCTCCTCTTGGTAGGAATGAAATTTATTTCAGCTGAAAAGAATTGGGTGTCACCTTGGAAGGGCCTTCTCCTCACCCCTAGCCAGGGCCAAGCATTGGTCTTGTGACTTTCTAAATACAATCCAGATAATTTATTTGCTGTTACTTTAATTCAGCTGAGAGCAGCTTGGCCATGTCTCCCTTGGGTTGTGCTGTCAGCTGGTTGCTGATCAGTTATCCAAGGTATGCTTGGTAGAAAAGAGAGAAAGAAGCCCTTCCCATAGCCGTGGTTCCCACCTCTAATTCTTGTTACAAGTGCAGAATGTGAGAGACCAGCAGGAGAAGTAGATCAGATAAAGAGAGACAAGGAAGCTTTGGAGAGGGTGGGAATATTCTCACTGTGTCTAGCACGAGGTGCAAGTTAAATACTGGATTTTCTTGCATGGTGTGTTACAAAGTGATTGTGATGTGATGTTAGACCTTGTGCAGTCTTCTTCATAAGTGAAGTTTAGGCAAAAACCCCCTTGAACCTCTAATTATTGCATCTAGAAATTGAGATACACAGCTAAGTTGCAGTTTATATTACTGTGACTATTGAGCCGTGGTCTCAAACTATCTGAGACTTCTGCAAATGCCTCTTTATGTTGCCTAAAATAGGAACAAACACAATATGATTCAAATTATGTGACAGGTCACATAAATTATAAGACAGATGGCTTTTGGTAGCAGCAGCATAGTAAGTGTAGAAGGTAAACAGACTCTGTCAAGAAGTCTGGAGTTGGATCAATGATCCTTGTGGGTCCTTTCCAACTCAGGATATTCTATGATTAAGAAAGAAAAAGAAGTATTTTGCTTTACACTGAGGCTCAAGGAATCACTGCTGCTTGTGCACACCCTCACAGTTGATAATTGTGTGAGTTGTGCCTTAGCCAAAACCTGTTCCTTGTTTTTTGTGCAGCCTGAGCTTGGATGCTCAGCTCCTGTGGTTTTGCTGGCGGGGCAAGGTCAGTTGTTGGGAGAGTGTAACCTGCCCTCTGTCAGGTTGAAGCCATTCCCCCTTGTCCTGTCACTCCAGGCCTTTGGAAATAGTCTCTCTTCTTCTTTCCTGTATCTTCCTTCAGGTACTGGAAGGCCACAATTGTGTGTCTAATTGAGTGTCTAATCTAGGTGGTGTAAAGAGATGGCACTGTTGTTGTGACAAGCCTTGTCCTTTCAAGCAATACCTTCCATGATTTTTTTTTTTAGGGGGAATCCAGAGGGATGTATAAGCAAGATTACAGTTACATGGTGACTGCTGAGTCTCTCTCAATGTCCTGCTTGCGCCACTAAATTCAATTTTAGTGAGCTGAGGGCATCCTAGTGAAAAAATTCTTGTTGCTTGGATTGGACTTGGCTTTCTTTAACCAGTGGGTTTTTCATGTGCTCTGGGAATGCATCCTTGCCTTTCAGTTCAGTGTTCTGGCTAGATGAAGTTATCAGTGCGTGTGAATTTCTGGAGGCAGGGTGGTTTCCTGCTCACTGTGGGAACAAAGTTAAAAGCCGGGAACTCTGCTTAAATCTTTTTGTTATTAGCAGAATGTACTGTGGCCTTTGGCATCCCCTAATTCTGCTTCTCTGCAAACTGATAGATGATTGTGGTGATTACGGTAATTATGGTAATTAGGGTACCTGCCATTTGTGGAAATGGGGAGGATCCTGGAGAAGAATGCAGCCTTTTTAAAATTGCAAAGCAATGCATCTGTTGGGTTTGTTAAATTTATTGAGCGCTTTGGGACTGCTGAATGAAAAACCTTATATAAATGGCACTTAATTATTGTTATTGCTAGAGAAGGCTTGCACAAAAGCAGCAGTTATCTGGGAATCTGGGAAACAAAGGTCTGGAGCACGCTGCCAACATCTGCTACCGCTTAAAACTTACAACATGAGGCACTAATTTGGAGAGACAGATTCTGCAGCCCCTGAGTGTGGCAATCCTGTGGTCAGGCTCTTCATGTCCTGAAATGTTCTGCCCACCTTACTCCATGGGAAGGGACTCTGCCCTGGATTGTCACAGGGATCTTGGGACACTCTGGTTACAAATCTGCTTTAAACACTGTTTCCTTCCTCACAGAATTGAGCAGAAACTGACGTTTTTCACTCACGACCTCAGGTGTCCTCACAAACATGGGCAGGACTGTGCTGTAGAGCACTAAGCAAAGTTTTCCAAGGCAGGTAAGGAAGTTTTCTATTTCTAAGAGCTCCTTCAAGCTCTTGGGTCTCAGCATGTGGAAAAATCCATTAGTATGTGGTGTTTGGCTCTGGCTGCTTTGCTTCTGGAGCAGTGGGAAGCTCCACCCCTCCATCTGAAGAGAAACTGGGAACCTTGCAACACCAATCTGCTGTGAGTCATCTACCCAGTGGCTTCAGAGGAGAGAGGGAGAAAACCTTCTGCCCCCCCACAAGCTGATTGCCAAGGCGTGCTGCCATGTCCTAGCAATTTCATGGGTACCATGATGAATTCACTGACAAGCTGCTTGGAGCTTTTCTGTGCTGCAACAACAGCAGAGGGAACAGGGCAGGGCAAAGACATTTATTTAATACTTCTATTTCTGTTCCTGTTTTGGACCAATAAACTGTGAACTGGCTTTTGACCAGCAGGTTTGCTCACAGTCATGAGGAGCAGGTAGTGGTGACTGGTGAAGTTTTGTGTGTTGACTGAACTGAACTAAATTCTTCCCATAACAGCTAAAATGGATCACTTAGCCATTTTGGGAGCATATTCAGCTAAAAACAAAGCCCATGATTCAGTAAAGCACTGTTTTCTTTATCCTGTTTGGTAAACATAATCCAGAGAGCTTCCAAATCTTGTTTTGATGGCTATTTTTAGCTTTTTATATTGTCTACGACCAGAAGCTGTAGAAAGAGGCCCAGAACAGTATCTCAGATGTGTGAGCAGCCCTTCTAAGGCACACAAGAACCAACCTGAGGCTTAGTTTTGTGTCAGGTTGAGGAGGAGTTTGCTTTTTGGAGGTCTCCCGTGTCACACAGACTTCCTCATCACAAGGGGAAGAGAAGGGAGGGCTCCACCTCCATCCCCTCTCTCGTCTTTCAACCGGCCTCAAGTTCCATCTGCTGCATTTGTGCCACCGATGGCCATAATGGTATTTTAACTCCATTTTATACATAAATACTTTGTTATTCAGCAAACCCTTTTGATAGTGGCTGGGAGGAAAGAAAAGGTTCTTTTTCTGAGATCTTTTTTCTTTAGCAGCTCAACTACAAATGGAGGCAAAAAAGATAAGCGGTGAATGAGTACTTTTATTCCTCTTTGATCTTCTCTGCTCTTAGGACACTTCTGTTGCTCTTTCCACCCCACAGAGACGAATGTTTCCTCTGCATCCTCAGCATCTGCTGTCCCATTAATCCATCCCCACAATGGCCTGTGGTTGCTCAGCACACTTGCATTGATAATAATTTGGCTGAGAGCAGTGCCCTGTGCTCAGGACAGCTGGGATTGCTCTTGCACTTGCTTTCCCAGAGTGCTAGGAAGGAAGATTGCGTGACTCGGGAGAGAGTGGAGAATGGAATGCCGAAGAGCAGTTGGTTCCCAGATAATTTCATGGTGGCAGGAGCTGTAATTTCCACAGGTGAATCTGTGGGTTCTGGTTTTGACCATGAATGCATGGCCTTCCCGCTTGCGTGCTGGACTGGGAGAGTGGAAATGTTAATTTGAGCATGGAAGGTTCGTCCCTTTGCCAGTGGCTCAGGAGAGAGGAGAACTGGTGTTTGTGCATGGATGTGAACTCTGGTTTTGCAGGGATCTTGTTTCTTTATAAGGCAGCAGATGCATATTTCCTTCCAAAGGCAGGCAAGAACTTTACACTTAGGATTTGTCTGTGTTTTCCTAGACTTCGAGATCTGACTCCATCTCAGATCATGCTCAGTAGTTTATATTCACAATCCAAACTCACTTCTTTCACTGCTTCCTGTTCCGCTCTGCAAAGTTATTGATGCTTAATGGGTTAACTCCCTTAGTTAATAAGGAAACTGATTTTTTTCTTCCTAGTCTTGAAGTTTCCCCTTAGGGACAATTCAAGCTGACTCCCTCATACTTTTGACAGTGCCTTTGATATTTTCCTAACAAGGTCTTAAGTAAGTATTGTTGGTCCCTAGTGGTTTAGAAACAGTAAGTCAGAACCTCAAAGACTGAAAAATAAAATCAAGATTCCTTTTTTCCACATCTTCTGTTTCTAAATCTTTTAGGGCTTGTTACTTCCTATTCCCCAGGCATTTCTGAACTGTAGCTGCTGAAGTGCTTTTTCTCACAGAATTACCCCCAGAGCAGCATTTTGAACAAGATATTGGGTAATCCAAAATTGACAGCATTGACTGTACAGAGTGTTATTGGTTTGTTCCCTGTGCCAATTTTAAACATTTCAGTGGTGTTGGATGTTGCTGAGAGTCTGATTAAAATTTTGATGTGCTCATCCTTAGGTTGTCTGTGCAAGAGGGAAATACCTGGGCTGGATTTGAAGCAGATGGATTAAAATCTAGGCTCTACATGGAGCGCATGGAGCATCTTCCTTGCTTATGCATTCCCTAGCAGGGGAACCAAGGTCAGGACAAGCCCAGTGTGCTTGGAAAAAATCATTCCCAGTGCTAGACTGAGGGCACGTACAGATACAAGAGCCCCTGATGTTAGGGAGAGAGAGATCCTGTGCTGCTGCAGCTCAGTTTGCACTCCAGTTTTTTACTGGTTGTGATCTCTCAGGAACAGCTACTGCTGAACTTGCTCCTTGGGACCATTTAACATATCCATATTGGGGATTTTATTTGGAACTGGAGAGAAAATACGATCCTTGTGCATTTTACGCCCTCTTGGATCAAGAGCTGGATGAATTTTCTATCTTCCCCTGCAGTAGTTTCAGGAAATGTTGTTTTGTTCCTGGTGATGCTCCATCAGAGCTGCTCTGAGGAGATGCTCTGGCTGACACGCAGCTCCAGCCATGGAGCCTGCTCCAGAAACATTCCTGCCAAATGGCTGGCCACTGAGTCCCTGCTTCCCAGCACCAACAACTGGCTCCTTGCAAGGTGGGGAACTGCTGGGGGAGGGAAGCATTTCATGAATCACAACGCCCACGCCTTTGCATACCCACGAATTCCCAGCCAAAATACTTCCACCCTTATTCACACCAGATCCCACCTTTACTCCAGAATCTTTTCCATCTGTCCTGCAGGCTGCTGTGCAAAAGGGAGATGAGAGAATCCAGGGCTTCTCTGAAAAGACAGAGAGTTGACCTGAAGCAATAAACGTGTGTGCCTGCATCCAGTGACTCCTGTTCTCCTCTGTTCCTGCTGTCACTGCCATCACCAACATGAGGACAGCAGGAAGAGGATGGATTTACCAATCCATCTGCTGTAAGAATATCTTGCAGCTGGACAAGGAGCAGTCTCAGTTTCTCAGTGGGTGCCTTGAGAAGCTTTCTCAGCTCTGAGAGCTTCCAGAGGGACTCTGCTCATTTTTCATGGGATGTGTATTTGATAGTAAGCCAAGGAGGGTACTTCCCTCTGTGTCTTTAGCTAGTGGCAGGGATTTCCTGCAGTGTGGACTATTTTAAGCACCTAAAAGCATGTGCTGACTGGTGTAGGACACTCTAAAATGGCTCGATTTGAAGGACCTGGGGGGGAGTGTCAGGCAACACCCAAAGCTTTTGTGATCTTGGGATATTAGCAGGGCCTGGAAAGGAAAATATAGCCATTTTCTTGCTGGTGTGGTGAAAACAAACCACCCTATTGCTGGACCATTAATCATGAAGGTACAGGCATTGATTGGCCTTTCTACCATATGTTGGGGTGGTTAGAGTGGGGTTCTTCTCCTCTTTCTTTTCCCATATCCATGACATAAGGATGGTCTCTTGCCTGTTTATCTTCCTAGATGTAATGCAAGGATAGTTATCCCATACTCTTGAGTTGGCGTTTGGATACCCAGTGAAATGGATAGGCATTCAGTGGCCAAATCCCACGGGGCTTATCTTGTCCTCAAAGAGATTCCCAGGGCTGGATCTGCTCCCTAAAATAAGTGTTTCTATATGAACAGAGCCCCTTGAGCTGGTTGAGGACGCTGAAGGTTGGCAGGAGTGGCTGCAGCTGGCTCATGGTTTGAGGAGGAAATGCCAGGCAGGAGTTTGTCACTGTGTAACTGATATTCTTAGTTCCACCCTGCTCCCCTTCTGCCAGCTAAAGCTTTCCATGGAAAATTTAGCTGCCATTGGCTCTGGTTGAGGCTCCAGGCATTGAGACAGCTTTCATTTGTGCTGTTCAGGTCTTTAAAAACACACAGCAGGGACTAAACCCCCAGTGAGGTCACAGTCTGGGTAGTGACTGATGGATGAAAAGTTGGCCTTGTCCCCCAAAATGGTGATTATTACTCTCTTTATAGTCATGTCTGGGGTGTTCAGGTTACAGAGAGGGGGTGACTCAGCTCTATCATCATCTGAGCTGCCTTACAACATTGTCTGTGTCTTCATTAACCACCTAAGGACCTTGGGCAGGCTGGGAGCAGAGCTCAGTGCCTCCCATCAGCTGGGCTGCATCTTGGCCAGGGTGGGAGGCAGCTTCTCCCTTACTCAGTGATAAACCACTCTCAAGTTAGGCTCGCACAAAGGGTTAGGAACATTTGTTTTGGAAAGAAATTTGGCATGAGGCAACAAAGAGTCAAGATGCTTATTTTGTTCACAACTGAGCTGCATAGAATTTCAGGATGTAGTTCTGACTTTTTCTTAAGCATTTTGCTTTCCTCACAGCTTTATCTAATGTGATAAGATTTTAAAGAGTTCGTTCAGCCAGAGAGAGGTCTTCAAGAGTCTGCAGGTTCACACCAGGTATCTGTGTCAGATCTAGAAATAAACCCCGTGTCTCCAAAGACTTGATCTCATCACTGCAAGGGAGCTAGAGGTGCTTTTTCCTTGTGTTATATGAAAAGAAGGTTAGGCTGGAGCGTCTGCCTTGGCAGACACTGTTTTTCCTTTTCCAGGGAATGAGGGGAAGGGATTCACTCCTTCCAGTGGCAGTGAGAATTGCCTTTGTGTTCAAGTCCATAAACTGCAAGAGATGAAGCTGAACATTATGTACAGATTAGAAATGTAGTTTTGCCCAGGAACTAAAGATGCGGGAAAAAGAGTCAGGGCCTTGGCAGCAGCCTGGAACATACACCAAGTTCCTATGTTGGGTGTGGGATTAAAGCCACTTCTTACAGACATTGCAGGGAAGTCTTTGAGACTGTCTTCCAGTGATTGGTGGAGGTTTCCTGGGAAATGGGGAATGGGTGCCATGGGGGAATGCTGCAGCATTTCTGTAAACCAAACCAGCTGCTTATTAGCCTTAAATCTCTGCTCCCCAAGCTGAATGTGCTCCACTGCTCCAGGAAAAATCATGCACTTGAATTAGCCTGAGGCACTCTGTTGTTCTTTGGTTTTTTTAAATCTGGGAGAAAGAGGCACAATTTTTTTTTTTTTTTTTTCTCTTCACTGTGTTAGGGTGGGGAAGAGTTTTTTTATCGGGAATGAAAAAAAGATGAGCTGTCACTTTTTATCTCTTTGGAATCTGAGGGGGTAAAAATCACACCTCTGAAAGCAAAAAGAGAGAAGAATTTTATTGGACCTGTTGAGGACACAAAAATGTCTTATCTTTCAGGTCAGCTTCAACAGCTGAGCTTGGAAAAGAAAATTAGAAGAAGAAAGAAACATTGTTTTAAATAAAACCACTTCAAGTTCTAAACTTGGAACTTTTCCCTTGAAAAATGTTACAGCAAAACATTTTGTGAAATTTGAAACTTAAAACTCATATGGAGTCAGTCTTTCCTATGAATATTTTCATTTTCAACGAGGTCTGTGTTTGCTCCAGTGTTCCACTAAAATATTCCTAAATAACTTATGCCCCTAAAAAAGTGTCTCTTCCCTGCATTCAAACCAACTGTTGTTCAAAGAACTTCTTCTATGAAAGAAGATGTGTCAAGGTATATTTGCAGTAGGGAGAACCTGAAGCTCAAAGATACATTCAGTCATTCTGATCAGCTGGGTGATGCTGGAAGATGGAGAGAGAATTTTTGAAAAGCATGGAGTGATAGAAAAAGAGGGAATGGTTTAAAACTCAAAGAGAGAATGTTTAGATCTGATGTTGGGAAGAAATTCTTCCCTGTGAGGGTGGGGAGGCCCTGGCACAGGATGCCCAGAGAAGCTGTGGCTGCCCCTGGATCCCTGGAAGTGTTCCAGGCCAGGTTGAATGAGGCTTGGAGCAGCCTGGGCTAATGGAAGGTGTTCCTGGCCATGGCAGGGGGTGGAACGAGACGGGCTTTGAGCTCCCTTCCAACCCAAACCATTCTGGGGTTCTGTGACACCCATGCACCCAGGGCTTCACCTGCAGTGGCTGCACATGACATTTTGAGGCCATGAAGTTGTTTTGGTGTCTGTGTCTGTTGGAAGCACAGCCACAAGGAGGACGTGTGGCACTGTGCCTCCTGCGTGACGTCGTGGGCTGCGATTCCTGGACGGCTGCTACGCGCACAGGGAAGAATTTGATCCTGTACAAACAGGACAGCCACGTGCAGTTATAGGCAATGCCATGTTCCCTTTCCCAGGGAATATATGCTGCTCAGATGACATACATCCCTCTTGGTTGTGCTTGCCAGCACTTTCCAGCTGACATCATGTTTGCACGAAGGCTGCACCAAGTAGGAACTGTATTAACCATTTAGGTTTTTCCCCCCACTCTGATACCCTTATTTTATCTTTTTCTGTTCCTGTCTACTATTTTATCTAAAACACTTTGAGCAAAAGTGGGAAGGGGGCTTGTTTTCACTTGCCATAAGTTGAGGATAGTGTAAAGCTATAAAAATGCAGGCAGAGAGAAAGTCACTCTGAAAGGGAGTGATGGGAATAGTGGGACTGTGATTCTTAAAGTTTTAGACCAACCAGGCTGCTGTCAGCTGTCTGACTTCCCCCAGGAATATGTGGGGGAAGTCAGACATGGATTTCTGGTGAGCTGGTAGCAGTCCTGTCTGGTACCAGCAGTGGGATATCTGCAGATCTCAGCTTGGGCAGGGCCAGATTAGTTTGCCCAGGCTGTGACTTGCGTTAGTCAGGTTCAAAAATCAGGCAAAGCAAAATCAGTGTGAACCAAAACCAGGACAAAGCAGAAACTCTTCTACATTTAAGAATGTAAGAATGGTTCTGCTGGGTCAGAGCTGAGGTCTGCCTGACTGGGCATCTTGTTCAGGGGTAGAGGTCTGGAAAGAGCATAAAGATAGAGCACGTGTGTAGTCACACTTCTCCAAATCTCCAGCAATTTTGGCTGGGAGGCGTCCTGAGCCAGCAATGTTTGTGTTTATTAATTCTCATTTGGAGTTCAGAAAATATTTCTGCTCCCTTTTAGGGAATGGCAGAGGGTCCTGGGTTATGGAAGCTGGTATGTAACCAGCCTTCCTGGATGCAGCATGACCTCCTGGGTAGGACTGCTGAGCATGGGGTTGCAGGTTGTGTTCCCTGGGAGGTTGTCACTTGCCAGGCGACCTGACTCTGAGGACAGCTTGTGATCAGGGGTGCAGGAGGTTCCTGCCTGTGGTGCCACAGCAGTTCTGAAGGGTCGGTGAGGGAGGTGGGGATGCTTCAGCCTCGTTCAGGAGTAGCAGGCAGGAAGAGGGCAGCGCTCCCAGTTCCTACGCTGTTCAGTGAGGTAACTGTGTCTGTGACTGGAATTGAAAATTCTGCAGGGGCTGAATGAGCTCGTGAGTTAGGAAATCCAGTTTGCTGCCACGAACAGCCATGTGTGTGCTGTCTCTCCATGAATTCACCTTGGATGCCTTGGCTTTCCGTGTCTGTAAGATGGAACATGACAAGGCTTTTGCTTCCACCAGGGCAGCCACATCCCCGTCGCTTTCACAGGCACTTTGCAGCTCAGACCAAGCCTAATTTGCATGAGGCAGCACAGGCTGAGGCACTCAAACACATGCAGGGATAATGCCAAGCAATAACTCTTGCCATATCCCTGGACTGCACTAGAAGTCACTCTTGTTCTGTGTTGAGGCTCTTCCAGTAACTAACTGGCAGTTCCTAAAGAAATATGTCCCAAGTACAGATGCCATTAAACCTAGCCCATTTGTCTCCTGATGGAGACATTCCTTGTCTGACTTCCTCATGAATCATGGGGAGAGGGAAAAGTTGCTTGCCAGGCCTCCTACTCATTTTTATCCTGAGAATATTAATCCAGGGTTCTTCTCCAAAAGCCTCCACATAACCAAGCCAAGAGAGAACAGGAGGGACAGCAGGAGATGGCCCAAAGGCCTACAGCTTCCATCCTTGTTTGCTCCATAAAGTTTCCATGGTGGCTTTGGAAGACCAGAGAGTCACACCACCAAACTGAGCAGTGTGTAAGATGCAGTTTGTGAGTCTCAGTGCATCAAACTGAAAAAGAGTGGGTTTAGATCAGATACTGGGGGAAAAATCCTTCCTTGTGGGGGTGGTGAGGCCCTGGCACAGGTTGCCCAGAGAATCTGTGGCTGGCCCATCCCTAGGAGTGTCCAAGGCCAGGTTGGACCAGGCCAGAGTTTGAATCCAGTTCTAGGGAGGGTGATACAAGTTTGCAGGATTTTTCTGTGTCTCGAGCTGACATGCTAGTAGCAGCACTGTTACTTTAAAGGCTGATGCCTTCCTCTCCTTTTAGTGTGCTAGAGCCTCAACCACAAGCCTTGCTTTAATTTAAATTTTAAACAGCAGACAGACACACATGCAATGAAGAATTATGGGCTGTCACTGCCAAGGATGCCATCAAATGGCTGAGAGAAAGGGAACATTTACAAACAAATAAAAGCTGTTATTAAGGGGATTATTAATGAAAGGCCTTTGAGCAAAATAACTCCCTCCCTCTCCAAATGCTTGAGGTTATTTTTTTGTAGCCTCCTCTTTATTTTTCTTTTTACTGAGTCTCTTGGGAAACTAAATACCAGAAGTAATGATTGAAGAAGCTGTCACCATCATATGGGTCATTTTTTTGGGACCCAGTTTCACAAGAGCTCGTGTCACGTATCTGTCCACCCTTGATCTTCTGCACAGATGTAGTGAACTTCACAGCCTGTTCTAATTAACACCAGGCCTAATGAGGAGTTGTGAGTGGGAATTCAGGGGTGGGGGGTGGGGGTGGTGAGAAAAATAATTCATACTGTTGTTACTTTGTTTTGGTTAGTTAGGGGAAAATGGTTGTAGGGGTGGAAAAGATGACTTGGCACTTAAGGTTTCCTTTGGCAAATGGGGTGAAGAGCTGGGATTCAGGGGAACTGGGTGTTTTCCTGGGGTTTGGATCATGTAGGTAGGGGTTTGCCTGTCATGTCATGGTAGTTGTTAAGGCCTTGCTATACTGGGCACTGACCTGACAAGGTGACAGCAGTGGTTGCTTTGCTTTGCTGCTGGGAGGTCGCTGATTCCTGGCGTTGTATCCCTCCCCAGCAGCTCCAGCTCCTAATCCAAAGTAAGTAGTGCTGTTCCCTGGTGAGTGTAACATCAGCAGGTTGGGAGCACCTGGGCTGTGCCAGAGCAGGCTCTCCATGAGCTGGGCTGGATATATCAGTGCCTCGGGAGCAGATGTTCTCTCTCCTGTGCCACCTTTCCTTGGAAAGAGGTGGGAGGACAGCACTCCTAAGTCACTGGATGTCTGCATCCCCAGCAGTGTGGGCAGCAGGCACAGGGAGGAGATTCTCCTGCTCTTCTCTGCTCTCCTGCGACCCCACCTGGAGTACAGTGTCCAGTTCTGGTGCCTCCAATGCGTGAAGAACATGGATCAACTGTTGCAGCAAGTCCAGAGCAGGCCACAGAGTTGATAAGGGGACTGGAGCACCTCCCCTATGGAGACAGGCTGAGGATGTTGGGGCTGTTTAGCCTGGAGAAGGTTGATATATGGAAGAAATTCTTCCCTGTGAGGGCATGGCACAGACTGCCCAGAGAAACTGTGGCTGCTCCATTCCTGGAAGTGTCTAAGACCAGGTTGGATGGGGCTTGGAGCAACCAGGTCTGGTGGAAGCTGTCTTGCCCATGGCAGAGGGTGGAATGAGACGAGCTGTTATGAGATAATGTTCCCTCATGATGTGGTCTGAGGGAAGTGCATTTCTGAGCTGGATACAGGCTTTTCAAGGAAACCAGGGCTTTTCTGGGAAGCTCAGAGCAGTTTGGCAGATGTTTGTGGATGGAGGTACCTGCAAGAGAAAGGCAGGGATTGATCAGTGTGGAGAAGACAGAGGGCAAGGCCACAGTGCCTGGGATGGACAAGGCAGCCTGTGCTCCATCTCTGGAAGGGACCAGGCTTGCTCCTGTGGCTCTGGTCTGACTTGGGCCATGAGCTCAGACAGCTGGTAGAAAATGGATGATGCAGAAGAAGCATCTTTGGAGTTGGAAGGAGTAAAAGGCTTGGCTTCTTCCACGGCAAATGTTTCCGTGAATCAGGACGGAAAAAAACTTCAGCTGGATTAGTTGTGTGCAGCTGGGAGAGGGGACTCTGCCAGTTTCTCCCGCCTTGCTGTCACTGCGAAGGAAAATTGGGAATGTCTTTAAAGGGATTTTGTGTGATGCAAGTGCATCTTTCCTGAGGTTTGGGAGGCAGAGGCCTTGCTGGTGTCTGTCTTGCTTGCATCCGATGTGGATTTTCCCCAAAGGCCACATGCCCCTTGCTCTCAGCCTTTGCAATCCAGCTGCAGTTAAAGTCCTCTGGCCTAAGGAAATCAAGGAGCTGAGCTGCTGCTCTGCTGAATGAAGCACCTATCTCCTGTGTGGCACTGGACAGCTCAGTGGGAGCCTGGGAAAGGGAATAAATGGGATTTGCTCTCTGTTAGTGCTCTCCACTCTCTTCCTGCCATCTCTGTAACCTGTTACAAAGCACAGTCCTCTCAGCACTCCTGAGTGTCCATCACCTAAGATGTGCAGCTCCCACAAATCCCAGGAAAATATGCCTTCAAGTGTGGAGGAGTTGGCATTCACAGGAGCACAGTGTTCCCTAGTGACCAGCCAGCAGTGGCTGAATACAAAGCTGAGATCCCCATCAAGTCCTCCTGTTCAGGAGCTACCTCACCTCAGAAGTAGAACTTTCCATGCCATTATAACTCCTGCATCTGGAGGAGCTGGGAGGCAGCCTGAAGGCTGCTTCTAGGGAGGGAGGCCAGTGTTAAAGGATTTGGATGCAACTGCGGCAGAACAAGATGGGCTTTAAGGTCCTTCCCAACCCCAACCAGTCCATGACATTATGATCTTCACCTCATGAAGCTTTTGACTGGCACAGGGAGCAGGGCCCCGGCGTACCAGGGGTTTGACAGAGCAAGATGTGGACACAGAGATCTGTGTGTAGCTGACATGACATGAGTACCATTTGGGAACGGTTTCCTGGTTGCTTGCTCTTGGGAAGACTCTGTTGGCTTAACTGGAAAGATTGCTGCCTTGTGGGCTGAGTAGGAGGGGAGGATCATCCATGCAGCCTGCATCCTCTGGGCAGTGGGAAGGAGCAATATTCCCAACAGACATCTCTCCCTTCTCCCTTAACAGTGTAAGATGATCAGGACAGCTGTGCTTTACAGTTGCTGGTCTAAGCCCACGCCACGTTTATTTCAAAAACGTTCCTATGTCGGGTGCTTGTGGTCCTGCCTGTAAAATGGTGCTTCCTGAGAGCCTTCCTGACAGTCCTCTCTGGTTCCTTTCCTAGGAGGCTGGTACTCTGCAGTTCTGCTTCTAGATTTACATTTGCTCTCTTCCCCTGCTTCCTGAACACCCTCTGTGGTAGCCTGAGGTGTGCTCGAGTCTCTCCCAGCTGTTGGTGTGACTGATGTCCCTCAGACGTATTGAAGTCAATGCACAGAAGATCTGTGGGTTCCCCTTGCATCTGGACCTGGTTCTGCCACCTCAGGTGACACCATGGTGGGTGCATGGCCAGGCAGTATCCATGGATTTACTCTTTGTAAGGACAGCAATATCACAGAATCCCAGAATGATCTGGGTTGGAAGGGACCTTAAAGACCATCTCAGTCCACCCCCTGCCATGGGCAGGGACACCTTCCACTAGACCAGGTTGCTCCAAGCCCCATCCAACCTGGCCGTGAACACTTTGGGGAAAAATCAGTCTTAATGTGAAAATCTCAGTTTTGGTCAGAATACACACTTTCCACTGGAGTCAAGACAGATGGAACGCTTTGCCCACTCGTGCAGCAGTGTCTCACTCCTGACTGCGTGCAGTTGGTTTGGAAGAAAAAGCTTATTTAGGGTTCAGGCTATTAAAAACATCTGCTTTCTCATGTATCCTGAAATGCTGCAGGATTTGAAAATGGAGAACATGTATCATGCTTGTCCCAGCCACCATAAAACATCGTCTCCATAGTTTAAATTGTGGGATTTTAATGATGATGTATCTATATTATTCAGTCCTGTGTAATGCACTTTTGGTTGTGGTGCTGTGATCTCTTTTCCTGCGTTGGACCTGGGCCGCCTGACCATATTTGCAGTGTGTGGTTAAACATCAAATGCATCAGAATAAGCAAAATAATCACTTCCAGACTAAACACATTTCAAATTTGTTTAGAATATTGAACAAGCTTCATCACTGGGAGATGTCTCTTCTGTGACATCAAACTACATCGATGTGTCTTTGCTGATGCCAATTTCTTTTTCCCATGTTTTTGGACTAGAAGCATAAAATTCTCTGAAAATCCTCCTTTGACTGTGGTAACTTTTGGCTGAGGGTCAGTCTGGGCATCTCTGAGCATTAATATCTATGCCTTCCATGGCCCCTGTGGAGCAAAAAGTTATTGACAGTTATCCTCCTCTTTCATGTGGGAAAACTGGATCGTGAACAGACAATTATCCTCATCTGTTTAGCTTGGAATGAGTTGGGAGAAGCTGGTGACAGTGCTGGAGGAAAGCAGAGTTTTGGCATTGGTTGAGTTTGCTATAAGACCCTTACTTTTTTTAGCAAAACTATTTCCTGGTGCTCAGGGCACTACAGCCCTCCTGCTTGCACCTATCCTTTACTTTTTTGGGCTGATTTGTCTGTCTCCTTGCTGGCTACACTTGTGCAGTTGTGTAAACAGTTTGTAATGCATCTGTCCTCCTCAAGGATTCTCTGGCTCCCTGTTTCTCTGGAGGGAAGGGTGTAATTAGAGTCTCCCACCGAATTCCTGTGGGTAATCACACACGGACCGTTGTCCCAAACCGGCCCTGACCCTCTGGGCACCAGTGCAGGAAGAGCCAACAGGCTCCTTCCTGGCCTTGCAAAATAGCAGGAATGCTGAGTAAGAGCAGGACAAATTATAAGGCTGGGTCCTGAGTAAAAAAAAAATATAAAGGTCAGTCGGTGTTGTCCAAAGCTAATGCTGGGCTTTCACGTGGCCACGGTGAACCGTGGATGCTCTGGAACAGTCGGCTGCCCATTGGGAAGCTTTCCTTTGAGTTTAACAAAGCACTTAAGCACAAGCCTCAGGGCAGAGAAGAGATTTTGGCCCCGTAACAGTAAGATCAGACATAAACCTGAGCATCCAACTGGAGTCAGCTTGAGACATGGTTTGAAAAATGAGTTCCTAATCGAGCTCTTCCCCACCCAGAGACAGTTTTTATCTTGGACTTCTGAAGTTCTTTACAAGTGAACCCTGGCTTCCCCTTATAAAATATTTCATCTTGGATAGCAATGCAGTCAATCATTTCAACCTGTTCTTGGAATGTTTCTGCTTGCAGCAATTATTTTTGTACACTCAAATTGTCTTTTTTTTTTTTTCCTCTTGTACCTAAATAGTAAAGGACATGTTACCATGGATAGCACACAGGGGTTTTTTTTTTTTCCAAATCATTGGAGTACAAGAGTGAGGACGGAGAGTTTGTGACAAATTGTTGTGTTGATAAACAAATGGGCTCAAAGGAATTAGTTTCCCAAAGTAACTGCAGTCATTGAAAAGTCCTTCTGCATGTTTTTGGCTTTTCTGAACACCTTCTTATCAGTATGTTTAGTTAGAAAAATACTTTTTTATCTACCAAGAAATGTCTCTTCTGGTTTTTTTTTCAGAACGTGAAGTTTTGAAACTTAAAAAAAAAAGCCTCCATTTATATTCCAGGAACAATCAAGAGTTTAATTCAGATGCTGCTTTCTTCAGAGTTTTCATGTCATTAGGAACACGGCATTCAGAGATGAGGCTGGATAAGGTCTGTCATCTTTATGAAGTCATGGAAGCATCTGGATACAGTATGGAAATCCTCAACCAAAAACTTTTTGAAGTCTCTTTTTAATGTAATCATCCAGGCTTACTCTACTAAACTGTGTATTTATTGGATTTGGGTGGAAGATGAGGCAAGCATCAAACTGATATTGTAGAATATAAATTAAGATTACAACCCCTAGGGAAACATCCCAAAATTGTGAATGTTAATTGTATGCACTTTTCAATATGTAATTGATTCACGACCGTCGTGAGCATCAAACAAAGCAGCAGCAGAGCGGTATCTGTTCAGTGTGCAACACTGAATCAACATTGTGTCATGACCTTTTGCTTTCTGAAGTACCAAGGAGCAAAGAAGCAAAGTAAACTGTGTGCATGGCTTGGCTTCCTTGGCCTCAGTTCCTTAATTACCAAGTGGGAGTAAATAATAAATAACAATAAAGAATAAAACCTGAGGCACCACTTGGAATGTGTTGTCCCAGGATGAAAAGCTTCACCCTGGTTCTGTTTCTGTTGCTGCTAAACCCCAGCAGACGGAATAATCCAGCATGTGGTGTATCAATGACCTGTCCTAATTATCATTTACCTCTCCTCAGTTTAATTAAGCTCCTGATTAATGTGGCTTTCAGTTTTCCCACATAGCAGGGTCACAGCAGCTTTGTCTGTAACGGGATTTACCCCTCTCTAAGTATTTCCAAAAGAAGTCCCTGAAGTGATTCAAGAAGTCACTTGAAAGGATTCCATGAGAAGAGAATGAGATAGCTATAATATTTATTTCTTCCTGTTTGCCAGGCCAAAAGGAGCTGGAAAAGAAAGGAGGAATGCAAACAGATATTCAGGATTGTTGTTCTTCATGTCAGGACATTTTCTGCCACCAGCCCACCAGGATAGCTGGTGACACCTCACTGGGGATATTCCAGAGCTATCTGGATGCAGTCCTGTGCTCTGGGATGACCCTGCTGGAAACGGGGAAGTTGGACCATTGACCCACTGTGGTCCCTTCCAACCTGACCCAGCCTGGGATTCTGTGAAACCGAAGCCAGCCAAGAACTGGAGGAGAGTTCCCCTTCCCTTGATCTCAGTCCAGGCTTGGGGGATTGCTGGACTGTAACAGGTAAGGGTGACCAGAGCTACCTGCAAAGCTGCTGTGGGATAATGGCTTTTATCTGAGCTGGAAACTGTTGGATCTGTTCCCAGCAGCAGCAGCCATGAGAATGGCCTGGAGGAAGCAGCTGAAAGCAAACAAACATTGGGTTTTTACTGTTTCTGAGAACTGTCTGGGTCACCTCCTTATCTGTGATTTGTGTTTCTCAAGAATAGGCTGCTCAGCTCTCAGGATGAGAGGACTCACCACCTTGGAATTAGAGCTGGGAAATGCTTTTGGAAAATCAGAAGATGTGCTGGAGGAAGATAGTGTTGTCCTTCTGGCCTGGCAGGTTTGTAAAGGTTTGGGGCTTTTTTTCCATTAAGATGAGAAATTGATTATATTATTTGGAGAGAGGTATTCCTTGGAAAACTCATTATTTACTCACACGCCATGTCCGTGATGTTCTGTTGCTATGACCTCAAAAGAAACAAACAGCTTCCTTGTCAAAAAGCCTCCAACTCTCTTGAGTGGGCTGTGCTCCAAGGAGACTGACTGTCTCCCTCTTCCTACAGGCATCTCCTGCTTCTTCCTTCAGGATTTCTCCTTAGGTGTTTGTTGCCTTTCCTTTATAAAGTCTGTGATTGTCTGTGGATCTCAGAGTCAGTCCACAGCTTCCAAAGCAATCATGTGTTTACAATATTCTGGAAGGAAAAAGACTTTTTAGCTTGGGAGTAAAACAAGATGACATTTCTACTGACTTGTATTGTGTTTGACTTTGGACTGTGCATTGCATTTCACTTTTCACCATGTGTTATTCCTCACCCCTTGTGGACTATGGAATAAAATGGAAAGAGAGGTGTAATGGAGGATAACTGGATTAAAACCAGTTTGTGATTGTGGTCATGTAATGCTTCTTTCTGGCCTTAGTCTCTGAATTTATAACCAAGGGCCAAGCAGTGCCCACTGTCAGGGCAGAATGTGGAGGACAGCACTGAATCCCAGGAGAGGCAATATCCTACAGCAGGGTGGGATAATCTGCTCCAGGTGGGAGCACAGTGTCTCAGAGCACTGTTATTCCACCAATGATGTTAGGTTAGAGCATTGCATGAGTGGATTCTGCTCATTCATTTCAGCTCTGAGGGCTGACAGTAGTGAGGAATTCCATGCCAACCACATCTCCCTGAGGATTTCTTGGCTCTGTAATTCCTTACGTGCTGGAGCAGATGATCTCCAGCAATGTGGGGCTTCCCCTTCTTGGGGTGGCTACTGTTTGCTCTGGGATTTCGCAGCACATTCAGGCAGAAATTAATCTGCTTCTTGCATGGAAGGCCCAGGTCTACTCTGGATGCACAATGTGTGCACAACCCTCTGAGAGCTGGATTTCCCATTCCTCATTGTGCAGGTCTCTCAGACACTTGCTGAAATCTTTGACTAATGCAGAAAATCCTTATTGCTTTTCAAAGTCACCCTGTGGGCAGGAAAAAAAGCACAAATGGAGAGAAATATGACCCTATGTGACAGGCTCTAAACTGTGACTGATTTGTGTTCTGTAGTGCAACATGACCCTGCCCTGAGCTGCAACAGAAGGAAATTTGCCTTGCAATCAGGGAGTTGTTAAAAATGTGTCTATTTCTGTCAACCCAAGTGGGGAAACCTTTGGATCCCATTCAACAGGTTGGGATGACTCAACTCCCAGCTGAGTTGGTCACCCTGCCCCAGTACATACAGTATGTGACACAAGGATTGATTCTTCTTGGCTCGCTTACTGGGATTTTTTTGTGGCATGTTGCAAAATCCTATCCTGTTAACCCTCTGGCAGACTCGTGGTATAAGCTGGACCTTCACTACCCTCAACACAGGATGAGGAATGGGAAGTTTCTGACCTAATTTTGTGGTCTCAGTCTCCTCCTTATCATGGTTCCCAGGTTCTGTGGGACATTTCTTCCAACATCTCATCTTTTATGAGCTCATCTCTTATGGCCTGCAACAGGGAACAAGATTTTCATAACCCTTTAGCAGCTATGAGATGGAAGATGGGATTTTTCCAAAGCACTCACCCTGTGAACTGCCCTTCTGTGGAAGTAAGTGATGAGTGATCTCAATTTCTGTGGGACTAAGGTCAGAGCAACAATAGGATTTTTGTAGAGTCCCACAGATTAAGCCAAGTTTCGAGCACTCACCATCCTGAATTCTCTTCAAGGACAAGAAGGGAAATGTCAGCAGGAGACCCCAAAGGAACAGAAAATTTTCCCTGCTCGTTTCAGCACACAGTGTGGGAGCAGAGACCTCTTGTGAACTTGCCCGAATGCTCCTACCTCTGTTAATCCTGTAAAATGGATGTAAGAGAAGTAATCTGAACAAAAGATGGGGTTTTTCAGATATGTCCACATGTGGTCTTGAGTTAAATAAGCCTTGGTCTTGAACTATCAGGACATTTTGTGAATGGCTTCTGTTCTAGAGTGCAGACAATGACATTGGTCTTAGAGGGAACAGGTTTCTCCTAAAATTATCAACAACAATCACATTGGAAGGGAGCTCAAAGCTCATCTCATTCCACCCCCTGCCATGGGCAGGGACACCTTCCACTAGCCCAGGCTGCTCCAAACCCCATCCAACCTGGCCTTGGACACTTCCAGGGATCCAGGGGCAGCCACAGCTTCTCTGGGCAACCTGTGCCAGGGCCTCTCCACCCTCACAGGGAACAATTCCTTCTTCTCCTGGCTCTGAAATCAACGTCATTAGGCTGCAGAGTTTAAAAAAAAAAGGGAAAAAAAGGAAAAAATGAGCTGGGTAGGTTATATTTCTCTTACTTATTTTAATCAAGAGATTGGGAATTTCAGCCTCTGTTCAATGACACAATGTGAGACTGAGACTCGCAGATAAAGGGAGTGAGTGACTCCTGCCCAAAATATCTGTGATGTAAATAGATCAACATGGTGCTGAGGGAGTGGGGCATAAAATGATGTGGTTCTTTGAACAATAAGGCCCCAAGTGGATTAGAATTCCCACCAGAATTCAGCCCAGGTTGATTCATCTGCCTATGGTTGTGTTCTCCATTGGCTCGAGGAATGCTGTTTCACTTCCTTGCTGCTGGCTAGCCCAGAGGGCCACAAGCCGTGTGTGACTGAGTCCAGTTCTTGGAGAAAGGCTGAACTTAAATTCCGCTCCTCCTAGGGCCTCTTCTTGAGTCCCAACTAGAAAATGTTGCATCCTCTCAAAAGGAGTTGATACAGCTTTTTCCTGTAGCTGATTAAAGTAAAGCAGTATCCTCAATATCACCTGGCTTGGCAAAAACCCACTGAAATCTGAGTGAAAAGCCAACTTTTGTTGAAGTTCTCCCTGTCCCAGAAAGATTCAGCTGTGTCAGCAGCAGATCAGAGCTGCCTCTCCCCGTCTGTGCAGCTCCTGGCTCTGCATGTCAGTGTGGTAAAAATAACCCTGTTTGAAATCTAGTGGAAACATTAAGGCCTTAATTATCATCTGCTTTGGAGCTTTTCTTTTCAGCCAAGACTGAGGAGATAGGAAGAATTTGGCTGCTGTTCTCTGCTCCTGCACCACCCAGCCACGATGAGAGCTAAAGCAGCGTGGTGGCTCCTGTATTTTTAGAGGCTCCTCTGGCAGGAAGGGATTAGAGGGAATTGCAGCTACTTCAATACCCCCTTGTTCCAGGCGAGTGTGTGTGCCTGTCCCCAGCAGACCCCTTGGCTGTGTGTAGCTTTATGTGAAAGAGGGAAAGTAAAATCTATTTTTAGGCAGTCTGAGTGGCCTGTTACTGGAGGCAAGGTTGTTGACTCATGCCCATCTGATATCATTTAAAGGGTTAGATATTGCCAGCTAACAAAAATAAGTGCTGTTACTCCCTCCTAGTCAATAGAATTAGCTGTTCTTAAGCTGACATTTGCTTTTATGGCAGAGGCAGTGCATCCCCAGGGCCCTGTTAATAATGTATACATGGCTGAGAAGGTGCAAATCTGGATTTTCTTGGGATTGTGGTGATGGAAACAGAAATATGAAGGTAGCAGAGTTGCCAGGGAGCCTTCAGCTCTGTGTCTGTCACTTAGGTTCACCTCTGTTCAAAGAACCTGCAGAAGTTATAAGGGAAGGAGACAAAAGGCTGCTCTGTTAACACCGAGGGCTCTTCCCTTTCCATGGTAGAGTCTCAGAAAGGCCCTTCCCTCCTCCTCCTCCTCACCTGAGCCTGCCTCAGGAGCATTCTCTTTGTTAAACAGAAACTCTTCTGTTTCCTGTCTGTTGGTTTTTGGCGTCAGTTTTGAAGCCCTGAATCGCTCCCTGGGGATGTGCACTAGAAAACTGATGGGAACCGGTTTCCTATCAGCAGCTGAGACGCAATTCCTGGCTCCACTTTTCCAGGGAATCACAGTCTGCAGACCTGGACAGCATCATGTGCACAGTGTAAGAGACCAAGCACCTCTTGTGGGCTGAGTGTGTGAAATCCTGAGGCAAATACTTCTTGCAAACTCAGGGCACAAGGGAGGTGGGAGGGGAAAATATCAGCTCATAAAGCTTTCCCTGCTGGCTCAGAAGCAGGGAAAGAAATGCATAAAAAGTGAATATAGTTCTGTTTCTTTTTTAGGTCACAGCTGGAATTAACCATGAGGTATTTAACACTGAAGTGGAAGGGAGGGATGGAACACCAGGGAGAGGAGCTGCTTGAAACCTGGTGAGCCCAATGTCTCATTTGAACAAGAAAGATGAAGGATTTGCTTGATGTAAGGTCACACTTACTACAAGATCCTTGTCTTTCCTTCCCTCAGCTGGGGTAAGGAAAGCCAGGCCTCCAGGTATCCCACTTGAAATGTAATATAAAGGGGAGATGCAACAGGCAGGTGGCTGTGAGTGAAACAGGCCTCCCAAATACACCTTCCACTGCTTCCACTGCACCTGCTCTGGCCAGGCTGATTCTGTGAAACCAGACCAGCAGCCAGAGAATCCCAGAAAGAATCCCAGGATGCTTTTTGTTGGGAGAGACCTTAAAGCCCATCTCGTTCCACCCCCTGCCATGGGCAGGGACACCTTCCACTAGACCTGGTTGCTTCAAGCCCCAATGTCCAACTTGGCCTTCACACTTCCAGGGATCCAGGGGCAGCCACAGCTTCTTCTCAGCCTCACCATCCTCACAAGGAAGGATTTCTTCCTAATACCTAACCTTAACCTGCCCTCTGTGAGTTTAAAGAGTCATGGAATCACCAAATTATTGAGGCTGAAGAAGACTTCCAAGGCCATCGAGTCCAACCCATCACTGATGCCCACCTTGTCACCCAGTCCAGAGCACTGAGTGCCACGTGCAGGCCTTCCTTGGACATCTCCAGAGATGGGGGGACTCCACCACCTCCCTTAGCAGCCCCTTCCAGTGCCTGACCACCCTTTCCATGAAGAAATTCCTCCTGAACCTCCCCTGGCACAGCTTGAGACCGTTTCCTCTCGTCCTGTCACTTGTTGCCCAGGAAAAGTTGCTGATCCCTACCTGGCTCCTGTTTTAGAGTGAGAAGGTTTCCCCTGAGCCTCCTTTTCTCAAGAGACAGAGCTGAACTCCTCCCCACAGCTGCTCTAATCCCTGCAGCGGCCCAATTCCCAGCATGATGGCCATTTCTCCCATTGAAGGAATGCTGAGAGCTGCTCTCTGGGTGCACCCTTTGGCTCACCATAGTGGCCATGGTGCCTTGATTGGCCTGTTAGGATTCAGGCTAATCAACACCAAATGGGGTCTTGCTTTTAGAACAGATTTTTTTGTACCATGGTAATAGGACTCAGAAATGTTCCTGGAAAGGGCTTGTTTTTCTCCCAGATGAAAATGGGGGCAGAGAATGGCACTCTAGAGACAATATCGGAGTCAATCCCAATGCTTTGTGGGGTTTGGAAAGACTTCCTTAAAGTGCTGCTCAGTGTCACTGGATGGACAAAACAAAATTTATGCTGCTCCCCAGGTTAGCACTGCACATGCTGGGCTGTGCTCCCTTTTCCCTACCTAGAAAATTTATTCCAGACCTGAAAAAAACCTCTCTCCCGATGTAGGTAAATTCCTTTCTAATAAAAACACATTTTATTTTCCTGACAAAACAAGATTTTTCATGAGGGGAGTGGGGGAAAACTGCATTTGAAAACACACAGCAAGAAAGCACATCACAAGAATATAGGCCAAGTAGCCATCAACAATTAGTAGAGTTTCTTGGAGAGGGCGCCAAAAGAGCAAAAAAAGCTTCTTTATTTGTGATATGTTGATAAATGATACGCTAATAGCTGAGGCATGTCTTTAGTAATTATTTGGTTTTAAAAAACCTAAGCAGAGCCAGGATCCTGTTTGAGCTGAAGGGGCATTTGCAGTTTCCCAGTGAGGCAGACATTGGGATCATACCCAGCAGCTGTTGGGAATCACAGCCATGGTCCAACAACGCCCTGAAAGCACATGCCTAACTTTACCCTTCCTCCATAAAACTTGTGGTACACAGTGACAAGGCACAGCAAAGGAAATGCTGGATAAAGGGGGAAAAGATGGACTTGGCCAAGTCAGGCAGGAGGCCCGTGTCAGAGCCAGGAGCTGAAATCACCTCTCCTGAGGACGCTCTTTACCATCACTGCCAGAGGCAGAGCTGACCTTCCTGTGGCTCCCTGTGCAAGATCTCAGGCTCCACAGGACCTGACACTTGGATCCAGCTTCTTACTTTTATCTTTTTCTTCTCCTTGGCCCTCAGGCTGCTTTCCAAGTGGGCCATGAGCATCACGGTGAATTCTGTCAGAGGGCTTTTCCAATTGGAAAAAAACAAACAAAACCCAAAACAAAACCAACCAAAAACCCTAAGTATGACCAAAACCCTTCCCTAAGGTTTTTTTAACCAAAGTTCCTAAAGAAATTTATTGCTCTGGTAGAGGACTGTGTTGTGCAGTGTGGTCTGAAAGTTGGGGAGGAGAAGGGAGAGCAGGAATCAATCCTGTGGCATGTGGTGAGCAAGATGTTCACCTTGCAGACAGATGCTTTTCAGCAGTTAGTGGGGATGCAGTCCCTGCCTAATTGTATTTAGCCGATCCCTGACCTTTTAGATCAGTGGGAAGAGTCCCAGGCAGTCAGCAGACTTGAGAAAAAGCCCCAAATGACAGAGAAAATTAGAGTTTGGGAGTTTTGAACTGTTATTGTTTGACTCATGGCTGTGGGTATTTTCCTCTCTGCGCAGCTGTTGGGAGAACTGGGGGTGGCTACTGGGAGATGATTAAATCCATGTGACATCCCTGAGGTAAAAGAGCTCTGTGGTGAGGCCTTAAAATGTTACGGCAATCCCAACAACCAACAATCCCGACTAGCAGGACTGAGTCTGGGAGAGCTCTGCTGTGAAATTCCTGGAGTTATTTGGGCAGTGATAGCACCCACTGCCCCCAGGGTTATGTGGGCGAGGTCAAAGAGATGGATTGTTGCCCCCAAGAAACTGCTTACAAAAGAAATGAGAAACAGAAATAAAGGGGCTGTTGCAAATGTGAAACAAGAAACAAGAGGGTTGGTCAGATGTGGGGGCTGAAGGCTCCTCTGGCTGCTTTTAGGTGCCTTCTCGGATGAGCTGACTTTCTAAGAAGGGTTTTAATGAGGTGAAAAGGAGCTCAGCTCCTGCAGAAGTTAGGACCAAGGATGGCTGTGTCCTTGTAAATCCTGTCTCAGTTGTAGAGGAAGAGAGGCTCAGGAAGCTGCACGGCTGTGCTGTTCACAGCTGCTGATTCCTCTCTCTTCCCAACTCTGCTTCCAAGAGGGGTCAGAGCCAGGGCAACAGTCAAAGTGCCAGGGAGGAGTTTCAGTGCTGATAGCCATAGTTTGTCCTCCATCTGCAAAGCTGAAAATGGAGAGCGACCAAAAAAAAGTCTGGATGATAATAGTCTATGATGATAATAATGATAATAATAATCCCCAATTCCCTCGTAGTCGGTCTCATCTCATCTCACCCCACCCTTTATTTCTGCTCCAGAAATCCTGTTTCCACAGGATTGCTGGCACCCTGAGGATCCAGCACAGGAGTCATGCTGGAGGTCAGAGAGATAACATGGGATGGGATGGGATTGGATGTGGGTTTCTTTCAGGACAGCGAGTCCACATCATGGTCTGCCAGAGGTTTTTCCATGGAACTTTAAGCCTACCTTTTAAACTCCTCTCTGCCTCAATTTCCCAGCAATTAAATGGGGATGGGACTTTTCTCTTTAGCTGTTTGCATTGTCAGCTGTCTAAAACAGAGGCAGTTCCATCTCCTAGCATGCCTGCTCCTGGCTGTAGCTGCTGCCACGATATCCTTTGTAATGAGGGAATGAGCATGTCTGCCTCTCTCTGCTCAGGACCAGCCCGGAAACCCTTTAGGTTTCCTGTCACAGCACCAGGGACAAGGAGACAGGATTTGACTCTGAATTGCCAGATCCCAGCACGGATTAGCCAGGCACATTTACAAAAAGCCACAAGACAGTCTCTGCTCGGAGAGGGATCTCCTGAAGGTTGTGTCCCAGCCCACACTGTTCCCAGAGCAGCTGGGTCCCTCTGGACTGCTGGGCTCTCACGAGCAGGGCTGGCCCGAGGGCTCTGAGCAGGTGTTGCAAATTTTTCTCCTTTTGTGTTTTTTTCTCAAGCAGGGCAAGACCATCTGTTACACTCTGAGGTCATTAATGGTTTCCAGGATTGCCAGGAAATAGAAAATAGTTGTGCAGCCTGCGACGTGTAGAGCAAGCAGATATTATGCTCACATACGCAGGAGCACAGAGCAGGGTGTAGGGGTTTGTGAAATATTCCAGTGGGGTGGCTTCCAGCGGTTTTGCCTTTAGGAAGCTGCACAGCTGTTCCAAGCTGTTGAGCACTTGGGGAGATGAGCTCTATTTGCAAAAACAATGTCGTTTTCTAAGTCACCTTCTCCTCGGTGTGCCAAGCAGGGGTCCCTTCCAGCCCCTTGCTGGGACCGCTTCCACCTGCAGCCAAGGATCTCCGAGGCGTTCCTTAGCACTCAAACCCACCTGGAGAACGTGGTGTTTTGGGCTGTAGCCCAGAAATCCAAATGAAAGCCTGCTGGAGCCACTGGGAGTCTTTCCATGAAATGCTCAAGGGTTTGCTTTGGATTTCATTTGCTCTCTGCAAAGCTGAGCCACGGCCAGTGGAATGAGTCTGCTTTGGGACACTCACACTATCCCTTGAAGGGGTGTTTCAGAGGTTAGGAAGAGTCTCCAAGCAGGAAGCAAATCCTACCAGGAGCACCAGGGCCTCCTGGATCTAATCACCCCTGAAGCCTTAATGAAGCTCTTTCATGGGGCAAGGCCACTTGGTGCTGCTGTCACTTGAGCACAAATCCTTTGTGGCCTGTAAGGAGCCGTGGGCGCTCGCAGGAGAGCTGGGATGTGCTTGTGTAGTTTTGCAACTGCACATCAACATCTGTCTCAGGATCAGTATTCATGGATCACTTATCAGGAATCTGGCTCAAGTGGGAGGAATTGTGATAAAAATGTCTGCATGTTTCATTTGCAGCCAGGAAAGGGGGCTGAGTTTTTCTAGGCTGGCGTGGGTTTCCTAGGCTTTGACAGAACAGTTTTTGTTTTGACACTGTCAAAACATTTCTTTTCTTTTCTTTTCTTTCTTTTTTTTTTTTTTTTTGTGGTGCTTTGCCCTTTTCAATGGAGATGCTTTCATTAGAATCTGACTTCAGTATGCTATAGACTGTGTGATTTTTATAATATATTAATAATCTGCTCTATTGTTTTGCCATTAGTTCACCTAACTATTTTCTACACCTTTGAGAAGAAGAGTTTTTATGCTATCAGAAAAAAGTCAGCTTTAGTAAAGCAAACTGTACTGATATTTCTGGGTGTTTTTTAAAGCAATTCACTGAATGATTTCCACAATTTTAATTTAATTTGCCTTTCTAGGAGCTTATAGAAAAATACTAGGGCTCTCCAGAGAACAAAAATTACACCTCCCAGCCCACATGAGTGTGGTTCTTTTTGCAGGGATAAGGATGCATTTATTTCACTTTATAAATCTATTTCATGATCCAAGTGGTCTGGCAATAAGAACCTGTAGTAATTTAATGTTACTGATTTTATATTTGTTATTCCATGTACCTGACTTCACCCAGGGGGATTTCACTGACTCTGAGGCTGGCTGCCATACAGAGTCACAGGGATATTGTTAATCCTCTTATTATAACCTGGGAATTTGGGAATGGAGACAGCCATTATTTTCCAGAGGTGGTGCAGGGAATCAAAGGGAGGTGAAACCATGAACACTGGTCCCAGAACTACCACACAGCATCAGGACCCCAGCAAGTCCAGCAGGTGCTACCTGTGTTTTCCATTTTGTCTTGCCAGTGTTTTTCCCAGATCCCAACCTTCTGTAGGGAGAGGCCTTGTAAATGTCTTTCAGGAGCATCCACTCTGTCCTATTTAAAACTTTGCTCTGTCCTTGAGGAAACAGAATTTTTCCTCCCTCTCTTGAAACTTGTGCTATCTTCAGCTGTAGCATCACAGGAAATTAATTGATATGATCCTGCATAAAACTGTTTTCTCAACAGCTTCACCCCATCCAAAATTCTTACTTTCTGAAGATGAGAGTGATTCACAGTACATGCATATTTTTGAATTTGCTCACAGTTAGCAGCTTACCAGGACTCTTCCGAACTTACAAGCCCAGCTTGGGAGTAGTAAAGGGCTCAAACCAGCTTATTTTGGTCCAACGCAGGTAAATAAGTGCATCTTTGCACCACATGCATGGCCTCTCCCCCAGTTCAGCCAGAGGAAAGCCTGATTTCACTGCCAGCAGAGTTTTGACTCCATCTGGGTGAAACTGGATGGAATGGTAAGGACTGGGCAGCCGGATTGCAACAGGAGTTTAGGGGTTGGAATAGCTGTGGAATGCCCAAGCAGGAATCTGGTGCAGTGGAGCCTGGCTCGAAGTGGAGACTGCAAGCCCTGCCTGCCCTGGAGACATCCTACAGTCCCTGTGAGGAATTAGAGGGAGTTACTCAGTGATTGGAGACAGACAACCCTGCAGCAGCGTTTGTTGGGGTTTGCAGCTTTCAAAGTGCTCCAATTGCCTTTTAAACAGCTACTCCTTTACTCAAGGAGACCCGGCCTGGGGCTTCCCCAGGGTAAATTCCAGATTCCCATGGAAATCCAGGAGTCTGGGGACATTTCAGGCTGGCCTTTGTGCTTTGTGATGTCTTGCCTTTTTCGGGGGCGTTAGATGCTACATGCAAAGCAGATCCGGAAGTGAAAGATCTCAGGAAAGGGTTTGCCCTTTCCTTGTATTGAGAAATGCAGTCCATCCTCCAGCTTTTGCCCACATTGCAGCTACCCAGGCTTAGGATAATCTGCTTTAAGATAGCATGATAACATTCAACTTGCCAGGGGCTGCTTCCTTCAAGCATCAACTACCAAACATTTGGGCCAAGCCAGTTCCATTCTTTGTGTTGTTTGGTTTTGGGGTTTTTTTCACCATTCCCTGAGCTTTCTAGGAAAAACAATTTCCTCTGCAACCAAATATAGTTCTAACTCCTCCACTAAGAGCACTTTTGATGTGCTGTTCAAAGGAAATCCATCGGAGCAGGGTTCTGTTAATAAAACTCTGGAGAAACAGGAGGTCAAATGACATGAGTAAATAGACCTCTCCGTCTCTTTGGAGCTCCCATTCAAAGCCAAGAGGAATTTATCCTTACAAAAACACCAGTTTTAACTTTGGAGATTGCTCTTTGAGCCACAAAGAGCTAATTCTTTCTAGTGGATTGCATAAAGGCACTTATCCACATCTTTCCAGTGCTCCCAGATGTATCCGGGGACAACTATTTTACTTTTTAAAATACACTTTTCCATCAAAAGAATTAAACCCCAAACCCTAAGTCCTAGATTTTTTTTGGTGTTTCTTAGATTCAAACATAATTTCTGACAGGAGCCAGAGGTATTTAATCTGAGGAGGAGGCAAGGGTTTGCACAGGATATCAGCTGGCCAGGGCTGTCTTTACCCAAGGAACCTCTGTTTCTGAGATCTGCTGGGTTTTGCTAGGGTTTTCTTTCTCCCCAGAGAGAAATCAATGCTCCTGCTTTCTTCTGCACATGGCCCCGTGCTTTTAGCTGACTTTCCACCCTCCTTTTCACATAACTGAGGTGTTGCCAGCATGCAAAATACCACATCTTGCAGATAACTTGTGCCCCAGACACTTTATTCATGAGTCACACACACATCCCTGGGCATGGGAATCCTTTCCTGGTGCTGTCACACCCTTGTTTTCACCAGGATGAGGAACCAGAGGTAAGGATGGCTGAAAATCTCATTTCAGATGGCCCACCCAGCCCTGTGGTTTGTCTCTCCACCTCTTGTCATTCAATAGCCTTGGGCTGCTTGGGGTGGGGACCACCAGCAGTGATGGAGAGATGTGTTCATCTCTTGGGAAATACTGTTTTCATGTAGCCACAAACCCAGGGTAGTCACTGCTCCCTGCCACTTCCTTCTCCCACTGTCCAGAAGTGACCTCACAGAGGCCATTTGCAGGTTTTTCAGGCCTCCAGAAATGCAAGAACTTCAGCCAAAAAATCTGGCTCTCTCTCCCAAATCTTGAATGTAACTGAAATACCTTGGCACAGGCACTGTGAGTCCTCAGCCTGGCAGAATCTGTATTGTGTGCAAGATTCTGGGTGCCCTGCAACCTCAGTCCCACTGTTCCCACGTAACCTGAACTTATGATTTCTGTCAGGAAAGCTTGAATGAAGGGAAAACCTGTGGCATTCTTTAAGGGATGAAAAGGAGTAGGTTGGAAAACCCAAGCTGGCCCACAGCCCATTAAATGTCCACTTGCTGATGGGAAGGGAGTCCGTGGGATAGACTCTGTGGGGAGTTTCTCCCTTCTTTCCACTCCTTTGGCTTTGTGCCTTTTGCCAGCAACTTCCATGGCTGTCATTCTGGTGACATTCCTGTCTAATTCCCCCCTTGGCTCACAGACATGGTCATCAGACTCATTGGGCAAAAATCTTGCCCTGGTTTGGCTCAGGACCTAACTGGTCACTGTTCCCAGCCCCTGCATGGATTTCCATGCCCACAGCTGCCTACAGCTTTTCCAGATTTCCAAGCAGCCCTGTGAACCAGTTACATCCCCACGTCCAAGGGGTTCCCTTTCCTCCAAATGACTCATGGCCTACGTGGATAAGAGGCCCTTTCTTCCAGAAGTTTCCCAAAGACATTACAGATGTTGCAAAAAAGGGCAAAATCTTCCTGGAAATTACTGTATTGTTGGGATAAAATGTAAAATATTGCAAAGTGGGATTTGTCTTCCCAAGGGAATGGCAGGCTGGCTCAAGTATGCATTCCTCCCACCTATCTTTAGAAAGACTGACTCACTCTGTGGGGCTGCTTCTTTCTCTTTCCATCAGTTGCACAGTCCTGCATGTGCAGCTTAGATGGGCATTGAACTTCTAGGGTCTTTGAAGGACTCTGTGATATCTTAGTTTCTCTTTTCAGGTTGGTAGTGGTCAGCCCAGCTCCTGGGCAGCTGATTTGTGCTTTAATCATAAAATGAATCCCAAAATTATAGATGGTTTGGGTGGGAAGGGACCTTAAATCCTGTCTCATCCCACCTCCTGCCATGGGCAGGGACACCTTCCATTATCCCAGGTTGCTCCCAGCCTGTCCAACCTGGCCTTGGACACTTCCAGGGATCCAGGGGCAGCCACAGCTTCTCTGGGCACCCTGTGCCAGGGCCCCAGCACCCTCACAGTGAAGAATTTCTTTGGCAATGCAGTAAATAGAGTAAAACATGTGAAACTTCTTGTTTTAAGCCAGGCACAATTATCTGGACACATACAAATGGTGTTTGCAAATTTGGGGTTAATGTATCTGAAGTCAGAGTTTGGATTTAAAGATCAGTTCTTTGTGCTGAGTGAGAGTAGGCTGATTTTATTAAAGATACTTTTTGCATGATTTTTCACGTTTCTCTGACTGCACATCCCCATTGAGTTAAAGAACAGCCCTCACCACAAGCTATTACATCATGAACTTGATATCTCTCCCTGGGAGAAGAAACACTTTTTAGGAAAAAAAGCAAATGGAGAGAGGGGGGAAAAGAAGGAAGTGTTCAGAGGAGTTCAGAAAGCCTGAGATTCCTCCAGGGTCCCCAGCTGTGCTGTATGTTGTCCCAGCTGACCACCAGATATTTCCGCTCTGCACATTAATGCATTCACAGAGAGATCAAAGCGCCTGCCCTGGGTGCGCTCCGGGCCAAGTGTGGATGTCCTACCTCCAAACAGCCTGATCCCAGAGCTTCCAGCCCTTTATCCCTCCCTCCTGATATGCCTGGGGCAGAGCACGGGCTCTCTGGAGCTTATTATGGGCAGTGTGTTAAGTGATGGACAAATCTTCCCAAGCCCTGTGGTCCCGGTGGCCTGGAAGCCACATCCGCTGCTGGAGTATTTCGGGTGATGGAAGCAATTTTCCTTTCATGTTGAGGGGAAGAAGAGCAGCACTTCTCTGATGGTCCCATCACTCCACAGGTCCTGTGCTGCCACTCTTCAGAGGTGCCTCTTTGGAGACAAGTGCTGGTGGGTGGCCTCGGGACAGCCCAACTCATCCAGTGTTAGGAGGTTGGAGGAATCCAGTTAGGATGGCCCTGCCAGCTCTGTGCCACACAGGGTTGGTTTGTGATGCAGCCCAGAGCAAAGCCACATCCTTTACCAGTCAGGAAATGCTTCTAGGCAGTATTTTACATCTCCACAATATTTTTTCAGAGGAGGGTTCTGAAATTACAGAGTCACAGAATGGTTTGGGTTGGAAGGGACCTTAAAAATCATCTTGTTTCAAGGCCTGGACAGGGACACTTTCCACTAGAATCAGTCCTTGGATCCTGCCTTTCTAAGTGCCCTAAGCAACCATCACTGAGAACAAAGGGACAGGGAGATCTGCTGAGAATTGAAAGTGCTGGAGACAGTGGAGAGTGTTGTGCAAGGGCTCTGTCCCTCATCAGTGTCAAATTGCACAAACTAGAGTTGGCCAGAAGAAGTGAACTAACAGCTCACTTCCTAAAATGGGAATATCCCCATATGCTCTTCCTGGCTGAGGACCAGGGGCAAGAACAGCAAGGGATGGTGGTGACTGCTGAGTGTCCCTTGCCCCCACAGTGCCCAAGGGAAGGAGAACAGCCCTCTTTGACAAGCACTGGGGCACTTTGCACCCTATAAAATCCCTCTGATATGACTTTAAACCTAAATAATGTAACTTCCTTGAAAAAAAGCTGCTGTTCTCTGGGATCCAACCTCTGCTGGTTAGATTCCCTGGGGCTTGAATGTTTCAGGCATGTTGCTAGCACAACAAGTTAAAATGGGAACTTGTAAACTCCTGTATTTGGGGTTTATTTGCACAGTTAAGCAGCAAAAGCTGTTCTTCGAAAGGAGAGAGCAGTCAAGGTCCATCTGTGCAGTGTGGGAAAAATGACTGGTAGGTGCCAGTGGAGGAAACCCAAATACACCATGGGACTCGTCACCCTGGGAATGATCCATCATTCCATCCATCTGCTTGGGATTCTAAGGTTGCAGGTTTATTTTGATTTTAGTTTCAACTACGCTCACCACTTAGCCCTGCCCCAAGGCTTTGGGCAGCGTGACCTTCCTGAGACCTGAGGTGCTGCTCATCTTCTGCTACCACAATTTTTGCCTCTTTTTTTTATTTTCCCCCCTTAAATGGCCACAGCAGGATTGTATCTTGAAGGTTTTTCCAGAGAAGTCATTTAGCCAGATGGCACGTTTGTTTAGCAGTACCTCTGGACACCAGTGCCTTCCAGATGTCCTTGAAAGAGCAGAGTGTCTTGCCCACAGCTCATCAATCGTGCAGTCTCTGCCTGGCCAGAGCTTGTGGACAGCATCTGTCCTGATGTTGCTTCCAATGTATGCAAGCATTTTTATCCATTTAAGGGTTAGGGATTTGGATTGCTTCTCCTTCCATGTGAGTCTCCCCATGATTTTGACCAATGCAAGCTCTTACTTCACAGTGAACTTCTCTCCACATTCATTTGTTCTCTCCAATCATGACTTGCCCTCTTATCACTCCAGCATTTTATCTCTCACTCATTTTCTTCCCGAAAGATCCTTGATGGTCTCTGTGAACCTCTTGTTGGAGCAAAGCTCCTCTCTTTTGTGATGCATCATGTGGAGTTCCACTGCTTGCCCCTGCAGTCTAGCTCAGCTTGGCATTTCATGTCCTCCCAGCTCTCACTCACTTCTTACATCTCCTACAGTCTGACCCTCCATGTGGCTCACTGGAGATTTTCAAGACCTTCAAAGGTATTCAAAAAGCAGTGGTTTTTAACAGAAATGATGAAAATCAGATCCAGTCCACAGCTGTCCATGCAGTGGACATTTGCAGCCTTGCCTTCCAGCACAATGACCTGGGCACGGAGCTGGAGGGATGGGGAAGGTGTTGGGAAGCTTGAATTTTGCCTGCCTTTGCTCCATGGCAGGACTTCATTCCAGCCCCCTCTGAGCCTTACCTGCAGCAGAGACTAGTTCAGGTGTGTCAAACTAGGAATTTCTGCTTTAAAAACAAGGCAGAAATATTTTGTGGGTTTTTCTCAAGCTGTGTTTCTTCTTTCAGAAATAAGAAAAACAAGAGCGAAAGCCGCAGCCGTCACTGGGACTGTGAAGCTGCCCACTTTTCACACACAGCTCTGAGATCTGCCCTGAAATCCCAGCCTGCGGGGAGTTTCCAGTCCTCCTGGGGAAGGATTCACAGATGAGTTTCAGCATGAAACCCCTAACACCCACAGGAATAAATGGAACAAAGATGATATCAATTTTTCTTAAAAACCCCTATTTTTAAGGCAATATCAGGATTTCCCTGAGGTTTGACTCATTTTATTTTTTAAGAGCTGAGGCAGAGGTGGAAGCACAGCTTCCCAGGGGCAGTGGCAAGACTGGAGCAGGAGACCAGAGGGAGACAAGATCTGCAGCATCAGCTGCTGCAGGGAGGGAGGATCATTGCCATTTCCTTGAGGCAGAGCTCAAGGAAATTGGAAAAACTGGGAAATACTCAATAACACAAACTTCTTTTGAAAGTCCTCAACTTGTGCAGTTTTCTGATTTGATCACTGGCCTGAAACTTCAGGATTTTGGAACTGGAGATTCCTTTTATTTAACTGAGAGGGTGGCTGTGTGGCTAATGGGATTCCTGGGCTAAATATGCCCCTAGCTCGTTAGCCCTGGGCTGGGATTCAGTCCCTCTACTGGCTTTGAATGGGGTTGTTTTCATTTCTGTCCTCCTTGGCACAGGGTGGACAGAGGCCGTGACTAAACTTTTCTGGTTTCTGTGCCAGTGCAATCATGTGAGAGGTTCAGAGGCTGAAGGAAATGCTGAGGCCTCTCATATGAAACAGGAGGGGGTTTTTGCACATCGGAGGAAAACGAGCAGCCTCAGGCAAAATTCGGGAGACAAAAACCATCCAGCCCTTCCCGGTACTGGTCAGAGGTTGCAGCAAGAAAAAGGGTAAATGCAAAGGGAGAAAAGCTGGATCCAGTGGAAACTGCTGGTCCAAGATCTCCCAGCTAGGTGTCTGGCACAGTGCAGGCGTGGGAGACTTCAGCAGCAACCTGAAAGTTAAGAAAATTAGGAAAAAATTAAGAAAAGGCTGATATTGATAGTGAAATCATGGACATAACAAAGTAGGTACCTCACCTCTGCATTGTTTAGTGACTCTAGAGAGTCCCTGCTCCAAAAACCTGCAGTCAGTGCTTATTAGAAATATCCCTCTGTCCCTTCTCCCTGGTGATGCTGGGGAATGCCAAGGCACTGAGACAAACCTGACCTTGCTTGTAAGTACCACATGCTGGCCTTCCTGGGGCTGAGCTCCCCTGAGCTCTTCCAGAGACCTCTTGAAGTAGCTGGAGGAATGTGCCAGTATCCCTTGACACTGGCCCAGGACCTGCGTCTTGTCCCTGTTTCCCTAAAAACCAGTGGAAGGCTTCTAAAAACACCACCCTGGCACTTCCATGTTAAACTAAGTCCCACCTCTGCTTCTTCCAGTGGCTTGGCTCCAGCTGCACTCAGCTCAGGCCACAGCAAACACTGCAGAAAGCTCTGGGATTTGCTGAAAGAAAAGGCAAAACAAGCCAGAAAGACACCAAGCACCACCTCTTCTTAGGTTAGTAGTGTGGTCCCAAATAGGGACCCAGAAAATCTGTGTCACCCCACTCCCTGGACAGCTTTCTGCCTGCTGCCAATCCCTTAGACGAGGAGGCTGAACTGGGGGAAGGTTTCTTGCCATGCTTAGATGGTCACTGCGCCATCAGCAGCACCATCCGTGCCTCTCACCACCCATCTCCTACCCCTTGGGTTTCCCTTTTGGAATCCACCCAGCTGCCCTTCATTTGAGGGAGTTGTGTCCCTCACCACGATCAAGCTGTGCCATCTGTTCCTCCTTGCTGGCAGAGATTTGTTGGCCCTGTGGCCCTGCCAGCTGCTGGGCAGGGTGTTCCTGTGTGCACTCGGGGCTGCACAAACCTGTAACAGCAAACAGACCCCACCAAAGGTGTCCAAAATTGTTATTTTGGAAGCATGTGGCCAAAAAGTAAATATAGAAATAGAAAAACTAGTTTTGGCTTGTGTTGGTTTTTTCTTTGTGTGAGTATTTTGTGCCAGGCAAATAAACCACCTAATAACATAATCTCAGCAGAAAAATAAGTGAGAAAAGCAGTTGAGCAGTGAAGTGCTATAAGAGCATCTTGTACAGAAGGAAGTGGTGCTCTAAAACAAGGACTGCACTGGGATGGTGGAGGGCTGCAAAGACAAGGCAGGGATTTTTACACCTCTGAACAGGCTCCCCAAGGCTGGCAGAGCTCCAGGAGTGTTTGGACAACGCTCCCAGGGATGCACAGGGTGGGATTGCTGGGCTGTCTGTGCAGGGCCAGGGGTTGGACTCAGTGATCCTGGTGGGTCCCTTCCAGCTCAGGGTATTTTATGATTCCCTCTTTTTTTGTCTCTCTCTGAGCACAAGAGACTGATGCTCCACCACCAGCATGAGCAAGGGTTGTGATGTCCTGTGGCAGAAGGAAGGCAAAGGGAAACACAAAAGCCTTGACATTGAGCACTGTCATCATTATCTTCACTGGAGATAAACTGGTAAAAGCCAGTGAAAGGCATCCCTAGGGAGAAGCATTCAGCCAGCACAGAAATCAGAAGGCTCACCTAACTTTGTCCCTCTCATTTGCATCCATGTTTTAATTCCATTCCATTCAGCAGCCCACGTTCATTTCCAGAACGTTAAAGACCTGAATTAAACAATTAAATCTTTTCCTTTGCAAACTTCACTCCAGGCTGGTACCAGGATGGGGACCAGCTACAAAAACACACAGATCCCTTTGTGCCGTGTTCAAGGGCTCCTCTTTTACGGGGGGTGGCTGCCCTGTGTGACATCTCTGTCCCCTCTAGTGGCCTGGGGACATCGTGCTCGTGTCCACCCCCTGCTCTGGCAGCGCACGCAGTCTGCTCCAGCCAACGACCTCCTTGACCATCACCCCTCCCTGGGGGCTTTCTGTTTTACCCTGATGGTTGCCGGAATAGGATCAGGCTCCCATGGAAATCCATTTCTTCTTATCCTTGCAGCTGTTGGATGATAGTGAAAGTGAAGAGGCAGCTGCTGGATATATGGGAAAGCGGGATGATAAGGAGTCAGGAGAGAGACTTTGGCTCTCACACAGGATTTTGTCAGCCCTGCTTTAGTTGTCAGCCCACAGAGCATGGAACTGAGCAGCACCCACATGGCTCTGGGCAGGAGCAGGATTTTAATGAATTTTAAATTAATGAATGTTAAATTAATGAATTTTAAAGACCTTTGCAGGACTGTTGTGCTGTTACACACCTGGCAACATTAAAGCTGAGCTGAGTCAGTCTGTTCCAGCCACCAGAGAACGCAAACTCAGTTTTGCAGTGGTGTGAAACAGGATCTTTTGCAAGGGTGGGGAGAGAGGTCTGTATCAGGGTGACATTTACACCTACAGTGACAGTTTCCAAGACGTGCCATCCCCGAGTGAGTCATGTTTGGCTCCTTCACTCATCAGTCCGGCCTTGGTAACACATCCCTGGGGATTACCCGATTCTTATCTGTGGCCATGATGGCGAAGGGAGAGGGAAACCTTGCTGCCAGCTCGGCATCTCCTCCCTCTCCTCATGGTTTGGGAATTTTCCTGCCCCCGTGAGAAGCGTGGCAGTCAGACTTTCACTGATTTGCTTGCTTTTAAGCTGTTTCATGGAAAAACTTGCTTTTTCCTGTCTGCTAGGGGAGGGCTGATCCTGGTTTTCAGCTCTGGGTGGGATCAGAAGTGGGACAGGGGTGTTTCATCCAGCACAGCCCAGCAGAGTGCAGTTACCTGCCAGCTTCACACCCCAAGTGGCTGCCAGGAAAGTCGGGCTCTCATGCCTGGCTTTGATTTGCTGCAAAATAGTGTTTCATCTGAAAAAATGACAGGGAAAGCAGCCAAAGAGCAAAGCATTTGAGGACATGCTTTGAGCCAGCCCCGTGCCGCTGGGAGACGGAGGAGGAATTCCGGACAAGCAGTTTTCTCCTACGGTAAAGGCCGCAGGGAATCAGAGGGTGCAAAGTTAAATTAAAGCCTGAAGTTTTTCCCATATTAAGGTATTATTAGATTAAGTATTACTAGAAAGTGCTGAGTTTCTTTAAGCCCAGCTTGGGCTGTTTCAGGAAGGTGTTTGGCCGTCCCTGTAAAACACAAGACACCATATGCTGCAGAAAAGCTCTCTGCAGAAAATTGTGGCAGTGAAGTAAAGGAAAAAGATACTAATTGGAGGAAATTACTCAAATTTCTGCCGTGGATCAGCTGGTACCAACCCCTGAGTTTCTGGAAAACAGCAGAGCCAAGGGCTCGGAGTGCTGGAGGAGTTACTGGCTTGTTTCCTGAGGATTAGCCACGTTGGTAGGGTTGCAAGGGAATCAAAGCTCGTTTAGCAGCTTGGGTAAGGACTGGGATGGTGTGGGAACACTGAGTTTAAAAAGTGTGGGGAGAAAGCTGCAAAGTCAAGGGAAGAAGGATGGAAAAGCCCCATCCCAATGCCAGCCTCCCACTTTAGGGTCGATCACATCCCCGTGGGGGATGCATGGAGAAGTGGCCCCCTGCTCCATCCCAAGCTCCCCACAGCACATCTCTGATTCCCACTCCAATGGGAACGAGCTCCACACGTGCTTGAGCCTCACTCCTCTCACATTTTTCAAGATATTAGCGGGGCTGGGTCTGGGGAGGAAGGTCTCCTTATCCACCTTGCCTCGCTCATAAAATCATTCCAGAAAAATCACAGCATGGCTGGGCTGTAGCTACACAAGGGTTGGGTTTTTCTCAGTCCCCCTGAGTTGGCATCACCAGTTTTGTTTGCTGGCTCTGGGTGTACAACCCCCCTCCATGGGTGTCCTCTGAGTTGGCTCCCACAGGGAGAGTACGGATAAAATCCTGTCTTGCAGGTGCTTTCACAATTCCCAGAGGATGGTTGAGGTTTATCCTGAGGTGGGGTGAGGAGTACTGGAGTACCAAGGTAGGGTCGGTGGGGTTTTGGGAATTGAGCTCATCTGAAGCACGTTTCTGCCGAATTTGTAGAATTTTTGTGGAAAATGTAATGGTGTTTTTCCCTGGATGGCCTGGCTGTGATGTGGAGAGGTAGGGGATGAGCTGTCCCCTAGGCGTTCCCCTGGAATCCCACTCCATGATGCCATCCCTACTGTGCAGGAACCAGAGCAGACAATGGTGATCTCAGGGGGATTAAACTTGTTGGGGCTGTTGACAAAAGTCTCTTTTTTCCCCGCAGAGCAGGGACAGCAGCCGTAACGTCAACAAGGGACCTCTTCCAAATCTCACGCAGGGATTCATGGCCACAAATCATCCCCTTGTCTTAACCAGCCCAGAGGGAAGCCCAGCCACGAAGGGTCTCTAAAAACACTTGGCTCTCCACTGATGGGTGATTTCCTTGCATCCCTCATTGCCTGAGCTGGTGCTGCTCTTGTTGCCCCCCCACCGGTGAGCAGAGAGATCCCTGAAATCCAGAAAGTCCCCTTCCTGCCCCTTGGCTCTGGAGATTTCCCTGCTCATCCATGTGTTCCATACACACAGGGCTCAAAGCATTTCATAGGGGCTCAAAAGGCATGGAGTTAAAATGATTTTTCCCCCAATTTGTGGGGTTGGCAAGGGAACTGTTTTCAGCAGAGAACAGGCTCCTTTTGCCCTGGTCCCCATCCCTCTCCTTGTCCCCTCTGGGAGTTGCTGTTGATCTGTGTGGACTTGGCCTCAAAGTATTTCTTTCTTTTTTTCTTTTTCTTTTAAATTTTTTTCCTATTTTATCTTCCTCCTTTTTCCTGTTGTCTTCTTCTTTTTTTCCTCTCTTTTTTCTTTTTTTCCTTTTTCTTTTTCATTTTTCCTTTTCCCTTTTTCCCTTTCCCCTTTTCCCTTTCCCTTTTCTTTCTCTTTTTCCTTCTCCCTTTTCCCTTTCCCTTTTCTCTTTCCCTTTTCCTTTTTTCCTTTCTCTTTTCCCTTTTATTTATTTTTATATCCATATACATTTCCCCTTTCCCCTTTTTTTATGTTTCCTCTTTCCTTTTCCCCTTTCCCTTTATATGCCTTATTTAAATACATATACATTTCCTTTTTTTCCTTTTCTCTCTCTTTTTTTCCTTCCTTTTTTTTCCTCTCCAATCTTCCACTTTCTCATGCTGCTTTCCCTCTCTGTCCCTTCCCTCCCGGGCCGGGCTGGCGACACCCCAGCCATGAGCTCATGCAGCTCCCGGCTGGATCCCGGATCTGCGTGGGAGGCAGGGAGACGCTGCTCAGCCCAGAGCTGGCCACATTTGGGATCTGTGGGGGCTGATCCCGGCATCCAAGTGCTGTTTGTGCTGGTGGCTCTGGCAAGGGATGGCAAAAGCTGGCTGCAATCTGAGCTTGGGGTCAGTCCCAGCTCCTGGATGGAGGAGAGCAAGGGAAAAGCAAAGGGATTGTGGTGTCTCGTTTGGGATAACCATCCCAATCCATTTACAAGTGGCTTTCCAGCATATCCAGAAACTTCCAGCGATGCTCCTTGGAGTAAGTGTGTGCCTGTTTCAAAAATGCAAATATTTATCTCCTCAAACATGCCCTGCCTGAAATTCAGAGGTGCCAGTTGTGTCTGGGAGCAGAAGTTCCCACTGGGGCTCTCTGCTGAGGCCAGAGGGGGTGAAACTGCAGTGAAGGCGCCTGTTGGACCTTCAGGGCAAATCCATGACCTGTGCAAAATATTTGTGGTTTGTGCTTCCCAGTTCTGAGCGTGCCACTCAATGGGAAGCTCATTGCCAGCCTGCAAATCCCCGGCAGGAGGGCGGAGCCAGGTGAGGGTTGGCCTCTTCTCTCAGGGAACGAGGGACAGGACAAGAGGAAATGGCCTCAAGCTGTGCCAGGGAGGGTCAGGTTGGACATCAGGAGGAATTTCTCCATGGAAAGGGTGGTCAGGCATTGGAAGGGGCTGCCCAGGGAGGTGGTGGAGTCTCCATCCCTGGAGGTGTCCAAGGAATGCCTGGACGTGGCACTCAGTGCTCTGGGCTGGTGGCAAGGTGGGGATCAAGGTTGGACTTGATGATCTTGGAGTTCTTTTCCAACCTTCATGACTTTTTCCAACCTTACTGATTCTATGATTTGCAGCCTGTCTTTCCAGCTCTTCCAAAGTCCAGCATGGGCTGCTAGCAACATTCCCAGGGCTTTACAGCTGGGAAATAGCAGCGACCCCCCTGAGAGAGCCTGATATCACAAGACTTTTCAGCCTCATTTCCAGAGCGGTGGTCTGGATGTGCTTCAAACTTCTGACTGCTTTTTCCAAGCAGAGTTGTTGTTCAGGATTTTTGCTTCTTTTTTTCTAGACTCAACCTTCCCCAGCTCTCAGACCTTTCTTGTGCAATCGATGTCCCATCGTTGACAACGTCTGGGAGAAATGCAGAGATTTCCTGAGAGCGCTGCCGTGGAAATTCCTGAGATTTCTGGTGTGGATGGACACGAAGGGAAGGAGGAGGCAGCCATTTAGGAAGTGCATTTTCCACAGAAATAAATCCTTTCTGCTCACCCTCCGTGCTCTGCACCTGCCAAGGGGTTTTTCAGCCTGTGGTACCCCGGCACTGAGGGAAGGCTCAAACATTCACAGCTGTGCCAACTTTTTGTAGCTACTCTGTGCCTCTGGCAGGTTGAGAGCTTGGAAATGTGGCTTGGAGCTCTCCCTGCCTGCTGGAAATGCCAAGGGAGTGAAGGCATGATGAAAACTCCTGGGGAGGTGGTGGATTTTGGCAGTGGGCTCCTCCCAAGCTGCTGCTGAGGCTGGGAAATTCATCACATCCTCCTCTGGCATGCCCTGAGGAGTTTGGTGGGATGCACAGTTGTGGGGCATGTAGCAAGGGAAGTTAGAATGGAATTAGATGATCCTTAAGGTCCCTTCCACCCCAAACCCTGCTGTGATCCTGTGAGTCAGGATGAGCTGCCCCTGCATAGGGAAACCCATCTGGGAAAAGGTTTGAGCCCACGCTGCCTCATGGGCACCCAGGGATCAGCACAGCTCCCTTGGGAAAGCATTCCCTGCCACAGGCTGTCAAAGAAAATGTGCAAGTGGGATGTTCCCCTCCCCATCCTTACGTGACCACCAGCATCAGATGTTCCCGGGATGGGACACAGCTGTAGGGACAATGCACGGGGCTGACCAGAGTACAGCCTGCTCTTTTGCAAGGAGCTTGGCTCCAGACTGCAAGCAAAACTGCCTTTTTATTCCCAAAAATAAGATTAAAAAAGGGAGGCAGAGTTCCAGCTGCTGCCTCTTGCAGCGGCAGGAGAGGAGGGGTGGAAAGGACGAGCAGTTTTCAGTCTTCCCAGTTCAGCGATGCTCAAATGCCTGGGGCAGAACTGGGGCTTTGAATGGACAGGGGTCAAATGGGGTTAAAAAAGCTATGGAAAAGTGGAAAAAGACCTTCTGGGGTGTTAAGTGCAGGTGTGCAGGTGATGGTTGCTGGTTCCCAAGGAGATGGGGAGCTGCAAGCCCTGGCTGAAAGGGTCACCATCCCTTTCCCTATGCCCACACCGCAAGGCAGCTGGGGCAGGAAAATGGGGCAGATGGGGCTTGGATCAGACTGGGGGGGAAAATGCTAAAATTGGGAGGTAACCCTCGAGTCAGAATCATCAAATCATGGAATATCCAGAGTTGAAAGGACCCACAGGGATCATGGAGTCCAGCCCCTGGCCCTGCACAGACCCCCCACCAGTCCCAGCCTGGGCATCCCTGGCAGCGCTGTCCAAACGCTCCTGGAGCTCTGGCAGCCTCGGGGCCGTGCCCATTCCCTGGGGAGCCTGGGCAGTGCCCAGCACCCTCTGGGGAAGAGCCTTTTCCTGATCTCCAGCCTGACCCTCCCCTGACACAGCTCCAGCTGTTCCCTGGGTCCTGTCCCTGCTACAGGGAACAGAGATCGGAGCTGTCCCTCAGGAGGAGCTGCAGCCCCCGGTGAGGTCTGACCTCAATCTCCTCATCAGGCTGTTTAATCTGGGATTAGCCCCATCCCTGCAGGCCCATGCCCTGCACAGCCATCACACCTGGCTTCCTTTCTTGCCTCCCCCTTCCAGGATGGAGCTGGCTTTACTCCCAAATGCTCCAGATCTCATGAAGCACTTCCAAACTGCCGGTATTTTTCTGGCACTTAACAAGGCTTTTGCACTTGGGTGTTAAACCCAGCTCACCTGCCCTGTCCTGCTGGGAAGGGGGGGCAAAAAGGGGCTCTTTGGGGTGCATTGGGAGGATGCTCTGACTTGGCCAACTTCAAGAAATAGTTCTCAAATGGGCAGAGAATTCTAATTCTCCTTGCTTAGTCTGTGTCATGCCCCTGGGTGACGAGCTGTGGCTGTTCTCAGACACCTGGTGGGTTTGTCCACTGTGGTTTTTCAAGGTAACATTTCCATTTTAGGTTTCCCATTGCCCATCTTGCTGCTTTTAATCCCAGATTGACACCTACAACCTGCAGGCTTTGAAGGTAGGAAGAGGGGGTGCAGCTTCCAGGTTGCTCTGGAGGTGCCCTTCTGCCTTCCTCCCATGGCTGCTTCCATCCTGGGGGAGAAATAGCATTAAATGTCATGCCCCTGACAGTCTGCAACCACCTGCATCCATTGCAGAGCTGAGCTGCTTTTTAAACCCAGGGAAAAGGGATGGAAGATGAGAAAGCACAGAGAAAAGAAGGAGAATTACATTGCAGGTGAGGATTTTGAGTGGTTGTTTTGGTAAAGGCTGCTGGATCTCCAACTTTTTGCTGTGTGTCAAACTGTCAGATGTTTAATCCAAAATCCACCCCTGCTTAACTCCAAACACTGGGAATCCAGGGATCTGGATGTTTCACCCAGCATGCCGTGCAGGGACCCCAGCACCCAGGGCAGGATTTTGGCTTTTCCAAAATAATTTCTCATTTCTAGCAGCTTTAAAAAAAACACATGAACTGGGGCAAAATGCGATGCCATGAGATCTGTGAAGCTGTGGGGAAGGCCGGGCTCGCTGTATGTAACCCTCCTGCTGCAAAACTCCTCTTTTAAAACTTTTTACTTGGAAAACCATTCCTGCCCCCAAAATCACCAGAATCCCAGGGATAAAGGTGTGAGCAGTGAGTGAGGGTATTGAATTTGCCTTTCCAAATGGCACTGGTTTAAACTTTCAGCTGCTGGACAGTGAGTGGTAATCCTGCCGCCCCAGACTTCCCATCAGTAAATGGAAGGAGGTCCTGAGGGCTGGCGCAGGGAAGCAGCAGGGGAGCCTGGATTCCAAACACTAGAGAGGAGCAGCCACAGTGCTCCACTTATTTCCAGAGGCCGTGTTATGGCCTCTGCAATATTCCAGTCAATCGAATGCAATGCTCATTTTTTTTCATTAACCTCCGACTCAACCTCCCCGTCTGCCGAATTAATCACTGCTGGAAAGCCAGAGGAGTATTTTAGAAATAACAAACTACTGATTCTGTCCCTAGCAACCTTTTTTTTCTTTTTTTCAGGCCTTTCAATTCCACTTCAGTTCATTGAGCACCCTCTTGCAGAGCCCATTTGTAAGCTATAAATATAAAATATATATATTAACTCACACACACTCAAATAATTTCTGCCTTTTCTCAAGAGCAGTGGCTTATTTGGCCTTCACCCACTACGACACTCCCATCTCAGAGATCCCCAGCAACACACTGAGGTGCTTTCATCCCAGGTTTGGAAGCTAATTTTTGGTGAGTGAGGCTGGATGTTTTTCCTAGAGTGCTTCCCTGGCTGCAAGGCATGGAGCTACGAGTTTGGAAATCACAGAATTATAGAATCCCAGAATTGTTTGGGTTGGAAGGGACCCTAAAGATCATCCCATTCCACCCCCTGCCATGGGCAGGGATACCTTCCGCTATTCCAGGCTGCTCCAAGCCCTGTCCAGCCTGGCCTTGGACACTGCCAGGGATCCAGGGGCAGCCACAGCTTCTCTGGGCACCCTGTGCCAGGGCCTCCCCACCCTCACGGGGAAGGATTTCTTCCTAATATCTAATCTAAATCTAATCTCTTTCAGTTTGAATTCATTCATGTCAATTTGAAGCCATTCCCCCTTGTCCTTTCACTCCACTGTTTACCCTTGTAAACAGTCTCTCCTTATTTCTTGTAGGCTCCCTTCAGGCACTGGAAGGCCACAATTAGGTCACTCCAAAGCCTTCTCCAGGCTGAGCAATCCCAATTCTCCCAGCCTTTCCTCAGAGCAGAGTTGCTCCATCCCTCTGATCATCTCTGTGGCCTCCTCTGGACTGGCTCCAACAGCTCCGTGTCCTTCCTGTCCTGGGGACCCCAGAGCTGGACACAGCACTCCCCATTTCATGGGTTTCCCTCAGCATAGCCTTCCCAAAAGCTTTTCCTCACAGGTGGCTCTGGGATCACCAGGCAGCACCCATCACTCTCCCACATCCCTCTCCCTTGCATCTTGCTGCATCCCAAAAGATGGGTGTCTGAACCTGCTGCCCTCCCAGCCCCGGGGAGCACAGCAAAAGGCTCATCCTCAACCCCCTGCCCGGGTTGTATCTTTGTAATATCAGGTTTTATGGAGCAGCACGGTGAGGTCATCGCAGCCGGCCGCGCTTTTGCTTCGGCGTGGTCGCCGTGGCAACGGAGGGAGAAACAAAACACGGAGTTCAGCACAGCGAAGTTTCCTGGCTGCCGGGGCTCATTTTTCTTCATGGGCTGGCTTTGGAGGGAGGCAGCTCATGGAAACTCAAACGTCTTTCCCTCTCCCCTGTCTGCTCCCCCGTCTCTCTCCGCAGCAATGGAGATAAAGGTTACACATCTGGTTCGGATCTACTCTGTTTGACAAAAAAAAAAAAAAAAAAAGCCGTGCTCCTGCTGTCCCATAAATCATCCCGCAGCTGGAGCGCACTCCCGGCTCTCGCTGGGGCTGTTTATCCCGCCACGTCCCACTGAGCCCTGGGGTTTGCTTTTGGGAAGGCTGCGCTTCCAGAGAGCTGCCTACTGCCATTTTGAGTGATCCCCAGCCTCTGGGCAAGGCCTGGGAAGTTTAAAGTTATCATGGGTTAGTGTTTTGGGATTTAAAGCCACCCAGGATGCTCAGCTCAGCTCAGCTCAGCGCACGGGAATTGCGCTTGCTTGCAGTGAGCTCCCTGTCAGGTGCTGCTCCCCAGGAGCAACCACCCTGCCCCGAGGAGCTTATGGGGCTATAAAACATAGGCAGAAAGCAACTGAGCACCTAGAAAATCTAGGATCTTCCAGATCCCCTTATTTTGCCTTATCATCTCCATCTTACTCCAAGGTTTAATGATTTTGGGATTGGGAGTTGCAGTATTTCCATCCCGCAAGCAGAAGACTGCTGGCCAAGGAAATGCCCACTCTTCTGTCCCCTTTATCTGAAGATCCTTTGCTGCAGGCTCAGCTGTTCCAAGTTTATCTGCATCTCTGCGTGGATACAGTCCTAATTTCCAGGGATGCCAGGCATGGAAGACATCATTTTCCTTGAACTCCTGACCTTGCAATGTCAACACTGGCTGTGTAGGGCATTGCTGGAAAACCTAGGAAGGGTCTGGGCAGGTACCTGTGAGCATCTATAGGCTTCTAGACTGGCTGCTTTTACTGATGTAATAAATTTAATACTGGCTAATAAAATGTGTCAGAGCCACTTTGCCTCTCCTTGTAAAGGTCTCCCAAGAAGGCTGTGATTAAATGCAAAGCTGCAGCATTGAGGGAGCCTAACCAAGCATTAAATGCTGATGCTGTCCTAAATTTAAGGGCCTGGCTTCAACGTTTAAGTCTAGGACACATCCTGCTCGTCATTTTTATGACCCCACTGGTACCATAAGAGGTTCTGCCTGTGCTCTGGTTTTGAACCCTGGAGTTCTCACTCACAGGGTCGTAGCTCCCTGGCCTCCACGGGCAGCAGGGTCATCCAAACCTCTCTGGATTTCAACTGGAGAAAGTGAGATTTGAGAGTGACTATTCGTAATAGTTTCTCCCAGGGACTCCACTATCACTCTTTAAGGAGGAGGTGTGGGTGCAGGAGGGGGTGTAGCATTTGTGGCTCCTTCTGGGCAGCCTGACTGTGGAATACTCCATCAGGAAAGTCCCTGGTAAAATAAGGGCTGGTGGCTCTGCTGATTGCAGCTCACCCATCTCCCTTCAGGTCCTGGAAGGAGAATATGAGAAAGATGTAGTGACAGGACAAGGGGGGATGAATTTAAACTGAGAGTGGGTTTAGATTGGATATTAGGAAGAAACTTTTCCCTGTGAGGGTGGGGAGGCCCTGGCACAGGTTGCCCAGAGAAGCTGTGGCTGCCCCTGGATCCCTGGGAGCGTCCAAGGCCAGGCTGGATGGGGCTTGGAGCAGCCTGGGACAGTGGAAGGTGTCCCTGCCCATGGGATGAGATGGGCTTTAAGGTCCCTTCCAACCCAAACCATTCTGTGGTTCTTTGATTGGGACAGAATGAGCACTCAGATTCAAAGACAAAGCATTAAATTCAAGGTTCACTTGGACTTTATGCAGGTCTCTGAGGCAGGGTCATCTCAATCTACATCAGCCCTGTGATGGTTTCCCTGACCCGATCCTGGAAAACTCCAGAGATTTAGAGCAATTCCAGTGACACTCTTTTACTTCACTCTTTTACTTCCCCTCAGCTTGAGGGGAAATTCTAGGCTGGAGTCTGGCTTTCATGGCATTGCTGTCCCCCCCCCCAGGCAGGGGTGTAAGACTGAGGCGGTACCTTTTGAAGCCAGGCCAGTGGCATTTTTGATGCAGGAGGTGATGTCTACAGAAGAAATCCTGCTTAAAGGGGGGTCTGAGGTCACCCCAAAAGCACCAGGGCGTGGATCTCGGGGCTCCCCACTGGCAGCCGGGAGCGGAGCGCGTGGCTCGGGCCAGGCTGGGCTATTTTTACTCCGGGTCTGGTCCCGCAGCCACGCTGGCAGATGTGCTCCCAGCTGCAGATGACTTCCATGTGCAGCCCCTCGTGGCCGCTGGCCGGGGGCCCGGGGCGTAACGCGCTTCCTTAAAAGGCTCGGGAGGCGCCTGCAACGCCCCGGGGATGGGAGGGGATGAGGGGCCCCTTCCCGAGCTTCCTTCTCCCCCCGGCGCGCTGTGAAACCCCGGGATGCGCCCTCGCATCCTGGAGGGCTGCAGGGGCCGTGGAAAGCAGCTTTCCTGGGAAACGGAGGCGGCGCAGGCATTGGGAAAACCTTTCCCGTGCTGCAGAGGGGTGGGAGGACGGAGGGAAGGATCACTTTAACCTAAGTGCAGCTTTTAAACCCCGTGAGAGCAAAACGGGGGGGCTTGGCCATGCCCGGTGCACGGCGAGGTGCCGGGCAGGCTCCTGTGTCCCTCGGCGCCACTGCAAGAGCCAGTTAAAAGAATTAATAAATAAATAAATAAATAAATCACATTTACCCATTCCCCTCTTTTTAAATGAAGCCCTTGCGGTCTGCTCGGGGAAGGTGCCAAATAAACAGCGCAGCTTCCCCAGCTCAGCTGCCACGGCTTGGCTCATCCCCAGCCGAGCTGTCCCCTGTCCCCACGCAAGTGGCTCGGTGCTGGCGGGAAGTTTTGGGATCTGGGCTGCTCCTTGTGCCAGGAATAGGATGCCTGGACTGTAAATCCCCACGAGGACAAAGCCCAGAGCAGCCCTGCGAGCTCTTCTTGTGCCCTGGACAAGTCAGGGTGAGGCCCTTGGAACCCTGTGGATCATGTGCAGCACTGAGCAGGGAGCCTGAGGTGTCAGACCAGCTTCATTTGGTCTTGCAAGTGTTTTGGAGGGCAAGTCCTCCTCCTGGGAGCTGCTTCCAAAGGCATCATTGTTGTGTGTCCAGCACACGTGCAACATCTCCTGTTGTGGCCCCTGGGGATGCACGTGAAGGGCTTCAGAAAGCAGCAGGACAGCACCAGGTTGTCTTCTCCTCGTGCCAGTCCCACCCTGACCCATGGAAGAGCACCTGGAGATAAGCCCTGAATTGCAAGGGTCTCCTTTCCGAGATTTAACCAACGCAACCTGCTTCTCCAGAAGTCAATGCCCTCCCCCTGCTTTTGGTGTTCCAGCTGCCCTCTCCATGGCATGTGCCTGCAAGGCTCCATTCTTCCTTCCAGGCACCTCCAGCAGGCCATGGGAAGAGTTATCAAGCCCTGCCTGTGGACAGCAGCAGAGGCCCAGGGACGTTGAGGACATCAGCCCCACAGCCCAGAGCTGTACTGTGCCCTGGCCACTTCCATCTGCTTTGTGCTTTCAGCAGGGATTTTTGAAGGGGCAGGGAAATGTGCGTTGTTTCTGGGAATTTTAGCTTCCTTGGGTGAGCTCAGAGATGGACAGGAAGGGTAAAAATCATGGCTATGGAAAGTGAAGGAGACAGATGAAAATACTTATGGGGTCATTGATTCACACAGGTTGGAAGGGACACCCAGGGCTGGCTGAGGCCAAGTTGCTCCATGCCATGTCCAGCTGAGTTTAAATTCCTTCAGGATGGAGATTTCACAACCAAGACATCTCTGTCTCCACCTTTTTCCAAGCTGGAAATCTCTAGGTTGCCAGCAGCCTCTCAGCGCGGTCCCCCCGAATACCCATACCACATTTATCCTCTCTTTGAGGCACAGTGGGATTCCCCCCCCCCCCCAAATAACTGCTCTCCAGACCCTGGAAAATGACTCCACTGATACCCACGGTGGCTTTAACAAAGACAAACCCACGAGTTTCTCAAAACCTCCATTAGACTTTATTTAAAAGTTCTTTGTATAGACTTCCTGACACGGAATCCACAATAAAAATAAAATCCCCCTCCCTCCCGCTGCTCCCCCCTCCCCAGATTGCTTTGCTTTGTATTTTATAAAACATACAACATCAGAAGAATGCCAGAGGCACCCTACACCACAATTTAAAGATTTGTTAACTGAGGCCTTGGTCCCAGCAGTGCATTTGCATTTGGAAACTTTGCTTCCTTTTCCTTGCTAGTTCAGTTGGCCACGTGTGGTACAAATGCATACAAAGATCTAGTCTGAGATCTAATCCAGCAAAAGGGGAAAAAAAAAAAAATAGGAAGAGTGAAAATGGAACCACTTGTTTGTCAGAATCAGCCGCTCTCTTACACAAAGGCTTCCCCTGTAAAGTTATGCTCAGTTATGAGAAAGATAAAAGCAAGCAGGTAACAAGTTGCAGTGAAATTATTATGACTCTTTTTTTTTTTTTTTTTTTTTGACTCATTTTCATGGCACTTTAGATAGGCAGATTACCAGAATTGGGGGAAAATAAGGCTAATTTAGAGACATGTTGAGAGACAATAACAATCTGCACTTAGGTAAATATTTGGCAACGTTGAAGCTATACAATATAACCCGGGCACATGTAGCACTCAGTCCACAAACAGTTTAGCACCATATTGATAGGTCATGCAGCAAAACCCTCTCCTCGGGGTTTGCTTGGGAGTTAAAAGCATGAAATATTACAGTGCAAGGTCGTCTATACCCTTAGCTTCTATAGGGACAAGGTGGCAAAGGTGATGCTGTCTCAGAGGTAAGTGTTGGCCAGCCCCTGGCTCTATGTCCCTATCGTCGTCACCACGCCGGGGTTGATGGTACCTGGTGGACAAAGAGGGAACAAATAAGCTTTTGATGCAAGATATTGAGGGAAGATAAATGAGGTAATTGCCAGGGATTGCTGAGGAGTCCAACCCCATGCTGCAGTGTGGGAATGCCAGGGATTTGGCTGAGTGCCTCTTACCAGGGATGCAGAGTTTTTCACATTCTTTCTGCGTGTTGAACCTGTTCTCGTTGCCGCCGCAGCCGCCATACCAGAAGCGGGCGCAGCTCTTGGTCTCGGGGTCGTAGTACCACTTCAGCACAAAGTTCCTGCAGGTGCCCTCGTCCTTCTGCAGCCGGCAGATATCCATGACTGTGGAAAAAAGCAGGAGCAACAGCGGTCAGTAGCACTCCTGGGTGAAGCACAGCCTTTTCTGAGTGTATCTGCAGGGCAGGGCTGGAATGCAAGCTGAGAAAGGGCATCCACGGCACAGACTGTGCACATCTCCTGTGCCTAAATCCCATCCCTTTCTTTGCAAAGAGAAGCTCTTTCCCTTGAGGTCACCAGCCCTGGTGCCCAAGTCCTCTTCTGTGTTGCTGCCATGCACCCAGGAGCGATGAAGGGGGAGCGTTGCATGGCAGTGGTTGTCTGCAAATCCCTTGGATCTGTAGGAAATGAGTTGGCAGGTCTCAGAACTGAGAGAGGACTGGCTGGGCTGCAAGGGAAGAAGTACTGGCACCATCATTTTCCCACTAAAATGGCTGACTTCCTCTGACAAGAGAAATCTTCCATGTGAAGGTGCTCCTGGATCTACCACACATTGCTCAGGGCAACTTTCATCCCTTGCTGGGTGAGTGGGGAATAAAACAACAAAGCACTTGGATGTGGCAAGATGAAAATGCCAAATAACTTTACAAAAATAGAATTTAAAAGTATCTGATATCAGTCACTGATTTACCATCAGGTCACAAACCTCCCTTCACTCAGGGGTGCAGAAGGAGCTCGTGTCACCTCTGCTCAGCACAGAGAAGGGGGAGTCAGAAATCAGTATTGACCTTGAAGTTCAGCTTTGCTTTTGGGCTCCTACCAAAAGGTTCCCCATGCCTTAGGCAATCTCTTTGCCTTTTTTATATTCAGATTTTCTTTTTCCAAAGTCCATGTCCCTTCTTCCCCACCTTCCAAAACACTGAAATCCAGCAGATGTGAACACAGGAATGACTCTACCCCAAACCTGCACAGGAATCAAATCCAAAAACTAATCAAAGCAGAAGAATTTCTTTTGCAAATATAACCTAATTTTCCCCTCTTTCAGTCTGAAATTAAACAAAAGCTTATCCAAAAATTTCCAAGAATTGATGGAGAGCAAGACCTAGGGAGTTAAAAAGTGTTTTAAGCTGTGGCAGGTTCAAAAGATGGGGAGAGCTGGGATTTTAACTCATCCCGTGGAGAAAATGTGCCTGGGCTCCTCAGTTATGCTTAACAATTACTTTTGTCATGGTCGAAACATGAATAACAATAAAAAAATAGAACCATAGAATCATTAAAGTTGGAAAAGCCCTCTAAGACCCTTGAGCCCAACCACTACCCCCGCACTGCCAAGCTCCCCACTAAACCATGCCTCGAGTTCCACATCTACACATGAAAAATATATATAAGAAGTCAATAATTAAAGGGGATCACAGCATTTAAAAGGCTTCAAATGGGAAGTGGGTCTGGTGCATATTTTTGCACCCAAAGTGCCTTAAGGTTTGGGAGCTCAACTCATTTCTCAATGTTGCACCTGCTATGGGCTGAACCCAGAGCCTGAGCCACCACCCAGCACTTTAAAAGCTGAGCTGACTGAAGTCCTGTGTCTATTTTCCACGGGGGTTCAAGCTCTGGCTTTGCAGAAAATGAAAAGGGAATAAAGCGAGCAGAGAGTGGCAGGCAGGGACCTGAGCATCCCTCCAGGGCCCCTCGGCTGCTTTTCTTGGCTCTGTGCCCAGGGCAGAGCAGTGCCAAGTTGATGAAATATCACTTTAGCCTCAGCAACAGTTGCTGGAAATACCATCAAGGCATGTGACAATGATCAGAAGGGGCTAGCATGTAGGACAGGGCTAGCAGAAACACGTGCCCTGTGGAGAAAACCTCATCAGGGAGGGTTCCCTGCTCTCTGAGGGTGGAATACTGCTCTGGAGTGAAGCTACAGGTTCCTGCACTGCTTCCTCCAGCTGCTAAATCCTCAAACTACGGCCAGAGGATCCATGATGTCCATTTGCATCCCCAAAGCACCTTGAAATCCCCTTTTGACACCCCTGACATCTCTGTGGCTGCTGGTGGCCGCCTCCTCCTTGCCTCCACATCTCTACAGGGCTGCCAGTGACAAAAATTCCCAAGCATGATTTAAGGATCCTAAAATAAACCTAAGAAAGTCAAATGGGGTGGAAGGGTCTGTAATTTGCCTTTTCAGACCCTGTCATGACCCTCCCTTTAGGTACCAGAGCTGTCTTCACTCCTTGGTTTCCCTCCCAGCTCCACAAAGGGCCCTGAAACCCCTCTGGGAGGGGGAGGCTGCTCTGATAAGGAAGATTTGCTGGGCTCTGTTCCCATCCCAACCCCTTGCTGAACCAACAGATGTGATTTCAAGCTACTTCACCCTTCCCAGGTCTTGAAGAGGTTTGCAAACACAACCCCTAAACCTCAGAAACTCCTTGAGGAGAGGAGGGCATTGCCATTTTCCTGCAGGCTCCTCCCTCAGCCTTGACTTTTATCTTTTGGTGATGAAGAAAAACATCTCCATGCAATACCCGAGCCCCACGGAGCCACTTTCCATCAGGTGTTTGGTTGCAGGCAGTGAAATGTTGGGAATTCTCTGCATTTCAGCAGAGTGGTGGCACTTTGTGGTCACACAGAGATAACACAAACTGGTCTGGGACCGTGCCACACTCCAGCTCAGCAACCACTGGTCTCTGATGAAATCCAGTGAGTTTTGCCACTCAGGTTGTGCCAACACAGCACATCCTGGTGGGACAACACACATGCAAAGTGACTTGCTCATGCAAAGCAGATGGAAGGGCGTGGTTGTGTGAAGGAGCAAGTGAAAACTGAGTCTGTACTACTTTTGATCGGTGGTTGGACAGGCTTGGATGCATGCTGTGAAATGGTCAAGGTGAAAGAATGGGTTTGCTTGGTTTGTGATGATTAATTTTTGTTGTGGGGGTGTTACCTGATGATAATCTTTTCTCAAGGGGTGGCTGCTGCATGGCTTTCTCAGCTGCTGCTGGAGGAGGAAAAAGCGCATGGGTTTGGATTTTAAACCATGTTTTCTCTCTGATCCAAACATCATTTGACAATAGGATAAAATGTGAAAGGGTGAATCCTCATGGGGTACTTACATGGCTTTAAGCATTTGTTATTGCACTCAGCTTCGGTCTCAAATCTATTGGCATTACCTCCACAGCCACCATACCAACCCTGGCTGCAGAACTTGTGTTTGGAGTCAAAGAACCACACAATCTGATAGTCCTTGCACTGCATGCCCATGTCAAAGTCCAGCAAGCAAGGGTCTGGCCAATCTGCATGGCAAAAGGTGCAATGGTTAAGTAACTCTGAGAGGGTTAAAAGCTGAAAAAGCAAAGAGATGGAAAAGAAAAAAAAAGGAAAATAAGGCCTGGTTCAGGACTGGTAGCAGTTCCCTCTCTTAAGTTTTGTCTTGCTGGATGCAAACCTTCCCCAGCCTCCAGCTTACCTCTCCTTGCTCTTGGTTTTGTCACAGATCCAAACCCCAAATCCTTGGAGCAACACAGTGGGAACCCTTGCTCCCCCACTGGTGCACTCAGGACTGAGCCCTCACACAAATCCCCCTCCCCTCTATTTTCAAAGCTATTTGTCTTGGCAGTAACTTCTAATCCTTAAGTGCATTTATCTCTAAAAGCAAGTTGCACCTGGTGTATGTGAAGGCTAAATGAAGATTGAAAACTATGTCCCTTTCCTGCCCCAAAAAGGATAATTTAGGTCCAAATCCCTGGGTTTTTATTAGCTATGCTGGGCCATCCATGCTATTTTACCTATATAAGGAGGGCAGAATGTGGGCTTTTCTCCAAGGTCTCTCGGAAGATTTACGCATGGGTCTCTCCCATGAACTAGAGGAGGCTCAGCTAAACCCATCCCCAATCCCCTGCTCTCTTTAGTGTCTTTATCCTGTTGAAAACCTTTGGATTAGCATCCCTGAGGAATGCTCCCCCAAGATTGCTGGCTGCCATAAATCCTCAGGCAGAGGCATTTGCCGCAAGTGGGTCATCAAGAGGAGCTGAGATGGAGAGGTCTGTGTGGAAGTGCAGAGCAAGCACACAGCACATCCATTGTCCTTGGAGCAGGAGGAGCCTGCACACCTGGGTTCCCAAGGGCTGGCACCAAGGGGTTAAACAAGGGGTTAAACAAAGCCACGGGGTGCTTGTCACCTGGCGGGAACAAGGCTGCTGAGGGGATGTCAGTGCCAGGGAGAGGGGCCAGATGAGCAGGAGCACATGGGAAGGGAAGGACGATGGGTCATGCAGGAAGGAGAAATGAGTCGGTCCAGCACAAGCCCTTGGCCCCTCTGCTGCGAAAAGCTCCAGTGGTGCCACCAGCCAGGCATGAATGAGATCCATGCTCATCCCACTCAACACCAGCAGCCAGAGCTCAACGGCAGCTCCACAGCTCCTGGCTGAACACACTGAGCAGCAGCATTTCCCTGTGCTCTCAGACCACTTTGTGAAGAAAATGAGCCACAGTGCAAGCAAAACGTTTAAAGGAAAACATGGGAACAACGATCCAGGGATGAGTTTTGGATGACAGATCCATTTTTGGTGTGCCTGCTGTGGCTGTGCTGCTTGATGAAGGCCGAGAGCCCTTTCAGGTCCTTGGAGGAGGGGTTGTGACACTGGTGGTACCACTGAGTGTGACAGCACCGATGTGATGAGCTTGATGTCACCCAAAGCGATGAAATGTATGAACAGCTACGGTGATTATGGGTTGTTAACATGGGGTCAAACACAGAGTAGGGCCTCCCACTAGAACAGGGTGCTCCAAGCCCTGTCCAGCCTGGCCAAGCACTTGTTGGGAGCTGTGTGTTAAACCAAGGAGCCAAGACCTGGGATTTGCCCCAAATGGAGAGAGAGGGAACGAGGAAGCATCGGGTGATGTTCTGCATCCACACCTACGTCTAGGCACGTTGGGAGGACATGGGGCACAGCTTGTCCCTGAAGAGTGGCCAGTGCTTGGGTCATGACTCATCTCCCATCCTTATCATGGAAACAGCCCCTGGTTGGAGTTTCCCAGGAAGACCAGAGCAACTTCAGGGGTTCTGGATCCCTCATGGGGCAGAGAGTCCAATGCAGGGCTCCAACCCATGTGGCCAAGGATGTCATCAAGGCCATGATCAGTTGGCTTTGCAAAGCCAAGGACTTGCAGATCCTTTGATCTTGGTGAGACTGTGAGAGCCCCTGGCCCAGCACTCCCCCCATGGCCCGCACTCACCACTCTCAGGCCCCTCCAGTGGCTCGGTGTTGAGCATCATGTTGGCCAGGGACACCTGGGGCTGCGCCGGGGTCTCTGTGGAGGACAACCAGAGGGTCAGTCAAGGGGAAGGGCATCAGCAGCAGCACCCTCAATGCAGTCATAAACAAACTCCCTGGCCCCAGCTCCAGTGCAGGAGCCACATCTGGATCTGTTTAGCCGAGCACACACATCTGAGAAATGTTTATTGGAGGCAGCTGACAGGATGAGTAATCCCCAACTGCCCGGCTGCTCCAGGACAGGATCGCCTTCCGTCTCCAGCCAGTGGCTCTGCTTGGGCTCATCCTTGGGGGTCACCATAGAGGAGCATCCTCAGGGCCCCATGTGACTGCTTTGGATGCCCCCACTCACCCCACAGCATCGACAGGGCAGGGGCTCAGGAACTGGGTGTGGCCTCTCTGGAGCCAGTTTAGCTTTGATCTCCTGGCCTTAGAGATGGCAGAATAAAAATGGCACCCCCCAGGGGAGCCAATCCATGATGAATCCATACTCTCTTGTTCCCTAAAGGGCTCTCTTGGACCACACTCCTTCCATCACACCTCACATCCTTCTAGGAGCTACGGTGAGGATTGTTACGGGTGAAAAAACTCCATGGGGCTGGAGGGCAGGAGGGGGCTGCAGCCACAGGAAAGGCTGGATTTGCTTTTCTTTAGTGTACAGTTTGGGTGTGGATAAGGGGGACAATCCTACTCAGTGTCCAGGTCACAGCTTGTCACCACTGCCTACTCAGTTTGTTCCCATTCAAGATTTATTCTATGGGAAAAGCAGCTTCCTTGGGCATTGGGAGCTCCAATTTAGCACATGCAAATATTACTTCTACCCACTGATGTCTTTTCTCAACATTTTTGTGGGCATGTTTATTGCTTGTGAAGGTAAGAGACTGGTCCAAACCCACTGAAGCCAGAGGAAAGGCTCTCTCAATTGTCTCGGACGTGCTAGAGGAAGCCAGACACGGCACTGGCAGGACCAGCGCAAACTTCACACCACGAGGCCAAGTCACCTCTGTGCCAACTGCATTAAAAAAAAATTGGCTGTGTCTTAGACAGCAACTTTTGGCCATGCCAGAGGGTTTGGGGAGGCTCACATTGGATCTGCACACATGGAGCTTGGATGCCCAAGGGACTCTGTTTCATGTCTTCTTTGCGTTTCTTTCTGGATAGTATGGGAAGCAGACCGGTAGCTATGGAAATGGTGATCAGAGAAGCAGCTTTTCTTGCTTATTTTGAAATTGGGCTGGACTGAGTTTACCAGTTTGACTCATTAATAATTGCAGTAGTGCAGGCTAGACCTCCACCAAGACCTTTTGCATCAATGTACAAAACCTGCAGCATGTAACAAACCCCACTCTGGGACTGCCTTTAATTATCCCACATTCTGTGTGCATTTTAACTCCACTGAAGTGCAACTCCCATTTTTCAAAGAAACACATCTGCCACGTCTGCTGATCCAGAGGGTGGCAGACATGAAGTGACACAACTGAGCACAGCCAGACTGTTGGTACCAACTGATTCCTGATCCCTTTTCTTGTCCTTCCCACTTTTTGTGTCTGCTTAATGAAAAAAAATGAATGTCCAAAGGCTTTCAAGAGTCACTTACTTGTGCTGAATGACCCTGTGTAGGTTACTTTGGGCTGTGATTTCTGGTAGCCAGTGATGACGACGATGTATTTTTGCCCACTCCTGAGCCCTCGGATGACGTGTTCGGTGCCAGTCAGGTTTTGCCTCTGCACAAGGGAGTGGTCATGGGCCAAGGTGACAGTGACATCAAAGGTGTTGTGCGGCTCGGGGCTGGCCCAGCGCAGCCTGGCACTGCTCTCGGTGACATCTGTGATCTGGATGTCGTGGGTCTTTGCTGCAGGGCAGAATCAGAAGGGACACCAAGCAGTGAATGAAGAGGGAAAGATCTCAAGGAAAAAGTGTCTCAGTGATGCAGAATCTTCTTTCCATGGCAAGTGCAAGCCAAGCTGGGACTTGGCTGTCTCAGATGCCACTGCAGGGGAGGCTTTGTTTTCCGTAGACCAGATGATTTCACCAAGTGGTTTATTTATATTCAATAATCTGTTGCAATCTAGCAAATCAAAACTTTTTTTTTTTTTAAACAAGATTCTCACAGCTTGAAATTCCCAGCACTTTCCCAACAGCTGTAAATGTGCTCAGTCAGATCCTTCTCTAGGGTGCAGCAGATTCACTGAGCTGCTGAAGACCTTCAAGCCAAGCCTGCTTAAGAGTGAACATAAAATCACAGACTGGTTTGGGTTGGAAGGGACCTTAAAGACCATCTCGTTCCAACCCCCCACCATGGGCAGGGACGCCTTCCACTAGACCAGGTTGTTCCAAGCACCATCCAACCTGGTCTTGAACACTTCTGGGGATGATAACCTTAACATAACCTTAACAGGTCAAAGAAGTTATTATGGAAAGGTTTTCCTGCTCTGGCAGAGTACTGGATGCGACTTTTATAAACACTGCTTAAAGCACTGGTGGAGCAAGAAACACCCAGAAAAGTTTATTCCCCTCAAGCTGATGAAAGCATTAGCCTTGCAAAAGCTGATTGCTTTTATTTATTGCTTTTTACTTATTATTTATGCAGGGACTTGACATCAGTCACTGGATGAGCATCCCTGTGCTTGGACACATTCTTTGATCCTTGCTCAGCTAGTGCAGATCTGCCTGCAACCCCTTGCAAAAATACCTGGGAAACCTCCTTTGTATGAACTGTGCTCGTATGAAAGAAGCTTGGCATTCCCAAATAGGTCTCCACACTGATCCATTGGTGAACCAGCTATTCCTATTTGAGAGTTCAAACAATGCCATTATATGAATCACCATAAATAGCAAAACTTGGCCAAGGCGTGATGCTATGAGGAAATAATGGAAACAAATGAACCACACTAGAAAGAGAAGTTCTCTGTAGCTGGACGGATTGTTCCTGCTTGTGTTTTGCCTAGGGGCCACCTGTCCCTCACCCATTTTTGCACAAAATTCTTAACACAAAGTGACAACACCCCAGCACAGATTTCCAGGTTTACACCTAAAACCAAAATTTGGCCTCTGGGTGACATGTCCTACAGGGATAATCCTCTCAGGGGGCAAGAAGAGCCACAACCTGCTGTGGTTCAGCCTAGAGGGAGGCACTGCCCACATGGGGAGAGCTGTTCACATACCGCTGTGTCTCCTCCTGCCACCGGCCGCGGTGGCTGTGGCGTTGGTGGCGGCCCGGCCACTGGCTTTGGCGTGGGCAGTGGCACCGGCTGCTCCCTGGGCAGTGGCATTCCCCCGGACCACAGAGCTGGCCGGGGTGGTCTCGGTGGCTCTGGCCTGGGTTGTGGTGCTGGCAGGAGTGGTTCTGGCATGGGTACTCGCCACTGGCTTGATGGTTGCGCTGACCGTGGTGCTGGCAGTGAAGGTCTGGGTGATGGTGGCGTTGGGAGCCACAAACCTGAGCAGAATTTTGGAAGCAGAAAGGAGCTGATGTAGAAACCATTGGCAAGAACCCACCTGGGGTCAAGAGTCTTTGCCAGCTTTAGATTTGCCCACAGTGAAGAGTGAAAAGTGCTTAAATCCAAGCAGTGAAAAGTGCTTGGAGCAACCCTGTGTCTAGTGGAAGTTGTCCCTGCCCAAGCAGGGGGTCAGAACAAGTTGGGCTTTAAAGTTCCCTCCAACCCAAACTGTTCTGTGATTGTGTGATAAGAGTGAATTCAACAGAGAGATCTGCAGCATGCCGGACTTCAAGGGGCTTGACCTTCTAAAGCCATGACAGCTCTGGGCCACCAGTGAGTCTTGGTGACACAAGCTTTCACTTCTCTTCAGAAAATATTAGTATGGATTCTGTCATGGATCACAGATAATCCAGGGCAGCCCAGCCTCTGAAAATAATGTTTTGAGTAGAAAGCCCCAAATTAATAGTAATTTCTGGAAATCCTGACCTACATGATCAAACTCAGCATGTACCTCCTTCATATTTTTATACCTATATAAATATGACATTTACCCCAAATTTACAATTATACGTTAGCTTATAAGATGTCTCTGTTGCTCTTTTGACACAGCACTGAGGGAACTAGTAAAATTAATTAAAACATTATTAAAATTATATTAATGAAAAGATAATCCTGCTTGCTTGCATTGAAGTTGCTTTTTCTTTCCAAAGCATTACTCACACTGCTTTCTGCCCGGTGAGCACGGGGTGCTGGCTCTGGGCTTGCTGACCATTCTGGAACCACTCACACTGTTTCCTTATCTCTGGAGACAAGTAGAAAGCAAATTCACCTGGAGACAGAGAGAGACATTAAACACTGGAGTTGGGGATGGTCGATACCCACCACCAACACATTACATGTATTTCTTTTTAATTAAAAAAAAAAGCAACCAACTTTTCTCTTCTTGCTACTGTTTGGTTACTGGGATGGGAGATTTGTTATTCCAGTTCACAAACACGAGGGCCTTAACTACAAGAGGGCTGTTTGCCTGAGTCTGTAATGTATAAACACATTTCTTGTAACAAGGTACTTCCAACCACACAGGTAATGGTTTTTTTTCAAGAGTTAGAAGTTTCCAGGACTGCTGTAAGCAGTAAATGGAAAAAGAAAACTGAGATAACCTAAACATTTATTTCCAGATGTTTGCTTCCTATTTAGTGCAAGACATTCCTGAATCTGTGCTGTATCAGCCCCTTAATCTGATTTTCAGGAATTTTTGCTGAAAACTAGCTTTCCTAGAAGAGGTCCATTTCTTATCCTTGCTGGGCGAGTGTGTTTAGGAGCTCTGGCAGCTGGAGGTCCAGCCTGGGGTCTCTAGCTAAGCTGAGATGTAAATTTTTGAGGCACAGTCAGCACATCCCAAACACAGCAGCATTATTTATCCCTGAGCAAACAATCCTGTCCATCTGGTCCTTCAATTTGCATACAGCAACTGCAGATCTCAGCCTGAGCCAGCCAAGGGCCTGCTGGACATGATGTTTATGCTGAAGTTGGGAGGAAAGATTTTCTGTGTGTTCAAGGAGCTCCAAGGGAGCTCTAGCAGGCTGCAAAGGGCCTCAGCAGGACCTATGTGAGAGGCAAGCCAGGCAGGATGAGATCAGAACCCACAGGTGAGCCCATGGAGACCAAGGCAAAGCACACTGAAGTGCAAACTGCTTGGTGGATCAACATGGAATTGGGATGGGAGGCCAAAGTGAGCAAAACCCAGACATACTCAGGTAGGTAAATATGAGCAGCCCAAATTGCACCAAACAGTACAAACCATAGAAAAAGAGTCTAAGTTCAGTGGGTGCTGCTGCCCAAAGCCTTTCAGATTAACCCCTCTGAGGCCACGTGTTGCCCCTTCCATGACACTTTGGCTGCAGGATGTTACACTTACTTCTGATAAAGGATGGCAGCAGTGTCCCAAAACGCAGCAAGGGCTCTTCATGGAGCTCTCCTGGCTTATCGACCAGCTTGAAGAACACATCGTTTGGCTCGCTGGCGAGGCTGTAGATATTCTTGGCATTCACCTTCCTGCCGATGCCCAAGATAACAAAGAAGTACCCTTTGCATTTTGCATTGATGACGACCCTCTGCAGGTGCTCAAATTCTTTTTTGTTCACTTTTCCTGTCATCATCAGAACTATGACTTTTAGGTCCCGAGGGTTTGGCGCACTTTCAAAAACATGAGCGATTGTGTGTTCAATTGCACTTCCTAGAGCCCTCGTGCCATGGAGCTGGGTCATTTGGTTGTGGAGGTAATTAATGATCTTCTCTTTGGATGCATAATCAGTTAGTGAGAACTCAGTTTTTACTGGTGGGAAGCTTGAGTTGGTTTCATGTTCGTAAGGTGCTTGCTGGAGAACGGCCACTCTGGCATGGTGCTGGGATACTTTTGGCTCTGAGCTGATTTCCAAGTTAGTTACAAGGTGGGAAATGTACTTCCTCATCTCACTGAACTGCAGAGGGGTGGTGGACTCAGAGCTGTCCAGGATAAAGGCTATGTCCGTGTCCACATCTGTGGGGGCTGCCCTTCTGTCTCTGAATGCAGGTCTCTGGCCACCTATACCGCAGCTGGGATGGGGGTCACACACATCTGGGGAAGAAATACAGTGGGTTTCACCTGCAGGACCTGAACACAACCCTCCCTCATCACTGTAAACATCTCTTGCATCACATGAAATACCATCAAGGCCTGGACATTCGCTGGTCCATTGCTTGATGCCAAAGTCATTTCATCCCACAACACATTCAGTTATGTGTTCAGTATTTTTTTATCTGCTCCTTTGTCCAAGGGGATCCCTGAAGCACTCTGTCATAAGTGGCAGAAGGCCATCTTTTAGAGCACTTAACTATCAGTATTTGGGCTGTGAAAGCAGCAACCAGACAAAAAAGGAGCTTCTCTTTACAAAGTAGAGAACACCCAGCGAGCCTCGTTCACAATGCCAATGTTTTCTGCTCAACCCGAGAATGCCTTGTATTCATCAACAAAAGGGCTGACTCCCAACTGGGTTTCCCTTCCTATGACTGACTGCTGCATGACCAGAAGGATTTGGAACTGTCTAGAGGAGAAATTGGATGCTTTACCCAAACAAATGTGACAAGTCAAGAGCCTCTGAATGGTTTCATTCAGCTGACTGCCGCTGGTTGGAAGAACAATGGCATGACCAACCGCTGTGTTGTTGATCTGGTGAGAAGGAAACAGAAAAACACGGAGTCGGTAATACTGCCTTCTGTTATTCTCAGCTCAAAGGAGGGGAGGGCAATCCACAACTCTGAGGGATTCTCTGCTCAGCGCAATGCTCCCGGTGGATCCCTTTTGGAGGAGCCTCATGTCCCCGATGTCAGTTTAGAGTCATAAACTCCAAGAACAGGGACTGCTTGAACCAGTGCTCAGTGAGTTCATCTGGGGCTTTTTCGTGGCTTTCAATCTCTGCCTGTCCACTCTCCCTCTGCCATCAAAGCTAATGTACTCCCACCTTCCCACCCTTTGCCTTTCTGTCAAACTCTTCCTTCTGTTTCATCCCCCACCTGGAACCCTGGAGCCATGGCCTGGGAAAAGAGTGACTCATGAGAGTCTCACTAGCATTTCCCAGCCTGTGCCATGGTGATTATGGAATTAGGGTTTTTCTCCTAATGGATGGATGAGTTTTGCCAGCAATGCTCTGTTCCACACTTGAGAGGCCTGTGGAAGCCAAGCATTGCCTGTGGCATCCAACACCATCAAACCAGACCAAGGTCATGAGCAGAAAACAGAGAAAGGGTGAAGGGCCCCAACCTCCAGAGCTCTGGCAAGAACCGCATCCTGCCTGCTGGTGAGGAACACGGGCACGACCCCGGCATCATAGAGCTTCAGCACGGCATCATTGAGCTGTGGGGATGCTCTCGTGTCCCCGTTGCTGAAGAAGACAGCCACCTTCCTCATCAGGAAGCCACTGCGGGCACGCTTGAAGGTATTCCTGGCCACGAAGGACATGGCAGTTTCTAGGCTGCGTGGCTTCGTGGTCAGGGTTGCCTGAAAGTTTTGGATCTGCTGGAGGAGGCTGGATTTCTTCCTGGCATCAGCAAAGCGGATCTCGGTGGTGACCTCGTTGTTGTAGGTGACCAGAGCCACCCGTGCCCCCCGGGGACAGTTGCTCTCGGCGATGGTTAAGTTGTTGACCACTCTGAGCACGGTTTGTTTCATCCTGTTGAAAACCTCCCTCACGACGCCCGAGGAGGTGTCAATAGCAAAGGCCAGCTCAGTTGGGAAGACAGGGCACTCCTTGGGACCTGTTGGGAATGTGCATTGGAAATAAGTCATGCCTTAAACAGCTCTCAGGATTCAAGGACAGCGTCCTCAGCCAGGGTGAATCGTTCATATGTGGGGAGAGTGACAATCGTGACACGCAGCCACCCTGGGGTTTAAGGGACTCAATGAGACTTACCATAGCAGCAAGCTGTGGAAAAGATGGAGAGAAAAAACCAGCTTGGTCAGTGCTATTCTTGTAACATGATGGGCAAATAAGGGTAGAGGGAGGCGCTTAGCAAAGCACTGAGGTACTCACGGCATTTGTCTTTGATGTTCCGCACCAGCGCACATTGCTTTAGGAAATAAAGGGGGGGAAAGAGATGTGTCACACAGCCAACCCGAGGGTGTTTCAAAACAAGAAAGAAATTATGCCACACTTACATCTCTGGATTCTCCTTTCTCGCCTTTAAGGCCCTGTTTCAAAGAATGAAGAGAACTTGAGTGCAATGTGTATCTCCAGGGTGCCCCACGAACACTCTCGGAATAACTACTGTACCATGGGTCATGCCAAGAGCCAAGCGAAAGCCTGTCTGTTCTCAGCTGTGTTTCCAGCAACAGGGGGAAGGGCTTTTCTGTGTGAGGAGTAAACCTAGCTGAAGCCAAACCCAAAAGGGGGGTTGGAACTAGATGGTCTTTAAGGTCCCTTCCAACCCAGACCATTCTATAAGTTACAATGCTCCAGGTTCACATGAAGAGCTAGGGTGCCTTATACCAGCCAGATTTGGTCATGGACCATATCCTGTGTGGGATGGTAAATGATAAAGAGCTGGGGATCTCCTAGAAGGAGTTTTAAGGGCCATATTGCAATGGGGAAATCCTAATGCCTGGTAAGAGCATGTCTCTTGGCTTTTTCCTTCTGTTTGAGGAGGAGTAAATATTTGTCAGTGATAAACAGCTACTTAGAAATTTATAGAGACACATCCAAGACAAATAAAGAGGAATTTCCCCCACTTGAAATCAGCAGCAGACAGTGACGGGCTTATTTTTCAACCCCTTGCACCCATAGGGACCACAACGCGAAGCCAATCAGCAGTGCAATGAACACTTACAGATGGCCCAGGATATCCAATCTCTCCTTTCTGACCAGGTATCCCAGGTTGTCCTGCATTTCCCTAGAAAGAGAGAACAGAGAAGTCCTCTCCATGAACATCTGTGGGAGGACTCCCAGGAGCACTTGGAGGAAAAAATATGTCCATCCTCCAGGGCATTCATGCAGAAAGGAAAAATTGTGCCATGGTCCAACTTACTCTGCGACCTCTGTTTCCTTTGGGGCCGGGGCCTCCAGCAACACCACGGTCACCAGGTCCACCCTAGAAGGAGAAAACCACAAACAGCAGCTCTAAACCTGCACAGGCCCATGGAAAATTGCTTGGAAAGATGAATGCACAGCTCATGGGCTGCACCTACCTTTGGCCCTGCATAACCTATGAAGCCGCGTTCTCCCTGAAACAACAGAAAGGTTAATTTGAATACGTTCTAGAAAATGCCCTTATCCCTCTGCACTGGAGATCTTGGCTGCTTCCCTGTCCTTGTTAAGGAGGTGGGAATGATGAGCAGACACCTACCTTCCTGCCTTTAGGACCCGGGCCACCAATTCCATCTCGTCCATCATCACCCTAAAATTGGAAAGCCAAAGTCATTGATTTGTAAATTATGTGTCATATGTAAACAACTTAAACCCCACAGGTCCTGCAGCATCAATAGAAAGAACCCACTGAAGCCACAGGCCTTTGTGAAACTCTAAAATGTTCCTTAAAGTTCCTTAAGTGTCCACAGAGGTGTGAGGGCTTGGCCACACTCACCATCTCTCCTCGTGGGCCTGGCTGTCCATTCGGCCCTTTGAGTCCAGGATTTCCAGGCTCACCCTACAAAGAGGAGCATCTGTTAAAGCATATGCTGAAACTCCAGGCAACTCTGAGCGTTCCCCACCCCATCAACACTGGTTTCTTTGCACAGAGCAGTCTGCAGCCCTCCTTGTGGCTGAAAGGCATGACTGGACCTACACAGCCTGAAATGCTGCCAAGTGCATGATCTTTAGTGGGACCTTCGGTGATTTCAGGAAAGATAAAACCTTCCCACGTGGGCATTTTCTGAGAATCTGCCCAGGAAAGTTGCTTGAGAATCTCAGTTGCTCAGTTACTTTTGCCTTTCTGTTCACTGAAATGGGAGCCTAATTAGAGAACCAGAGCACAGAGAGTTGCTTCTCTCCACACTGTGCAAGTCCAAGAGGTTCATCTCAAGGATTTCTTGAAGCCCATGCAAAATCCGGAAGCTTTTCAATGCAGCTTTAGTTGCTGATGCCCAGTGTTCCTGAAGACATACCTTCCTTCCCAGGGGACCAATCCTGCCACGTTCTCCTGCAGGTCCTGGAGGTCCACTCCCAGCCTGGAATGGAAATGCAGAGAGGCATGTTGGCAACGTGTCAAGAAAACCTGGGTGCCAGAAACTAGGGAATTGGGTAACCGTAGAAATCATGTATTGACTACTAGGGCTGGTGTCTCTCAAAACACCTCAGGAAATTCAGAAGTCTGCTTCATGTTTGGGAAGAGCTGGAGGTCCAGCTCAGTTCAATGCAAGTGTCAGCAGCAATTTGTACTGTCCCTAAGAGAACACCCATGGGAAAGCAGGAGGGGAAAACTCATGCAGGGGTTGGGGAAATGCAATATGGCTTCATGTTGATGGGTCTGGCTGAGGAACACAACAGGAGGGAGAAATAAATACATGAGGTGGCCCCAGCAGGCATGTGAGATGGTCATGCTCTGGCTTCAGAGGATGAAACATCAGAGGTGCCCCACCAGTCACTCAGGGATCCTCTTTAGTTAAAATTGCAATAATGGGCCAAACACTGAAGTCCTGACCCCTCTGTGGTTGCTTTTAGCTCTTTCTCTTCTGTAACTCTTGATCAAGAAGTCTTAAGCATAAGTTGAGAGGAGAATCATGCTGGAAGAGTGTGTTAAAAGAGAGTGAAGCAGAGTTGGAGTCCTAAGAGAGGGGAATGGGAAAACACATTGGAATCTTATTAGTTCAACAACGGTATAATTGGGTCAATGGGTCAAGCAGCAGAAGGATTACCCTGGGTCCAGGGACACCCTGCTCTCCTCTGATGCCTGGCGTGCCAACCTGGCCAGGTGGACCCTGTGTGGGGAGAAAAGAGAAGCTGTCAGCACACATGGGCAGAAGCACACGAAGATCCAAGGGGAAGCAAACGCTGCGGTGTCTGAGGGATGCTTCGCAAACACGTCACACCTTGGCTGGTGGGAATGCAGTGGCAGGTGGGACAGCCAGCCCACAGCACATCCAAAAATACCCAAATCCCAACAGTCCTTGAGGATGACACTCTTTGAGGAAGTGGCTGTGATGAAGTAACACCACAGCACCATGAGGCAAAGCTTTTTCTCTGCTGTGAACTCACTGACCTGTGGCCCTCGCATGCCTTGTTCTCCAGCTGGCCCTGCTTGACCAGGCGAGCCCTTGGTGCCCTAGAAGTACAAAACAGGACAGTGCAGGTTAGCATGGGAGGACATGGTCAGCACCATGGGAGGGCAAAGGAGAGATCAGGGTATCCACAGCTGCACAAAGAGCAGGGAAGAACAGATTTTCAGTTGGGTTTTTTCCTTGTTTATTTTCTAGATACGGTGAAAGCAGAGAATAAGCACAGCGATGGTGGGGGCAATTTGCCTCCTGCAATTGATGGGCATCAACCATCGTGCTTTGGCCCGGTTACACTGCTCCAGCAGCACATGGGGATAAAAATCCAACCAGGGAATGCTGTAGAAGACAGGCAGGCGTGTGGATAGCTGGTTCTGCTCCGAGCCCAGCAAGAAGCACACAGGGAGATGAGCCTGAGGAGGAGGAGGGAAATTTGGAGGAGAGAGGAAGAAGCAAAGCCTGCACGTCCCTTCTCTTGGCACATCTCTCTGGGTGCTGAGGCTGCCTGGCCTGTGGTGTGGCAGGAGCCTCAACTGTTGTCCCATCACCACCTACCTTAACTCCTATGGGCCCTCTTCGTCCTGCCATGCCCTGCAAACGAAGGAACAATGAGGCTTGTTACCCTAACATGTAAGCACACCTTTCCCTATTGCTTTTAGATCCATGTATCAATCCTTCTCATAGTCCAAAATTACATTTGGATGGTTTAAACTACTAGGGGGAAAGGGAGAGGGAAATCCACATGGCCCTCTCTTTTAAATCAGACTTAGGCAAGTTTTCTTCCTCCTCACATCCCCCATGTAGGTGAGCTGCTCTCTCATGTATGCCAGGAGTATGTCACCATCCCTGGGATAGGAAGGCCATGCATCAGGGAACACATCCAGACATCCCAACTCCAGTTTGGTTTTTGCCTTTCCAAAACCAGCAGCCAAATGCAGATGCACATCATGGAATCACAGACTGGTTTGGGTTGGAAGGAACCTTCAAGACCATCTAATTCCAAACTCCTGCCATGGGCAAGGACACCTTCAAGGACATCTTCCACTAGACCAGGTTGTTCCAAGCACCATCCAGCCTGGCCTTATATATGAATCAGGTGTAACTCCACTGATTCAAGCACTGAGTTATTTGCGTGGGAATAAATTTGACTTTTAAGTCTCTACTACAAGTCAGGAAGCCATGAGGCATTTTCGTTCTGAGATTTTTTTTCTTTTTTTGGAGTGGCTTGTTGGGTTTTGAGGTTGAATTCCTGATGTTTGTGGAAAAAAAAAAAACACATGGAAAGGAAGGAGGGGAAAAGTTACTGTCAATCTAAGCTTGGGCCTTGCTGGCTGGAGGTCTGGCAACTCACCTTCCTCCCGACTCCACCATCTTGGCCCTCCAGCCCTGCAGGTCCTGGATCTCCCTAAGGGAAAAACAAAACTCAGGTGAGAGCCCTGAGATGAGGAGGCAGTGGGAAAACAGATTCAGTTCTCAAAAAATGGCTCTTTTCATGCTTTCACACAAATTCATAGATCTGCTTCGGTGGAAATCCTTCTAACAACTCACAGAGACTTTCCACCAAGTTTCTGAGCCAGCACAAGTCAACATTCCTAATCTTTGGGGAATGCCTTCTGACAGTTTAGGATGCACTTTTTTGTTGTGAACTGATATGAAAACAGATGGGTTTTGAAATTTTGTCAGGAGTGTGTGGGGTTGTCTTTTTTTCTTGCCAAGGTTTCAGGTGAATAGGAGGTTCAGATTTGGTATAATCTAATCAGTTCTCTGCTTTTGTATGTGACCCGTGAGAACATACGAAGGCAATTTCCAAGTACGAAGTTATTTTCAGAGGCAATATCCCAAAAGCCATTGTAAAATAATAATAAATATTTTTTTAACAGTGCTTTTTACACAAAACATCTTCTAAAGTGACATCTTCCCAGAGAAAGTTTTGGTTGCAAACCAACAACATTTTCTAGTGGAAAAAAATATTCCATCTGACAAGGCACAATGAGTTTAAGAAACTTGTATCTTTTTGGCAGCATCCTTTTTTCTCCCTTTCTCTGTCCCATTCTGTTGTAAAAACCAAAAAACAACACAAGACAACAAAGAAATGTTACCATTGGTCCAATTTCACCCTTTTGTCCTCTGGAGCCCCGTTGAGTATTATCAGCTCCTGAATCTCCCTGAAAGCAACAGAGCAATGAGAAACATCTGTGTAAGTGGGACATGAAAATCAAATCTCATAAACTACTCTGCTAGAGCTGAGAACCAACTTTTCTTTTTTTCCTCTTTTGACTGAATTAGATGAAGTGTTGCTGCTGTTTTCAGACAGACACAGCTTTTCAACTGAGAAATAATACTGAAGAAGACAAGGAAGGGGAATTTTAACATGGTGAAACAGTGGTTGATATGGTACCTGCATGTCACCTCCAAGTCCTTGCTCTGTCATGGGACCTGCCACTGTCAAGCAGCATTTAATAGGCCAGAGCCACTCTCTGTGATGACCCCAGGATCAGTGGAAAGTGGGTAGAAAATCAAGAAGATGCCTTAGCAGTACTTACCGGATCTCCACGGAGCCCACGGTCACCTCGTTCTCCTCGTTCACCCTTAACTCCCTTATCTCCCTGTGGGAAGAGATGGAGAGTTAGGAAGAGCAGCCCTTGTCTGTCAAAAGCATCTCTGCCCAGCCCTCAGCCCTGAGGAGAGCACGATGGCTTTCCACCCTCCCCTGGTTCAAATCCACCTCTGCCCCATCATTTAGCACCACTGTAAAAGAGATTAAAACCTACCCTCCTGCCAGAATATCCCTTCTCTCCAGAAGAGCCGGGCAACCCCTTGTCTCCCTAAAGAAAGAAAAGTATTTTAGAATATTTGCCACTTCCAGGGTGCTTTTTAGGTACTTCACTGAAGCATCGAGTTATTAAGAGAAAAGCAATTAAAACGACTGACCTCTTCTCCATCAATGCCATCCAGACCCATTTCTCCCAGTTCACCCTGTGGAAGGAAGGCAAGGGACAAATGCTCACTAAGAGGAAGGGAGAAGGGGGGGGGGGGGGGGCAATATTGATCTGCCACACAGTCATGCTCACTGCTGTGGCATGAGGGAATAGCTCCATACCTTCTCTCCTGGGAATCCCCGAGAACCCTAAGGAGATAGAAAAGGGAGTTACTCCACTTTAGTCCAGCTCACTGCCTTGAGAAGAAGTGGAGAAGGAGGGCTGGGCTTGGTGGCAGACCCAGAGCCACAACCAGGGCAGAACTTCCCCTGATTTCCCTTACGCTGGTGTTTGTCTTCAGCTGCCTCCCCAACACTTGTACCAAGATAAAATATGTGGGGCATGGGGGTTAATTCAGCAGATCCAATAAAATATCTCACTCCTTAGCCACAACTCTTTCTCCACTGACTTTTGTTTCTCCCTGCACCCATTTTTATGTTAATCCAGAGTCAGTCCCAGTGCCTTTATCCAAGGCTGAGCAGATTTTTAACGAGACTCAGTATCTCAGCTGCAACTAATGGGCTTGGTTCATGCATTTCTCTTCTGCCTGCCAGAGAATCATGTGGTCAGAGCAAATGGTAGGAAACATCCCCTTAATTTCACTATTTCCCATAAATATTATGTGTTTCACCACCTTTTCTGGCTTGGGGTGCAGCTGCTGTCCTGGCCCATTAGCTCAAGGTTCCTCTTTAAAGCCACAGCCATGGCTCACTTGTCTCCCTCTTCCCCAACAGCAGAGTTCCACCCACTCACTGTCCCGGCCCTGTGCCAAAAAATGCATATCCATCTCTTCCCAAATCCTTTCCCCAGAGCCAGACTGCAGAAGACAGATCAGCCTTGGTTTGAGCCTGGGTCTCTGGGCTGCCTTTTTGCTCTTCATAGCAACACTAAAGCACCAACATCCTCTGAAAGCCCTGGTGCTTGGCCAGGTGGACACAACCACTCAAGGGCATGTGGCAGAGGTTGTGTGACCTCCTAAACCAGCAGGAGTTGCCTTTGGGGGACTCCCACCCACTGGGCTCTGGGTCTGCTCTGTGCAGGCTTGTTCCACATGTACCTTTGTTCCTCTGTGCCCGGGGCATCCCTGGAAACCTTGCGTCCCATTCATACCCGGTGGTCCACGCTCACCCTGGTGCATGGGGGGGAAAGAAACAACAATCAGTGTTTGCCTGCTAAGCCTATTTCTGTGGCTAACTGCCACAGGAGGTGGCTTGGAGGCACAGGAGCAGCAGGTTTTGCCTGGCCACCCCACCTTCTCTTGCCCACCACCTTTCTCATGTAGAGACCAACTGCATGCGTTCATTGTCAAGAGAGAAACATCTTTCTCAGTCCCTCAGCTGTGAAAGAGCTTTGTGAATCTTCTCTTTCAAAATTAAAATGACAAGACAAAGCCCTCAGAGCTCTGCACAGATGGCTAATCCCACCCTGACCTTCAAGCCCCGGGAAAACATTGCCTGGCATGCAGTCTCACAGCAGCCTTTGGCCCCTTCCTGTGCTGTTGGAAAAGCCATGAGCACCGTCAGCCCCTTGGCCTTAGCCTCGCCCCTTGGGAGTGATGCATGGAGGGATGTTTATTCCAGGGCTGACGTGGGATTCACGCAGAGTTTGGATAAAAAGTGTTAGTAGGAATTCATGGGATTCACGTTGTCTGCCATGTGATGGATAGGAACATCACTCTTGGTTTCAGTTTTGGACTAACTCAAATCTTTCAGCTGCAGGTGGTATGGATAACTTTGGCATAGGCTGCAGCTTTGATGAAGCTGAGGATTTTATTTGCCTTGGGGAACAGCACAGACATGGGTCACATCAAATAATGGGAGTTATTCCCCCCATCATCCTTCTCCAACTCTCAAGAAGCTCCTTACTGACTTTCTCTCAGAGCAGCTGGGACCAGCAACTCAGCCTGTCAGGTGTGGGAAACTCAGAGTTCTGCTGTCTCTTCTAACCCACATCCACATTCCCAGCAGAAAAAAGTTCAGAGGCTTTTCATTTAGTGGAAAAGCCTCCAAACACTTCACTATGGTGACGTCCCCATTTGAACAGGGGCAGTCACTCACTGGTCCTCCTTCATCACCAGGGTAGCCTCCGTAGCCAAGATCTCCTGTGACACCCTAGAAGACAACAAAGAAAATTCTGTATTTCCTTCGTAGTTCTGTGACTGATATTCAAGGTTTCCCTAGATAAGCACAAAGCAGCTGCTTGGTCATCCGTGTTAATGAGAGATATAATCTCCTTTTGATGTCCCTAAATTGTTTCCCAGGAGGCTTCACCCCTGTCCTTCCAGCCACTTATCCCTCCCCTCTTGATGTTTGGCAGTGCTAAGGCTGTGGGGAAAGGGGAAAAGAGCAGCCCTCAATTGCTCTGTGTGTCCCAGGGTCAGTTTTCAAATGGGGGGAGTAAGTGGAGATGATCTCCTCATTAACATCACCCACTGCAGCTACTCGACCTGCACGTCACCACCAGGTTCCCATGCACAGGGACCCTTCATCCCCAGTTGAAGTGACCTACCTTTGGTCCTATAGGGCCTGGCACACCTCTGTCCCCTCTCTGTCCTGAGCACTTGCAGGGCACCTTGCAGCACGTCCTCTCTGCGATGTTGTCCTGCAGGGAAAATGGGAAACAAAAGTGTTAGAAAGCTGCCAGAGCCCCAACACCTGATTTTGGACATCAGAGGGAAGGGTTTAAACAGAAACTGCATGGGGCAGAATTCGTAGAGTGCATTTAGTAGGACATCAGTCCCCAGAGGAGTGCCTGTCACTGAAGAGAGAAATATCTCTAAAGAAACAAATCCAGGCTGTGGAGCAAGCCATGAGAAAATCACTGCAGTGAGCAGCTCACCAGCAACCCACAGGCTGAGAATGATGCTCAAGCACACAGTAAAGGAGGAAAAAAAAATGTTAAAAGAATGATACGGACTCAGAGAAATCACAGCTTGGTTTTACATCATCCAACAGAAAGAAGAGAAAAAAAAATCACTTTCTTTGCCAAGTACATTGCTGGCTGCAAACATTTCCAGCCAGCTTTGCGCATTTACATTTTGGAAGGATTTTCCTAGGCTGAATTACTTGGGGAGGGGCTGAGGACGAACTCTGATCCCAAAACCTAAGGCTCACTTGCAAGTGGCTACACTTTGATTTGCAAAGAAGGGCCCAGCAAGGTTACCACAGGGACCAGTGGTTAAGCCCAATCTTAATAAATCTACTGGAAAAGGAGCTCAATCGTGCTGGTAGCAGCTGAGAAGTTGGGGGGAACTGGACATACTGAGGTTGACAGCAAATTGACTCAACACTCGAGAGGGACTAAGCATTGGGAAAGAAGTAAATCTATGAAGAAGAAAGAATCATGGAATGGGTTGGGTTGGAAGGGACTTTAAAGGGTAACTCCGTCTGTTAAAAGCATGTCTAAAATACAGTGTATGAGATCAGGGAAAGAAACCTCGAAAGCAGTGCTTCTACAAGAGGTTTAGCACTGACCAGGCACGACAGGGCATTACTGTAAGGTTAAAAAAACCAACAGTGTAAACACAGGCAGAAGGCGGGTTTTTGGCACCGCAGCTTTTGATGGCATCTTATCCCACCCCATTTGACCTAATGCCTTGGCTGGAGTAGGGTTTCTTCAGGAGTGGGATGAGACCACGATCTGCTCTGAACTTTATTTGCTGTGGCATCTGTGAAAAGAGCTGACGTGAGGCAGGGAGGGGAGAGGAGCAGAGCCAAGAGGGTGTAATCCAGCCACGGCTCAGCCCTGCAGGAGATCCAGCCATGGGCTTTCCTCCAGCATTACAAGGCAGCACTGCCTGTGCCAAGTTACTTACAAGCTGCTCTGCCAGCTCAAAATCCAAGTCCAGCAGATTAACTCTGAGTGGTCTGTTGTAGGTGAACCCACGGCCAAACTCCAGCTGCATCAGTCTGTCAAAGTTGGTCACTCGGTCCAGCCCGACAAAGATGAGAGCGTTGACTCCTGGCAGGGAGAAGCAGAAGGGGGTTTGTGATGGGGAGAGGTGCTCTGGAGGGCCTGCACACCCTCCTCTGTGATGACACATTGTTATCCACATCTTTGATTGCAAATAGAGCCTTTTCAATAGAGAACAAGCATCTTCAGAGACATCCAGTGCTAGTTGCCCACACGCTTAGGTGGCAGCAGGCAGCTAAACGCCACAGGAAGGCAGTGAAAAACAGCAAGTGCATGTAGAACTCACAAAATCCTTATCCTTTACTATCAAAAACAGATGGATTTAGGAGAAATGGTGGCAAAATGGGCTACATGTTAACATGGACTATAATCACTGCCTGGAAGAGCAAAAAAATTACCTTCTGAGTGTAAAGTAGATGAAGCAGCCTCCAGCTGATTTATCGGCTCATCTACACCATCAGTAAAATGGATTATGACCTGGGAGAGAAACAAATTTCTGTCAGGACCCAGAATATTTCAGGTATGAAACACAATCAGTGTGCAACCTGAAGGGCCTTTTTCCAATGCTTCATCTGAGAGGAGGTGAGGGAACTTTACACTTTTTCCAGACCATGAAGCTCTGCATTCCTGTGCCAGGTTCCTGTACCTTGTTTCATGCAGGTGTTACGTAGGAAATACCTGGAGAGCAATAACTTGCAGCTAAGCAGTGATTGTGAGAACTGGCTGCAGTGATGCTCATCAATTGTCAGGACAGGACCTTGACAATGCAGGGAGAGTGCAGCAAACAAGTAGGGCTTAAATGACTAAATTTATGGTGAATATATTCAATTAATTTAATTTTTTTTTTAATTATTGTGAATTTAGAGTTTCTTTACCAACTAAAGTACTTTAAAAATCAGCTTTGCTGGCCAACACCACCGCAGAGGCCTTGGCCTTGACTCACCTTGGTGCTGCCAGAGGGCGAGGATCGGAATTTGCTCAGGTAGGACCTCAGTGTATCTGCCCCGAGGTAATAGGGCCCGCGGGTCCGCATGTCCAGGAACCTCTCCAAGAGCTCGGGACGGTACTCGGAGAAGTCCAGCCCCTCCACAGGTCCCCCCTGGGCCTGGGCCATGATGGCCACTCTGACATTGGGTGCCTGGTTGCCAGTGCAGCTGATCTTCTGCATCTGCATTAGCCTGTTCAGCACAGACTCCACTCTCGACTCCAGACCTCGCTGGGAGCTGAATATGCTTTGACCAGGCCCAACATCACTGACATCGAAGCCAATTATCACGTCTAAGTCACAATCTGAGTGGGGAATGAAGAAAGAGAGAAGAGCCTCATGGAGCAATGTGATTTTTTGAGTAATGGCTTTTCTAATTACTCTTTCAGTCGTTAGTGAAGACACTGCATCAAGAGCTGACACCACTTGCTGCACAAGTGTCCTCTGTTTCCTTCCACCATAGCAGTGATAACCTTGGAAAACCTGCATTTTATTAATTTTATTTTTTTAATTTTAGCATTGGAAGGAGCTGCCTAAATCAAGTCCAAGAGAAATTTACACTTTCGTCAGGCAGCTAAGACTGCTCCTCTCTCTCCAGCACATGGAAACCTGTCAGTACTTGCACAGTCTTCACCTTCTGCCTGTGCTTGAAGTGACACCCACAGAATCACAGGGAGGTGTTTGAATTCTGTTTGATATTAGCCACACTGCTTGGTTAATATCTTAACCACACTTGGGATAAGTTAATACCACCAGCAGTGGTTTGCTTTTCCTAGCACTCAGTTCTTCTTTTCAGCTGGAGCTGCTGTTCAGCTCAGGACTGTTGTGCCTCTCCTTCTGCTTCTCCAGAGGTTCAGGAGATGCCTCTGCTCTAAGTCAGAGGGCTGAGCCATGGTCAGTCGTGCTGGGAGTAGGACTGGCTGTAATGTAGTAAGCAAAACCATCTGCTGGGAGTCTGATCCGACAGCAATACCAGCTCACTTACTCACCACAATTCCCCAGCTTGGCTTCTGAAGTAGCCAAATCATGGGATTCCTTCTTAAGGAAATTTTATCTTAAACTACAACCACTCGTGCCCTGGTTTTTCCTCATATACCTGTCATGAGATCAGGTGGGCATCCTGGATGATCTGGCAAGGGAAATTCTGTTTTCCCCCTCCAGTGTGTAAAGGGATTACAAGAGAGCGGACATAGGCTTTGTTCAAGGGCCTGGAGTGACAGCAGGAGGAATGGCTTCCCACTGCCAGAGAGCAGGGTTGGATGGGATATTGGGAAGAAATTCTTCCCTGTGAGGGTGGGGAGGCCCTGGCACAGGGTGCCCAGAGAAACTGTGACTGCCCCATCCCTGGAGGTGTTCCAGGCCAGGTTGGACTGGGCTTGGAGCAATCTGGTCTAGTGGAAGGTGTTTCATGGCAGGGAGGTTGGAATGAGATGATCTTTGGGGTCTCTTCCTACTCAAACTATTCTAGAATTCTGTGATTCTATGGTTTCCAGCACACCATGGCATGCTTGAATGGCCAAAAATTCCAACTGGCTTGTAATAGACACAGGGAGGGGAAAAAAGGGCCATCACTTCTCATTTTGGCACTAAAGAAGTTGGTCTGTCAAGATGATACTGGTATCATCTCCCTGTGAGAAAGTCCAAAGTGGGATTTAGTTCAAAGGCTAAATGCAGTGTAGGAGGCTGGTGATTTACTGCCTGGCTGTCACATCTGAAATGAATTCCACCATGGAACATCACCTCTGTGGTGATGTTACACCAGTCGTTCACACGCTGAAGGCCATGGACTGGCAGCTCTTGTACCAAAAGTTTGCAGCCCTCATCAGACTCCTGGAGGAGGAATGAGCCCATGCTGCACCTCAGGCTATAGGCAAAGCACAACGATAGGGCAGACAAGTCCATCAAACACGCTGGATATTAAAAGCCACCCTTGAGAACGAGCATGTTATGAACGAATTGTCCTTACCTCTTGTCACATCTGTTGTTCCTGGGCACAATCTCTCCTCCATGGCAGCTTCCAGCGTGACCAGGACCTGCTCATTCAGCTCTGACAGCTCCTGGGCTGTGGATACTCTGAAACTCATGGCGCTCTCACTGGCCACCTGGCTGACTTCCTTCAGGTCGATGTTTCTCACACCGACTGCGAACACCTTGACGCCTTTCTGCGTGATTTCCAAGGAGGCCCTTGGCGCATCATCCGTAGACTTCCCACCTGTGACGATGAAGGCGATCTGGGGCACCCTCTGGTCAATCCGGCTGCCGGCCTCCTTCACAAAGTGTCTCTCCTGGATGTGCTTGATGGCCGCACCGGTGTTCGCCACCCGCCCGCCTTTGTAGATGACTTTGCTGATAGCATCTAAAATCTGAGCTTTGGTGGAGTGGTCCTTGAGGAAAAACTCATCGGTGACATCTGAGTTGTACTGGGCCAGTCCTACCTGGATAGAGTCGCCATCCCTGTAAATGGCATCCACCACAGAGTAGACAAACTGGAGAACTTCTTGGAAGTTATCTCTCCCCAGATTGATGGAGCCATCCAGCAAAAACACAATATCAGCCTGCTTTTTACCTACTGAACAGATTACAAAGAAAACACAGTTGTTAGTAATTGTTTGCAGCATCTATAACATGTAAGCTGCTCAGGGCTTTGTGAAGTAGCACTTTGCAAAAGAAATTTCTCTCTCCTTTCTACCATTTCAGTTTCATTGACCTTTGGCAGGATTTTACATCCATACAAGAATATTTTTGTGTAACGCTTCACACAGCATTACTTTTGATAGGCACCCTCATCTCCTTTCAAATTTAATTATATTTTTTTCCTAACTCAACAACTTCAAGGAGTTCTTTTAATCAATGCAACCAAAGGTTTGGGAATCAAAAGGTGTTATTATGGAATCATTTTCACTTTATACAAATACCATCTATGCTCTGCTCAGAAAAGTCTTCAGGATGAATAGCAGCCTTACCAGGTAGGAATGGTCCAGGTGAGTCTGTTGTAGGTATCGGGAGCTCATCAAGAATATTCTGCACCCTCTGTTCTAAGGTCGAGAGTCCTGTGAAGTCCTGTACCACAAGCACGCGCCCAGGATCGTTGGTAATGATCTGCAGCTGGTCCCTGTCCACATTCCTGGCTCCAACACCCAGAGGTTTGATGTTTGTGGAAGTGATCACTCTGGCAGGTCTGTTTACATCATCCTGGGACCGGTCTCCAAGGATGACGACCAGGTGCTGGGGCACTCCATCTTCTATCCTGCTCCCCGCAGACTTGATGAAGTAGTTCTTCACCACGAAGTCCAGGGCTTTGCCAGCATTCAGGGGTGACCCACCTCTAAGCCTCAAGCGGCGGATGGCTTCCAGGACAGCGTTTTTGGACTTGTGGGTCTTCAGGTAGAACTCAGGGAAGACACCATTGCTAAACTGAACCACCCCAATACGCACTTTGTTTGGCCCCACTTCCAGCTGCTGGACAATTCTGCTGATGAAATCCCGAATATGAGCAAGCCCATCCGGCCTGACACTGTCAGAGCTGTCAATGAGGAAGACTATGTCCTTTTCATCTCCAGAAACATCTGTGGGGAAGCGAGAAGAGGAAATTATTGGTGTGCCAAGCCTTTGCTTGAGCTTTGCTGGAGGATTTCTGTGCTGCTTTCGTGTGAGGTAAAACCACGTGGCATATTTTGGCAAACTTTAGGAATGGTGCTTTGGGGAGCCTCTCCAAAAGGGCTTGTGTGCAAGTGGGAATGTGTGTCTGTCTAGTGCTTGAAGTATGCATTACTCAGAACCTTATCTGTTTCATTCATTAATACTCTTATCTGGATTTGTCACTGTTTCCAGCTTTATTTTGCCCCAGATTTATGCCTGTTTCCTAGAAAGCTGCTGAGTGGGAATAGGCAATTTTATACATTGTGTATTTGAATTGAAATTGACCCAAACAGGTGTCATATTTAGGTACTTGACTTGAAAATCTTAAGTTATAATGTATTTAGGTACTTGGGTAGAATTGCCACCTATCTAAAGGTTTCCTTCCAAAATTGTACAAGTGCTACAGCTTTGGTTTTAACTAAGGAAAACCTTGACTTAAAGAGAAGGTCTTTTTGGGCAACATTTGCTTGAGTAGCAACCCAGAGAGAGCCAGTGCCTTACCTATGGGAGGTTGCACATCTCCCAGCAGCCGCCTGATTTGGTCCACAGTCAGGGTTTCAATTGGAGTCAGCAGCTTCTGCTCGAGGCTGGGCAGCTCCTGGAAGCTGGAGACTTGGAATATATATTCAGGACTAAGGGAAATCTGTATCATCTCATCAGTATCCACATTCTTTGCTATCATCATAGGTGCCACCCCCACTTGCTTGACTTGGAGGGATGGATATTCAAAGTCATCATCGGACCTGCGGGAGGAGAGGATGACCAAGAACTGCGGGACGCCCTCCTCTATGCGGCTCCCGGAGGGCCGGGTGAAGATGGTCTTGGCCACAAACTCCAGGGCCTCCCCCACGTTCACCAGCTGGCCGCCCTTGGACCGCAGCTGCCTCACGGCATTCTGCACCTCGTCCTTGGTGGAGTGGGTGTTGAGCAGGAACTCCACATGGGGGTGCTCACTGAACTGGACCACCGAAATCCTGGTGGTGTCGATGCCCACGTCCAGGTTGTTCACGATCCTCCCGATGAGGTCACGGATGAGGTAGAACTCCTGGGCGGCGTAGCGGGAGCCATCAACCAGGAACACGATGTCCCTCTTCACACCCGCTGCAGGAGGGAAGGCAGTGGTCAGAAGAAGCACCAGGAATTACTTATGGAGAGCAGCTAAGCTCATCATCTACGTCACTGACCCATGCCCCTAGCCATGGGGAGGGTACTCCTTGTCTCTCTGCCTGGGATAACTCCTGGGAGCCCCAGCAGGGAGCTCTGGGTTCAACCCAGAGACATGACCAGTATGAGAGGCACATCCTAGGGGGTGCAAGAACAGCAACTTCCAGAGCAAAGGAAGTGAGAGGGAGCAAGGGGACACCTGGAATCTCCACTCAAGAAAGCACAACCTGGTGATAGTCCTTACTCAGGGCAGGTTGCTTTACATTCAGAACCACCCCTCTTTCTTTGGCTTTGCCCTCTAGGAAAGATTCTATCCTATTATTCTCTCAGCTTCTGCCTTTCCAGGATGACTTTTTGATTCCTAATAAAGTGTTTTCTGCAGTGATAATTCAGGTCAGAGCCTGAATTATCGCAGAATTTCACACTGATAAATGGGGATGGAGGAAAGTGGTCTGGCTTAGAAGTGAAGGAACAGAGTAGGACATTTAATTTCTAAAGGACTGATCCGGGGTGGATGCTCTTCATCCCAGGCATACGCTGGCTGGATTTCATTCCAAGGGAGGCCAGAAATGTAAGATCTGATCCTTCTCCTGATGCCTGCTTCAAATTTCCCTTTCCCCAGTGAATGAGGGTGGCAGAACTAGGAAAAATCAGCATGTCTTACATTTAGCAGAAAGCTGACCTTGATTATTAGCGGTGTGAAGGTGTCCCTGTAGCATCTAAGTGACACAATTTCCATTCCAGAAGGAACAGCATGGACTTAAAATCCATCCACTTAAAATAAGATTAAGGCATAGCATTCACTTCGTGGGTCTTCCATGTGGATGGACCACCTTGAGGGGCTGGGCTTAAAGGTGGCTCAGCTTAATTGCACAGCTCCTACCAACCCTGACTGCACCAACAAGGAGACCAAGACAGACTTGTAGCCTTAGCCGTGACCATCTTTGCTTTTCTCAGTTTGTGTTGCAGCCATGATGTTACTACACATCATGTTTTGCCACTGGCTCTCAGTGCAGACACAAACATCTTCTCACCTGGGCTGGGTGATGTAAAAACCAGGTCAGGGGCAAGAGACTCTATCTCTTGCTTGGTCAGCCGGATGACTCTGTTGGAGACGACCTGCTGCACCGAATCCAGCTGGCTGAAGTCGGGCACAGAGATAGCAAAATCTGGGAGGAAGGAAATGGTCTGCAGCTCTGTGAGGTCGGCATTTCCGATCCCAATGCCGAAGGGCACCGTGCCACTCGTCTTCAGGACCACTGAGGGCCTCCTGACATCGTCCTGGGACCGGTCAGCAGTCAGCAGGATCAGGAACTGCGGGACGCCCTCCGCTATCCTGCTGCCACTTGACACTGTGAATACATTCTTGATGAGATAGTCGAGGGCTGCCCCAGTGTTCAGAGGAGACCCTCCCATGAGCTTCAGCTGCTGGATGGCGCTGATGAGATCTGCTTTGTCCTCGTGGGTGTCGAGCAAGAACTCAGGCTGTATGGTGTTGCTGTACTGTGCGACAGCCACACGCACCCTGTCACGGCCAATGTCCAGGCTCTCGACAACTCTTTGGACAAACGTCTTCAGGAGAGGGAAACCTCTTCTGACACCATCCGAGCCATCGATCAGAAACACCACATCCTTCTTCTCACCTCTCTCAACTACTGTTTGAGACAAGTAAGGGAAGGGGGGGAAAAGTGAGATTCTCTTTTGCAGTGACTAATAGTCTCCTCATACATTGAACCGAAGGAGTACAAAGCTCAGAGAGGGGAAAGCGAGGTGTCAGGAAAGGTGGTTCAGTTCCTTTGCCATCGGATGCAATCCCTGGTGAGGAGGCAGATGGGTGGAAGTCGGTGGAAACCGGAGTGCAGCGCATTCCATGCCTTACCCACCGAGTCATAGAATCATAGACCCATAGGAAATAGGGTGCCAAGGGACTTCTGGGTGCCATCTCTACCTGAGGCTGGGAGAAGCCAACAGCTGGGAGAAGCCAACAGGGAAGCTGACGTGTGGCTTTGCAGTATGCAACTGGAGTCTGGGATCTTTTGTTCCCAGGAAACAATGAGTTTCTGGATGAAATAGCGTACAGGGAGTGCTCACAGGGAAGCAGTGAAAAGAGGGAGAGAAAGCTTTTCTGACTCATCAGTGAACTTACGAATAAATACTTCTGGAAAGAAATTAGGAAGTTGCAGAAAAGGACATCTAGCTGAAAATGCTGAAATGCTCTTCTAAAATGCCAGATACTGATCTTTGGGTTTTTTTCTGTACTATCTTCAGGCAGGAAAAAACATGCTAATTGTGACCAAACTATTCTTCTTTAAAAAAAAATCTAACAAAAAACCACAAAGAAACAAACAAAAAACCTCAAAATCAAGACCGTGAAGTGTCAAAGATCAGAGAACTTTGACATGTTATGCTACTGACCAACAGAATTGCAAAGCTTTGGCTTGGCCAAGCAGAAAACATCACTGCCTCTCAAAAACAGCAACTGCTGGATGACATCCCAAAAAGTGCTGTTGGCTTGTTTAGAGTGAGGTCTAGGGGGACAAACAGGAGCATGATCCACCCCTCTGAAGAAAGTATTAATTATCTACTTATGAATGCTTAGCCATGTAAAGAGTTAGCAAATTGAATTCTAAATGCAGGCTTCAGATCAAATTTATTTCTTAAGAGGATTGTTGGAAACCTGGTGGGTTGCTGCATAGGACAGGAATATTAATGGAGGTGGGAAGAGGGAGCAGACATTGCCTGGTGTATCCCAGTTTCATACCTCCTCTAATTTTCAGGAACAAGGGAAAAGTCCTATTAATTAATTAAGTGCCTGGGTAGCAGATAAAGAAGAAAACAATATGGGTGCTCTTGTGGAGTGGCTCTCTTTTAGCCAAGAATACTAGGAAAACTGGGTGGATGCAGCTATCCGTGAGGAAATAGCACAATTACTAATAATCCTTGGTGGTCAAAGGGATTCCAAGTGGTCTGGGCAAGACAGAAATGGTTTTAAAAGAGAGGATGGAATTCAAGAACACTAATTGCACAAGTCTTGATTGAGACAGAAGCTGCACAAATATGGGAGGGGTCATGAATCTGCATGGAAAAGATGGGGTAAGAGATGACAGGGGATGCCGTTGTCATGCTCTGGTCATTTGGGCAGGCTGATGTTGGAGAGTCAAGGGTGAAAATGAAGAAGAAAACCTACACGACCTACAAGGAAGGACTGAATGAGCTGAGTACACAGCTGGTGACGGGAGGACTGAGACCAGACCTACATGTCAAGCCTAAAATAGACAAAAGGCTGCCACACCAAATTCAGGAGCAAGCTGACATCTTGTGTTCGTCTCAGGTTGAAGGAGATGTAAAAGGCTTGGACTGTGACTAGGGAGACAGAAGTGTAACATGAAGGGAAAGCAATGAACGGATTGGTTGTGGAATCTGGGAAGTCTCCCCCAGAGGGTTTCCAGAACAGATTAGACCAATGTCATCTAGTTCTGGGCAAAAAGATCTTGTTGGGGACAAGGGCATGTAGCAGATGGCACCCTGAGAGTCTTTCCAGCCCTATTTTGTTTTTATGTTTCTATGATTCTAAGTCCATCTGCCCCTTTATGGAGAGATGATATGGATGTTATTACACTTTTCCTTGTTTCCACCTCCTGTTGGGAGTCAAGCTAATGCTCCAATTAGGGCTGCCTCAGGAAATCACACGGCTAGACATGAATAATTTCCAGTACTGCAGTGCGAATTTATTATTGTGGCCATGTGATTCTTTTGACGATTTTTAAAAAATTATTCTTCAATTAATCCGTCTCATCTACTGAGTTTGAATGGTAACTGAGTCAAGAGCATCTGATTTATTGGTGTGTATGTAGAAAATATAGAAACTGCCATTATATCCTGGAAGAGATAACAGAGGACGAGTGAATCCAGTGTGCTGGATTCCACTCCTTCAGAGAAGAGAAGATGGAAAGAGAAATTGAGACAAGCCAGTATTTGCTTCTTTTAGCCCTTGCCCAGCATTGCACATCAATTAATGCAACATCTCTAGGGCAACAACTCCCTGTTGGTTCAGGTTTGTCCCATGTTCTACACACTGGAAACAGCACCAGCTGCAGCTCTTGCAGCTCTTTGCTCTTTGAACAAAGGCATTTTCCCTACTTATCATTAAAATTTGGTTTGGAACTTAATGCTTTGCTGGATCAGAGTGTGAGCAGAGGAAACTCCAAGTACAACAGCAGTTTCTACATAATCATTTTAAACATCACCAGACCCAAGTGCTCCAGTTACCAATTGAGTGGGGCATGTAAGTCATGTCTTTCAGCCTCTTGGAAACCCCGAGGCTCCCTGTACCTGTTGGCTGAAGCTGGACTGTTCTCAACAGGTTGACTATGCTTGGCTGAAGCTCTGAAATCCGTTGGAGGGATTCAACATTCAGAAGGAACTGCGGGGCGTAAACAATCCTTTCCAGCTGTACGGGGTCGGCATTTTTGGCTTTGATACCAAAGGTTACAACTCCAGCTTGCTTCAGAACATCTGATGGCTCCTCCACATCGTCGGTTGATCTTCCAGCAACAAGGAGGACCAAAAACTGAGGAACCCCTTCTTCGATCCTGCTTCCAGCTTCCTTCACAAACAGCCTCCGTATAGCTTCATCAAGTGCAGCTCCAATGTTCAGTTGCTTCCCAGTTTTAATCTTCATCCTTTTCACTTTGACAAGCATGTCTTGCTTTGATGGGTATTCAGCAAAATCAAATTCAACTTGGATGGTGTCACTGAACTGAGCTACAGCAACTCGCGTGGCATCGGGACCCACATTCAGGTCAGAAATTACTTTGTGTACAAAATCCCGGACGGCAGGAAAGCTGCCCAAGAGGTTGGCTGAGCCATCAATCAGGAATAAAACATCTTTCTTGCTTTCTAGAATAAATTCACAAATGAAAAGAGGGGGGGAAAAAAAAGAAATGAAAGCATTTTTCTTCTTATATGTCATCCTAGAAAATTGTCTACAAATTAGCTGGGTTTCAATCTTTCAATATTCTCATTTACCAAAGTATTCAAAGTCTGCAGGATTATACAGCATCTGAGGAAGAAGGGGAAGCAAGGACATGCCTATCCTAAGACTCTACAAATTCACATCAGATCAATCATAATCAGAAATTGGCTGGTTCAGTGATGTTTAAGGTCTAGCAATATGTTGCCAATACAGGCATGAAGTAAAGCAGCAGTGGAGGGTTGGTTGGGTTTTTTTTCTATTTAAAGGCTCAGTAGGCAACAAATAGACAGTTCATGCACAGGTACACAAAGCATTTTCTGTGTCTTCTCCCACTTGCATCACAAGGAGCATCTAAATCCATAAAAGCCTTTCACCTCTTTCCATTTTATGCCCTTTTGATCTCATTGAATACCCAAGGCAAACCCAAGCCTCTTGTACCATTGTATTAATCTTAATGGTCTCCTTTCCATAGTAGCCCATCCTGGCAGTTCTTATGTCTTCATGGGCACATAGCCACAATAATGGAATTTGTGAGCAAATACCTGTTTAAAAAGCATTAAACTTGCCAACAGCTTTTGGGTTTAATATTGGAGGATAACTTCGAATTTCTGGAGTCAGATCCAGCCTCTCTGACAGCCTGATGACACCACTTTGACCAAGTGGTTCTGGGGATAGATTTGTCCACCTGTTCCTGGCTAGACCTCTGCTCCTCTGTGCTCTTTGGCATGACTTTAACCTTCCCACACCACTTCTTGTGGTCAAAATCTCACGCTCCCATTGCCTGATTTAGTGCACATGATGCATTTACAGGTTGTGGCCCTATTACGGGAACAGAAAGGGAACACTAGAGTCAGTGGCTGGTGGGCACAGACTCACTCAGGTCCTCCTTTGGTCCTGACCTACCAAAAGATTTAAAACTGTGCTTTTAAAGTGTGGTAGCCATGACTTGAACAAAATTAAGAGCTGCCAGTGTCAAGCCATGTATTCACAGAATCATAGAATGGTTTGGTTTGGAAGGGACCTTAAAGATCATCAAGTTAAGCACAGCCATAACCACTTGGATGACTCAGGGCTTGGACATATGTCAAGGTGTACATCAGAAACAAGAAATTCACTTAAACAAGATTAACTTCATGCAGTCAGCATGCAGGAAGGTAGGTATTACCTGTTGGGGCGAGTGGAACCTCTTCCACACCTCCACTAACATATGTTGTTATAGGCTTATTTAACTCCTGGGGTAAAGCTGCCAGAGCACTGAAATCATCCATAAAATACACCATTCTTGGATTAAAGGCAATCTGTTCAAGTTCTGCCTTATCCGCATTCCTAACGCCAACAGCAAAAGTCAGCACTCCGGCCCGAGCTAATTCATTGGAAACTTGGAGGAAGGGATCAGCAGAGCTCCCTGCCATCACCAGGACTAGGACCTGGGGCACTTGTTCATTTATTCTGCTCCCACCAGCCTCCGTGAAATGATTCGAGAGCACAAAGTTCAGTGCGGAGCCAGTGTTCAGCACTGACCCCCCCTTGGGCCTCAGCTGCCCCAAACGCTGGATTATGTCTGATTTGGTTTGGTAGGAGTACAGGGAGAACTCGGTTTTGGGAGTGTCGCTAAATTGCACTAAGCCAACTCGGATTTTGTCACTGCCGACATCAAGGTAGTTAACTAGGGTGGCAACAAAGTCCCGCACAAAGGGGAAGTTGGCATTTCCAACGTTGAGTGATCCATCCAAAAGAAAGATGATATCCCTTTTGGTTACTTGAACTGCAGTAGAGCACAGAAAACAACATGAGACATCACAGAAAACAAAAATGGAAACTCTTTTATCATGTGTGCATGCAGGATACGCCGTACACGCATGTGAACCGTGTTAGGGGGGAAAGAGGGAGAGAGAGAGAGGAGCAAGAGTGTGATCAGCACAGAAATAACAAGGACCTTGCTGGACATTACTGGATTGAGCAGGGAAGGGTTATCAACTCTTTTAAATGTCAGGCTCAACAGCTGCCTAAGGACACCTGCCTTCTTGAGCTCTGCACTTTAATGTCTGTTGTTACACACATCCACTTTGTGGGCTGTTGAAGGGGGAGAAATTTCTCACTTTTGGCAGTAAGCAGCCAGCTCTTGGTTTCTTTTTTTAAGGTTAAATCCTTCCTGGGCTATCTCCAAGCATCTGAGCTCCAGGACACAGGTCTACACCCTAAAGACACCACAGGGTCATCACCCTGTGCTTTTTTTTTAGCTCTAAACCTATCCAGATCATAGACCAAAATGCCAAGATTTTAAATAAAATCTCGGAGAACTGTTGTCATCCAAGACATCCCCTTATATGCCTTCCTCCAAATGAGTTGTTCAAAAATTTATTTATGCCCATTGTTAATTCTGCACATTATCTTTCTGTTTAAAGTATTTCTGGCTAGATTCATCCATTCTCTAGCTTGCCTTGTCCCTGTAAGCATGCTGTTCTGTATATAAAATATATAAATATTGAGCTATTCAGAACAAAAAGGAAAAAAGGACTCTTTGGAATAAAGAGATTGCTCTCAGATTTTACAGATTGTCTTGGCTTTCTGTATTATTAATTTTTCCCAGAAAAGTGCCATTCAAGGCCCAGGGTGATACAATATCCAGTTAAAATACAACTGCTCAGTGTCAAAATCAGTTTTGTTACTACCAAGAAAAATTTGTAGGGGTAGGATACGATCACTTGCTTATTATGGGTGTCAATAGTTGTGAGCACAAAAAAAAAAGACTGGAAAAATAGAGAAGCTGCACAAATGACCTTTAAAGAACAAGAAAACACAGGAACATTTTTAATTTACATTGAAAAATAAATGCGTTAGGTTTGGTGTATAGCCATGCAAAATTGTATTAGCCGGAAACACACTCTGAAACAAAGCTTATTAAATGACAAGTCCTGTGATATTCATCTTCATTAAGGACAAGTATTGGCAAACCGATTTCAAAATGTCTTCTTTTCATGTAACTCAGATACATGCTTTAATTCTTTCAGGTTTCTTTTCTACTGCAGTTTATAGTTTTAAATTACGTGAGAAACTAGAAAAAAATACGGACACAGTTCAACAACCATTTAAGCCAATGGGAACCTCACTATTGATCTTACTGGGAGCTGGAAGAAATCCTGGTTTTCTAAAGTTTATATGCCATGAGACAGAAATACAAGGTTCAAATAAGATCTAGTGCAACACAGATTTAACCTCAAGCACCTCTATTGTGAAGAAATCCTGAGAAATTTGCTATAAAATCTCTGTGCACCTGGAACATCTCTTGAAATGCAGGGGGAACTTCCTCAAAAGACACGACCCTATCGGATGGTTGCTTCCAAATTCTACTGATATCAATGGCAAGGACAACTAAAAAGAGTCCACTGGTTTCATGGAGCTTTGTGTCATCTTCCAAACAAATTAAATAAAAATCAACACTGAAATGTCCTTGTATGCCTCTTAGGGCTTGGGCTGAGTAAATCATAAGAAAACTAAACATGTCCTTAAAGGGTGAGTTTCAGTCCAACAGTGTCAGCTCTGAATATCTCCCCAAACAAATGCGCTTATGTTCTTTACACTCCAAAGAAACCCCTACTTTCCTGAGCAAACACACACTACGGATGATTCCCAAACTGAGGAAGAGATTGTAACATTCACAGGTGTCCCATTCATAGACTACACAAACCCTAAGAAGAGTAAAAGCCTCCACTGAACAATTTAGGTACCTAACTAGTAAAGCACATCTTCCACATCCAGACCTTTAAATGTCGGTTGCAAAATCAGAGCAGGACAAAAATCTCCAGGAAGGAATGATAAAGCTGTAACAACAATCACACTACCAAGTTCACTGGCCTGTTCATGCACTCACATTTAACCATGCTAGGACATGCATTTGATGCATTTTTCCCCATTATCTCTACATGTCATAGAATAAGAAAATATAAACCACATTCCTCAATTAGAAAAAGGCCATTAATTACCTGGTGATGGCTCTTGGACAAGCACTCCTCCAGAGAGTGTCCGGATAGGTGACAGCACTTCAGGAAGAATGGCTTGCATGAACTGAAGGCGGAAGTCGTTTGGGTTGAACACAAAATCTCTTTCATGAGCAATTTCTTGAAGCTCTGCCAGGTCGGCGTTTCTCGACCCAATGGCAAGGGTCACTATCCGGTTCCTTTTCATCTCTGCCGCGGCTTGGTCAACAGCATCCCTGGACTTACCCCCAGTGATGAGCACCAGCATGGGGAGCACCCCTTCCTCTATCCTGCACCCAGCAGCACTGGTGAAGAAGTTGTTCCTCACAAAGTCCAGCGCTGAGCCAGTGTTGAGTGTCGTGCCACCCATGAGCTTCATCTTCCTCACATTGGCCATCACATCCTTTCTGGTCTGGTGGGTGTTAAAATAAAACTCTGGCTTCACAGTGTCTGCGTACTGTGCCACCGCCACTTGGATCAGGTCAGGTCCAACCTCCAGCCTTTGGACAATTTTGGCAACGAAATCACGAATTGCGTTAAAGGGGGCAGCCCCCAAAGCAGTTGAACCATCTATCAGGAAGACTATATCCTTCTTGTTCACTTCAATAACTGCAAGTAACACATGAACATCATGTTAGCCTTCAAAACACTCTGCATCAATTCTATGTCAACAGCTCAGCAATGTTTAAGACCTCTTGTTTGCTTTTTGCTTGGAGTACTGTTACTCTCAATGCCTTTAAAAAGGTCTTGCTTTCCGAACAGAATTATTTTTTAGGGTCTAGCAGAGAGCTAATAATAAATCTGACTGTCTCCCCTTTCTAAAACACCGAAGAGTTAAAGAGTCGCAAAAACTGTGATTTTTACACACTTGAATATTAAAATGCATGTACATGTCAAAGCAAGAATGAAAGGCAGTAAGGAGAAATCTTGGCACTCAACAAGCACATGAGATAAAATAAGCAGGTGATGCTCCTTCAATCTGCAGAGGAACCACTTGAATGGTGGTGGTTTGGTGTGACAAGTATGAGGTACCTGAGAGCAAAGACACAAGGAAAGACTAGTCTCCACCTACTCAACATACCTGGATTTTGGGTCTTCGCATCCTAAATCTTATTTCTTATCTAACAAAACCAAGTTATGGTTTTTCTTCGCACAGCTGACCCAGTCATGGATAGGCTGGATTATATTCTAGTGGCCTTGTCTTTAACAAACAGGTTCCCTGTGCTGTAACTTCTGAAACTTTATTATTGATGATGGCACAGGACACAGGAAGAGTACAATTAGCTTTCCAGTGCCCTGGCTAAGTTTAAAGAAAGATAGTTAGGCAGGAAAAAACCCCTGTTGTATTGCATTGGAACCAAAGCATCGTCATATTTAGTACAGCAAATACATTTTTTAAAAGGTAAATAGTAACAAGACCAATATGATTGTGATAACAGCATTATACATGATTATCATGGTGCCTAATCTTAATACCATCTTTTAGACAAATCCTCTCACATCATCACCTCCCCAATTTCATGCCATTGACATGAGAGAGGAAACCTTGTGTTGCTTCCAAGTTATGCTTGAGCACTACAAATCATTGTGTTATGTCAGACTTGGTGTATCCTTAAATCACCCGCCCACCTAAGAGCTCCTGAGATGGGTTCAGGATTCAAGGAGGAAGGTCCATCACCTCCCAGGCTCACTGCCACACCCAATGCACAGCCTGGGGAGAGGACAGCCGGCATCGTGGGGATCTCACACCCCTCAGGGCAAGCGGTAGCAAACACTGCCTTGCCCTGCCTGGATGGAGAAGAGCAGCCCCCAGCCCATCAGGGCTCCTCTGTGTGGAGGCTGTTTGCTTTGGATTTCAACAAAGAACAAAACTTTGGCTGCAGTCCTCCTTGGCCAGACACCAGCTGGCCATGGATAGTGGTGCTCTCAAAGGCTGGGTGCTGTCAGGTTTCTCACTATGGGTGAGTGCCATGAGACCGAGCTGCCCCAAGGGGTGACCTGGAGCAGGGGATGACATCTGTGACTCATCTGCCCCTCTGCCCTCAGACCCTGAAAGACCTGCCTGCACCAGCAAGTGTGAGCCTTTGCAAACACCTCTCATCGAGTTGTGCTGGAAATAGTTTCATTAAGGACCAATTGTAGAAAATGGAAGTTTAAAACTGCATGCCATGGTGCTGCCAGGCATAAAATGAGGAGGACATGCACAAAGCAAAGGTGATGGTGCCCTCTCCAAGCCATAACCTCAAGTGAGCTGCCAGTGGACTGCAGTCGGCTGCCCAGGCTGTCAGAACAGAGCTACGCACAAAGCAACAAGAGTTTGTGTAAATGATCCCTTTCCCAGAGCTATGATTTCCAGCATTCATCCCTCCAGCCAGGTTTTTTTTCCTCCTTAGTTATTCCAAGGAGGAGAGGGCTGGAAACAGGAAACTTTCCAAATGGATAGCTAGGGCTGACATTGATGCTTTATTATCACCCAGGAGAAATGTCCAAAGCACATCCTTAGCTTGTCAGCAGCTAGAAACCCAAAAGTGGAGACCCTGGAAACTTTTGACTTTTGGAGGAAATATCAAAGGGGTTTTGGAAAGATGAGGGAGGCTGGGAAGGAAGAGTTCCCTCTGCTTCTCATTCCTGTTGCATCTCTCAAATCCTGCAGTTTTTTTGCGCAGAGGAATGCAAGAACCAAACCCAAAACACACAGGAAGAAACAGCCCACAGTGCTGGTTTGCATGGACACAATTAGTGCAAAAGCCTTTAAGCAGGGCTGTGCACATCTCATAGGGTTTAATCCAAAGCCCTGTAAAGCTGATGGCAAGTCTCCCAAGAATTTCAAAGGATTTGGGATCAAAGCATTGTATCTTTGACTCTCAAAGCTGGAAATGTTGAAGGGTGTCAGTGTCACCCAGCCCTGCATAGTTCCATCCTCGTTGCCGTGTCAGCTGTCTGGTGAAGCACCTAATCTAACTTAATCATCCAGGCTCCCCCAGTAGGTGAAGGAGCAGAAAGGCACTTTGGAACACCCCTTCATCCCAGGATGAACAGCTGGAGAGCTAAAGTGAAGCTAGATGTCTTCAGTATTTCATAGGAGCACTTGGCACCTCAGGGTTTGGCATCCCTTTTGGGCTGCGGCGTCTCCCAAACTGCTTTGCACTGCAGCATTCCAAGCTGTTGATGTGAATCAAGCAAACCAGTCAAAATTTATTTCCATGGGTGCCAGAGGTAGGAAATTCCCTAAAGCTCCTTTGAAAATATCCACTTCCCCATTTAGCACATCCATCTGTATGTAACTGCACAGGCTGATGTAGCACCTTCCACAAATGAGCTGGCACTTCAAGTGAGAAATATGCAAATGCAGATGAAACAAATGTACCGAAATTTTTTAATCTTGCCATTCAAACTGTAAAAAATCAGACAGGAGGAAAGAGAGGTTCTCCACTGAGTTGCACGGATCCCAGCATACATATTTTAGCTACACATGCTGACTTCATATTAACTGGCTAAATATGGTTCTTGTGGGGTGCTACAAGAAAAAGTTCTTAATGTTCTTTCTTGGAATAATCAAGGCAAGGTCATAAAATGATCTTTAAGGCAAATTCGTCCCTTTGATTTAAGCCACAGGATAGCAATCATGTTTAGGCATGGATCAGCAAAGACATCTGGAATGCAGTTTTATATGTCAACATACACCATGAAGAACAGTGTGTACAGAACTCCAGACTGACAACGGGATCCCAAAAGTGCTGTTAGCATTAAGCATCCTGTTAATTAAGTGCAGCAGCTCCAGGCTGGCCCCTTCCAGGGGTCTCTGCAATATGACATATTGTATCTTTCATAAATCACCTATTTGCCCCATAAATCCAGATATTCAGTATTCTACTGCACCCAAGCTGATGCTAGTCCAGAAATAATGTCAGGGGAACTTAAGGGTGAAAAAGTGACCTAAGTGGAACATGCATTTTTAATTCCTGTGGCCTCGTGGAAAGCTGTAAACATCTTCTTTAGCTGATTGATCACAGGTGGGGATTTGACTTCAGAAGAACTAAGGGCTGCTCTGCCTTTAAGTTCAACAACACAGGAATGTCCGCCTTTTACCAAGGGCAGCCCAGAGCTTCAGTGAGTTGTGGAATTTTACTGTTTTAGCAAGCAATTGATTTCAACTCTGGTATGCAGGGATCCATTTAGCATTCCTGTTACCTTCCTCAGCCACATTTTATGGTCATGACACTTCCAAATGACATAAAATGTAAGCTTACACGGCATAAATGTTTTTACAACTGGCAGTGCTGCAGTGTTTACTCCCAGGGTGTTTACATATCCCAAAAAGGATTATATGAGCTTTTCTATACTCTTTTTATTTTATACTCTGCTGTCTTTTAAAACACCCCTTGTCATGCCAGTTATTGCAACAAGACCTCACGGTTTTTGAGAGATAACCCACTGGGCCAATGAGTTTCTGCACAGAAACATCGTTTCTCCATAACCAGACCAGAGAGACGAATTGGAAAAAAAAAAAAAAAAAAAATTGAAAATAATTAAAGCTTTAAATATGCTTGTAAATCGTGCAAAAGCTCAATCGTTCATCGACTCACCGAAATGCAAGGGTCTTGAAGGGCATACATACCTTCAGTCACAATGGTTGGGGCCGCTAACAAAATGAGTCTTTGGGCCACTCCAACAATGTTGGGCAGTAATAATTCTCGAAGAGCATCAAGGTTACGGATATCCAGGGCAGTATAGGCGAAGCTTCCATCAGTAGCAATCTGCTGCAGCTCTGCACTGTCAGCATTCAGGACCCCAATGCTAAACGAAAATATACCAGCTTGCTTCACCGCTAACAAGCCCTCTCGGATATCATCACTAGACTCTCCACCACTTATCAGCACTAAAATCTGAGGCACCGCTTCCTCTATCCTGCTGCCTCCCGCCTGGGTGAAGAGGTTCTCCACCACAAACTCCAGTGCCGCACCGGTGTTCGCTTCCTCGCCCCCGCGGAAGCTGAGTGCCTTCACGGCATCCAGGACATCCGCTTTTGTGGAGTAGCTGTTCAAAGCGAACTCGGTTCTGGGTTGATCACTATACTGCACCACCCCAATGTGTATCTGCTGAGCTCCAACTCTGAGGATTTCAATCAAATTTACAAGGAAATCGCGTATGGCTGGAAAATTGACACCTCCGATGTTGTTTGATCCGTCAATAAGGAAAATAAGGTCAGCAGACTCTTGAGCTTTAAAAAAAAGAAATGCAAAAGGTGAAAGCATTAAAATGAGTGATTACATGCAGTTGTAACAGTGTTCTGACATGTTTCTTGGAAAACCAGTGAGAAACACGAAAATGAGAAAATAAAATAATGTGATCACTGAGGAGGTGACTTTTTCCTCTTAGTTCTGCATTCTGATTGAATATGAGCTCTCAGGCCCTGCCCAGTAGCATCCACAACCCATCAAGGAAGGGTTTGAGTGGACAGAACACAAGCCAATGGCTGTAGTAACATGGGGGTCAGCATTATTGGCATGCAAGGAGAAACCTTGGCAAAATACAGTTTTTGGAAATCTAGATCCATTCCATCATTGGCCAGTACTGTCCAAATATTTAAACAGAGCCAAAAGAAAAAGGTGGATTTTGGTGGCAATTCATGCTGAAGGTAGAGGATGAGGAGGTTTTTATCATTGCAGCCTTTTATTTTTTGGGAGAAACATTTACTGGATGCAGGGGAAGTTTCAGCTTCTCTGTCACAATTCTGCTCTTTTGCTGGTTAAACACAGAGGCTGAATATATGGGCTTCTCCCACCATGAAGAAGTATTATTTGAAATACATTTGTTAGAAACAATTTTAAAGTTTTTAGTTATTTTTCTTGCACTGTACCTCTTTGACCAGCTGCCAGCATCCACCTGTTATTTGTCTAGGAGTCTGACCCACACAATTCTCAACCCAGGCCACACAGAAGTTGTGTCACTTTAAATATTTTGCACAAAGATGGGTTGATTATTGGCAGAGGGGTCTGGTCTGTATTTTTCATATGGATTCTGGATATTCAATCAAGGAATGCAGAATCAGGTTAAAAAAGGGTGATGAAATCAGTCATGACGCAATTATCCAACTCTAGTTGTTGTGGCCATACCCAGATGATCACAAGCATTTGCTGACAACATACACACCAAACAAAGCTTGTACACGGCATGAACATGGAGTTGAGGGGAAGTATTTTTGCTCTGAGACTTACCAAAGCAGACCCAAAATGCCCTGGTGTCTGCTCTAACTCCTTTTGCTCAACTAATTTTACCATCGACATCACCAAGAGTTCATGCATGCAAAAAAGAGGGGGGAAAAGACCCCAAAGCATGCTCGGATGTTTCCATGCTATTACTCTCCCCTCTCATTAAGAACTCAAATTTCAGACTATTTGCAAATTACTGACAAGCGACATTTGGAAATCTCTCTCAGTCAGCTCTCAACTTTTAAAAGCCGAAGGTGAAACCAGCAGCAAAGCTGGCGTGTGGTTTAGCAAGGCCAGGAATAAACCCGAGGTCTTTGCTATTAACCAGCACTGCCAGTAATTTGTTTATTTCTTGCCAATTTAGTTGTTTTTCTAGTACATGTTTTCATACACCAGGAGATTCAAATAATGCTGCAATTCCAGCAACAAAGGAGAAGGTCTCCAGGTCACCATTGCTCCCCTGGACCAACTCAATGGCCAGTGTTGGCTCAGAGAACATCACCAGGGTTCAGAATTTCAAGGAGCTCCAGAATTTATTCTTCCATCAAGGCAAAATTTAGGGGTGCTTAGGCTTGGTTTTACTGAGCCGTTTTCAGTAGGGATGTACACGTTCTACTTCATCATAAAAATGAAAGGGAAATCTCACAGTGGTTTAACCCAGGGCTGCTTTAGATATCCTGGATATCTTTTTGGAGGAACAAGATTCCAGGCACTAATGACTTGCTCCCACCAAAGAGAAAATAGATATGAAACAGATGTGTTGGATAATTTGTCATCACCGTAAAAAAACCTTGTACATCAGTGCACATTTATGGAACAAGCTGGTGTGGAGAACAAATAAAAGCATGCTGGTTACACAACTAAGCAAAGAGGGTCAGATGAGACAGACAGCTCAGATTTAACAAATGCTTCAGGGCAAACTTGGGGCTGACTGTTGTACTTACGTGAGTCAGCTCCAGGGACTGCCACAGACCAATAGTTTTGGTTCCCTTTACTGGAATCCTTTACAGGACTGGGGCTTTTTTACAGTTCCATTTCATATTAGGGCTTGTTTCTAACATAGCATCCATGGCACTTTTATACATCTTAATGTCACATGTAGTTATCAGCTGAATAAATGACTTCTTAAACTCTTATGCAGATATTTGTACCATGCTTTGCACACTGTTATCGTCCAAGGTTTAGGACCTGTAACATCTTTTCCAGTGTTTACCAATACTCTGTATATCACCCATGCAAGTCACACAGGGACAACACTGCAATAGTAGAATTAACTTAAATTTGTGCTATAGGATGGGAAGGAAATGCTTGCAAAAAATACCTTTAAGCAGAAACAAACTTGGAAATGCATGATATACACGAAGTAGGAATTTGGCTTTAAAGCTTTTAAAGGAATGTCTGTGATTCCAGATGTTTCCATTCAATGGGGTTACCTGCTGGCATGGCCCAGAGGAGGACAGCCAGCTTCCAGAGACCAATTCCCCAATTGATTTCAGCAGGGAAGCACCGGGGTCCTTCATGGCTAAGATGCCCAACAGCCACCGGAGTGCTGTCAGCAGGCTGGGTATTAACATTCATTTTCCACATATACTGGTGTCATTTCCTTAGCACTGGTGAGCCTTTTGTCATGTTTGTGGGGCAGCTACTCCCCTGTGGCTTTCCTGTGACCTGGATATTTGCCCTGGCAAGCGCTTTGCACGACAAAAACACACATGAGCACGGCCTTTTGGTGTTGCTTGGTGTCATGCAGTGATGGAGAGCACCCAGTGGGACTGGCGTGAGGGTTAATCAGGCAAGACAACACAGGGAGATTAATGTCACACTGCCCCATGACACTGCTGTGGCCTTATGTTGCCCCACAAGCTCTTGACCTTCAGATGGAGTCTCAGGAATAAAAAGAAAGGTTTGATCCCCAGGACTTCTGTTTTGAAAAACAACAAAAAAGCTGCTCAGAAGGCCCTTGCCATGCAGGAATTTCATAAACAGAGAAGGGACGGAGGAAGACTGTCTTTTTTTTTTTTCCCAGGGAAATTGGGCCCTGTCTTGTAGTCAGTGTAGGTCTGCTGAAGCCAATGTGGTTTCAGGGAGGTTTCAGTTATGGGAAGGGTCCGGTGCTCCAGCAGGTGGAAGCAGTGGGCTCTCAGAGAAGACTCTCCAACCACACATCTTCTCCAGGTGCATGAGAAGAGAGGCTAAGGGACAGCTCAGGGGTGAGCTTTCAGCAGAGAAATTCCCCACCCAGCCCGTTTTGCTTGTTTTCAGTGAAGAATGTGACTTTCTGGAACGGCACACTGCCTATCTCCCTGTCCCCCAACCTGGTTCTAAGGGGACATCCATCACGGTGTCTCCGCAACCAGCAGCCACCTTCTTGGTCTCCAGAGGATTTTTGGTCAGGGTCACCATCAGGTCTGGTGTGTTCATCCCCTGTTTCCCCACCTTGGGAGTGAACAGGACAGGGCAATTTACTAACTCTGCTGAGCTCCCTAACCTTAAATTTCCATGCCATATGTGCCAAAGGATGGCCACAAGGTGCCACTTGCCCATTCAAGGATTCCTGCCCTGACTCCTGTCAGCCCTGGCTCAGTCTGCAAACAACAGCACCTCGGCAGCTGCAAACACGGGGCCACGTGCTTCAAACCTTTGTTTTTAAACCTCTGAACGTCCATCTCAGTCTTGCCCCTACAGAGTGGCAATGCCAAACAGCACAACGCCAGCAGATACCACCAGTCAGCCATTACCTGTGATGTCTTTAACCAGTCCTTTGGCTCCAGCCCTTTCTGGAGTCATGGAGGAGCGGACACTCGCCACTAAGTCTCCAACTATGCCGTGGAGAGTGGTAAAATTCTCTAGGTTGAAGCGGTGCGTATCGAGGGGTTCGCTTGCTACTTCCTGTAACTCCCCTTCCACTGGGTCCTGAACGCTGACCGCAAACAGGTTTACACGGGCCGAGTTAAGGACAGATGAGGGCAGAGCCACATCATCCCGGGGCCGTCCGTCTGTTAGCACTATAATAACCTGGGGCACGCCTTCACTGGCTCTGCTTCCAGCAGCTTTAGTGAGGTGCTTCTCGATTAGGTACTCTAATCCTTTTCCAGGCTCGGTGCCTCCCCCCACGTAAGTCATGTTGGCAATATGGGACAGGACGTCCCGGGTGGAGAGGTAGGTATTTAACTGGAACTCTGTGTGCGGGTTTCCGCTGAACTGGACCAGGGCAAAGCGAAAATCATTTCCTCCCACATCTAAAGCTTTTACAACATCATACAGAAACTCTCGAACGAGTTGGAAGTGTTCCTTCCCAACGCTCCAGGAGGAATCCACTAGAAATATTATATCAGCCACGGCAACGGTTTTGACAGCTTTAAAAAAACAGATGGGGGTTTAGGATTTTTTATCAGTCAGCACAAGCATGCCTCCTTCTTCTCCTCCTCCTCCTCACCCAAACAACCAACAGCCTCCTTGGCATGGTGAAAGTGAAGCTCAGCTTCCCCTTGTGGCCCGCAGCAAAACGAGAGGAACTGGTGAACAACCAGGCAGCCACTAGAGCCCTGGCACCGTGGTGCTGGGGGATAGGAGGAGACAGCATGCCACCTTCCCTGCCCAGAGAGGGGGAGCCGAGGTGCTTCTCCCCTCCTACACCCTCACCCGTGGGTTTGGACACCAGCCCTGAGCCAGAGAGAGACACCGGCAGCTTCACCTGTGAATTCAGGCTTGCTGTTTCCAGCTGCCCATGCCTCTTGCATGGTTTTTGCTGGCTCAGGGCTTTGCTGACTCCATGGCAGTGCTCAGGGAAGGAAGGACAGCTTGGTTTAAGCAGCCTGGGTGCTGTCTTGAGTTTTCCCTATTTTTCCTGCTGTTAATACCCACTTAGTGACCCACCAGCTCTGGTCCCAAAGGCGCCAGCACCACTTTTTAAAAAGCCTTTCTGCAGGTCAGTAGCAGTGCTCTTCTCACTGCTAGAAGCCCTCCTACACATGCAGGGAGGGCAGAACAGCTCTGCCCAGGAGAAGACCGTCTCAGGACCACCCTGAGTGAAGGTCCCACACCCCAGTGCCCTGCAGAGCATCCTCCAAGGCACAGCACTGGCCAGTGACGTGCTTGGGGAGGCACCGTGAGTGTTGGCCAAGGCCTGCGTCCCAAGGACCCTCAGCAAGGTGGGAGCTGAGGAGCAGAGGGTCATCCATCCACAACATCCACAGACATGCATGTTAAACACCAAACAGTGAGAATGAGTGGTTGTACAGGGCCAAAGGCAGGTGAAGCAACCCGGGCTTACCTGCTTGCTGCTGGGCACCAACCAAGCCAAAGCCTGAGAGCAGGAGGCAAAACATTGCCACGAGGGGCAAATGTCGATGTTTCCTCATTTTGCTCTTTTATCTGAGTTTTCCTTTAATTCTCTTTGTTTCAAAGCACCTGAAGTGAGACCTAAGGGAGAAAAACAGGGAGAGTGAGAAATAGCGGCAGTGCTGGCCAGGCACAGATGAGGCATGAGGTGGAAAAGTCAAACTGTGTGGGTTTACAAGGCTTTTGTGGCACTTTGGCAAGAAAAAAAATTCTTTGCTGCTGGGCAGAGTCTGCTTCATACAGCCATCCCTTTGGAAGAGGAATCCTCATTCACATAATTGACCTTTAATCACCTCTGTGGAATTGGATGATTTTGTTTTGCCTGTGCTGTCCCAGGCAATACGTAATAGATAGGAAAATGCTTAGGTTTCTACTACCAAGATACACTGTGGCCTCTCACCTGCCCTCCCCACCCATGGATGACCAGCTGATACATCTTGGCCAACATCCTTCCTCTTGCTGTTGCCTCTTCTCACTTTATTTCTTCCAAACATCACAATAATTGCCCTGAACTTCACCCTTTGCCTCAGCTCACCTTTTCAGCTATCCCAAATATACAAATGGAAATTTAAGCACTCCAGACCCAAGTGAGCCACATGATCTGGCTGCGCAGCAAAAAGCCCTTGGACTCCCCCAAGCTCAGAGCCCCAGTTGTGGAATAGCCTGCGCTGGCTGATCATATTTTGGAAAGGCACCAAGAATAATATTTTATCTGTTGGAGCCAAAAATCTAAATTAAGCAAGTTTCTTATCTATGATCCACCTGGCAAGCCTTCTGAAAAAACACCTCCGCCATGAAGGCTGTGTTTCTGTTGTCGTAGAGATGACCAATTTATTATTTAATCTTCATTTCCAAGCCTAAATAGCAGAAACTAGCAAGGCTTGCTTAACTGGGAAAATATCCTCCAAAAGGGAACACAGTGATTTAATACCTTTCATTCCCCAAAGGAGCTCGATTACTCAAATCAGCCAAAAGTGACTCCACTACATCAAACTGTTAACCAGGTCATCATAAAAGAAAAAAAAAGGAATTCAATTTTCTTACTACCACCCTTGCCAATTCCATCAATACAGACAGTTATGACCAATAACTGTCTGTATAAGAACCTAAGAGGGCTAGGGGGAAGAGTAACTCTTTTTTTTTTTTTAGAAAAACTGTGGTAATTATCCTGATGGCCATCACTGGCATGGCTGGAAACAGAGCCAAGAGTTGGGAATACAGGAAAATTTGGAAATAAGCAGCTAACCCAGTTCCACTGAAGAGACATTCCTCAGGGATATCAGAGGGCAGCTCTGTGGAAAGGAGGGGACAACTTCCAACTGGTTTTCTGAAACCCAGTGCGATCCTGACACTTCCTCTGGCTCCCGGCATGTCAAAGCTGGGCTGGGGTCTGGTCTTTCTTGGGAGAAGAGATTTGCAACATTTGGTCTTCCATGTGCTCCAGATGGAATTTACAAATGTCTTATAGCATGAGTCTGGCAAAAGCTCTCCTCTGCCTTTCCCCCCACAACATTTGTGAATAATAATAATAATAATAATAATACCAGGTGGAGAGACATTGAACAGGCCGCCAGAGCCAGCAGCTAGCACACAATGTTAATCAAGACATGGCAAAGTCTTCCCTTTTATTGGCAACCCCTCCATTTATAGAGGCAGCTGCTGCAGCCCAGAGGTATCACTGTCATTCCTAAAGAGACTAAACCATCACCTTTGTGAGCTGGCACCCATCCATCCCCCTGGCTGTTCCAGTGCAAGCCAAACCTCCCAGTGCCTCCAGCAGGAGCAAACCTGCTCGGTTGGACTGTGTCCCTGATGGGCAGCTTGCTCCCAGAAAAAATAGTTTTACCCAAAGGACACATGAAGGGGATTCATTCCCTGAGCACACAAATACAGAAAAGTCTGTAGGTCCCACAGCTGAGCTCTGCAAAAAGCACAGAGCTCATGACAACCACCCACCCAGCCCCATGGGAGAGTCTTCCCTCTGGGAAGAGGCTTGTGGAAGAGCTGCAAGTTTTTGAGTGGGATTCATTTGCAGCATCCATTGGGATTGTATAGAAGCCTAGAAGAGCCTAAAGCACTGGAAAACACTCTCAGGCAAAGGGTGGGATTGTTGGGGTGTCCTATGCAGGGCCAGGAGCTGGATTTTGATGATCCTTGTGGCTTCCTTCCAGCTCATGATATTCCATGGTTCTATGATTCAAGATGTGTGTGTCTCAAACCCCGATAGCTGTGGAGCCAACCAAGGATTGTTGGTAATAACAAGCAAGGATTGTTGGCAATAACACACTCAGGGAATGGACAGGATGTGGCTGGAGAAGGAGCCACGTGGAGGTAGGGCAGCATTTTATGGGACAAACATCCTTATTCTGGCTAGGGGAGATAAGCACAGCACAGGGATCATGTTGAAAAGCAGGAATGTGCTGTAGGGGAGGACCAAAACTTCTCGGAGCCCTCTGACCCATTTCCAGAAAAATCTAGAAAAAACTTATTAAATAATTTGCATAGGAAGTGAAAATTTATCTCCAGGGCAGGAAAAATTTATCTATAAAAGGTACCTCCACAAAACCCAGGTGCACCCAGGTGTGCCCCAGGACCCTGGACACGCCATCAGCTGGATCAATGCTGGAGTCAGGAATGGTGATGTCTCTTTCTCCCTTTCTTTCTATCTCTCCCTCTTGAATCCATCACCCTCTCTCTCTTCCCTTTCACTCTATCCTTTAACCAAAAGCCACTGTCACGTGCTTATTCTGAGAGATCAGGGACTAACATATCAAATTCCATGCCAAGTGTATAATTTATTAACAAAGCTTTGTAAGCTTTTGCAGGCCCTTTCACTTTGGTCTTTTCTTTCAACCAAGAGCATCTACAAACTTTGGAAGCCCCCTTCACCTTAAGGGTGGGATGCCACAGAGTGAAAAGGCTGCTAGCAATGAATGAAAAACGTGAAATAAAATGCATGCTAAGGAAAACCATCCCACTAAAGTAATGTGTGCTGTAAAACTGCTTATATTTCTTTCCCAAAACACAGGAAGTTATGTTACCATCCTGTTTATTAGCTGCTGGCAGCCAATTCCTCTTCAGTCACAACAGCTGGGGATGAGCAGAGCATCAAGATAAGCCAGTGAAAATTGATGTCTTGCTGGCTAAAAAGTGACAGAACTGAAGCAAACATTTAGGGGCTTTTTTGGTTTTTACATTGAGCAGCTGCTCAGAGCTTGTTTACAGCCACAAAATGTAGCCGAAGGGAAAAGTGAAACTCCCTGTGGCTATGGACTCTCTCCCGCCCACAGGATCACCCATGATCTCCCATAGCAGTGGGAAGCTGAGATTTTCCAGAGTCACAGAATTGCTGGAAAAGACCTCCAAGATCAAGTCCAACCTGGGGACCGATTCCCACCTTATCACCCAGCCCAGAGCACTGAGTGCCACATCCAGTCATTCCTTGGACACCCCCAGGGATGGGCACTCCACCACTCCCTGGGCAGCCCATTTCCTCTCCTTCCCCATTTTATCCTTTAGGAAGCCTCCAGATCTATTTCCAGCTTTCTCTGTGACCTCCATCATGGTATTTATAGTTCTGTGCAAGCAGAGGGACTTGTCCATCAACAAGAGATGAGTTTTAGCATCACACAAAACCATCCTAAAGTCATAGGAGCCAGGATTAGTCACCAGGAGGAAAAAGGCAGCAAAGTCTTGCAGGATATGGTGATGGATATCTCTTAGAAATGGACAATTTAAGGAAAAGAAGAGCCTTTAACAAGAGCTGTTCCGGAGCAGGGTTTTCTCTTATAGCCCCCTCTTCGTGACACTCATTAGCTAATGAGGAAGGGTGCTTGCAGAAAGGGGTGGGCAAGGAGATGATTTTCCTGTAGGAGATGGCCCTTGAGAAGAAGAAGATACAGCAAGGACAGCAACTTATTTTGTAAAGGTAATGTGGTGGGGGTTGGGTGGGTGGGGGTAATTTTTTTTTTTCTTTGGCATGGGGAATTCACCCAAAACTCTACTCAGATCTGTTTTGACTGAGCCAAGTCTCTGGCTCCATGCGAAAAGTGGGTTTAAGACAGTAAATGATGTGATTTTTATTGCTTGGCTTGCCTCAGTGAGGCACAAGAAGTAATTTCCGTTGCTCAATGTGTTCTTGCTTTGTGTCCCAAATTACCACTGGTCACAGAAGCCGGAGGTGGCACCAGCTTGCAGGGGATGGATGATAAAACCAGAGATGTTAACTCATGCTAATAAATATTAATACTTGGTTATGGTAAGTGTTTGTTTTGCACCTTTATTCTCCGGTATTGCTGGGTTTTCAAGAATGTATTTTCAACAAGGCAATTTAACTGTGGATTTATTTCATTTTTTAAATGAAAAGTTCCTTGCAGTCCTGTGGAGTGAAAGCTCTGGTGAAGCTTTTGCTATATCCACTTCAAGCTGGAAAAATATGTTGAAAAACCTGACTGCTGAGTGCCTTTAGGAAAAGAAAGCGTTTTCCTGAACTCTTAAGTTAGCACCAAAACCCAGGGAGCCAATTTCTTCATGATTCATGTGCTAAAAGATTAACTCCTGTAGCCTTCAATAATCTGAAAGTTTTATGTCTGTCTAGAGTTTATACAGTGTGTGCCGACCTCTTAATATTACAGTATTTCATCAGAAGAAATACATCTGTTCCCAATACTGCTCTCAAAAAGCAATCATTTCTACCCCGACACAATGAAGTGATTTCCTTAAATATTTTCCCCAGCAGCTATTTTTTGCATATATTGCATACTTCTCTGTGCATAAAATTTGACATTTTACTTTTTTTTTTTTCCCCTTTGAGTGGCTGTTTCAAATTCACTTTCTAAGCAGTTGTTTGCTTGGGTGTGTTGGGGGTGGTTTTCTTCACTAGAGTGTAGTCAAAATAAAATAGATGGGATAATGGGAAGAAATTGTTCCCTGTGAGGGTGGTGAGGCCCTGGCACAGGGTGCCCAGAGAAGCTGTGGCTGCCCCATCCCTGGAGGTATTGTAGGGGGCTGGAACAAAATGGTTTTTAATGTCCCTTCCAACTCAAACCATTCTGTGATTGTATTTATGGTATTTGTTCCCATATCTCCCCGTTTCTGTGACACACTCCTGCTGGAAAGTTGAGCAGCCTCTGGGAAGGAGCAGAGCATGGCAAGCATGGTAGGCAGAGCCATGACTGGCACATTTTCTGGGGACAACTGGCCGGGGTTTGGGCTTGGCCTTGTGCAGCTTTCCCAGCTGGCACAACCAGGGACCTTTGGGATACCTTGCTGCTCCAGACCACAGAACATCTGGTCGGTCCAATTTTCCTGTCCAGCCATGGAGCATCCTCAAAAAATACATTGACTAAAAACATGAGAAGCAGCTGCAGCCCTTAAATTCCCTTGTGCATGTGGGGTGGATCATGTTGTACTGGGAGAAAGAGGTGGATTAGCAGCTGGGTCCCAAAAGGGGGACCTTTTCCAAAAGGGGGACCTTTTCCAAAAGGGGGCCAGGGAGAGCAAAGCATCATCCCATAGCTGGTGCAAGGTGCTGTGAGCATCCTCTAGGCTCCTCCATGAGAAGTCTGTCTCATGGGGATGTCAGAGTCAAAACAAAGAGGTTTCTGCCTTCACCTGCATTTGCTTTGTGGGGATTTTCCCTTGTCCATCATCATCCTGTTTCCCAACAAGACTGCTCAGCCTCAAATTCCCTTGGCTTGGCTGCTCTCTGCTGTATCCACAGCTGTGGGAGGCGGCAGTTGTAAGCTCTGCCAGCGGCTTGGAAGTGGACACCAGGCACCCAGAACAACTACTTGCATCCCCAGCAGCGGGATATGATTGCAGTCATGGCTGTGGAGCGAGCAGCTGGGAGAATCAGCTCCCCAAATCCTGATGTGGAGCCAGGGAGGCACAGATTGCCCTCTGGAGGTGAGGCATGCTCCTCTCTTGCCTGGATGAATTCCCCCTTTAATTTCCCTGAGCTGGGGGAAATGTTAGCCAAAAGCCATTCCCAGCGTGATTTTGAGGCGGAATGCCATGATTCTTCCATGCAAAAAAAGCTTGGTCACCTTTTCAAGGGACATTAGTGTCCCATGCCTGGCCACCTCCTCATCACAGAGCACTGAATCTCTCCTGGCTCCACAGCCCTCGGGAGAAGCAAAGCTGTTTGTAGAGACTCAGGATGAGCTGAATAGGACAGATCCTGGATTTATTCATGGCTCCAGGTGGAGACATTTAAATTTTTCTCAGCTCTTTTGAAGCGTAAATGTTGCTGTCAAGTGCTACTGGGAAGGTGAGGCTTGTGGGGTTGAGGGTTGCCCCTGAAAACATTTGTTCCTATAAAGGCAGACCTGAACATTAAAAAAAATCAAGCCTGAAAGGGTGGAAAAAGATCTCTCTGCTTTTGCAAACCACTGGAGCTCGGATTTTTGAAAACCAGTGTTCAGCAAAGCAACAGAGTTACGGTGCTTCCATATCCTACCCAGGCAAGTACGCTGGGTGCTAGAATTCAATATGAATCACATATTCATTTCTGTCCTTCTAAGCATGCTGTTGGCTTAAAATCTGGTTGTTTTCTCCATCCAAAGACTGAGACTAAAATAGAGTCGTTAATAAGAGGAAAGGGAGTATTTGCTAAAAAAAAAAAAAAAAAAAGGAAACTCCCTCAAAGATCAATGACTCTTTATGTATAGTAACCGGAGCCTCCCGGAGCCTCTCCACCCAAACAGATCGGCTCCTTAATGTGGAACACAGATCACTTAAAAAGGTGGAAAAAGTGATGGGCATGTGGAGGGGTAAGGCTGGCTGTGATTCACGGCGGGGAGCAGGCACGCAATGCCACCCGGCGCCGTGCACGCCCAGCGCAGGGCAGGCTCACCCCTTTGCTGGAAATCCAATGGGGAATACAATCCAAGGCTGGCAAGGCTGTGCAGTTACCACAGTTTGTACTGATGGAAGGAATAAGATGTTCCCTTCCCTCCTGTTCCTGGACAGGCACGTAGCAAAAGTAGAAGAGGAACATCATTTTTTTTTAAATTTTTCCCCCTCCTTGACTTGTGGGAATAAAGCGGGGGCTGGTTTAGCTCACCCTGCAATCAGGGAAAGTTACTGCGTTTGAATGGAAAATCGTAGAGATGTTTGAAAAACCAGAAAGGGGACTGGGGTGGGTGCTGGAAACTGGAAAGGGAATGAATGAACGATGGTATGGTGGCAGCAAGCACGCAGCCCTGCACTCCTGTCTTAAACACTGTCACAGCCCTGGTCGTGGTTAGCCTCTCTGCAAAGACAGAGTAAGTTTGAGGATGAAAAGCCTGTTTCCCTGATCTCTGACTCAAGGTATGGTGCCAGGGAGATGTGGAGCTGAGTCTCTCCTCTGCCACTGCATTCTTACATGACCTTGGAGGAATTCTCCAGCTCCCCACAACAGCCTCAGTCTGGAGACATCTCACTGCAAACCTCCTAAACTGGGTATTTGCCCCAGAAGCAGCACTACATAAGCACTGTAATTACCCAACCACAAATACTGATTCTTTTTTCCTTAAACCAGCAAGAAACAGGGTAAAGCCAGAATTTTGAAAAACGCAGGATTCCTCCCCCAAGAGTGCACATGGATCCTCACAGCAACCAGAAACAAACTGAGAGTTTCCCATTTCACCCACTGGAACCAGAGCAGCTTTGGCTACCCCCACTCCAGCCAGTTTTGGCCCTTTTGCTTGGTCAGGAAACCAGTTTGGCCACAACCGTTTCTCGCCCCATCTCCACTTGGGAAGCGAGGGCTTTGCTGAGCCCAGTGGAATGGTGGCAGGGTGTCTCCAGATTAATCATAGCCGCCCCCTCAGCAAGTCCCAAGAGGCTGAGGGCAACTGGGGCTCTGGGGGGAAAGGGCTCGGGAAGGCAGGAGGGAGAGCAGATGAGAGCCATGGAGAGGGACGGTGGCTCCATGCACGGCTGGAGAGCCCTTTCCCTCAGGGGAAGAGCTGCTGTTTGGCTAATTTCCCTCTCTGTGGATGACCACAAGAGGATGAGGATTACCCTTGGAGCCACATGCTGGCCCACCCCGGAGCAGTGGGGACGTGCCTGGCAGCAGGACCTGAGCATGGCTGAGCACCTCTGCCAGGTTCATTCTACCTCACCTTGGGGCAAGAGGAGTGAAGGTGGCTATCTAAACCCCCCAGCCCTGGGAGCAGGAATGGAGCACTGAGACAGCCCCTCAGCACACTCCTTGCAGGGTCCCATTGGTGTCCCCACCTCTTTGTGCTGGTACATCTTCCCAAGCCTCCACATGCCCTTCTTGGGGCATTGCTTCCCGTGTCATCCTGCTCCTATCCCACCAAGCTGCTGCTGCAGTGATTCCAAGACAACAAACGCAAAACCCATCCTGAGGTAGCAGGGGAAATACTCTGGTCAGTGCTTTTGAAAGGGTTTAGGGCCCCTGCAGAGGACAGGAGTGTTCCCACACACCTGCGGTGCATCAGCTCCGGGAGGAGCTCCGGATGTGAGCCAGCCGGCAGCATCGCTCTGCTTTTCCAAGACTAATGCAAACCTAGGGATGGGTTTTGTCCAAAATTCCTTGAAAAACCCCCAAATACTACCACCCCACCAAGGAGGGCAGCCACGGCTTAGCAGCTGCAGAGCTTAGGCTGAAGGCTCCCACACGGGAAGCAACACTTACCCCTGAGTGAACCTCCAGAAGAGTTGCTTATTCCAGGATTTTTTGCTCCAAAGCGCCTCTCACCCTTGCTTCATGGCGTGCAGTGCTGCTCAGCCTTCCCAGTGCCCTCTTGCCTTGCTCAGCGGGGTGCAGGCACTGGCGGGATGAGGGAATGGTGGGGCACTGGTGGGACGAGGGGACTGCCGGGGCGCTGGTCCCTGCGCCACGGCCGCCGTGGGTCTGAGCGAGGCCGGAGGAGGCAGCTGGCTCGGGAATGCCGGGGAGGCGGGCGAGCCGGCGTTGCAAATGGGATCCAGATGGTTGGTGCTGGCGTTCCCGGGGCTGAGGTCAGAGCTGCTCATCACACGCAGTTCCCCCCCCGCCTCGGGGGACGCCTCCGCGCTGTGTGGCTTCCCCTCTCCGCGCTGGCCGTGCCGCGTCCAAAGCGCTGCTCCCTTGTTGGTGAGAAACAGAAAATAAAATAAAATAAATAAAATGAAATAAAATAAGGAAAGATTGTGGAATTGGAGGAAGCTGATTTAACTATGTCTTTTGGTCGGGAAGGGTTGGTCTTGGATGTTTGCAGGAGTCGGGATGTGCCAAGGGCCATACCAAGTTACGCAGGGCTCCGGAGCAGCGCCGTTCGGAGATGCTCGAGGCTGCGGGAAGCTCAGCCTCTCTCCCTGAACAGTTACAGCATCAGCGCAGGGGGAGAGAGTCTCTTCTCTATGCTCTCTCCCATTAAAATGTAACAGCAGGTTTTTATACCTACCCAGATGGGGAGGCAGAAGTGGGGGATTTATGTTATCCGTAACTTATAAATAAAAGTTAACGCCTTAGCATAAGAATAAGTATTTAAAAAGTCATATAGGCTTAAAGGAAAAGTTTAAAAGGCAACAAATACAGTCTGCAAGTTCCTGACTGGTGATTTTAAAATTTTTTTTAAACATACGTGAAGTGAAAGAATACTTTAACCTTTTATTAGGCAGAGCCTAATAAATTTGGGGCTAATTTTATTCCTGTGCCTTGAGCAACAGCAGATCACTGACCAAAGTTAAACATTTCAGGCTGGACCGGGTTGTGTTTTGCAATAAACACTGGTACGGAAACTTTAACTCTTATCTCTTGCTCTTGTTTGGTTCCATATAAGGCTGGAGTGGAGATGGTGTCCCTGGAATCAAATAGTCAAGTTCTTTTCTTTTCAAAGGGGGATTAATGATGTTTGCTCTTGGGTTTGTGCTGTTTGAAAGACCAGCCACATAAAGAAATAGCTGGAATGCTTCAGGAAAGTGCTGAGCCCTTGGACTGAGGCAATAACTCCTTTTAGAAATCATGCTTGGCTTGGCGCTGGCAGAGACTGAAGACACAGTGGGACCCAGAGTGAAACTCCCCAGCCTCATGCCCAAAAGCAAGCAGGGTGCTGTGTCCTCCCTCCAAAATCTGTCAAGCTGGAGCTTACAGGCAGGGAGTTCCCAAATAATAAGTGAGCCTGGCAAAAGGGAGCTGCAGCTCCTCGCTGGATGTCAGTGGACACTGAACAGGGGATGGTGGAAACGGGAACTGCTGGAAAGCCACAACAAAGAGCTTTTATTTATTTTTTTATTTATATTTTCATGCAGGGTGAGGGACAGCTGCTAAAAGGTAAAATACATATGATGGAGGAACGTAATGTGGGCAGAAGCATCCAAACCAAAGGCCTTTCCACATGATTTCAGCTGTCGGGCAGAGTTCAACTGGGATGCCCCATCCCTGGAAGTGTTCCAGGCCAGGCTGGACAGGGCTTGGAGCAACCAGGTCTAGTGGAAGGTGTCCCTGCCCACTGCAGGGGGATAGAACAAGGTGGTCTTCAAGGTCCCTCCAGCCCAGGCTACTCTGAGATTCAGTAAAGCAAGAACTTGAGGCTAGTTTCTTTTGTAATGAAGAATTATATCCACCAGTACGGTCTGGTCATATCAGTTCAACAGCAGCTGGGATCTGTGATGCCTTTACTTCAGACCCGCCTTGAAAACCAGAGTTTTCTGTGCAGCAGTGAAGTTCAGGGAAACACTTTTAATTGACTGAAAAAAAAAACCCCAAAAAACCAAAAGAACAAACCACAGGAAAGCTCCATGCACCCCCCAGAACAGTAGTGAAAAACAGCCAAGTCAGAGAATTCCAGATAAATAATGTAACAACACTGGTAAAACGTGTGTGACCTGTGTTATGTGCCTATCACAGCTCAATTGAGAACATGTTTAACTTGGGAGTTAGATTGATTTTTTTCTTGCTGTTAGCATTTCTTCTTCTTTTTTTTTCTTTGTCTTAACATGGTTTTAATATTGAAGTGACTTTTACCAAGTGCTCCAGTAATTAAATGAGGCTGCAAGAGCTCTTCAATTCCCATCTGACTGCCTTTGTGGCTGTAATAACCAAGCTGGAAGATTTTCCTTTCCAAAAAGGGGTTTTATCACTGACACATAGTGGGGGAGCAGCCAGACAGGATGCTCAGGGCATTTGAGGGTGAGGTTATCTTTTTCCCTCTTTCACTCAGAATCTTTTACAATCCTTCCTTTAGCAGTTCCCTCTTGTTTGTGTTGGTGGTTCCCAGCAAAGCGACCCCCATCCATCACGGGAACCCGAGCTGAGGCTGCTGTGACATTCTGGGTCTGAGTGACACCCCTGGGGAGAGGGTGACATCTGCAGGGACAGACTACTTTCCACCCCCAGACACCAAACAGACCTTCTGGTAATTAGTAAAAGACGGGATCACATCACACTGGTAATTTCTAGAGGCAGCTAGGGCTAAGTTTAGCAATATTTCCTCCCCGGTGCATTAATAACTAGACGTGATTAATGCTATGAGTCAGGAAGAGGGTTTTGAGGAATTCTCTTTCTACCCACGACAAAAAATAAAAAGCCCTGTGTGCTACATCATTTCCAGGATGAAAAGGTGACTTTGATGTCCTCCCAGCCCCAGAATAAGGGTCCCAGCTTAAAAAAATCCAGTGAAACTGGCAGAGAGCGGTTAAATTTTGCAGTTCTTTTCTAATGTGCCTCAGCTGGGCCGTTTCTACCCTGACTTGGGGAACTTCTGTGGATTTCTCCCGTGTGATTCAGGCAAGGCACAGGGTGGCTGGTTCCGGGTCCCTGACACATGGTGACACTCAGGAGCATCCCGCCTTGGCTCCATCCTTGAGCACCATCTGCTGGCTTTTCCTCCAGGGACTCCTTGGGCATCTGCCAAACCCAAAACCATTTTTTTCCCCTCAAATAAAAGCTGTTCCTGCAAGACAGAGATGCTTCTTGCTCTGAAGTTAGGGAGTACCACCAAAACCAAGGGTTGCTCCGTTACTTTCCCATCACCAGCTGAGCATCTGCACAGCGGATCAGGGCTGCAGGGTCCCACCCCTCACAAGAGGGTAGGAACAAACTCTTTTTCCTGCTTGGAAATCAAGGCAAAGAGCAGCTCTGCTGGGACAAGGGCAGGGCTGCAGATTGCATTTTAATTTTGCCTGCAGTAGATGGTTTTCATTAGTTCCAAAGGATTTGCTATTGCTTTTATCCAAATGCCTCCCCAGCACCCCGCTTAGGAAGTGGTCCAGGAAATATTTTCCTGAAGTTTTCTTGGTTCTGCTTTCCTCCTATGCTTTCTGTTTGTCTGTCTGCCTTTGTGCAAATATTTCTTGATGTATTTTTGCCTCATCAAATGACTTTGGAACAGCCAGGGAAAGGGGCAAGAGCATCTCTAGATGGGCAGGTCAGAGTGGGAATTAAGAAAAGATAAGAGACATTTGGCTCTGCCCTTCCCATCCTGCAGCCCCAGCCAAGAATTTAAAACATCTCTGCAAAATCTCCTATCTTCCATCCCTAGAAGTGTTCAAGGCTGGATTAGATGGGCCTTGGAGCAACGTGGTCTAGTGGAGAGTGTCCCTCTCCATGGCAGGGAGTTGAACTTTAAAGTCCCTCCCAACCCAAACCATTCTGTGATTTTATGATTCTATGATGTTTTTCCCTCTCTTAAAAAAATCTCAGCAACTAAAACAAGCCCGCCTCAGGCTGTGTGCCTTATCTGAGTGTATATATACACACTTAATCCATGCCCTGTAAAAGAGATCATAATTCAAAAGGTGAAACTTGGAGCTCTGACCAACTACATCCTGCAAAAAGCCCTTCTGCTTGAAGGGATTTCCAGCTTCTGTGATTACAGGGAACAAACTACTCTCAAGTATGTAAATAATGTGGATATTTTCCCCTCGAACACAATGCACAGCCTGTAGATCAGTAAACTGTAATGTGAACTGTGATGCTCAGCTTCCAGGAAAGATAACTCAGCTCTTTTTCAGAGTAAAAGATAGCTCAGGGAGCATGAGATGTGTTTTGGCCAACACAGACCTTGCCAGCCTTTGCTTTGGGTTACTCCTGTTTTCTTGTTTTAGAGCATTCCAGGTGATGCCTTGCACAGGGGGATGAAAAAATCTTTCCAAGTCTTGGCCTCAATGTCCTGTGGCAACTTGTGCAGCACAAAAAACTGTTTGGAATGGGCTGGATTTCAACAGTTCAACGAAACTTCCAACTTTTGTGATGGAAAAGCCTGTTACTAATTACAGGGAGAGAGGTGAGGTGGCTTGAAAAGAGCTGGAGTCAGAAGAACAGAGAAGCCAGAAATACTTGCTGCCCACACGGACAGGATGATGTAACGGCAGATGAGCTGAAGAGGAATTATAGGGAATTATTCGTAGTCAAAGAGGAATTGTAAGGAATTATTCATACCCATGAATGAGTGTTGTGTTAGTTGGGAAGATACAGAGGGGAAAAATAGACCTGGGGGTTTGCTGTAAGCAGTTCCTTGGAAACCTGTGGTCATTGTGCACCTGTGGTGAAGAGGAAAAATCGTGTGTCATGGCAAAAGGGAGAGGAGAGCCCAGGAAATGCAGAGCTCTGTGTTGGTGTGCCACACATCCCAGGCCCTGGGGGGATGTTCTTGTTAGGGTTCCCTACTAAAGAAATAAGAAAATACATTTTTTATCTTGCCTACATGTTTTTTTACATGATAGAATATTCCATGACTTTTCTGGCCTGTGAGTAGGGTGAGATGGAAGTTGGGGAGCAGCAGGGCTGGAGTCTGAAATGACCTGTGGGCATCATGGCCCACACCCCAACTGTGCCAGGGTTGCTGCTTCTCCCCTGGGGCACCAGGTCCTGAATCAGCCCTGGCTGTGATTTCCTGACAGGGAGTCTGTCCAAAATGCTGCTTCTTTTTAATCTTTGGGGCTAAGTTGAACAGGCTTAATTCAGCTGTGAAAATTGGGCCACTCTCCTGGCTTGAGCTTTGAATTAAGGGGACGAAAAATCCCTACTTTCTGCTCAATGTGAGCACAGGGATTTGAGGAGAGTTGAATCCATTCTCCATCTCTTTCCAGTCACTAAAGGGTTTGGGTTGGAAGGGACCTTAAAGCTGATCCAGTTCCACATTCTGCCATGGGCAGGGACACCTTCCACTAGCCCAGGTTGCTCCAAGCCCCATCGAACTTGGCCTTGGACACTCCCAGGGATGGGGCAGCCACAGCTTCTCTGGGCACCCTCACAGGGAACAATTTCTTCCCAATATCCCATCTAACCCTGCCCTCTGGCAGTGGAAACCCATTTCCTCTCACCCTGTGCTCTATTATAAGTCCTTCTATGCCTCTATTATAAGTCCTCCAGCTCTCTTGGAGCCCCTGTAGACACTGGAAGGTGCTCTAAGGTCTCCCTGAAGCCGTGGGAGTCCCCCTGGGTGGGCACAGGGATCCAGGCCGCATCATCTTGCTCTCTCCCTTATAAACTTCCCATCGGTTGACGGGGGAGCTTATATAAACATCATCTCCACGTCGTGGCTGTTTTGTATGGAGTTAATGTCCAAAATATCCCAGGAAACAGCACGTATGTGGTCGGTAAGTATTTATTCCTGAGGGGCTTGTCCACAATTTATACCGAGCATATGGAACAACTTGTGCTTGAGATGTTTGCCTTGAGACGTTTGATACATCTGGAGATGCCGAGTTTCTAGCAAGGCGGTAAAAACTTTGGAAGCTAAAAAGCCAAGGGTTTTGCCCGAGTCCATCTAGAAAGAAACTCACTTGAAGCTGGTCTAGGCAATTTTCAGAGTGATGGATTTTGCTGCATGAGAGCTCTGCTGGAGAATTTTTCTTAAAGCAAACATCAGTTCCTCGGCACTGCCAGGTTATTCCCACGCAATCAAATACAAACTAGGAAGAAAGTGAGAGACCTTAATACGGTATTGAAGTTATTTTCAAATGTGAAAAACAAACCAAATTAATCTGGTAAAGCTGCACGAGTGACCAGACGTAACCTCCTGATTAAAATTGGGGTAAAAGGGGTAAAAAAAAAAAGCCTTAGGAAATTACTTTCCTGGGGAAAATAATGTTGTTTTGCCAGTTTGCTTGGCAAGCGGATTTGTTGTTTGTTTGGGGTTTTTTTTTGCTAAGGAAGCCAGCCTGGTTTTACAGAGCCAAAGAAGTTGAGTCTTTTTGTCCCGTAGCTCAGTTTCGGCAAGCAAATGGACTCGGGAGGTTGGTATTGTATATATATATATATACAATATATATATCTCCCAGTTAATGGGAAACCTCTAATGAACTTTTCCCCACATTTAGGCATCCCTTTTGGCAACCAGTACCTGCAGCTCTCACAGTACTAGGATCCTGCTGCAGCCCCTGGGCTGGGGATGTCCCTGGATGTGAAAGATCAACCTGTGCTGGAACAGGAAGAGGTGGGGATGGCTTTGCATGGTTACAGTTGCTGTTTACCACCCTTTCCAACCACTCATGGCAGAAGGAGTGGAAAAATAGTCTTCAGCACTCCATATAAAACCTGGAGCCAGCGGCCTTGCCAGCCTTACAGAGTATCGTCTCTCAAATGGCTCATTCATTCATTCTCCAGCAGGGACACGTGAAAAATCACATCATTTCCCCAAGGTGGAACAGCAGTGCGCTTGTCCCTAAAAAATCCCAGTGTGGCAGCAAGTCACCTGTCACCTACAAGCAAGCTGGAACAGGGATGATCTTTATGGGACTGAGCATCTATGGGAGTAAAGCTCAGGTAGAAGGAGCCTGAGTGCCAGCAAAGCCTGGTGGAGATTTCTGGCTCCCTGAGATCCATAAATAACATTTAGGGGAATGCTGTCCCCTTCCCTCTGGGTTGGCACGTCACCACGCCTAGGGAGGAAGTGCATGCAGAGGATGAGTTCACAGCGGGTGATGGCCTGTCCTAATGCCTTGCTCCCAAACTGTGACCAGGCACTCTGCATTGTCACCCCAAGGGTGTCCCTTTCATCTGAACCTGCTCTGCAAAGCTCATACTCCAGTTTTTGGAGTATGGAGCCTGATCTGCTTCCACGGGGAGTGTTTTATCCTCTTGTGAGCAAGTCCAGCTGTAGGCTGTCTAGTTCAACCCCCTCCAAATACATGGAACCTCCACCATCCTGTCCCTTTGGCAAACTGCTGCTCCCCAGCCCCGTGCCAGGACAAGGCCCTGTATCCAAGATAACTGATGCTGATGCCTCAAGAGACATCCTAGAAACAGAGACTAGACAGGAGTAAAGGATTAAAAGAGGTATTTATTTGAAAGGCCTTCAAAGGTACCCCCTGGGGAACCTGAAGCTATTCTCAAAATGGACCCCAAGATGGACAACAGGTCACAAGTTCTTCACTCTTTTATAGGTTTGGTTCACTTGCAAAGCAGGGTTAATTCTCCAATTAAAGCTTCAGTTTTCCCCTCAGCTTTCCCCCTCCTTAGTGGCTCTTTGATTTATACTTTTGGGCCTAGGACAGTCTGGGTGTCCTTGGAGAGCAGGCCTGGAGAGGCTTTGTTATGTCTGCCAAGCATGAGAGAGCAGAAGTTAACAGGCTACAAGAAACTTCAGAGTCACACACCAAGCAGTACAGAATTTGAAAAATATAAAAGTTAAAACCTAAGGCATCAATGCTCCAGCTCAAAGCCCAGATTTACCCACACGGGATGCATGAAAACAGAGGCAGTGTACCCATGAGCTACTCTTCCTCTGTAGGGATGGGTCCCAAAGCTTGGATTGTCTTGCTCTAATCTGTGTGTAGTTTTTCCTGTTTTATCTGACACTCAGGGGTCTCTGGCCCTCCAAGCTGCAAGGAGAGGGATGGCAAGTGGCCAACAAGCACCATCCACAGACACCAGCTTTTCTTTCACAGTTAATCTGCATTAGGCTCCCTCTCTGCCTTCAGAGCAATCTAACTCTTTCGAAATTTGGGGTTTTGCTATCTGGCATGGCAGGTCTGATTCATCAATCCATCAGACTTACTGTCCTTGAATTAGAAGGACTTGCATCCAGCCTAGCCACCAGTGACCTGTTTTGTGGGGTCTTGTGCCAGCAGCATCTTGCACAGAGGATGGGTCTTCTCTTGCCACCTGCCATCAGCACAGGAGCAGTTTTGGCAGGGAGGTGGTGGCAGACACCATGGATGGATCTTCCCTGCTTTTGTTTTGTTCCCAAGGAAAAGGCAGAGGTATCAGCAACAAGGAGAGGTGTTCGGTGAGCTACTATTCAGGAAAAGAGAAATGCCAGGAAGTCGCCAGCTGTCCCAAAACCACTCCTAATGTGAGCTGGATATGGAGGTAGAGGCTAAGCAAGTTCACCGCCCTCAAACACAAGGCTCCAGGGACGCATTACCCTACCTGGGATGGAAACCCAGAACCACACAAGAAAAGTGCCTCTAACAGAAGCACATCCTTGCCTGTGGCTCCAAGAGGCACTCTGCCTCCTGCTCTGCCTATCCCAAACCTTCCTTGCTGTGCTGATTCCAGGTGAGGTTATCACCAGCCAGAAAATACTCATGCAATTCACTGGGTGAATGTGATCCTTTTTTCATTCTTAGGGAAGCTTTATCCACCTGAAATGCATCATGGAAAAGGCTGCATCCTGCAAAGGTACAGCCCAGGCTGCAGCACTGAGACCCTAGGCAATCCCTCAGCTTTTCCAAATTGCCATTCCCCCCTCAACTTGGGTGCACACACCAGAAGGTGAGCTCTGGCAGGGCACTTAAATGATGCCCAGATCAAAGAGAAGACCTTGCTGTGTCCAGTCTTTGTGTCATGGTGAACCAAGGTGCCACAACACAGAGCATCCCACTCCCTCTTCACCTCCCTCCTAACGGGCATAAAAACACCAGCTGGTGCCCCAGTTCTAGGGAGAGTATTGGGGCAAAGAGCAACCTGCTGTGGAGCTGACACTGAAGGATTTTTGTGGATGCAAAGCCTGAGCTCTGTAATTCGACCTCCCCTTGTGTGCTGCAGCAGAGAGGGTCTGGTGGAGCAGGAGCGTGCGGTGACGCCCAGAGTACCGCATGCACGTCGCTCGTGCTGACAGCAGCATGTTCTCACTGAGTTCTGCATTGATCCACATCCTTCTGCCACTGACATCCTCCTCTCCGTGCCTCAGAGGAGTGCAGGCCTCCTCAGAAAACATCTGGGCATTGAGTTTCACCAGCTTGCTGTTCTGCAAGTGCCTGGATCAAATTAGATACCTGTGGGCTGAATGAAAAGCTGCCGTACAGGAACAAATTTCCCACTGAGACTCAAATCTTGGAGCAGGCAGCAGGGATGTCTGCAGGTCTGATGTGCCTGATGCCTTAACAGTGGGAGTGCAGGAGCAGGGTATGTGGCAGGGGAGTGGCTTTCCCTACGGCATCATCCTGGCAGCTGGATAAGCTTCCTCATGGAATGCAACAAGCTCAGGGATGTTCAGGGACCATCACTGTGTCCAGCATCTCCCAAGGCCTGCTGACTTCTTGTGATGTTTTGGGGGATTTTGGGTTCATTTTGTGGCTTTAAACTGACCTGTGTGGCTATAGAGATATGAGGTCCTGTATCGAGGAGTGCCTCGAAGGCAGTGGCTTCCCCCAGCTGTGTTTGGTGGAGCCCAGGAGCAGATCTATGGCTAAAGGGGGTCAAATTTTCTTTGGGATTTAACAACATGACTTATTTTTACACAAATGACCTGAAACTCCTCATAGAAAAGCCAATTTGGTATTCAGCTAGGATAAGGAATACCAGAGAGAGAGAGAGGAGGAGATTTGGGTTTTTCCCTCTGTTAGAGGCCAGCCCTGGCTGAGCTCCACCACCTGAGTCATGGGACAGCAGTTGTGATTTTCCTTCTCTATCAACAGAAGGGAAAGGCAGGAGAAAACGGCAATTTTAAGCCTTCCATAGAGGGGCTATAAGTGCTCTGAGGTCTATCGGGGTTGTAAGGGCTATAGAGGTTTGAGGGGCTGTGAGGGCTATAGAGGTTTGGAAGGTTGTGCGGTCTGTGAGGCCAAGAGTGATGAGGGGCAGGGTAGCCCCAGGTGCAGCCAGTGAGGGTGACATGGGGCAGGGCAGACGCAGGATTTAAATGAGGGAGAAGATGAGGGGGAAAGAGTGGGAAAGTTGAGGGGGGAAGGGAGATCAAAAAGAGCAGGAAATATGATGGGGAAGGGGCAGGAAAAGGTAGATGAAATGGGCGGGGAAAATGGCTGAAAATGTGAGGTGAAAAAGGGCGGGAAGTGCGAGAGAGGAAAAGGGCGGGAAAAGGGGAGGAATAACGGCAGAAATGGTGAGGGGAAAATGAAAAGAAAAAAGGGTGGGAAAATGAAAGAAAAAAGAGCGGGAGAGATGAGGATAAAAGGGCTAGAAAAGGGAAAGCGAAACAGCCAGCAGCCCCAGCACGGTCAGGACGAAGGCTCGCAAAGCCGAGCTGCCGTGCAGCACCTTCCACCGAAGCTTGGTGTCGCTCCAGCCCTTGGGAATGCAGCAAACCAGGGCGGCTAGAAGGGAAAGAAGTCTGGAAGCAGCCGTGCCGGACCCTCCCCGCTCCCTGTGCTCACCTGCGTTCCCAGGAGGGCGCAGAGGAAGTGGGACAACAGGGCTGGAGCTGGGACACCCGCCTGGGTGCCACCCACGGCCGCTCCGCTCATCCCGTCCGCGCCTTCGGGTTTCTCTTTGGAGAGGGATTCTTTGTCGTTATTTATTTCCCCCGCCAAAAGCAAATAAATAAAAGAGACAGCTCAGTGCGCCCACAAGAAAAAAACCCAACCGAACAAAAAAGCACCCTGGAGACAGTCCCTGCTCCGGAGCGCGGCTGGAAAGGGAAGGGACGAGTGGTGTCACACCCCGGGTCCCAGAGCCCGCCCGGCCCCACCGCAACAGCCCCGGGCAGGGGATCTCAAAGAGAGAGATTTAAAGTTTGTTCTTACCCCCACACACCCCTCCAATGGGCGTATATGGGGTTTTTATATAATACATTGAGTGGAAAGGACTTCGGAACTCATCTCACTCCACCCCCTGCCATGGGTAGGGACCCCTTCCACTATCCCAGGGTGCTCCAAGCCCTGTCCAACCTGGCCTTGGACACTTCCAGGGATGGGGCAGCCACAGCTTCTCTGGGCACCCTATGCCAGGGCCTCCCCACCCTTATCGTAAAAAAACATTTCCCATTGTTTATATCTCTATCGACCTCAACCCTTCAGTTTAAAACCACCACCCTTTGTGCTGAGGGGTGGGGCAGCCCCAGGTGTGGCTGCTGAGGGTGATGAGTGGGGCAGCATGTGGGGGTGCTGGGAAGATCTTTTTCCTTTCTCCTTTTGATTTCATCTTCCCTATCCTTCACCAGTACATCCCAGGTTTCTCTCCAGTTTCTCCCCAATGCATCCCAGTGACCCCAGAACAAAGGCAGGGGGTGGAGGGGAAAGGGGTTTATATGGAGGGCAAAGCCTCCTTTTCCATTGCTGTCTGTATTTAAATTGAGGGGAAGACCCATTCACCTGTGATTTTAAGGTTATCAATTGAAGGAAAACCTGCCTTTTCTGTGTTTTTAGGGGTATCGATTAATTGACCAGGAATCCCCATTTTCCATTTTAAGTGGAAGGGAAAAATCTTTTTTACGCCGTGTGATGGGTTTGAATTGAGGACAACCCTCCCCCCCTCTCCCAATTTTCATTATCTTAAGGTTTAAATTGAGAGGAAATCCCTATTATCCCTCACTTTTTAGGGTTTAAATTGGGGGATATTACCCCCTTTTTCCCATCATTTGGGTATGGGGGCTATGGGGTTGTGAGGGCTGTGGGGACACTAAGGGCTGTAGGGTCAGTGTAGGCTACAGGGTCTATAAGGGCTATCAGTTATATGAGGGATGTGACAGCTCTGGGGTTTGTTAAGGGTTATGGGGTTTCTGTGTGGGTTATGGGATATGTTAGGGATGTGAGGACTGTCGGGTCTTTGAGGTCTGTTTGGGGTATGTGGGCTTTGAGGGCTCTAATGTCTCTCTAGGGTGTGGGGGCTTTGTGGGGCCGTCAGTGCTGTGAGGGCTATGGGATCTGTGAGGTCTGTGATGGCTATGGGGCCTGTGGGGGCTCAGAGGGCTCTGTAATGTTCACATTGGTTAGAAAAAATGTCCTTACAGCTTCCACCCCATAAATGATACTCCGTAAACTTTGTTTTCAAGTTCTCAGTGATAGTTTCCTAATTGCTACAGATGTAAGAGCATCGTTATCCGTGATAATTAAAGTTGAATGGTTATTTTCTCTAAGTGAGGCTGTTGGGGTCATTCCAAATGAGATGTGGTCATGCCATAACATAATTTAGTTGCTGTATTAATAGATGAAACCCATGGCAATCCCTCGTGCGTCACATACAGAAATAGCAATGGCATCGTATGCTCCTTCCCTGTCCTCCTTGTTCTTCTCCAGTGTGATGGTGGTGATAAGGTGTCTTTGTAAAGCTGCCAAGAAACTGAAGGGAGAAGGAACGCCATCCCAGCGAGAGATCTCATGACTTGGAGATGATTGCAGGAGGGTGGGGGAAGAGGCAGAGGCACCCAGGAAATTCCTGGGGTCAGTAGCAACGTGTTTGTTGCAGCTCCTGCTTTTGTTATGCTCCTGTGAATAAGGATCCTGTGACCTCTCTGCCTGTGGCTTTGAAATGGGCTGGAGCTGCTGATGGATGCTCCTGGTGTGACTCCATCTGGCTTTTGGAAACTCCTGTAGCTTATCCAGGTGCTTGGGATGGCCCTGTGTCGATGGGAGCAAAACACCCATCAGTGGTGGTGGAGTGAGAAGCAAAGCTGGAGCTGAAGCCACTGTAAATCAACCGACCTCCCCCAAACATTATTTCAGCACATCTTCCCTCTGCAGTGCTTAAGGCAGCTGTTTGGAAAATTGGGTACTGGAGAAATTATTGGGGTTTTGCCCCTTGGCAGGTGAAAGGAATGAGGGACTTGTGTTTACAAACAAGCTGTGGGCCTGCTGGTAGATAAAACTAGTACTGAGAGATAAAACAATGGGAATTATTCCACTGCTTGATGAATGGAAAGAAAGAGATTTGTCTTTACAAATGAACTATAGGTCTGCTGATAAATGAAATTGGATATTGAGAGATGAAAGGAACAATGGGAAGAGCCACAAATTCCATAAGAATTAAAATAAAGGGAGTATATATTAGAAGGGAGTCTTAGGTATTAGGTGTTTTGGGAAGTCTGTACCTCTCAAGTACCTCAGCCAATGGGGAAAGAGAGAGGGAAATGTGGTCAGGAAATTAGGATAAATAGGATGCTGCGCCCTCCAAAGATTTGAGAGACCCCAGGGGAAATGCCCCATAGCCTCTCCCTTGATTCGAATAAAGTAACAGGACTCCTCTCTCTCCTTTTTGGACATCAACCTCTGGTGTTTGTGGATTCATTTTCCTGACACAGGGACCCCTTCATCAGGAAGAAAATGAGGATGAGGGAGTGAGACTGTTGGGTGGTTTCACTGAGGTGGTGTTTGCTGTCTTCAGAAGCAAACTATCCAGCAAACTGGATGCTATCTTCACCCATCAGTTTTGTTGGACTCTGATTATGGATTTACTTCTAGTTATCAGTTAAAACATTGTGAAATGAATGGCTGGAGAAGGTCCAGGCCACATGTCCAATATATCAGTTCACAGTTGTCTTACAAATGATTACCAAGAACAGCAAAGATAACAGCTCATGTGACTGTTATTTTTAAAAGAGTGGCCCTGCAGCTAGAAGTGCATGTTTCTCTTAAAGATACCCCAGAAACCCATTCTTTTCTCATCTGGCAACAGTGAAAATCAGAAATGGAGCCTGACATCCATCTATGCCTGATTTCCCAGGAGAGGCTTAGCTTATGACACTTCCCTCTCCCATTTTGCCACCAGGTCCCCAATTCAACTGCAATACAGGTCCATTTGAGCCTCCAGCTAATAGGAAACACATAACTTTTCCTTTACATCCCTGCTCCTGATTTCCACCCCACACATGTGTGGTCACTGCAGGGGCTGGTGGACTTAGGCAGACATATAACATCATCTGGCCCTACAGCTTGGAATCATAAAGGATGGAAAAGGCTTCTGAGTCCAGCCATTAACGTGACACTGCCAGCTCTACCACAAAACCATCTCCCCAGGGGCCACATCCACACATTTTTTGAAGACTTCCATGTGGTAGTGTCTGCCTGAGTGGTTCTGGGTGTGTGGGTTTTCTTTTCTTTCGCATGGGTTTGTAAAATTTGGGAGCCTTTATTCGTGGTTTTATGATAGGGGAGGGAGCTGTGGGCCGGCAGGTGTAATTGTCTTCCTTAAGGCAGACAATTGCTGGAAGCTGGTGATGGCTGGGTCTGACCTGCTACAAAATCCAACAAACTGCTTTGAAAGAGGAAAAAAAGAGAAAAGAACTCTATCTTTGCTGTTATACACACCAGTGAGCTGAGGGAGGAGAGTTTTCCTAAAGAGACTCGGTTCTCAGGCAATACTTTGCCAACGGAATACTTTGAATTTATTCCTGCACCCGGGACATTTCCCTTGAGGTGATTTTCGAGCTAAGCCAGCCCTTTTCAGGGGGTTAGTGGCACTGCTGAACACTCTCGTTTTTCACGTTTTCACTGCATAGCAGGCCACATCTTCCTGATTCAACGCAACCTCTTTATCCTTTTGGAGGAGAATGTATTGGGATCTGGGGCGGTTGGAGCTCCTGGCGTGGTTGTAGCGGGAGGCCCTGGAACAGGGTCTCGTTGTGATGTTAATTAGTAGCTATTGACCGCTCCCTGTTCAGATGCAGTGGGGCGCAAGGGCTCTCAAACACGCTTACATAAGGACCTGCCCGACTGATATCTGGCTCCTGCCAATAAACTGATTGCTTTTGTCGGGACCTCTGCTGGACGAGGAGCTGGAAATCAATTTCTGGCTTCCAGAGAAGATCATGCATTCCCGATATCCAGGCTCGAACATTGCATCTGTAGTCATCACCTTTCCTGCACAAAATCCATCTAAATTTGGATTCAAAAAGCTTTTCTGGCTGTGTTCATAGAGTTTAATCTAATCTTTGTTTCAAGTGAGTTACCAGGGTGGATAATTCCCTGTACCCCTGGGTGAGCAGCAGGGATCTTAGTCCCACCAGGCAGAATAGTTTTCCTCGTCGGCCTTGCCGTCTTGCTCCCTGTTTACATTCCTGTCAGGGGGAAAAAAAAATGTGAGTACCATCAACATTTGCTCTGATGAAGATGAGAAATGGGCTTACTTTAATATCCCTAGACACAGAGGGAGTGTTTTACTGAGCAAGAGAACAGCCTTGGTAGTCGGATACATACTGCAGTTTATATCTCTTTGGCTATGTGGTGTGTTTAGCGCTTCTCTTAAAATCCTGTCAAACCATCTTTTCTTGCTCACGGCAAACGAGAGGAGTGCTGCGTCTTAATTAAGCCGTTCGCCACGAGCAAAGCTCAGCTGCCCAAATCGCTGTGAGAGCAATGCAGGACGCCAGTCTCTGCTGTGGGGGGAAGCCAGATGCGCTTAAGTTTTCCTTACAAGCCGTTGGTGGGGGCAAAATTTGTGCAATGAGATCGGACACAGGAGAGCGAGCTGGGGAGCAGAGCACCCTGGTGGGGCAGGAGCCACCGCGATGGAGCCGGTCCTCCCGGGTGTGCAGGCACAGCTCCTCCCGGGGATGCGCAGCTCCCTACAAAGCCCGTGGCCTGCCTTCCCCGGGGAAGCGTTTGAAGGCTCCCTTTCATTCGCACACCCTGCATCAAGCAGGCAGAGAGTAAACATCTCCCGTAGCCCCAGCCAGGCGGGCGAGGTCTGGAGCGGCTGCAGCTGCGGGCAGGACCCCGGGGCAAGGCAGGGCCGCCCTCCCGGATGCCGAGGAGTCCCCGCAGCCGATAGGCACCGTGCCAGCCCTGCTCGGCGGTCGGCTCCGCGGGCAGGCTCGCCCGGCAGAGCGGCTGTGGTGCTGCCAGGAGCCGGCTGGCCTGCCCGCAGCTCTGCCCCTGCCCGGTTATATGGGCAGCCGCGGAGGTGGGGCTGAGCTCTTCCCTCTCCGTCAGCGGCATCCCAGGGTGCGGGACAGCGAGCGCTCGGGGTAGCGAGTAACGGGATCGGCTTCAACTCTCGCCAGGACGAGATGGGCAGGAAGCTGGACCTCTCCAAGCTCACCGATGAAGAAGCCAAGCATGTTTGGGAAGTGGTTCAACGGGACTTTGATCTGCGGAAAAAAGAGGAGGAACGGCTGGAGTGAGTATCTGCTCTCCGGTGCCTGAGTTGGGGGCAAGCAAGCCAGAACTTCTGATCCCCGTGGGCTGTAGGGATAAAACAACCTGCGGAGGCTGTGGGCGAGGAGGAACGGCAGGAGACCAGGCTGTGAAAGTCAAACATGGTTAATAGATTACGTTATCAGCGGCAAGGTGACGCATTCGGGCAGCAAAGGTGGAAAGTGGCGCCGTGCCATCGGCAGCGATGCGGAGCGGTGACACCGCGGCACTTTATGGGCACAAATACCAGGAAATGCCTCTGTGAGGCTTGAGGCTGGCGGGGCTCTCAAGGGGAGACCTCACCTGGGAGCAGGGGATGGGATTTGGCTCCCTCGGTTTTGCTTCATGTGATGGGTCTCGTGTGTTTAGGGCAGGAGTTGTTCAGTGGGTCCTGGGAGTCGACAGATCCCTAAAGAATCCTGAAAAAATAGCTGAGAGGAGTAGTTTACTACTGCTACTAGTAAACCTATTTTAGTAGCCTTAAATATGGAATACAGGGGGCTGGGCTGTCCTGGGAAGGTTTTAGGGATCCACAGACTGGGAAAAGATTGAAAATCAGTGGAGCAGCAAATTCTATGAACTTCTAAGTCTTTGTAAACAGGGCATTGGACAAAAGTGCTGTTTAAAAAATGATCTGTCAGGTCAGAGTAAATTTTGAGCATGAGAAATCACAAGGGTTTAGGTTTTGTTCACTAACTATATCAAACACTGAACTTTAGTAATGTCTCAACATATTTCAAGAAGCTGCAGTGACCTTCTTCAGGGTCTGGCCAAGTTCTCATTATCCCAGGTGGGTGGTCCATGCTCTCAGACTGGGTTGGGCAGTGCTGCACTCCCACTGAGCCCCGAGACCCTCCTAGCTCTGAATTTTGTGAGCCAGGGCCGGTGCTGATACCACAACAATGCCTGGAGACCAGGAGCTCATTAGTTCCTCTATCAGATCCAAAAGGATGGATGAGGAGTGATAGCCATCCTTGGTTTGGGATATCTGCATCTCCCAAAACCTTACCATCATGGGAGCCTCTCCGTTTACACCACTGGCTACAAGAAACTCTCAGTCATACATTTTTCATCCCCCTGATCACTTTTTTTTTTGCCTAAGAAAAACCAGCCTGCGTGGGAGGCAGAGATAATTCAGTATCATCATCTACGGCCTTCCTCTGCTGGTAGCTCTGAAGAGCAGGAAGGAGATCAGACAGGGGTATTTAAAAAACTTATCACCCTGCAAAGGGTGACTGTCTCCCTTGTGATGCATCTGAGCTCAGCCTGGAGGGAGGAGGTGGAGATCTACATTGCTGTGTCCTGCAGCAAAGAATTGGGCGAGGTGAATTCCTTCCCTACTTGACCTTGGCGCCAGACTGGCTTATCTGGGTCCTCTCTGATGCCCAGGAAGCTTCCAAATTGAGTGCCATACTCTGGGAGATGTAGGATGGAGGAAGGTCTTGAGATGCTGCTACCCAGCTGCTCTCTTTCCCCTTAAGTATCATTTCCCCTGGTTTTTTACTTTGATTTTCTTGTTTAATCCTGCCCTGTCCGTAATTTCTGAATAATTTCTGCTCCAGACCAGACCACCAGTGTGGGAAAGTCTGCCACATTCCTACGTGCTGGACATGGAGCTACACAAGCATTTTCTGCCTATAACAAGCTGGGACATGATGTGACATTCTGGGAGACCCTGCAGCCATTAACTCTGTGCTCTGACCAGCCCCATTTACTTTTCTATTCATTTACTTTTCTATTCATTTACTTTTCTATTCACCGGGCTTGTCTCAACCTGCCAGCCTTGAAGAAACATCCCGTCCACCCCCTCCCCAGCTTGGTCCTTTTCTTCCCTTTTTGCTGCTTCTCTGTATTTTGTTTTTGGCAGAAGCTATTCACCAACAAGGGACAAAGGCTTCAGCTGGCCACAAACTGCACAGGCATGTGAGGGCAATGCTTTGCCCAAAAAATTAAACAATGGCCATTTTGTGGGGTCTCTCCCTGATTCTTTCCTGAAACATCCATGCCCACAACTCCATTTTTGGGGGATGGCTCCCTGCATCTCTCCTGGAGCTCTGTAGGTCCAACCCTGCTGCAGCTGGCATCCCAGCATCGCAGATTTATTCATTCTGCTGCGAGCAGAACAGGGAAGGGGCTGGCTGGTGCTCCTGCCAGCAAGAGGAGACAAGAGGCGTGCGGTTTCTGCGGGTTTTAAACTGGTTTGGCTGAGACTTGTCCTTCCTTTGGCAGGTCTGGTGGGTGAGGGAGGAGAGGTGAAGGGATCCAACCGGTCTCTGGGAACCAGAAAAAGCAGTTCCAGTAAAAAAGATTGGATCCTGCTGGCAGCAGCCTTAGCACAGGAGTGGAAAAGGAGTACTGAGTCCAACCCAAGGGTTTTCTATTTGCGGGTTTCTTTTCAGAAGTGACTTAAATTTACTGCTGGGACATTTGCACAAATTTGCCCAAAGCACTGCTGTGATGGTGAACGGCTGATTATACAAACCAGGTGCCCAGTTTTCTGTCTTTATACTGTTTTTTACATCTCCCAGATGTAAATGCAACTTGGTGTCACTCCTGCGTGACCACGAACAGAGGAGTGACAGCAAAAAATGTGTCTTGTGGTGTGCTGGCAGCCAGCTGGCCAGAAAATTCTTCCTCAGAAAAAAAAAATCAAGAGCTGAGCCCTAATGTGCAAACTGATTAGGTTAAACAGAGATTAGCTTGATTGACATGCCTGTCCTTGCCACTGCCAGTCACACCACTGCTCCCAGGGCCAGCCAGCCTCCTGCTGTGGTCACTCCTGCTCCTGTTGTGGTCACCTTGGCGTCAGTCCGGCACTGGGAGCATCACTGGTGCCTTGTGCTCCACATTGTGATCCTGAAGCATCCTCCAGACTTGATTGCCTGAGGGTTTTAACCCAAGCTGACTTCTACTCAGCTTCCTAACCCTGTCTAGAGAGAAAACAACTTTCTAGGACCTTCCCTACAAGTCAAACATTTTCCTCTCAGCCATGGCCCCAAAGGCAAACATACCTGAGGTGGTGCGTGGCACAGGGAGCAAACAGAGAGCTTTCAGGTAGTGCAGGGGCCTCCACCAGCTTGGCAGGCATCTCAGCTGTTGCCAGCTGCTGCTGGGGGCTCAGACTCATGCAGACACTGTTTTCCATGGGGAGCTGCTCTGGCAGCCAGGTCTGGATAGTGAAGGAAGCCTGCAGAGATGCACTGCCAGGAGAAGGTGGTCTTGAAAAGGTTTCACAGGATTGTCACAAGCATCTCCTCCTGCTGCATCCTCTGAACAGCCAGAACCTTGTTGCACATAACTTAATAAAATTCTCTGCTGAATTTTTAGCACTGGAGGACTATATTAAAACCCCTTTTAATCCTTTTTAATCCCAGATTTCTTTTCTTCTCTCTCTCTCTTTTTTTTTTTTAACTAAGAATTCCAGAAAGATTTTAATTCCCTGCAGAACTTCATGCTTGAAGATTGTGTCAGGTTGGGATACAGCCAGAGGGCTCAAGAAGAGCCGCTCTCCCAAGATTCCTGGCATTTATGATCAACAGCCTGTGAAACAAACAGGACAGGTTTTGGCACAATCACTTTTTTTTTTTTCCTAATGATCCTTGTGGGTCCTGTCCAACTCAGAATATTCTGAGATTCTAATATTAAATTAAATTAATATTAAACTCCGGTTACCCGCCCTGAATCTGGAGCCCACTTTGTTGTTAGCTTATTTAACTCGTGATATGTTATTTATTAGATTTGCCCTACAGCTGTTTCCACAAGCTGCAGACTTGCAGTGTTCCCTGGAAAATCGTTCCTGAAATGGTTGTGGCGTGATGGGCTTTGCCATGTGAGAGTTTGCAGTGAGATGGTAACAAGCTCAAGTTCCTGCGTTTTGGGTTGTTTTCTGCAGGGAGCTGAAATGCAAGATCGACCAGGAGAGCAGCAAGAGAGAGTTCCTGACAAATCAGTCCCACCTCAATGAAACTCACTGTGTCCACTGCCTGCAGCCCTTCAAGTTCCTGCTGAACAGCAAACGGCAGTGCCTGGACTGCCACTTCTACACCTGCAAGAACTGCAGCCGCTACAACAAGAAGGAGCAGGGCTGGGTCTGCGATCCCTGCCGCCTCTCCAGGTACTGCTCCTCAGGGAATCCCAGGATGGTTTGGGTTGGAAGGGACCTTGAAGCCCACCTCGTTCCACACCCCTGCCCTTCCACTAGCCCAGCTTGCTCCAAGCCCCATCTGGCCTGGCCTGGCCTGGAACACTTCCAGGGATGGGGCAGTCACAGCTTCCCTGGACACCCTGTGCCAGAGCCTCACCACCCTCACAGGGAAGAATTCCTTCCCTATATCCCATCTTACTCTGCCCTCTTGGCAGCCACTCCCTCTTGTTCTGTCAACCCACACCTTTGTCCAAAGCCCTTTCCCAGCTTTCTTGGAGCCTCTTCAGGCACTGAAAGGGGATCTAAGGTGTCACCAGAGCTTTCTCTTCTCCAGATGAACACCCCCAGCTCTCCCAGCCTGGCTCCAGAGCAGAGGGGCTCCAGCTCTCAGAGCATCTTCATGGCCTCCTCTGGACTTGCTCCAGCAGCTCCACGTCCTTGTGTTTGGGACCCTAGGGCTGGAGGCAGCTCTGGAGGTGGGGTCTCACCTGAGCAGGGCAGAGGGGCAGAATCCCCCACTCCCCTGCTGCCCATGCTGTGGGATCAGCCCAGCACATGAGGGGGTTTCTTGGTGCCAGTGCTTATTTCTGGCTCTTGTTAACATTCTCACCCACCAGCACCCCCAAGTCGTCCTCCTCAGATCTGTTCCAAACCCATTCTCCACCCAACCTGTTTATTTGCTTGGGATTTCCCCAACCCAGGGGCAGGACCTTGCACTTGGCCTTGTTGAACCACATGAGTTTCTCATGGCCCCACCTCTCCAGGCTGTCAGAGTCCCCTCTGGGTGGCATTCCTTCCCTCCACTGTGTGACAGCACCACACAGCTTGGTGTGTCAGCAAACTGAGGGAATGCTCAATCCCACTGTCCACGTTACCAACACATATGTGAAAGAATTCCTGTTCCCATTTCAACTCTTGGGAACACCACTCCTCACTGGTCTGCTTCGAGGGAGGCTGAAGGAAAAGGCAAGCCTCAGGGATGAGGCTCAACAAGACTTGCCCAAACTCAGCATCCTTTTAGACAAAAGCATGCCATGTTTTTGTTGAGATACAGTTCTTTGGGTGAGGGTCTGCTCACCATGAGCGTGGCTGGAGTGGCTCACCTGGGTGTGCCTCCTCTCTTTGGGCAGGATCGTGAAGATCGGCTCCCTGGAGTGGTACTACGAACACGTGCGCTCTCGCTTCAAGAGGTTTGGAAGTGCCAAAGTGCTGCAGTCCCTCTATGGCAGGCTGCAGCCAGGCCAGGGGCTCAACTCTGCGTTTCTGGGTGAGGAATGGCCACTGCTGCACGTGAGGAATCTGTGTTGCACCACCTTGGGATGAACCAAGGGAAGACCAGCGGTGTTGACGCTGCTCTGAGTGTCGTGGGGTACCAAGACTGTTCAAAACATCTTGGGGAGGAAGCAGAGGTTCAGGGTTGTTCATTCATACACAGAGCAGGTGTTCTTGATGGCTTTTCTACTGTGAAGTCTTAAGTTTTTACCACAGACTTGAGAATGTAAGATCACTGAAGTTGGATTACACCTCTAGATCATCCAGTCCAACCCAGTACTACCAAGACCACCACTAAACCGTGTCCCCAGGTGCCAGATCCATGTTTTTTGAACACTTCCAAACACTTGCACCACTTCTTTGACCACCCTTTTAATGAAAAAAAATCCCTAATACCTCATGTTTAATTTTAAAAGTCCAATGTCCTGCAGTTTGTAAGTACGTAAAAGTTGCAGCTCTTGTTTTTCTTTATTTTTGGTCTTTTCATCACAGAGCTTGTGGAATTAACCCTGGTTTAACCGGCAGGATAAAGCCAGCCCTCATTTTTTTCCCCATGACCTAATGATTTTTGCAGCCAACCTGATGATCCCCTGGCACTGACAAAACTTTGCCAAAATTAGTGAGCTACCCGTCACCGTAACTTTTTCTTCACAGCTTCATGGACCTTCCATATTTCTGATATTGGTCTAAGAGTGCATAAATACACAATGATGTTAATACAGCATTATTTACTAACCAGCTCCTGGTTTTCATTCATAGAGCTCCTACACCTTGGCCTATTTCCTTTGGAAGCCAATGTGGAGTTTATTCCCATCTTGAGGAGCCACAGAAAAGTTTGCACACATACCATTGACATGACCTGATTCAACTGCTCCAATCACTCTTTTAGCCAGGCCACTCATGGCAGAAATAGCAGAAAACAAAAAAAAAAATTAATGGACTGAGAGACAATCCATGCATTGTTTGGACCGAAAATGCATCAGAGCACACAAAAACCCAACCAAGCATGAGGGTAACAGCGCCTTGAGCTGCTTTAAATTGAGATTCTGATGCCTTTTTCAAAAGGAAATTATTTTGTTGTTTATTACTTCATTAACACCAGTGAATTGGCTTGACCCTCGAGCAAGAAAGAATCTCCTCCTGGGATGTATCTCCGGCCATCTGCAGTTGGCTGTGCTTTTCCCTGCAGCTCCCAGGCATGTTGCATCAGCCTGGGGAAGTTGTGGCAAGCAGCTCTTTGACTTTTAAAAGTCAAGTCCTGTCTCCAAACGCCTATTTTGTTCTCTCTAAAGAGCCTTTTTAACCATTGCTTCTTGTGATGGCTAGAGAATGAGAATTCCAGTTAACCGTGGCTCTGAAGCTTGCTCTCTGCTCAGGAACAGGGAGAAAATGTGATTATTCACTTTTCCCACAATTTTTCTCTTTGTTTAGGTCTTCATGACAGAGTTTATAGCCTGCCAGACATTAACAGTAAGTAAAAAAGGGGATTGCAGCAGGGGGCTTGCAGTTCAAGCAAGGTTTCCAATGTCTTTTTGTCTTCACACCCCCCTCCCAGCTGTGGGCACTTCCAGAGAGAGTTGGAGTGGTCAGACCAGGGAAAACATTCCTACACTGCAGTGGAGATGGACTATAGTGCTCAACTCCTGCATTGTGGTACATCTGGGGTCTCCAAGGGTAGATTTGGATAAAACAGGACTTTTGGTTACATGTCAAACTTGAAGTTTGCAAGCGCCCGTTATCTCAAAGCAATGGGTCACTGATAAATAGAGGAGCTGGCTGATGGGAATCAGGAATAGCTCCTGAGCCTTCAAGCACTGGAGTCACCCAGGTGGACCTTGGGGTGCCCTCAGAGGTGCAGGTACCCCTTCACTTCCACATCTATGATGGTGCACATCTGGCAGGGGAAGCAATGAGAGGCCAGCCAAGCCTTTGCAAGAGCAAATACTAAAAGTGGGTGTCTGCAAAAATAAATTCGGGGAGGGACTTCTAATCTGGGCCTTTTCACCCCATGTAAGAAGCATGGCCTCACCTGCAGGTACACTGGTGTGACCACCAGGGTGGGGACTTACCTGCTGCCTGTGTCCCCTCCAGGAGAGTGCCAGCTGCTCTCCAGCTGTGACCCCGGGGATGACAGCGATGAGGAAGACAACATCCTTCGTGGAGCTGAAGCAGAGCGCTACAGCAGAGTAAGTGTTGGGTTCTGGAGGTCCCACTGCCTCACTTCGTGTCCCTGGCCTGCTTTGGGAGGTGGTGGTCGTGGCCTTCTGTGCCACTTTCAAAACTGGACCTTTCTCTCTGTTTTTCTTCTCTGAGATAAGCTCCTCTCCCAGTTTGTGTAAAAATAACCACATCAGTAACATCATAAATACTTGGGCTCTGGAAGAAAGACCCACTCCTAACATGACGGATGTCACCAATTAATATAAAACTCCCAGCTCCTACCTGTATAATAATGAGAACCCACCTGTCTTAGTTTTTTTTAACTGATGGCTTCCCAAATATTTAGAGAGAACTGCCTGCAGCATCCTTTCTCTGAGGATGGGGAGATGCTTCAGGACTCAAAAGCATCACCTCAATCCATGAGCTGCAACCTGGCTCAGCTTTCCCATGGTGCCTATATAAACCAGGAGAGAGGTTCTCACTCTCTGCTTAGGGCAGCAGTCCTGAGCCAGGGGCTGTGGAAATCAGGAAACCACTTTTCCCTGCCTTTAGCACCAGCACACTCTGTACCTGGCTCCCTTCAAGCAGGACAGCATCAGGCCCAAATTCTTCTCTGCACAAAGCAGAGCAAACTCAGGCAAACTAAGGAAAGATCCTCCCTCCCCCTTTCCTCAAGGTCAGCTGTGTCTTACACTGGATTTTCCTTTCTTGCACTTTCTATGCTAAAGATGTGCAAGACAAAGCGGCTGCTGTCTGTGCATCCCTTTGATTTCGAACTGGACTCGGATTACTCTGCTCAGTCTCGCCGCCAGTCTATGCAGCTCTCTCCGGCAGCCAGCAGCCCAGATGCTTTCCAGGTACTGGGAGACTCCCAGGGGGGTTCCTTTCCTTTCTTCCTCCTTCTCCTTGCTACCACTGCTCCTTCAGCCTCAGAACCTCCTTCAGCTGGTGTTGGCAGGCAATGGTGCCAATCCCTGTTCCCCATCTATCTCTTCTTCCAATCGAAGTCCTTTGCCTCAGGCCAAGTCAGGAGCAGGACACCTGATTGGAGCGAGGATGAGTGGTAAGATGAGACAGCAAGAGGTCCTCTGGCCGTGTCCCTGCAGATTTCCTTGCTCTCTGCAGACAATCGTTTTCTTGTGTTGTCCCAAGGCTATGGGACACACCCTGGTTTCCAGCAAGTTCGGTGCTCAAGGGATTAAATGAAATCAGGTTCTTCTCCCGTGTTCCCATCCAGTTTGTGGCTGGCTTTGCCATGTGGCCAGCAGCTCCATGGGGCACAACCTTTGTGAGGTTGAGATGAATCCCACAAGAGCCCGTGTGAGTGAGGGCCAGTCAGAGGGAGGAACATAAGGAGGATAAAAACTGCAGGAATGCTGGTTACTTCTAAATAGGAGACTAGATGTGCCTTAGTATCCAGAAGTGGCCAGGAGCAAGATTCAGATCCAGACAGTGCAGTGAGCCATGCCCTGTGATCCCACCAAGGGCCAGGGGTCGACCAACCCCGCCTTCCAGCTCTGGGGAGGAACACAGATGGGGTGACCCTGGGTGTGGCAAAAGGTTTTCCAGCCTGGGAGGCTTCAGGTCAAGCTTTTTGGGTCGCTCTCATTTGCCTTTCCTGGTGAAAATGCACTTTTAAAACATTGAACAGCTCCTTCTTTTTAATAATGCTCTGATTAAGGTCTATTCTTGGGTAGAAATAGGATGTGCCGAGGTCTGTAACGACAGATTAAAAAAATAAAGCTGCACAATTCTGCAGAAAATTATTAGAATTTGGGGGAAATAATTAGATCCCCTTTTTTTTCCCTTTCTTTTTTCCCTCTTTTTGCAGCAGAATTCAGTGTGAGAGCTGGCCTCTGTCAAGACCATCCAAATTGTATTTACTGATTGCAGATCATTTAAGGTGGTGGTTGTTTGAATAAGTAGAAGGGGAGGTGTTTTAGAAGATCAGAGGGTTTTGCAGCCAGGCTGAGGGAACTCTGTGGTTGTAAAAATTACCAGTGCCCCCTGGCAGTGATGGGAAGTATTGCTCGGGGTTCAGCAGCCAGGCAAAGCCTTTAAATGGGATTATTAGGAATTTCTATATTTTATATAAATATAGTTGGCATTCTAAAAGGTCAATCCATGCATATATTGAAGAATAAAGAGAGATCTTACTGAAGGTCGGGAGAGACAAGGAGTCGCAGAATCATGGAACAGTTTGGATTGGAGGGACAGTAAAGATCATCTCATTCCAACTCCCTGCCATGAGCAGGGACACCTTCCACTATTCCAGGTTGCTCCAAGCCCCACCCAACGTGGCCTTGGACACTTCCAGGGATGGGGCAGCCGCAGCTCCACATCGTTCTTACTTTGGGGGCTCCTGAGCTGGAGGCAGCACTGCAGGTGGGGTCACACAAGGGGAATCTCCATGGGCAGCTGCTCAGCAGCATCCTCAACTCTCAGTCGTTCCCAGATTTCCCCAACTCAGCTGAAGATGGCTCCCAGGAGTCCAGGATCACGGATGCAGACCTGGTGTTCCACCATGTCCTGCAGGAGCCAGGGGTGAGCGCTCCGGAGCAGCACTTCAGCACAGAGGTTTGGCTCACTGTCAATGCACGGAGAAGGAGCCTGGAAAGAAACCCAAAGCCTGGTAGGTGTCTCAGTCCAGGTTCCTCTTGTATCCTCTTGGGACAAGTGGCTGCAAGCATTGCACCAAAGGGAAAACATCTTTGGGTATTTTTCTGAACAGCCTCAAAGCCACTAAGAGGCTTGAGGGGCAACACAATTTATCCATCTGCTAAAGTGATTTTTCTTATGAAAGAGTCTGCTGATGTTATTTAGTTGGGCTGATCTCATTCCCAACAAAGCCAAAGGGGTTCTTCCTAAGGTGTCCATCCTTTTCATGCCTACTGGTGATTTCCAGGGTAGAAACTAGATACAATCAAATGGACACTGCTAGAAACAATGGGATGTGTTTCCTGCTGCAGGCAGCTGAGTTCAACTCCTTAGTGAAAGATGTTGTGGCTGCAGAAAGCTTTGAGTTTTTGGGGGACTTGGACTAGAACTGGAGTGTTTTAAGTGGCGTCTTGTAGCTGGGCAGGGTGCATGGGTAGGCTAAATGACCCATGGTTTTGTGAGTCTGTAAATACCCTCTAAGAGGCAGAATTTGCCTTTTACAACCTCTGTTTTCCCTGCAGTGATGGCAGAGCCAGGAGGGTTGGATACTGGCTTGTGCATATGCAAATGTAGAATATGTTCTTCTGTGTCTCCAGTGGCCTGGCTGTATTTCCAGGACATTTGGGAATGCTGGGTAGACCTTTACATGGCTGTTTAAATTCCCACTCCAAGTCCTGCTGGAGCAACACAGCAGCAAGGTCCCCTGGCATGTTAATTCCATTTTCTCTCGTTGTTTTTGTCTCATTTGAAACTCTCCTTTACACAGGAGATTTTTCCACTCTTTTTAAACGTTCCATCCTAGGCTGGTACCTCTCTAGCCTGAGCCTAAACATCTTCCAGCACCTGGGCAGTGCACAAAGGGCAGCATCCAAACCTGGGCTCCCACAAAACTGGGAAGGCAGTAGTGGGTTTTGGTGAGGGGCCTGGCTGTTCAGGGCACGAGAGCAAGGATGGTGCTCCTTGTGCCCTGTGTGGGCTTGGTGCTGTGTGGGCACAGCGTGTGGAGCTGCAGCCTGGTCCCTGTAGCCGTCCTTGAACTTGGTGTGGCTTGCAGAAGCACCTCCTGCCAAAGGGAAAGACGTCTGATCTGGGGAAATGCCTCATTATTTGCTAGTCTTAAGGACGGGGCCGATGGCCAGGAAGGAACTCAAGGGTGTGAATGCTTTGTACCTTTCTCTCTCCAAAGGCACGCCCTGGAATGAGCCGCCCCGGGCGCGGTACTCGGCAGATATGGACACCTCCGATGAGGACCTGAAGGGAGCCCAGTTCCCTGCCTACCCAGCCCAGCACGTGAAACGCCGGAACAGAGCCTCCTCCCAGGAGAACATCAGCCACTCCTCAAACCAGGTATCAAACAGCCTCTGGGGACACCAAGCCCGTGGCCAAGTCCCCCTCATTGCCTCTGAGGTGCAGGGTGGTTCAGAGGAGAAGAGAAGCAGCACTGCCCGACTGGGGTGCACTTTTCCAGTCACAGCAAAAAGAAAATCAGGCATTGGCTGGTGCTTCCCTCTGCCCCTGCTGCCATCACAATAACAAACCTGCTTTAATTGCCACTCATTTTCCAGCTTGTCCTTATTAATCTGAGTTACTTGTGGGTTCTTGTGTCTCCAAAAAGGCTTTCTTTAATTGAATGTGCCACTGCTTAATAATCAGGTGGAGGTTTGGAGACAGACACTTAATAAGCACCAAGATCCTTCTCTTCCTTTGCAGTGTGTTCCTGCCTCAGTAGACTGGGTCAGGATGACCTGTCACATACCTCTCCTGAGTGATGGTAATGGAGGGAACAGCCTAAAAAAAGGTGTCAATCAGGGTCTAAGCTTGTGTTTTAATTGCCAAGCAAGGACCTGCTGTTCCTAGTGCTGCCTTTGCCAGTGGTGGGTGGTGGAGATGGTAAAGCTGATCTGGTTCCTCAGATCTCTTGAGCAGCAAAATGCAGGGTGGTGTTTGGCTACAGATACAGGGGCAGAATCAGCTGCCAGTCTCACAGCTGGTAATTTTGCATGTCCTGGACCCCTCTTTGGGTAATCAGTGTGAGATCTGTGACCACAACCATCCCTAAGCACCACACTTCACGTGCCTGGGTAGGGAAAGCTTCTCTCTGCCATTTACATCTGTGGGCCCATGTTTTAATTAGTAAATGCCATTCCTTCTTCAGCCAGCAGTAAATGGGAGAACCCTGGACTGGGTGTCCTTAATGAGGCCACGCTAGGTTAGGCATGAAATGTGCACCATGCTTTGCAGTGGGGAAATGGGCCCCAATTCCTACCAACGCCTCCCATGACTTCCTCCAGGAGCTGGGCAAGCTCCCACGTCAGGCTGTGGTTTGCTCCCTCACACCTGTAGGAAGGCTGGTGTGGAGCCTTGTCACCCTAATGGTTACGAGGCATCTTCCCACTCCCACTTTACCCCCATTTGCTCTTATGGCAGCGTTGCTCATTAGTTTAAATAGCTCCCCATCCTCCCTGCCCTTTGTGCTGCTGATGTGTTTACAGCCAGCAACCATCCTCCCACCCAGGCTGCTCCTCACCCAGGGGTGCAGAATCATGTTTGTTAACCCTATATTGAATCCCATAGCCCAGCTTCGCCTGCAGTGTTGTCCTGGCAGACACCTCGTTGGCATCTGAAGGTTTCAGGAGGTGGAGAACTCAGCTCTTTGACCACACAGATGAAAACTCTCTTCCCCTAAAACTACCTTAGGGGCAAGTCTGTCAAAATGTGGTGATGTCAAAACCACTTTTGCTCTAGCTCTGGAGAGGATACAATGTTCAGTCCCAAACACAAGAAGATAAGTTTCTCCAGTTACAAAAGCAGGGGCTGTTTCCGAGTCCTGTGACTCCAGGAGCTGAAGGTTCTAGAACAGAACTCAAAAAAAAAAAAAAAAAATCTATTAAAAAAAGCACTTAAACCTGATGGGACACAAAAAGAAGCTCTGAATTGGTACCTGTGCAGGTCTTTGTCTTTAGATTTTTAGAAGCCAGGTAGGAACAGGACCAAGCCACAAGGAATAGCTCCAATTTACCAAGTTTCTCCCCAGAAGCCGTCCTGCTGTACCTCAAGAGAGATCAGTGGTTCTGGATTCCCAAAGCTTTGATGCTGTCTGGCTCCTCTTCTTTACATAAAGCTTCTGGTAGAGGCTTGCATAGAGTAACAGCAGCAAGGGTAGTTTCCCCTACCTGATGTTACGGGCTGTGCTTTTAAGTTTATTCCCCATAAACGTTTTAATGCAGAGCACGGTTTGCCAGCCTTTGTCACACTGAGAGAGGTGCAGGGTGATCCAGTCCCTGATGGGGATGTGCCCTAATGGGGTGCCCACCCCGCATTAAAGCCAGTCTTGATGGGGGGAAGGAGAATGAAGCTCTTCAGCTGCTATCCCGGTAGATATCCATCAATATCAACAGCAGCCTGTGCTTTAGGCTCTGATCTCTCCCAGCCTTTTCCTTATGGAGATAGGGCAGTGGTGACTCCTGGTTTGTCACCATCTCTGAGGCTGATGGGCCATCAGAGGCTTCTTATTGTCTCTGGGAGCATTCAAGACCCAGGCCTTAAACAGGACTGAAAAACCACTTAGCAATGGACTGAAGTGCTTCCTACCGGAGGGTTTGATGCTGCTTGGAGATGCTTTCAGTTCAGGGCGGTAGTGACAGCTCTGCTCTCCATAGTGCCAGGTTTTTATATTCATTTTCCCTTAAGCAGATGCAATCATCCATAGCTGTTGTGAGGGTCTAATTAATCAAACGCTAGCTAGCACAAAAACTAAGTGAGAGGATGGAAATGTTATCAAAACAAAGCCCACCCCTCACATCTCTTTGTTACCACCTTTGCTTACTGCTTTTGCTGCTTGTTCCCCTTTGAATGGGCAGCAGCCACTCAGAGCAGCAGTGATGCACTGGTAGTGTCATAAAACGGGCAATATTTCTCATCATTTGTGTTTTATTTGTTTGGATCAAAGGAGAGAGACTTTTTTTTTCCAAAGAAAGAAAAACTTCAATTTCTAAAGGGAAAAAAAAAAGCTTCCTTCAATGCTTTCAGTGACCATAGATCATAGAGATGTTTTGGTTTAAATGGATCTGAAAAATATCTCCTTCCACCCCCCTGCCATGGGCAGGGACACCTTCCATTTTCCCAGGTTGCTCCAAGCCCTGTCCAGCCTGGCCTTGGACACTTCCAGGGATGGGGCAGCCACAGCTTCTCTGGACAGCCTGTGCCAGGGCCTCCCCACCCTCACAGGGAAGAATTTCTTCCTAGTGTTTAATCCAAATCCACCCTCACCACAAAGGTTTGTCTTGGTTCTTGAGCACAGAAAGTAATTTCTCTTTGACTTTCAGGATTTTGTCTGTCTTTAATTTCTCTGCCCTTCTCTCCATGCCCCATTTTTAGTCAGAAGAATGAGGGAGAAGAGAGGGGCAAGCATCTGGGTAAATCAGTGCACAGAGAAGTCAGAAAATTTCAAAGTGGTGGGGAAAACTTTCAGGTTTGGTTTTGCTACTTGGGTTTTTCATGGGAAATTCTTGCCCTCTTCCCTCTTCCTTTCCACCACTGTGTTGGCAGGAGTGTGATGGGGTGGTTACAGCCTGAAAAGCACATTAGTAGGAAGTGAAAATGGATGTTGACTCGAATGTGGGGCAGCAGGGGAATGATGGTGAGATGGGCAGCTTTACTACAGGCTGGTGCTTTTATTGGTGATGGGGTTTTACACTCACTGCATCAAAGCTCCAGATGCTCTGGCGGGAATTGTCACGTGCTGGGGGTTCGGTGTTGCTTGGAATTTTCCAGATTTGAGGTTGCTCTGCACCTCCTGGAGCTTACTGACATTTTAAAGACATTACTTAAAAGATATTATTTTTTAGCATCTTTTAACTCTGCCCACAGGGGCAGTGTCCTGCTGCTTGCTTTCCTCTGCTGGTTGCACTGTTTCCTCACTGTCCTGGCAGTGGTGGCTGGTCTGTTCTCTACTCCTTTTCCCTCTCTCCCTTTCTCTCTCTCTCCCCTTTCCTGTAGATCCATGAGCTCAACACTCGCATGTCTGCAATCGAACGCATGCTGAACCGCTTGGAGGAAAAAATCCTGACGCGCTCTGACGAGGTAACCGGGCAGGAATCCTGCAGGGATGGAGCATGGGCTGTGCTGGCCCCTTCCCCTGGCCACTGGAGAGGCTTCTCTGAAGCAGCCAGCATTGCAGGGATAGGCAAAACTATAGAAATGTTTAGGCTGGAAGAGGTCACTGAGTCCAGCCATTCACCTGCCAAATCCATCACTAAACCCTGTCCCTAAGTGCCACAAGGACTTGGGCTGTTTGAGTTTACTCCTCTGTTTTGGCCTTGCAGGCTGTTCTCCAGTTCCAGGTGATGGAGCACCTTAGAAAACACTGCATGGCAGGACAGAAACAGCAACAAATTTAACCCATTTAGACCCTGTGCAAACCAGTGCCTTCCTTGCCCCTTCTGCCTAAGGAAAATTGGGTTTCAGGCTGATACTTCATGAAGTGCTAATTTCAGAAGTTTTGTTAGGTGGTGTCTGTATCTGCAGAGCTGTGACAGCTCGTTTGAAATCATGGGACACTCAATTAGTAGCTGTGAGGAAGGGAACTGGTTATTGTGACTGTGAGATCTGAGTCAACGAGCATTTCTGTATCTCTTCTGAGCTCCCCTCATTTTGCCATGCCACCAAACTTGGAAGAAAACAGCTAAATTAGGTTAGAGCTGAGCATCAGTGTAGAATCTGTGAATACTTAGACCGCTTAACATTGATTTTTGGGTTTTTAATTTTAGACTATGCACTCTTTTCCTGCATGTGAACCCATCACCTCTCTGGCAGCTGGTGGCTCAGTAGAATGGACAGTGATAATTTCAGGGAAGGCCCCCAGGCACAGATGAAACAATGCAATTTCTCCTCTTTTTTCTAAAATTCACAGTGGGGGACGGCCATATTCGTAATCATTCAGTGTTTCCATCAGTAATCCTGACCAAGGGAGTAAGAGGTGTGCATAGTGTCAGGTTCCCACACTTTATTCCCATATCCAGGGCAAATCAGAGCACAGGCAGTGGGTCTAAACAGCTGTGGGACAGGTTGAGGTTAACTATGAAACAAAGCTTTCCAGCAGAAAGGATAGCAGAGCCCTGGGATAGGTTGTCTGGGAAAAAGATTGCCTGCTGCAGATGCTGCTATTGGAAGCTGTTAAAAACAGCTCAGACAAAACCCCACCAGGTATGACGCAGGTAATTGTATTCCCACCTTAATGCAAGGGTCAGCGAGTTCAGGAACTTCTGGAGATCTCTTCCAGCGCCTGGGAATTTAATAGGATTCTTCCCCAGCTGCCATGAATTGCACCTAACAAAGGGGGTGGGTGGCAATGTGCCATCTATCCTACAGGGAAATTTGCTGTGTGGTTTCTCATCGCAAATGAGATTACCCAGAGGTTCCAAAAGTTACCTCAGGGAGTGGCAATTCCCATGGCTGCTTCCCTCTCCCTGGTGGACCTTGTCTCTGGGTCGCTGTGATCTCTGCCCTCAGAGCCACCAGCCACGCTGTGGTTCCTAAGGAAAATGTGGTGATTTTTGGCCCCCAAATCCCTCATGCACACCTTTTCAAGGATGGGGGAAAGGCAACTTTCCACAGGGAAAACTAACCAAGTTCTGTGCATGGGGAAAATGGGAATGGAAGTTCCTTAGGTCAAGGGTCTGTGTTCCTCAGTGAGGAGCTGGAGTGCAGCTCCCTGGGCTCTGCTGTTCCCTGGGGTGGTTTGGCTGCTGGGGCTCAAAGTCCCCTTTGCAAAGGGGTCACACTCCTCGAGCTCCTCTGCTTGGTGAGTGTGTCCGGACCCGGGCATGTCCTGTTGTCCAGCACAGGAGGCTCTCACATCACTCCCTTCTTCTGCTCCTTCAGTCTCCGGCCCCAGAGTCCCACACTGATCCCGATGCTGAGGAGGAGGAGTTGAAGAGGAAGCTGGAGGAGTTAGCCAGCAACATCAGCGATAAAGAAGTCTCTTCTGACGAGGAGGAGCGTGAAGAAAAGAAGAGAGCAAAGAAACCAGAGATGAGTTCCTCCAGTGATGACATGGCCAGAGACGTTCGAAAGGTAATCTGTGTCCTACCAGCCACACCATTCCAGGCTGCACCCATGATTCCTTCTGCTCTCAGTGGTTTATGATTTTACACCATGAAAATGTGACTCTTCTTCTGTCCCACACCTCCAGCTGGATGCCTCCCAGGGCTGTGTCTGCTTTAACAATGTCAAGGGATAGGGAAGTCCCAGGGTGTTAGATCAGGACCTTTCTCCTTGTAGGCTCTCCCAAATCTTACCCAGGAGTCAAAAGTAAAGCCTCTTAGAGTTCTTGCAGGCTGTCACGGAGAGGTGCACAACCTCCACATCTACTTGTCTTGTTGTCCCAGGATCTGGAAGTCACTATGGAGAAGAGTCCTGGGGTGGGAGAAGAGTTCAGTGATGATTTAGTGCCAGCAGCATTTGTCAGGCACCTGCTACAGTCTGAAATGTCTTTTCCACAGCTGTTAGTGCTCCTGATTCCCTAAATCCCTGATCCCACTCCCACTCTGCTGGATCAGCATCTCCTGCACTTCCAGCACTGTGTTGGCTCCTGTCCCTACTCAGTGGCGGGTGACCCATGGGGACAGGGATCAGGGGGAGGAGGACAGATCACAGCACCTCTGCAGTGTGTCTCCAGTTGTGCAGCACCTTCAAGGTGATCCATTAGCACAAAGGGAGAGGTCAGCATTCCCTGCTGGGTCTCTGATGGCTGGTTTGTCCATCCCCTCCCTCCTGCCTTGGCTGTGGAAGGGGGATGTGTGCCATTGCTCCGACACATCCACGGCTGGCAAGGGAAGGAAGCAGGCACCACGCTGCCCCTCTCCTCTCCTGCAAAGCTCCATTCATCCAAGGTTCTGGTGACTTTCATGGTGCCACGAGGTCTCCCTTTAATCTTTAATGTTCATTTGTTCCTCAGCCTCCCAATACAAAACCTGGTGGGTTTGGGTACTGTTTGCTGTGCTCTCACTGCCACTGGATCAGCAGTATATCCTTACCCACAGCATCCTTTACTGCCTCCTTTTTCCTGAAAGCTGCTTTCAGTTGACTCCTGCAGCCAGACTTAACAACTTCTCGTGGATTAAACAATCTGCATCATCTTAATAACCATTTCTAATTAAGTCCAGATAAGTGGCAACTCACTGAGCCAAGGTGACTTAATTCCTGTGTGAGCTGCTGATCTGCAGCAGACAGAGGCTCAAACCCTGAACAGGTTCGTGTGGTATCAGTGTAAGATTCTTGTTTCTTATGAAATGAAGCCTCGATCCTCCAGATTTGCTACTTTCTTTGCCCCCAAACCCAGCTATGAAGCAGGGAGGAGTATTGAGTTAGAAATGCCTGCAGTAGCTGGACCAGCCTTGGTTAAAGGCTGTCAGCGTGGATGATGTTTAACACCAACTTTCCTTATACTTACAACAGATCCAGGTTTGGATTTTGTGTGATTCTGAGGGATTTTTAATATGAGGCTCCTCCAGTCAGGAAGAAATCTTCCTATTTGGGGAGCACTGTGATGGAAGCACACGATCCTAATGGAAAATGTGAGAAAACTGCTGTACCATGAAGGCACCATAAAATGATAAAAATATCATCTGGATTGAGTTAGCTGGTTCTCTGCAGGACAGCTTGCCTGGAAATACATGCAGTTGTAAACACAAGCAGAACATATGTCACCCCCACCTCCTTGGTTTCTAGGGAATTATCAGCTGGGAGAGAGATGATGAGTTTCTTCAGCCCATTTTTACATGTGTTTAGCACCTCATCAAGCCAAGGGTAGCACTTAGGGGCGTTATTGCCAGTCAGTTCTCCTTGGGGTGGGGAGAGAGGACATTAGCCCCAAGTTCTGGCAGTGTGGCAATACAATCATTTTATGGGGTCTGGTTGTTTTTATTCTTTTGCCACAAACTCGAGGAGTTGTTTGCATCTCTGCTCAGGCCCGCTGAGGTGTGAAGCAATATGCTGCAATTAGATTTTAACTGCTGAGTAACCGAGTGGCCCTCAGGTGGCCAGGTGCTTCCAGTGAGTGAAGCATCCCCCCATAACCTCTTTTCCGGGCCTTTTGAGATGACTTCTTTTGTCACAGCCATCCCGCAGAAAGCATGGGCTGAGATCAAAGCTCTGCCGTAGCCGCGCATCCTCTGGTGGAGAGCCCTCCAGGAGCAGCGTAAGCCTGTTAATTACCACTCCTCCCTCTTTCCACAGCTCCTGGAGGTCTGGTGTCCCTCTCACCCCTGGCTTGTGTTGCTTTATACACCACATTAAAATAACATCCATATTTTTTCCCCCCTCCCTCCTTCCCTCCCTCCCTCCGCTTTGGCTCTCGCAGAGGCAGTCGGCTCAGGCTTTGAGTGAGATCACGGCCAAAGTGCTGAGAGCCATAAACGCCACGGAGGAAGCGGTGTGGGAGTCGTTGCATGGAGAGAGCCAGGCCTGTACCCTCCCTGCGGGGCAGCTTCCAGGCCTGGCAGATGGGAAAGAGGTGGCCGAAGCCTACCGGGAGCTTGAGGAAAATGTAAGGCTCCCCAGAGCTTCTGGGCAGCAGGGGGGGTGGGAACACAAAGGAATCCTCCCCAAAATATCTTGTTAATGGGTAGGTCAGCACTGAAAGGATGGTCAGCAGAGGGATTAAAGAGTCTGGTCTTAGAGGATGGTACAACAGCAAAAGCAGATGCTCGGTCTTGTGGTTTCCCTTTCCTTGGTTCCTGCTTACCCTAGGTGATGAGCGTGGTCTCCACCCTGCTGTAGCATCACTTTGCCGGACTTGAGCAGTCCCTGCTCCAGCAAAACTTGTGTCCCACTTCCTTCAGTTCCTCCCCAGCACTGTGTTTCATCAAGGGCTTTGCAAACATGACCCACCTCTTCACTAAGGCTGCTTGTGCCTGGGGCTGATGGGCTCGTGCAGGTGACAAGTTCATAACGCCCTGCAAGGTTTGTGTGACCCTGGAGCACTGACGACTTTTTAAAGCACTATAAACCCAGAGGAACTGATTCCCTGTGGAAATGGATTGCATCCACAGGGCCCTGGACCAAGCTCCAAAGAAACAGTTCAAGGAAGAGCTGCATCTCCATCTGGGTGGTCGGGTTTTGCTGTAGGAAACGTCCTGCAATGGGGAGCAGGGTTTTTTTCTGTGGCTCATCTCTCACTGGGGAAAGCTTATAAATAAAAGCAGGGAGCTGCAACACCTGGATGCTTTCTGGCCAAATACAGCATCCCCGGGGAAGAGGGTTGGATGCATGAAGGTTTTGGGGTTCCCCCTCTCCCAGGAGAGGTGAAAGGGCTGGGAAGGATGTGCGCTTTGGGCTTAGTGCTGCAGCTGCCGCTGTCAGCTCGGGACAGGGGTGGGTAGATAATGGCCCTGGGAGATGTGTGTCATCCTGCCATTCCCTCGGGGATCCTGGCTGAGTCACAGCAGGCTGGCCACTATGTTCTCCTCTCCAAGGCATGCCACCCACCTTGGAGGGCACTGGGAGAGTCTGATGGGCCAACAACAAATCCCTGTGACTCACAGGTTGGGTGGTGCATGGCCTTAGGATTTGCACGGGGATGGGTGGGACCTCTGGGAGCGTGGTGCTGGGATTTGGGTGGATGAACTGTAGATCAGTGCACGGAGAGGGCTCCTGCCAGGCAGTTTTGCACAATGCCCAGCCCAGGGAAAGCTGAGAGGGCTGAAGGAGCAGCAATTGCAGTAGCAGTACTGAGATTTTGGGACCGGTCAGCAGAACAGTGGCCACATCTGAACGTCTGATGTGATTGCATACTGATGTGTTAATGTCTCCCAAACTGCAGTGCTTGGACCTGTGTCCTTGCAGTAACCCGGGAGGAGACAATTGGCAGTAAAAGCAGAGTTTTCTTTGGGATAGATCCTTTTACCCTTCTCCAGGCAGCAAAGGGAGGGCGGTGCAGGCTGACCCTGCTCCCAGCACCACAGACACCCTTAAAACAGATTGAGCAGATTTGGAAAGTCAGTTTGTCTCCTTCCCAGCTCTGCCCTCACAGGACACAGCAGTGTGAGCTGGTTTGCAGGTACCTCTCTCCCTCTGAGCACACGGCACCAAGACTCTGCTGCTTCTCGAGCAGGTTACTGAGTTTTGGTCCTTCCTGTGTTCCCACTGAGCCTCTTACCACTTCACACTGTTGGTAATTGCTCTCAAAAAGGCCAGGGAAGGGACAAAATGAGATGAAAAGCCATGTCACAGCTGACTGGTACTGTCTGTACTGCAAGGCAAGAGGGCAGTCAAAAAAGAGTGGCAGGAGCTGCTGCATCTGGGGCTGCAGTCACACCAGGAGAGGAGAACTCCAGGAAGGTTAATTCTTCAATGTGGTTTTTCCTTTTGCTGTATTTCAGGTGTACCTGACTGCTGGAAAGACCTACCAGCTTGAGAAGACCCTGAAGGAGCTTGAGGAAGGGGCTCAGCACAGCGGCACTACAGACTCGGAGCTGTCGGAGCTGGAGGACAAAGTGGCCTCAGCGGCTGCTCAGGTGCAGCAGGCAGAGAGCGAGGTGAGGCCCTGGCTCTGAGAGATGCTTTGCCCAGCCAGTGATGGCAAACAAAGCCACTGATAGACCCTCCAACCACCATCTGTGTGTCTTTTCTCCTCCTTCTAAAGATATCGGATATTGAATCCCGAATTGCAGCTCTGTCTGCTGCAGGGCTGACAGTGAAGTCTGTGGAAAAGGCAAAGAGGAAATCGAGTGTGCAGGTGAGCACAGAGGGTGGTGGCTGTGAGGTCCCAGCTCCAAGATGTACGTGCTGCCCTGGGCTGTTGCTGCTGCCCCTGGGTGCTGGGAAGGGCTGCCTGGCTTGCTGAGCCATTCCCAGCTCTCCCCATGCTGCCTGGTGCTCTGCTATGGCAGACCAATGTCTGCTTCCTTCTGCGCCCCCAGAGACACCTCTGCCTTCCTCTGTCCACAGGCTGCCTGTCTCCATTCTCCTGGTCCTGCCAGCAGCAGTCCTGGGGAGTCTGTGGATGACATTAAAGTGAGTGTGTGTTTAATCACAGGCTGTGCACACAGCACAGCGCCAAGCCTGGAGACAACCGCGGTCTCCACGGGGCTGCCTTCAAAGCAGTGGCCTCAGTGGGGACCTCTGCCCTCCTGTCCCTTCCCCACAGCAGGCTGCTCCCCTTCTCTTGCAGGCAATGCCCGGACTGCAGAGGTTCAGGAGGAAGTTCAACAGTCCCCTGGAAATCACCAGTAAGGACCACAGCCCTGCCTGTGGGAGATGGGGACCTGTGCGTGGCTGGGCTGGGCTTTGGGGGATGCTGATCCTCTCTCTCTCTCTCTCTCTGCATCCAGCTGTGGATTCCCTGTGCTTACGGCCTGCTGGTAGGACAGCCACAGGGAAACCTGTGGTGGATAACTGGGAAAGGAGGCAGCAACTGGCAGGACTGGGGACAGTGATGGGAGAGCAGAGATCAGGCCGAGGTGGCTCAGTCCTCCAAGAACCAGGGCTTCTCTGCAGCCACCCCAGAGCCCAGGGAGACACACCTGCATTCCTTTGTCTGTGGCATCCCTTGGGCTGTTAGGTCTCAAAGCCTCACCTAAGCCCATCCTCTCTCCTGACAGCAATTTCTCCCTTGCTTGGCCATCTTGGGGAAGGTATCCTTCCCTGGTTGACATGCCCCACCCCTGGAAGCGTTCCAGGTTGGATGGGGCTTGGAGCAACTTGGGATAGTGGAAGGTGTCCCTGCCCATGGCAGGCATGTGGAACAAGAGGGGATTTCAAATTCCTTTTGACCCAAACCACTCCATGACTCTATCAATCTCAACCCTGCTGCCCACCTGACTCAGCCACTGGTCTCTGCTGGGGAGCAAGAAGCCCTCCAGGGCCCAGCTATGGACAAACAGCAGCTTGGGAAAGCTTCAAAGCACCTGGTGACTTGAAACTTGGCACAGCAGTTCATGTGGCAGGGGGACAATCACTGGAAATGTTTCATCCTGACCAATAGCAGCGAGACCCATTAGGAAATTACTTTTCTATTTCTCTCTTATCTCTCCTCACAAGCTTGAAGGCAGAAAGAGTGGCTCTCCTTCCAGATAATGGAAGAGGAAGGGGGGGAAGATCATTTAATGCAGAGGTAGAACGGCGTTTCCCCCATCACACAGACAATTAACAGTGCTGTTTCCCGGGCTGGGGCCGGTAGGTGGCAAGGTCCCTTGTCCTCACCCTGAGGAGGAGTCATCTGCTCTCCTTCTTGCGAAGGGCAGGCAGATAAAGGCAGCCCGTGGGACACGTCAGCCCTGCCAGGAGATAGAGGGATGTGCAGTGGGGACAGACGTCACCAGGCAAACCTAATCCCCTGTGCCGGGGCTGGGCCAGGGGGTGATTTGGTCTCCTGACTGCCTGCCTGGCAGGTCAGTGACTTGGAAAGTTGGGCCTGAAAAGGTGCAGCTGCTGGGAGCTGGTGGCAGAGGAGAGGAGATGGCTTAACAGGTCAAGAGAGTGTCGTAGGCTGGGGCAGTGAGAGCTTCTCCCAGACTGGGCTTTTTCTGTGCCACGGAGCTTTCCAGAGCAGAGGCCCTGGCAGTCGACTGCTGCCAGGCTGACCCAGCTCACGCAGTGCTCTGGAAACCTGAGCAGCAGCAGCAGCTCTTGTTTCCATGTTACCAAAGTGCTTCCCATCACCCTCCCAGAGAGGGGAGTGCCGGGGTGCATCCAAACCCACAGCCAGCAGGGGATTAGTAAATCCCAAGTGACTTGGTGGGTCTCTGAAACCTCTGGTGAGGTGGGTGAGGTGCTGCTGCCCATCTCTCTTCCCTCACTGCAGGCTTTGATGACTCCTTTGACCGCAACTCCGTGTACCGCGGCTCCCTGACGCAGAGGAACCCCAACGGGAAGAACAGGAGGGTGGAGCGGCTCTTTGCGGTACGGACCCAGCCCTGTGGCTTCCAGGGGGACCTGTCCCTTCCCATGCTCTCCCCAAGCTGGTGGAGCTCTCAGTGTTGGTCTCACCATGCTGTCTGGTGAGGGCAGGAATGCCTGGGCGTCACCCCCTGAGGTCTGGGATGTGACGAGCCCCAGAAAAGATGAACGTCTTTGAATTCCCGCTGCCTGCGTGGTCCGTGGGATGGGGCAGGGCCTCGCTCCCTGCAGTAGCAGCAGCAGCTAGAAGGGACAAGGAGCGTGCTGGGGTGGCTCAGGGTGGCACAGACACGGTGGTGGGCTGAGATTCCTCCTTCTTATGCCCTACAGAAGCCTGTGATGACCCACCTGTCCTGAGGAGAGGGGACCTTCCTGCTGCTGCATTTCAGTGAAGATACAAGACCTCAGCAAAGCAAAGCCTCTCACCGCCTTCCCTGCAGCACTTTCTCCTCCTTCTTCTGACCCTCTCTCTCCCTGAAACCCTGGACAGAAAGGAGGCCAGAGGCCGTGGGCAGGAGGCCTTGCTGGGAGTTGATGGAAAGAGGAGCAAAGCACTGGGGTGTAGACACGTGGCCAGGGGCTCTCATGGGACAATGCTGGAATGAGACCTTGGATTGGGGCAGTGCTTTGGTACTGGGTCAGCCTAGGGGCCCAGAGAGGTGCAGAGCAGGAGGGAGCTCCTTGGAGGGAGCTGGATGTCAGTGTGACACTGAGCACAGGGACCGGGCCAGGGACACAGCCCTCGCTTGGCAAACGCTGTCAGTGCCTGTCCCTGCTCTCTCCCAGGCTGCTGGTGAGCAGGGACAGGAGCTGACAGTGAGTGTGGAATGCCCTTGGGATACCCCAGGAAGAAGAGGGACCCAGGAATCCCAGTGCTGGCATTTGCATCCTGATGCTGCTCCCAGCTCCCTGCCATGTCCTTTGGAGCTTTGCTTTCCTTCCCTGAGCGGCAAAGCAGGATGAGAGCAGTGCTGGTTCCCTTCCAGTGAGCACTTGGTCTTTGCCCCAAGCCATGCAAACACCCACTGAGGCTTCTGCCATGTGCCTGAAGCAGCTGTGGCCATCTGGGGATGGGAGTGAGGCAAGGCTTGAGGGAAGCAGTGGCAAGAAAAGTGGGAGGAAAGGCTGGAGGGCTTGCTGGGGATTGGTTTGCTTTTCCAGCTCTTGAAGACATCTCTGCTCCATGTGAGGCTGTATCAGCAAGACACAGAACCCCAGCAAGCAGAGTGTAGGTGCTCTTCTGCTCCACAGAGGGGTCAGCCCCTGCCAAGGTGCACTTCGTGGATGAGCATGTCCCCTGTCCCTGGTGATGGCATTGTAGAGCCTCTTAGGCCCATCCCGTGCTTTGGAGGGGCTGTGATGACCCTCGGGGGCTGCAGCGGCCCTGGACCCCTGGCATCAGCCTCCCCCAGATCCCCCAAGATGTTTGTTTTCCCCCAACATTCAATTCTCCACATCCACTAAGCCCAGTGGATCAGTACTGGCCCCATATCTGTGACCAGAGCATCAGGATGGGAAGAGGATTGCTTTCTCTTGCAGGTCACTTTGGAAGAGGTTTTTTGCTCAGTCCCTGTCCTGTGTAGCCCCCACTTTCCTCCCTCCTTCCCTCCCTGCCCGGTGGGCGAAGTGGGGAGGATCACTCACAGCTGGAGCAGGGATGTCAGACCTGTGCTGACAGTTTTCCCTCCATGGCCACCCAGGCTGGATCATTTTAGGCAATTCCTGTGCATCTGGGTTAAAACCACTTTAATTACAAGCAGTAGGGTGAATTCTCATGCAAGCAGCACATTCGTTTGGCTTTGGTAGTAGTAGAGGCTGCTAACTGCCTAGGAATTAGTCCTGTGGTCATCCCAGAGAGTATTGTAAATCCATAGTCTGGGCTTCCCAGCTGGAAGCAAAACCAGTTTCTTAATTTAAAATTAAGTCCTTCTGGCCTGAAGCTCAAAAGGATAAGTGCAAACCTCTGCTGTTGCAGAAACTCTCCCGGACACTGTGGCTTCACTGGATCCAGCTAGTGGCTGTGCTGGGATGGCAGCTCCTTGGCTGGCAGAAGGGAGCTCCACCAGATCATCCGAGGGGTTTGCACTCACCCTTCTCAGGGTTCAGCCTTCACCCCAACCCCATCTCTTGCTTGTCTGGTTTCAGCCATGACTCAAAGTCCTTCCACACCTGCCCCTGTGAAGGGACCCTCACGGGGAACCTCAGCAGTGCAGACCAAGGTGTTGTTCAGTAGCCACCCACGTTGTTCTTTGCTGGTTTCCTGACCCATTTGCCTGTGTAGAGATTATAATAAATGTACACTAAATCATGCAATAAAGCCAATTTTGTGTCCAGAACCGCCCACCCCTTTCCCAGTGTCTGTTTCTCAGCACACTTGAGTGAAGGCTCCTTTCTCTTCCCATAGAATCCCAGAATGGTTTGGGTTGGAAAGGACCTTAAAGCCCATCTCCTCCCACTCCCTGCCATGGGCAGGGATGCCTTCCACTAGGCCAGGTTGTTCCAAGCCCCATCCAGCCTGGCCTTGGACACTCCCAGGGATCCAGGGGCAGCCACAGCCTGCCCACCCTCACAGAGAAGATTTCCTTCCCAATATCCCATCTAACCCTGCCCTCTGGCAATGGGAAGCCATTCCCCCTTGTCCTGTCACTCCAGGGCCTTGTTCAAAGTCCCTCTCCAGCTCTCCTGGAGGCCCTGCAGGCACTGGAAGGGGCTCTAAGGTGTCACCAGAGGTTTCTCTTCTCCAGGTGAACACCCCCAGCTTTCCCAGCCTGGCTCCAGAGCAGAGGGACTCCAGCCCTCAGAGCATCCTCATGGCCTCCTCTGGACTTGCTCCAGCAGCTCCATGTGCATCCATTTCTTTAACCAACCTGTGCACTTCTTGCTTTAAAACTGGCCAGGTGGAGCAGACAGGAGCTGAATCAGCAACACTGAAGCCAAATGGGGGCAGAAGGTGCAGATCAGGAGGGCCACATGACCGGTCAGATACTGGCCACAGAGCCACAGGTGTGAGGACTGTGGGTCAGTGGTGCCCAGTGGGAAAGCCGGGTGGGCAAAGGGGATGCACAGAGTGGTGCTATGGAGGGGCTGATCCTGAAATAAATGCACTGCTCCAGCTTGCATGGAAACCCTGAATCCGGTCTGGCAGCTGAAGCCACAAGAAACACAAGCCCACAGCATCAAGGCATTGCTTTGAATCTATATCAAATATTAGCAGCAACCCTGGGGTAGAGAGAGGCCTGCTGAGCCCGGGGTGGGGATTTCCACAGCTGAATCCCAAGGTGGGGCAGGTTCTCCTCTCTTCAGCCCTTTCCCTGTCTGTGGCAATCCCCCTGTGTCACATCCTGTTCCTGCCACCTCTCCCCAGCACTGGCTGTGCTCGGGCACTGGAGCTGGGCACTGCAGGAGATCGAGCTCTGCCCCAGAGCAAAGCCAGCCCCACATGGGGGTGGCAGACAGAGACCTTCCCCCTGCCCACACCCTATTAGTCACGGTGTCTTCACAAACCTGCCACCACAGAGGTGTCCCTGTTTTGGGATGTCTCTAGTCCCAGTTTTGTCTTTGTTTGGACATCACCTGACCCTCGTGCTGGAGTCCCAAACTGGCTCCTCCAGTGTCACATCCAGCAGAATAAACATCAGAAATCTTAAAAATCCATTTGAAATGGGAGGGGCGGACCGGGGGGTGGGGATTTGAAGCCCTCATGCCCGGACCACAGGCCTGCCAGCCCGTGTGCGCCAGCACCTTGCCTTCCTCTCATCTCTGAACGTTCTGCTTTCCCTAAAGCAGGTTTTGTTTTGTTTTGGTTTTTTTTTTTTGTTTTGTTTTGGTTTTTTTTTTGTGGGGATTGAAGGGAAAAGGGAGGTGGTACCAGTGTAAATCCTGCAGTGGAGTTGCACTGTCCTCTCCAGCGTTCGGGGCAGCAGCACACACCGACCCCGGCAGCGGGCGCCGGGTGGGTGACGGAGCAGAAAACTTCTCCTTGTCCGAAATAACCCTGCATCCAGGACAGGGATTAAAATATTCCCAAACTATCTCCCGCAGCCAGCGTAAGATAAAATGCTGGTCCCTTCTGAGTCATGAGAATCCCTGTGCTGATTTGATGAGAGGGGGCAGCGGGGAGGGGAGATGCCCCGGCTCGGTCCTCGCCGAGGCTCGCCTCTGACATCAGCACGAAACCGGCCATAAAAGCAGCGAGCGGAGGGGACTCCGGCTCAGACAGCCGCCACCTGGCTCAGCAGGACGGCAGCCGGGCACCTCTGCTCGCCTCGCCTCGGTAAGTGCAGCCCCGCCGCCGGGAGCGACGCTTTTCTCTCCCTCCCTCGCGTGATGCTCTTGTTGCTGGGTAACTCCCGAGCGCTGCTTTGCCTCCGTGTGTCCGTCCTCGCGTCTGTCCAGCCGGCTGGGGGGGTGCCAAAAGTTGGTGGCCACAGCAAACCTGAGCTCCCGGGAGCCCGGTCTGTCTCCTGCTCAGCATGTTGCAAACTTTTCCTTTGCAAAAGTCCCTGGAAATGGAGCACCCCCGCCGTGTCCTGCCTCGCCCAGCTCTCTCTCTTTGGTCCCTTGCCCCATTCCCTCGTTTCAGGAGGCTGCAAAAATCCAGCCCATCACTCAGCCCGCCCTGCACAGTCCTGCTCGCTTCACTACCTCAGTGCTGTGAAGTGTGGCACGGGGGGTTCCCAGGTTATCATTTCAGCAGCCGCATCCAGGGGTGGATTCCAAGGGTACAGAGGTGGTCATCATCCATCCATCCATCCATCCATCCATCCATCCATCCACCCATTCATCCATCCATCCAGCATCCAGCAGCAAAACCTATCTGCAGCTCTGCAACCTCTGCTTGGTGCAGCCAGCCCTGCATTTTGGTGATGGACCCCATTCCCGGGCTGTGGGGTACCACAGGTGTACTGGGGGTCCCAGAGAAGATCAGGCCTGACCTAAGGCACTAGGCTAGGATCAAAACTTATGTTAGTGAACACGAGGTCTGTGCAGCTCATGTTTGGAGGTGACATTTTCCCCAGAGGCATCAGTCCCGGGTTCTGACGCAGCTGTCCCCAAGCCCTTTGCTGCTGGCCCAGGGATGCTGTGGTGGGGACACACATTAACAGCCAAATCCCTTCTCTCCTGCAGCCACATCGGAGTCTGCAGCGGGGCTCAGGGGACTTCAGAGCGGCCAGAAAGTGCTGGGGATGAAGCTAGGGGTCACCTGCCTCCTGTGGCTGCTGCTCGTCTGCCTGACCCTGCCTGCCACCCACGGCCGGATTCTTGAGCGCTCCATGGAAATCAGGAGTAAGGAGAACATGAGTAAGGGACTCTCCCCAGCCAACCCCCTGCCTCCAGCCCCCTCTGCACCCCCAGACTCTGCATTTGGGGGGTGAGGAGGTGCTGCCGCTGTGCAGGAGCACAGGTCTGCTTTGAAACAGCCTTTGCAACAGCTTTGATCATCCTCATCCCCCTTCCCTGCTCCCCTGGTGTTCGCCACCCCCCCCACTCATGGGTGCAATGCCCCATCCCCTTCCGTATCCTCCAAGCCCCTGACGGATCCTCGGCTTTTCCCTCGCAGACCCGGACATCGACCCCTCGTGGTACACGGGCCGCGGGATCCGGCCGGTGGGGCGCTTTGGGAGGCGACAAGCCCTGGCCAGGGGCACCCACCCCGGCGGGGCCGGGCAGCAGCGAGGCTGCGCAGCCCCCCACCCGCACCCCCACCCGCCCCGGCAGGAGCTGAGCCCCTGAACTGGAGCTGACAATAAAAACCCTTCTCCTCTCACCCCTGTGTCCCAGCCTCTCTGTTCCAAAACGCGGCATGGGCAGGCGTGGGGGGTGTCACCCCCAAATTTGCATGGTCGCCATGGTTTTCTGCCTGCTCTGGCAGTGTGTGCAGCATGAAGCACTTCCCTCTCATGTTTATCCCCTCACACCCCAAAAAACACCCCAAAAATAAGCCCAGAGGACCCTTTTCCCAGGTCTATCCCCTGGGGTCCCACAGCGTGCCAGCTCCCAGGGGTGCCTCCAACACCTTCGTTTCCATGAGCTGGGGCCAGAAACAGCCGCCCCATTTCATGGAGCTGGGATCAGAAACTCTTGGGGAGCACATGATGCTCTATCCACCATGCTGCCATGCCCCAAAAACTCAGAGCTTACTGCCCTGCAGACAGGGTGAGTGGTGCTGCCTTTGGAGAGAGCACAGGTGGGATTTTCTCCTCTGCCATCCATGGTGAGTTCCCACAATGGACTCATTATGTGTAAAGGGGAGGCCCAGCAAGACACAGGGCACTGTGATGCCACATGTTGGCCTTGGCCCCATTCTGGCTCGGTGACTGCTCCCAAGGATGGGCTGTGACCCCTGTAATGGGGTGGATGGGGTGAGGAGAGCACTGGCTCTGGTCCCTGCCACCTCCAGGCTCCCTGTGGTTCCCGAGGTGGACATGCAGGACAGGGAAAAAACCCAACAAACCTCTAGGGCAATATTCTCTTTATTTGCAGCCTGGATGTAAAACCACCAGGATCTCTGCCTTGGGAAATCAAACCCTCCCTTCTCAGATGGAAAGGGAGAGGGAGGAGGTGACGGCTGGGGGTGGGGGGAATGTCACCAGTCAGGGTTGGTGGCAGTGTTACTGGCAGCTCGTGCTCTTCTCTGGAAACCGGGAGCTGGGGAGAAGAAACCCCTGTGCTTCATCTCCTGGCTGAAGATGGTGCTAAAGGGTTGAAGAGGCCCCATGCACCAGGATGGGCTCTGAACTGGCTTTGAGAGGGAGGGTGGTCAGGCTGAGCTGTCCCTGCAGTTCTGAGTCCTCCCGTGCTTTGTCACTGCCCCTCGTGGAGGCCGAGCCCAGCCCTGCTGAGTGTGGAGTGTCCCATCCTCAGCTCCGGCAGCACCTCGTCCTTGCCCCGCTCGCCCTCAGGTCGACGGTCGACCTGCCATGTGGGGATGGCTTGGATGCCTTCTCTTTTTCCCTCCTCAGGAGCTCTTGGACTAGGAGGAAACACAAGGCAAGTAAGGGCTCTTTTCTCCTGCCAGAGGCTGGGATGCACCCCGTGTCCCACCCCAGGGGACCATCCCACGGTTCCCAGAGCAGCTGAGCTGGGTACACCACTGTGCCTCGATTGGATAACAATGTAAAATAAAATCGTGGCTCTGGGAGAAGGCCTGAAAGCCATCTCTGACACTGGAATATCCTGGGATGGATCTGTCCATCCTTCTGCCTTAAGGGGTGGCGCAGGCTGGTGGTGCAGGCTGGACTGGCTGGGAGGAACATCTCAGTGACAAGTAGGAGCAATGAAGGGGGTGAGCTTTTCAGGGGCTTGGGACCGTGGTTCACCTGCCTCTGGTCTCACCCAGAGCCATCCCAAAACTCACCTACGCACATGAAGATATCATTCACTTGATGGTTGGATTTTGCAGATGTCTCCATGAACAGGAGGCCTTTTGTTCGTGCAAACTCTTCCCCCTCCTAAGTGGAGACAAGCAGAGTTATTCCCCTGCCCCCTCTGGGGCTGCTTGTTCCGTTTCATGGTGGCGTTTGATGGTGGCTCAGTAATTGTATGGGGACTTTGGAGGTGTCTGAAAACCTCTTAAACTCTTGGCTTTCCTTGGAAATTTTCCTTGGATGTATCCCAATGCTTTCTGTGAGGAGTGATGAGGGAACCCCAGGCACTCACCTCAGTGGTGACCTCTCGCTCAGCAGCAAGGTCTGTCTTGTTGCCCACCAAAGCAATCACAATTTCATCGGGAAGGAATTTCTTCTCCAGCTCCTCCAGCCACACCTTTGCTCTGCTGAATGTTTGCTGGAGAGATGGAGACAAAACCACCCAGTGATCTGGTTTTGATTTAATCCCTTTGTCTCAGACCAAGCTGGTTGGGTGGCACTAAACCAAAGAGGGTGAAAGAGATGTGGTGGGGAGGTTCTGATTGCCCTTCTCAGGGAAACAAATCACCAGCCCTCAAACACATTTAGGGACAAATCACCCTTGGATGGGGGGCATGGCAGCAGAAATCAGCCCTGGGTGGTGGCATGGTCCTGCCAGGGGCCTTACCTTCTTAGCAATGTCGTAAATGAGGAGGGCAGCATGGGCATCCCGGTAGTACAGGTGACAGACACTCTGGTACTTCTCCTGGCCTGCCGTGTCCCAGATCTCAAACTTGACAGTGGCCTCGTCCAGGTTGAGTGTCTGTGTGAAGAAGGAGCCTGCAGGCAAGATGCAGGGTGTGTGTTCACTTGGAGCAAGAGCAGGGAGCTCAGGTCCCCTGACCTGAGGCCAAACCCATCCCAAGGGTCAGTGAAGATGTTCTAATGCACAGAATCCGGGGGGGGGCGGTACTTCTTGTGATCACTGGCACTGGGCTGACGTGGCCCTTCCTGGCAGCAGATTTGCGTGGATGACACCAGGTTTGATGTTGGATAACTCTGAGCCTTGCAGAAGAGCCCCCAGATAGAGAGACAGCTCCACCCGGCTGGTGGGCCAGAGCTCTGAATGGGAATATCCACGGAAAGGGCTCCCACTGGAGGAGAGCCTCCACCCCTGCGCCTGAGGAGCAGATGGCTGCTTGTGGACCAGCCAGGGACAAGGCAGAGGGACAAGAGGAGAAGTTCCACTTTGCTCTGCTCCACCAGCTGGCTCTTCAGTACAAGTGGGATCAGAGCCTCCGTGCCTGCTGTGCCTTCTTAAGGCAAAACCCAGGTGAGTCACGTGAAATTAACTTATATAATGTCTAGGGGCTATAGGACTTAGGCAGGGGGGATTGAAACTAGGTGATCTTTAATGCAAACTGTTCTAAAAGACCCTCCTGGGGTGCCTGAATAGCTGGGAGGGCAGCACAGCATGCAAAGAGGTGAGCTGCACAGTTTGAATCCCAGGGTTCACTCATTCTGCTGCTCGCCTGCTTCTAAAAAGCAGCACTAAGCCAGACTTGTGTGATGTGGCTTTTCTTGTGGCCTGGTGCTGAGGAAAGGGGCGGCAGAGATGTGAAGAGCGAGGTTCTGGCTTTTGGGCAAATCTGCATCATGTTCCAGAGTGGGTCTGTACTACTGCAAGATGGACCAAGCAGTTCTCCTGCATCCCACCCTGCTGCAGGGAAGTGCATCAGGCCTGGCCTCTGGCCCAGAGCCTTCGAGCTGTTGGAGCCGCTCACTCACATCCCACGGTTGGCAGCAGCTCCCTGAAGTCATTTTTCACGTATCTGTAGGCCAGGCTGGACTTCCCCACGGACATGCTGCCCAGCAGGACCACCTTGTACATGTAGGAGGGACGAGGCCCCTCTGGGGACGTGCCCGGTGTCACCGTCAGTGCCATGTCCTGCAAGGAAACCAACTCTGTTCAAGGCACATCTGCAAGTGGCCCCAGGATCAGCTGAGCCGCCTGCAGCAGCTCCAGCACAGCAGCAGCAGGGCAGGTGGGGCTTAACTTCAAAACAGGCTGGAAAAAAATCCTTAATATCATTAATTGCAAATTTAATGCGTCAAAGCATCCGCCACTGTCAGTTACGACCAGAAGGTGGAGATGTTTAGGAAGAAACTGGATGCCAGAAGCCTCCTTGGATGAAGGCAAGGAGACTGGTGCATCTCCTTTAAGGGGACAAGCTGGAGGAATTTCCTGGCAGAGGGAAACCCCTTCTGGCTGTGCTTTGCTCTCCAGCACACCTCCTTCCCCAGAGTTCTGGTGAAGAGCTCGGGCTGATGTCTCACATTTATCCTGGTTAGAAGTTTTATCAGGAGAGCCTCAGGAGTGAGAAGCCCTGGCCTGAGCAGCCCTGAGGAGCAGCAGCACACAAATCAGATGGCAAATGCTCCTGCACCCAGGGTAAAGACCCCCAGGCAAACCAAGCCCCTGGAGTGCCACCCCCATGTCACCCTAGGGTGTGGCTGGGGCCACTCCGTGCCCAGGGATGGCAGGGAAACACAGACCCAGTGACAGTGATTGCCTCAAACGTGACCCGAAGAGAGCTGCTGCAGAGCCTTGGCTGTGCCCTGGGCAGAGGCTGGTCGGCGGGAGCCCTCCTGGGTGGCCCGTGCATCCCCTCCTCCCAGCCCTGAGGTCAAGGAAGTGCCACTGCCCCGCTGCTGGTGGGGACTGCCAGTGCAGGGCAGCAAATAACACTCTGCCTTGCTTTGCCCTGGTTCCTCCTTGCAGAGCTCCTCCTCTGAAAACACTCTGCTCATGTGAGCAGTTATAAAGGAGAGAGGAAAGTTCATAGGGTGTTGGACCGAGCAGGATGCCAGGGTGAGCACTGCTGGAATGGGGGGCTTCTCTCCATGTGGGAGAAAGCCCTGGTCAGGCAGACAGCAGGGATCTGCAAGATTTATAAGGAAGATTTGGTGCAATTTCTACCTCAGGACCTCAGGAATCTGGCTGTGGAACTTGGCTGGCGAGCAAGAAGTACCTTTACAAAGACACCTACAGCAGCACCAGCAATGGAGCTCCCTGCTCTCTGCAGCTCCCTGCCCTGACAAAAGCCCCTTGTTCCTGTGAGCTGCTCATCCCACGTGTCTCCCTTATTTTGCCTGTCCTCCCTCTGCAATCTGGCAGGCTCCAGACCTTTAACTCTTCATTAAGGCTGCCATTAAGAGTGTTCCTTGGCTGAACCCAGGCCTGTGTCTTTACATCCAAGTAGTTTTTCTGCTGGGTGAGATGGGCTCTAATCCCCTTAAAAAACACAGGTAACATCACCTCCCCCAGCTCATGCAGCCCTGTGATGAAGAGCAGGATCACAGTTTGTGCAGAACACCTAGTTAGACATATTTTTCAAGCAGGAAAAAGATAAGCCCTGCGGCACAGCAGAAATGTGCTCCTTACGGTATTGATTGCATACATTTGCCTCTTTGTAGGCTGGAAATAAGACTGCCATCCATTCTGGGCAGTTATTGTCAGTGATAAGCCATAAAACTCTCTAAGGAAGCAAGAAGCTACTTGAAAACCACCCAGGATTGTCTATATTAAACACAGATTCTCATCATTTCCCTCTGCTGCTCTCTGTTCAACCTTAGAAAGTTGGGTTGATGCTGGAACAAAACTCACCTGAGATTTACTGCAATGAGCTTTGCCAAAGCTCACTTGAAACTATTTTTTCCCCATGTTAAGAGGCAGAGGGTGAGTCTCCCTTCCCACCTGAGGAGGATGGCAAGGAAGCAAAACAAGTGGCTTTGTTCCCATTCAATGGAAAACAGGATTTAGGGGGAAATGGTGGTGGGGTTGCCCTCTTTTTTTTATTGGAAAAGGAGAGTACAAAGTAAAACCCTGCCCCTTGCTAGATAAGGGGCTATGGGAAAAGCATCCAGATATCTCCTGTGATCAATTTGGAGAGCAGCCTGGGGAACAGCTGAGGTGATGCAGGTCCTCTCCTTGTGCCAAGAGGCCACACTGAGGGGCAGGGAAAGCTCAACCTGTTCATATCCAGTATAGTCAGAGAAAATAAACCAATTTATCTTCAGTCAGCTGTAAAAATCCTGCTGGTAGATTTAGTCTCCAGATACAGCTTATATTTTGTGGCAGTTGTGTCTAACAGCAGATATTAGGGACAGGCTTGCTTGATTCTACACTTACCTTGAAGGTGAGTTCCCAAACAGCCACACCACCAATCGTTTCTCACTTCCTAACAGAGGATTAAACATTGCTGCACCCAGGAAACTGTGTTCAGCATCTTTAACCTGGGCTGGAGGGATCTTGGTGTGTTCATCGTTGGGGATAAGCCTTCTATTTCCAAAGGAAAGCAGTAAAAAAAGAAAAGTCATGCATACCTTTGGGGATGGAGTCAATGACAAGTCTTATTTAAAACTCTGTTTAGCTGCCTGGGAAATTAATGTTGTTTAAGTGTAATGATGTCTAACTGGTGTCTAAGCTTTTCTAGGTCCTAAAACCATTAAAACCATTTGCTGAGTCTCCACAGAAGTGAAACAGTGATCCAGAACAACAATTAATAACCACCTCAGAAAAATTACAGGACTTCAACACCTAACTGTGTAAGTCTGCAGTATTTAACCCTGCAGGTTTTGGACGTGATACTTTAGGTCCCTTCAGATTTAAATACTTAATTTCCCCCCCATACACACAAGGTAGTTGTCATGCACCTACCTCCCCAGTTAACTTCTATCATTCAGCTCAAAGCTCTCCTCTGTTTTTGGGAGCCTCCTCCTACCTGCTTAAGCTCCGGCTTAAGTAGGAGCACGGCCACTCGGAAAGTTCACTTAAGCCAGGGTTACCACGGGACGCAAAAATCCCAACTGCAAGGACTTAATGTGTAAATATTAGATTTACACTGTGATGATTTCTCAGAACAAACAGCTCCCCTCAAAGCGGAGGGGAAGGGAATAAGGATCATTAACCACGCAGGGAAGTAAGGCAGCAATAAACGGGACCGCTGTGGGAGAGACCGGGAGCTCTGCTGAGACCTTCACAACAGCTCTGGGAGGATGGGGGCAGGGCAGAGGGCTTCCTAAAACCTCTTCTCTTGGGCAGGGATTCACTGAGGACCGTGCCACCCTTCGTGCACCCTTCGTGCCTTGGACGTGAGGCTGCTCCCGTGAGGATGAGTCTTTCCGGAGCTTGCCTGGGAAAGGCACCTTGGAGAGGGCGGGTCGGGGCTGGGGGCCTGCCTGGTGAGGAATTGCTGAGCAGAGGATGCCTTTACCTTCCCGAAGCCTTGCTGTCCTCCCAGGGTTCCGGTCCGTGTGTCAGGGGTGGCAGGATGACGGCCCCATCCGTGTGTTCGAGCCTCTCCGTGTCGGGAGCAGCTAAAAGCGAAAGCGCCGGCTGCGGGAGCGGTGTCAAAGGTGAGAGGCAGCCCGAGATCAGTGAACCTTAGACCTGACACCAGGTCTAAGGTCTGGCAGCCAGACAGGACGGCGCGAGGCTGTTGTCACAGTGGCCATGCCCCCAGCACCCCTCCATCCCTCCCTCCGTCCTTCCCTCCCCACCTCCCACGCTGGGGTTTGGCGGTGGGTGGATGGATGGGCGGGCGGACAGACAGACGGATGAATGGGTAGGTGGGGCTTTCCCCATGTCTTGGGATCCAAGAGCAGCCCAGCTACCAAGGAAATGGGGGTGAAAGCACCTCGGACCCGTCAAGGTTTGAGGACCAGGGAGGGCTGGGTGTGGCCGGAGCCATGGCATATCCGGGATCTGTCCTTCTCCGGATTTTTATAACATGGCGGTTTCTGCTGACGAACATTAGGCCTGCCTTTGGTCTTGTGCCAGGTACAGGCTCAGAGATCCCGGGCTTGGGATTGCAAAGGGGATTTCTTCTGTGGCAGAAGACGTGCCCGCTTGTCTGGCAAAATGCTTCAGCTGCAAGACAGCTGCTCCTGAGCTTGGCAGGTACAAAGTGAGCAAAACCGGAGCATTTTACTGCCTGTTAATTAAGGTAATATCTGGTTACCCCAGGCAGCTGGGGCTTCAGTGTTTTGAGGAAGGCTGCTCTTGTTAAAGCTTTAATATCTTGAGAGAGAAATCACAGCATGTTATATTGCATTGGGATAACGGGTCTGGAATGAGAATGGGATGATCTGGTAATTAAACATCTGAACGAAGATAATTCTGTGTTTCTGTCGCTCTTCTTGTCATAGTCAGTGTCTTTCCTTCAAGTAAGATATCTGGAAGTGAAACAGACTTAGCAAAATCTAATCTTAATGGTTATAGAGAACAGGGTGAAAAGCAGAAGTCCTACAAGAAAGCTTAAAAACAATATCATCCTAGTTTTGAAATGAAAAATGTGTCTTGTGACTTCCAAGGCCTAAGCACTGCAGTTCAATTACTTCCCATTTCAGTGACGAAAAGCCATGCATAGTTTACCTTCCCGGGTCCTTCCCATCAGCTCTGCAGAGGCTAGAGCTGGATTCGGAATCCTTTGAACACAGTTCCTAACAACCCTATGAATATATGTAATTTTTCCAGCCCAGAAGCAGTTTAATGTACTCCCACCCCTTTCTCCTACAACTTGTTTCCCAAAGGAGCTGATCTAAAGCCTTATTTTTTTTTTCTAGGACTTTGGATTAGTCAGTCCTTCAGTTTGAGTCTCTGTGACCCTGTGCACAGTTGCACTGGCATAGCAAGGGGGTAGGAAGGTGTTTCAGGATTTTGGAAGGGCTGGGAGCATGGATACCTTGGGCTGGGGTTGCTGCAGCAGGAATCCTTGCCCACAGCAATGACTTTACCCACTGGTTTGGACCTACAGGCTCTGGTAGCATCACGCACCTAAACTAAGCACCAAATTTTTAGTAGAAAAAAAGCCTGGGAGGCTTTGAAGCCTTATGAAAGGCTGGCTTTGTCACTGCTAAGAGAAGCTGCATTCTCAGGATGTGCTGCTCTGTTATTTTCATACCAGCCTCCTCTGCCCGAGCAGGTGTCACATCTCAGAGGCCTTTGTGAAGGGCTTTTCTGAAAGAAGATGGTGGGGGTGAGGTGCCCAAACAAAGTGCCGTGGCCTGGCTGGTGTAAATACCCTGGAGGCCTGGAGAGCCCAGGGAGCGTGTCCCTTGTGTGGGCTGGGACAGCCTCCCCCGGAAGGCTCTTCTGCAGCTCCCCCCACTAGAGGGCACAGCTCATCTACCATTTACGACCGCGAGGTTGCAGCTGCCCAGTCTCATTTCTGAACTGGGCGGCCAAACAGACACCACCAGTCCATGAGAGATGGACCGAGGTCTCCTGCCAGAAGTGTGTCTGGACAGCCAAGCTTCTCTTGTTCTTTGTTCTCCAAACAACTGGAATGAGAACGTCTCTGATAAGCACCTTTGCAGTGCCAGGGAGCCAGAAGTTTTTCCCGTGTATCTCTGTCTGCTTGCCTGCTTCTTGTGAGGGAAAATATCCAGGATGGTCGGGATATTTTCTTCAGTGGCGAGTGGTTTGCAAATAGAGACTGTGGCTGCATCGATACTGGATGGGTAGAGCACCTGGAGTGTCCTGCACAAAGGGATGCACCTTGCTGTGCTTGTGCAGTGAAGGGTTCCTCACTTGAAATAAATTTTACTGGTAAAAATGGGTCCTGGGCTGTTTTTCCGAGGTTTAGGGACTGCATTTCATTTTATGCTCGCCTGATGTAATTACATCATGAGAATTTGGAGGACGGGTCTGGCCACAGGAGTGGTGTGGATCAGATACAGCTGGAACCCCTTTGCGGACATTCCCCCACTGCTCCACCTCAGCCTTTTTCTTTTATTTTTAACTGTGAAGGAAAGGGTGATGTGTCAGTGGTGCACAAGAATGCCAGAGCAGGTCAAAATAAAACTTCTAGGCTAAGCACGCAAGAATAATTCCAATAATCTTGTATTTCTGGCTCTGCCTGCTGTGTAACTTTGAGCAGGATGCCTCTCCTTTCCCCTTTCTCTGAATTAAAGGAGGCACAAGCACACAGATCTTTGTGGGGCAGTTTAGGAGCTCCTGGAGGGCTCTTTTTCAGTGGTTGTGTAGCACTTGGTTCTCCCTGACTGTGACTGCTGTGAGGAAGCATCGATATGGGCACTGTAAATCCTCCCTTGCTTAAGGAAGAGTGGTTGTGTGGGAAAGGCAGCAGAGTCTGGCAATAAGGGCACTACCCTGAGCTGAAAACAAAGACTGAAGCCTCAGGTTTGCCACTTGTTTGCTGTCTGCCTGTGGGAAGAGTTATTTTTTCTCCCCTGACTTGCTTCTCCCCGTCTGCTTGGCTCATCCACGTGGATTCCATGTGCTCCCTGGTGTGCCCTGTGCAGGCAGCCCAGCGCAGGAGGTCTGATCACTATCAAGGCTCCCACACTGTTGAAATGATGCTTAGACTTTGTGTTGCCCAGAAATTATGCTCATCTTCAGCATTTTTGGTCCTGCATACCACTAATTTGTTCCTGATGGGTCAGTTTGTATCTGAAAAACACTCTCATTTTGTATTTTTTCAAGAACAAACACCTGAGACCACGGTCAGCAAAATGAATTCGAAATAATCAATCCATCCAGAGGTCACAACAAATGATGTTCTCAGAACTGTTTGCCATACCTGTGCTGTTAAACATGCCATCTCTTGTTTGTGTGCTGGTTTTCATACAAAACGTGGCTAAGGAGTTAAATCACAGAACAGAAATGCTTGAAATGTCCTGCTCTTTGCTGTTTCCCGTTCTCTGTGTGTGATGAAGTAATGAAAACCCAGGGTAGCTCACTAGTGATCATGATGCCATGATGATTTTTTGCCTTTTCTTTTATATCCCTTTTATACCTTGTAATTTCTGTATTCTTAGTGTTTTCTAGCCTACATTCTTAGACTTACTTTGTTAAGCTAGGAGACTAAACATCTTAGAAACCCCAGACACCAAGGTGCTCTCCAGAACACATTTTGTAAACTAAGATAGGACCATCCAGGGGGAAGGTTCCTTGGGGAGGGGGCTCACTTGAGCCTCTCATTGGGGAATCTTTGATAGATGTGCTAATTAGTAAGGTCTATAATGTTATACTCGATCGATCGTGTGTGTGCATTGCGGGGCGCATTCTGGCCCATTCCACCTGGGCGTGGTGCAGCTAAGGATCCTTATAATAAATACAGAGGTAAAAGCCTTTTCTCCCTTCTAACCGTGTCTGACTCCTGATTTTAAGACCAGGAAAAAGCATCAATCATACAGGCAAAGTCTGGCACCACTGCCATGGAGCATTAAAAGATCATTTTGTTGTGAGAGGAGGAAGGGTTGTGCCTTTGCTAGTGAAAAAACCATTGAGATCCACACTGGTACAGTGATAAAAAGTTAAGAAATATTTTAAGGATTGGTGGAGTTGTAATGGTGAACAGATCATTCACACTGTGGCTCAAAACTGTGAGCCTGCCCTGAACTGCTTCAGGCCTCTGAAATGCTCGTCTTCCTGTATTAATTATTAACATTACTAAAACACTCCAGAGATTGGCCTGGAAACATTAAACAAGCTTAATATTAATAGCTCCCAGATGATTAGTGATGGTGAACATTAGCATGTGTTAAAGACTGAGGAGGGAAAATAACTACTGACTACAATAAACATTTGAAGTGTGGTGGCATTGAATTACAAAAAGAATACAAGTGTGAACCACAAGAAAGGCTTTCCTACAGCATTAGCGCTTGAAGAGACAGGTGAGATTGTTTTCACCTCTGAAATCACACTTGACAGGTCACAATAAATAGCCTTGAGGAATGTGCTGAGGTTCTTGCCATGTGTCTAATAAGTAAAGCGCAGCTTGTGTGAAAAGTAAGTGTATGTGGCTTGCTCGAGTAAAGACGTCTGCATTGAAAGGTTTGCTTATTTCAAACTTCACGTTCTCTTTTCTCAGCGGACCTTGGCCAGGAGGATGCTCCTCCACAAGTCCAGCCCACCTTGCCAGGAGAGCTGCCACACAGAGACCTTTGGCTCTAGGTTGGGTACCCAACTTCAAAGGAAAAGTCGGCTCCTGAGGGCTACGGAAGTGAAGGAAATGGTTCTGTGAAACAAGAGATATTGTTATCTAACAAGGCACAGGTTTGGCAGCATTTTACATGATTAAAGCATTTAAGCACTCTCTTCCATGTGCAGGGTCTGGTGTCTACCCTGAGCTCCACGTGCTGCTTTTTTGGCAGTGGGGATCACATCTGGGATGGACCTTGACCTCTGAGAAAAACTTGGTGGCAGCTGGCCAGCTGGCTTCAGCTTTTAGTGTGGGACTGGCAGAGTGATCACACGTTCCCTTAGGAAAGCAGGCTAAAAATGGCTGTCAGTGGTACCTTTCCAAGCAAAGGGCTATAGAGGAGCTCCATGACAGGCAGAAGTTGCTCAGTAATCTCCCCCAGAAGCGTTTCATCTCTCTGTGTTTGCGAGCCAGCTGTATCAAACGCAACTGAAAATGTTTTGCCTGTGCTTGGAAAGAGAAATATTTAAGCAATGCTGTCTAGCACAGACTTGAAAAGCTCATGTGGGTGTAAATATAAGCTTAGTTTCCCTGAAGTCCCCACCCAGCTTTGGGGATGCCTAGCCCAGAAAACGTCACAGGGCATTTTATGACAGGTTTTGCCTCTCCATGGCAGCCAGGCCTGTGGCCACAGCACAGTCTTGTTTTTTTCAGGTCACATCTAAATGTTTGGCTGGTTTTCAGTTGGTTTTTAGTCTCAGGCACTGGGTGTTACAGGCATGGTCTGTACAGGCACAAGAATAGGAATTATTTCATCAGTTTGAGCCTGAGTAACCTCGTTTAAGGCCAGATGCTGCTGGAAGAGTTGTAAAGCAGTCAGCTTGGGCAGAGATTAAATGAGTCATCTGTTGCCAATAAACTTGGAAGGAACAGAGATGCCTCAAGGTGGAGGGGGGGACCATTATCTGCTGTTACCTCGAGCAACCCACTTAATAATTGAAAAAGGTATTAAAAATTATTTTGGGAATTTCTAATTAGTTGAGTTGAACCACTAATGCGCTCCGGATGTTTCGGAAACTTAACCTAGTAACTTCCCCAAAAGAGGCCATGCAGAGAAGTGTCTTTCCTGCCTTTCTCCTCTGCCACCACAGCTCCAAGGTCAGGGAGGATGAAAAAACCTCTGTAGAAACTGAAGTTGAGCAACAAAGGCGGTGCCTGCCAGCCCCTGGGGAGGTGCCTCCTTCTAACAGTGCCCAGACATCCATGGCTCAAGGCTGGAAACCCTGCAATACATTGAGTAGCTGTCCTTAGGGAAAGGCACAGATAGGAAAGGCAGAAGGCAAGAGGAAGGAAAAGCAGAGGCTTGGTGGCAGAGGCCATTCTACTCCTGCCTCTGGCATCTGTTTCCAGCATGACCCATGACAGATTGTTCAGCCTGCTATGGAAATAGGTAGTTTCTAGATGCAAAATATTTTGCTTTCTGTCCAGTTTGGGGTACTCCGTGCTTTATCTACCTATTGATTTATTTATTTACTGGTTTTACAGCAGCTGAAACAAAAAGGTTCTGCAGCAACTCATTGTGTTCAGAGGGGGGAAAATTATTCTTCTAATTGTTGCCACAATGGGAGGGAAAACTAAACGCTGGAGACTTTGACAATGCTTGCCTGACTGTTTTGGCTCTTTGTTGATGGGGAAGAGAGGAGCTGATTCCTTCACATTCCTACAGGGAAGGATCAGAAGGGTTTTAGTGCCATAATAATTAAGGCTGTGGAAAAGCTCACAGGAAAATGTCAGAGCACATTACCTGCTGCAGGGCTGGGATGGATGAACTGGGTTGGGATGCCCAGCAAGGCAGAGGGCAGTCAGTCCCATATGCCATTCATCAGTCGCTCTGCACGGAAAACCAGGAATGCTATGGATGCCAGGAAAATGTGCTATGATTTAAAATCAGATGCACCAGCTCTAACACACTGTACCATCTCAGATGTTTTGTCTCCATTTCCTCTAATGTTTTGTTACCAGTATCATCTTTCACTTCCCAGTTTAGGCAAAGTCCTTCATTCCAGGAAACTATAATGACCTGCCTTCCTGCCCTGCTGGTGATTATCCCAGCTGGAATGCGAAATCCTTTAGCACCAGCATGGCTTTAGGTAAGCCAGGAATTGTTAGCTGCCATGGCTGGTTCGCTGCTGTTCTGTGTGGGTGGGCAACTGGAGAGGTGACAGGAGGTGGGGTAGGGATGCACGGCTTCAGATCATAAAGCAGAACCGTGAGACATCACACAGGTGCTCTTCTGTCTGATGTCAAGTGGTTGGAACCATTCCCTGAGAACAGGACTGGCAATTTTTCACTTTGCTGTAGAATAGGTGAGTGGAAAATACCTCTTCCCTGACAAGAATGAAGGATGGTTAGAAGCCGAGCACAGCTTTCCGTGCTTGAGAAGAGGGATGGTTTGCTTCTGATTTGTGCCTTGGATGAATCTGGACAGATTTCCACGGGGACAATAAATGGCACCTCCTTCCCCTCTTCCACTCCAGCTGAGGGAGTTTTAACTGTGATGTGGTTTCCCAAAAGCTCTTCCAAAAGCATGTTCATATGGCTTTTTACAGAGCACTATGACTAATTAGTGCAAGCACTTGGTCTTTTGCAAACAACTGGTTGTTTTTAGGCCATGTGTTGTGGCTATGTTTTACTCCGGTCCAAAACAACTGGCGTTTAAGAAAATCTGGAGGGCCTGATTGGAAAATGTGGCTCAGCTTAATGCTGCAATATTTGGGATGGGAGTGGATGAGGCCACACAGCATGGAGCAGGAAAAACACAGGGAAACTTGTAGCGAGGCCATGTGACTCTTCACTCCTGTGTCTCCAGGCTGTCAGTGGGGTGAGGGCACCGGCACCACGGCAGCAGGAATGCTTTGATATCTTAATCCCAAAGTGATGCAGGGTTAGTTCCTCAGCTGCTCCAGCTGATGTAATGCATTGTCTGCACTGAAGCCAGCCCGATTTTGTCTGGCTGAAGGATTTACTAGTTCAGACTATTTTTTTGGACAGATGTAGAGACTGTATTCCCAGATTAAATACGTACATTGATCTCTCACCTGCATTCCTCCTGGAGTGCAGGCAGAGGGGATGAAAGGCATCCCACAGCCTGGAATAGGTTTTAAGTCCACAGCACTTGAGGTAGGGAACAAGGGGCGTTTTTAGACTAGGTGGAAGAAACTAGGATGTCTTTTCTTCTGAAAATAGCACGGGGCTCTCTTAGAATGTAGCTTTTTTTATGCATCAAGGGGGGAAGCCGCAGGAGAAGCAGCCAAATTTGGAGCTCAGCAGTGCTGTGGCAGGCTGGGAATAGCAGATAGGAGTGGAGAGAGCAAACAACAGACCATGACCATCCGTCTTTGGGAGCCAGCCTGGGATGGGTTTGGCTCCCCACAACCACAGCTGCTGTGGAGCTGGCTTCACTTTGCTGTGCTGCAACACTGAGCCGTGGCGTGTCTGCTGCTAATTAGATTAAGTCCACAGAGGCTGCCCTGAGTGGGTTCCCATTTTTGCCTGAGATGGGCTGTTCTCAGTGCGCTCAGTTGTGGTTTGCACATTGCAGGTAAGCTCCCTGCCTGGCACAGTCCCACAGAGCGTGTGCGTGTTGGTCTGGGTGAAGGCTGGCTTGTACCCTCCACAGGCGCATCGATGGGACAACAGCCACCTCTCTGGGGTCACCGATTGTCAGCTGGGCCGGATACCCTTGTCCCAGATTTACTGGCAGGGTGAAAAGCCTGCAGTGTTTGGACTAGTGCTTGCTGAGGCACGCAGACTCTCAGGGTAGTGCTTACCACAGACTTGACATACTTCACCCCAGCTACTCGCAACCTCTTTTTGGATGCATGTTCATCTGGCAAGAAATCTCTGGTATCCAGACTAAAATTATATACGGCCTATTCAGCTGGATGATTTTGTGCTAACTTGGCTTTAAGCTTCACATAGCATCATCCCCATCCCACTTATCTCCAAAAGAATTTATAGAAGAGAGATGCAGTTGTTCTGCCTTTGGCTAGACAAAGCAACCCCTTCTCATCTCAGTAAAGTCCTCCTGCTTCTTATCCTAGGAGCTTTTCTCTCCATAGCTATTCAAGCTTGATTTCTTTTTAATATGGAAAAGCAGACTTGCAGACACCATTTTAGGTAAGGTCTTGCAGATGGTTGTGCAATGACCCTTTCTTGAAGTGCTCTCAACGTTAAATGCAATATTTTGGTGTTTCTGTTGTGATGGTGGCACGCAACCATGCCATGGCCAGTTTATGACCCCAGAACTTCCTCTTTTTCCCGTATTAACAGTTGGTGAGATGATGAACTTAGCCTTTGGCATGATATTGGCTGTCTGCTTGATTTCACTCCACTTGTTTCTCAAGTCCTTAACCTCTTGTATGACTTTATCCTCCTTTTTTTGGTGAAGTTTAACACTGTGTCATCAGTTTATTTCATTAGTGCTGTCCTACTTGTGCCAGGGTGCAGATGAAAATACTTAATGAAATCAACCCCAAGGTTAACCTTTGAAAAACTCCAAGGGAAGATTCTTCCTCAACCCTAGAAGTGATCCAATTCTGAGACCTCGAGATCCCCAAAGTGGCATCCTCAGTGACCTGTGAAAAATTTACGAATGAAAAACTCTCTCTCATGGCATGCCAAGGTGATGAGAGGAGGCCAGTAACTCATTGAGGGGCTTTTGCAAGATGAAGCCAACAAATAAACTTTCTTCAGAACAAACCCACATCAAGTTGCTGTTGGTAAAAGGGATCAAGGTCTGCTGCTGTTGTAGGACTCTTTTTCTCCAGTCCTCCTAAAGCTTGGCTTGGAAGCCCACAGTATTCTCCCTGCCAACCCAAGCCCATGGTTCTCTTTTTTGGACCACCTGAGAAGACACTAATCAGTTCTGGCTTTGCTGTGTGACTACAAACCTCAGGCTAGACATGACAAAGCTAAGCAAGGCTCCCAAAGGGCCAGAGCTCTGCTGATGCAAATAGTGACCCTGCTGACTTGAAGAGATGGAATAACAGTAAGGAATTTCATCCAGACAAAATACGCATGGACACCACCACTCTCCTGAGGCCTGCCTTGACACTGCTCAGATGCGGCAACACACCTGAAAGCTTTTCCCAGGAGATACGATTTGCTGGAGAGGATCACCTTCCTTCCCTAGGAAACCTAATAAAGTACAAGCCCTTTGGTTGCACCAGTGTTTTTCTATTTTCCTGCAGAATTTCAGTGCCAGCACATACTTGTCTGTGATGTAATTTTTTTTCCATTAATAAATCCGCAGACCCTGCTGGATACCGCTGCTGTTATGTTTGCAAAATATTGCAACGCTAATGGAGCTCTGCTCACCTCACGTATCCTGACAATCCGAAATACTGGCCTCCTCAGTCTAGATCTTCCAAGGTCTTTAAAGCATTCCACTCTCCTTGGACTAATGGACATCTTGTTAAAGCTGTCAGGCTTCATTTCTGGTTTGGCAGATGCCGTGACCTTCCAGTGGAGTGGAGAGGTGCCCTTGTGTTTGCTTTTACCACCCTCACCCAACCACTGGATTCCCCTATCCCAGGGCTTGCCTCTAATAGAGATGTAATCCCATGTTCTTGCACGGGACACAAAAACATCCATTTTATTATGTAAAAGAGGTTTGTCAAGTACACCACCACCCGTTTTAACAGCTGATCGCTTTTTCTGATTCTCAGCAGTGAGGTTTTACAAGACAGTTGGGTTTAAGAGCAGCACAGAGGGAAGATTGTATCTTTTAGGGTGTGCTCTGCACAAAGCAGCCTCCTTGCACATGGGATGCTGGAGAACGAGGGGTGTATTATGCACTTAAAACTTAAAGAGCCCTTTAAAACTGGCATGGGATACTCAGTGTTGTCCGACTATCATTCATCACAGTCATGACTTTCAGACAAAACGAGCCTCGCCTTCGTGTTGCTTGTTAAAATAAGGAATGTATGTTCAGTGTTTCATTTTCCCTCACTGTGCTCTACAGTGCAGCCAAAACCAACGTGGTTTGAATCATTATTTCACATTTATCTGGACAAATTCTCCCTGTATAGTATTTTTATAGCAAGATGGCTTATTTTGTCTATATTCAAAGAAAAAAAAATTACTGTTCACGTCTGGAATGCAAGAAAAAAGAAGGATTTCTTACACTGCAGAGCACATTCAGTGGTGTGATTTGAAATCTGACTGCAGTCACCCACTAACGTGTTCTCTTCCAATTTCTCTGCTTTACTCTTTTAATTCTTCCTTCCCTCCTGCATCTTTCTTTCTCCCTTCCCCTGTATTTCTCTTTCTCTGTTTCTTCCCCCCTTCTTCCTTTCTCCCCTGCTCTATTTCTTTCTTCTCCCCCTTTCCCCTGGATTTCTTTATCCCCGTTTCTTGCCTCTCCCTTTCTCCCACCCACTTCTTTCCTCCTTCCCCTGTATTTCTCTTTCCCCCCCCAGATTTCTATTTCCCCTCTCTTTCTTCCTCCCCTTCCTTTTTCCCCTTTCCTTTGTCTCCTCAGTAGTGTTTTTTGGACAAAAAAAACCTGCCTAGCCCAAGGCTCTGCAAGGCTTTCAGCCAGCCAGGCAAACGGCACTGATGCAAATCCTACTGCAGCCCTGAACGGGGAAATTCCTTGCATGGATACAGTGATGCAGCTGCACAGGTGGCTAAAATCCCTGGGTAACAGGGACCTAAAAATAAGGCACTGCCCCGCCTCTTTAGCCAGAATTCCTCAAAGGGCAGGGGCAAATGCAAGGATAAGGGCTCAGGGAATGAGTTATGCAGAGCCTGAGAGTGGTAGTGCTAAGCCAGGGCTTGGGGAGGTGAAGAAGGGAAGCCTGAGGGATATCTAGGAAAACCAGACCCAGCAAGGCTTTGCCTCCAGAGTGAGAACTCAATTTAAGGCCCCTGTGCTGCCTTGCAGAGCAGGCCCTTTTTAATCCACTTGTGTGGGGTTCAGAGTAAACTTGACCCCAAATCTGAGGGTGTGACGCACGTTCTGCTGCCCAAGCAAGGAGGGGACTCATCCATCTGCTTCTGCTGACAAAATAATCACTTGATTCTTGCAAAGATAAACAGTCCCAGGTGCAAGGAGCAGCATCGATGCAATATCACTACCCAGTCAGTCTGAGGATGACTCAAGTCGCAGGTGTTGTACATGAAAACTGCCAATAAATATTGAGCAGGCAGGTGTTGCCTTTTACCTCAATCAAGTTTAAATCGATGGTAAAATTAAATCATTAAGATTAAAAGCAGCTTTCTGGTCAGAAGGGAGTGGGTGGATTTTGTGGTCCTTTTTGTAGTCCTTTTTTCAGTCTGTGTAATAACGTGAGCTTGAGAGACTTTAATTCATAATTAGGGAATTAGCGTGAAAATTGAGGTGTAAGGGCTGTGACAGGAATCCCAGAAAATACATGTTCCTTGTCAATGTGAATTAATTAAGCACTGATGTACTTGACACTAAAATTAATCACGTCCACTTATACTTAATAGGAAAAGCCGTTGTTGAAGAGACCCCACAGGGCTATGAAGCTGTGTGAGGTGTCAGGGCACGAAGGGTCGTATTTCTGTCCTGCTCGCCCTGTATTTGTGGCAGAGGGATGCCCCAGCTTTACTTCTGGCGACGTTTTGATGCCCATTTCCATGATTTATGGTAAATTTACTGCGTTCAGCTCTGGGCTTCTCAAAACAAGACAGACAGAGCTCCTGGAGGGGGTCCAGCAGAGGCTGTAGAGGTGAAGGGACTGGAGCACCTCTGATGAGGAAAGGCTGAGGGAGCTGGGGCTCCTCAAGAGGAGACACAGCTGACAGGGAACCTCTGTAATGTGTGTAATTATGCAAAGTGGGGGTGCCAGAGCATGGACCAGGCTCTGCTCCACGGGGCTCAGCAGTGGGACACAAGAACAGGCAGAAACTGATGGTTCCACCTGGACAGAAGGCAGAACTTCTTCCCTGTGCAGTGACCCAACAGTGTCCAGAGAGGGTGTGGAGTCTCCCTCTCTGGGGATATTCCAGAGCTGTCCAGACACAATCCTGTGCCCTGGGATGACCCTGCTGGGGCAGGGAGGTGGGACCAGATGACCTCACTGTGGTCCCTTCCAACCTGACCCATTCCGTGATTCTGTAATTTCCCCCACAACTCGGCAGGGAGCCCGGGCACCCCAGCGGGAAGGGGGTTGGTCCACAGTGGGGCTGGGGGAGCAGGAAAGGGGCATGAGGGGAGCAGCAGGTACCCCCACACCCCGATTTTGGGTAGTGAGGTGAGTGAACAGGACCCTCTCACCCACCCCCGATTTCTGGCGAGGAGAGCGAGCAGGGTCCCTCAAACACACCCCCCAATGTCGGGTGGCGAGGGCAGTGGACAGGGACCCCCAAACACACCCCGATTTTGGGTGGTGAGGGGAGCGAGGAAGAATCCCACGCACACCCCGGCTTCGGGCGGTGACGGCAGCGAGCAGAGACCCCCAAACACACCCCGGCTTCGGGCGGTGACGGCAGCGAGCAGGGACCCCGGTTCCGGGGGGGCGTGAGGCAGCCCGGCCCCTCAGGGCGGGGGGCGGCGGCGCATGCGCGGGGCGGGGGGCGGTGACGGCCGCGCCGGCGGAGGCGGCGGAGGCAGCGGGAGGGTCGCTGGGGGCCGGCGGGCAGCGGGTCCGGGTTTGGGTTCGGCTCCGCTCCGGGCCGGGCCGGGCGGGACCGCCCCGCCATGGGGACGCCGGGCGCCGGGCGCAAGCGGCTGCCGAACCGGGAGCGCCTGACGGCGGAGGACGATGCGCTCAACCAGATCGCCCGCGAGGTGAGCGGCGGGAGGCGGCATCCCCCCTTCTCCCTTCTCCCTTCTCCATCCTCCTCCCCTCGCCTTCCCCCCCGGGCTCCCCCGAGCGCCGCGCAGGCGCCCCCGGCCAGCGGCACCACGGCGGCTCAAGGGCGAGGTGGAAACCCGCCTTCACCCCCGCCTGTGCCACCATCCCCGGGCACCGGTCCGGCGGTCGGTGAGGGAAGGGCGTGCGGTGCCGGAGCTCCCCCCGCTCCAGCCCCTCCGGAGGGGACATCCACCGCCAGCCACTGCTGCTGAGAACCACTGGGATTGGTGTTAACCACTGAAAATAGGCCGCTCGGGAGTGTTATGGATACGTATAAATCATAGAATCACAGAATGGTTTGGGTTGGAAGGGATCCCAAAGATCATCTCGTTCCAAGCTCCCTGCCATGAAACACCTTCCACTGGACCAGGTTGCTCCAAGCCCCGTCCAAGCTGGTCTGGAACACTTCCAGCGATGGGAGTGAAAAATGAAAACCAGAATACTGCAAGGTGATGCTGGGTGTGGGCATAAGTGAACCCTCTAACTTGGAAACTGATTTTTATATTGCCGCCCACCAGGCGCTGCATTGTGCTCAGTGTGACTTTAACCTTCTAAACCAGCTGATTGCTGATGCTTCCTGCCTCCTTATTCTTCTGTGTACACTTAAAGTGGTTCAGTGGTAACCAGGATAATGTGAATTTGGTTTTTATGTTTATTAAATCTGGCACAGGCTGTTCTGCATCCTTGCTCTGGTAGTCTTCCAATGGGGGAGAGGGGGATAAGCAGCCCTGGGGTTCTTCTCCAGTAGGGAGACTATGAGAAAGATGGACAGGGGCGATTTACAGGAGCATGTAGTGACAGGACAAGGGGGAATGGATTCAGACTGAAAAAGAACAGGGTTAGATGGGATATTAGGGAGAAATTCTTCCCTGTGAGGGTGGTGAGGCCCTGGAGAAGCAGGTGCTCCATCCCTGGAAGCGTCCAAGACCGGGTTGGATAGTGCTCTGCGGAACCTGGCCTAGTGGAAGGTGTCCCTGCCCGTGGCAGAGGGTTGACCTGAGGTCCCTTCCAACCCAAACCGTTCTGTGATTCAGTGTCTAAACTGCTCCAATGCTGCTGTGAAGGTGGCCATCCTCTTCCCCTAGCGTGGGTTACGTGTGTCAGCCCAGCTGGTGTTGGTGTGACCCCAAGATGGGTTACAAGATAAATCGCTCTTCTAGAAGAGTTTTAGGTCTCTTGGTTTCCTTTCCTGATTCAGAGTTGCAGCGGGATCAGGTGAATGCTAATGTATGGCTAGTTTTCGGTGGCACTGGCTGGGAGGTTGAGTTAGCTGTAACATCATGCTCCTTATTACCACCAGTGCCTTTCCAGTTGTTGTGCACCATTTGGAATATGTTCAGTAGGCTGAGTTTTGTGTGAGTGATTCAGATAGTATGTTCTCTGCAGGCAGATTTTTGAGGCAGGGTGATGAGAAGGTTCCTAAGGATGGAGTTTGAGGTAGGAGGACAAGAATGTCTTATGTCCTGGGCATGAGATAGCAGTAAGAGTGATTGTGCTGTCTGTTAGAGTCATGACAATATCCTAAGAATTGTTCTGGGATGAGGATTTGAATTCCACAACTGTGTCCTGGCTGTGCTGTCATTTGATCAAGGAAGACATCAGTCTCTAACAAGGAACCCAGTTGCTCTTCTCTGTTGCACGTTTTTCTCCCACTTTCTCTTTTCTTTATCTTAGATCTGCTTTTCACTGTGTTGTGTAGTGGTTTGAGGCCTCAAATATTGTGGTGGTTTGTGGCTTTTTTTTTTCCCTTCCTTCTCCTGGGGTTTGTTTAAAGGACAACTCCATTTGCTCAAAAAGCCCAACACAAGCCTGTCTTTTATCTTTTCCCTTGAGTGCTAAAACTGTGAACTGCCAAGTTCAAGGTTCAGCATTTTCCCATATTATTTTATCTATTTGCATTGCTCTGTCTCAGAGCACTTCAATTGTTTTGTTGTTTAACTGCCTGTTCTCCACACAAAGGATCCCAGATTAATCCTTCTCTATGATCCAGTCTTAAAATATGTCAACTAAGCCTTTTGTCTCCCATTAACAAGGATGTTGAGAGCCTCCATGTTAAGAAGGTAGGAGGGTTACTGATATTTTGGCTCTTCCAGCCTTCCTCATGGGTGTTTAGACAAAGCTGGGACACGGACATGTTGCTTTTGCACGTAGATTTTCACTCCTCTCTTTGCTTTGGTCCTTTGTTATCCAGAAGCCAGAGACACTGGCAAGTTATTTGCAGATCCTAGAGTCTCATTTTCCCTATGTTCGTATGGAAGCCCAAAAGAGCATCCAAACTAGACTGATTCACAGAGGTACCTTTTATTTTGTGATTGTCAGAGTATTTTGACAAATTCACTGGTCTCGCTTCTATAAGAAGACAGAAGCACTTATAAGGGCTTTTTGAAACTCCTGCCATTTGAATATAAATGTTTTGGGATTTGCAGCCAGGATGTCTTGCTCAGACCAGGAGAGAGCCTGGCATGGTGAAGAGGGCAGTGAGAGCAATCGTGAGGGGAAGTAACTAAGCAAGAGGAAGGAAATTGTAAGAGTGAAGCATCTGGTAGTGCCGAGGGTTTAGTAGCAGTGTTAGTCATGTTAATCAGTAGTAGTTTTAGTGTTTGAGGCAGTTTCTGAAGTAGTTTATCACCTTGTCTAGACCTGTTCAGAGCAGAGGTAGAAGGTGCAGTTACTGCAAATCACTCCCATCAGGAAAGGGTAGTGCTGTGCCACCAGATCTGGCTGCAGGGTTTGACAGACACGGTAATTAAGTGGATGGCAAATATGTAAACATAGTTAACACGAAAGGTGGTGTTCTGAGTTTCTAACAGTTTCACAGACTGCTGCTCAGGATTTGCTGTTCACACACCTGGCTTGTGCTGCTGAGCTTGTTTTTCCCCGGGCATCAGCGCTTGCAGGCGGCAGCGAAGCCGATCAATGATCGGCTTCTCCGCTTTCAGGCTCGCCTTGACGCCAGTAGATTATTCTGTGTTTAGGTCAATGGAAACTTTTGGGCTCTTTCATTCCTCTCAGTGAGCACGTGCCAGCAGTGTTTGCAAAATCTAGCAGTTTGATACTGCCCAAGGTCTGTGCCAGCAGAGCTGGCAGGAACCGTGGCCGCGTGCTGCGCGCTCATCTGCCGGGATGGAGTGTGTGTGGCTCGGGAAGGCACAGTCCTGCCCAGCTGAACCTTCCAGGAGCTGGCTTCCTGCTTGGATTAGATAGCTTTGATGTGATTACTTGAGACATTGTTTCTAGGGGAATATTTTTTTTGTTAACTTCCACTCCGCTAGCTACAGTAATAATTGTTACATGAGCGGGAGTTTTGCAAATCCAACAAGGAACTGTGTAAATGAGACATTTCTCTTGTAGGCAGATAATATTAGTTACTGTTTCTTATTTTCTTGAATGAGGAAGGACAAGGTCAATTTCTTGTTTTTATTAGGAAAATAATTGACACCTTGTTTTGCAGACAGATGTGTGTTATATTGCTCAGAAAAATGAGCTGTGTGCCCTCTCTGTGCTAGAAATCTTCATCCACCATTTTACAGAGCAGAGCTCTTTAGATGATAATTAATTTGAAATCAGTAATTCAAGCAGCATAATTTATTTTTATTGTTAAAGAAAGTAATGTTGTGAGGGTTGTGCCTTCACTCTTTGTACACTTTGTGTCACTTTCAAGAGCTGTCACCTACATCTTTGTACGTACATAATTATTACTTTTTTTAAAAGTAGCATGATCCGTGTATGGACCATACATTTGATTATTTCGCTGAAGTAATCAGTTTGGGAATTGACCTGTATTCTTAGTGATTCAAAAATTGGGATGTTACACTGCTATGAAGGACTAGAAAGTGTTGCTAATTGGAAAAATCTCAAAATGCAGGTGAAACCAGCCAGCCAGCTTTAATGGTCACAGTAAGAAGGCACTAAGTAACTTCAATAGGCTAAATTGGAGTTTAGGGACTAGTGAAGAGATGCTGTGATGGTTGAATGTGGAATCTTTTAAGTTGAGGGGTTAATTTTGGGGGAGAAAACGCTGTTTTACACAGCAGTTTAGGCAACTTCCATCAACAGAGGTGGAAACAATTTGGTACGAGTTGAAGCTAAAGCAAGCAGAGTGGCTATTTGTATATGAGAACACAAGCCACACAAACGGTATTGAACTGTTACACAAACCAGAGCATTTAAAGCAGTGTGTTCCCTAAGGATATACTCCCTTGGGATATATTCCCAAAGTGTAAGATCTGTGTGCCTCGTTAGGGTAGTGGTGGAACTTTTTTGAGCAGTGTTTGGCATTACAGACGTGTGAAGGCTTTTGTAAGCTTGAGTAAATGTTCTAAGAGAAGCCCTTAGAAACAGCCTGGCTTATGTAGCACCAGTACTTGACTTATTTTTTTATTGCGTTACTTTCTGCCTTTATGAGTGTTAACGTATGAGCCGAACAAATGATCTGAAAAAAGCATGTCTGGCTTTTCTGTTCTAGAACAGAAAGTTACGAAAGCAAGGGATGCTCTTGGAGGGCTTGACTCAGCCCGGCTGACCTAAATATAGGAAGGAAGGAGGACTTTGTAGGCGATGCTTGCCAGTAGGGCGTGGGGAATTGTTCCAAATTCGAGATGATTTTATGTGGCAAATATGCTCTTCATCAAACACTCCTTTCCTCCTAATGCTTTACATCCATATATCCAACAAATGGCATTGGCATCACTTACAGTCTCTCCCAAAGTAAATGCATGAAGGAGCAGTTTAAAGAAGTGAGATAAAAATCTCAGGACGCATCTCATGTTGGATAAATGGGTGACTGTAGCCTGTCTACAATCTGCCTCACAACTTGAAATAATTAGTTGCCTGTTTTTTGTGTCTGTGCCTGGCCTGAGTCCCCTTCAGCTGTTCTCCTATGTCTGAGGAAACAGCTGTTTAGGAACTGTGATTCCTGTTTCAGTCAAGCAAGGGACTACTGGTAGGATTAACAGCATGGGAAGCCCAGCCTCTGTCTTTGTGAGCCCAGATGCTGAGCTTGGCTGCAGGATGTAACACTAATCATTACCTCATCTAGAAGGATGTTTTTCCAGGCCTGTTGCTGGATAAAGTTGGAGCTCAAATGTACTTGCAAGGCTTTCAACACTGGGATCTTTTTTTTTTTTTTTTCATCCTTTGCTTGCAAAGAGCATAATCCACGTAGTATTTTGGGCTTGTGAAGCAAGGTATTTGTCCCTCCTGTCAAGTCAGCAGGTTGCCAAGAGCAGTGAATCTGTCTAGCTAGACAGGAACCCTCACAGGCAATCCTTAAAATAGCAGCTCTGAAATATCAGCTGTTGTCTCGCTTGTGCTGAAATACTTTTTGGGGAGAAGCTGCCTATTGGAATGGTGTGAGGGGGAAGGGGGTAAGGGAGCTGCAATAAACCAAATTTTCCTTCAGAAAGGTGGCTTTGGGGGTTTATATTAAACCTCAGAGAAGGGAAGGTGCATGGTCATTTCAATACCAGAAGCAGAGAAAGCTCCCTGATAACTGGTGTTCTTGCTCATCCCTCTGAATCCACCAGTGACACAGCTGGCCTTGCAGGTGGTAGAAAAATACCTGATTTTTGGGCTTCATCACACAGTAAAGATGAGGGAAGTGCTTGAGGGCTTCTTGTCAGAAGACATTTGTAACCTTCACTCCCAAGACACTCTCCTTTCCTTCACCTTATTGTAGTTATGGAACGAGAAGTAGGCAGAAGAACTTCCCTGGCTAATGCTGGGAAAATAAACTGGTGTGTGCACTGAAATGAGAACATTACATCAGGCAAAAATACATTTCAAAAGCATCCTTATGGGCAGGCTTGCTGTAGAAGGTTGCAAGAAGTAGTAGGTTGCAAGAAATGTAAGGCAACTCTCAAAGGCTTGGCTGTAGAGCTTTTAGCTGTTGAAATTAAAGCTTGGTGTGGCACAATAAATACTAAATAAAGCAATACTTCAGTGGAAGGCATGTGATGGTTTTAATTATGCAGGAAGAGCCATGGAGTGCTTGCAGTGTGCAAATGACTTCAGGTAGCTGAATGACCACGTGACATAATTTTCTGTTATGGAGATGTGGAAGTTCTGGTCATGCTGTTAAAAACCAGTGATTTTGGGGAGCTACAGAGAGGGTACAAAAGTCTGGGAAAAACACACTTTGATGTTGGCAGGAATGTGCTAGAACTGTGCCCACTGGGAGAGTTTGACAAGTGTCCTTACCCAGACCTCAGCACCAAAGGCATTTCCGATTAATATTTGGATGGTTTCTGATTCTGCCTTGAAACAAACTTAACTAAGTGGCATGAGGTGTGAAGGGCAAGGCTGGAGAAGTACTTCCCAATGAGCAGTGCCAGGAGCACTTTTGTGGCCTAACCAGCTGGGAATTTTGAGTGTTGAGAGAGGAGAAGATGCAAGCAAACTCGTACTAATGCTGTTTCCAAAACTGAGCGTTGCTTGTTTCGGGATGTGGATGTGTGCCTAAACCAAAAACTGGGCAGAAATGGGTGGATCCCTGGCTAAATGAAGCAGTGTCCTCCCAAGATGGATTTGACTTGCACTTGAGCATCTAGCCTGCAGTTCTGTGCTCTGTTCCTCCATCCCCTCAGTGTTTCATGTTTTCCTGTAAGTGAAGTTCTGATTCACTGTGTGCTGTTTCAGGGTGTGGAATTCTGAAAGGAGGGATGTTTGTCTTCAAATCATTTGAAAAGATGTTGGTTTTATTCTCAGACATAAAAATGTGCAAGTTTTAACAAAACTATCTATTTCTGGGTTAAGGAAGGACGGGTGTTTTGGGGTTTGGGTATACTTGAACATAAAGGGCACAGCTCTGGTCTAAAAAACTTTAAGTGACTAGTTCTGACTTGAAAGTTTCACTGAAAATATTGAAATAACTTTTGTTAATTTAAGGAGCGAAGATCCTGTTCGATGCCAAGTAAAATGAGTGTCTGAGCTAATTGCTTATTAAAAATGTCTGACCTAGAACTGGAAAGTTGATTGCTTCGAGGTGTGCTTTCAGTAGGAAATAGCCTGGGTGTGATCGGAGGAGAGGCGCATTTGCTCAGTGGCATCTGCTTCGCCCTTCTGTGTGCCTGTGAGCCAGCTTGGCATGGGCCATGGGTTTATCCACCTAAACACTCCTGCAGCTTCTAAGAGTTGAGCTGGAGACAGGGAAAGTGATCTGAAAGTGCCAGATCCGAGCTGTGTTCCCGTCTCAGATGTGGTGAGGAATGAGGAAGCCTCTTCATTTCTTGCTGCTTCTGCTCCTCGCTGGTTCATCACCTGTCTTTCCTCCTTCCTGCACGCTGCTTTTCTCTGCAAGAGAAGAGTTTCTTTTGTCATACAGCTTAATCCTCACATTAGACTTGCAAAAACACCGTGTGCCTTCTAGTTCATTAACACTTTGTGAGCTCCCATGCTCCGGAAGACGATATTTAGATTTTTATTTTTGTATTATATGTTGCTGTACAAGAAATCAGAGGCTTTGGTAAACCATAATTGCCAGGTGCACCACCATGGCCATGTTCCTATTTTTAATACCTGGTAATTAGGTAGGAGAGTGCTTGTTATCTTTGGCATGTGAAAAAATGCAAAGACAGTAGTTGGGTCTCGGGGCTACAGTTTCCTTTCCTCTTAGCTGTTGGAAGGTTTAGGTGAATGAGACTAGAATATTCGATTTGTATCCAAACTTCTGTCAAAGAAACAAGCAAGATGGTATCTCCAACTGGCTTCCTCAAAAATAGATCCCTCAGAGCTGGGCTTTTCCTGCCGTGATGTCATTACTTGCAGTTTTTGGATGTAATTAGTGTCAGATTGATTTATCTCTCCCAGAACGGCCAAGTTTACTGGAAGAGAGTTCCACAAAAGGAGTTTATTTGTGTGTTTGCTGGTGTAGCTGTTTGGGCAGTGACTTGTGTGTTAATATTGCCTGCAGTGAAGTGACGATGCCTCTGTCCCACTGGTGATTCTTTGCAAACCATTCCCCCAGTCCAACAGATGCTCTGCACAGACAGGGAATGTAAAGGAGTAATATTTCTTCCCTCCTGGTTTCTGCTTGTGCGTCTCTTGTGACCTTTCCCTCCGCCAGTATCTGATTTAAATTTAATATTACTTTTTTTGCCTCTTTGCCCTCCTCTTTTGAGTACTTCCTACGTCCCAAAATAACCTTTCTCTAATCCCACTGAATACCATGTTTAGTTGAGTCTGTCTCTTCTGTCTGCCTTTGCCAGCCCTTTCCAGTAGGCAGAAATGGAATACAGGAGGATCTGGCACGCTAAAAGCTGGGTCAGGTTTTTAAACTCATTCCCTCAGGTCAGATGGATTTCAGGCATCCCCACTTGGGTCTTCTAATTATGGAGCGTTTATCAGCTAACATGCTGGGATGACAGGAGAGCAAGGAAAGGCTCTTGGTGTGCTTCACATGCAGAAAAATCCTTGGGCTCTGGTCTCCTATCAGGCTCTTGTAGCTTCACATTTTTTCCCTTTTAAAACACACATTGCTTCAGAGTCAGATAGTTCAGATATGGCTGTTTTTATCAGTGCCAAAGTGCTGCAGTCTCCACACAAACCCATGAAATCATATTTGCTTCTGCTGACTACAAACAGAGGAAACAGCCTACTGCTTTGGGACTTGTTTTTTTTTTTCTTTTAATCTGTATTTACGTTTGTTTCTCTCTGATTGCAAACTTGAAGTTCTTTCAACAGACTTGCCAGGAAAATAGTAGATACAACTTGATGTGCTTTAGGAAACAAGTCAATTTTTTGATGGTCTACAACCCTATTTCTTTGCTGTGCAACTCTGCTTTTCCCGTAAGCTGTTTTCCTTAAAATGTCCATTCTCCCATATGAAAAATGCGTGTGATGGTCTTGGTTTGCTTCCTTTGCATGTGCTGCTGGGCTCTAAGAGGATTTACATTGACAATTATGTTGAACCAACATCTGTTGAAAATGAAAGTGGGCTTTTGGGACATGTTTTGTGATACCCTAAGGTCACGCTGCTCCATTGTCTCTTCCATATGAAATTGAAATCTGCCCCGACGTGAAACGAGCGCGTTGGAACAGTGATGTGACCTAACCTTTACATGAACTGTGGAGGAATCCAGGGGCTCTGGGAAATAGTGTGCTTGTGTGTGGATACAAGAGATAATGTTGGTATATGTAGAGAATGTCACTGTTTTATTTATAGAGAGTTACACAATGGTTTTAGGAATATTTGTGCGTTCTTGTTTAATTACCCTGGGGGAAAAAAGAAATCAATATATGGTGAACTGGAGCAAGTGAAGAAAGGTTCTCTGTATGTGCTGGTGAAATGCTTTTGTATCACTGATGGAATAAGCATATCCTGTCAAACTTAGCAATAATTTTCAGTCAAGAAGTAACTCAGATCTTGTTGTCTAACCAAGCAATCTACAAATTTAGCATTAGAAAATAAAGACCAGTGGGTTTGCAGTGCTGAACCTGTTCGTACAGAACCAAGCTTTTTAAAGATCTGCGTTACGTAGAGATGCTTCTCTGGGGTCTGCTACCTGTGCTGCTGGCCGAACAAGGCTCCTCTTTCCTCCGCTATAAAATCAATACAGTGCACCCAAAAAAAGTCTTGGGTGCTCTGTGAGTACAGTGATCAGGTATAAAGCCCATAGGAATAACATTTCTAAGGTTCCTTGCTGCACCTCAGGAGCTGGTAGAAAACCCTGAGGGAACTGGGGTTTCATTGTAATTTGCTCTAATAGAATGTGATTCTCCAAGGGCTAAGCTTTTGCTGCTGGCCTATCCCATTCTCTCACCCCTTCTTGTTGCTTTGCCATTTTTCAAACACAGCTGCTCCTGACCTTAAACTTACAGGTCTGCACAATTTGAGTGTTAAATAGATTGTTTGACTGAGGATACAGTTTATAATTATTTCTGCTGGGTGGTAATGGCTCTTAGGGAAACATGGAACAGGCAAAGGAAGGAGCTGCCCAGGGCCGAGCTGTGTTGTGCTGTTGGTGCATTCCAGGTGGCATTCTGTGATTTCCAGAATTCCAGTAAAACAGCTGTGAAGGTCACTTTTGCTGTACCCCTAGACAAGGTGTGTGGCCCGGTAGCACATTTCAAACTGAATTAATTCGTTAGTGAGGGTTAGGACACAGCTTCTCCAGGTAATCCATTACTGCTCAGACCCAGTTTGGAGGCAGTAATCCCGTCCCACCCCCACGCAAAAGCTGTCCAATCGTTTCTCAAACAATGCTGTTTTTTTAGCCCTAATCCCAGCTGCAGGGTGGTTCAGCGCCATCGCTGAACTCTGGGCAAGTTGTCTTGACATGTGCTGGCTCTCTCAGGGAATTCCTCTTCCCAGGAGGGAGAAGGCTGTGGAATGATAGCAGCATGAGAGGGTAACTGCTGTCTGCTGGTCAGGTAAGACCATCTGACAGATAACAAATTTTTGAGCTGGTTGCAGTAGTGAGATACGGAGGACAGTGTGGTTTTTAAATTTTGGGGGGGCTTTAAAATTTATTTTTTGACAGGTCTTCTAAAATTGCTGGAAAAGTGTGAATTTTTAAAAAATGTGTTCCCTGTGAAATATCCTCTGTGTGCTTTCTCTGCAAACTGAATGTAGGACTTGGCTCCTCTCCTGGAGAGCCATGGTTTCAGCGCTGTTGCTAAATGTTTGAAGTTTGATATTTGTGCTTGAAGGACAGAAAATCCAGTACAGCATGGTGTAGTGGAAGCTGTTATCCATCCTCTGCAGCATCCAGCTGTACTAACAAGAAAAGTCAGGCTTTTTTTAAGGTGGTTTCTCTGGATTTAGACACTCTCCCCTATACCAGATTTGCTCGAGCAGGTTTTGGCATTCCCTTAGTGGATGTTACAAATGGAGAATTTCAGCCTGTGTTTGAAGTGTTCTGGCTTTCCCTTGAGAATATGGGCAGCCTGAGGGAGAGCTGTGGGCTATTTCCTGAATCAGAATATCTAAATTAACCAGAAGCACAGTCCCTCTGCAGGAAGGTGGTACAGTTTTGAAGAATTCCATGCAACTCTTTCCCACCTGGATCTCTCCAAACAGTTGTTACACAGAAAAGTGGTCCAGTGCTTAACAGAAGTGTATAATGGTGAGGAGGCATGAAAAATCACAATTTTTACAGTACTTCCCTTGTATATGGTGAATTTTTTATTTTTACAGGAGTTTCTCTCATGGTCAATGTGAAACATGGTTTGTTTTATACATAAAATTAAAACAGTCACCCCTGGTGACATCTCTTGTAGGGTCCTTCAAACAATATAATTTATATACTGCATTTCTGATCTTCTCCAGTGTTTATGATGACTCTGGGCCCTTCTTTTAAATTTCATATAAAATCAGTGCAGTTGAAGAGGGTGAAAAAAACAGTGCCCTGCAGCTTGTAACCATTGCACAATATCCAACAAAACCGCATTGTAAACATAATAAAATGGTCTATTAACAAATTGCTTTATTAACTCTAATCAGTCTAAAGAGCTAAATTTAATTAAATCTGCTTGTGGATGAGAACATTCCACTCGTGGAAGGGTGCACTAAAGGTCATCTCCTGTTCTGAATCTTAATGTTTGCATTTAAAAATTTGGTTTTGTCTTTCATTTGGTTGAGGTCAGTTAGGGATGTGCCTTTAATGATTTATTATTATTATTAATTATTTAAAGAGGTTTGGTCTCCCTACCTTTTTGTGAGAGAAATTAGAAATATACCTATAAGGCATGAGGAAAAACTTTGTCTATTAGATGTATGTAGCTGTAGATATGTAACACTTTTTGAAATGGAAGTGCTGTGTAAAAGAAGATGGAACCCTTTGTTCTGACTTGATACTTGAATGTTTCTGTTTTGAACTCCCACTTATTGAAGTACTTAACTCTAAACAATAATTTGCTTTTTAAATATCTTGAATTTTAGGTCAATCCTTTCCAGAGCAAAAGGCTCTTAAATGAGGAAAAAAGAGAATATCTACTTTCGGGTACATGGCTGGGAGAGGAAAACGCCACTGAGTGCATATGAAACCTTTTTCACTACTAAAAAGTTGTCTTGGACTTATTTTTTTAAAGGGTGATCAAACAGTATTGATTGTCCACATTTTTGAGTGGCTTCTACAGAGTTATCCCTTGTTTGGACATTTTTATATTAAATTTTGGAAGTAGGCTCTGGGCATCTGCCTTACCATGAGGGTGTTCCAACACGCTGATTTTTCTCCTGCTGTCAATGAGCTGTGGGATTGAGGATCAAAACTGTTGCAATGAGAGCTTAGCAGAGATAAAATAATAATTACTTTGACTCCCTAACAGTTTAAATAGTCCTGCTAGCAGCTGCTAGTGTGAGGTCCATGTAACCTTCTTTGATTATGCAGTCTGGTCACAGTCAAGTGCTTTCTTTAAAAGAAATGCTGTGTGACACCTGAGATGAGGAGTGAGGCTGTGCTGAGCAGTCAGTGCTGCCCAAATGCTGGAGAGACACGTGCTGAAGCAGAGAACAAGAGTTCTGGGAGTTGGGCACGTTAAAAACCCTTCAGTGGCCATTACAAAAATTAATTTCACTTGCATTTTTGGCATTAAACTACAGGAAGTTCCAAGAACCTAGATCGTGGAATCCTGCCTAGCAGCCAAAAATCTGAGTGTCACCTTGGGAAGGCCTGCAGAGTTTTATAAATTTTATCAAGGGTAACTGTGTTATGCCTATGTTATACCTGTGTCGTGTTACTGCTGGAAACCTTAGGTGTTTCTATTTCTGTGTGGGGTAAAACACACTCTCTTCTAGGAGTAAATGCACGATGGCGTCTTGGATGTATTTTTAATATATCATTTTTAAAAAAGGATGGGGAGGCAGAGGGGAGGAAAACAGAGGCCACCTGGGGGAAAGGTGTGGTGCTGGTAGGGAGCAAAGGAGAGCTGATAAGGTCTGATGATAGCAGTGGTACAGCTTTGTCACTCCTGAAGCGTTTTTTTTGAGCTCCTGGGCTCAAATCTTTGTTTCTACTGCTTTGAATGACGTTCTTTATGAAAGGCTTTGCTAACTTAAAGAAATTCAGTAATGAAGTGTAAGTGGTAGGTGTGATGGCTTTTTTTCAAAGACACTGAGTACTCTTGCTCCTTGTGAATATTACGGGGTGCTTTGGTGCTTTGAAAACAACTCCAAAGGGGGACTTTTTTTCCCCCCCCCCCATCCAGGAGAACTTGGATTTGGCGTCAGGCAGGCTGTATTATTCAGACATAGTGTGCACCAGACAGGCAGTTTATATATAGAAGCAACACACTTCTAGTGCTTTCTTTAATGTGCTAAGCTTGACAGAATTCCATCTGAGATGCAGTCAGTGGTTGCTCTGGCTGGATTTGCTAGCTGATGAAGACTGGGGAAAAGCGGGAAAGTGTGCCCTGGCAAATAAAGGAAATGCAGATAATTTACATCATACCTTGAATTGTTTCCTTTAAAATATTATATGTGCTTTCAAAATGGGTAATTAAGCAGTTATGTGATTGATTGATTGATTGATTGTCACACTCTTCGCTTTGCTTTTGCCTCAGTTGTACAACAGGAAAGCAGGCACTGGATGCAGTGAGATGAAGTATTCATCCCAATGCTGCCAAACCAGGACAATTGTATAAATGGGTTTAATTTCCAGTTCTTTACTGTTTCAGGGGGTTCTTTGTGCAGTGTGACCTGATTGTGCAGGGAATACCTTGGGAAGTACAGAAATGAGATTTTTTGTATAACATAGTGGGCCTAGTTGATAATCTTCTATGCTTAGTTATTTTTTTGATACAGCTTTTCTTGCACAATGGTTTTTAAGACAGTCCTTTTTTTATAGTACATGAGAATACTTAGGCAGGGTGGGAGTCGGCAATAAATACTTTTATTCCCTAAAGTGGTGGCTCTTGGCCAACTTCTGTGCTCTTACTTATCAGCTGCTGGTCTTAATTCTGCTGAATTTAAACTTTCTTTTTTTTTTTCCCCCCTCTAATCTCTGAGAAGCAGGAGTAATTATTTATGCATGATTCTTGCTCCTGAGTGTTGTTTCATTAATGAGATGCTGCAATTCCATAGTTCTTGAAAGGAGTTCATTCAGGGGCCTGGCTGTGCCACTGCCCTGTGTGACACCGTCAGAACTCAATCAATAGAGATGTTGGCTTCAAAGTGTCCTTGTTTTTTCTTAAGGTTTATTGAAGATGGAGTCCCTTGAAAGATTATATGGCTGGCAATGCTCAGTACAATACGTTTTTTCCCCATGAAAAATAAATGAAATCAAACTTTCAGCGTAAAGGTCTCTCTTAAATAAAAGATACCCAAAGTGAGGGCTGGATCTGAGCACAGGAAGGAATTTTCACTGTGCTGGTTTATCTCCTCATCCTGCTTGGCTGCTTATGCTGTGAGATTATGCTGCATAAAAATGAAATCCCAAGGCAAAAGAGAAAAACAACCCACACACATTTACAGCTTCCTAGAAGTTTGTCAGTCAGTGCTTATTTTAGAAATGGGCTGGTTCAGGGGCATGAGAGAAAATTATGGTAATGCCACTGAATGCTTCAGTAGTCAGATGTCAAAGCACTCTGCATTTGTTTTGCTCGAATGCCATTTAATGTTGCTGCTTTTAGAAGATAATGTTCTGCTTTCTCACTTTCATGTGTCCCATGCTGGCATCAGCTGCTGTCTCCATTATGGAATGTTCTAAGCTCATCAAATCCAGAAATTTCAATCTTCTTTTTGGTTACTCTTAAGTGAAGTGCAGAAAACAAGAGTCTGGTTTGTTTTGTTGTCTGGTGGCGTTTTCTGCCATAGCTGGAAGTTCCAGGGGAAAGGGTTATGGCTGGAATGGAAATGGAGAGTGAACTTGCCTCACTTGGACATGGATTCAAACTGAGAGCAGAGTGGTCCTGGCAGAGATCTCTGGGAAAATCTGTGCTGCTGGGACAGTCAAATGCCATGTTGTGCAGCTGTAACACTTACTCAAAAGAGGAAAAAAGGAAAAATAAATTCATTGTGGGGAAAAAAAAAAGGGAGGAGAAAAAGGAGAGAGATGTCTTATACCTTAAAACATCTTTGAAAGCAGATGTTGGTGTTGATTTTATCAGCTGCTTGGAAGTTGTGCCATAATTAAGGGAGGGGACATGATCCTGTGTGTTCATCCAGGGCACCAGTAAAGAGTGAGAGCAGAACCCAGTGATGGTGCATCTTTATCCCCTTTTCTTAATTCCCAAGCAGTTGCTTCCCTAACTTTTCCTGTTGTTGGAGAGGTGAAGCAATGCTGGCTCTGGAATGGTGTCACCCTAAGGTTCTGTCTTCTTGCCCTCCCTGCTCCTGACTCACATCACACATTTGCACCCAAATGGCAAAGTTAACCCCTTAGAAGAGGAAAAATAATAACTCTTCTGGGAAAGCACAGTGCAGGAAAACTGCTGTCCTTTCTTTTTTTTTTTTTTCCCCTTTGGAGTTTGGATTTTGCCTTAGCACTGGAAATGTACTGAGCAGTTATCCAGGCTGAACTAGGTCAGTGTGAACTGGCTCAGCCTCTCTGGTTCAGGTGTCACAGAGCTTCTCTGCTTGCTGGCTAACTTTCAGTTCCATTCTGAAACAGATTAGAGGTTGGCAGCTTTTTTTTTTTTGATTCATCATCTTGGGTATTAGTGAAACCATTGCAGGAAGTGCTTTTTTTTGTTTGTTTCTTGTAGAAGACTTGTCTTTTCCTGCCTGGATTTGGCGAGGTAGGAAGCCACAGCTGAAAGATTATTGAGATGAATTGACAGGAAGGTTAACCTTGATGTTGATAGTCCTTCACTATCTCCGTGTCAGGATGGTTTTAATCTAGTGCTGGTCTCTAGCATCTGAAATCTATTGTAAAGTGATTACATTGAATTGCACTTCAGAAACCACAGCCTGACTTCAGCAGAAATTGCACCGGACCTACTTTCTGTGAGTATAAGCTCCCTGGTGCAATGGATGTTGTCTTAGGATACTTCTAGAAGACAGGGATGTATTGAAAACAATACTGATTTATTAGTAAAATCTAGAGAAAGTGGGATTTTGTGCTTGGCAGTTCCTCTCCTCCTCTAATACATCTTTTTTCCAGTGCAAATTTGAGAAGCTGTGTGTGTGTGTCCCCAAAGTTTGGCAAGTTCAAACTGTATAACTTTAAATATTTCATCCTGGAGAAGAGAATCAGTAGGACTTACGAATGAGATGTAAGAATAGACAGGATGAGCCAAGAGATTCTTAATAGTTCTGGCTGCTTTTCTATGTAGTGCACCTTTTATCACTGCCTTTGGACTGGAGTCACTTCCTCACATGCAAGAGTTTTGGCATCCTGGCTCTTCTCTTAATCTAGCTGCAGAAGCTTTAGACCATGATTGCTTAGCAGTAGCCTCAAAGAACTTTTTGAGAAGAGCTAGAAAAGTATCCTGGTAGAGTTCAGGAGCAGAACTCTCTCTTCATCTGTTCCTCCCACTCTCAGAGCGACCAAGCGGGACGTGTGAAGTGTGTGCAAGCAAAGGGGGCAACAAATGACGTTTCTGAATGGGCTGGGAATGCTCATGTTCACCTACTTCTGGTAAAAATTCTTGGTAGAACAGTGAAAAAAACTCGTTTAGAGCTTTGCACTCTGGCTGTGGCTGAGGTTTTCTCCTGTGCAGGAAGGCTGAAAGCTTAGCTCATTTCTTTTACAAGATTATGTTGCGATCACTTGCCATCTGAAGCCAGAGCTTTGTCAAAAAAGACATTGAAGATGACAGCTGAGAGCTGAAAAACTGGCACACCTAAAAGGGGAGGGACTTGTCACACTTGTTGCTGTTCAGATTTTATGCAGGGCTCTCTGAAGACACGTCCCTGCTCTGCAGGTGCAATATTAATGTTACCATATGGTCTGTGAGAGTGAAGTCTGAGGGGCAGGAAATCTGTGCATGGCAACTACAATTGAACCAGCCTCTGCTGGAAACCTCCCTGTGGTCCCCCCTATTTCTCCTCCTCAAAGGTGGCAGTGTCTGCTTTTCCCATGGTGACAGTCCCCCTGTAGAGCCCTGATGCTCGCACTCATTCAGGTGTCACTCCTTACCTAAAAACTAGATTTCCTAATTGCTGAAAAACACCAGTTGAGATCTGAGCCTAAATATATCCCTGAGTCTAAATTTATGAAGCACGGCATTCCAAACAGGTGTGGGAGTAAAAAGATTTATATAAAAGTTTAAGAGAGGAACATCAATTCTTTTCAACACTTTCTCAAAAGCCCATTTCGTATCTCCAAGTGAATTTTGAGAGGGCTGTTGCAGACTCATAGTTGGATGCTAAAGCTTGTCCACAAAGATATTCATGTTTACCAGTTTCAGCTGCTCATTGTACTGCGTGAAACAGTTCCATCATCCTGAGCACTTCAGGATGACAGATGATCAAACTGATTCTTCAAAAAAAAAAAAAACCACACCAAAAAACCCCCCTCAAAAAATTACTCAGAGCTTTGATTTGTACTGGTAATTATGGCTAAAGACCTCTCTGAGTCTTATAATTAACTTTAATAACCTTATAAATATTCTCCAAGTGTAATTAAGGGAAATTACATGTTAGGGAAATAAAGATTAAGTGGCTGTGTTGGTGAGGACTAATAGGCCCTAGCAGAGCTGTGCTTTACAAACAAGACCTCACAGAGAAAGTGGCAGCTGTCTGGCAGGGATTTTGTTGATACTTCCAGTTTGAAGAGATAATATTGTTTCAACACCTTGTGCATCGAAATTAGTAGTTATATTGAATAATTCAAGACTGGTCAGCACTAATATCACCAATCTCTGCTTGGATTTTTGAAGTCTTGAAAGGTAAGTTCAGCTTGAGCCTGATCTACTCCCCTTACCCTTTTTCCCATTGGATGGGAAGGGTGAGAGAATCTTTCCTGGAGTCATTCCCAGGAAGGGAGGCACAAATAAGGAAGGGCTGTATTACATGAGGGAGTTATGAGAGTTATTAGGAGTTGGTCAACAGCTGCAGCCCTCTGCTCTTGTGTGAATGGTTTCCTTTTTGCCACAGTGCTTATTTTAATGAACTCCATCTGCACAGAGCTCAGTCCATCACAGAGAGCAGCTCATGATCCCTATGGATGCAACATGGATGCCATGAGTTGTCCAGTCTGTCAGGTTGCACATGAAAGCTGGATATGAAAACGAGCTCATAATCTGTGAAGTTTATTTTGTCATTCAATCCCTGGGGTTTTGTTGTCATTTGGTTTTAGTTTTTTTTCTTTTTTTTCCCTCCCCTCCCCTCCAAAAGTCGTGACGATAGTGGCTTACCATTTGGGATTTTCCTGCTGTGGAAAGTGATTTTCTTTATGGAACCTCTGGCTTTACTCAGATATCGGTGTAGAAACTCGATGCCCTGTCCTTCAAGCTCTTGCCAAGACAAATGTGACAAAGGAAATACAGAGTGGGATTATTTTAAGGCAAATTCCATCTGAAAACAAAGAACTTCTCTTAAAACAGAAATAAGGAAGCAGAATCAAAACAGAAATAAGAAAAATAACTGTTAGATTTGTTCATAAGACTTGAATGACACTTTTTTTAGCCTCAGCTTACTCTACCAGGTAAAGTTGCTTCTGCCTGCATCTAAATATATGAAGGATGGCATCCAAAGCCATAGCTGGCTTACTGGGAATATATGGTGTAGCATATTTTCCTTTTCCTCTGCCATAGGTTGCATATAAATCTTCAAACAGCTCACCACACCAAAAATAAGGCTGTATAAATATCTGAGCACATGGAAAAATACCTCTCCTGTTGCTGGCACAGTAGAAATTAAAAGAATTAATCCATTTGAGGCACTAGGCGGGGACCTCTTAAATTAGTAACAATTCTCTGAACACAAACATCCAGGTTTTAGGCAGATTTCTGGAAATGAGCAAGGCAGTGCTGGCACCAAGATGACAGTTCCTAAGCAGTATTTCAGAGGAAGTGTTTGTCTGAGGGCTTGAACAACTTCCAGCACTGACATTTTGCAACCAAAAGTGTGCCAAATTAGGTAATTTATGTTGCTTTTTTGCTCTTTGTGTTCCATTTGCTTCTCCTTAGATTGCAACATTGACACAGAGAATTCTGTGACTGCCTGAATGCATGAATTAGTCACCTGAGCACTTCTAATAATCTTAAAATGACACTGTGGAAAGGAATTAATGCCTTAGGCTGTCGCTGGTGGGATCTGTAAACTTTCATCTGCAGCTGTCAGGTCTGTATTGATAAGGAATTGCTGTTGCAATTGGATGCCTGTGATAACAATTAGGATGGAAGAGATGCAGAGAAGAAACTCGACTGTTAATCTGGGGGTGGTTTGCTGCTGGAGGCTTCTTGGTGCCTCCTTTGGACACTTTCTAATGACTTTTTATCCTTCTTATATTGTAGTGCCCAAAACTGCTCACAGTAATCTCTGCACTCGGTAATCTCAGTCTCCCAGGCAGATCTGGGAGCACTCTTAGTGCTTTTCCTGTTAATGAAAAGTTAATACCACCTACTCCCCTGCGGAATCCTGTGGAAGGAAGAAAGGGAGAGTATTTTATGACTTCCTCTGATTGGCGTAACTAAGAAGGTGCTAAAATTCAGGATACTGTAGCTGTCTTGGTCCTGTTCCTGAGGCATTTCTTCAGTTAAAGGGTGAACATGACTTTAATATCTTAATCATCACAATACAGGATGTTCATTCCTAGATTTTAGCCACAAACCCCTCGTGTTCAGCTGAGCTGTTTGTGTCTGGTGTGGCTGAGTCTCATTTCTGTTCAAAGGAAGTGAAGTTTAGATGGATACTGTTGTTCTTCTGGTGGAAGCAAGAATTCACTGCTGTGTCTCCGGGCAGCTTTTTACAGCATGCGTGGCTTTCACTGCTTCCAGCCCTGAAGTTGGGAATAAAAGCATTCTTTCAGGTGAAATCAAGTGTTCATGAAGAATTTAGCCTGTGTAGATTCTGCTCTGCAGGACTGAACTTCCTCCATTGCTCCCGGGGCTGTGGATGCTTAGACAGTGGGGGTGACTTCAGTTGGTTGTTTTCGGGAACTTGTCCTTTTTCTGTTCGTAATAAACACTGCTCAGGTGTAGGGACCAACTAAGTGTCCATTGGCAAATATAAAAACTAAAGCTAAACACGGGGTGAGAATAAAGGGATTGTGACGGGATTAACCAGGATTTTGCCAGAGAACTGGGTTAGAAATTCACTGTATCGTGTGCCAAGGTTCCCATCTGGTTGAATTTGCTGAAACATTATATTTTAAAAATTGCAAAACTAAAACAATGATGGACCCTGCTTTACTAATGGTGTAGCTGATGGGTATTTCAGCGGCTGTTGTTGGTGTTGGTTTAAGTTTAGATTTGGAAAAATCAAGACACTGCCTATTTTTAAATGCAATATTCTGTAAATGCCTGTGTGTTAACAAAGCTTAGTAACTTTTTACTTAAGACCACTTTGTCCCCTCTGGAGCAGCATGAACGCTTTGAAACCTGTCACCTACCAGTGAATTTGAAATCAAAAGCTTAAGTCTCAGATACATGAAAATATTTTCTTGATTATCTAGTTCTCAGTGACTTAAAAACCCCATCTCTGTAGTTGTCTGCATTTTTTTAATGTGATCATTTGGTTAAGGGTCAGCTTGGAGACCTTGAAGTGGGATTTTCAGGCTCATTGTCTCCCTCCACTGTGGCTTTGTCACATCAGGGCTGATGTGAACATTGCACAGATCCTGATCTTGTGTTCTCTGAATGCTTGAAGGAAATGACTCCTGTAGGTTTGCATCCATGAAACTGAAAACTTGTTTAGAAGTATCTGAGGAAAAAGGTTCATATTTAAAAGGTTGATTCTCATAATTTCCAGTCTGAGCAGTGGTTGGTGATGGTGGTGACAAGAAGAGAAAAAGTCATTTTAAAGTGCATTTTAAAGTATAGAAAAAATAATTTCACTATAATTTTTTGTATTTCAGTTTCTCTTGGAAATGGTTTCCTGGAAAGCCCAGTGATGTGTAGGATGGACCATTGCTTGGGAAGCTGGGGCTGGGAATGCCTGGGGGAAGTGCAATGTGAATCTAATGGAGTGGTCTTTGAGTGCTTTAGTGAACACATTTGAAGGATAAAAAAAGCACAAGAACTGTGCTGAATTCACGATGAAACGCCCCTGTAGCACAAAGGGTTTAAATGTCACTGTGAGGCATAAAAGTGTTGGTTTAAGGAGAAAAGACTATTTTTATACAGCTTGTGTGCTAGAAAAAACGTGGTCACATACTGTCAATTCTGATGCTTCTTTAAGACCAGGAATATAATATTTCACTTATATTTAGCAGAACGATAGCTCTGTGTGAACACTTGAACATTTGTTCTTTTTGTTAAGGCTATGGGCAGCTCTGTGGGGTTCGGAACAGTGCTGGTGCTTTTTGACACTTGAGGGGCTGCAGAGATGGGGACTTAAGTACTGTTCATGTTAAGACAACATAGAAAAGCCCATAATAACCCACTAATAATTATGTTTATAAAGAGCACTGCTACCTACTAGACAGGAAAGAATCTAGTTTTGGAGGGTGATGTGTGCTGTGAGGAACATGCAGCTTTCCAGAATCCTTTCCTGGCTTTCCTGTCATCAGAAAGGCATTTGCTCGTAGTAAATGCATTTAATGAAACTAATTTTAGACCTATAGGTCAGCACTTAAATTTGTTTTCTCCTTGTTAGTCTCACAGCTAGACCAGGCCTTAGATTTTGTAACAAACAGGTCTCATTCCAGATCTCATTTCTTCTCCCTGTGCCTGACCTATCTTTCGCACAAGTGAAAGAACACGGTTGGTGCCAGTTTTGTACCCTTTATAGATCAGATTCCATTTTTTAACACTTGACTCATATTTCCAGCGCTAGGGTGGTGCTTATTCCCCTTTCTTACTCAATTTTCCCTTTGTTCCTGATCCTTTATTTCTTTTGTTAGCGACAGAAATAACGGTTGCGCGAATCAGCTGCGTTGTCCTGGGGAGGCTTCACAGCGTGAACGTGATGAGAAATGGCCAGTTCTAATTTTTTTTCTTCCCGAGACGCCACAGGGGGATGAGCAGGGCAATCACTGATTTCCTAGGATTTTCCAGGGGCAGTCTGTGGCTGGACAAGGAGGAATGGGCGGTTGGTTCAGCGGTGCTGCTGCTGCTGGGCTGAACAAAGGGAACTCTCGGAGTATCCTTTGGCATCCCTCAGCGGTCCAAGCGAGGCTGATTCCCTGGAGCAGCAGGTTTGTGGAGCGGTGTGGCTCCCGCAGGAAGCAGCACCGGTGCCATCTGTCCCCTGTTGCTCGGATCCATGTGGCTGAGGCTGGAGCTGTCGCTGCTCCAGAGGGCGAACGGGGTGGGTGGCAGCTGCCGTGCCTGCTCCGGGTATTAATTCCCTAAGGAGATCGGATCAAGCTGTGCCTGCAGAATGGGAATAGCGCAGGAGCTACGGGTTCAGCACGGGAGAAGTGTGTGAATTCCTCCTGTAAATGCCAAAGTGAATATTCAGGTTGTGCAGCTGCCTCTGTGGGCACCTTCTGGATAGAGGTTTTTAAGGGATTGGTGATAATCAGCCTATTTAAGGTTCTTCCCGCTGCAGGGACATTGGTGGAAGAATGTGGCAGAGGCTCAATCCTGAACATCATCGGGGAAAACAAACCTTTCATCTTGGCTCAGTGGTGGTGAGGGATGGTTGTTATTGCAACTGGTGCAATATCACAGCAAGATTTAAAAGTTTGAATAGATACAGGGAGGATGATCAATACTCCCAGCAGTATAATTCTGTGGGATTTACAGGACTAATAAAAAACTGCACGAAGCGGGAACTACGATAAACACCTAAATTTCCTCATGAAAGAGATGGCTGGAATGAAGGCTGCACAATGTTTTGCTGTAAGGAGGTGGGAGTATATGACTTTGCAGTGACTGTGATAAAGCCTTCCTTTTCCAGAGTACATTTAAGCCACAGGAATCTGCATCAAAGTGAGGAGTGTATTCTAGGAGTAGCACACTAAACCTGTCACCTACTTTGCTAATTATGTGCCATTTTGAGAACAAAAGCTAAACCGTGTGAAACATCTAATAGAGAGCAAACTCCATGTTTAATCCTGATCAACTAAGGGGTTTATTTTATGTCGGTGATGGTATTGGCCAGATAAATTGGGTACTGCTGACCCTGTAATGGTATCAGTGTTATACTTGCATTATCCATCATAGCTAGAATCCTTACATAGTCAAATATTTAGACAAGTAAGTTGTGATCTCAGCTGAATGTCACCAAAACATCAACATTCAAAAGGATATTTTATAAATAAGAGATGAAAAATACTTATTTGTGAAGAGTAAATATTGTAGCCTAACTGCAACAATGTGCTGTTACATTTAAGGTGAATAATTTATCTCCAAAGGTGATACCTGGTGAAAACAAAGGGCAATTTGGTATCAGTCTCTTAAAATGTATCATCCTGGTTGTGTTTTTAGTGGGAGAGTCAGTCAAAGGAGATGAGATCATCAGAAGTGATGCAAAAGTGACCACCGGAGAGGGAGACTTGTAAAGGATCAGCTTGTGTGCACTGCGTCCTTTGCACTGGGCAGTCGGGCTCTCCTTTGAACTCAGAAGTGGCACCTCCCAAGCCAGGCTTGGACAGGACTCTGCAGAGCAAGTGTTTGTTTTGGTGCCTGAGATAAGCTCCGCAGGGTCTCGTGTCTGATGCGGGAGTGAAATCCCGTCAGTGCTCGCAGGGAGGTGCCAAGCTGAGATTCAGTGCCTGGTGTTGGGAAGTGGGACAGTGGCTGAGTGATTTGCTGGGCTGGCTGCCAGGGCCCTGGAGAGAAGCTGCAGTGGCCAGCAGGAAGGCCTGCATCCATTCCCAAGGCAATCCACAATGATGGAGTTTTGTGGGTGTTCCCCACTGAAAGCTCCGAACATCTCTGCTTCTGCTGGAAATGTCGGAGAGCAGGGGCATCCTTCCCTCCCGTCCCTCAAGGTGGTGTTTGGAGGAGACTTATTCCTAGGTTGGAGCAGGAGAACTGGCCAGTGAGGGTGGAGGCTGGGCTGGGTTCCTGTCCTGGCTGCTGCTCACCCAGTCTGCAGTGTCAGTGCTCAGCTCTCAGTCTGCCATAAAGCAAATGCTGATATGTGCTTAATGTGAAGTGACTTGCTCCTCCTGAATTGCACATTGCCTAAATTCTTCAAAAAGCAGCCGATTAAGTTCTTCTTGTGTAGCTAAAGAGCTGTTTCAGGTGTATCTTTGTATGTAAAGTTTCCTTAGGATGATACTCTACACTTACTTGTCTCTTAAATATTCTGTGGATCAGTTTTTCTTCCGCTATTCAGATCAAAAATAATATGGTGGAACGTTTTAAAAAATAATAACACTTAGCAATATTCTTTCACATTCTAATTTCTAGGTGCTAAGTGGGCCTTTGATATGGATTGCACTGTGACCTGTTCTTGTGTATAACTTTTCCTTGTGTTGGAATATGAGCTGTAGGACCTTAGCAGGTGTAGTGTGACATGATAGGTACTCTTTTAAGCATGTGAGCATTTCCAAGCAGTTTTTGCAGCAGAACAGTTACAAAGGCATCTTTATAAAAACCTGGGCTGTTTATCATGCTTATTCCTAGTATACAGCTGGATTTGTGGCAGAGCTTCTCCCGTTTGAAGGGATTTAGCCTTGCTTTTCCCAGGCCTGCTCTATGGATTTGCATAAGCTGCAGTTATACACTCCAATGGCTTTTCCAGTCCCTGCACTACAGGCTTTCAGTGACTTTGCTGACTGCAGCTCTTGTCGAGCCATTAACTTAACTGGGGAGTGTCCTCTGAATGTTCAAGGTGGTTTCCAGATAACCTTGGCTTTGCCAGGATTTCAAAAGCCCTGTCAGGTTAATAACAGTAGAACTCCACAGCCTTTCCCCCGCTGTATGAATGGAGCAGTGACTGATTTTGTGATATTGCTGCCTACTGAAGTGACAGTTTCATTAATTGAGTAATGGTGTGAAATCTGCAGCTCCACATGTTTTATTCAGAGGAAACCTTAAACCTGCTGGTAGCTAATGCATCGTGTAAGCTGGATGCATTCATGTGCTGGCCTAATCCTCAGCATTTTGAGCTTCTGTCTTCACTAAAACACGTTTTTCAGAGAAAGAGTTCCCTTTTCTACTTAATTCTCTGCTAGAAACTGTATGAAGAAGTGGCTGAATAGCAGGAAAACTGCATCTCCTAGATAGAATGAGGCTTGATGACCTCAAGGGGGTTTTTTTTTAAACTTTTTTTGGCACCTTTATCTCCATGTATAAATAGCTCACAAGTCTGTTCCTCGGCATTGGCTAGATGTAAAGTAGTGTTAGATGCTTTTGGGAGGTGAAAGTAGGCTTTCTCAGTTCCTTGTGGATGGAGCAAATCCAAGCTGCATGCTATATTTACACTCTTAGGTTCCCTAGCAGCTTTTACTCCCTAAGTAATATGTGCTGATTTGGTGTCCGTGGGGTTGTCTTTGCTCAGAGACCTGGTTGCACGTGGTGGATAATGCAGAAAGATGGAACAACACGTTGTGTACCACAGGGAGATCTGATTGATGGGTGAAAACCACCTGTAATGTGGAATGCCTGTGTACCACTGCTTGCTGAGTGTCACTGTCACTGTTTGTACATAGCTGTGTATATATATATATATACTTATTAATGTGTGTGGAGAATTAGAATATCTTAGTTTAGGCATTGAGCCAACAATATGGGATAAGGGGCGGAATGTCTTGGGGTGACCTTATGATGTGTATCCCATATCGCTGCCCTATGCCCAGAAATTAATTCTTGTGCCTTTCTATGCCTTTAAACTGAGCCTGAGAGGGGGAAGGGAAAAAAAACTGAGCAAAACTTTTCCAAAGCAGTTTGCAGCTTGTTCAAGGTCACACAGAGATAGCGACTTTTTTTCCCCAGTCAGCTTTCAGCCAGTTTTTCAGTTTCTTTTTCTCCAAAGGGAGACTGATAGTTGAACTTTTTTTCCTTCCCTGGAATTTTGGATTTTTTCCCTTTTTCTGTGGATTGCTTCAATATCAGAACACATCAGGAGGACTTTCCACTGAGCGCAGAGGGCCTGGCCCTGGGCCAAGCCCCAGCTCCAAGGAGACCAAAGGGAGGACTCTAACACTTTCCCAGGTTTGCTCTTCACAGCAAAAGATTTTATTATTTAGCATTATTTTCCTTTTCCTGTGTGTTTGTTAAATAAATAGTTTTAATCTCTTTCTCTTTCCTTCGAGGAAAACTTATTTTTCCCGACCCTGCTGGGGGGAGGGGTGGTTGTGCCTTCTCTCAGAGGATATATCTCTAAATTTGACCAAACCAGAACATGTATTTAAAGTGCACTCCTAACAAAAGATCTGTGCCGGACTTAAAAGCTGGAAAAGTGTTTCGTTCCGTCACTTTGTAGCTGGATGCTGTCAGCAGCTCCATCTTAAATTTACTCATACAATCTTTTAGGTAATATTTTGATCAGCAGCAATTCTTACATCTCTTGAGGAGCCATTTAAGATGGTCAGGTAGTGCTGCTTCCCTCCGTGGTGTTTGCTGTGAGCAGCTGAATAAGCTTGTCACTCATGCCCTTGAGTCTGCACTGATTGATTTTTTTTTTTTTTTTGGAATTGGCTTGGCAAGGGTACATTTTTCTCAGCTCACTGGTCGTACCACAGCAGAATTTCTCAACTGTATCAAGTACCCTGGCATTGGATCTTCCTGGAACTGCCAGGGAAGTGCAGGTGGAGCTCACCGGGGACAAGCCCACAGATTTATTTGCATTTGCAAAAGGTCACCAGGAACTCTCAGTGACCTCAAGGAGACTTTTTTTCCTTTCAGGCAGCATCTCAGGTTTCAAGGAGCTCCGCTACTTCCCTGCTTAATTGGTGCTGTTGAGCCATGGAGATTTGCTGCCTATTAAGGCGTCACTGCTTCTGGCCACATGGAAGGCTTTGAGGTCTTCTCTCCAAATTTTAGTTGGTTTAAACTCTTGTGCTGTTTGTCTGCCAGGTGACATGGCTGTGGGTGTCATTAAAGCTTGGGAGAAGTTGCTGGGAGTCTTTTCAGAAATGCTACTCTCCATGAAATTGTTTTCAGGGCTGAGAAAATAATGGGAGTTATTCTTTGTATACCTTCCTTACGTGTTGTGGGTTGGTTTTTTAGTATAACCTAAAAGCCTGCTCCAGCTTTAGTAGTAAACTGTGTTGTGATGATTAATGTTTGACATTAATATTCTGGAATCATTTACAACAGATCTTCTGTTCTCTGGCAGACATGCCTCTAAAACCAGTCATGTTTTGTACGTCTGTAGCTCCAAGTATTTCTGCATCCATAACAGACAGCTTAAAAAAGTCAGGGGAGCAGTCAGAGCTTTTATTAAAGCCTGTATTGGTGTAACTGATGTGTGCAAGGTCTATTGCCAAATGAACCCAGAACATGTAAAAATGCCTTGTGTGGTTTGGGTTTTTGGTTTGTTGGGTTTTTTTTTTTCTGTGATATTGGCACTGTGTTGGATTTTACAGATGAATATAAAATCCTCATTTTTTTAAATGATCAAAGGCATGGCTTCAATTAAATTCAGATTCCTTCTTTCCTCCCTTTGTCAGTCAGTAGGATGTGCATATAATGAAATACCTGTTGAGGTCACTGTGGGTAATCCCAGAGGGAGAAACCTAGGAAAGGAGAGCAGTAAAAAAAAATACTGGAGGGATGAGAAGAGGACCAAACACACCCTCCAGGAGCTGCCAGAAGAACTAATGATGGGTTTCAGCTGTGGTTCCTGTGTCAGTGACCAAGCTCAGCTGTGCTCTGTTGGCCCTCCTGACATTGCCCTGAGGTACAAAAAGAAGAAATTCTGTCTCAATCTATTCTTCTGTCAAAAAGTTTCCGCCAGTCTCCCCTCTCTATTGTAATTTATAGTTGAATGGTCTCTCTTTACAATTTCCACTCTTAACTAAGAAAAGCCAGTAAATTATTAATAAGTTCCAAAATACTGAGCCTGGGAGGTAAGAGACAAAACAGTGCAGGATATTCTGCCCCTAAAGAAAGCATTTAGTTGAGTCCTCAGCTTTTGCTTTAGGCTCTGAGGTGCTCCTACTTGAAAACCATCTGTCAGCACAGCACATTGCTGCCTGTTCTTCCACTTAGCCACAAGGTTGTGGGAGCCTGCAAGAAATAATATTGTGAGCCTTTTCAAACCTCTTCATGTTTTTTTTCTGCTGTTGAAGTGATGCTGAATGTGGAAGCTGTTACCTCTTGAAAGGCTGGCTGGTAGTTAAATAAAAACCGTGTAGGCTTTGATTGAATTCTTCAGAACTATTGATGGAGCAGAGAGTGAGGATACAGAACAGGAATTACTGACAACATAAAGCTAGCTAGGATTTGTGGGTTATTTTGGGAATCTGGGGGGTCTGGAGACTTAACATAAATTCTAAATACCCCCACTCCCCTGCCAGCTTTGTTGGTTTGCTTCTTCACATAAGTGGTTGAAATGTATCTGGTAATGGTAATAATTTGAGGCTGAATTACTGTGTCCTCGGTAGGAACACAGAGGAGTGTCCCTTCTACTGCGGTCTCTTATCCTCTAATGATAGTTTTCATCCACATCCTCAATGACTGAATAGCCATTAAACATTTATATTGAAAATTCAGGGGTCCAGCTTTGTGTGGTGGAAGTAGTGTCTCCTTAGGAACACCAAAGAGTGTGCTTTGCTTGATTTACTTGATTTGCTTGATTGCTGCTCCCTCTTGTGGGGTTCAGGCCAGTTCAAACAAGCTTGGAGTTCATTCTTGGTCTGTTTAGATGGAGTAATTAATTCTCCTCTGATACACTGGGTGGGGTAATGACTTTAAGACTTGCTTCTCTGTGTGCCTCTACAAATCAGAGCATTCTTTCAAATCAAGGGGACTAAATCTGTAAAAGCATTTAATTCACTTTTTAAATTTAATTTAGTTTTTTACAAGAACTCATCCTGTTGTGCTGTAAATATATAGGAGGGTTTACTTTTCTGTCAAAGCAGAGATGAGCCAGTACCACAGCTGTAGCAGCCTTGGCAAGTCTTGCTGTACTGGCAGCAGTAAAATTTCCTGCACCTCCTCTCCTGTAGTCAGCGCTTCTGACTTGCACTCCTCGGGCTGCTGCCCTTGTGGAGAGAGTGGCTCCTGAAAATTAAACCCCAAAAAAGAGTTCTGCCTCCCATGTGCTCTCCTGTATCCCCAGTAAATGCAAATGCTGTAGCTGGGGGAAAGATTTTTTTTTTTTTCCTTATAATTTCTCAATTGCTTTGCTGGCATAAAATCTCCACATGAAATCTATCTAATGTGTTGTGCCTGAAGATGTAAAAATACTGCTTATGTTTGTTTTCTTCCAGAGAGACAGATAAGCTCTGGACATATAATCTCTGTTCTCTGGACAAGAAACTGAAGTGCTGTGGATTTCTTCACTGTTCCTAATTGATGGCAAAGACCTGTGCAACTTCACTGACCAGTTCTTAGCCTAAAACTCCCTCAGGAATTTTCCACTGAAGCTTAAAAGACAAATTGTCCTGACCTCTTGCAAAATGGGAAGGGCCCCACATCAGTGTGACACTGAAACAAGAGCAGTTCACATGATCTAATTTCTAATATTACACCATTTCAAAATAATGGTAGGATTTGTCTCACCACTGGAAGCTCTGCAGTTTCCATCACTTAACTCATATTGAACTGTTTCTGTCCAGGAACTGGAATACGGGTATTAAATCTCAGTTTTGGGGAGTATTCAGTGGACTACCCGAAACTTTTGATCTTCATTTTACTTGGCTTTAAAAGAATAAATCAATCTTAAATGTGCCTGCATGTAAAGTCTGTGCTTCTGTGGACACCCAATGCTGTTGTTGGACACATAATTAATTCCCTGTATATGTATTTATTCTTTCTGTGATGCAGCCAAAGGTGGGATTTTGGCTGAGATTAAACCAGGAAGCAGGTGCACTTGATGTGAGACAAAAAAAAACCCCAAACAAAACAGAACTTAGTGTCCTATTTATGCCTTTGCTTAAAACTTTATATCATTTCTTGTCACAGACTGGGTAATCCCTAGAACAGTGTCAGTAACCTTTACTTCAAGGTTTGTGATTTTCTTGTCGTTTGACTGGTAGTGTGGGCATTATTTTAAGCAGTTGCTGGGGGTGTGTATCTACATTTTAACGTGCTCTAAGTGCAGAGCTGTGTTCAGGATTTGCCAGCTTTTATTCAGACAGAAATTTGCAGTTCAGTGGGGGCCAGAGTGTGATCTCCACAGATTACATTGCTTGTAGCAGTCCCTGAATTTCACTTCTTATTTATACTTCAAATAATTTTACCAGTCAGGAACAAAACCTCTGTTTATGTCCATGCATCAAAAAGATGCTGGCATCCACCCAGCCCCGGAGCCCTCCCCAAACTGCGTTTATGCTGTAAAGAAACCAGATTAAAACTTGCACTTCATTGCAGGTTCCAAATGGGGTCATTGTGCTTTACTTTATGGTCCAGACAAGCATGTTGGCTCTTCAGTAACATGTACCAGTGGCTGAATTAATTTTGCGTGCATGCTTCCTTATTAAGGGTATTTCTGCTGTGTGCTGGTGCCTGAGGATGAGTTCCCAGTGGGAAACGCTGGTTGGGGGTTTGCTTCCAAATAGAAGTCAAGCACCAAAGATCTGAAATACAACTCAGCTCTTTTATTTGTGAACTCTGAGTGACTTTAATTGCAGAGGCAGTTCTGCAGTCAAACAGAAACACGGTATTTAAACAGCACTCTACTTGGGTGTTCTGAGGTTCGGTTTTATTTAAATTTTAAATGAGGACAACAGTTGCTGCAAAACACTGCTGTCGTCACTGCAAAAGAGAAACTTCTCTCTTTTCATAAAGAGGTTGGGTAAAACAAGTAGAAGAAACCACTGGCTGCAGCTTCATGCAAATAACTATTTCAGGAGACAACACTGGGAAGCTTTTTATGCTTTCCTTGTGAAATTCCAGCCCATATTTGCTAATGCTGCCAGTGGATTTTGTTTATTTTTATCCTTCTAGGAATCATTTCTGATTAATTTATTTGTGTGAGTGATCCAGCTGTTTCCAAAGTCAATTTGCCTCCCCCAAAACTATTTGCATGAGTTAACAGTCTTGATGTAAAATACATGACTGCAGGATTATCCAGGGTGTAGAAAACATATGGATTTGTTCTCAGAGGTAACAGCTGTAGAGGAGTATCCAAATTCTTCCCTGGTAGGAGCAACCACTTACTGACCAGAGAGCTATTTAGGGAGAAAATGCCAATTGAAGAAGTGACGTAAATGTGGTCAGTTGATACTAACTGAGGAGCTGCCAGCCAACATCCTATCCTGGAGTTGCTCTTTCATCCCTGTTTTGCTTTTTCGGAGTGGAAACAGGACGAGTGATTGATTGCTAAATAGCAGTGGAAGTGGTGCACTCTATATATAGAGTGGTGCTGGAGAATGGAGCTACAATGCTTATAAAAAAAAAAAAACCCAAAACCAACTCAAAACAAAACCCCACCAGCAAAAACATTTTCTGAGATAATAAATGCATCTAAACCACTGCCAAGATGGAAATGATGATAAGATACCTCAGTTTTAAGAGGTGTTTTAAGATCAGTTCCTTGTGGCAGGATTTGCTTCAGTAATCCATGCAAGCTCCTGGTGGAGCTCAGTTTTTGTTTAGACTAAATATTGTTTATTGTTGTATTTTTAGCAGCAGCTCCTTGGGACTCCATGGCAATATAATTTACGAGGTAGGATGCAGCTCCCTAATTGTCTCTTGCATTGTAGAGCTGTACAGGCTGTTCACTGCAGAATAAACATTCTCCTTTGTGGGGGGGTAAAAGGTCTGTGTCAACAAGACTTTCCAGCCTCTGCTCACATGCCTAAGTTATATCTCCAAGATGGCTTTCCTGGCAAACACATCAGCAAATGTTTCTCCACAGCAGACAGCGCTCATGTATAAATTCCTTCATTAGACGTGGGTCTCATTCCCTCCTCCCCTTCCCAGTCTTTGGCTCAAAATGTTAAGCAAGAGGACTAAGAATGCTGATCCCTTAAACACAGATAACTCACAGCAGCACACTCAGCATGTCAGAGCAGAGGGTCTGCCTGTTCCTACTCCTGGTGCTTGGGAATTAAGGAAAACAGAAAACCAAAGCTCTGGCGTTCTGAGAAACCCTAAAAACAAAATTGGAAGTCACTCTTGGAATGCCCTTGCAAGAAAAGCTTTCCATGAAAAAAATTCATCATTTCATTTCCCATCAAACTTCAGTCTTGTAGGATTGCAGGGTGTGGATGAGCCTGACCCAGGAAAATAGCTTCAGGCTGCAGTCAGGGTGGTCATGGGGAACGCCAGAACAGTTCCTTTGGTCAGCTGTCCTCTGCAGGTATCCTTATTATCCTCCTTGTACAGGAAAATTGGACACTTCTCAAAGGGATCTGTCAGGTTTTTTGCTAAGATGTTTGATAATGAGATTGTTTGGTGTTTGCAGAGGATCTTAAGGTAAAGATGTGATCCCTGTACATTTAGGATGCCATCCTAGTTCATTCTCTCTAGTGAATACAGTCAAATATTTGAGTTGAAGCCCTAAGGATGTTTAGCTGAAAGTCTGACTTTTTGGACTTGATTTTTACTCTGCATTTAATTGATTTGTCTTTTTTTTTTTTTTTTTGCATGTTGAGTTGGAGACCTCAGTGACTTAACTATGGCACTCCCAGAGCTTGCAAATGCTGGTGGTGTTTTCCCACCTAATGTCCCTGATGTGGGGGTAGGATGAAGTGCAGAACCTCTGCCCTTTTGCGTGGTACTTTTTGGAATTACTGTTGGGTTTCCAATTCACAGAATTTACAGTCGTGGTGGAAATGGTTAATTCCAACTCTTTAATCTCATTAGGTTGGAAGTAGAGGCTAGGAGATGGCAAAGCTGTGAATACACCAGCAGAGAAGCACTTTTCTACAAGTGAAAGGCTCTTGCTGGATCATTTTTGTGGTTTTTTTACACAGATACCTGTACACTCAGGTTCTGTGAGAGGATCCAAACCAGAACTCTTTTTCTAATTGGGTTGGATTTCTTTTTTTTTTTTTTTCATTATTAAGCAAAAGAATGGAAAAGCTTAAGACTAGGTCAGAACTTTTATTATGGGAACCACTCTCGAATCTGTCTCTTCTAAAACAGGAAGATCACGTAACTTTTCATACACCCATATTTCAGCTTTCATACACCCATATTTCAAATTTCTGAAGCTCAAGTAGTCAGGCTTTAATATATTCAATACCAAATGTTGATGGCATCTCTGTTTTGAAGCTGTATGACAAATACGCCACAGGGTCCCCAAGAGCCTCCCAGCTTCCCTCTTGGAGCATGACTCAGTCTGACTTGTGCCTGATCCAGCAGTTTCCTTCCTCCTCCTCCCTGCGCCGCCGTGCAGCCTGGACAGAAGATAATCTGTTGATCCTGGCAGGGGATTTTGGTGCTGAAAACCGGACATTGTTTTCCTAAGGAGTGCTTGGCTGCGTGTGCTGGAGTTCAGTGCCTTGGTGACGGGCTACAAGGAGGTTTTGTTCCCGTGGCCAGCTGAGCTCCAGGCGTGCCAGGGTGCCCCAGCAGGCAGGGATGATGAAGTGATGAGGCGCAGATGTCACTTTTCCTGTCTGTCTGACTTCGGGTGGGTGTCACTCCGGAGGTGTTCATTGGCTTTCTTAGCATTCGAAGAACAACACTGTGAACCTTATTTTAAAAACCCCCCAAAACCAGAGTAACCAAATACTTCTTCTAATACAAAGTATTTTTTAGCTTTTTTTCCCATAAAATTAAACTTGCTTTCTCTGTTCCCACTGTTTGGAAAGCCAGGAGTAAATATGATATGGACGGACACTACTGAAATTCTAAGAATCATAGAATCATTTAGGTTGGGAAAGATCAACTCCAACCAATAATCCAACACTGGCAAGTCCACCAAAAATGACACCACTTGAAGAGAATGTGGGAAATGCCCAGCAGAATTTCATTTTTATAGATATAAACGATACAGTCTGAGTTATGTATGTTGGTGATGGGTAGTGTTGAGAAGTGGCTGCTATATTCCTGAAGAATTAGAACTGAGGTGTGCCAAGCTGGAGCCAGAGTGCTCCATAGTGCAGGTTTTTTCAGTTTTTAAGCCTGTCTCTAAAGGTTTTGACTACTTTTTTTGCTGCTTCCATGCCTCTTAACCTACTGTAGTGGTTTGGTTCAAAACACCCATTATTTACCTGCGCCGAGCAGGGCCCGGCCTGGCCCCCGCTGGGCCGCACCGCGGGCCCCCAAGTTACCTGTCGGGCCCCCAAGTTACCTGTCCAAAAACCGTAAGCAAGAGAGTTTTCCCGGGCTTTGTTCGTTCTTAAATGTGGATCACAGAGGCATGTCAAGCTTCTTAAGTGGCTTTAGAAAGTTGCCAATATTCAAACTAGCCGGTTGATTGGTTCTGATGGGACGTAGAGGAAGCTGTAAGCACCTCGTTGCAAGAGAATCGCTTCTGTGGCTGATGGAGCCCTCTTTAACTAAAAACCCAAACTATGCTGAACCATGACACCTACCTACAACATGCCCTAAAGATAAAAGAAAAAGCAATTGAATATGAGCTGTGCTGAGGGCCAGGCTTCCTTGGAATTTGGGTTTATCAGTGATAATAGCATACCTGGAGGATGACTGGGTGATCTTTCCCTCTTCCTTTTAACGCAGCTCCTTGGTTGTTATGGGTAAACTGCAGTTGTGGAAAGCTGATTTTTAGGATTTGGGCCATCATTTGTGGAGGATTGCATTGTTCTGAGTGCAGGCATGCATTCTGTGTGTGCGTGTGTGTGTGTGTGTGTGTTTGCAAAGGAGAGGTGTGTTCCCTGTGGGGAGATACAGAGTCTGTGTCACTGGAATCAGAGCTGCTGTCCTAAGTGCAGTAAACTTCCTTTTTTCTTTTTTTTTTCTTAGACATACCCAACTCACAGTTATCCCACCAGGTTTCTGGAAGTGTCAACTGACTCTTTCCCCCCCCCCTTCTCAATCTCCCATTGCCTGTTTTTCTTAGGCTCAGTTTAGCATTGTAGTACGTGCAATGCATATTTCCACTGGGAACATCCTTCCTGCCTAGCTATGTCCTGGAATTAATGTCATTCTTCCACAGCATCCTATTTCAAATGGAAAATGCATGGACACAAGAACCATGAATAAATAAATAAATATCAATAAATATTTCAACTGTGAATAAATAAATAAATACCAATTTTAGCAGAGCTTTATATGCCTGTGCTATCTGTCTGAACAGGAGAGAGCTGTGACGAGATAGGCACTGCAGTTTCGAGGGGATGTGTCAGCACCTGATTAGAATTCCGAGCCTCCCTTTATATAAAAGCAATTATAAAATGCTGAGGTGTGTGTTCAGAGCCCTGTCAGCTCTGTTCAGTATTACTGAAAAATGGAAGTTTGCTAGCATTGAAAAGACCTCTTGATCCTTCAGTTCCGACCCAGCAGGTCTGTAGTACAGTTGTTTGTTTGAATTTATCCCGGGGGTATGTATGAAGTGTTTCCTCAAGTAAACCAAATAAAACCAAACATCTTGGCTTGGAAAGTAAATAGGAGAAGGTGTGTGTGTGTGTGGGGGGGGTAATTTATGCCTTGTGTAGGAAATACTTATATATTCAGTGTATTTTCCAAGTGACAGTGCAAAACCTGTAGAGATTTGCCAGTGAATGTAAGGAGAGGTTAATTCTTGTTAAGCAAGAACCAGAACAAATTGTCTGTTTCAAGCTAAGATGGAGATATTTGTCACGCTGAGTTGTTCTGATTCTTTGGATTTACACAGTTAACATCTCTCCCCTTCCCTTCTCTGTTAAAACTTTTCTATGTATAAGGCAATATGTATCTTTTCCTGAAGAATTAACTCCAGTGCCTGGTCCTGGCTGCCTTGGGGTGAGCTGCCATAGTCCAGAAGTGCCTTATTCACAGCTGAGCACCAAACACTGCAGGAATCCCCAAATCGTGCTGTTACCTGCACCAAAACAAAATGCTGAGCAGCCTCGGGGAATTAGGGCATAACTCCTCTTGGACTTGAGGCTGTTCACAAAAGACAGACCTGCTCGGGATGGCAGGGCGGAGTGGAGAGGTTTCCAGCACCTGGAAAGCAGCTCCAGGCAGCCAGGGCAGGCCAGAGCCTTCCTTCGGGTCCTGCACATCTCTGATGGTCTTTGCTCTTGCTGACAGAGGGTAAGGAAGCGCAGCAGACTGAGAACTTTATCAGCCTTAAATAACGGGCTTAGGGCTGAAGGTTACACCACCTGGAAAAGGAGAGCGTTTGCTGATGGTGTTACGTTGGCCTGGTTCCTGATTTCAGTATAAGCTGTGCTGGAGGATGAAGTGAGTGTGTGTTAAATGTAGATTTAAATTACAGATGCTTCACAGGAACATACAGTATTTATTAGTTTCTTTTTACACACACTGGAGTGGATTTGAGACAGGTCAGATTTATTTTGTTAAAGCAAAATTGGGTCCTTTACCTGGTAAAGAAGTTAAAAATAGCTTGTAGGCTCAACTGGTGGCTTTGGAGTTTAATGAAAGATGTGACCTTGGAGATCTTATTGCAGCCTTTCAGTACTTAAAGGAATTGTTATAGGAACGATAGAGACTTTTGACAAGGTGTATGGGAGTGACAGGACAAGGGGGAGTGTTTTCCCACTGGCAGAGGGCAGGGTTAGATGGGATATTAAGAAGAAACTCCTCCCTGTGAGGGTGGGGAGGCCCTGGCACAGGTTGCCCAGAAAAGCTGCGGCTGCCCCATCCCTGGAAGTGTTCCAGGCCAGGTTGGACGGGGCTTGGAGCAACCTGGGCTAGTGGAAGGTGTTCCCTGCCCATGGCAGGGGGGTAGAATGGGATAAACTTTTAAGGTCCTTTCAAACCCAAACCATTCTGTAGTTCTATGATTTACAGAAAACCGGTCTGCTTTACAATTGTAAAGCTTCACCTGACTTCAGCAGGGTTTCTCCCAGGGGCAGGGTGCAAGTTAGACATCCCTAATCCCTCTTATTTAAAGGAAGCATGACTAGCCTTCCCAGGGACAGTGGGACATGGCTTGGGTCCAGGGACTGCCAGTGAATCCAGCTGAAGTATTGCCCCCAAATGTAAAACAGTGCCAGCGCTTCCAAATTAGCTAGAATACTGTCAGCAGCATGGCAGCGTGTGCTCTGCCAGCCTCAGAAACCAGATTCCTTGTCCTGGGCAGGCAGCTCATGGAAAAACTGAGCTCAGACTCTGGGTGGAGGCTTCGCTGGGCTCCCTGACTGCGAAGGAGGGTGCAGGCTGAGTTGCTACGGAGCAACCTGTTTGGCTTGCCGTGGAAAATCCCGTGCCAGGAGGAGATGACTCCCCGTGTGCTCTGTTGTTGCGGCTGCAGAATGGCCGTGGGTAAAATGAGCTCTTTAAGCTTCGTAGCTCTCCCAGCCCTCCCTGGCCTTTGCGAGGGGATAGGTGTGTGAGCTTGGGGCGAAGACAAGGGGAATCGAGAGATGCTTTGGGTGAAATCAGCTGGAATCAACAGATGGCATTAATCGCCACGGAGCCAGGATATCAGCTCTGACCGTGCCTTCAGTTGTTCTGGGGGTATCGTCCCAGTGAGTGCCACTTAAAAGCACTTGTGCCCTCTAATCCTTCTGTGCCTTCGGCTCATCCAGCTCATCACCAAGAACCTTTTGAAATGCAGGGTTGTCCTTATTTTTTGGCCAGCCGCTATTCCCGATTGCTCTTCTGCAGTACTGTCAGACTTCGATTACGTGTTTTGGGTTTTTTTCCATTATTCCTTAGCGCGTAATGCCATTTCTGAAAGAATAAAACCAACACCAGCCCGTCCATCACGGATGGCTCTTTTTAAGCTCGGCTCTACACAACGCAATCCACAGCACCGATATAATTGCAGCAATTAACAGCAGTGGGGCGGTTTGTTTCTGCCATGCAAAGGCCGCCTGGCGTGAACATGAATATATATTTATAAGCAGGGTGTTATCTGGTGGATGTGCAGCCCGGAGGGAGGGCGGGGGTGGCGTGCGCCGAGTTGTTGGGATGTTCTGGGGCTGTTTATCTTCCTCGGGGACAAAAAGGAGGCGAGGAGGCCCTTTCCGTGATGGATGCCGTGCGCGTTTCGCAGCGATGCCGGGCGGCAGGTGCGCGTTCTCACACAGCGCTCCCTCCGCGCTGCCCCGGCCGCCGAGCGCAGCGCCCGCTCCCCGCCCGCGCCCCGCTCCCGCTCCGCCCCCGGGCCGTGCCGGGCGCGTCCGGGCGGGCCCCGCCGGGGACAGACGGCGGCAGCGGGAGCCATGGACGCGGCTGCCGAGTGCCTCAGCCCGGCTGCCCAGCAGCAGGTAAGGCCGGGGGGCCGCGGGGGGCTCGGGCAGCGCGGCCGGGACAGCCCCGCGCTCCACGTGGTAGCCGGGAGCGGCTGGCGTCGTGTGAGCCCGGCCCGGGGGCTTGTCCCGGGCTCGCTTTGCACAATCACTGACCGAAACGAAACGTGAGCTGCTTGCTGCTCCGGGAGCCGTCGTGCCAGAGGAACCTGTTAAATGATTGCTAAATAAAGTGTCACAGCAGCCCCGTGGGACCACCTGATGGCCACGGGCGGGTCAGGCATCCCTCGGCACGAGCTGTCACTCGGGCTCACCGCTGTCCCTGCACGGAGGGACAGGAGCTGTCAGACCAGCCCATGATGGGCTGTCGGGCCAGCGGAGCTGGTACGGGGGTATTAGAAGGGAATCCCTATGTTTACGTGTAGGCTAAAGTTCACCAGCCTGCTGGTTCTGAATAGTAATTTGCATTTAAGAGAAAGGTGAGGAGTAAAGCAGGATATGGACTGACCGAGCCCTGTATGATTCAGGGGTTCATCACCATATGAGTAAGTGGTGCAAAGTGTGTTTGCATTTATAACTCGTGTGCAAAAAAATGCCAGATAAATATGCTGGTTTGACCTCTTCAGCATAGAAGTCATTATAGTTGCTCTTGTTTCGATGCTAAATAGTCACCACTCACCTGGTGAGCTCCTGGAACTCCTGGGTTAGGTCACATGTTGCTCAAATGGAGACTGGAAAAACATTGCCATGGGTTAGCACTGGTTCTACCCGGTAGCTGTGTTGGTCAGCTGTGTTACAGGAATACTGCAAATCAGGTGTTGCATGTGTAAAGAGACTTTAAATTATGTAGGAGTGCAACAAACTTTATCAGATTTTTAACTGATGAAGCGTGACTTGGCTAAACAAAATGAACATATAACATTTGAGGAAGAGGGTACGGAGTACTGGAATGGGACAGCATTCATCATGAAGAATTACGTTGGCCCCAAAAATGACCGGCTGGCTTTGTCTGAAGCATGTTGGCAAGAGGTTTAAATCAGCCTGAGAATAGTTATTGCAGGAATGCACAGTAGTGGTTGCTTACAGGGAGCAGGTGTAATTTAGTCAGGCAGGCTTGTGTTTTAAGGTTTCTCTGGCAGTGGGATCAGAGAGCTTTTCCGGGTATGGTTGGTGCTGGCAAGCTCACACTTCAATCCTCCACAAAAATTACGATGCTGATTTTGATTACTAGTCTCAGAAGCAGGTAATTTTGAGTGCACTGGAATTGAGGGGTGCTTTGTATAGCTGGAAAACCCTTACACATGTAACTATGTGGCAAGTCAACATAGTCATTTTTCACCGCTCAAAAAAGCAGCATAACTTCCTGTCTTTGTTGGCTGTGTCTTGGGGCTGACGGGCGAACAATGAAGCCCTTGCCATTTCAGGAGGGAAAGGCTCTGAGAATGCACACCTTCAGGATGTGTGTGTGTCGTTGGCCTCTACCTCAGCAACTCACCTAAATAATTCTCTCATCGCCGCGATAATGACAGCGCAGCTTCCCTGGCGCGGCGCGCGGGGCCAGGAAGCCACGGCTTCCGTCACCATTGTGCTTTATCCCCTGGCCACGGGCACAGCCAGACCTTGTGCCCACCAGTGGTGTTTAGAAAGAGGCTGTATAGGGGCCACTCCACAGCAGCTGCAAGTCCCATACTCCCACTTCTCCCCACTGCTGCAGGTGGCAGAAGACTCTTCTCACCCTTTCCAGCTGATACCCAATACCTGGTTTGGGTTTTTTTTCAGCTGTAGTTGTGCTCCAGTTACAACCTGCTTAGTTTTTCCCTCTTCAGAGCTAAATACACTGAACTCCTTAAGCCAGGGTAAAGATTTGCTGCCGCACAGGGCTGGGTTTTTATTTTCAAGCAGGAGTGTCAAGTGCTGAGCAAGTAGCCCAGCAAAAGCAACGAGCACTTTGCAGTTCAGCAGTGTATTTGTTTCAGAGCTTGGTGACTGTAAATCATTCTGAGCAACTGCAATAAAAAGACAAGAATTCAGTGTGTAGATTGTAGTATTTGAGTGAGTCCCATAAATTAAGGTGATGATTTTTCAGCTGGTGCCTAGTTCCATATTCATCTCAGCGGTGTGGTTGCCACCTCCTCTCGTTTTGCCTATGGGGCTTTACGGAAGCCTCTTAGGAGGATTGGGGTTTTTTGGTGTGACCTGCTCAGTAGGGCTGAAGCTGCCAGTTCTTCTTGTCAGATGAGCAGTGTTTCATAAAAGGGAAGTTGCAAAAGCTTTGTAATGAGTGCAGTTAGGCTTCATATTTTTATTCTTCTGTTTTTGACAGTGATCTGTCACTTTTGATTGAGGCCTGTGTTGCTTGCTGAGTCAGTAGTGAATTTTAGATGATTTTAAGATCACTTCCTTCAGTCTTAGTGATTCCTAATTTCTCTTTTTTCAATCTTTAATCCCTTGAATAGTTAGTTGAGCCTTAGGCAGCCTAAAGAATAGCTTTCAGTAAGCTGAATTTCAGAAGTATGTGAATTTTTGGGTGGTTTTTTAATGTTCAGCAGCGTCTCTTGCAGGCTGCAGTGTCTGTCTCTGCTACTGTCCTTAGAGGTGACTCAACTCTGGGCTCAGCCCAGTGCTTGGGCTGGATGAAGACCAAAGTCAGCCAGGCAAAGCCTGTTTTGGTTTAGTCAGCACAGAGAGAGAAATGTAAAGTTAGCGTTGCTGCTTGCAGCCTGTGCAAGAAATCAAGGTATTTATAGCACAGAACAGAGTCCAAGAGTCTCAGAGAGTGTGGTTTGACAAACTCCCATGAGTTCCGTCATGCCCGTGCTTCTGAGGAAGAGGCCCACAATAAATCTGACGCTCCTCCGTGTTAGTCTGAAAGTCTGGTCTGTATTTTTATTCTTTTTTAAGGTTTGCAGCTTGAGCAGGTGGGGGTGGCAGTGGGGCTGTTCTGGGCGTCCCTGCCCTGTGCCGTGCTGGGGGACACCTACTGTACCTGAGCTGGGCTTTGGCACAGGAAAACCTGTGTGCAACAGGCCCTGTTTGGCTCCCACACTCACTGCAGGATTTGTTGGGTGTTAGGGTTGCTACCAGGCTTTGGTTTGACTTCGATAACATCGTACACAGTGAGGGGTGGACTCCTCCCTGCCCTGATGGATTTACTTCCTCTGAGCTCACAGGTGACGCCAGGTTTGTCACCAATGCCACCTACAGAGTATTAAAAAAAAATTCATTCTGAATGAAGTAATTCCATCCAGTAAAGCATGCTAGAAATGGGATTATGAAGGCCACAGGTTGACCATTTAATGGCTGGCCTGACTGCAGCATAATACATTTCTGTTGAGTTGGAGAGCACCCTCCAGAGTCTCGTGGGTAGCCTCACATACTGAAGTCTTTTTTTTCTCCTTGCATATTTCCTGTCCCCCGTTCTCTCATTTTGCCGTGGGCTCGAAAACCCTTTAGGGAAGGATGGCCTGTTTCTTACAAACCCTCCTTTGTCCAGCACAAACGAGCTGGTGTTTGGTCAGGAACCACGGTGAAAATAACTGTGTAATCATTTAAATGGCACCCAGACACCCTTGAGAAAGTGCTTGAAAATATTCCTTAGTGCTTGATGCAGACCTTAAGGTACAGCAGCCTTCTGGCAGAGAAGTTGGGGTTACTAAGGAGCCAAGAGCAGGTTCTGACATGATTTGGGGGGGCATTTATTCCTTTATTCCATGAGGACAGTCAGGCAGTGAAACAGGAGCCTGGAGAGGCTGTGGAGCCACCAAACTCGGAGGTTTTCAAGAGCCATCTGGACCAAGCCCTAAGCAACATGATTTGAATGTGATGCTGACCCTGCTCTGAGCAGGAGACCTCCTGAGGTCCCTTCCAGCCTGAGCAATTCTGTAATTATTTGTTTTGATGTGATGAGAACGAGTTGCTTTAAAATATGAGTGTTCAGGATGGAATAACACTTGATGACTTCTTACAAAGTATATGCTAACAACAGGTTTTTAGCTTAAAGCTCAAGAACCCAGGATACAGTTTCTGTTGTTTGTATTCAAAGATGCTTAATGCTGACATGTGGTCACGGAAAGAAAAAGTTCATAAATAAACAATATGCTTGTTCCAAGATGTAAGCCATTGTTAGTCAAAGCTGCTGAGTGAAAATGTGTTTTTATTCTTAAAAGGCTTGCAGGTTGGCTTTAAATGAGCAGCTGGAGGACTGCAAAGATGAAATAGAATAAAGTAGAGATGCTCCATGGATTGGCACTAAAACTAGAATTATATCCTTAGAAATGACAGGTTACACGTGTGATTTTGCACAAAGTAAAATTCATTTAACTTCCTGTGGTTAGTATCTGTAATTTAGAAACTGGTGAGCCTCATTCTCAGGAAGGCCTGAGAAAAACTGGCTAAATTTTTAATTTTTATTCCTATTGTTCAAGTTGCTGCATTTCATATTATATTGTGCTTGCTTCTGAGAGAATATATAATTCTGCAACATGGCTAGCAAGTGTGTAAATCCTTTGGCCCTTATCATACAAGGAAAACAAGGGGAAATAGGTATAATTTGAATTACATGTGAATTTTACACACAGGCACCTAGTTCTGATGTGAAAGCTCAGCTGGTTATTGAAATTCCTGAGGATGACAGCTACAATCATGTTAACATCCAAATAATCTTGTTTCCTCCTTTTTCTGTCAGGAAGATACACAGCCTGTAGTGTTTGGTGTGTTTTGTTTATGGAGGCTTTAGGGCCCTTGGTTTTCCATAGGGGAAAAACAGTCTGTGCTGATGTTATTTCTCACCTCTATCAGTTAGGATTTGCCAGTGTTTATTTTTAAATAAACAGAAGGGATCATGTCGAGTTGCCATCAGGCTTGTTTCCAGAGCTGTGATTTCGTGCCTTTAGCACACATCTCAGGGCGTGTTTAGATAGTGGGTGTCATGAGCAATTCCAAACACTGCAGGTGCATCACAGCACTGCCTGGCAGGGATTCCACCCAGGCTTTGCCCAGCAGCAGCAGCAGGGCTGGGGCTTTCTTTTCTTGGACAAATGGCTTCAGGTTGTTGAAAACACGTTTGGGGATTCGTGCCTGCACCCGGGAGCCTGCTGTCACCTGGTTATGAGTATCAGGTTATGAGAGGGGATGGTTTTGGGTGCAGGTGTGGAGGGTCTGCTCCTGGCATGAGTTTCTGTCCATGGCAGAGCCACTTACCCAAAATTCAGGCAAAGAACTCAAGGGAGAGCAGCTTTGTGCAAAACCAGACATTTGCTCCTTCTGCCGTGGGCTTCTTTAATTCTCTGTGAAGGCTTTTGTTTCCTTGTTACAAGTAATTTTTCAGATTTCACAGAATCACAGAATATTTGGGGTTGTAAGGGACCTCTGGAGTTCATCCAGTCCAATCCGCTGGGTCACCTAGAGCAGGTGACACAGAAGCCTGTGCAGTTGGGTTTGGGATGTCTCCAGAAAGGGAGACTCCACAGCCTCCCTGGGTAGCTGTGCCAGGGCTCTGCCACCCTCGGTGTACAGAAGTTCTCTCTCATGTTGAGGTGGAACTCCTTGTGGTTTAGTTTATGGCCATTGCTCCTCGTCCTGTCGCTGGGCACTGCTGAGAGGAGTTTGGCACCACCCTCTTGGCACCTGCCTTTGGGAAATTTGTACGGATTGATGAGATCCCCTCTTGGTCTTCTGCAGTCTGAGGTTTTAAGATCTGCATCATCACAAGGCTCCTGGTCCTCCCATACATCAGCTCGTGCTTGATTTTCATCAGCCCTTTTCTGTTAACTGCAAGTTTCAGCCATCCTACTCCTTTTTTTGGCTTCTTTTCCATATTTTCTTTGTGTTTTTGAAGGCTGTGGCCCTTTTCCCTGAGCTTGAGTAGTGAATGCAGTTACAGAAGGGAAAAGAAATTACACCTTTCTTTTTTTTTGTGATTTTCCTTCTGTTTAGAAGCCCTGCTGAAAGCACCGGCGTTTTGATTTCTCTGTGTGCTTGACCTTGATATTATGGCAGTTTTTCCTGTCCATTTGGAGGCTGTACTTACAGTAAAAGGTTTCAGAAGCAGAGGAGTTGGGTGTAGCACCAGGGTGACTGGCTGTGAGCGGTGCCTTTGGCTCCCTGCTGAGCTGTTCTGAATTCCGCTGGGCGAGCTGCTCACGGTTGTACTGTACCAAGCCTGAGCTAATTTTACTTCTTCCTCTGTCAGACCTACTGACTTTGCCTGGGATTTAAAGCAGAATATTAAAAATGTTACTCTCTAGCATGTTCCAGCACTTCCAACTGGGCTGAAGTGAGGAAGCACTGTAGATCTTCAAGAGGTTTGTTCTTGGCAGAATTCCACTCCAGGGAGGTTTGGACTGGAATATGGAATTTTGGAGATTTATAATGGAGCTAGTGCATTTTCTCTCCATCATTTCAGCCTTAGCTGTGCACACTCATGCTGAACTCCAGTGTTTACCCAAATCGCTGAACTCCAGTGTTTACCCAAATCCTGTGCCCGGGTATGTGTGCACAGTGTCAGTGGTTAGGAAAAATGGCACGTAATGTGTTTGCTGTTGGTCAAATTAATTCATCAACAGAAAACAATCCATGCTGCAGGGGAGGAAAAAAAACCCCAAACCCAAAACAAGAAGAGCAAAAGCTGCCTTTCTTAAATAAATGTCCCTGTTTCCTCTACAGCCACACAAATAATAATTAAAGAGCTCTTTTAAACACAAGTGCTCAGGGAGGGTAGTGCCTGCACGGGGGTGTTTTACCTGACTGTGAAGATAACAAGTTAGGGAAGGCAGGGCCATTACCTGCAATAGGGAATTAACTCCTACAGACGTATTTACAGCCTTGCCGAGTCAAGCCTCCCCATTCCCTGCCCTGCTTCCGGAGCGTGTTCCCCGTTGGGTTGCCCAGCTTTCATCTCATCCCATCCCTGTGTTCCCATTCCCAGGCTGAAGCGAGACTCGCGGCGAAGCGAGCGGCGCGGGCGGAGGCGCGGGAGATCCGGATGAAAGAGCTGGAGAGGCAGCAGAAGGAGGTAAGGCTGAGGCTTTGGGGGGTGCCTGGGTTGTATCCAGTGAGGAAGATGTTCAGAACATCTGGGGTACAGGGGGTTAATCTATATTCTGTTGAAATAGTCTGCGTGGAACTAATGTTGATCATAGAAAATCCTGGAAAAAACACGGATCGTGTCAAGGGCTTTATCTTGGTGAAGCCAGTATAATTATTCACAGAAAATCCTGGTGGTTAGTAATTCTTGTTTAATGTTAAACTTTGAAGTATGCAGCTTGTTTGTTTGAGTATCGCAGGTGGTGGATTCTTATCACTTCTTTAGAAATCCAATTAATGTGGAAGATTCCTGGCCCTTGTATAGCACCACTGTGAAGTTGTTCTGCTTCCTGCTGTGAAGCTGGTGCTGTGCCCTCCCCCAGTTTGTAAAAAGGATGGGCTGCTGTTGGCAGGAGCAAGGGTAGAAACTGCACTTGGCAAAGCATTACCTGGTGAACTGAACCAGAAGGGCTCAAAACTTGTGTTTGGTGATGTGCATTCAGTGGAACAGCAGAACAGGGAGAACAGTTAACCACAATTTAGTTTTTTCAGTAGATTTTTGAAGGAGAAGGAAGAAGTATGGAGTCTGGGGGCAGGGTCTGGGGATACACAGTAAGAATAAATGTGGGGCAGGACAAAAGGGAAATGGCTTCACGCTGACAAGAGGGCAAGGTTGGATTGGATGTTAGGAAAAACATCTTCCCTGTGAGGGTGGGGAGGCTCTGGCACAGGTTGCCCACAGCAGCTGTGACTGCCCAATCCCTGGAAGTGTCCAAGGCCAGGTTGGATGGGACTTGGAGCGACCTGGGCTAGTGGAAGGTGTCCCTGCCCATGGCAGAGGGTGGAACAAGATGATCTTTAAGGTCCCTTCCCACCCAGGCCATTCTGTAATTCAGTGGTTCTACATTTGCTTTAGGGTGCAGAGCAGGATCTGGTTGAGCTTTTGAGCAGTGAATCAGGAGGTGACAGCAGGATGTGGATCAGGATGTGACAGCAGAGCAGTGCCAGTGCAGGCTGCAGCAGCCAGCCCACAAGAGAAGCTCTTGGGCAGGTTGCCCACACTCAGCTTTTGGTGAGGCAGGTCTGGATGTGTCTCAGCTCCCTTGCTGCAGACACAGAGCTTGAGGATGGTGGGAGCCTTTTCCTGCTGCAGTTGCTGCTTTCTGGAGGATGTTTCTTGCAAGCTGTCCCACAGTGGGAAGCATTGCGGGGCGGTGCGCGTGGGAGCAGCCACGGGAGGGCTGTGCTAAACAGGCACCACGTGCTCTGTTTGGGCAGCAGAGTAAATAGGGGTGTCCTGGCAGCTGACACCATCTAATTTACAGGTGACTTAATGGAGCTGATGACCCCTTTGCAGATTAAAAGCTGATGCTGCAAAGGGTGTCTTGGTAAACTGAAATTCAGGTGTGAAAACTAAAGCTCCTGCAATTAAGAGCTTGTCACCTGAAAACCTGTGAAAACTTCTTTGTATGGATAGAAATTGAATAGGGCAGGATGTCCCTCTGAGATACCACATTCATTGCAAGCTCAGATACCCATCACAATCTGCCTTGTAACTCACTGCCATAAATGACACATTTATTTAATATTTTGCAAGCTTGGACATTCTGTAACTTTTCGAAATAGTTTCATCTTAGCCCCTAGATGCCAGGTAGAGATATTAAGGATAGCTGCAGGAAGTTTTTCATTGCCACAAATGTCTTGCAGGTATAACAAAACATAAACACAGAAAATCCCAAGCAGTGGTCAACACAAGATATTTGGCACCTACCCCTTCCTTGGAGGGGAACCTGCTGTGACACTGGGGTCTGTACACCTGGTTCTCTGCCATCTTCATTTCCCTTTGCAAACTTTTCAGAGACATAAAGAGCACTTTTCCACTACTGCCATGTTAAATAACCAGAAGTTAAAGCACTTGCTTTACTACTTCAGAAGGCTTTTTAGAGCCCTAGCTCCCTTCTGGGAGTTAAAAAGCAATAAATGAATTTATTGCGTGTGCGTGTACAGTTTTTCATGCTTAAAGCCGTGTGCATGCCCTGGCAGGCTTCTTGCGGAGCATGGATTACTTGAAAATATATTTACACTGCTGGTCTGAGTTAAAAGTTTCCAGGTGCTACCATTAAAGACTATAACTATGGCAGTGAAAGAGGGTATTTTAATGATTTGGGTTTGGAAACTGGCTCCTCTCCTGCCTGCCACCTCATATTTATGACATTTCTCAATCCCGCACTTCATTTCCCTCATTTTAAAGTAATTGGGTGATTTTTGCACGAAAAGCCTACACATGTGATTGAGAAAATGTACAGCAGGAGTAGATTGGCTTTCAGCAGAGAACACTCAATTGCAAGGTGAGATGTGGGAAAGTTCCTGTGGAGGACTGCACTGTGGTGGGGCAGGATTGCAGGTGTGCTCCAGAGGCGGTATCGTCTCATCACCTGGCACCACCTCATGCCAGGCAGCACAAAGAAGGGTAACTGTGCCAGTGGTTTGGCTTTTTTGGTTTGGTTTCTGTGTTGTTTTTTTTTTCTCCAGGGAGAGGAAGCTAAGGAGGAGAAGATGAGCACAATTTTCATAGCAAAGCATAAGATGGGTACATGAAAAGTGTTTTCTGAAGCTGAAGAAAAAAAGTGAGCACAAGAATCGTGACCTGATCACAGAATCCCAGAATGGGTTGGGTTGAAAGGGCCTTAAAACTTACCTCATTCCACCCCTTGCCATGGGCAGGGACACCTTCCCCTATCCCAGGTTGCTCCAAGCCCCTTCCAACCTGGCCTTGGACACTTCCAGGGATGGGGCAGCCACAGCTTTTCTGGGCAACTTGTGCCAGGGCCTCACCACCCTCACAGAGAAAAATTCCTTCCCAATATCCAATGGAAACCTACTCTCTGCCAGTGGGAAGTCATTCCCCCTCATCCTGTCACTCCAGTCCCTTGTAAATAGTCTTGCCCCATCTTTCCTGTTGAATGGGGCTCCTGTTGGAACATTTCCAATTCTCCCAGCCTTTCCCCACAGCAGAGCTGCTCCATCCCTCTGATCATCCTGGTGCCTCCTCTGGACTCTCTCCAGCAGCTCCAGGTCCTTCCTGTGCTGGGCCCCAGGGCTGAGGCAGCTCTGCAGGTGGGGTCTCACCTGAGCACAGGGGCAGAGGGACAGAATTCCCCCTCCCCTGCTGCCCACACTGTGGGATCAGCCCAGCACATGGGGAGTTCCTCTGAAGATAAGGGTATTGATCACTCTTGAATCACAGAGATGTGAATCAATTGATGTATTTATTAGAGAAGGTGTTCTTGGAGATAAGGCTTTAGGAAAGGCACAGATCTAACAAGTGTAACAGCTTGAATGCTTCTGACTTCTCATTCAGTGCTGCTTTGTTGTTGTTACCCACCAAAGATGTCAATAATTAATCTGGAGGCCTGGTTAAGTTTCCTGGTTTGCTTCCACACATCAGTGAGTGCAGGACAGCTCTCACTGGCAGTGCCTGTTCTGAGCTGAAGGGACAATTACAACAGGTGGTACCTCCTCCCTTCCCTGTTTTCCCACCACTGGTGGGAGTCAGAGCAGTGATGGGTCCTGGTTTACCATACCATGCTGCCAAGCTTTTGAAACATTTGGTTGCCAGCTGCAGAGTCTGAGGCCAGTCCCTCTGGCTTGTACTGTCAAGATGTGCTTGGTCCTGGGACAAATTCCTGTGTGCACTCAAGTATTTATTGTTAATTCACTCAGAAGGGCAAGCCAGGAGTGGTCAGCCCAGTTTTTCTGAGGAACATTTGCTAATTCTCATGGGGCTACAAGGTAAAATGGGAAGAAAAATTTTTTTCCTGTGCATTTTTTTTTAATCAGAAGCTTGACCTAAAATGTACTAAAGCCTTTTTTTCCCCAGCAATATTTAACAGTAACATTTTGAGACATGCAAAAGCTGCAGCATTGGGGCTGATTGTGGAGAATGCTTTCTGTAGGAGTGCCTTCTGTGTGTTCTGCTGGCAGGGCTTTAAATGTCTCTTCAAGGGCTGACACTTGGAGACCACAGTGTAAGCTGATATTAGTGCCTGAAGTGAAAAGAGACTGATCTCCTCCCACTCCTTAATCGGTGGGATAAGGTTCTTCCCTGCCAGTTCACACAGTAGATGAGCCTGTACTTCTAGTTCAAAGCAAGTGCACTGTGCTGTCTCCTGGCTTCGTTTGCAGCTCTTGCTTTAAGGGCACAGCGCAGAACTTGCCTTGGCTGTTTTGTAAATTCCTTCCTTACCTCACTTGCACATACTTTTCCCCCTTTGGATTCATATTTCTGTGGAATAAAATGCGCTACCAGTGCTTTCTAGTAAAAAAAATAAAAAAAGGGAAAAGCAGATTCTTGTGGCTTGAATGGGGAGGGGTGAGACTGACTATGAAACTTGGTGCTTACATAAGCAGGCAAGAAATGAAGGAGGTTTGTGGTGGTTCATCTGTGTCTTACACACTCAGTGTGAAGATTCCCAGGCAAATTTGGAGAGGGATGATGTGGAAGGTGTTTTTAGCAGACTGTTCTTCTGCCACCATCTAAGCATGCAACGCTGGCTTGTTCTGTCCCGTTTTAAAGCGACTTCTATGAAAAACTATTTTTGTGGGCAGCCTCTTGTGATGAGGAAACCAGGAAAGCTGGCTGCTGTTAATGCTGTGGACGAGACACGTTTGGGTTTCTTGGTCATACCCTAATACAAGAAAGTACTCTTTAAAGCATTTGACTGCTTAGATGTGTAATTGACTCTTTTTGGAGGGGGACACATCTGCAACAGAGGTGATTGTTTAAAAGTGTGTGTTTTCTCCTGTACCACACTTTCTAAAGAGGACAGTGCTGTAACAGAATCCTAAAATGGCTTGGGTTGGAAAGGACCTTAAAAATCACTTAATTCCAACCTCCCTGCCGTGGACAGGGACACCTTCCCCTAGTGCACTGCTGAGGGATCAGTCACTTTGGAGCTGAGCTATTGTAATTCCTGCTGGCTAATGGGTTCCTCCAAAATTCCAGGTTTTACGAAAAGCTGGAGTAGTTAGATGATGTGCTTGGCTTTATCCCTGAGGCCTCTCCACCTCCCTCCACGGTGCCTGGCCTGAACAAGGGCCCCGTTGTTAGCTCGTCCATTGGCAATCTGGGTCCCAGGCACAAGGCTCCTTGCATGCCTGGCTTTGGACTCAGCAGGGAATACCTGCTGTGCCAAGCCTGAAGCACTGGGCTTTGAAAAATAAGGCTACGGGGAGTTGCCTCGAGGCATGAGTGAAAAAACCAGGATGGAAAAGTTAAAGCTTTAAGGTTAATCAGCTGTGTGGTAATTGCCACGTCTGAACCTGTGGTGTTTGGCTCCTGTGCATGGATGAAAGGCACTCTGAGCGTGCCATGGAGAAGGCAGAGATTGGAATTGTGTGCAGCCTTGCGGGAGGGAGGGCCCAGTTCATTTTCCTCTTCATGGCTTTCTTAGGGAAGGGGGAGGGGGTGGTTACTTGTGTGGGAATGCTGGTTTTTAAATGGGTCCTCATTTTCCCTCCTGCACTTGTCAGAATGGGAATTATGCTGCCGAGGCATTAATCTGGGTTGTGCAGTTGTCCTTCGTGAAGGGGAACCTGATCAGGAGGGCAGGGATTGAGAGACATAAGCTCTGCTTCCCAGCACTGGGATCCCTGAGAGCAGTGAATGGTAGGGATCCTCCAAATACCCCAAAATCTGGGAGGCTTGACTACCCTGCCACCAGCTGGAGGATTGTGCAGCCAGCCAGGTGTTTTTGAACAAGAAGGGTTCTTTGGGTTTGTTTTTTTTGAACCCAGAAAGGTTTCTGGTTTTAGGAAAGATGTGAGAAAAAACATGTTTTCTGTTTTCACAAAGCTCATCAGTCAAGGGCTCCAAGAGCACAAAATTCAGATGCAGTAGAGTGGCTGTAAAGGTTTTGTGTGTTATCAGTGTGCTCCAAGACTGCGGAACAGCAGTGTCAACAGTGCATTTATTAAGGCCTGAGAACAGTGTGAGGCTCCACAGAAACATTAAAAATTGAAAGAGGCACCTGCAGGGATCCTTTAAGGCCAGCAATACGTGCACAAGGAATTTTCCATGAGTTTTCACACGCTGGCACTGTGCTGTGCACAGGTGAAAGGTGTGTGGGCTCGGCGCTTTTGTAACTGTGCTTCATCCCTCAGGGACAAATTCTGTCCTTCAAAGAGGAACAGTTGGTCTGTACTTAATGCTGTTTGCTTTTATTGTGGTGGTAGATGCACATCTCGTCCTGGGCGAGTATTTGGGCATCCATTCCTGTCATGGAGAGAGGCTGGAAAAAAGAGAGGTCCTGGCTCACAGCAGGGCTGGGCTCTGGCCTGGTGCAAAGCCTAGGGATAAAATGTCCCATGTGCATCCCAGAGCCTGGTGGGAATGGGAACAGGAATGCTGTGTTCTAGCTGGGCTCATGGAGGAGGCCTGCGAAGCAAACACTGCTTTTGTCCTACCCAAATCCACAGGGCTTCACCGTGCTCCTCTCTGTATTCATGTTTTGCTGTATTTTCTCTATAAATGCTGTTTTTTCCCTCCAGAACGAGCTGTGGAGCGTTGCATTGCTCTGTATCCATCATTCACGCTAGCTTTGTTCCTTGTTTCTTTCCTCTCCCTTTCCCCCCAGATCTATCAGGTCCAGAAGGTAGGGCTTGCTCGCTTTCATTCTTGTTTGCATGCCTTCTCATGTTGTGAGTCTTGCTACGATTTCAGAACCACAGAGCCATTTAGGTTGCAAAAGACCTCCAAGATCCTCGAGTCCAACCTGGGAAATCCTCTAAAGAGGAGGGGATGCCCAGCAGGCTGTAATTTCCCTGTAATTCTGCCCTCCCCTCCCACAGTCTCGTGGGCTGGACAATAAAGGGGAGTGGGGGAAGATGACCCATGTAAAATGTCTGGTCAGGCACTTAGTATGATTTTTCCTACAGCCTGTTTGGCAAAGAATAGGCAGTAACAGAAAAGTGACTTGGCAAAGCAGGGTTAGAGGCTCCCTGTGTCACCAGGGACCTGTGTGTCCCCTCTGTTCGTGTGCTGAAGGCCAAGAGAGTCACTCTTACGAATCATTTCTTCTTCAGTACCAGTGATACTGAAGTATTTCAGGCTGGGCAAGCATGTAACAGGTGCCAGCAGGAAGAACGACTTTCAGATGACTTTATTTGCACAAAGTCACTGAAGGAAATCAGGGATGCTGTGTTTGAACTCATAATTCTTTGGTAAACAAAGTGTATGGCCTTCCTTCCAATGACACCCAAGCATTAAAAGTGCTTTTACATTGTTTAGTCCTCTCTCACCTCAGTTTAAAGTCATGATCTCTTCCCTCCTCCCAATTTCCTTTCCATGATGATGGCAAGGAGGATGATCACAGTAGCTCTAACTGAGGTCCCTTGCTATGTAGCAACAGAGATTTTGGGGTTTGTGTCGTGATGTTTGGCTGTTCTACACTTTCAGCATGTGAACTGTGTGGCACCTAGAAACAGAAATAGTTCCCAAGAAGATTTACAGGGAGGGAGAAAGCACATTTTTCTTCAAGGCTGCCATATTCTGCCTTATTGAATATTTCTCTTTTTTCCTGAGATATTTTTATGGCTTGCTGAGTGATGAATGTCTCCCTAAACCACAGTGTGCTTGGTTTTGTTCTGGCACTCCAGCTGCCCTAACTGCATGCTTCAAAGCCTGACCCAGCCCTGCATGTGCTTCTTGGAAGTGCTGTTCCCCTCTTTGAGTGTGTATGTATATGAAGAGGGCTGCTCAAATCATGTGCTCTGGTGTTTAATCCTGACCCCAGCAATTTGCCAACAAATCTCTCTCGCTCCTGGTTTTATTTCTGGAGTTGACTACAGGCTGAGTGACTCAATGTCTGCCCATGGATCAACAGGCTCGTTATTAATCTCCTTTATGGGGGAACTAATGTAACCTTCTGGTGCAAAAGTAGCCTCGTGGGAGCCCAGGAGGTTGTTTACTGCTGGTGTCCTGACATGGATGAGGAGATAAGTGGGTTATCCTCTCAACATCCCGTAGCAAGTTTGTGAGTCTGGCAGTTTCACTCTCAGTGAGCAAATTACATCTGGAATTCTCTCTCAATGGTATTAACATCATTAATTATTTAATTGTAATGTCACTTTTCAAGGTAGACGGGAACCTGAGTCCAGCAAGGGCCTCTAACTGAAACCTAAATGAATGGATAAGCACCATTTCCTCCTTTAACCCACTGGAATCAGCCCCTGGGGGCAGAACAGAAGAGTCAGTGTAGAGACAGAACTGAGAAAAGTGGCTGTGAGGGGTCAAAATACTTGACAGCTCAAAAGCTGCCAGTTAAGTCCAGTATGACATATGGTCTTTAAAATATTATAAATTAAAAATAGTCTCTGGGCAGTCTCGTTCATTAAGATTTTTCTTTAGGGGATGTTAAACACGTAGCTGTGTAATTTGAAATGGAGAGGGAGAGCCTGTAAGTGAAACTTAAACTGTGGCAGAGCAAGTCTTGTAAGGGCTGTTTCCTTATCTGCCTTTTGCAAGGCTGAATTCAGAAGCCAGTGACAGGCAGTGAGAAGAGAGGGCAGGAAAAGGAAGCAGCAAACCTTAAAAAAATTACAAGTGTGTTTATGGAGCCTTCCTATGTGTGAAAAAGGATTCTCCATTTTAATAGTGGTTTGGTTTTTTAAATTGATGTCTAGTGTTAGAAAATATTCTCTGTTGCTTAATGGCTAAAAAGCCTCTAATAAGGCTTTACCTGACCTGCTTTACTACAAAGCATGTAATCTGTAGGTTCTCATCGTGTACACAGCTCTGGGAGTTCATGGAATTTTCAGGGGCCGTTCTCAGGCTGAGATGTGCATAAAAGTTAATTTTATAATGGGCTGTTGCATGGGTTGTGATTCTGAAGTGGGGATAAAGTAATACAGCGCTGAAGAACATGCAGCTCTTTGTTTTGGTTTATCAGTAAATAGTGAATGAGGTCTTGAAGGGTGAAAATAAAATTAGATTAATACCATTGAGCGAGTGCTAAAACCAGAGTGCAATACAGACCAGGTTTCTGATTTTTTTTTAATCATTTCCATTTGGCTGTTGATACTCCTGCCTCCTCAAGCTTGTAAGAAAGGTCTATAAAATTATTCTTCCTTAAGCAGGATTTCCATTTGGCTATTGCTGCGCTTTAGGCCAGTGATTTCAATTCACCAAGGAACGTTGTGGGCACCATTAAAAACACAAAATTCCGGAGACCAAGATTTGACAGGCTTGTTTGGGGAGGAAGAAAAGTCCCATTAAACCTGTGGATCTTTGAACAACTTGCTGCCTGATGGAAATTCAAGTTAATTGGGAAGTTCCCAGTGTTGTCCTTGCCTGCACTGTGGATCTTGTCCTCTTGTACCCTTGCTGGTGCTGCCACCACTGTCAGGTGGGTCAAATGTAGGCAAAAAGCCTGGTGTTCTGAAAGGAGCTCTGTGGAGCTCTGATCCAGCGAATCGGGGTGCCCAGAGATTACTTGAATCCAGCCTGTCTGCCCAGTTTGACAAACCTTTATGGGAAACATGATTTGACAGCAATTTTCATCCTAGAAGTGCCCTGCGCTCGCCTCCCTTGTAATGAGTCTTGACTTAACTGGGTCAAGAATTCAAGAGTCATTACTCCCTTTGCTCCTGTCCCCCAGCACAGAGGGTTTTGCACTGCTGAGGGAGAAGAAGCTGCCGAGCATCCTGGTCATCCCCAAACTCCCCTTTCCCGTTTCCACGCAGCTTTTCCCAGGCTCGTGCTGTGGAGGGCTCTGGTGCACTCGGCACAGCTCTCCCTGGCACGTTCGTGTGGAGCTGTGTGGCTTGGCCAAGGCTTGGCAGTGCATGTCTAAATGTTCTGTGTTTGCTTTTCTCATCTAAATTCTGGTTTTTTTTCCCTTTTCTGTCTGTAGAAATATTATGGTCTGGATACTAAGTGGGGAGACATCGAGCAATGGATGGTAGGACTTGATCAACGTAGCTCAACAACTTTTGCGTGTTGAAGTTCTGTGTAGTTTCCTAGAGTTTGAGGTCCCTCAAAGGAGGTATTTTCATGCATTGGGAGTGTGAATTCTGCTCCAAGCAATCGCACAGTCTTGCTTTTCCAACTGAAATGTGACTTTTGATCAGCTTAAAACTGGCAAGGACTGGGTTAGAGCCATGTCTTTTTACAGGCCCGTGTCCATGGTATCGCTGGAAGATTAGGTTAGGGTAAAGACCTGGTAAAGCCCCTTGGGATACAGGGAATGTTTGTGCTCATTTTACTTTTTGTGGGTTTCATCACCATTTGAGTCTCCTTAAATCTGCCTTCAGGTAAATTGTGGGCAAGTTTCACTCACGCTGCTTCAGTTTCCTTTGCACTTACTGGCCCAGGGGAATCCCTGAGAGGAATTATTACTGCTACGAGGGCAATCCTTGCTTTGTTTCAATAATACAATGTCCTGGATTTTAGAATTTGCTAAAGTCGTTGGATAGCAGCTACAAACTTGGCCACTAGCAACATCTGACTGTTTTAACACCCATCTTATGAGATTAAGAAGTTGCTAATGGGCTGGAAGTTACTGACTTCAAATATCTTGCAGCCCTAAGTTTATAAAATCACTTACCAGCAATGCCAGATGAAAGCTGTGGCCTTGCCCTGCAAAGCTGAGTAGTGCACACTGGAAAAGGCAGAACTGAACAGCCGGCTTCCAGTGTGGAAGGGAACTTCCCAAACTCCCCAAATTCTTTGGCCTTCGATAATGAATCAGTGTAAGTGCTGGTTTGCATGGACCACCCACCCACCGAGGGGCCCCAGGCTCACACTGAGTCTCCTCAGATCCTTGCTGGATGAGCAGAACTCTACCTTACTGGCAATTCCCTTGCTTGGAAATCAGCTCACCTGTGAGAATCTGTTGACTACAACATTGAAACCTTTTTTTTTTTTGCTGTTTTCTACTGCCGTTTCTAAATTAAGTGGCAAATCAATTTGTTAAAATCAGCTTGTTGAAGTGTAAAAGATCCGATGGCATTTCCAGTGTTGCAGAGGCTGTGTAGCAGAGGGGAAGAAATTGGGGTCACAGAGGAGGGAGGAAGGGTTTTTCTGCTTTGACAGGGTGTCACCTCCCATTGTTTGGTTTAACTGTACTGATTCCTGAGCGTGGCTGGAGTTCACTGTGTGTTTCTGGAACATTCTGTTGCTGTGTCTGTCCTCTCAACGCCTCCCTCTGTTTTCTCTCTGCTGCCTTGGTAGGAAGACAGTGAGCGTTATTCCCGTAGAGCCCGAAGAAATGCCTCGGTCAGTACCTACTTTTGCTTTTTCTATTTAGCCAGACATTTCAGGTTAAGAAAACAGACATGTGTGAGGCACTTCCTTCTCAAAAGAAAAGAACCAAAGCAAACTCCCGCCACCCCCACAAGTGAAAACCCCAAAGCCACTTCCTGACTTCTCTGCCCTCTCCCCAGTCCAGGGAGCTTTTGCAAATGTGCAAGAGTAAAGGGGGTGGAAAGTGGGGAAATAACCTGTTGGGAGTGTTTAATGTTCATTTATTGAGCCAGAGACCAAGAGCATAGAGCAGGAAACACCTGAGCACAAGCTCCTCCTTCACCCTATAGTAAAATGCTTGACAGTGTTTCTTGGGCAGGGTATGATTTCATTGCTTTCTGCTTATAGTTTCAATGCAATTCTTTTTTAAAGACATTGAGTTTGTGCATCTTTCCCTTCCTCCTGTCCCATCAAAGCCATCAGCGTTTGCCTCAGCGCCTGTTACTCGTGCTCTTTTCACTGTTTTTTTGTCTCTACGCTTTCTCCCGCTAGGCTTCGGATGAAGATGAGCGCATGTCAGTGGGTAGCCGTGGAAGCCTGAGGGTTGGTAAACTGTGCAATCTCTGTGTGCATGTCTGTGTACGGGTGTCACTGTCCCTCTGTGCCCCCACACTCGGAGGGCGTCGTCCTGCCAAGGTCTTCACCTGTTCCGTGTTGGGTTTTTCGACGTACGTGTGGATCACCGATTCCCTCCAGTGTGTGCCCTGTGCAGGACCCTTTGTGGTCACTGCTCTTCACTCTTGCAGGAAGGACTTAGCCAGGACATTGGTATCTGCAGGCACCTTGTAAGCTCCCCTGTTTCACTCCTGATACTGGAAATTCGGGAAGGGGAAGTGCTGGTGGGGTCAGTGTTTATTGCCTCAGGAAACCAGAAGCGATTGGTCAGTGGAAATAATTCTTAGGCGCTTTGGAATTGCAGGTGAATGCTCATAAAATAACAGAGTAGCCTGAGCTGGAAGGGACCCACAAGGATCATCCAGTCCAGCTCCTGTCCCTGCACAGACACCACAACAATCCTACCCTGTGCATCCCTAAGAGCGTTGTCCAAATGCTTCTGGAGCTCTGGCTCCTTGGGGTTGTGCCCATTCCCTGGGGAGCCTGTTCAGTTCCCCAGCACCCTCTGGGGGAAGAACCTTTCCCTGATATCTAACCCCAAATCCCCCTAACGCAGCTCCAGCCGTCCCCTTAGATCCTATCACTGGTTACTTGCTTTAAAAATGATTTAGAAATACTTGAAATTCATCTGCAGACCTGAGTTTTGTGGAGGGTGGGATTAGTAAAGCACTGAGTACTCATCTGTAGAAAAATTCAAACAGTTTTTTTCTCAAAATATCCAGACAGTATTTTCCCAGATAACACACACTTACATAAACCTTAAATCTGTTGTAACATAGAGTCTAGAAGACTCATTAAAAGAAAAAAAAATTTAAAATTGCTGCTGCAGAGCCTGCTCAGAGATCCCACTGTAGAATTGCACAAAATGTGCTTAAAAATATGAAGTGCTGCCTTGCTCCCTTTCTAGTGGAATCCTTATTGCTACTTATGAAATGCTGTTCAAACCTTTTTTCCTCAAGATGACAAACTTGAGTGCTTTTCAGAGCTAGGAGATGCCTCAAAGCTCCAAAGATTCAGTGAAGAAAAGCCTCTCTGCACAGCTGAACGTGAAAACCAGTGTTTATTTTACCTAGGGTTAAATGTTGACATGTTTATGAAAGTGATTTTTGGAGGGAAAAAAGTCTCTAGTTCAATTGAAATATCAATTTTATCTGTTTAGAAGGTGGTGACAACACAAATGGGTTGTTTATGCCTGGCTGTAATGATGCAAACACACTGGCTCTGTGCTTATAGCACATCTTCATCTGAAACACCTTCTCTTCATGGAAATCCACCACTGATTCTTTCTGAGATGCTTTTACAACACAGTCCTGTTGTTTATATACATTTAAAGAGCAGAAGCCTTACATTCTGCCTCCACACCATTCCTTGGAGAAGCTTTTCTCACCCTTTTTGCCTGAGCACTCTCAGGGCTGCCCACGTGCCTTCAGGCTGAAATAACCAGCGCTGGCCTGGGGAACAGCAGCCTCCAGCTGCTCCACGGGATGGCCCCAAATTCCTCGTACTTCTGCAAGGAATGTCCTTCTCTGACAGAAGGATCTGGCTGAAACGTTCCACGCTGGTGTTTCTCAGTGATGTTGCACAGGCCCTGTCCCCATAAAGCAGCGTTTGGTGCGTGCACTGACATTTTGGCAGGCACGGGAGAAGTTTTGACGGAGTTTCCTTCCCTCATTCTTGTGTCACTGGGATTGTAGGAGCACGTAAATATTTGCCAGTCTGAACTGAAATTCACAGTTGTTTTTTATTCACAGTTAATTGATAGAATCACTGGATGGTTTGGGTTGGAAGGGACCTTAAAACTCATCTTGTTCCACCCCCCTGCCATGGGCAGGGACACCTTCCACTATCCCAGGCTGCTCCAAGCCCTGTCCAGCCTGGCCTTGGACACTTCCAGGGAGCGGCCACAGCTTCCCAGGGCAACCTATGCCAGGGCCTCACCACCCCCACAGGGAAGAATTTCTTCATTATACCCAATTTAAACCTATTCTTTGTCAGTTTGAAGCCATTCCTCCCTTTCCTGTCACTCCAGGCCCTTGTAAGCAGTCTCTCCGATCACTTTCGCAGTGTGGATTTACAGGAGATGCCTTTAGTAATTTGACCACATCTCTGGCTCATCTGTGAAGGTTTGGCTCTTGCTGCATTTGTCTTCAAAATAACAAAGCTAAAAACCCCATAAACTTTGACCAACCTTAAAAAATTACCTGAGTTCTAGTGTCCAGTTTGGCTTTGGAGCTACTTTAGCCTGACGACGGCACCAAAACCAGTTGCCTTGGGTCCACGAAGGATTTCCAAAATGACTTGGAGAATTCTGAATGATGCTGTTTTTTCAGATATTTGAAGGCTCTCCTTCCATTGTTGCAGGATGCCATTTTTTGGAAAATTCATCTTCCATCTCTGGCACTCGGGCTCCTTGCACTGTGAGGGGCTGATGGTGCCAGGGGTTCCTTTTTGAAGCTCTGCTTCTCCTCTGTACAGGAAGTTTTCACGGAAATGAGCCAATACCGGACGTTCACTTCTCCCTAGGACTTCACCACCCCACTAATCTGTGTGGGTTTCACTCTGGACTTTTCTCCTGGAATATTTTTGAAGTGGATGCCTGGACTGCAGGCACCAGAGATGTGCCGAGGTAGTTTTTGGGGAGCTTCTGGATCCTTCTGGCAGAGCAGGCAGCACTCCACACTGCAGAACCTTCAGAGATGTTCATTAGATCAGGCCAGCAAATTGATTGAAGCTCCCCAGCTGTGACTGTGCTGTAAACAGGGACCAGGGGTCCTTGGAGTGCTGGCTTTTTCAGCAGCTTTTCTGATGATCCTGAACCCATCAACAGCTCCTGCTGCTCCTGTTTCAGGAGTTCTGCAAGCTCAATTCTTTCTCATGCAGATCTTCCTAGGGAAGCTCAGTAACATCAGCCTGTGTTTGTTGAGGCTCTCGAGCCTCTCTTCAGTCCCTTTTCTATTTCATTTGTCCTGGTTCTCCCACATCCCAGCTCGCTGTCTCTAATCCAACACCATCAGCGTGAAATATTGTTGTGTTATCAGTCACTCGTGATTAATTTGTGCATCCTTGTTTTGTATCCCCCCAACTTCCAAACTTGTGCCTTTGTGCAAGAAGTCCTGCATTATCAAAGTTCTTTAGTTGGGATTTACATCTCCCTGCTTATTTTTGTGTTTGTTTGCTGTTTGGTTTGTTTTGGGGAGTTCCTTTGACTGACATAAGTTGTGTTTTCCTTTGTATTCTGATTTTTCCTCTCCTCTCATGCCTTTACAGTCTCATTTGGATTATGCCAGCACCTACCCAGTGGTGAGAATAGTCTGCAAGTTGCAGTGTGTGTGTGTGTGTTCAAAAACTAATCATGAGGAAGAAGCTAACACAGGTTGTAATAACTGCTCTGAGATAAAGGTGATCTGGAAGGATCCTGAGGCAGTTTGTGGTCTGTGATGTCAGGGTGCCATTTCCCTCTCCTCCTGCTCTAACACAGTTCAGATGAGAAGTGACAAATGATTAGAGAGATCTGAGCTAGGTTTAGCTCAGTAGTTACCACAGGACATAGCAGAATGGCTTGGATTTCCCCTAAAATACTGTCTCTGTTAAAGCCTGTCCATCTTTGGACCAGATGCGTCTGGTTTTATTTCAGCACAGATCTGGAAAGGAATAAAACTCTCATAAACTCACTGTAAATAGATGTAGCAAAGGTGACAGGACAAACACACTGCCTAACACAGCTGCAGCTTGTGTTACCTTCAGTTTAGAGGACAAAATCAGATTAATAATAATGCTACGACAGCAAGTATTTGCTCTCGTGAACACTGAGATAAAGCTGACTCCTGACAGAACAGAAAGGGACAATGAGGATTAAAGCTCAGTTTAAAATATTTCTGCTGCCTTGTCTTGAACTAGAGATGTCCTGGTGTCTGCAAGGAAGCAAACTGGGCAGTGCAGTTCTGTAGATCCTCCCGCTTTTCCCCTCTCCCCTCTCGTTCCCGGCGCTGTTTCCAATTAGGAGTGCAGCGCATCTATTTGTGCGTGACCTACATCCCGGAACAGTTCAAACCCCTCTGCATTCTGCATGGCTGTATCCATACAGTCAGCCTGGACAGCTGGTAGCTCTGCTAATTGACTGATCCCAGCGAGCGTGACTGACTGGAACCGCGGCTGCTAAATTTAACAGCGCTGTCATCATTTTAACAATATTCCCTAATAACTGGGCATTTGACTCTGAGCGTGGATTCGCTGCCGGGCGCTCACTGAGCCGTGCTGTGCAGAGCTGGGCTCGTGTTCCTGCATGGGGATGTGCATGCCTGGCTCTGGATGGGTGTGCACAGACTCATTGATCTTCTCACCCTGCATTCTTAATCCCACTGCAGGCTGGATTAGAGAGTGAGAGGACCAAAAAGAAGAACTACTCCAAAGCAGTATGTATTTTTATCTGTCTCAGAGAGGGTTTTGCCTACAAACCTGCTGTGGTAGGACAAGGAGTGTGTGCAAGTGTGAGAGCTGCCAGCCCAATGTCAAGGATACGCTGTAACTATCAGCACTCGCTAGAGAATAATGAGCATGAGTTCATCCCCAAAACGTGGAAGAATCCAAACTCTTACCTTAGTGTTGTACTTAAAGAGCGCGTGGAAAAACTCAAAACTTTACTGGAGCTACATGACTTGAGCTGTAACATGACACAGAAATAGGCAATATTGAGGAAATATCACAGAATCCCAAATGGTTTGGGTTGGAAGGGCCTTTAAAGCCCATCTTGTTCCACCCCCTGCCATAGGTGAATCTTATGGAGAGCTATTCCAGGGAGGCAAAGAGGATATGAGAGAGGGCAAAGTAGGAGTATTTCTGTGGAGGGAAGGCTCTGCATCACAGGTGGAGGCTGGGTTGGGGTTCTTTGGCACACTGGAAATGAGCAGAGGATTTTGCTGAGGGCTGGAAGTTGGATGTTGGATTGAGAAAGCCTGAAGGAGCAGCACGAGCCACAGCCTGAGGTAAAAAACATTACAAGGAGAAGTGGACACAATGGCAGTGAAATGGTTTTCTTTGTCAAAAGCAAGAAGAAAATACAGAGAGGAATAGGGTCACTGAAGGGACAAGAAGTAAAATGGAGTCATTTTAGCCTCTCTAGTATGCAGTTTTTTATTTGTTCCAGTTGTCATGAGGGGTAGGGTCAGATGCTTTGCATGTAAACGTAGCCTAGAACAAAGGTCAGCGAGGTCTGATAAAACTGACCCTGCTCTCCAAGAGCTGCCTGGAGCATTTGCCCTCAAAAATATGCACTGGAGAGGTTTCTGGAGAGGATGGGTCAGAGAGGCAGGGGAAATGGCCTCAGCTCTGGGGCTTCAGGCTGAAATCTGAAAGCCACAGGGCAAATGAGGCAGATTCCTGTAGAAGGGCCTGAACTGTGAAGTGATGACCAGTTAACCTGGGCTCCTAGAAAGTTCATCATGCCAATTCAACTGGAGTTCCAAGCAGGGTGATTATTTCAGGGCATAAAGGATGTTACTGTAAGTTGACTGTAGGGCCCTTGGCGTGTCTGTGCGTGACATCAAGTGAAACCTTGGGCCAGATCTCATTCTTGGAAAAGGAATGTACAGTTGGAAAAGAACTTTGTTAGAAAACGAGACAGCTGGGAAGGATCCATTCCCATCTAAGACAGCATCATCTGGGTTTTTTAAGCAGGGAAAAGCAGTTCCCCAGGAGTCTGTGTTGCCTGGCTGTCTAAGTGCAGGGAGTGAAGGCAGTTTCATGCAAGGTTAGACTGAAAATACTGATGATAAACAGGAGACAACTTGTCAAAACGGAATAACAGTAAAAACAAATGAGGAATACCACATCTGGGAAAAATGAAGGTACTATTACAAAGTAATAGGATGGTTCAGATAGTGATCTGAGGTTACATTTAGTCAATATTACACAGCTGAAAACGGCAGACAATTCCTCAGTGTAGCAATAAAAGGGGTGGTGGAGGTAATTGGTCTGCACAGGGTGCTGAGGCTGAGCTGCAGCGTTGCCCTCAGCTGCTGGAGATCCATTTTAACCATTCTTCAGGGGAGTGTTCGAGAAATTCAAGGAGCCTGGAAAAAAAAAAACCTGGTGAAAACTGGGAAGAAGCCAAGCTGTGTGAGAAGGCTACAGCAGTATTTGAAATCAGTTCTTGAAAGAAAAGAAACTTGGATGTTTGCCTTCTGTTTGGGGTGATAATACTGCATTTCAATAGAGAATCTAAGCTTTTCCCAGAAGTAGCTTTCCCAGCTTGGCTCTGAACTGACTTCTAAGTTAATTTAATTTTTTCATGGAAGCTGCTGTATAGTAGATGATAAATATTTCTCTTGGAAATTGATTCAGATTGGTTCTAGTGGATTTTCATTTCGGGGACGCATTAAAACATGGACTTCAAAACTTAATTTGAATAGAAATTCTAATTAAATTTTCACTAAACCCCGCCCCAAATACACAGAGTGCTTCCTTGTTTTCAGTGTTAAACCAGGGCTCGTTGTGAGGTGATACCAGAACAGTGAATTGCTGGGGAAACCTGAGCTTTTAATGCTATCGATTGAGGTGACTTTTGGGTCTGTCCTCTTTTCTTCACCACCACTTTCCCAGACTAAGGACTGAGTCACTGTGATTGTTTTGTTTTATTCCCAGCACTGCTGCCATAGGGATTTGAAGCACCTCACCCTGTTTATGGAACAGTCCTTCTGGGCCTGTTTGTTTTTCCTCCTTTGAGGGAAAACATCTTCCAGACACCAGGGAGGACATCTGAGCCCTCCCAAATCTCTTACTAGCCCTCAGACTGCTGCAGAATCCTGACGTATGGCAGATGGCCACTGTCTGGGTTTAATTTTGATGCTCAAAATCAAAAAGAAGAGAATTTATACAGCACTGCATGTTTACTAAGCTGGATTTCTCAAATAGAATTAGTTCTTCTACTACAATTTGCTGCTTTTTAGTTGCTTAGCTGCCCGAGGTATAAATAGGTATGGTGATACAAGTCTCTAATCTCCTTTTTGTCCCCTTTTTGTCCCCTATTCCCTTCACAGAGTGTTTGAATATAGACCAGTAATAATAGGGGAGGCAAAAAAGGGATCAAAAAGGGCAAGCAGGAGTATCCTTGACATTTTTGGCTGTTACAGAGGTATTGACACAAATGTTCGTGTCCTCGTGTTTGAAATCATGACCTAATCCCGCACTGCTCCTGTTCCTGGTGTATCTTTGAAAAGTTCTCTCTCTGCCTTTGCTTTTCATAAGTGATGACATTTGCTTAAAAACTCCCTTTGGGGTCTACGTCAATTTTTTTTCTCTCCTTTTTTGTCTTTCCTTTTTTTTCCTTTCCTTCCATAACAGACCAATGGTTATGAGGAAGACGTGTATGGATCATCCCAGAGTAGAAAATCTAGCAGGGTTAGTAGATGATTTCTGCTGCTATAAAATTCTATTACTCTATTTAATGGGATTTACCTAATTAGCAAATTCTTTTCGGCAGTGAAGCAGGTTTTTCCTGTCTTGCATGTTGTGGGTTTGAAGTTTGTCAGACACTGGAGGTGCAGCAAAAAGCTGTCTGGGAGAAATAAAAAAATCAAAAATCAGGCCATGAGTGGGAAGGGGAGTCTCTGAAATTGGTACAGAAAGAACTTGAAAGCCAGAACTGCTTTAACTTGTAAAACAAAATTGGGTAAAAATTACATTGTACAGCACTGGCAGGGAAGATTTCCACGTGCTGGAAACAGAATGAGTGCTTTTCAACCTCTGCAAGGTGTTCACGCCGTGCTCTAGCACTGACTCTCCTAATTTAGTCCATGCCTTGAGATTTGCATAGTTAAAATGGACTTTGGATTTTGAATTTTCCCCAAATGCGCGTTGTTTATTTGAAGTTTGCTTAACTAAATGCCTTTGGTTTGGTTTTTTTCCTCTATAAACCATATCCTAGGGTTTCTGGAAACGCCTACAGAGGTGAAGAGCCCAGTGCAAGTGCTCCCACTTAGCTACTTAACATTGATGAACTTTTATTTCTAGTCCAAAAAAGCTTAATTATTAACTGCATTGTGAGGATGTAGGTCACAATGTTCCCTCCTGTTCCAGCTCAACAAGTGTTGTGTGTCACTTACAGCAGCTCCTGGCTTTGTTAAATATTGGGGTTTGTGCAAATGATTTAAAGGGGCTGTCCAAGCACAGCCTGGGGTCAGAGGGGGAACTGTTCGGGTTTGGTTTTTTTTTCCTCTTTATTTTAACAAAGCCAGACAAAAGCTCAGAGCCTGTTGATCTTTGTGCTATCAAGGCTTCTAAAGAAACTTAGTGGTATGAAGCCTAAAGCTCAGTGTTTAGGCGAAAAATAAACTCCTTTTAAGCCTCCATTTAGCCAAGTGTTTAAGCAATACACGCTGAACATGAGAGAGAGTTCAGGGGGTTACTTTGTAGGCACGGAGTTAAGCAGGCGCCTGGATAAACAGTGAAACAGGACCTGCTATTTCACGTCCATTTTAAATTGTCGCTGCCAGATAATTTAGCTGGCATTATGTGGATAAAAGACAATGAAATACTGTTGCTTGAACTGCTAAGAAAACAGCCTGTCCTGTTGCTGGCACTCTTGCTGGCCCATCTGACGAGTTCAAGGAACTTTATTCTGTAGCACTGGTGACAAATGATGTTCTTACTCTTTGCTGACATACTCCAGTGCTCCAAGGACCGCAGGGAGAGCAAAACATCTGCAAGAAAGTCATCCAGGGAGAAGAAGTTGTTTGGTTTCCATTTAAATAATTTAAAATCATCCTGGAATTAGGGTTTTCAGCGTGAGGGTTTAGTCTGAGGAGAGCTTAATTACAGCAACATCGTTAGTTCCTTGTAGTTCCATTGCTGTTTGGAGTAATCATTAATTAGGAGGGGGAGGAAAGTTTGGGGGTAACTCAGAAGAGCTGAAACTTCAAACCAAATTGATGCCAGCCTGGCTGGCATTCACTTTTTAGGAATATTCTCTCCAAAAAGGCCAAGCTGAATCATAAAGGAGAAGGAAAAATGAAAAAGAGGAAAATTCTTCAGGCCAGCAGGGAAGCGATGGACCTGCTGGCAATGGCTGTTTCCAAAGTACGTGTCCAGCTTTAAGTCACAGCATGGACTGATCTCCATGTGGACACTGCACTTGCAGTGTCACGGCTTGATCCCTTAGATGTGATTAATGCCATGTGCTCAGATAGTCCATGTGCAGATTGCAAACTCCCTAAGTAGGAATGAAAATAATTTCTTAAAGTTCAGTTCAGGCTTCCTTTCAGTAAAAGTCTTATTTTACAGGCATTGTTTGGGGGGGTTTTAGTTTGTTGGGTTGGTTGTTTCTTGGGTTAGGGTTTTTTTTTTGAGGTCAGACAATGATTTACCCTCAGCCTGTACCTGTGGGTATTGTATCATATCCAAACATCTGTTTGCTTGCTGTGAGAGAGGAAAGCAAACAAGTTTCTTTGATTTGCCACAGGTCTCCCTCCTTTGTGAAGAAATTAACACCTCCATGGACCACAGTGGTGAAGCAAGGATGAGTCAGGGCTAGTAAGGAGCTGACTGCTGAAAGCAGAGAGAACCTTGGCTGTCTAGACCCCCATGAGAAATGTCTAGAGAGGAAAGGTGTCAGGGTATAGCTGTAAATGCAGAGCTCTGGAGAGTAGCTAAGGAGGTGAAGGTGTGAGATCTTTCACAGCAACCATTCCTCATTAAGATCCCCTAAGTGGACCAAAAGTGCAAGGATGACTGGATGCAAGGTAGAAAGCAGGGAAAGAAGGTGTTTAATTTAAAGAAGGTGTTTAATGTGCACAGTCTCGCTTCTCAACGAGGAGTTATCTCCCCACTCAGCCTTGCCATATCTGACAGTGGCTTGCTCGCATTTCCTGCTGGGCACAGCCAGCAGTTTTGGTCCCTGGCTTTGCTCTCTATCTCCCAGGGTCTCATCTTCTCCTGGGGGTGTAGCTAACAGGGCATAAACTCCTCAGGATCTCAGGAGGAAGCTGACCAGCTCTCTGGCCAGTGCATTTTTCCAGTGCCTGAAAGGTCCCACAATTTTCACACATCCTCACAGCTTTAATGCAGTCCTCTCTTCCTTTTGCATCTGTGACCACTTAGACTGCTTGCCGTTTGTAATCACCTAATTTACATTTGCTTCCCATTTAAAGGAATAAAGAATGAAGCTGAGTTCTCCAGGAGTTATTTTTTGTTTTGTTTGTTGATGCAGGCTTCGTACTACTCTGACCTGGGTCTCCCCAGCAGCAGCTATGCTTCCACATCTCAACTTCCTTCCCAAAATGGAAATTGGGTCTGTTGCCCTCTGGCTTCACCTGGCCTGGACTTTGTTTGGATAATACAACCTCCTGTACTTAGGAATCAATTTGGTCTCTGTAGCTCTTTTTAGTGAAACTTAAACCCCAAACAAATCAGACCTTTTAAGATTGGAATGAGTAATGGAAAACTGTTTTCAAATGAGCACAATCAGTTTTCCTTTGCTGCTCCTCCCTTTCCTTGTCTGCCATTGGCCTCAATAGGTCTGGAAAAAGAAGGGAAATCTTAATTACCTGAAATTCTCTATTTGAGGCAGCTCCTCTGCGTAGCATGTCAATCTGGTGAGCTTGAGACAATGCGGTCTGTACAACATGAAATTACAGGGAAGCCATTCCCAGAGTGCCAGAAGAACATCAGTGAAGCTGTAAAATCCCCGGGAGGTTGGATTATCCCCTGTGTGTGGCAAAGCTCGGCCAGCCCAGTGCCAGCAGAGCTCCAGCAGTGCTCCAGGTCCTTCCTGCCTGGGGACACGGCACAGGGGTGTGAGTGGGGCACTGGCAGTGGGACCTGGCTGCAAGCCCTGGGCTGGGGATCACTGCTGGAGTCTCTCTTGCACCAGCTCTGCCAGACACGGCGAGTGCTCTGAGTTTGTTTAACTGCTGCATCTCGGGGGAGGATGGTTACTAACACTTGTTTCAAGCTGCTCTGAGTGAAGCACTTGTGATTTTTTCCTGAATTATTTGGATTTTCTCTGCGTTTGTGAATAATAAAATACACAGGAGATGATCTTACAGCTGTGTGAAACACTTAGAGTGTGTATCTTGAAGCACTTCTCTGTAGCTCTTTTTCTGGCTTTAGTTGGAGTGAGGAGAAACCCCCTTTCTCGCTCCTGTACACAAACATGTGGGAGACAGTAACAGCTTAACAACCTAAAATTAAATTATGCTGGTTTTCTTTTGCACACTGTCGTGTCCTCCCTTCCTGTAGGAAATGCACGTGTCTGCTTGGTATTCTTATTCTTTGGGAGCTGAGATCTAATGCTTTTATAGTGCAGATGACTAATATTCTCTGTACGGAGTTTCCTTCTGTTGTAGTGTAGTGATCCTAATCTCTCACCAAGAGGCTTAATTCTGCTGTAGGTGCCTTTTTTTTGTTTCATTTTCTCTGCCAAGAAAAAAAAAGTGTTGTGCTTGTCTCCCTCAGCCCTCCCTGCTGTACAGCGATGCCCTGCCAGCCAGGAGTTACAGGGTTTGTTGTGCTGATGCTCCGAACACCAACACCAGAGCCACTCCCCCCCAGCCATGCACATGTTGTCCCCTGCCTCTGTCTGCAATTCCTGTCGGGTGCATTTGTCTCACACCCTGGTGTCCCATCCATCTGAATGCCACGTGTGTGATGCTGTTTGTGCAGACCTGGATTTGCTGATCCTTCCTTCGATTCCTGTTGGGACTGTGCTTGTGGGGTTGCGATGCTGCCACGGGTGTTGTGTCCGTGTGGAGAGAGGTGTCTTCCTTGGTGTATTAGCAGGAGCAGGACAGAGAGGCAACATCAATTCTTTCTGATTGCTTAACAACTAACAAAAATCTGTTCACAAATTTTTTTAGACAAATTCCTGCCTTCTTGTTTAAAATGAACTTCTCAGAATTTTTTCTCAAAGCTTAAAGGTAGAATTTCCTACTCCCCTTGTGTTTCCTGAATCATAGATCTCTGTGCTAGACTGGAGTCAGTCTTAAAATACACATTTTCCTCCTCTTTTATTAATTTACCAAACTCTGACTGGTAAGCGAAGCTCATCAGGTGGGAGCTTTTCCTCTCACTGCCAGCACCAGCAATGAAGGTGAAACAGATGGGAACAGTTTAAGAATTGATGTAGCCATTGTGTGGATAGGCAGTGGAAGTGTTAAGGTGACTGTTGAGTTGAAACCCTGGGAGAAGGGTTAGGAACGCATGGGGTGCGATGGCCTGCGGGGTGTGTCGGACCTTGAACGTGTCCCGTGGCGTTCCCCAGGTCGCCTTGGATCTTCCCTCGCATGCTGCTTGTGGTTGCACACCGGAGATGTCCCAGTCCTGCCCGTCCTGCTCACGGCCACGTGTCCTTGGTGAATGTGTGACTCTGCAGCCTGAGCTGCCACTCCTGTGCTGACTCTGTGTTTTAATTGTAGGCGTCTGTGTACGAGGAGAGCGTTTACAGCGGGAGCCGGCGCTATAGTGCCCCCAGTTCCCGCGCTGTAAGAGGTTTTCTGCATTTCCCTGCTCTGTGTCTGTCCTTTGCTGGGCTGAGGAACGTTTTACACGGGCTGTGTGACATCCAGGGCCTGCTGCTGTAGGCAGCAGAAGTGGGAGCACCATTCCCGTGGGTTTCCATGAAATAATGAGTGGTGATCAATGGGAACTCACCCCTCTGTGGGACAGGGAATCCAGTTCTGCCTCGCGCTTGGTTTGCAGATAAAACACCTTGGAAAGGCCATACATGAAGTCCTTTCCCTCCCTGAGACTTTATTCTTCTTTTCAAAACTGAGAAAAATACAAGTTTAAAAAATAATCAGCCAAAAATTTAAAAATCAATTCCACATAAGCATTGTGAATTAAATGATTTGTGTGAAGATATGGCTTGCTTGGTTTTGTTTCTTGGATTTACATTCATATATGTGACAGTGCCTCCAAAATACGTGTTCCTGAGAGTGGAGGGCTCTGTCATGGATGGGGAGCAATAGTATGAGGAATGACCATATAAATTATTTCCTTTCAAAAAAGAGAAACTCCAGAAGTCTATTTACAGATTAAAAGGCAGAAAATGCCTTCACCTCTTCTCCTCTGTTAGTGCTTGGGCCAGGTAGTCCATCTGCTGCTGTTGTGTCCACCTGGAAAAAAAAAAAAAAGCCAATCTCTTTTGATTTTTAAGTCCTCCTCTGTGGGCCTGCTGCTTTTTCTGCCTGTCATCCCCTTCACTGATGATAGCAAAACCCACCCACCCAAAAAAACCCAGCGAACAAATAAACACCATCTCAGGCCGTAAGAGTGAAAAGCCTCAAGGCAGAGCATTGATGTTACTTTAAACATTACATTTTTATTAGCTTGGAGGAGGAAACACTTTCAAGAATGCTTACTAAGCCCTTGTTGGTCCTTCAAGGGCTGTGCCATCCTCTTGCCATCCCACTGATTCACAGCTGTGAGAAATCATTTACAGCCCAAAAACCTGTTTGCAGGTTTTTCACGGGCTGTCAGTGCTTGAGCAGGGAACACTGACTAAAACACTGGGGCTCCTTCCCCTCCCTCCATCCCCATCTCAGCCTGTGCCACAGGTATTTGGAGGCCTGTGTGTAACCCAGCCCTTCCAGTTCCTGCTGCCTGTAGTAATGAGAGAGTTGAAACAGGAGGGCTTTGCCTCAGAGGGAGCGGCCTCATCTCAACAACTGTGGTTATTTTAATGCCTCTGCACCTTATTAACGTGGAGAGGGAGTGTCACTTGGCTGGCTGTTCCCAAAACGTGGTTTTGGATGAGCAGGTGAATGCAGGGGGTGAGGCTGAAAGTGGCCTTGCTTGGTCACAGCTACTTACTTCCATAGTCAGCCCTGCAATGCACAGGGAGCAGCTGTGGAATAAATAGGGCCTGGAAACATTAATAGGGGACTTATCAGTGTTAAAAATGTATTCTAAACCCTTCTTTTGTTAAACAAAAAACAGTGTGGTGACCAAACAAACCCTGTATTTTTACTTCAGTCTTTTTTGTCTTTAGGAGTTACTGTGTGATTGGCAATAGCTGTGAACAATGTGCAGCAGAGTTTTACATTGTGCATATTCCCACCTCTGAAATGAAGATCAGGTGCACAAAGCCAGTGTTAAGACATAAAATCCTAGAACGGTTTGGGCTGGAAGGAACATTAAAGGCCACCTTGTTCCAACCGCCTGCCCTGGGCAGGGACACCTTCCACTATCCCAGCTCGGTCCAAGCCCCATCCAACATTGAACATTCCAGGGATGGGGCAGCCACAGTTCCTCTGGAGATGCCAGGGCCCCTCTCTGGGTGCATCCAAGGACACTGCCCTGCCCGAGGGCTCGCTGAGGGCTGTGCACCTTGCACGGAATGTTTTGTGGTCAGTGGCTGACCTTGTGCTTCTGCTCTAGCTGGGGTTATTTCCAGCTTACCCTCTCACCATTTATTAGTGCTGGAAGCTTAATTTTCAGTTGATGCTGTGCTGCTTTGTTACTGTGACTAAAGATGATGGAGCAGCCCTGCAGTGGCCTGGTAAATGCCTGGCTGTTTCTGTAAAGCTGAAGAGTCCAGGGATTCCTGTAGTGGCCAGCTGACTTAATAAAAAAGCCTTAAAAAGCCCCACAGCATCTCCAAAGTATGATAATTCTTCAGATTTCTGTGTTTGTATCTGAGAAGCAGTCCTAATCACCTCTAAAATAAACTCTTTATTTCCAAAGTGAGTTCTAGTTCTGTTTCCCTGACACTTTAAACTTTCACTTCCCTGCTCCACTTTCACTGCATTAAAACCTCTGGAAATAAAACAGTGTAGACACGTTCTTTGTCCTTGTCAGCAACCAGCCAGCCCTGTCCTGCATCTCTGCTTAGATGTTTCCTTTTAAAAAAAAGCTAAAAGACTTTCTTTGGCAGGAGATGAGGACTGCAGGTGCTGGAAAACCAGGAGAGATACTTAGTCTCTGAGCTGGTCTCAGTTTTTACTTTAATCCCCACATAGATGGATGTTTCTTCCTTTGGCCTGTGGAGCATGAATTAATTTTATATGTGCGCAACGTTGGGGAGCATGGGGAAGGGATTCACCACAGAGCCTCAGAGCTCTTGCAAAGTAGTAGGATTAAGCCTTTTGTAGAGAAACTGAATTGTTTACTTGTGACTGGTACCTGAAGAGATTAAAATATATCATTAGTATTCTAAGAATTGAATCAAAACTGTACTTGAACTGCCAATGGAATTACTGCTTGCCTTAATTTTCACATTAACAGTCTGTTCTCTGACTTTCACTGCTGTCCCTTTGTCCAGCTGCATGTAACCATCTCCTTAACGAATTTCAGATGTGATGCTCTACATCCTCTCCTGCTTCCCTTCCCACTTCTGATGCCTTTCTCTTCTCTTCTCTCTGCCTGCTGCTCCCGGTTTTCCTGCGGCAGCCTTCCGAGTACAGCTGCTACCTTGGTTCGGGATCTCGGGCATCCTCCAGAGCCAGCTCTGCTCGGGCCAGTCCAGTGGTGAGCTCCTCTATTTCTCTTTGTCCCTCAGCTGTTTCATTCCTCTCTTCTTCGAGGTCTTTTGTGTACAGAGAGGTCACTATCCCTCATGAGGCAGTTCCTTAGGGCGTTAGTTGGACCTCCTGGGCAGTGCTTAAGACAGAGAAGCCAGAGGAGAAATTGCAAAACTGAAGTGATTTCTGTGCAGATGCACATGTTTTTACAATAAAAAGTATGCTTTGGACTCTCATGACAATGCCATATTTGCTTCAAATTGAGAATAAAGCACAGCAAGGTTATTGTGGAAAAGACTGGGTTGTTGATGGAAGTGCTGTGTCTCCTTTGGGGGAGCAGGAAACCCAAACTCTTAGTTGCAGCATTCAAGCAGTTCTGTTTCTCTCCAGTGAGCAGTATTTTGGTGCAAAGCTGCAGGGCTCTCGAAAGGCTGGATTGGAACATCTTTGTGGGACTGTGGAGTGCCAGACACTGCAGTCTTTAGCATGGTGAAGTGCTGGAAGGGTAAGAAGTACCCAGCAGAAGTTGTGGCTGAACAAGGCTCAGGTGCTAAAGGCTTGTCCATCCCTTGCTTTTAGGGCATTTCTGTCTTTAATTTTTTTAATGGCACGTTATGCTTTCTCTCTGTGGCTCTTCCTCTCTGTAGCTGTTTACAGCTCTGAGTATCTTCCCTGATTTTTTTCCAAGCCTGGGGACAGCTGCTGAGTGCAGTAGGATGTCTCGTACAGGAAACATGCAGCTTACAGTAAACTAAACTATAATAACATTAATTTGCCACAGAGAGTGAGTTTTGTAGGCTGCCATTTGAAAACTGACAGAACAGAGCTGTGTGCTCTGAAGTTTTGGTGTTCCAAGAGTACATTCATAATAGAGGGATTTTCATCAGATAATGTATGGCAGCTGGTGAGCTAAAAATAAATCAGTATTTTAATTAGCCCCTGAACCTGAGTCCCTGAGCTATGAGTTCTTGCAGAATATATTAGTAATACTTCTAAAATGGCTTTGCAAACTGAATTTCAATTACCCCCAAAGCAAAAATTAATCAGAATAAACAGGGATTCCATTAAAATTCTGGAAAGGTAATAAGAACTGGGTACCCACACACTGCAGTTGGTTTCTATTAGGTGTTTTCTGTATTCCAACTGAGTCATTGCTGCAAGTTGCTTACAGGAGTCACGGATGCTGAGAGGTGCAAGGGAGGTTTTTTAATTTTAAATTCTCTGCTTGCACTTTGGCCTCTTGGTATGCAAGTGGCTGGAGATGGTTTGATGTGTCAGCACCACGCTGAATCTGCTCTGCAGGGAGACAACAGGCACTCCTTAAATTACCTTTTTTTGTTTCAATTAGTGGTTTATTGCCCGGTGTGAAGAGCTTCCCTTATCTCTGTCACCTTGAAGAAGAGCAGAGAGTTAATGTCACAGTGAGTCTAGCTGATCCTAAAAGTTCTTAACGCTACACGGGGTCAATCCAGCAGCACCTTGTGATTATAATATTTTTTTCCTGTATTAAACAGATATTGCTTTTCCTGTAGCTCAGAGTGAGGGGTCACTTTTACTGACAGGCTTCAAAGTGCTCGGGTAGCATTTTCAGTCAGGTGCTTGAGAGTGGAGAATGATTCCATGGAACTTTCTAAATGAAAGCATACAACAGCTTGTCACCGCAGCTCTGAAATTTTTTTCTCAGCATGTTGTTTCCCCCTTCTATCACTGTTCACTGAACAGTGAGCAAAAAGCAGCAGCAGTTTTCCTGCAGTAGTTTTCCTGCTGTGCACAGCTTTGCCAGCCCGTGTTCTCATTTGTTACCATGTTGGTGATACAGTCACAGGCAGGGAAATACTTAAACACAATGTGTGACTATTTGTCTCTGTAGTTATTTTAAGATTTTACTGTATCTGAATGAAGTTTGCTGTTTGTTTATTTGTCTTTAACATTTTTCATGTTATCCCCACTGGTAATTATCTGCTGTCCTTGCAGTTACTACAGATATGCAAATACGTTGTTTAATATTAAACCATCCTCACATAAAGTACAGATCTTAAGACTACTGAGAGCAAACATCAGATATTTCTGTACAGATGGGGGTAAGTCTTGTGCCTGAGTTCTCGCGTGTTTTGGCAGAGCTGGGCCAATTTAATATGAATTGCAGGAGTTTTGTTATTTTTCTTTTTTAAATTAAGAAGCTACGAGTGAAAAGCAATTATTTCTAAATCTGGAACAGACTCAGAATGCAGTAGTATTTATCTGAAGGCTTTCTAAGGCAAGGCAGGCAAAACAAGAGGAGAGGGCACACTTTGCTATGGTGAGAAGATGATGGCTCATCCTGGGTCTCTCCCTTATTTTGGAGGCTCAGGCAGCAACACAAGCAGTTGGAGTTCAGCCCGAGCACATAGAGTTGTGAAATATCCTGAGCTGGAAGGGACCCACAGGGATCATCCAGTCCAGCTCCCGGCCCTGCACAGACACCCCAACAATCCCACCCTGTGCATCCCTGGGAGCAGTGTCCAAACACTCCTGGGGCTCTGGCAGCCTTGGGGTCATGCCCATTCCCTGGGGAGTCTGGTCAGTTCCCCAGCACCCGCTGGGGGAAGAACCTTTCTCTGATATCCAGCCTGATCCTCCCCTGGGACAGCTCCAGCCGTTCCCTGGGTCCTGTCTGTGGCCACAAAGAGCAGAGGTGGGAGCTGCCCCAGGGGAGGAAGATGCAGGCCATGATGAGCTCTCCCCTCAGTCTCCTGAGCTCCCCCCTCTTCATTTGGACAATCTCTAACAGCTTAATATTGTTCTTATATTGTGGCACCCAAAAGTGCCCCAGCACTCGAGGCGAGGCTGCCCCAGCCCAGAGCAGAGTGGGACAATGCCCTCCCGGGCCTGGCTGGCCATGCTGGGCCTGATCCCCTGGGACAGGGATGTCCCTCCTGGCTCCAGGGCACTGCTGACTCGGATCCAACTGGCCACTGACCAGGATCCCCATGTCCCTGCTGCTCTCCAGCCTCTCATTCCCCACTGTGTCCATACATCCAGGTCATACATGCAGTGCTCAGGTCATACATCAATGCCCAGTTGTGAACACCTTTGACCATTGACAGAAGCTCATCATGTTCTCACCAGAAATGAAATGAAGATATTGACAGACCTAACTTTGATGGAGGCACTTGTGAAGCTTTGCCTTCTCTGTATCTGAAGGTTTAGGGTAGGTTGTATCCTAGCCCTGCCTCTGACAGTCTGGATGTGCTTTGGGCCCCTCTGGAGTGAGGATTTGCTGCAGTGCTAACTTGCATTTCTGGGACTGATAAGTTTGTTTAGGCAGTGACGTTTGGCATAGCACTCATTCCTGAGAGAAGATTCTTCTCACAAACCCTCTTCAGACCTGACAAATTTCAGCAGTGGTTTTCCCCTGCTGACTGTGAAAGGCTTGTTGCTAATTGCTAGAGTTAAGGTGGCTCTCGTTGGAGAAACAGCAGGAGCTCTGTTACTGCCTGCCCCAGCCCAGCTGATCAGACTGGTAAGATGGGGGTTGTAGGAGGGGTTGTACTGACTGCAGTACCTCTTTTCTGCTTTTTAATTCCAGATTTTGTAGATACCATCCCGTGTTCAGCTCTAGCCTAACAACTTTCCTCTGCTGTGGGCCATATTTCTATTTCAAGCTGCGCTGTGCTGCTTTAAGGGCAGGAAATGATCTTAATTTGATTTGTCACCAAAAAACCCCCTTGCTTTCGTGAGGAAGTTGAGCTAAGTGCAAGATCTGAGCTGGACCTGGGCAGTGACAGCCACGTGCTGAACACTGAAGTTGTTCTGATACCTGAGCTTGGGACAGACAGAAGAGTTCCAGGCTTGTTCAGGAGCCTGGAAGCTGGAAACTGTGCCTCAGTCCTGGTCTTTGTTGATTATAAGAGCCCTTTACTTGCAGTAGGTGTGTGTTCGGTGAGATGCTCTGTGGTAGTGCTGCAGAGATTCATCTTGGCCTGGACACTCCACTGGTGGCAAAGAGCTTCAAGGGTTAACCCTTTTAATCTATGGAAAACAGGCACTTTATCCATATAAAGGCTTGTGGGGTGGCTTTGCTCATGTTATGTTTCCAGCTGTGGTGAGCTCTGATACTGCTGACATTTTTGTAATGTGCCTCTGGATTTATTCCGAAATCACTGTCAGAAGAGGCTGAACTCTGGTCCCACTGCACTTATTTTGCAGAGACCAGCCAAAACAAAGATGTGCGTGCTGGAGTTCCTCGGAAAATTACTTCCTTTTCCTGCTTTTTTACGCACTAAAGTACAAATTGCCCCAGTTGTTGGTGAAGAGGAAGATAATCTGTGATTAGAGACAGACCCATACCCTTGTGCAAATGAAAAGTAGTAGTATTGTGTAAATTAAAGGTACCATTAGGTGAATCCCTTTTTAAATCTCCTTTACCGACAAGTATTCTGTCAGTCCTTTATATTTGTGTGTGGAAAAGTCCCAAAGCCAGGATATTTTTATGAAGGGCTGTGCTGAGTACTGTGAAGGTGGAGAAGTTCTTTTCAGCCTATTTAATAATAGCAGTATTCTTGATTGAATGCTAATACAGAAGGTAAGTGTTTTGGGCAAGAATTCTGTACAACATCAAATAAAAATAAACATTTCTCTCCTGACCTTTCAGTGTTTCATTTATTGCTGAATCAACTGCCAGAGGGGGACTGGCAGAAGGCTGGAAACCTGGAGTTCCCTCTAGTGGCTGATTCCTTTAGGAAAAGTTTATATTTTTAAAGGAGTGATACTGTGAATACATTTATCCAAACACGAGCAGGATGAAAGCTGAATAAAATATTAACCTAAGATTAGGCTTCTCTCTTTCTACAAGACAGATTTTGGCTTATCACTGCCATACAACCATAAAATTAAATGCTGCTGGTTTCCGACTGGCTTTTTGCTGAGAAAAGTGTCGTGTAGCAGGAGGCATCTAGGTAATGTGGGGGTGTTATTTTGGTGTGAGGAACTGGCTTTTCTCAAAATTGTTTGAGTTTTTAAGTGTTAATATTTAAATAAATTGGTAGGGATAGTTACTGGTTTTGAGGAGAAACTGCTCTGAGTATGGCATTCATGGCACCGGATGCATGTGTGCAAGGGCATCACTAGGGAAAATGAAATCTAGTTGGTTTTCTTAACCATCTCAATTTTAGATGTTACTCAATAGCTTTCATTATTAAAGATTATGCCCCATTAGAGTTATTACTTAAGATAGTTTTGCAATAAAGGTGTAGCAGGCTTCATAGGTGTGGTTATGGGTGCTCTGAGTAGAAATACTCACTGTAGTCGTATCTCTCACCACCTTGTCTTCAGCATTCCCCTTTGTAAATGGAAGCTTTTATTTGACTCATGTGATGCATCATTAAAACAATATCAATATTTGCTCCCTTCTTTATTTTGCTAAAAACTGAGGTTGCACTTGGTTTCACAAAATAGAGGCCATTGTGCAAATGGCTGAAGGAAAAGAAATATTTTTAGTTGTGCCCTGGAAGACAGATTTTGCAAAGGCTGTACACAGATTTCCAGAGGTAGATGTGTGTGTACACACTAATCTTTTATCACATGCCACTACTGACACTGCCACAGCTGTCTTGATAAACAACAACACAGTGTTTGGCCGGGCTAGAAGGCTGCCAAACCCAGCACTTGGAGCTGTCTGGCATGAAAATAAAAAGCTCTTTGCACAACTCTTGTTCATTGGGTCTGAGTTTAAGTGTCTGCCTTCATTAATGACCCTCTCTTATTGCCTCCAAATTCAGAGATTTGAGGGAGTTTTCCCTAAATATTTTGTGTATTCAGTGTCTTTGCAAAGTTTAGATCTAGTGCTTTAAGTCTGGCTTATTTTACTTCAAAGCCTCAGACTTAAGTTTTCTTAATGCTAATTCGTAGGGAATTTTAGCTGTGAGATGCCAGTGTAAAAAGCTGATTTGTAACAGGTATCTTTCAGTTCTGGGATTATTTTTTTTAGTAGGGTAACATTGGTAGCATCAAAAATGATGAGTAGGATCATCCCCGTATTATTCTATATAATTCAAAGAAAAAAACCCCAACAACTGTGCCAAATGTGTACTGATTAGAAAGAGATGTAGGTTTTTTGAATGTGTTTTCAATGGAAATTATCAACTTAACCTCAATTATCCCCTGCCTTCCCCTGAATCAGGTCTGTCCTGATTGTTTTTCCAGTCATTTCAAAAACACTATTCCCTTTGGCAATTAGACTCTTCTTGGTGTGGGGAAGACATTCATTTTCTAGGAGTCTTTTGGGAAACCATCTTGACTGTGCTGAATGTTCCAAGAAGAATTCAGGACTTGTTGAGTTCTGCTGAGTTTTTCATTTCATTCAGTCCTTTTTACACTTAGTTCCATTTTAGATGGAGATATTCCGTAACTTTTAAACATTTAAGCTGTCTGCATCCATGATAATTTCCTGTCCTCCTAAATGCTACTTTCTCACTGTTTGGGTTCTTCTAGACTAGTTTTAGTGCAGGATCTCTCTTCTAAATTAGTAAATTGCAGGGAAGTACTGAAACCCTAAAAGAGCCATTTATTTAGACTTTGGGCTGATCCCTGATGTTTGACTCAAGGATCAGTTTTGTAGTCTTGGATCTCTGAAGTTGCAGTCCCTGTTGTCTTGAGTGGGGAGTATTTACCACAGGTTGGAAACTTTAGATTTCAAGTCTAACTTGGTATCTTGCTTTTTGGGAGGGGGAGGATGTGGTGGCATTTCTGGTATATTACTACTTTCTCTTACCCTTTATTGACTCTATTAATGATTCCTTCTCAATCTCTCTTTTACAGATTGAGGAAAGGCCAGAAAAAGACTTTGAGAAGGTAAGAAGCATCTCATCAATTATTCTGACAATAGTGCATTCTTCATTCCTTTTGGTAGGTAGAGTTTGCCATGGGTGTACAGAAATCTCCTTTAAGATGGATTGTGGGGCAAAAATTTGAATTTTTGGAGCCTTCTGCTAAAGGATTTTTGAAGATGAACTTTTCAGCCCCTGCTGACTCAATGTTAAATAGGTGACCTTCAACAGCAGTTGGCTGAAACTGCTTTAGGCCAAGCCACACAAATACTGCGTGTGTTTATTAGATCTTGGTTATGAGACCTAAGTTATTTATGTAAAAATAAATAAATCATCATAATAAAAGAGGAGGCTACTACATTAACCCTGAGTACAGTTGAATAGTTCATGTGGCCACGGCTGCAGAGTAAATAAATATCCAGAAAGGAGAGGAGCTTCCAGAGCTTCCACAGAATGTATTATTACAAGTTTTGAAAATGCCTGGCAGGTTTATACTAGCCCCTAAAGACTTTGTCCAATTAAGAATTTATAGTTAAAGGCTAAATTATGCAAAATCCTATTGCAGTATTATTTAAATACTTCTGATCTGCATTTTCTCATTAGTTTCCTTTGTTAAATCTCGATTTTGATTTTTTTTTACTTAGTCTGATTTTAATCAAAACTGCATAATTTAGAAGTGCAAGGATTGGTGTAATGTGTGTATAAAAAAAAATCTAAAACCCCGTGATTTGTCTGGAAAAGAAAGTTCTAAGCAGGTTTATCTGTGTGTGATCCTAGGGAGCACGAACTGTCTCAAGTTTATCAGCAGCTACCTTGGCTTCTCTGGGCGGGACTTCTTCACGGAGAGGCAGTGGGGACACGTCCATCTCAGCTGACACAGAGGCATCCATCAGGGAAATCAAGGTGAGAAGTAATTAAACCCAGGATAAACTATGGAATATCCTTCAGGCTCCTTTCCCAGGAAGAAGCTGGCAGTTGTGGCGGTGAATTGGGTGCTGTGAAGGAGGAGTGAACAGCTTTGTTGGTGATACCTCTCAGCTGTAAAAGGCACCTCCCATCCTGAAAAGGGAATGATAGGAGGATGGAGATAATACACTGCACTCCTGGAGAGGAGAGGAGAGAGCCTGTGACAGAAGATGATCATCAGTAGAGAAGGGCTGGGCTGTGATTGTTGGAGCCTTTGAACCTGGGTCTGCGCCTTGTCCTTAATGCTGAAGATTCTGTTTTTTCCAGCCAAGAAAGCAGAATTAGCACAAATTCCTAACCAAGAAATCTGCTTGTTTGGCAAGGCCTCAGCTTAGGATCAGAGCCCTTAACGTGTGTGGGAGAGGTGTGGAAAGGAGCACTTTGAGCGCTGCTTGTCCCTCCTGGCTGCATTATGCCTGTTAGCGTCCCTGGCATCACTGACCTTTCTCGCCGTCTCCCTCAGGACATCTATGAGTTAAAGGACCAGATTCAGGATGTAGAAGGCAAATACATGCAGGGGCTGAAAGAACTGAAGGTACTGGTGTGTGAGCATTAACCCTGGCCCCAGTGTGAGCCCCAGAGCTGCCCTTGCATGCTGTTCTCCTGGAGAGGTTGGGAACTGTGTGCAGAGTGTCTCATTAACTGGCAAAGTGTCTGTTCTGACCTGGGTTGGTTGTGGTGAGAAATGCTTCCAAGTGTTCACTGAAAGGTTGCTACTGCATGTTGTCTTTGCTGGTTTGAGGTGGTTATCATTTTATTAGCAAATTAAGATTATTTGGGTTTTTTTTAATATAGTTTCCTAACCCAGGAAACCTTCCAATATTGGGAGATGAAGTAGAACTCATCTCATGCAGGACTAAAAACAAATCTGAGTTTAGAACCTTACATGTTTTTATTTTTATAAGGTCATGTGAGGTGTCATTTTGGTTTCATCTTTAGATGGCAGAAGATGCCCTTAAAGAATTCTTGCAACAAAACTCCATGTAACATAGCCTGTTACATGAAGAAGGAATGCTGAAGCATTCCATGAAGCCATAAATACATTTCGGTGTCACAACCAACTTGTACATCCATGTACCACCCTCCTCGTAAGTGAGCAGTGATGTGAGCTGTGGCTTTTTGGAAGAGGCAAATAGATAAATGCAACATTTGCCAGCATTAATTGTGTTATCAGCTCAACGCTGTGACAGATGAAGGTGTTGCCATCTTAAGTGAGTTTTCAATGGAAACAGAATAGTTGAGCCATTTTTTGGTAAAATTTGGGGTTTTTTCCTGGTCACTGAGTTAGCAGATGGAGCAAAATAATCACTCTGCTAAAAGATTTAGGTAGTTTTTCAATCCATGCCCCTTATACTGCCTTTTGGGGTGATTTGGACCTAAGCTGCACTGTTTGATGCTAAGAAACCAAAACGTGGCATGCTGAAGGAGTAGAGCAGAACTTCCTTAACTTTTTCCTGGCACATACTTCCTTTCCAGCTTCTTTCTGAGCTTTCCAAATCCTGGTGGCTTTCCTGTCCTTGGTATTTCCAGTCTGGAGCTGGAAAGTGCACCAAAGCACGGTTAAGCATTTGGAACTGGACAAATTGATGTCCTCCAAGACAAATCATCTCACTTGTTAATAGAAATGTCAATTAAACTGATCTAGATTTTGCCAATATCATCCTTAGTTCTGTTTATTGGCTGAAAAAGGAAGTATATGAAACTCACCCGTACTTCAGTTGAAATAATTAAAATTACACAAGTTCCAAGAGAACGTATTTGATCTGTAAACTAAAATGTTGACATGTGTGTCCTCCTTGTTTGCACATTTACACCGCTTTGTTTATATAACTCTTTGTTTATATAACTCTTTTATTTCTGTATTAAAATCAAGTAGCGCAAAGTTTGCCTGCAGAAATGAAAAGTTATGCTAATCTTTATTTTACCAACATTTGTTGTTATAAATATCTCAGAGTCTCATATTTGAATCAAGCTGGTAGAAGGGGTTTTCAAGACACTGGGAGTTGTATCTTAGAAAGTAATTTTGTAAAGAAGGGATGTGATTTAGGAAACCTAATGGGAGATCACACATCAGGTTACAAAAGCTGCAGCAGCTTTCTCTTTCACAGTGAATTCTAATCCCTGAGTCAGTATTTAAGGGTTCCCACACTGCAAGGATCCCTGAAATTAGTGTGAAGTGGCTGTCAGACTGCCTTAATTTCAGGCCTCAGATCTTAAGTGATCTTAGATCAAGGCCAGTTTACCTTTAAAAAAAAAATCCCGACTTGTCATCTTCAGCAGCTGCTTTGAGCTGCCAATGTGCAGGGGCAGGGGGAGGAGGGAGAAGGAAGAAAACCGGGAAGGCAGAAGCTGAAGCAGCAGAGAACAGGAAGCGTTTTATCCGTGCTGAGGTAAGGCTGCTTGCTTGGAAGCACAAGTGTGGTGGGGACACGGGAGGTTTTCCTCACCTTGGGGACAGCTGGGAAGCCTCCAGCACAGGATTAATGCTGCTTTCCATAGGCAAACTTAGTGAGCTTGTGGTTTGGGGCTTTATTTTCTCACTGAAGGTCTTGGTTGGCAAAGTGTCCTTCAGTGCTGACTCTGACTGGGTTTGCTTGTTCTCTGCAGGACTCTCTAGCTGAAGTTGAGGAGAAATACAAGAAGGCTATGGTGTCAAATGCTCAACTGGACAATGAGAAAACCAATTTCATGTACCAAGTGGACACCCTGAAGGATGCGCTCTTAGAGTTAGAGGAGCAGCTGGCAGAATCCAGGAGGCAATATGAAGAGAAAAGTAAAGTATGTAAATAGCTCTGGCATGGGACATCACAGGGAGAGATTTGGAGGGGGGTAGAGATCTTTAGGAGGAGGCAGCTAAATTGTTATTCAAAATTTTGAACAAGTTGCTGGTTTAATTACTGCTAAGGCAAGTGGAATAGCAGCTTATTGTGTACTTGTGATCATACAAATGAGAATTTTCCCCAAGCCATTTCTGAGGAAGGGGAGAAATGTTCTAGCTGGTTGATATATTGATATTATCACATCTCCTTTTATATTCCATCTCTAAAAGTTAATCTGGAGCTGTTTTACACGCAAAGATGTCTCCAGACAGCCTGTGGGAGAGTTGTGCAGTTCAGGCAGCTCCATGGTTAAGTGTTGAGTTTAATTTTACGTGAATTCAATTAGTGATTTGGTGTTAAATAAAAAAACTGGGGCTTATGTTTTCAGAATTGCCTTCTTGTAGCTTGGGGCATTTGACTACACCCCACTTCAAAACACAACTCCTGGAAGATACAGTGTGGTTTTTTCTTTTTATTTAAAAGTCCAGCTAACCTTCAGTGCATGGCCGTGTGGGAAGAGTGAGTTAAATTCCCATCCGTTGATCTATGCAGTCTGTAGGACTGGAGTGTCAAAGCTCTTCAGCCTGCTGCTCAGCTTATGAAATGGGCTAAATGATGCCACTTCTATATTTGGTGCAATAATAGCATCTTGGAAAAAGGACAAACTCGATAAAAATTGTACTCTTGTGGGATTGTGATTAGAGGGATATTCAAGAACTACATTGCAGTAAGCATTTTCTTTGTGTTTGGGCTTATTTTCCCCATTTTGATGGGATGCTATTTTTGATTAATAATAATCTTGTGAATATTCCATTATTCACAGGAATTTGAGAGGGAGAAGCACGCTCATAGCATATTGCAGTTTCAGTTCATGGAAATCAAAGAGGCTTTGAAGCAGAGAGAAGAAATGCTTGCAGTAAGTAACTTTTTTTTCTTCTTTTAATGGCTTCTTTGATTGGTACATTCCAGTTAGCAGTAGAGTGGAGAATGTGAGGTATGGAGAAATTTATTCACTATTCAAGTTTCTCACCAGAAGAAATATTAGTGTTTCAGGCCAAACAGGTTCAGAGCTGACTAATGCAAATAGTACTTTCCTAAGTATTATCTTATTCTTCCTAAGTATTGCATTTTGGACAGCTGTTTGTGGAGATGCAGAGGAAAATAACAGAACTGTATAACTTATTTTAAGTCATGTTGTGGATAAGAAGATTGTCTTCAGGAGCACAGGTTCAGTTGGGATCTCAGAAACTGTGCATTGCAGATACTCATTTACTTTAGCACCTGACTTTTTTCATTCTTTGCCATCACTGCAATCTTGGCCTTCTTTGTTAACCTGTTACCTGCTTTCTGTCTTCTTGTTTTGCTCCTGCCCCTCAGGAAATCCAACAGCTGCAACAGAAACAGCAGAGCTATGTCAGGGAAATTTCCGATCTTCAGGAGACAATAGAGTGGAAGGACAAAAAAATAGGGGTAGGACTTGTCAACTCCTGAATCTGTTCCAAGTGGCACTGTCATTCTCCACCTGGTCCTGCTTTTATAAAACCCCATGGATAAAACCCTCCTTAGTGCCTTTGCTTGGTGTGGCTGTCCTAAGATGTTGCTAGTGAAGTAGCAAACAGCAAGTTTTGTCTTTGGCCAGTATCTTAAAATCCAAGGAAAATCTAGCAGCTGGTCTGCTTTCAGACCAAGGGTAATTGATTTGCTGTGCTGCACCATTTGCATTTGCCATATGGAGAAAGGAAGTGCTATTTATAATGCAATTCCATCAGCACTGAATTTTCGCTTATTCAGATTTAATCTGCGGACTGAGCAGAAACGGGAGTGGGATAAAGAGGTAATAGAGCTATTTATAGGCTGTTGGGATGAAAGTCTCCCTTGCTTCTCATCCCTTCCCACCACCTCTTATCAAAGCCACATGGAAGCCCACTCTGGTTTTCTTTTCCAGCTGAACACTAAAAGGCTTCCTGTGAATAGAGCAGGAGAAAGAAATATGGCAGCTTGCCCATGTTTGTGATGTCCAAGAATTTGTAGCAGCTTGAAACTGAAAATTGTCTAATTTTTTTTTTTTATTGTTCTACTTGTACTTACATAGAAATACTGGGAGGGGGGAGTTTGGTACCAAATATGCATTTGCACATGGTACATCCCAGACCAAGGATGACTTAATGGCAGTTTTCAAATTAATTAAAATGTAAAATAAAAAGGCTCCTGAAATCCAGTGGGTCTACTTCCATGCCCTTCTGTTAACATGTAGGAATGGCATGATGCCTTCAGTGTGCATGCTAAATCCATGTGGATATGGATTAGCTTGTCTAGCAGATAGGAATAAAAAATGGACCCTCATTTGAAGGATCCCTAATGAAGAATTTGGCTCTGAATGTCTTTGGCAGGAATTCTTGGTTATTGAATAAGCTGTGCCTTTCTTGGATTTGAAGTTTCTCTCTCTGTATGCAAACTCGGTCCTTGAATCTGTAAACTCAACCTTTGTCATCTGTGCCCCTTCCATCCGCTGAATATCTTAAATCTGCTCATTCTTGTCTACATTTGCTTTTCATGGCCTTTACTTGTCTCCCTTCCTTTCTTCACATCTCCTCGCCCTCTGTCTGTGTTGGGAACTCAGGCACTAGAGAGGCAGAAAGATTTCTTTGATTCCATAAGGAGTGAGCGGGATGACCTTAGAGACGAAGTGGTTGTGCTGAAGGAGCAACTGAAGGTATGCAAGAGGGATAAAAGAAATTTATATTCATCTGCTGACCCTTTCCCCCTGTTACATCTGGGCAGAAAAATTAAGTCTAGTAGCAGTAACTCAATTTTCATGTTGCCTATAAATTGCCATTTCAGGGATTTTCTATATAAAGTCCTTTCCCCTACTATTGATTGAGAGTTCTTAGTGTAGACTGGAGTCTTAAGAAGTTGTTTTTGTAGGAGACACTTCTCTGAGGAACATCTCATGCAGCAGATTTATGTTTAAAAACAAAAAAAAAGAGCTGGGATCACATGCTTTCTGTCAGGATGGCTGAACTGAGAACTGCAGTATCTGTTCTCCTTCCTGACTTCCAGCCATGTTTAATGGAATGATTGAAGCAATTGTTTATTCAGAGTATCACGGACAAGAGCACTTGACGATCCTTCCCTTTCCGAGCAGCAGGCTCTAAAGCATTGCTTTTGCTTCCCACAGAAACATGGAATAATCCCAGACTCTGATACAGCCACCAACGGGGAGACATCAGACATTCTGGGTAACGAAGGACACTTGGATTCTTCCCGAACCGTTCCAGGCACAACTCAGGCATTAAAGACAGGAGGGGAGGGGATGCTAGGTAAGTGCTGTGTGTCCTTTCAGCCCCTCCTGCCTGTCTGTCCTTCATTCATCCACCTTTGCTTGGATGGGGCAGTTGTTAATGGGACAATTAACACACCACGAAGCATGCTCCTTGTCGAATCACCCCCTGTGCATTTTCCTGCTTCATGTTGATTATCACTCCCAGCGTGTCCGTGTCCGTGCAGTCTCCTCCAGGGGCAAAATTCACTTCTCCTTCAAGGTGACAAAGGATGGGAATACAAATAGGACATTACAGATAAGTAGCAATCATTCCCATCGCCATTTAAACCCCGAATAGGAAAATTGTCCCAGGATAATCCTACTGTTGCTCAGTATTTTGCAGCACATACCTTAAATAATCAGGAAGAAAAGGCGTTTTAGGTTTCTATAAAGAACTTGTATGTGGTTCATTTCTATCCCTGAGAACTGTGTCTGCTTGAACAGCAATGCTGGGCTCTGCCAAAGCACACCAAAGGATAAATTCTTTGCTCCTGGTATCCTGTGGTACTGAACAGTTAAAATTAACACGTCTGCGTTTTTACTCGTTACATTAACACTTAAATTCAAAGGATATAGTTGATGTGGATAGCATTAGGAAGGAGAAATCTGGTTGGCAAAACCTCTTCTATGTGGTGAATGGCCATTTAGAGAACTATTGTACTAGTGTAAGGAAAGGAGGAAATACTTCTAGTTTGTTGGATTTTTGATCTAAATGAACACACTAATAAATAGCAGCAGGCAACCAATTGTTGCAAGTGCAAGTTCTCTTGCTTTGAGCTTTTGGCTGCTTCTTCCTCACTCAGTTTCTGTGTGGAAACAATGTGGAACACCAAAAACCAAGGTAAGGGTGTATTTTTAAATGTAATGTGTTTTCCGTATCTCCTAATTCTGGTGGGTTTTTTTCAGAAGAGGTACAGCATAGACTCAAAAACTAACTAACAACAAACACTACTGTTTTAATATCTGTTGCTTGTAAATACAAATTGAAGGAAAACTGTTACAACAAAAATAACCTTCAAAAAACCACAGAAGTCCCCACCCCTTTGGGTGGCTGAAATAAGGGGCACAGATTACCTTAGCTTTGATCTGTGTTGGGAGGTCTGAACAGGCAAACCATTTGCTTGCCAATCAGATTTTACATTCAGTGTCTTGTCATGTGCACTGATGATGCCTGTTGGAGATTTTAAAAGCAGAATATGACTGAATAATCCTTCAGTATTCCATTGTAATGGCATCAGACTCCTGCATGAATAGAGAGGTATCAGGGTTGAAGTTGCAGAGAATATTGCTGAGGAAAAACAGTCCTTAGAGGTACATCTGCAAGTATTGCTGTTAAATTGCACTGCTTCAGCCAGTTGTTCTCCTCTACGAAAGCTGTCCTTCCCACAGCCAAGAGCATAAATCTCCTCCTTTACAAAAACACGAGCCAGCACCAGAGACTTCTTGCTTTGAGAGGGTGGTGGTGAGTTTCACTGATCAAACCCCCTGGATCCTTACTAATTCAATCGCTGCTTTGCCTCACATAATTGGCAAAAGCTGATCTTTTATTAACCTGTTCTTCTCATTCTGTCTTTCGGGTTTTAAGTGGGGAGATGTGCTGTGGTGTGGCCCCCTCAACTTTCTCAATGGTCTTTTAGGCAAAGCCAATGAAGTGGAGATGAAAAATGAGATTTTGGAGGATGTGGGGAAAAGAGAAATCTTGCAGAATACTGAGCATGAGGAACACAAAGAGGAGTCTGAGGAGGAGGAAGTACAAACATTGCATGCTGCTGAAAATGCAAAGGCAGAACAAATGGTTGAAGAACGGGACACCCTGCCAACAGTGATGTTACCAGAGAGTAGGTTTGCAGAGCCAGCTCAAAGCCTCACAGAACCTGTGTCAGGGAGCACTTCTTCAAATAGTGATAGTGACACAGATGGCTTGAGAAAGGTCACAGAGTCCTTGGGCACAGCAGTCCAGCAGCCTGAGAGTACAGAGGCTGAACACCATGACTTGAGTGCAAGGACAGACAAGAACTCGGAGCTGGGCTCTCTGCAAGACCACCAGATTTTTGAGACTCCTCAGGAAATGCTTTGTGACTCAGGTACAGAGCAGGACCTGGGAGAAGCCACACTCAAGCAGGAAGAACAAGAGGATCTTAAAAGCAGCCATGCCCTGAGTGATAATGAAATGGATGAAGAATCTGACAGTACAAGTGAGAGCAGTGAGTTGGTTTCTAACCAGGCAGGGCTACCTGAGGGAGCAGTGGCAGGCTTGCTTAGGGAAGAGGGAAATGTGGAGAGTTCCACTCCAGAGGAGCCCCAGCACTCAGAAGAAAGTGCTGACAACAAGGTTGCAAATGAGGAAAAGTTTGTTGACTGCACTGATGGAAGAAGTGATAAAACAGCAGGTGACAGAACTGAAGAAGATGAGGTTGAGAACACAGTTCAGGGTCAGCCAAGGGAGACTGAGTCTATGGGTTTAGAGGGGACAGAGTCACATGAAAGGGATGTCCCAGCAGAGTCACTTGAAAAGGAAGGTGGAGAACATCAGGCATTCATCCAACCAGCTTCTTCAGAGGACAGTCCTTCAGCATCACCAGAGGAACCAAGTACAGAAGGTAAAACTGAAGATGAAAGTTCTACAGCTGAGAAGGATGGACAGAAGGAAGAATTAATGGAAGAGCTGGAGGAGTGTTCAGGTTCTACTGAAACAGGCGAGCAAGGTGTGGCATCTGTGGAGGCAGGAGACTGCATTCCTGAGGGAAAGGGAAGTGAGCTGCAGCAGGCACAGCCAGGCACGGAGCTTGTGAGAGAGGTGACCATTCCAGAAACCCATTTAGACCTGAGTCCTTTAGATGAGAAAATTAACGAGTCAGAATTGGATACAGGGGATGAGGCTGGGGAAGGAAAGGAAAGTAGGACCGAATGTGTAGAAGATTTGAATCCAAAGGTAGAAATTCAAACAAGTCAGTGTAGTGAAGAAACAGCAGGTGGTACAGAAGGAGAGAAAAATGTTCCTTTAGAAGGTGAAGTGCAGAAGGTGGTTAAACAGGTAGAAGGTGAATCTGAAGAGGAGTCAGCTGTAGGTGTTACTGTAACTACTGAAAGCAAAGCCAGTAAAGAAACACGGAAAGAAAATGAGCAAGAGGTAGAGCTTGCAGACCACCCTGGTGGGGAATTTGCTTCTGAGGAAGGTGCAAATAATTCCCTGGCACAGAAGCCTGTGCAAGATGAAAATGTTAGTGAACAAGTTAAATTGGAGGAAGGTGCAAATAATTCCCTGGCACAGAAGCCTGTGCAAGATGAAAATGTTAGTGAACATGTTAAATTGGAGGAAGGTGCAAATAGTTCCCTGGCACAGAAGCCTGTGCAAGATGAAAATGTTAGTGAACATGTTAAATTGGAGGAAGGTGCAAATAATTCCCTGGCACAGAAGCCTGTGCAGGGTGAAAACATTAGTGAACAAGTGGAATTGGAGGACCAAGCAGAGGAAAGCCTGGAAGATGATGGTGATGCATTTGATTTTGATGAAGAGTCAAATCAAATATTAGAATCTAATGAAAAATGTGATGGAGAGAAAGCTGATACACAGGGAGAAGAGAGTGATGGAGCAAATGGTGCTGTTGGAAAAACTGCCCACACGGACAAAGCGGGAGAGGGAACAGACAAAATGGAAACCAAAGATGCCTTGACCGAAGGTGAAGTCTTGCAGCATAAAAAAGATGAGCCCGAAGAAACATGGTGCTTACAAGGGGAAGCGTTGGGGAAAACTGATAAGGAGGCTGATGTGGAGGAAGAGGAAATCAAAGTATCAGATTCTAGTAAAGTGGAGAAATTACAGGATCAAGATGTTTTGGAACAGGATTTGCAAAGTGCTGGCATTAAGAGGGCTGAAAGCAGGGAGGATTTGCAGGCTGGTAGAAAGAGTAAGGGTAGATCCAGAGATGACTGTACAATCTCCTGAGTTCAGAATCTCAAACCTACACGAGTTCGTGCCCTGTGACCAGTCCCAGGACACAAACATGCACTTTGCACAAGACATCAGACCTTGGAATACTCTCAGAGCTTTTTCTTTGTAGGTAACTCAGCATAAAAACGTGTATGTGGTAATGATGCAAGTATTAAGTTATTCACTGTCGTACCCAGCCACGAGAAATCGTGACTGGGTTTGGTTTTGCTGTGTCTCAGGTTGAAAGCTTATCACCTACTGAGGAAGCTTCACAAATTGCCTGTTCAAACTATCATGCAATTAAAGTACCTCTAGTGTGGATAGCTGCTCCTGGGGAATTTCTATAGGATTTTTTTTATTCTAGCCTCGTTGATCAATATCTTGAATGTACATTTGGCCTTTGTGAACTTATGCACATTATGCTTGCTTGTACTTAGATCTATAGCAAGTACATTAACACTTCATGAAGGAACTCAGCAAATCAGCCACAGTGATGGTAAAACTTCTTTCAGAATGATTAAAGCCTATGAACGAATCTTTTTTTTTAATATGAAAAAAAAAGATATTTTCATTCCACTTTGTGTTACTTCTTATATGGTCATATTCCAAAATATAGTTAGATCACTGTGAATCTGCTTAGTCTGAGCACTTTGGAAGAGCAATATGCAGTTTGGAGAAAGTGCAACATACAGGTCTTCGTTTGCTGAAAGGAATAAATATATACATGTTTACTTCATCTAGGCACTTTGCACCACAATAGGCCTTTTACACCATGTCTCACATGGGGTTTTTATTTTTTCCAGAGAAAGTGTCAATACACACTGTAATGTGTGCTTAAGTTTGCTATCAAGTACTGTCTACATATGAATATATAAAATACCTATTTTTCCAAGAAGATTTTTGCTGAAAATTTCATTTTCTTACTGCATTATATTTTTTTGCAAATTCTGATTCTGAAAGAATGTTTTTATCTCTGAAACAAGTCTTACCTCTTCCCTTCTGGAAAGAAGGTAACTTGGCATGTCTTAACTCTTGCTGGATATCAGACCAAAGACGACTGTTGTTTTGTGTACTAGCCCCCCTGTGCCTTTTGGAAAAGCTGGATTGCTTTGAATTGCTGGCATAAATTAGGCTCTTGGACTCCCTTGCTGTATTTCTTCTTGCAGCTCTGCTAGTGCTTGGGAGGAAGAGGTTGTTTTGCATATATAAATATTCATTTAAAGTGTTAAGCAATGAATGTCCCAAGGGAATGTAAATCGATGGGGGGTGTGGGCTGTGGAAGGCTGTATTTGTGTTGATGTTACAAAGTTGTCAGAGCACAGACAGACTGCAAAATTTGAAGATGTATATCAAAATGTACTGCTGTATATAATTTAAATAAACATATTTTATACTTTAAAGTACCTGTCCAGAGCACTGTTTCTAAACCTGCATAAGTAGTTAATTAAACCTGTATCATTTCAACACCATTTTTCTGCAGCTTTTGCTCAATTTATTGCCTTGTGCTACGTAGCTACAAGAGCCATCTCCCTAGGACTGGGCAGCCTCGGGGTTTGAGCACCTTGAATATGTGATGGCACCTTAACTGTAGAGCACTAACAGGTCTGTAACCCTGTAACTCCTTTCTTGTGGCTTCTCTCCAACTTAACAGCAGATCCACCATGGTTTCTGTAAGTATTGGCAGCTGTTCCTAAGGGGTTACACTAAATGCTAATCCAAAAAGTCATAGATCTTATAAGCATTTCTTATTAGCATGTAGCAGTGTTTATTTAAAGATTTGGCTCTGCTATACTCTCAACAGTAATATATGGTTTAATGTTGGAAGTGGGTTTTAACTGTTAAATAGACTTAAATAGATGATTAAGTGTTCTTACCAGGCTTCACCTGTACTGTGGATGGATCTACCAGGGTGAAATTCAGCACATGCCATTATATCCTGTGTTTCTTATGAGTTCATTTCTGATTTTAACTAGTTTTTCCACTTCAGAAAACAAAGCGTTTTTAAGAGAATTCCTTCTTAAAGACAAGTCACAGGAGCAGAAACACCTGCAATCTTACCTGTCCATGTACCGGTTTTGATCCCAATCCCGGTGTAACTGGGAGCAAGAACGTGGAGAGGCAGTGCAGAGTAGCTGGTGTGCCAGAAATCCATCCTGGAATGTCGAAAATGAGTATGTGACCCAAGGATGAAACCTTTGTCTTCCAGAATAACCCCAAATGCTCACTGGGTTTTCTGGTCATCACCTAGTGGCACATAAATCCTGTAGCCCAGGTTTGTGCATATCTGAGCTAGCCTGAAATGCTTTCAAAAGCAGTATCTCAAGAAACGTACTTGGTAAAAAAGGGGAAAAAACAGTGAAAAGGTCTTGGTCAGTATCTTCTTTACTATAGAGAAGAAGAGTCCTCCTGTCCCCCTCAGAATTGTACTGCAAGCTGGTGTCTTCCAAATCCTGTGCTGTCCCTGGCAGTGCCCCTCTTCTGAGAAAGACAGGAAGGCATTTTCTCATCATCCAAAATAAACGGACAGATCTGGAGAAGGAGTACTGCCCAGCCTGCTCTGAGAGTTGGATTGTTGCAGGCTGTTCTGAATAGCTGCTTGGGGCTGGGATTTCATGGGATGCCTTTTCATCCTCCAAGAGCAGTTTACCCCTTTCATTGACATCAGGGTTAGTTTCTTCCTGGGCCACACATCATGTAAATCAGCCAGTTAAAACCAGCTGCTTCCCATCCCATGCTCCCCTCCAAGTGGAAAGAGGGTCTGTGGCTGATTTGGGACTGTTTGGTGCCACTGGAGCAGCCTCTGAGTAAGCAATGCCTTGAGTCACCTGCAATGCCAAGGCAGTGGGAACAGTCACTGGACTTAGAAACCATGGCAGAAGACAGTGGTCAGCACCATCCTCACCCCTCTGTGTCCTGCTCCCTCACAGGCCCCATCTCCTCCTCAGTCCTCTGTTAAACTCCTTGGCATGTGTAGGCCATGAACTGGTGCAGTGAGTACCCTGGAATCACATTTCCAAAGTTAAGTGAGGTGAATGTCACACTCTAATTATTCACTGTAGTATCTTTGTATGTGGAATAAGGCTAATGATTGTTACAGATGAGAATTTTAATTAGCTGCTTCCTGTCCTGATTGAGTAGGTTGTTCTTTTCTGCTCACCTGTTCTCAAGGTCCTCAGATCCTTGATTTGTTGGAAAAAGGTCTCCTAAATGCAAAATTAAGGTGACCCTGCAGAGTAAGTTTTCTGTGTTAATGTGGGGGTTTAAGATAAATGAAACCCAAGAGACCCTCATCTCTACAGGCAGAAAACTTCTCTATGTGAATGGCAATTTTTTAGCAAATTAATTTTTCCCTGATCTGGTAAGTCTTGCTGTCAGCATGTCCCAATGGGGTGCACAGATGTCCATAATGAGGGCAGAGAGAACTGAGGGTGAGATCAGACTTGAAGGTTCATCCCAAAATGCATCCTTTTTGCAGGGAAAGGGGTTTGGGAAGGCCAGTGTGCTTCCTCACTGGAAGCTGAAAGAAGTGTCCTTTCTTCAGGCAGGCAGATTTCACCCCACAGCAGTGGTTGTGTTAGTGAAAGTCACAACTAAATTATTTTCAGGATCAAAGTGTGTTACTTGGCCCCTTTGCAGTCAGTCAGTTTGGGCTAATTTTGTAGTGGCCTAAAGGTTTCCTGCTGCACCAGTCCTCATTCTCTTTCCAGTCCTTGGAAATCCATTTCTCAGTCTTTGCTGACCTGTGAATCCCAACACAGTCTCTTGAGTCCAAGCATCTCCAACCCGTTTGCTGTTCTTGCTTTCTTCATTGACCTTTATTTTTCTTCCATATCCTTCATCTTTTGCAGAATTTCTTTCTTAAGTTTTATTTCCTTCCCATACAGATCTGTGAAATTGTTTTACTGTTTTGAAGGGGTTTATACTTGTACATTTTGGTTACGGGTGGTATTTACAAAAAAAGTGGTTTGGGTTTTTTTGGTTTTTTTTGTATCAGTGCTCAGGTGTAACAATGTTGGGTGTGTTACAAATGGATGAAAAACAACAAAAGGATAGGACTTCAGGAGGTTCAAAATTAATCCATAGATCTGCTGACCTGGGATGTCACGCTAAGATCTGTATTTGGGTATTGCATCAGAAGCCAAGGTAAAGGTTTTATTCCACGCTCTGGAATGGGACTGTATGGGAGTGTGTGTACCCAGGAGGGGAATGACATACCACGTTAATGGACTCTACATGTCTGCTGTACAGAGGGGCTTCCACTGGGAAACCAGTTTTCCCTGTGATTTGGTTCAATACAGACTCTTGATTCCCTTTAAGTGCATGTGCTAACAAGAAAAAAGGGAGAACCACAAGACTTTGGCCTGTTCAGGAGTTGTCAGCAAAGAAGAAATGGTATTTTTAAAGCTCTTCAAAAATATTTAAGTTTGCCTTTCAACAGAATTTACCTGATAAAAGCCCACCAGGCTCTTATGTGTCATTTATCTTGCTTTCCTAAAGTTTACAAACAAATCTTTTTCTTGAGTGACCTTTGGATTTTAACCATTTAATCAGCAGGCCAGACCTCAGCTGTGGAGTTGAGCTCTGAACAGCCAGGGCTCTGCACTGCTGGCAAGGGAGGACAGCTGAATAAACCTGCAGTGAGACCCAGCTGAGGTCAACAGGTCCTCTTCTAATGAGTGTATTTGAATGTGATGTTCCAGTGTACTCCTGCCTGAGGTGTACCTGAAAAAACTGAGCTTGCTAATTCATGAGGTCATTTGGGTGGTAAAAACATGTGTGAACACCTGCTAAAATGCTTTCACGTTTTGCAGCCCTTAATGGGGAAGGAAAAAATTACTTGGTTGTAGTTCTCTTTTCCAGTTGTCTCATTCTGTAGAGTGCACTTTATTAATGAAGGCTGCACATACCCATGTGCTGATCTGTAGCACTTCCAAGTCCACGTGTAGCACAGAAGTTGGTGCAGATTGTCCATTGCCTCTTGATGCTTGACCTGGAGAATTGACAATGAAGAGAAAAGAGAGTTTTACCAGACTGCTGCATTCGAAACACAAATAATTTAATGGGCAAATGTTTTTCTGGTCATAATATTGGAGATAAAATGTCACTGGGGAAGAGCTAAAGTGCTGAGAATGTGCTTAGCTGTGATTATAGGTGTTTACAGTATTGTCATTGTATTAAACTGTCAAGATTTGTGAGATTTTGTGTTGCAGTTGTGCTTGACCCTAGAGTTCTTGCATGCTAACCTAACGTAGAAGATTAGCCTCTTTGCATGCAGCTGGCTGCTGCTACTGGCGGGACAAGCATGTTCTGTGAGAATGACATAACTCCCCTGGCTGCAGCCCCCTGCCAGCCCTGTCTGGGCCTCGTGTCCTGTGGTACGTGCCCTAACTCCCCCCATCAGTAGATCACTAACCTTAACGGTTCAGTCACGTGTCTCAGATGCGCTCCCTGATTGCCGCGCCATCAATCAGCGCTGAACTCTCCCTTTTCTCTTCCAGACAGGCTGAAAAAGCTCATTGATGAACGGGAGTCCTTGCTAGACCAGGTAAGCACAGGGGAAGTGAAATTCTCTTACCAAATCATTAATAACAACAGCAAAGGATTAAGAAAATGAAAATAACCCCCAACACAAGGGGTAGAGCAGCAGTGCTGCTGTCTGGTTGCTCCAGCTGCCTTGCTGGCCACTCTATTCTTCCTCCAAAACATTTCTCCTGTGGGTTAGCTCAGGATACATGGAAGATACAACACAGTGTGCGTGCACCAAGCTGTCACGTTCAGTGTCCTCGGCCACCTGAAACTTCCTCTGCAGGGCCATTTCTGAATAATAACCCTTCAGACTGGCCAAGCCCAAGGGAAGAACAGGCATGGCTCAGAAACTGTAGAAGCAAATTTTCTTTCCAAGAGTAAGCCCTCCCCTTTGCTGAGTCTGTGGGTAATGCGCCATTTGGAAAAATATGTTGGAGGAATTGCAGATGGGTAAAGAGCAATTAAAGGAATTATTGCTGGTACCATGGTATTCCATAGTGGCTATAAAGCTTATTCAAAAAACTTCAGCTGGTCTGTTGCCCTGCAGGACACTCTGTGCTTTCATTTATGCTCAATGACCTTGGCCTTGAGACTTGCACACAACCAAACACAGCTTTGGGAGTTCTTAAGAATGTTTTACATCAATGTGCCTGCAGAAGATTTATGGCTTTTCTAATAAACCAGTCATCTTTCACTCATTGTTTTGGTCCTGAACTTGTACATAAGCACTGATGTGTAAAATACCACGAGTCATTTGCCAAAAGAGTTTCAAGGATGTTATTTTGTAACAAAAGGGTTTTTTCAATTTAGGTTTAAAACATATATAATTACTTAGATATGTTATTTCTATTATATTTTTATAATATAATAATTTATTATATATTATGTATTATAATAGTTTTATAATACTGGAGTGAATTTGAGCAATAATTTCCCTTAGTGATTTTAGTAACTGTTTTGTGTCCTTCAGATTAAAAAATTGAAGGGACAACTGGAAGAAAAGCAAAGGAATGGCAAGATGGAAAATACCCAGTCAGAAGATGAAGTTCTGGAAAATGGGACAGATATGCACATGATTGACCTCCAAAGTGAGCTGTATTTTGATTTTAAGAGAATTTCGTGCCCTGCATGTGAGTGAGAAAATGTATCGGTACAATAATAACCACATGGCTCTGAGTAAGAATGAGCCTTTGGTTCCAAGGGAGCTTCAGCCTGGGAGCAGCCATGCACCTCTACAGAGGTGAGGGAATTAGGAGCCTTTGTTTAAGATTGCAGTTGGACATCTCTGTTATTGCTCCTCAGGAGAGCTGGGGTGAGTTCAGATAAATTCTGCCTTCAGAGTGGTTGTCAGGGAATCAGGCAGGACTGGGAATGGTGCCTCTCTGCTGGGCACTTACTGAGAGAACTACCCTCCTGCTGCCCCATGGAGATCCCTGATGCATGGAAATTTTATGACAGACTTGTTAGAAACTGTTCACACTTGTTCTGACATCTCTGATAAATCTGCAATTCTTTTAGGAGATGCCAACAGACAGATCAGTGATCTCAAATTTAAACTAGCAAAGTCTGAGCAAGAGATAACAGCATTGGAGCAGAATGTAAGTTTTTGGCTTGTTCTGTTTGTTCAGGCATGGTGAGAATACAAAGAGAAAGTGTATTTTGATAAATGATAAATGAAATTGTGATTTTTCTCTTAAAAAGAGACATGGGAGTGTTGGAGCACGAGGGCTACGATGACATTTATGTATGGGGAAGAAGGAATATATTACTCCTCTGTACTGAAGGAAGAATGTTCAAAGACAGAAGTACCTGATGAACTCTGCAGAACACTTCCTTATGCCTAGCTATCAGCAAGTTTTAAATGGGTCCCAGCATGTGATGTGGTAGAGATGGGTTTTATACACAGCTGTTCCATTTTGATTGTTTGCTCTTGTCCAGAGTGCATCAGCAATGCTCTTGCTAAGAGAAATTTAGTCAGTGGACTGTATTTTTTGTTGCTGGAAGCATATTAGATAGGGATATGTGTAAAAGGTCGGGAGTAAGTTACTGTTGCCAGGCTTCCTTGGTGTATGGTTTTTATTCCCTGAAAATGTGCCTTTGTTTTATCAAAGAGGAGTCAGCATCTCTCTGGTTATTCCTTGAGTACTTGTGGAAGAGTAAAGCTTCAGAGTAACTTCTTGGTACAGCTTCTAATCCCAGCCTTTGCCTTCCCCTCAGGTAATACGACTGGAAGGCCAGGTAGCCCGATACAAAACTGCTGCTGAAAATGCTGAGCGAGTAGAAGACGAACTGAAGGCAGAGAAACGCAAACTGCAGAGAGAGGTAACTCCACCTGCAAGCTGTCACAGGTCAGCTCGCTCCATGTGGGGAAACCTGCCTCTCCAGGGTGTTCTAGAGGAGGAACCACCCTTCTTGGCACAGCAAGGAATAAGCATCTAATTTTTTTTATTGCTTTAGTTACTCCTTCTAAAAGTGCAACCAAACTTGCAGCACTCAAACTGGAGTAACAGTCATGGCTGTGAGCTCCCACTGCCTTTTCACCATTCCTTCCTGAAGTGACTTGCTAAAGGGATGTGAGTTGTTCTTTGTGATCCTGTTTTTCTTGCTCTGCCAATCTGTTCACGCCTGTTTGGGGTAGTGTGGCTGTCCGCAGACTCTGTCCATGCCTGTGTCTCTTAGAGCCTCAATACCTTTATCAGCTTCTCTCACACTGCCTCCTGAGGCATTTCTTTTTTTTTTATTCAGTGTGGCTCCTTGCTTGCTCTGAATACTCATTGTGCTTTGCTGCCTGTAGATATTGCTCTGTGCAGTCCACCTCTCTTTCCCTACCCCAACCCCGTGGTGGGCTTTACAGGAAACTGAGGCTCCAAGTGACAGCTGTGGATATAGTTCTGGGAACCAGAAACATAAAAGCTGAGCAGTGAGACAGGTGTACATCACCCAGAGCCTCGTGCCTCTGGATTGAGGGAAATTCTGTGAAGCAGCATCTCCTGTTCCACAGGAGTAGCCTTCTGTTCATGCTGACTGCCTCAAAACACATGCTTCTATCAAGCCAAATCACAGAATGACAGAATGACTGGGTTGGAAGAGACCTTCAAGGTCACCGAGTTCAACCCATGCCCTAACACCTCAACTAAACCGTGGCACAGAGTGCCACATCCAGGTTTTTTTTAAACACATCCAGGGACAGTGACTCAACTACCTCCCCAGGCAGATGATGCCAAAGCTTTATCACTCTTTCAGTGAAAAAAACTCTTCCTGACATCCAGCCTAAATTTCCCTTGGCACAGCTTTGAGACTGTCCTCTTGTTCTGTCAGTTGTTTCCTGGAAAAAGAGACCAATCCCCACCTGACTACAACCACCTTTCAGGGAGTTGTAGAGAGTGATAAGGTCACCTCTGAGTCTTCTTTTCTCCAGGCTAAACAACCCCAGCTCCCTCAGTCATTCCTCTGTAGGGCTTGTGTTCCAAGCCTTTCACCAGCCTTGTCACCCTCCGTTGGACACATTCAAATCCAGGCTTGGGAGACCACATTTCTTCTTAACTTGGCCTTCTTTGTTCAACTTTCTGTAAAGACCCTGGGTTCTTGGTAGTGTGCTTAAATACCTGTGTGTGTGTGTGACCTTCAAAGCAGTTTAACTCTGCTAAAGGAATTTCCAACTGCTTTATGCTCCAAGTTGATATGGTCAGTTAGAGTTGGTAACTTGCTTGCTTTGCCTTTGGAAAGGGATAACACGGTGACAGTTACAGGGTTTTTTTCTGCTTCCTTCCTTCCTTCAGCTTCGTTCAGCACTGGATAAAACCGAAGAGCTGGAGGTCAGCAATGGCCACCTGGTGAAGCGGCTGGAGAAGATGAAGGCCAACCGGAGCGCTCTGCTGTCCCAGCAATAGCCACCCCCTCCCACGGGAACCACCACTACTTGGAACCGGAACGACGTCGCAGCTGCTTCTGTGTCCTGCTGCCCGGGACACTTCGTGTCATTGCCTTCTGAGATCAGGCCACCCCAACATCTGCTCCGTGCCTCCCAGCCAGGGTCTCCCTGCGCAGATCCAAGCCTGCTGCACTACATCCACAGGAGGAGCTGATCCAAGTGGCTGTGCCCGCAGGAGCCCTTCCACACCGAGCTCTGGGGACATTCGAAGTACAATACATAAGAAGCACATGGAATTCTCCATCCAGAGGGCACAGCAGCCATTTATTGCCATTTAAAATGGCACTCAAAGAAAACACTTTGACTGGAATTTTGTGTCTTGCTGAAAATTTTAAAACAAACACTGTAAGTTTGGGACTTTGCTCATGACAGTATCTGTAATTTAGTGACTACAGTAGAGTTATTCATAGTAGGTTTTTCATTTACAAATCACTGTGGAACCACAAGCCATTACAAAGCAAAACTCCTTCAGTGGAAACCATGGAAGAAGATGGTCTTGGAAGCAAAAGTGACCTTAAATGACTTTGCCAATAAAACAAATGTGTTTGGAGGGATTTTTGCACCAGTAGAATCGTGAGACTCTTTTATTTCAGGGTAAATAGGCAATAGCTTCATTGCATCTTCAATTTTTATTTGTATTATTTAATCCCTATTCTTGGAGTTGAAGTAAATGACTTTTAAAGGATGTAAGGTTGCATTAATAAACCAGCATAAGGCCGTGTTTTCAGAAATGGTGGGGTTTGCACTCAGATCACTCTCTTTGGTGCATTTATCAAAGCAAGTGTCATTTGCTTAAACAAAGTATGTAATGGGTTTTTTACATCAGAAACTATCTACTGGTCCGTGACCTAATAGAAAACAATGCCGCTACAAAATACAAGTCTGATTTTTAAAAGAGCAACTGATAAGTAAAGAAGCACTTTAGAAAATATTACTGCCTATGGGTTTTCTACAATTACAGAAGTAGCGAGTTATTTCCTTCTGAGATCATTGCGAAGGTTTTCCACTTCTCATGCAGAGCAGAGTAACCAATTAAGATGTTGCAGACGATTCTTGTGTGTGTAGAGATGGCACACGACTGGCACTACAGCTCTGGTTTATTGGAACTCATTCTGAATGTACTACTCAAAGGAGAGCAGCAGCTGCCTGAGGAATAAAGCTGCCCATCCCACATCAGCCCTAACAGGAAAGCCAGTCCCTTTGGGATCTGCTCACGTGGTGAAGCAGCATCTGCTGTTCCATGGGAGCAACCTTGACTGCCTCAAGAGGTTCTACCAAGCCAAATCTAGACCCAGGAGATCACATTTCTTCCTAACTTGGTCTTCAGACCCTGCGATCCAGGTCTTTCCTCAGCCTCTTCCTCGCAGATGGGAGGTTAGAGTAGGAACCGCTGCTATTCTCAACGCAAGGGGATCGCTGGTATCTTCCTCGAGCACCTTCACAAATTAAATAAACCAAAACCACTGTCTGAATGTGTTTCTCTGGTTTGGCTAGAAAACAACACCCTCGTCTTCATCTCTTCCAAGTGCACAAGGAAATCTAGGAATGAAGTACTGAAATTAGTATTCCAGGAAAAGGATGAAGAAGGCTTTTTTTTTTGTGCCCCTGGCAAATTAAGTATGTCCTTGTTGATGAAATGTGGTGAAACATGGGGATGGAAGGAATCTTTTTAAATTAAATTTCCACTCCAGTTAGGGCTTTGGGTTCATTTTTTTTTAAATTGTTTTTGAGAGGAACATTCAGGTGCAGAGCCAGGTTTCTTGTGGAATACCTCAAAATGGCTGTGGATACCAATTTACAATTTGCTGTGCTTGACTTGTGTAATTTCTGGTGTACAAAGCCTCCGGGGCCTAAAAAACAAGCTAAGGGATTTTCAGAACGCAAACAAACGTGCTAAATGCAACACCTTACCAATGGTAAGGTGCGTGATTGCCACCAGTCATCTTTTCATTTGTGGCAGCAGTGAAAGCCGCCTCTCCTGGCAAGGTTCAGGAGAAACAACCCAGCAACCAAGTCTTGGTCCAAAAGGCAAAAAACAACACTTTGTTCATCAAAAAGGGATGTGTTTATCATTTCGAAGTAGATTTCATCTCGCACCCCATAAGCATTAACCTCATGACGGAAATCAGATGTGTATTTCAACCTGGATATGCTCTTAGTAGAAACCTTTGTGTGTGATAAAGTAGGTGAATGTTGAAGCCACATTTTCCACCCCTCTCCCCTGACTTCCAGTATGACTTAGCGTTAGAATAAGGGAAGAAAAAGAACTGGTTGGTTTACTGCAAACTGTTCTATGTTTTTCTGTGAAGAATGTACAACAACAGGGCTTTGAATGGTAAGAATAGCACATGTCCCAATCCTTTTATTTGAGCTCCAAATGAGAGCACCTTGGTACCCTGAGAGCGGGACCGAGGTGGCGGCAGCCGGGCGAGGAACAGCTCCTGGGGGAACCAGGATAGGTTTTCCTATAGCTTCTGTTTCAATTTGCTACCCTCTGTTTTATTTTCAAATGTTAAATGGCTTTTATCGTTTGCAAATGGAATGTTACCCAAAATGTTTTTGTTTTGGTTTGGTTTTTTTTTCCCCAATTGCTCTGTTAGGAGATGTGAGCGTGGAAAAGGAAATTCATTATGAGCAGAACTCGCCAATAAAATGTCACTTGTTTGGGTAGTTTTTATGGAGTGGTCTGTTCATGCTGTTGTTACCAGTACAAATTCTCTTGGAAAATACAGACTTTTTGGGTGATACGGGTGTAACAGCTCGTTTTCCTTTTCAACACGTTGCTGCAGGATCACACCAAACATGAGCAACACTGGTTGGGAAATGTACAAATTCAGGGGCTTGTGTGGCTGAGGGCACTGGTGTGAGACATACCTCCAAACATCAACATTTTTAATGGCAGGCTGCACATGCACCTCCAGATATCAACATTTCTAGTGGCAGGGTGCACCTGCACCTCCAAATTTTGACATTTTAATGGCCAGGTGCAATTGGGGAGTACAGAGACAGCCTCCCATCGGGAGAAATCTGAAGGCTGTTCCTAACTGGATTAATTCTCCGCTTTTATTTATGGTGAACACAGAGGTAACCCACAAAGTAGCTTTCCCTGGAAGAATCCTTCACAGCACAAAGTCTCCATCACAACAGGAGGCAGCTTGGATCATCAAAAATATGTTATTTTAGTATTAAATGTCCTCTTGCCCTGATGTGTTGCCAGAGTGGTCACTTACATGAAAGGGACTAAGGCACTGCTCGTCTTGGCTTTAGATGCTCTAAACCATCGCATGCGGTTGGAGGTTCGTTCTAGGCAGCTGAGTGACGTTTTACACACTCTATTCCAACCTCTATACATATGTGTTTAAAGGAAGAAGCAGAGCCCCTTGCACAAGTAACATGTACCTGTGTGGCAGGTAGGTGCCTGTGTTTACCTCCGCTCCTGTAGCACGCGCCTTCAGGCTGAAAACTTTCAGGTAGGTTTTAATATGTGCCAGAGGAGGTTTGAGGTGGGTATTAGGAAAAGTTCTTCCCCCAGAGGGTGGTTGGGCACTGAACAGGCTCCCCAGGGAATGGTCACGGCCCCAAAGCAGAGTTCAAGGAGCTGCCAGAGTTTGGACAATGCTCTCAGGCACAGGGTGGGATTGTTGGGGTGTCTCTGCAGGTCCAGGGGTTGGACTCAATGATCCTTGTGGGTCCTTCGCAGCTCAGGATATTCTGTGATTCTGGAGTAGCCGTACAAGGGCTGCTGCGCTCCCTCCCCGCCGGATGCGCTTCGGTCTCTCAGTGCTCAGCGGCGGGAGAGCCGTGAGGGGAGGGAAGGGACCGTGAGGGGACACGGCGGTACCGATTCTGAGGGGATATGGCGACACCGACACTGAGGGGACACGGCGGCACCACCTTTGAGGAGATACGGCGGTACCGATTCTGGGAGAAAATGGCGGCACCGACTCTGAGGGGAAGGGGGAGGAGCCGCGCGCGGCGAGAGCGGGCTCCGCGCCGGCCAATCAGGCGTCGGAGCGCTGCCCGCCGCAGCCAATGAGCCGCGTGTGGGACGCGGGCAGTCGGTCACGGGAGCGGGCGCGGCGCGGGCCCGGGGCTGCGCTAGCGGGGCCGGGAGCTTCGTCCGGGCAGCGGGACCGTGCCTCAGCCTGCCCTGGAGCTGCGGTGAGACGTCGTTCCCCCGCCTGAGGGCTCCCCCTGGGCGAGCGGGAGCACTGGGCTGCCCTGAAGGCTCCCCCGCCCTCAGCCAGCGCTGCAGCGGGGACGGGCTCGGCTGTGGTTCAGCGTTTGCTTGTGTCACAAGTAGCGACAGGAAGGTTGTTGTAACTTACCTGGGACGTGGAGGTGTTCCGGTTCTTGTTCTCAAGGGAAAAGTGAGGGAGAAAGGCCACTTCTCTGTGATAATAGTGATGAGATTTTGTACAGGCATCTGGGATGTGCTTTGGCAGCGTTCGACTTTTAATTCCACGGAGTTGCTCAAAGCTTCAATTAGGGGGTGAAGGTAAATTCAACGTAGTAAAAAAAGACAACGTTTTTGAGGCAAAAATGATTGTAGAAGGGTATAACTAAACCTTGGAAATGTTCAAGACCAGGTTGGATGGAGCTTGGAGCAACCTGGGATAGTGGAAGGTTTGAATATTTGAACATTCGAATATTAATCCTTAGTGTCCCCCCCGAGGAAGGGCTGTCAGAGACAGTGACTAAAGTTGGGATGTGTTATTTAAGTAGTTTGGAAAGCAGACGTAATTGAGAAATACGGGTAATGATTTTATGTATTCCTTTCTTCGTTAGAAGCTTCTGAGGGAAGGCAGAGGAGAATTGACAGTATTCCTGAGAAACAAGCTTCACAAAGAGCATCTTCCATCCCTACACACTTCTTTGCTTTTTGTTGGTGTTTGTTACTAAACTGGGTTTGCTGTAAGTTTAGAGCAGGTGTACTGCTTTGGTCTGGTGAATTGTCCAGCTTCCTTCTATTGCTAAATGACCTTCTTGTGTTCCTTTACGACTTTCTGGTTGTAAAGATTCTCAGGTTTTCTTAGGGTTTTGTCCTCGGTAACAGTTTTTTCTTGCTTCCCCAGAATTAAGAGGAATATACTTTAATTTCCAACACCTAAGGGGTTTTTAGTTTTTTAGGAGGCACAGAGCTCGAAGTTCACCTCTTCCTTGACATAAGTAACCTTTATTTGACCACTTTGTGTACTGTATGATGTAAACAGCTGACTGTGTATCAACAGGGATAAATGAGCTCTTGGGATTTCTTTAGGAATGTGCTGTAGAATTCCTAACTGCTCCAGTACCATGCAGTAGGTGAAAAAAGGATGGTTAATTTAATGTATTTTTTGGTCCTTTTGTATACCATAGAGCATCTTGAGCTTCTCTTAATTTTTGTTAAGGTAGGACGAGCCAAACCAGCGACTTTGAGAGGTTGCAGTGGAAGTGAATTGTGTGGATGCCTTCTGAGGAGGAGGAGGAGAGCGTGTTGGTGCCATGGAAGTGGAAAAGGGCAGCAAAAGGAGTTGCTTCACTCAGACCTCCTATCTGGATGAAGATTTAGTTGAAGACTCCCAGCTGGAGTATCTCAGTGCTCACGAGGAGTATGAGGAGGATGAGAATAACTCGAGTGAGTTTTCTGAGCAGAGGGAGATTGGAGAGGTGAAGGACATGCCACTGATGGGTGACAAGGTGCCACTCCAAATCACTGCAAGGGAAGAAGAGTCTGGAAAGAGCGACAGACCCATCCACAGCGTGGCAGTGGAGCCAGACATTCCTTTCCTGCTACACAGGGAAAAGGCCCAACTTGACAAACATGCAGAGTCCTCCGATTTCAGCAGCTGTGAAAAACCTGCGGTGCACACACGCGGTGTTGACAGCACTGCAGAGGATGCTGAAAGCCAGTTCCCAGTCTCTGAAATCCTCCCTAGCAAGAATCCTGATGCTGGCATGGAAGCTGCAGGGAAATCCCCTGGTGGAAGCTGCAGCGCTGGGAAGCCGGAGCATCGTGAGGGCCTGAAGAGTGTTCCCAGTGTCTCTGTGGTTGTGCAGGCCGGCTCTGGTGCCAGAGCTGGCTCCCCAGTGAGCAGAAGCAGCAGTGCCCAGGTTTGTCTCTGCTCCAGAGCAGTTAACACAGAAGTAACGATGATGAACAAAACTCAGCCCCTGGGATGGCTAGGTCAAACCTTCGTGGATGCTGCTTCCAAGACAAAACAGTCCTTCAGAGCTCAGAGCTCGCACATTCAGGTAATTGGAACAAAACAGGGGCCACCAAACCTGTTTGATAGAACTCCTTTTAACTTTAACTTGTCTGCATGGTTGTTAATCTGTAACTTTTTACTTTTTTTTTTGGAAAAGCAGGAATCAAAAGATCATCTGTTTATCCGTGACTGGAAGGCAGGCACCAACAGGTGGGTCAGGAGTTGTTCTTAGTTTGGAATTTGAGATTCTGGATAAGGGGGGGTTTTTTATGATGGAAAGGTTGTCTGTGGCTTGGCAAAATTGATGGTATTAAAAGCTTGATGGGCTGCAGTTTCTGCTGCAGGGACCTGGACAGGTGAGAAGAGTCAGCTGAAGACCTGCTGAAGTTGAACAAAGACCAAACCAGCCTCGTTCTGCAGTTGCAGACCTCCAGAGATCCTTTCCAACCTAAATTATTCAATGGCTGTGAAAACAAAAAAAGTGCATTTGCAGATGCAAAGTGTTGCTAAGTTTCTTTTTGTTCTTAAGGCTTCACTTTTTTGATAGAAATTATTATGGTGCTTGTGCAGTTCCCCTGTCTCAAGTAAAACTGACTGTAATGCTGCTGTAAATTGTTATTGTAGGCTAAATAGGATTTTCCTTAGATAATACCAGAAATGGCTTCTGGCAAGCTCCTTGCTTCACAATAAAACACCATGAACGTAAACAAAATCTTAAAATCCTGGAATCAATATTCTGTTATTGTTGTTATTATTTTAAAGGCCAGAACATCCCAACAAGCAAACCAGGAAGAATTCTGCTTCAAGCTGCTGTCAACGCATCCTGCAGAGAGCGACTGAAGCAGAGCTGCAGCTCCTGGCCGTCCATTATGAGATGTGCTACCAGCACTGCTGGAAGGTTTATGAGCTAGCTTTGGAGGAAAACACATATTTTGGGAGGCACGTACTTTAATGTTCTTTTAAATTAAATGGATAACTGGTTATCAGGCAAAAAATGCTAAATGGTACTGGTAGATTCTATCTGTAGCTTCTAGGAGTGTTTATAATTAGTGGTCCCCAAGAGGACCTCCAAGTCTTACTTCCAGCCTTAATATTTTTTTTTTGTGGCATTCACAGTCCCAAAATCCAGCTTTTTTTTCCCAGGAATGAAACCCAAGTGATGCACAGTATAGTTGTTAATTCGTGTTGTGGTATAACATAGAGGAATCCTTAAACCTTGTAGAATCCTTGGGCATTTCCAGAAGCAGTAAAATCAATGAAATGTCTGTCTAAGTTGATGTTGTTCTCTTACCCATATTTTAGATGTGAGGAAAAGACTGAGTTACATTCATCTCTCCTGTTGGTTTTGGATGAGCTGGACAATAATTACAGCAATATGAGAATGGAAATAAATATGGGCATACCTTTAAATGAACTTCCACCACTGTCAGTTGAGCTGAAGTTTCCCCCAGTCTCTTCCCTGTATGCCCCCTCCAAGGTAATTTCTTAATTGTTTCATGTTTTTAAATATAAATTGTTACCTTCACAAAATTCAGGTACATCTTTCTCCTTTTTTTTGACAGTTTTTCAGAAAGAGCCTTTACTCTGAGTAAGTAGCTTTAATTTGTTGTTGTACTTACTAAGTTAAATGAGGAATGAGTTTATAAGATGTTAAACTTAGAAGTTCTTTATTTCAAGATGTATCTTGTTGTTCCAGGCTGTTTAGTTGAAAGATGAGTATTGCCCTGTGGGTACAATGATTTTATTTTAAGGGCATTTTTCCTCTGTAGTGTTCTAGTATGCAAACTAGGGAGTGTCTTTACTATCTTCATAGCAAAAGTTTTCGACGTGCAGGTCATTTTCCTGGTTCCCTGCTTTCACTACTAAAAATCTTTGTCTCCAGTCATAACAATGGTATCTGTCTTAAAAACCAACCAAAAAAAAACCCCCAAACCACAAAAACCCAAAAAGACTTTGCTGCCAGCAGGGATAATATTAAGCATATAGATAATATTAAGAGATAATATTAAGCTGTTCTGCTTAGATTATCATTCAGCTATGAAGAATGATAGAAAAATAACTTAGTATTTCAGGCAGATCCATGATACCACATGCTCAGGAAGCATGTCCAGTGACTTTCTGTAAGTGGAGATAAAAACAAATTTGGCAGTGAGTTTTTACTGAGCTGGGTAAACTGCTAGAGACTGTTTGAAATTTCCTGTTAAGCATGAATAAAGTTAACCAAGAAAAAGTAAAGGCAATTAGTTTTTGTTTTGTAAATAATGAGTTGCACAAATACTTCAGATTGTAAGGAATGCATCAGAACATCACACAGAAAGCTATTGAGACATAATTTTAAAAGCCAAGGTTTATTAAGTATGGTTATTTCACTGTGAGCTTTTGGAAATATTTAAGCTACTGTAGAACTTAGAATTGTTGTACAATATTTGGTATGAAATTCTTGGATGTGTTTTAGTGATCTTTCAGGTGAAGGGAAAGCTGACTTTGAAGAATCAAAAGTGCAAGAAAAGGGGATTTCTGTCAATATGGTGGGGAATTCTTCACTGGTGAGTTTTGAGATGTTAATGTCAAGGAGCATTTTCTCCTTTTAGGTACCTGCAAATGTGATCAGAGTCTTCAGGGCTCTCAGCCTGGGATCCTCTGCCACTAAAGGCAAATGCAGCTCATATTTACACAGTTTTAATTGCCCTTTCAAAATAAAACAACTTGGGGGTTCTTGAAGTTGATCAGCAGGTTAACTTCATTAAATTCACCTGCTTCATGGGCTGATATTCTGAAAAATAACTTACAGTCAGGTGGGAGTGCTGTGATGTAACTGAATGGTGTTTTTAGGACAAGTCACAGAATGATGGTGATCAGCCAAGTGCTTCCCCTGAGACATGGGAAGAACAGCCTAAAGCTCAGGCTCTGGAATGTGGTGAGTGATCTGCTTCTAGTAAAAATAATCTCTTATTTGTGAGCTAAGTTTTGGGGGTGAGAAGACAAACCCTGTGTAAAACATATATATGGTAACACAGCTGTCTTTTCTGTGATGGAATCCTTATATATGAGCTATCAAAATTTATTGATAAGTAATAATAGAGAGTTCTATACTAACATCTTTTAAAAAATTCTATTTAAATTAGAATTCCAAACTAGTAAGTATCACCTCTTTGAAATGTAGTTCTAAGAGATGTAGGTAGCTGGAATCCTCTTCAGCACAGAAATTGGGTACTCATTTATGTAGCATCATACCATGGTTTGAATTTTAACACACGGAATTTTATCCCAACTGCCAAGGCTGTGTGAAAGATGAGGAAGGGAGTGAGTACTGGTCTGATGCAAAGGAAGACTTGTCAGTGGCAGATATTTCAGTAATGTGCAAAGAAACGAAAAAGCATCCAGGAAAACAAGACTCAATTGATTCAAGAGGTAAAGTCGTGTGGTTTAAGCTGATACACCAAATAATGGTGTTTATTATTGGAGTAGTCCATTCCTTGTTTCCAAGTAAACTTGGAAAAAAAGCCAGCTGGTTTTCAGACTTACTTTCTCATTCACTAGCAGTGAATCCTTGTAGATACTCAGCTGTTTTCATCCATCCATGTTTTTCCTTGAAAACTTCACCTCCAGTGCTTAAACTCGAATTGGTAAATTCCCAGCTAATCACATAGGTGGAAATCTTCCTTTTTTCCTCCTCCTCTTTCTGCTTCCTTCCCGTGCTGGACTCTTGAGAGTTAAATGGAAATGGTTTGTGTTTGGAGACTTGGGTCACAGTGATGGGTCTGGTGAGAAGGCCCAGCGTGCTGAAGGCAGAGAGCTTGGGGGCCTTTCTGTACCAGCCTTCAGCACTGGTACCTGTTACTTCAGAGCTCTTCCTCTGCCTCTTCAAATCTCAGGAAACACTCAGGGAAAAGAGATTTCCTAAACTGAACTGTTGTGCTTCTCAGGACACTCGTTTGCTGTTACAAGATTCTCTTCTTTCCCTTAGTTTCTTTTAAGGTTTTCTCTCTAGGCTTTCCAAAATCTACAGAGAAGATGTTAGCTCAAGAAGAGTTAGTAACTCTTTGCTTTCTTACCTTTATTATTAGAAGTCAAGACAGTGGACAGTGGGAATAAACGTTCTTCTGTTCATGTTGATGGCCCAAAACACTCAGTGTCTGAGGTAGGTCTGTTCTTAATTTGTAGTACAAATGCCTTTTCTCTTTAAGGCTTCTTTCATACTCTACATTTACTACTAAGTGCCCTGATCTGAAGTCAAGAGTTGGCACGTTCTTTGCTTGGAGATAGTCAAAATGTGAGTAATTATTACTAACAGTCCTTTGTACGGCAGGCTAAGAGCCTTGAATCTTCTTGTCTCATAACATTTAATACATAGAAAATTATGTTAGGATAGGAAAATGTGTTTTATGTATTGGTAATAAATTTCTGGCATGTGGCAGAAGAGTGAAAACACCATTCTTTCGCCCCTGCATCAAACTGTGATATTCCACCTGGTTGTTTTGGTTTTTTTTTTTAATCCTGGGACAGTTTGGAATTTACCCGTTTGCACTAGATTTTTCACCTTGTAACACCTTTTTTTTTTTTTTTTTAACATAAATGTCATGTGGTTTTATACAGGAAAGATATTGGGGTAGTGGATGGGAAAGAAACTCTGGGATTTTTTAGCATAAATCTAAGAAACCTCTATATACAAACAGAGTGTTTTGTATTGGCTCATCTTGGGCCTTGGAGAGTAAAGGGCAATTTAGCAATTGCTGGTGTTGCTCTCATAAACCATACAGATTTGCTGTCTTTGGGGATTTCCCTTTAAACATGCTGGTCCTTTGGGAAATGGTAATTGGATCTAATTTTAAGTAGCAGGAATAAGATGAGCTTTAAGGTGCCTTCCAACCCAAACCATTCTGTGGGACTAGGATCTTATTAGTAGGAAAGAGATGTTGTGTTACGAGTGCAACACTTAACCCCTTCATTTTGTCCTTATTTTGATGCAATTCTAGGATCCTGGAGAAGATTCCATTTGTCCCTGTATTAATTCAGGTGGTGTATTTGTTTCTCCTTATGCACTGAACTTGAGCAGCTTTACCAAGTTAATCAAGAGGCTTCAAGAAAGGTATCCAGAGTTTAACAGGTGAGATATTTGGATTTCTTTTTATGGAGCCAATATCCATGGTAGCTAAGTGCTAAATGTGTTGCACAAAATGTGATGTAGTAAACAGTTATTTCTTGAATTCCCACAGAGAGAGAATTGTGGATGCTGTGCAGGAGGTGAGGAAAAACCACAAAGGTGTCCTGAGTGGCATGGCCATCAGTTCTATTGAGGAAGAGGCCTCTGCCATTCTGAGGAAATGGATGCACTGTTGTAGGCAGGAGAAGCAATGAAAAAGGTGAGATTCCAGCCTGCAGGGGAATTAAACCCACCTGAGTTTGTGTAGCTCAATAGCCTGAGTAGGTTAACTTAGCCTAAAGCCCTGCAGGAGGTACCAGGGTGAATCCGCTGGAGCACTGATTTCTAAGGACTGGGAGCTGTAAAAGGGTTGGCTCTGTGCACTCTCCAAGACTTGGTGTGCTGGTTAATTACTGAACTGCTTCACTGATGGACTTGGTGGAGGGCGTTGGCACATGTTTGGTACAAAGCTGACACCTAACGGCCAGGCCTTGTGTAGCCTTCCGTAAAGAAATCCCAGCACGGGCTCAGTTCTGGTTCCAAACATGGATGATTTCTGTCTGGTGTCTGAGGGCCAGCTCTGGACTAGAAATAAGACAGAATCAGATTGTCTTGTAGTGTTCTCACACTGATCTCTGTGCACGATCGTGTGGCACTGCAGGAGTCTGCAGCAAGCTGAACATGCTGAAACCACAGCCTAGAACTCCAGGGATGTGTCTGTCTATCCATCCTTGTTTTGGTCTGCTCAGCTCGGTGCTCAGCTTGGTGCTCGGCTTGCTTTAGGTACCTCCTAGCAGTGCCCACTACCAGGTTTGCTCCAAAAATGAAAAGTCTTCATATTAATCAACTGTCTGACTTTCACAGGACCACAGATAGGAACAGAAACTCATCCCCCCAAAAATAAAACCTTACTGACTGAAAATGCTTCCAAGCATAAGGTTTTAACAGCCTCGAAATGTGTTGTGCTTTCCTTATGGAGTGATTATTTGGTTTTTAAATGGTGTGTGGGCTCTTCAGTCCTAAGTGTTCCTATTACAGTATTTTTTTCCTGTTGCTTTGTGAGGGAGATGATGACTTAGAATAATTTTTACTTCCATCATGAGGGAGGTGTGAAATAGCCAAGTCATTAGTAAGTAATGGGGAGAAAAAGAATCTCCATCTTTCCACAGTAAGGAACAAGTATGTAATACATTTAAGAGAAGGAGATTCTGTTCAAAGCTCAGCTCTACTAACTGAGTCTCTTTGTTGTACTTCTTTCTAGATCCTGCTGCAATTGCTGCTGGAAAGAGCAGCCTTGTTTACTGTCAGCAAAGGTTAAAATTTGTTCTTCAAAAAGGTTGGGCCAATGTTGTGCTGTTTTCAGACCTCTCCTGTTCCCTCTGCTCGTGGCAGAGCTGCTGTCAGAGCCCTGGCTTTGTGCTGTGCCCTTGGTCCTGGTGCTGCAGGTGAGGCCTCAGCTTTGGTGTCCTGGACTGTGATGGAAAGCATGAAAGCAGCCCCAGGCTTTGCTCTGCCACGTCTTTGCTCTGCTTACCAACAGCTGTTGTTGTTTCTGTTCCCCGACTTTGGCTCTGTAGTTCTTTCTAAACTATTAACACTTCTGCAAGGTGTTAATCGTTCAGGAAGAACTGGCTCTCTGGCCTTCGAGCTGTTCTTTTCCTCTCGGGAAAGCAAAGTGTGCACGATGTGAAGGACTCGAGTTAGCACACTGTGGTGTTCCTTCACATTTTCTGTTTTATTGATCTCCTTTTGAAAGGGAGAGCTGACTTCAAGTGCGAGAGAACCGATTTGTGGGGCAGTGCCCTCGCTGCAGGCGGAGTCCTCTCCTGCTCTCACGGGCGTGTCCTGATGCAGAGCACCTGAGGGGCCCGGGCAGGCTCTGCTGCTCAGGCACAGCTCGGGAACGAGCTGCAGGTGGAGCTGTAGGAACTCGGGAACGATGTTACACTCGGTTAAAAAATAAAAAGTGAAAACCACAAAACATTTCTTTTCTCCTTAAAAGTGCGTTGCATGTGTATGTTCAACACTAGAAATGGGAAGGTAGGATTTTTTAGCTAGGGAGAAATTCCCTCAGAGGAGATAGAAGCGGGGCTAAGGAAAGCGCGTGAGGAAGGACTTCTCCGTGCTTTCCTTTGGAGCTGTTTGCTCCCTTTGCCGCGGCTCTGGGCTGCGGTGACGAGATGGCGATAAGGAGATCCTGGGCTCCGCGGCGCTTCCCCTTCCTCTGCCCCGCGCTGCCGCCGGGGGAGCCGGGCGGGAGCGGGGCGGGAGCGGGGCGGGAGCGGGGCAGGAGCCGAGCGGGAGCGGGGCAGGAGCCGAGCGGGAGCGGGGCAGGAGCCGGGCGGGAGCGGGGCAGGAGCCGGGCGGGAGCGGAGCAGGAGCCGGGCGGGAGCGGGGCAGGAGCCGGGCGGGAGCGGAGCAGGAGCCGAGCGGGAGCGGGGCAGGAGCCGGGCGGGAGCGGAGCAGGAGCCGGGCGGGAGCGGGGCAGGAGCCGGGCGGGAGCGGAGCAGGAGCCGGGCGGGGCCGCGCCCGCCCCGGGCCCGCCCCTCGCGCAGCGCCGCGGGCGCGGAGCCCGCCCGGCCCCGGGAGCGGAGCCGCTCCTGCCGCGGGGCCATGGCCCTGCTCCCGCGGCGCTTCCTCTGCTTCGTCCTGGGTAAGTGCGGCCGCCGCGACACAACTTCCCCGGAGCCGGTGGGGCGGCGGGCGAGGCTCCCCGGGATTCCCCTCTGTGCTGGGCACGGGCGCGCAGCCCCGGCCGCCTCCTCCGCGGCTTCACCGCTCTCCCTGAGACCCGGCGAGGCTCCAGCTTGGCTTCGCTGGCGACACAGCAGTAGGGAATCAAAAGGAGAAATGATTCCAGGGCACTGGGACACAGTAAAACATCGCACTTGGCCTCAGGAGCAGCGAGGTGGTGATGCTGTGGGACGCAGCCTGCTCTGTGTGGGATTCCCTGCTTGCCTAGGTGAGGCGTGCTCGTTCTGCTTGCCGTCCGTGCCTTTTGTTGCAAATGCTTAATTACTGCCCTGGCGTCTCTCTCTTCCCATTCCTGAGCCGCAGGAAGAGGAGGCAGCCAGACGTGCCCCTTCAAACAGGCTTTTCCAAGCTGAGGTTGGATGTTCTGCGGTGTACCGGTGATGGGGTTGGAAATGCTTGCGTTGTGTGGTCGTTTCCGTGGGATGCAGCGTGCCTCGGTTTCTTTGCCGCTCCTGGCATTTCAGTGCAACAGGTAGAGATTTGTGCCGTATTTGTCACCTGTGAATCCACAGCAAAAGCTCTGAGGGATGTTGGTGCTATGTAGAAATGTGTTTATTTAAGGTACTCCAAAGGGAAACCGCTCACCCTCATCCTAACGCTGATCTTCCACAAAATCCAAGTGCTCCTTGAGGAAGCACAAATTTCTCCTCCTCTCCCTTCCTTCCCCTGTGCTGATTTTCTCCCCCGAGCCCTGGTGCATAATGCATTGAGCCATGCTGCACATGATGTGCTTATCTGTACCATGTAATTAACTATTTACTACTCCTCAGCTGTGCAGGGGCAGGAGCAGGCTGTGCCCTTGGACGAGGCACATTCTCCTGCTGGGTTGCAGGGGAAGGCTGCACGTCCCTGGCTGCAGAAGCCTGTGCAGGGAGCACTAACTCCTGCTAGCTAGGATTTCTCTCTGCTCTGTTTTCCCAGCCCTTGTCTTCTTTTTCTGATCCTCTCTTCTCTTGGTTGGGGAGCTGTAACTTTTAAAAGTATCCAGGTATTCCAGGCTGCTCCTTTCCATCTCCAGTGGGCTTGGAAGCAGCAGGATGCTGCCTCTTGTGTGAGCCAGTTACCCAATGGTGGCTACTCTTGGTGCCGTGGATGTGTTTTTCACCACATTCTCTTCCTAGGATTTTTTTATCTTGAGCACATTTAACAAAAAGACCCCCTCTTTTTATGCCTTTCAGCTTTTACAGCCCTGCACACAGTCAGGGCTGCACTGAAATTGCAAGTGGCAACTGAGTGCCCAGAAATCACGGTGGAGTCTTGAATTTTGAGGTCACTGATGCTTCTGAGCATCAGTGATCCACTGATGCAGGTGTTTTAAAGTGAGGTGGGTTTTTTTTTAAAGGAAAGGGTTTAAAAGAAAAACTTTTCTCTTAAAGCTCAAGCTTTAAGTAACTTCACAACTCACTGCAGTCTTTAAAAAGCAGGGGTGGTCAGGGAATCAGCCATCCTAAAACCCCCAGTCTCATTCAGCAGGCCAGGGATCCAGCTGTACCCCAAGGTAACCACTTCCATTAAGGTAAAATGAGGCTTTTTCTGGTTTTTAGCTGCAGCTTCCTGCAGAGGCTTCTCAGGGAGGAGGGGATGAGCCAGGCTCTCGCTGTTGCTGGGGCAGTGATGATTGGCACCACCCAGAGCTCTGTGCTGTATTTTGGTGTTTAAGGGCAGTGCTGGGCTGCTTGGATTCCTTTTGGGTTTAGATAACTGTATTGCTGCAAGAGATAAGAGGCAATTGCAAATAATGTCAGTAAAACATTAATATCTCCTTGATTGCCTGCATCTTCTGTCTGTGCTGTGCAGCATTGTGTTTGCACAGTCTACAGAAAAGGATGCTTTCTTAAAAACAAAACTTTTGGGCACTGTTTATGACCTCTCCTGGAAATCAGGAATTAAAAGTCCTCTGTGCCTTCTCTCAGCCCAAAAAACACTCGGTAATGCCTGCCAGTGGTTTCAGTTTGAGTGCCTCCTTTATAAAAAGCTAAAGCTTCCTCTAAAGTCGAATTTAAGGCTGCAGCCTCTCTGGGAAAATCCTCCTCAGTATTTAGAGTGTGCCCTGTTAGAAATCCCTGACAATAAAGTAAAGCATTCCTCCTCCCTTGCAGAGCATCTCTGGCATGGAGAGGACTCGAAAATTCCTATGCATTAAAAGAAAAGCATGTGGATAGGGACAACAACATTGCCTCCGCTCTGTAGTTTCTTGTGCTGCTCCCATACGTGCCAGCTGTATTCCTGCAGAAACCAGTGGCACATGGGTTTGGTGGGCTGGTTGAAGGCTGTGTGGTCTGGTCAGGAAGCCTCTTGGCTGTGAGAAATAGGATTGCATTTATTAACTCTGAAATGATGCTGAATTTAAGAGCCGTGAAGCACCGGCGCCATAACCTCCCGTTTGTGCTGACCCGGGAGGCTGCAGGTGGTGAAAATACAAGTGCCATGACCTGGAGGGAATGAAATTAGAGACCTCATAATGGCTAAAGATGGGGTTGGCATCCTTCACATTTCCACAGGGCTGGAAATCAATGTTGGGGCTATGGCAGAGCTGAGGGAGGTCTTGAAGAGTCGCGGGTAGGAATCTGGAGTTACTGCTCTGCTCTGGCAAGTTCGTTCTGCCTCTCTGACTGGATGTAAAGTCTGGCTCTGTTGTCGTCTGGGGCAGGTTTGGGCTCCAAAACCACGATTGTGATCACAGCCCTTCCCAGCACAGACCCTGCGCCAAGCAAGGACCGAAAACACCACTGGGGTGGAGGGACAGGGGCATTAAAAGCCCATTGGAGGGGAAATGCAGCGTTTCAGCTCGCTCAAATAGCTAAATGCCTTTTTCTCCTCTGAAATACAGCCATGGCTGGGGTTCACCAGGTCAGTTCCTATGTGGGTGGGTGAATACCAGGGAATGCTGGTCCCTGTCTGCCGTAATGCTGCCTACGGAGCTGGCTGCTTTTAATCATCAAATCCACTAATGAAGCTGCTGCATGGTTTCAGTCCCTTGTCTCTGTGCTCCTACAACATAAGCTTTAGGGGATTTGAAAACACATCCTGACACCTCAGGGAAGCACCCCAGTGCGGAGGCAGGCAGCAGCTTGGGTGAAAAACCCCTGATTTCAGCCAAGGGTGATCCCCCTGGGCTTCCCTGTATCCTTTAGGTAACGTTTGCTGGGAGAGCAGCAGCGCTGTGTGTGGGTGAGTTGAAGAGAGGTGCAAAATCTCTGTGTGCTCTTCAGCTGGAAGGAAGGAAAACCACATCGAGAAGTCTCTGTTGAAAAGGAAAATAAATTATTCCAGTGATTCCTGGGCTGCCCACATGGCTCAACAGCAGATTTTAGTCTGGAAGCATTGTGTTAAAAGTGTTCAGTGAAGCTGCTGTTGCATGCAGCCTGTGATGGGTGCACCAACGTGACAGTGGGGATATTTATTTTGGTTTTCTCCCTAACAAATTCTTATATTTACTTGTTATGTGCTTCTTCATGGGTAGTCTGCTAGATTGCTCAGGCAGTGATTTTTTGATCTTGAAGGTAATTCAGTAAAATGTTTGATGGTCCCATGTAGCAGATCATCTGTGTTTAACACACGTTGAAACCTGAACCAGCGGGATCACAGTGTGTTGTCTCCAAACCAATGCCAGGCACTTTTAACCTTGGTGTTGCTTTTCCCTGCTCTTATTTTAGCCTCAATCAACTGAAATAGCTGAAGGAGAAAATAATCCCGGGGGTGGAAGGAGAGTACATTTCCCTTTAGCACATTCCTGAGATCTGGAGTCTGGTGGCTGCTCGTTCCTCCCTGGCTTTGTGCAGCAGGACCAGCCTGGCTTTGAGACCGAGCCGACATCTGTGGCTTCCAGTGCTTTGTTGATGTTTTAAAAATAACTCTAAACCCGGGTCTAACGCTGGGTTAAGGTGTTGGGATGGGGATGTTGGATACCACAATCCGCCCTGGGAAGGCAGGAGGGATGTGGCTGCTTCCCTTCAGCCCCTGGATTCAGGGTGCACAGAATCCAGTGGGGACCCCTCCTTTCTTCCACCCTGCCATTGTGAGCAGGGATTTGATGGTGGCCAGGGCCAGAGATGATGTGAACTCGGGATGGGTGAAGTCTGGGCTGTACAGACATTGCCAGTGCCTGTCTAAAGCCTGTGGTTTTCCTCCATTAATTCAATCTAGAAGAAGTATTTTCCAAAAGACCCCGCTATTCGTCAAGGATATAATTATCTTTATAACTAACAGCTCGTGGCAGCAGTTGGATTTCAGTGTGCCTGGCTTTTGATTTCCTTTCTCCTTCCTCCCTTCTCAGCTGCTCTTGATTTTATTTTACCTAGCGAGTGAATTTTGGTGGGGAAATAAAAGTATTTGTCATTCTGTCCTCTGCAGAATCAAGTCTAGGGACATGTAAGATAAGTCCCATTCCTGGAATTGTGCTTGGCAGCCTCTGATAACAGGTATGGTAACAAGGGCATACCATAACTTGTGCTAAGACAGGTGGGAAGCTGAAGCAAGGAGAGAAAGACCCTGGACCAATTTCTTGGAGCAGCCTATTTCAGTGTATTTAGTGGTTAATACCGTTTAACAGCAATGCCTTGTGGCAAAAAGCCAGCTCCTTGTGACCCGGCTAATCAGGACTGCCCTGCAGTGGGCTTCACCCTACAAACCTTGATTTTGCATTTTCATTTTAATCCCATATTCTGTGTCTTACAGGAGCTGTTATGTGGGGTCTTTGAATGGTGTAAATTACCCTCCTTTGGGGATGGATTGGCTGTTGGAGGTGCTTCATAAAATACTGAACTTGAAAGAGGAATAGCACAGTGCAGTGGTACCTCTGCTCCCCAGGCATCTCCTGAGCCCCCAAAAGCCCCCAGACAGGCTTTGCTTTCAGGCAGCTGGCTCCCACCTCAACTTCAGCTAATAATTCCCTGGCAGTTATTTTTAGGCAGTTTATTTTGTGCCCTCTTAGAATGCTTGGAATAGCTATAAAATGACAACAAAACCTCAAGTATCCCCATCCCAGCACAAAGTAAATGCCGACGAATCATCCCAACTACCAGCTTGAGGGATAAATCACTTCCTTCCTTTGCAGGCACAACAGGATGCCACATTTAAAACCTGGGAGATCCTTTTGGGTTTCATGATGATTTTCATCTGCATGCAAAGTACCTCATTAATGCCGGCTGGGGAAAAAAGCAGCTTTCTCTTTATTTTGTTTAGTGTGATAAAATGAAGGGAATAACCATTCCAGGAGCAGGGGTGAAGTCCCCCTGTGAGTTAATAAATCAGATTAAAGGCCTTTAGGTTCTGGGTGCACTTCTCCTTCATGTGAAGAAGTGGCTTGTGGGATGGACCCCAGAGGGCTCTTCAGGCCCACCACACCTTGTGCTGCATTCCCTAAGAGGTGGAAACCTCTGGCCCCTTTGGAAGCTTTCCACACAGCCAGGTCCCTAACAGGGGCCTGTCCCCAGCTTGGCTGAGCAGGGACTGACTTGCCCTCCTGACTGTGGATCCAGTGTCCCCTGTCTCCCAGGCCAGCAGGATGGTACAGGGCACTTCAGCCATGGCACCTCCCACCGCGGGGAGTATCTTAACCCTGCCTCTTTTCATTTTAAGTTTTTCCCCTGCCATGAGACTTTTTTCCCCTCTCAGCTTGTGTGACTTCTCCCCCATTCACGCTTCTTCGGGTCCTTTTGTAGCTTTGTGGTAGTGAAGCTGTTGGACAGGCAAAATTTGGGATGAGCTTTCCACCTGCAGAGCTCCCTGGGGAGCTCCAGCAGGGCTCTGTTCCCGTGTCTGTGCTGTGCTTGGGCTGCTCTGTTCAAGCAGTAGCTGTGTGGTTTCCTTCTGCTGCTCCATCTGCATCCCCGTGGAGCACAGGGCAGGCAGGGAGGGGGAGATCCTCCTTCTCTTCTCCCAAGTGAGTGTTGGCAGCCTGTCCAAGACATCCTGGGACCAGCTTTCCCGGTGCTTGGAGATGGGCAGATCTCCCCCCAGCTCCCAGCATCTGCTCTGCCTCCAAAATCCTCACTGTGCCATGATTCAGCAGTGTGTTGTAAAATCCTCTCTCCTCTGCAGTACATAAAAGCCCCCAAATCCCATGAATTCCTTTTTGATTTACAGCCTGAGTGGCTGTGTTGGGAGAGGAGGTCCTGCAGATTAAGGGACAGTGCCACAACAGTGGCAGGGGAGGTGGAAGCTGCCTGGTTTGGGGACCTGAGGATGCTCCTGAAGCATCCATGAGCAGGTTTGGGATGGGATGGTCCTGTGCAGGTCTCTGTGTCCCCCATGATCACCTGCAGGGCTCGGACCCCTCCATCCATCTCCATTCCTAAGCTGCTGCACAGCCCCTGGAGCCGCTGCTGGCTCCCAGCCCCTGTCCTGAGCCAGCCGGGCAGGGAGGAGAGACTTTAAAAATACATTCCCTGTGCAAATCCCGGACAGAAATAGCTCTTCCTGGGCTCCAAGGTTTCGTCTGACTGCGGAGGCACAGCCCAGGCTGTCAGCAAGGGGAGCTGGGAGCAGGTGGCTCCTGAGGAAGGCACAGTGCTGGGCCAGCCACCCTGCTGTCCCCAAGCCCAACATCTGCAGCTTTCTGTCCAAAAAAAGTGTCCCAGCTAAACACCAGCTTAGGTGGCTCCTGGTGAACCCGGGGCTGTTTGCAGGCTCTGAAGCCCTCTGCTGAGCTGGTGGCTGCCAGAAGCAGCCCCACTGGAAGGTGTTTTTAAGCCTTCCCCGGCTTCTGCAGATGCTGGAAGGGCCAATTTTTCCATTTTTGTGGCTGCAAAGTGGGACGTTCTTCACACTCATCTTCTGCCTCCTGCCCCGTGTCCTCTCCCCAGCCTCCTGTGCGTGTTTCATTCTGCAGCCGAGTCCAAACCACGAGGTTTGTTCTAAATAAAACAGCAAAACCACCACCTTGAAGAGGAGAGGAAACCAGCCTTTTTCCATCTGGGGCTTGTTCAGAGCACTAATCATTTCACAGGGGAGGTCTGAGAATTTGGGAGAAGCCCAGGGGAAGATACTGGGATGTGTGTTCTCAGAGCCCAGAGCTTTGCCGGTGCCACGTGTGCCTTGTCCAGTGCCAGCCCTGCTGTGGGTGTCTCTTGGCAATTATCTGCCATCTTTGGGGTTCAGCTTTTGGATGAATATCTGCCTATTTCCTGCTTTTTGCTATGAAACCCTGAACAGTTTTCCCCCAGAAAATCCTGACAGTCCAAACAGATGGTCTGGTGAATTCTCTGCATGTGTTGTCAAACGGTTTCATCCTTCCCCCAGCACCGTCAGGGGTACTTGCAAAAATGCCTGGGAAATGGGAACATCCCATGCTGTGCCAGTCTGAAATTCCCAAATCAGTTCTCAGGCTCCACAGTCCTCCCTGCCTCTGCTTCCCTGTAGGGTTGGTTGCACATCCCAACAAGACAAGCCCAAGAATTTCTGGAACACGGAAGAGAAAAAGGCCAGAGACCAAGGAATTGTGCAGAGGGATAGTGTTGTGAAATGCAGGATGTTTCTTGCAGAGAAAGCTCAGGGATTTTTGCAGGTGAACCGTCACTGTGACAAATGTGTGGGCTCACAGCAGTGGGAGGAGGAGGGGGTGATGTCCTCAAAGCTGTTTCTGGAGGGATGGCCCAGAGCTCTTGGTCCAGGCTCCAGCTCTGAGAAGTGCAGTGTAGGAAAGTCCAGCTGTCTTCCCGAAATTTTTGTAACAATTCAGGACCAATGCTGTTTTTCTGCTGAAATAAATGTGTGACAGGCTTTTTGCAGCTAAGCCTCAGTAGGCTGAGTCCTGGTGGATGCTTGCTGGGACTCTCCAGGACATCAATCCCAGGGCAATCATGAGGATCTGGGATGCCTGCAAAAGCCATCCCTCCAATCACCTCCTCACCACTACTCTCCAAGTGTTTCCTGTGAGGAGGATCCTTAACATTGCATCTTTTAATAGGCAATCAGGGATTCTCTCTGCAGGGAAGGTTGTTCATCAGCAATTCTCATGATAGGAGAAGGGAGAATGGCTTCCCACTGCCAGAGGGGGCAGGGTTAGATGGGATACTGGGAAGGAATTGTTCCCTGTGAGGGTAGTGAGGCCCTGGCACAGGTTGGCCAAAGAAGCTGTGGCTGCCCCTGGATCCCTGGAAGTGTCCAAGGCTAGGCTGGATGGGGCTTGGAGCAACGTGGGCTAGTGGAAGCTGTCCCTGCCTATGGCAAGGGGTGGAATTGGATAAACTTGAGGGTCCTTTCCAACCCAAACCATTCCGGGATTCTATGATTCTCCATGTCCGTGTGGCACCGAAAGACCAAGCAGGGCTTTGGAGCTACTGTATGGCTCCAGTGGGATGTTCCCAGAGAACTGCTGCATTCCTGCAGCTCTCAATGCCATTTTTCCCGAGGGAATGGGAACAACGGGGGCCCATGAGAGGGGAGCTCTTTGGAAGCAGCTCAGCCTTGGTACAGTTGAGTTTTGGAGCTCAGTTATTCGGCGGCTCCTTGCAGCCTTCACAGATGGATGCTGCTGAGTACAGAGCCGTGACTGCTCTGGAGCTCAGTTATTTACAGCTCACTGCAGCTGACTTACACCATCTCCATCAGCAGAGCTGAGGGCAGAAGGAAAGCCTTCTGGAGTGAGAGCCAGGAGAGAACAAAAATCCATCCCTGCTTTTTTCCCTTCTGTTGTTACAAGCCCTGAGCCTGTCCCAGTCTGAGATGGGGTTGCGGGAAATCTGTGAAGCAGCAGGGATCTGTGGGTTGAGGTGAGGACCATGCGGAAACGTGGCAGGAGCTTCTCACTTTGACCTTAAAATGTGCGATTACAGCTAAAGTCAGTTCTCCTGGTCAGCTGAAAACAAAAGAGCTTTTCTGCCTCGCTGTGCCCAGCTCCATCCTCACAGCACTGACACAACGGGCCCTGTTGGGCCTCGCTCCTCTCGGGTGTGGAACAAAAGAGCCCTTCACCATGTCCAAAATCAGATGTCCTTGGAAAAGATCACTGGCTGATGGCTCTGGTTTCCCCAGTCCCCCGGGGCAAGGGGATTTGCAGAGCCCATGTGGAGGTGTGGGAGAGGCACCTTCCAGGAGCAGGTCCTGGTGGGGCAGGCAGAGCTCCTGGGGAGCACGGAGGAACTGCCAGGGGGGACAACAAGGTGCTCAGCTGCCTCTGAAGGACCTTGAGAGCTGCGTCTTCTGAGCTGCTGTGATTGGCAAGTGCTTAAAGCTCCCCAGGTTTGGTTTTCACTTGGTTTGGGTTCTTTTTTGCTTTTGATAGTAGGGCCAGTTTTCATGCTGGTTACCAGCTACCCGTGGCTTGCAGCTACTTGCAGCCAGTTTGTGGTTCTCAGTTGCTTCCTCCCCATGGTTTTTTCAGTGTTTCTCCTCTCTGCACTCAAGGTTAAGGTGTTTTCCTCCAGGTTCATTCTGCATAAGCAGCTGTGTGGTCATCAGGAAACATTTGGGCATCCCTAAGGATAGTTGTGGTACAGCTTGTCTCTGGGCTCATCCTAAATGAGTGGGGAGGAGCAAAGCCAGGCAAAATGCAGCCTGGCCATGCTTGGTTAACTTCTGCTTCTCTCTCCCCTCGTGCTGCTTCACTGCTGAATTTCCTCAAGTGGCTTTGTCTTCCTCAATTTCTCTCCGTGCTTTGCATGTCTCACTCATTTCTTCTGGCTCTGTTTCCTCCTTTTCTCCTCAATCCCCTTGGCTGCTCACCCATCTGCTTTTTAATCCATTCTTCCGCCGTGCTCTCCCTTGTCCTTTTGCTGTGCTCTCCTGCTCTGCACCTGACACATTCCCCAGCAGCATTTTCTCTGCAAGCTGCTTGTCTAGACAAGTGATGGCTGTGATATTTGCAGGGCTCTCGCCCTTCAGAGTCCAGTGCACAGATGTCACCGAGGGGTGACCCCCGGGGTGGCTCCTGAGCCTCCCTTGGACACTGGTGCTCGCTCAGCCGTGTCACTCCTTCACTTGACTCATCCAGATTGGAAGGGATGGGGAGGGGAGAGAAGCCTCCTGGCCTTCAATCAGCCTGCCTGGACTGAGATTTGCAGTCCAGGCCTCATGTAAAATTATTGCAGCTTTCCTTCTGCTCCTTCTTCTCTTGGTGCTTTGCTTCAGCATCTCAAATGCTCCCATTTGGGAGCAGGGCTTGTCTCTGGCTGAGGTCGTGCCCCTGGCTGGTATCAGGTGGGGAGAGCTTCAGATTTTGATAAACTCAGTTTTATTATTGCAACAGTGAGAGTTTAATGTTCTTTAAATTCTCTTGGCTCATTAGCTCCCATGGTCTTATCTCAAGCCAGGCCAAAGTGGCTGCTGCTGTTGGAGGCAGTGTGGGAGCCCTGCACCCATCCAGGAACATCAGCCAAGGCTCTGGGGGCCCTTCCCACCCAAATTCCCAGCAGGTTCTGTCTTCCCACCCGTTGCCATAGGATGCTGGTACCTAAGTGCTCTGAGGATTTCGGAGGCTGCAGAGGGATGGTGTCCCATGGTGGTGTCCCTTGGCCGCTAAATAAGCGGCTAAATTCTGTTGTGTTAAAAAAAATCAGATAAAAATAAAGCACAGTTATTCATACATAGAAAAAAATAGATCTGGTATGTGATGCCTGCCTGCAATGCACTCCAGGAGCTGCAAAGGCACTAGCTGGCACTTTGGGACCAAGGGAAAGCTATTATTTATAGCTCACTTAATCATTCTCCCAAAGAGTTGGTTTTTTTCCCTTCCCTTTGTAGCATCACAATCCTTTTCCCTTTACCCCTCACCAGCAACATTGCACTGGTTGTCCATGAGCCTCTAAGCAGCACCTTTTTCTTGCCTGTTTTTAAAGCAGTTGCAGGGACACGTTCCCAGAAGGGAATTCAATCAGCACTGTACAGCCAGAGATGGATTTGATGGATTTCCCTGTGTCTGTCCCTGTGCTCCATCAGAGGTGGATATTTGTTCCCAAGTGTGGCAGGTCATTTTTCAGGGGTCAGCAGCAGGGATCTCTTAAGGTTATTCCCCAGCTTCTCCCACACCCTTACTTGTTTCTTAAGCCCAAGACCTGGGCGTTTGAAATCCAAAGGCATTTCAGCCTATCAGCAGAGAATAAACCCACATCCTTACTAATTTATGAGTTACCTGGCATGTCATGAATAACTGATTGATCAGCACCAGGCACTTGGGAGGGTGCAGGGCCCCAAGGGTGTGAGGAGGGAAATAAACCTGGGAGAAGGAGGTGTTGAAGAGCTGGGGTTGCTCTGGTGTCAGCTGTGCTTTGGCAGGTGCCTCTGTGTGTGCAGCTGGGCGCCTGTGTGGCACAGGGGGCTGTGGTGCTGCTGTGACCCCCCAGCAGAGCCTGACCCCGCGTGGCCCTGGCCTCTCTTGCAGCCCAGCACTTCATCGCGGCCACGGCGTGCCAGGAGGCCGACTACGGCTGGATGATCCGGCACTACTGCCTCAAGCAGTTCCAGCTCAGCATGGAGGGCATCGGCCAGCGCCTCTGGTGCGACTGGGATGAGACCGTGGGGTAAGTGAGGTCCCTCTGCTCCTCCCTCTCTCCTGCTCCCCTCTGTGGTTTTGGGCTGTAATGGTGTCAGCACTGGGGCATTTCACACGGGGAAACACTCTGATTTCACTCTGCTGTGCTGCTGCTGCTGCCCTGCTGCTGCTGCCCTGGCTCTGTCCCTGCCGGGTCCCTAAGGGGCTTCTCCAGCCTGGTCACATGTGGAGGGGGCATGAGGTGGGTTTGGAGGGGAGAGCAGTGGACACTGTCTGCCCAAACTTTGGTGAGATTTTTGGCACTGTCTCCTGTAAGATCCCCACAGACAAATTTGTGCTGGATGAGGTTGGAAACCATCGGAACAGCCAGGCCTGGGGGGTGTTGATCATTGACCAAACACTGGTTGGAGCACGTAGGGGTTTATCCCAGGGGTCAGCACTGTCCTGCTTAACCTCTTCATTAGGGGTGTGGGTGATGGGACTGGGTGTAACCCCAACACCTCAGATGACACCAAACTGGGAGGGGTGGGTGACGCAGGGACCTCAGCAAGCTGGCAACCTCCTGAAGCTCAGCAAGGGGAAGGGCAAAGTTCTGCACCTGAGGAGGAACAGCCCCGTGCACCAGGATGTGCTGGGGCTGCCCAGAGACCAACCAGAAAAGGACCTGGGGGTTGTGGTGGGCACCAGAGCCAGGAAAGTGCCCTGGTGGGAAAGCATGGGCACAAACTGAGGCACGGGAGGTCCCCTCTGTACACCAGGAAATGCATTTTCACTGTGAGGGTGACCAAACACTGGCACAGATCTCCCAGGGAGGATGTGGAATCTCCATCCTTGGAGATACTAAAAAACCAGCTGAACATGGTCATGAGCAGCCAGCTGTAGGTGGCCCTGCTTGAGCAGGGGCGTTTGGACAAGGTGAGGTGGATCTCCAGAGGTCATCTCCAGCCTCAGCCATTCTGTGATTAAAGGGGTTTTCAAGGAGCCCAGCCTAAGCAGGGTTTGGAAGTCAGGGTGGGGGCCGTGCCCCACCACACAGCAGTGGAGCTCCAGTAGGAGGAGACCATGGCTCTGCTGCGTGCTGGGAATTGTTGGTTTAAAGAAGAGGCAAATTGGGATTGCCATCACGGGGGCTTCTGGTGCCTCACAGCTTGATGGACATATTTTCCATGAGATTTTGCATCTTTTCTCATCACTCTGGTTCTCCAGACAGTTCAGAACACCCTAACTCAGCGTGAAAACCCCGTAACCCACCGAGATGCCCTCAAACCCTCTCTGTGAGAAAATCCCAAGCTGTCCCACCGGAGCTGCTGGCTCAGCCCCTGCTTGCAGAAGTTGTGTGTTGATTTTTCCAGGCAACTAGAGGGAGAGGCTGGAATGGTATGGCATGGCATGGCATGGCATGGCAGCCGCCTGCTAAGCCTCCTGTTTGTAATCAGTGTCAGGGAGTCAGCCGTGATTTATGACTTGGGAGCAGCAGAGATGCAGCCTTGCTTCCCTGGTGGAATGCTTGGGAGCATCTGTGTGGGATAAGGAGGGTGATAAGGGAACCCTGCTCAGTGCAGCCCCACCAGGGAGACTGGGAGTGTCGCATATGGGGAATGTGCTGCTCTGCGGGGGTTTGCTGGATTTTTTGGGGAAATTTCTTTGGGTTTGCTTTTATTTTTATTGCAAACAGTGCTTTCTTTGGATTAGCCCTTTCCTGTTTATAATCAGCAGAGCTGAATCTTTTGGTACCACCACGGTGTAAATCTGCTGAGATGGTTTTGATTGAAGTTGAAAGACTGGTCAGGGGTGGCTGTGTGTTGGTGTGAGGGCTTGAGAAAATAACTTCCCTTTTCCCCCCTTCAGCTGACTTTCCATGTTGTGCCGTGGCCTTTCCCTGGGAAAATGAAGCAGCGGAACAAAAATGAGCTCATGTGACACCAGTGGGGATGAGGGTCAGCTGGAAACAGGGAGCAGGTAGTGAGTGCTGTGTGCCATGAGTTTTTTGCACAAAAATTAAGAGGTTCTGTGAGATTTTGGTGGTTTCCTGCTTCATGGCCCTTTCTTCTGTGCCAGATTAAAAGCTACACATGTGTGTATATCTATCTTTTGGTCAAAAGTTGGACTCCAAGATCTTAGAGGTCTTTTTCAACCTTAATGGTTCAATGATTCTGTTCTGTGATTCTGAACATACTATTGGGTTTTCCTTCCCCTTGATCCATGACAAAATGGAGGGGAAGAGAAGAATCTCTTCTCTGGGAGATTTCTGGTTCTGAGAAGCCTCATCTGGTGCTCAGAAATGCCCAGGGCTGCTGATGTTGCTCTAGCCCTCACCATCTTGTTCTTTATCTCACACATCCTGTTTGTCTTTTCAATAGCTTCAGCTAAACTCATTACCCTTGAGGCACTTGGAGGAAATGTTGATAAGCTTGCAGGGTTTAATTTGATTGCCTGAGTCCATTTGCTCTGTGCAAACACATGGCTCAAGGTTATTTGAGAGATGACATTCCTCTGATCCTCTCGTGCCTTCAGGACACTGGAAAAATTGGGTAGAAATAGCTCAGTTACTGCACTAAATCAGCTGCAAGGATTTGGGGTTTGGGTGGGCTCGCTCATCATGTTGCTCCCTGGATGTGTTTGGGAATCGCCATCCCTTTTTTGGGGAAAGGGAAGATGTCCCAGCAGGAGCGGGCAGGGAGTGGCATAGCTGGCTGGTCACCCCTCTGGCTTTAGAGGAAGGATTTGTCTTCCACCAGCTGTGAGACAAAGAAATCGAAATAAAGCGCCTGCCTAGAGCCTGTTCTCTCCAGATCTTCCCCTAAACCAAGACATTTTGATGCTTGAAACCTGTCTGAAACAAGGAGAAATGTTGAGAGGTTTTACCTCTGCACCACCAGCAGCATCGTGTTTGGAGCTCTTGATTTCCTGGATGCAGCATTTAGCAGGGAAATGCCCCTAAGCTCCATCATTTCCTGCTCAAGTGAGGGTGGCACGATGGGAACATCTGGATAAATGAATTGTCTCAGCAGAGTTTGTAATCGTGGGCCATTTGTCCTATTTATAGGTGGCAGATGCTGCTGCCATCTCGCCTTCAGAGGCATTAGCTGAGCTCTTGCACCGCTGCTCCTGCTGTGTTCTGATGTAAGCGAGGGGTCTCTCTGGAGCAGGAGTGTTTGGTGAGGTCGGGTTGGGCTCTGTGGACAAGCACCAACTCTCAGGGAAGGTTTGGCCAACACCCTTCAGCTCTGCTGGCTTTCTTAGTGTTGCTTATTCGGGGAAAGTTGATGGATTTTGATGGGCAGGTTTTTATCGTGGGCCAGGGGAGCTTGTGTGAGCTGTTGCACATTTTGGCTGCCCTGGGATTCAAAAGCCAGACTGCAGCTGCATCCTGGACTCTTCGGTGTCGAGGGCTCCTCCACTCCGTGGTGGTGGCCGAGCTGCTTTGGCCAGGAGCTCAGCCGTACCTGATGAATTATCCCAAAGATCAGCTTGGCTATTTTGACTCCAGCTCCAGCTTCGTCGGCGTGGTGACTGAGCCAGGGGGATTAGCTGTGGTCTCCCTCAGGGCAGCTATTTCAGGGATGTGGAGGGGTCGGGCTGCCACTGCCCACCCACGAATGCGTCAGCAGGCGCTGATGACTTGTGGATATTTTTCCTGCTCGGTTTTGGCTGGGGGGCTGTGGCCAGGGAAGGGATTTGCAGGAGGGTCTGTGCACAGGGGGATGCTCACGATGCCGAGCACTGCTGCCGCAGCTGCGGGTGTCACTCCAGCCCAGCCAGGCATCTTCATCCCAAATATATCCACCCTCTGTGGCATTCCTGAAAATCTCCATGGAATGCTTTCCCCCGGCCGCGGGCGTCCTGCGGGAAGGAGCTCACCAGGGGGATCGTGCCGCTCTGACAGCTGCAGCCGGGGATGGAGCTGCTCTCCCAGCTGTCAGCACACTCACACTCTGTCTTCAGGTTATTTATCCATTATTTACAGAAAACAGATTGATCCATTCTCTTATTATCTCATTATCTACTTATTTATCTTCAGCTTGCCAGTTCCCTTCTGGATACCCCTTTAGCCTGGCTCCAGGCTCGCCCTGCAGCCTTGCAGAGGAGGAAATCAATGTTTTCTGTTCATCTGCAAAGCAAAAGCGAAGCCTTGTGGTGTTTTCTTTTTTCCCTTCTGAAGCAAGGAATTCAGGGAAGATAGGAAATACCGGGATACTCGTGGTGAAAGAGAGAGCTGTCAATCCTGTGAACCCCAGTCCTAGTGCAGCACCATCCACATCCAAGTGCTGTCAAGGAATAAATGCCAGAGTCAATTCCAGTCTTGGTTGCAGTGGTAAAAAAACCCCAGAGGAATTCCTTAGGATTTATCGCAGTGTAAGCATTCAGATGCCATCAAACCCTAAATCATTCTTTGACTGCTTCCCACCCGTGGCTGAGCCCCATCCCCATCCTGCCTGCAGCCCTTCATCCCCATGTAGTCCATCCACAGCATCCTTTAAACCCAAACCATTTCCATGGTGACAGAGAAAACAACCCTAATTGCAATTCACATTGGGGTAGGGAAAAAAATATTCCAAAGCACAGCGGAGCTTTCCAGGGCCAGGTGTCTGTCTCCCGGCAGTGATGGGATTGTTTGGGAAAACTTGCCCTCTTCCCAGTGCTATCCTAGAGCAGCTGTCTAATATTTTTTGTGGAGGACATGATGTTTGGGAGATGGACGCTTGCAAATGAGCTGTGGGCTTCTCTGAAAGAAAAAAGCCTGAAACTCTGCGTTTGCTACAGGAGGAATAAGGTTAATTAGGGAAGCCCTCCTGTTGAGTCAGGAGATGCAGAAAGGGCCCCCTTGCTTCCTCAATTTCTTCGGGTGGGGGCTGGGTGTGGCTGGATCCAATTATTTACTGCATAGCATAGGCAGTTATATATATTGCACTATTTATTGACACAATATTGAAGTAAAGCTCTTAAAATGAGCAAAATAATTATGGCGTAGAGATTGATGTTACCCATCCATGTGGGCAAATCCTGACCCCCCCTTCTCCATCCATCCTGGAGAACGTTCACAAAAAGTTCAAGCTGGTTCACCCCCACTTGGGCTGAGCATGCTGCTCCAGCCTTCTCTCCAGAGAGTTTTAACGCTGTGACTGAGGATCATCCCTGCAGCCTCCGAGGCTTGGCTCAGCTTTTCCCTGTTGAGTGTGGTGGGGTGTGTGGGGGGAACATTGCTCTCCTGGCTGTGGGGTGGCAAGGGGAGGGTTGGACAGGAAAAGAGCCCTTCCCCCCCACTCCCTGAGGTATTGCACCACCAGCCCAGGCTGAATTCCCTGTGGGACCAGGCTGGTGTGGGGCTAACACAATAATGTGGCTCTGCTCATGAGGAGAGAGAGAACCAGATGTCGTCTTGGAGACACAGTGGGATGAATGTTCACCACGGCTGTGGCAGGGCAGAGCACTCTCAGCCCCAGGCATCAACACTGCTGCTCTCCAGAGGGATCCTGATCCCGTCTGCCAGGGTGTTGTGAGCGTCCTGGATCCGATGGGTCTGGTTATCCCTTCCCAGCCAACGGAGCACGTTGGTACCCACTGCAGTAGCTGGCAAGTGAGTGTGTCAGGAGAAGGTGCCCAGTGCCTTGTGTCTGGGTGCATTTGGGGTGGACAGGAAATGATGGAGTCTCACTGGGCTGTTTGGGATATGGGGCAGCTCAGGACCCCACAGCCTGCAGGAATGGCCTCAGCTGGTGGGTGACCAAGGGTCTGTGAGATGAAAGTGGAAGAAATGAAAGCACTTGGCCATAGCTGAGAGCTCAGCTTTGCTTTTAGCTGGCCCTTCATAAAAATTGTGATGGTCGAGTGTGCTCTGTGTAAGCAACGGGCAGAAATCGGCTCTTGAAGAGCACCGAGCCTGCCTCTCTCTCAATCAGAAGACTTACTACTGGAGCTGTTCCTGAAAACAGTTTCTTTTCCCTCTGGGAACTTCCCACTCACTCCCTGCTGGGCTGTGGGGCCAGAGGGTGGGAGTACCCGTGATGTCAGCCTGCTCCTGCTGAGGATGGCAGCTGGAGCAGGGAGGCATTAATGAACACGGCAAAAATAAAAGGGACAAGAGACTTTGGGTGTGTCAAGTGTGTTAAGCCACCCCACACCCTCCGGTCATAGCCCCATGGCCATCCCCTTGCATGAGGCTGTGGCTGCCCAGCTCCTGTCCTCGGGTCCATCCTCACGTCTGGAGCTGGCTGCTGGAACACGGCTGCTGCCTCCCTGCAAAGGGCAGTGAGTTCAGTGAGTTTATCCTTTCATTTGCTGGCACCGTTGGGCTTTGGTTCCTTGCATGTCTTCACATACAGTGATGGGAGCAGTGATTTATCCCCATGGAAGCACGGTTGGAGCCAGGGAAGGGCTAAGCCAGCTGCTCTATGGTCCTTCAGCTTTAAAAATAGCTTTTATTTGCCTGTTAACCCTTTCCCTCTGGTTCCTGAAGAGGCTGCAGCTCCTAAGGATGCTGATGAAAGGGAAATGTAATTTTGCACATTGGAATGCTTGGCAGAAGCCGCTTTTAGCAGCTGCAGGCCCCGTTAATTAAATCTCTGGCTGTGTGGGCACAGCCTGCCCCAAAACCCCAAACCCCAGCTGAGGAGCTGCACAGGGGCTGTGGAGAGTGGCTGGGAAGCTGCTTCTAAAATACTTCTTCCCCCAGGCATGTTTTTAATTGGAGAGCTGGGGTTTGCTTTGCTTTGTTCCTCTAAAATTAGATGTGACTAATTGGGATGGGGGGAGGGAATTGTTATCTATGTGTTTTTTATGCATAGCCAGTTTTAAAGCACGGAGGGTTTACCTGTCATGGTAATATCCAGAGGATGGCTGCATGGCTTGGCACAGGGACAGTGCCTCTGGCTCAGGGCTGCTCCTGGTTTTCCAGGTATTTATAAAAAAAATGGGAAAATGGCCTTGCTGGTCATAGAGGGGTAGGATGGGCTGTGGGCCTGCACCGCTGGTTCCTATGCAACAGTTTTAGGCAATTTAAAGGAGAATTTTAAGTAGATTCAATGTACTTATTCCTGTCCCCCTTTGGGCTGAACTCACACAAGCTGGAGGATGGTGCTCCAAAGGCTGGCTTGGGATGGGTTTCCTGAAGATCTTTGCTTAAAATATGGGTCCAACCTGTGTTTTCTAATAGCACTAGTTCAGCCAGGAAATCCTGCAAAAATTTACACAACCCAAACTCCCCCCGCAAACTTGCTTCTTGTTATTCCTGTAAATATTATTTTTGTTTTCATTTCCTTCTGTAAATGAAACCACCACCACGAACACCACCATGTCATTCCATAAATGAAAATTGCTTTTGGCAGTGGGTGAGCACTTAAAAGTTGCCATCAAAGTGGCAAAACCTGGTGGGAATTTAAAATATCCTGTATCTTCTTACCTCTCTAGGTATAAACTCAAAACCCCATATATTTTTACAGGTTATATATAGATTTTCAAAAACCCACTATATATTTTTATAGGGCTGGGTATAGCTAGCTATAAATAATAAAAAAAAAAAGCTAAAAAATTTAAGAACTCATAACAACTGTAGTAGAGCCTCAAGTTCACACCTCTGTAATAGAAAGTATATATAATATATTGTACAGGGAGGGATATATTATATTGCCCATATATATGTATATATTGCAAATTACGTAGTATTTATGTTGCATTTTACATACACTACCTACAATGTATGCAGTATTTTATATTGCATAGGGGGAAGGTGCCGCGGCCGTGTCCGGGCGCTGGTGCCCGGTGCCACCGCGGTGCCACCCGGTGTCCTCCCTGTGTGTGTTGCAGGACTTACGGGGAGCTGACGAACTGCACGGCGCTGATCGCCGAGAGGCTCGACTGCTACTGGCCCAACCGGCTGGTGGACGAGTTCTTCGTGGCCGTGCACAAACAGTACTTCAGGAACTGCTCCCCGTCGGGCCGGGCGCTGCACGACCCCCCGAACGGCGTCCTGTGTCCCTTCATCGTGCTGCCCGTCCTTGTCACCCTGCTGATGACAGCGCTCGTGGTGTGGAGGAGCAAACGCAGCGAGGGCATCGTGTAGGTCCGGCGCGGGCGGCGCAGGGGAGGGACGGGGGGCTCTCCCCTGGAACGTGCCTGGTGGTTGGGAAGAGCCTGCCAGAGGAGCATCACGGAGGGTACCGAGCCCCGGAGGCAGGGACAGCATCGCCACCGCTCCTCCTGCGCGGTACCACCCGTGTGCCCGGTGGGTTCCAAATAAATGTCATTTTAGCGGGGGCTCTTGGGCAGCACGGGCGGCTGGGGCCGGCACGGGCTGCCCGGGCAGCGGGGACTCCGCTGCGCTACGGGGAGCGCCGCTCACCCCGCACCGGCACTGCGCACTCTGCTCCGCCTCTCCCAGCCGCTTTCCCCCGGCACCCTGTACCAAGGAGGAAAAGTTGAAAGGAAAAAAACCCAGCGGGGTGTGGGGAGTCGGAATCCTGCAGCTCCGCAGTGCCAGCGCGGCTGCCACACACGGGAGACCAGTGGGTCTGGGTGCGCCAAAACACCCTCGGCTTCCTCTCTTTGTCTTTTCTTGGGTTTCCCCCCACACCTGGAAAGGCATCTTCTCCCCCAGCCCCCAGCACAAAGACAAGGCTTGCACGGGCTGGCTTTTGCCTGGGAGGTGGGGAACAACGGGGGGAAGTCGGCAGTGGGAGGTGGGTGGCACCGGTGGTGCCCTGGGGCTAACAAGGAATGAGAGTAAGGTGCTTTTCCTACCTAAATAAATAAATACATGAATGTGTGTGCCTGTCTCTGTGAAGGCTGAGGTCAAGCTCCTCCTTCACTGCTCTTTGTGATGCCAGGGACCCCCAGTAGTGCTGACCCCCACCCCGTGAGCTCTGGGTGGGGCAGGGGGATCCCTAGGGGAGGTCCTGGAGTGGGGTCAGCTCCCGTGCAGGGAGACTGGGCCACACCTGGGATGGGGACCCCCAACCCTACCCCTGGGCACTGCCATCCCTGACAGCTCTGACACACTCCAGACCCCTTCAGTGCCTTGCTGGCTCAGGAAGGGGTTCCCTGGGGACACCCAGCTGCTGTTCACTCCTGACTCTCACATTTCCCAAAAAAACCCCAAAACCTAGTGGGACACCAAGCCCTCTGTCTGGCCCACCGAGCCCAGACTCCCTCTAACCCAAACAAGTCCGTGATCCTGGTAGAAGCAGAGATTAGTTGAATCTTTACAACTATACATAAAAATGCATATAAACAAACATATATGTTTATGTAAATATATAAACCCCCCATCTCCTCATGTTCAGGAAAAATGCAGTTTATTTTCCTGGACTGTGAGGTGGTGAGATTTTCTAGAATCCCCCCCTCCCCGTGTCCTGGATGAGCACAAACCAATGCTCCGACCTTCATGTACAGTATTTAACAGTGTCCAAACTTTATTATTCTGCTTATCTCCTCCAGGCAAGCAACACCACAGGAAAGGGGTTAAACAGGATTGTTCTGGGAGGCAGGGACGGCTTTGATGGCTGCAGCTCTGCACTCACGGGGCTGCTGGTACCCTGACACAGCTTTGCCTGGCTCACCTGAGCAGCACCCTGGCTTTGCTCTGCCCTGGGCACAGCAGCAGCAGCTTCCTGGCATGAGTGGGGAGCCATGCATGGTGACAGCCCAAGAAATGGGGACTGTGACCCCCTCTCCTGCAGGATGGAATGTGCTAACAATACCAGGGTGCCTCTACAGTAAGGAGCACTTTGTTACAGCAGCCTGGTTCAGAGGTTTCAGCTCAAGAGAATCCTTCTGATGCTGTAAGCAAAATCTGGATTTCCCAACCTTTGTGTGTTTTACTCCTTACCTTTGCTGTGAGGTTTTGGCAGCAAAGATCTCTCACTGTAGTTGCCTGCTTAAAATAGTGGGCTGATCCATGTTTCCTTGTGAATATTATCTGCAGGTGAAGCTCTCCTCCTGCATGCCAATCCCTGCATTTCACCTCCCTGCTTTCCCAGACCTCCAGCTACAGGAGGTTGTGAAGCTGTAAAGGAAAAGGCACAGGGAAAACTCAAGTTTCGTGCTTACGGTTTGCACCCCAGCTCTGCCATGCATGGAGATTGTTTTAATTTCCTCCAGTGTCTGCAGCAGCAGAGGAACACCAGGAAAGAATAAAGGAGGGCTAAAACCCAACAGTCAATGCCCGAGTGTCACACACACTTGCTCTGCATGAAACCACACAAACATTTATTTCTCTGGTTTGTAAAAGCTCGGGTGGGGTCCATCAGCTCCTCTGTGTGATCCCAATGCTGGCAGGTGTGCAGGGAGCTCTGAAGCCACTCCTGAGGTACATGCTGCTCTCCTCTGCAGGCTCTCTGCTCACACAGCGCCATCCAGCTCCTTATAGAAAAGGCAATTGCAGCATCACATCCTTCCAAATCAAGAGAAAGCCAAGTGTGCACCGTGTGTGGCAGGAGAGGTGTTGTGGTTCCCAGCTGTGCCATTCCCTTTCACCACAGGGATCTGGAGAACACAATTAGGGGCTCTCCAGGTAACAGTGCCTAAATTTACCTTCATCCAATCAAACAGCATCTGATGCTCCTTCACCACATCCACACTGGAAAGCTGAAGGCAGATTTCTTAAGAAAAAAAATCTTCCTTTCATTACTTTTTTCACAGAAATATATAATATATAATATATATATATTTAATTTTACTAATACCAAACATGTACTTAAGTTACGTATTAGCCTGTATTTCTTTTAACTACTTCACACAATGAATAGAAACAAAAAACAAAAATACTGTAGCCCAAACAGGGCCTGAAATTAACAATGTAAAAATTCCAAACTGTGACAAAAACATACTTACATTAAATAGCATCTAGAATTTCAATACCAGAAGTAGAATCTCATTTTGCACTTCTACTCTGGCAAGCTCTAAGCCTCAGCTGAGTGACTCTTGGAAAAAGCTCATATTGTTTCTGCTCATCAAAGGCAACAGTTTTGTGATTTGGTTCACAGGAGACCATTTATTGCCAACTCGAAGTGTTCCAAAACACGCCACCTTTTCTGTTTGGGTAGTTTGGGTTTGGTTTTTTTCCCTTCCCCCCTCCAGATTAGGCAAGAGTTAGAAAAAAAAAAAAAAAAAAAAAAAAGTGTAATTACAATTTCAATAGTGATTTCTTTTAACTTCTCAAGCATATCTCATCAACAGGATATACAGTACAGTTCAGAAGAGTAAACATTTGTAAAAGGAAGCAGACAACTTTTTCAACCAACAGACACAATTTCTTGCTGTATTTATGCTGAACTCTCCTTTGAACATGGACAGGTTATGAAGTTAGTTTTCTTCTTCAGTACAACATGGACACAGGACTGGTACAATCCGGGCTGGTTTGGTTGCTGTTGCAGTTAAGGACAACTCTAGAGTGGAGCCGTGGTCCTGCCATCCATCCCCCTTCATCATCTCGCGTAGCGCTTAATGTAATCTTCAACTTTATTCCGAAAGTCCTCCTAGGGGCAAGCACAGGCACAGTTACCCCGGGCACGGCAGGGATGGGCTCATGGGAATGTGCTGCTGGATCCCCACACTGGCACTGGCAAGCTCCCAGCACGGGAAACGCCCACGGCTCTCCCTCAGGGCCCTGAATCCTTACAAAGAGTGCTCCACTGGGGCATGAAGGGGGAAAACAGCCATCAGCAGCTACCAGCTGAGGTACACACAGACCACCTGACTATTCCATAACCTCTGTATCCAGGGAAAAACACCCAGGTCTGGCAGTTTGTGCTTAGAAAGCACAGAGATGCCGAGTAAGAGAAATTCTGACATTGTGTGATCCCCGTGCAAGCTGGGATGTCAGAAGACACCACATTCCTGGCATGTTATTCCGAGCCTGAAGCTTACAGCTTGGTATTAAATATGTTCCACCCAAACACACTGAGGGGCCTGTGCTCCAGAGTGCATTCTGCTGGATTTCCAGCTCCCGCTTTTGTGTGCTGCTGGAATATAAAGCAGGAAAACCTGGGAAATTTATATACTCACATCTGTTAAAAAAAAATCAAACAACTAAAAAACAACTCATGCAACAGATGAGGAGGTTTTGAACATTGTCCTGGCACCCTGGAGCTGCCTGGAGAGCATAGGCCACAGAAGCACTGAAATCCTCTGCCAAGGCTCTGCTTTTACTAGGAAGGGCACAAAATCCCACTGCCATGACCTGTGGGATCACAACAAGGCACAGTCCTGCTTCAAACAATGTCACTTGTCAGCTCCAGGTTTGCCAATGTATAAAATGATGCCTCTCAAACACATCCCAAGTGTTTTGGTACAGACCACCCAGAGCTGGACATCACATCACACCAGGAAGGAGCACCAACAGGACCTTTTTGCCTCAGTCAGCCTTGGAACACATCAGTATTTCCCTGGCTCCAACACCACGCTTCAAACACTTAAGATCAGCTCCCCTTATGATAGTTTTGTTTTCTGCTGCTTAGTTTTTCTACCAGTGGAAGGATAAAGGTTATCCCATGGTTAAAATGCAGAAGGATCAAAGAAAACCTATGATCCATCAGAAACACAGACTGTGATTTCACTTCTCAGCTGATCAAGTGCATCACACGTGTCCATAACTATGCAAAGTGCCTGGAATCTCAAAGTAGTTTAAAACACAGTTTAAGGCCAGAAATATCCTATTATAAATATGGGTGCAGAAATCCCACTCCTCCTTAGGAACAGGGTGCCTGCTCCACTTGGGTGAAAGAGCAGCTGTTTTGGTCTAATGTGGCAATTGCTAAAGGCAATATTGTGTGTAGTGACGTTCCCACTCTGTTGCAAGCACACCCCTTTCCACACTCATCCCACTGTGTGTTGTGTTAAAAAACTAGCACTCCAAAGCTAAAGCCATCTTCAGCTGAAATAAAATTTCCAAACCCAGGCAATTCTGATCCATAGATGGAGGTTTTGATAGCTGTGGGGGAAACTGAATTCACTGAGGGCTGGTTGCACATTGTTTCCTACTCCTGTGTTCCTCCAAAAGATGGATGAATAAAAGGAACTGAGCACACAACTGCACCTTCCCTGTGTGTAACAACATCCACGAGCAGGGCAGTGCAGACAGCTCAGAGCACCCTCTGCTTTTCCCTCTGTCCCTTTACGAGTTATTACACAGGAAAATGGGCTCCCAGCAGTGACTGAAGAGAAGCAAGACCTCAGGAAGGAAGGAAGGCTCCAGAAAGTCACAGTGTCACTCAGCAGCCGGGGCTGACGGACCTGATGGTGTTGGCAGGAACACATTCACAGGGTACTCGCTGGTGTGAAGCTGGCTGTGAACAGGAAGGGCTTGTCCCAGAGCTGCAATATTCCATCCTCACATGCCATATGGCTGAGCACTTCCTGATTAACAGGGGGCACTTCTCTCTGGGCACAGCTGCTTATGTGCAACACTGAATAATCAGAAGCACAAAAATTCAGCACAGCAGGACGTACCCTGCATTATAAAGAGGCACAGGCAAAATCCTGTTAGGAATGCTAAGGGAAAGGAGGATTCATAACATCCCTTCAAGGACGTAACATATCCCACAGAAATTGTCCTCTGTATTTAAACAAAGATGTTTTGTTTGTACAGAGAGGTTTAATAAATAACCTTTACAGAAATAAACAGGACAAGGGGCAATGATTTTAAATGGACAGAGAGAAGGTTTAAATGAGATATTGGGAAGGAATTGTTCCCTGTGAGGGGGGTGGGAAGCCCTGGCACAGGTTGCCCAGAGAAGCTGTGGCTGCCCCAGGATCTCTGGAAGTGTCCAAGGCCAGGTTGGATGGGGCTTGGAGCAGCCTGGGACAGTGGAAGGGGTCCCTACCCATGGCAGGAGGTGGGATGAGGTGGGCTTTAAGGTCTCTTCCAACCCAAACCATTCTGGGATTCTGTGATTACACTGAAAAACACTTGGGACAAGATCTACAGAGCCCCAGACTCCAAAAGAGAATTCCATTCTACCCTTTCTAAAAGCATGTGGAAACACACACTCAAGAACTAGGCACTGTATCAAAAACTGGGGTTTGACCTGATTTGGCAGCTCTGGGACATGAGACTTTATTTTTCAACTGTTTATACTGCACCAAGTTATGCTTATTAACTGCTTGTCTTTTATTAAGCTTTTAATTTGTGACCCGAAGATTTGTTCAGTTATCCAAAGCAAACACAATACTTTGGTGACAGCTACAGAGAAGTTTGGAAAAGTTCTGATGGAAACTTTCTCTCAGGAATCTTTTTTATTTATTTAAAACTATGTGTAAGAATTACCCAATAATAGTAATAAAATTTAAAAAAACCCACACAACCAAACAAACCCCCAACCAACCAAAAAACAAACAACCCAAAAATAAAACCCAAAACAGATTTAGCTCATTTATTTTCCTTCATACACCCACTACAGGTACTTCACAGCCTGCACTATTTGGCCAGTCCCTGCAGGAAAATGTGCTGTTTAACACATCTGTCTCTTCATTGTGACTACAACCACCCAGCTAACTGTGACCAACCCTTTCTGATCCACCTTCGCATCCTTTAGACCTACAATCCTGTAAAATTCAAATGGAGACAGAAAAAGATCACAGAAATAATCAATTGCTCCTGCCCTTCCCTCTTTTGAGCTAATAGTAGTATTATTTTTTAAGCTGCTCTATTTTAACAGAACACTATCTGAATCCAACATTTATTACAAAGGTTAAATTCCAAACAACTTCTGTTAGGACCTGACTTGTGGTTTCAAAGCGATTAGGGAAGGGGACTTCTGAGCACCAGTAAAATGGCATTCATTACTCAGCTCAGCCCAAGGCTTTAGGCTATAATAACCAGATATATTTACCTATTAGCCCTATGAATTATACTGAAAGCCACCATTTCTTTCTTTTCTCCCTTGCAGAAAATAGTAAGTATTCACAGCCATCAACCCCCACACATCTCCTCCCATTTAAAAAGGAGCTGAATGAAACCTCTGAGCAGTACAAAAAATCTCAAGTATGAGGTGGTTTTTTACAATTCATGTTCCTGCCTTGCTCTCATTTCCCTGTCATTGTTTTATTTAGCTCAGTCTCTACATGATGTGAAGAGTTTTCCAAGCTCTGTAATTAAATTTTAGTTCTCTGAAGAAAGAGAAGAGTGGGGGGTGAAAAACCTACACAAAAGTATCTCCCACAAGCTCCCTGCTTAGCAGGTGCAGTCAAAGCCATGTCGATTTTCATGGCCTCTAATCCCTACTTCAGATTTTAAAATTCTTCTACACACCAAGCAATTGTGATTTTGCAAAATGATGAGGAAATGCTTTAGCAGATTTCTTAGTAGCCAAGTCCTAAGGGGGGAAAAAAAGGTGAAATTTTTACTGCAGGGAAAAAAAAACCAACCAAAGCCAAAACACAGCACTGAAGCTATTTGGAAAATAGCAGCGCTGTGGGGAAGAAGAGGAACACTAAGGTTTGGACATTGTTTTTGAAATATCTGCACACAGAGGTAGGTTACAGAACTGGTGTGAGAAGCAGTGACCTGCCTGCCAGGACAGAGAGAAGCTGAAGATACCTTGCAGAGGCACAGCAATCCATTACCACACTGAACACATTTGCACAGCCATTTGTTTGAGATTTCACATCTGAAGCAGGAACCATTTCCCTCATGCTTCCACAAATTTTCTGCTGTTTGCCAGCGGCAAAAGATAAAGGAAGAGAAGCACTCTCTGAAGTTCCTAGAAGAGGAACAGGCTATGGATTTAGAGGGCAGGGATAAATACACCTAAATCCTGTTTGTGCAAAGGCAAGAGAATTGAGCCAGATGGAGAGAGCAAAGCGGCTTCCCAAAGAAAATTGTGCCCTGGATCAAATGCAGTGTGAGTCCAAATCCAACCCTGGGCTGGAGGGAGACAGTGGAGGCCTGGTAAATCCTCTGGTGCCAAAGGACTTGGGATTTGCCCAGACTGTCACAGATCTCTTACTGCCATTTATGATTTCACCTGGGTTGCTGAAAACACAGAAAACTTCCTGGGAGCTGCTAAACCAGGGAGCAGAGACTCCCTGGCCACTCAGTGCCTGAGGTTTAGGAGCTGGTCTCCTCGTGCTCCTGCAAGACTCCTGAGGCTCACCCAGGCACAGTGACCACCTGGCCAGCAGTGGGAAAGGGTTACAGAAAAGCCCTTCAGGAAAATTACCTGAATTATCCCAATTACTTGGAGGTTGACATCCTCTGAGCTGCAAACACACTTCCACCCATGAGGATGCCACTCATTCCCAAGAGAGGTTATGTCCTTGGGATCAGAGATCTTAATGGATAAATTACAAGCACAGAGGAAATGGGAGCTGCCTGAGTCTGGCCAGAGGGTTTTGCAAGTCATGCTCTACTCAAGGCAAATGATGTTCAAACTAACCTGACCGGGCAGGTGAGGCACGTGGGGAATGCAGCTCCAAGAGCTCAGACTCCCTGTTGGCACAGAACAACTCTGCCATATGTTCCCTTTCAAAAGCCATGGATGTTTCTGAAGGATGCAAAGCAAAAGCTTTCCTTTCAAGCCACTTAGTTGCCTAAAGCACCTAAAACAAAAGCTTTAAAACATCTGCATTTCTTCCACATTACCTCAGCAAATCAAACCATCTGCAAAAGCTTAATCATCTCTGGTGAACCTGAGAGAGGCTCCATCCATAATCAAAGTGTTACGGAAGATGGGTAATGGTTTCTATAAATACTTGCAGCATTAGAAAAGTAATGTTTTTCCTATTTACATCTGTTAGCACAATTAGCAGCTGTGCTGTTGCTCATTTGCACATGCCATTTAATGTACTTTGTGCTTGCTGGGAAAAGCCTTCAAAGGCTGTAACAAGGACAGAGAGCATAAAATGGGGAAGCAATCCAAGAAAAACCCCAGTGCAGCTCTGTAAATGCACAAATGCTGCAGAAAAACAAAGACGTATTCTACCATGGCTGCCACGGTTTCAGTGAGAACAACAAACACCCAAGAGGGTGGTTGGGGGTGCAGAGGAAGTGAAGGATTTACTGCAATAAATATGGAGATAAATAAATGCAATGACTCACAGGGAGAATTGTTATGAAAAGATGTTTTTGGTCTGCGATGGAACTGTTGTTCTTAATAAGCCATTAAGCTGTAATCAGAGAGTAATAAAAACCCCACAACAAAAATTAAATGGCTTCCAAAAAAAAACCACATCAAGCTTGAAAGCCTTTTGGGGCTACATTCTTTTCCAGTGTGGTAAAAGCTTGGAAAGCTGAGGTTAGCCAAAGGTGAAGATCTACTTCAGTTCTTCAGATACACCTTGTGGGTGCATTTAATTAAAACAATTCTTCAGTGTTTTGTAACCCCTTCAGAAGAAATCAGGCAAGAGATACTTGATTCAGCAGCCAGGAATAAATGTGAGTTTCTTATTTTACCTGAAGAGGGTTAAAAGCACCTTCTGAAAGTCACACTTTCATCACTGCAGTTTTGTATTGTTATAAATAAAAAGCAGTGTTCTCACAAATGTTTGGAAATAGCTACCTTCCATCAGGACGAGAGATTTCAGGATGTCAGGGGCTGGTGCAGGGCTATCAATTTAAACAAGGGGATGGGATTAAGTGGAAAACCTCACGTTAGACCAAGGACAGAGACAGATCCCGGCCCAGAGGAAGCTCGATGAGCACAGCACGGATGAGACCACGCTAATTTAAGCAACAACATTGACTCAAATATTCTACAATGCAAACAACATAAAAAATGAGGTCCTGACAAAGCCAGCTCGAAGCAAACATAGTGAGAACCAGCTCTCGGCCAGCTCTGTTGATGTCCCTGTCTTGACCAGTACTAAACAGCCTTTCTGCTCTCTACCCTTCCCTAAGCTAAGAGCCATCAACAGAGTTTTTGACAAAGTCTGACACCAAAGAGGTTGAAAATGAAAACATACTAATTTGCATCCTGCATTCTTGGACCCAGACCAGAAATCAAAAGCCTGAGAAGTTCCTGGTTTTAAACCAGGAGTTTTTTACTGTTTCTGTGGGTATAGAAGTAGCTGTATCACTGCAAACTGTTTTCTAACACAGCCTTGGATCGCACAATAAACTCTTAAGAACTTCCTTTTTTCCACTGTAATTTCTCACTACAAAAGACTGTGACCTCACAAACGTCACATCAGAATAATTCCAAAATCATGTGGAAGAGCTGAAAATAGAGAAATCCAGTCTGCAGATGAACTGAAAACTACTAAAAATGGTAAGAGATAGTCCAAGGAGATGCTATGAAAAGGAGCACAGAATGCATGCAAGTAGAGCAGCTAGTGTAACCAAGTACACAATTTTACAATGAATTTTACAATGTCACTCTTTCTGTAAGCCTTGAGAATTAATAATTCACAATGAAGAAGCAGTAGCTTCAAAGCCTTAACCTCAATTACTTCTTGAGCAATTTTAACAGCATACATCTTTCCACTGTTGGGAGTTAAGAGCCAGCAGCACGGAAAAGGAAAAAACTCAGAGTTGCACAAAATCCCCTAAAAATTCATATATGCAGCAGTGTGCCCACTAATTACTTCAAATGTGGCTAAATAGGGAAGAGGAAAAAAGACAACTGCAAGTAAAAATATGCAGCTCTTGTGATCAGCTGGAAGCAATGGAACACCCTGTGGTGTTTGAATAGCTTGTGGGGAGTTCTCTTTACCAAAATAAAGCCTCACTTGGTGTGCAAGAGTTTGGAGTCCCCTACAGCCAAGGAAAGCCTGGCATGGGAAAGAAAGACTTTACAAGACACGTTTAGCAAGCAAAGACAGCAAAATCTGACTGCTCACAAATTTGCAGACTTTCATCACTGCTCTCCACACCCACACAGCTTTTCCTTGGCACTTTTCACCACCTCAGCCTGGCCAGCAGCCAAAGGCAGGGCAAAGCTCAGAGTCTGCTCCGAGCTGGATGTGCCCACAGAGGCCACCTGGAGCCTTCCTCCCAGCCCAGCCTCTCTCTGCTGCTGCTGCCAGTTTTGGTGACAGCTACAGGAACTGGATGTAAAGACTCTGCTGCTCTGTCAAATCTGATGGAAATCCATGTGTGTGTTTAGAAGCTAGAGGGACTGAGAGGGAGGCCGGGATGAGGGGACAGATGGGTGGAATCACTGCATAAGCCTTATTCCTCTGCCAAAAACCAACACTAAAAAGCAAAGCAACTGCTAAAAGTTCACTTCAGTGAAGCTCCAGGACAGACTGATTCAGGATAGACCATGTAAAGGGGCAGTGGGGGCGACTGAACCTGCTGAAAGGCTGGGCTCAGCGGGCCATGATCAGTGGCACAGAGTCACTACGACCCCCAGAGGTCCCTGCTAACCTCAGTGATGCAGTAAAACACCTTCTAGAAATGTCTCAAGGATGAAGTGCTGGAAAACCTACAGCTACAGAACAAACACCCCCTCTAATGTGATTCAGAATCATTTCACTCGATTATGCTGGCCATGAACAAGAAAGAAATGTTTCTATCACGTCCTTTAACTTGCATTACATTAAAACACAAGATTATTTTCATGCAACCTGACAGCTGCCTTGCCAAGTTTTCCAGAGGCTCCTAGCTTTCATCATTATCCATAATTTTGTATTTCTTCAAATTATTCTGCTGCTGTTTCAAGATTATCAGACTGACAGATATCCAACTTTCATCAGAGAAGTGAAAGGATAGAAAACAGAAATGCTTTAAAAGCAACGGTGGCACTGGGTTGACACATCTCTCCACACCACAGTGACACACCAAACACAGGAACATTTTGTTAAAAGGATAATTTTTAGTCTTGGGGTATGGAGGAGGAAAACATCAGCCTTGTCAACTCAGTATTTCCTCCACCCTCAGCTCCACAGAAATTCTTCTGTTCTACAACTAATTGCTGTTATCTTGTATTTCAGTATGTTCAAGACCAGATTGTTTAGTTTATACTATATGGAGGGATTCCCCTCCTTCCCCTATCCAACTGCATTTCTACAGTCTAAGAAACTTTAATCAAAAATTTACTTTAAACCTGAAGTGCCCTGCAGTTCTGAATCTCTCCCCACGTACAATAATTCACATTAATTACATTAAATTGATTGCTTCTAAGGATAAGGCAAAAACCTTCTTTTCCTTTTCACATATTTTAGCAGCTCTCTGTACTATAATACCTTGTTCAGGATATTACCCTCCTGATGACAGCCTTTGCTTCTATTTTTAAAAAGACGGCCCTAGACTTTAATCACACATGGGAAAAAACTTCCTTTCGGCCCAGGAATTACAGCTGGGATTGCCAGAAGAATACAGCAAATAGATCATGGATGAGTGGCCACACATCCTAAGCCACTGCCAACCATGAAGAGCAACTCTCTCCTGAGCAGCACAAGGAGAATGGTTTCAAAAACCCTGGTGAAGCCTCTTTTTGTCAGTCTCAGGCAGTGCCAGAGGCTCCTCAGGGAAGGGTGGCTTATCCACCCAAATCTGACACTGTCAGCGACTCAGACCTCGGTATTGCACTGAGTTCCTTGCCAAACATTCTTCACTCTCTTTATCACAAGCCTGTAGGGTTGAAGTTTCCGAGACGTAAGAGAGAAAAGCCCTGGGATGAGAGACTCAGCTGTGACTGCAGCCAGTGCAGCCCAGTGCTGATTTAAGCCACAGGCCAACCTCAGTTCTGACAGCCAGAAAAAGGATTTATGTTGCAGGCAGATAAAAAAAATACAAAGCAGAATGTCAAGATTTAAAAACTGGTTGCTTCTTCCCTTGTGCACTTAAGCTTATCTGTGGAATGGGAACCTTTGGCACCTGCACATACAAAGGGCAGCACAGCAGAGGAAAGTGGTCTGTATTTACTCCTTCAAAAGTGAACTTGTCAGAGCAGAGATAAAACAGGTGAGAAGGGTTGTCTGTGTAGGAACATTACAGCAAGACTGGGACATGCAGGGAAAGGATAAGAAACTGAATGCAATTTAAATGTCAGGGTATTAATCCAGGCTAAGATGATCCAAATGAATGCCCAGCCTCCCACTGCTCTATTGTCCTACTGGGGGTGAATCATTTCCCTCTCCACAGCACTCCAATTCTCATCAACATAGTACCAAGCACCACAACAGCTCTCCATCATTTAAATTTAGTTTGGTCAGCCAGCACTGCAATTTGGGAACATCAGATCCTATTCTATTCACACAAACCTAAGTGTCAAACCTACAAATTCTAGAGCAAACCAACATTAACCACTTCACAATACCGAAAATACAAAAGCCACCTATTTTTGTTTAAACCCATTTTTCAGTTTATAATATAAGACATCAAAATGAAATCACTTACAGGTACTATTGAACACCATAAGGAAAATCAAGACAAGGTGAAAAGCTCGGCTTGCCTGTAGCTAATGGAGAAAAAACCCAAATCTGCAGTGGTAAAACATCAATTTTTGTTCCTGATGAAGCAATTAAGAACCTTAAACCAAAGGATCATCTTTGTTGCCACCTGTTAAATCTTTCAGCATTATCTACATACTTAAACTCTGCTGGCAGACATCGGTGAAATTTCAGAGAATATGAAAAACAGGAATATTCAAAATTTGCCCAGACGTGGTTTACTCTTTCCCCTATCAAATGTAATCCCCATTTCTTTTTCCAGAGGGACTTCAGCCCAGGGTTCATATGCTCAATGCTACGAAAGAATCCCAAGCAGCTGTTGTTTTCTGCACCAAGCACTGGAAGGGCTGGGGAAGAGAAAGGGGCTGATTTTGAGTTCAGGGATAAGTTAATACCCCAGCAGAGTTAGATGGTGCAGGAATGAAAGAAACCCAGCTCCCTGCAGCTCACATTTCACTGCTGGGGAGCCCACAGCCCAACAGGCTCTTCTGGTCAGAAGCACCATTAAAACTTATTTCTGTTGATGCAGCCAAATACAACACAGTAAAAGCAATTGCCCAATCCTCCAGGATAAGTATCTGTAATCCAAGCACATGGAGTGCCTGACCATGAGCTGACACAGAGGAGAGCTCTACCTACTCGGAGAAGGAGTCATGTGCTAACCACCATCCTTATGATACTACCAGATGAGGAAACCCAGGGGGATGCTTGATTAAAGGGCTCTGAACAGACAGGGCTGTTAAATTGCTCCCGCATAACTTGTAAATAGTCTGATTTTTTTCCAGTGCTAAGACATAGTACAAAATCTGCCAAAATTAATGTGGCTGCCCCATCCCTGGAAGTGTCCAAGGTCAGGCTGGACAGGGCTTGGAGCAATCTGGGATAGGGGAAGGTGTCCCTGCCCACGGCAGGGGGTGGAACTGAATGGTCTCGAGGGTTCCTTCCAAACCAAACCACTCTATGACACTATGATATCACATGGAAAGTAATTTGGAGGTTACATGGTAAATGTTTTACTACTGAAACAAAGATCTTTCAAGACAGCAGACAAAAATTATTCAGGCTTTGCAGCTTTTGTTACTGAATTATTCACACTCCTGACAAGGCAGGCAGGACATGATGACAAGCTGAAGTTTTCAGATTAAGTTCCTTCTGAGTCTGCCAACACAGGGCTGGAGTCCATGGAAAAGCCCCACTCCCTGACAACACTTCACTTGGCTGTAACCAACCCCCTTTTCTCCAGTTACCTTGTCAAAATGAATGCAGGGCTAACCAAGGCAATCCTTGAAGTCAAGCACCAGCACAGTGCCAGAAAAAAAAAAAAAAACAAATCCAGAAAATTTTGTTTATTGCTGATTTACCACTCCTTCATGCCATGTTCAAGAGGTCAAACTTTGATACTTTCGTTTTTTTAACCCCTTAAAAAGAATTCAGCTCTAAATGTTCACGCTTTATGAGCGCCTTGCACACCCAGCACATTTCCTCTCCTCTAGCACCAGCTCAAACACAATAATAATATAAATATATTTTTTAAGACTACATGAAATTAAATTCAAGTAAACGTTTTTGATAGAGTTTCTCTTTTTAAGGCAAATTTTTCAGCTGCCTTGAGTCATCACTCAACTTTTGACATTTGAGCTTAAAAAACGTTAACAGCAATTACCAAAAATCTTCATATATCACTGTCACTGTTTGAATACAGAATTTTATAGGAGTATGTTTGGAAACACTTCCAGCTGGCTGTGATGGGAAACCATTTGCAAGGTAGGGAAATTATAAGGTAGAATTGGGTTGTGAGCTGTAAAACCTGCCTGCAGAGGCACACGGCAGCACAAAGGAGCAGAGGGGGCACAGAGAGGCTTTGCACAGGACCCTGGCAGGAGGAGGTGTCACACAGCAGAGCCCTACGGAGAGGAGAGAGGAGCCTGCCGGGAGCTGGCAGATGAGTGAACAGCGAGTGATCACCCCATAGAAGGACATTTGGAAAGTGTGTTGCTGATGTGGCAACATGGGATAGGTCACATAAGGAAATACTGTGCCTTAGAAAAGTGTATAAAACCAACTCACTGCTTTGAATAATGGTTCGGATTCCCTGCCGCTCTGGGTCTGAGATTCAATCGCCGAGAGCAAGGGTGAAAAGTCTGACAAAGAGAACTGGGCTGAAAATAATGCCTGAATGAATTAAATGAGCATTATTTCTTAAAAATCCCTCAGGGAAGACACTGAAGAAAGTAGTTTGCCATTAAAAACCCTTGGAATGCATTCCCTGGATCTAATCCAATAAAGAAACACGATATAAACTTGGGTAATAGAGAGCTGGTATTTGATTTTTGACCCATCCACGTGCTTTGGAATACTCTGCAAAAGAAAACCATTTCAAATGTTCTCAATTTCTTCAAGGACTACTACCCATCATAGAAACACAGATTATCCACAATTACCTGGAAAATAAAATGCTTGTTTACAGCTATTTCTGATGCTTTTTACCCAAGTAAGATCTCCTCTGAAATGTACAGTGACAGGATGCAGCATCCACAAACCATGAAATTTTATTTATTATATTTTATATACTCTAAGTGTTTTGTATCAAAATGTCTTTTAGAGAATCTTGGACAATTTTGGCGACTGCTATCTGAACAAGCTGCTTTGCACCCAAATTGGCCAACAATCACTACAGATCAGTGGATAATATTTCTAATTCCCAGAGAGATTTAAGCCTCAAGGAACTAAGCCAAAAATAAACTGAAAACAAAAGCAGAATCTAAGCAGTTTGGAGGTAAGGAAGTGCAAGGAAAAGACCTGATGTCTTCTGAACAGGAAGAATCCCTGCAGGAGCTAAATATTCAAATATGCCTTTGACATAAAAATGATAACAAAGATAGAGCAGGTACAACAGAGAAACAAAGAAGCTACTGTAAGATCACTTAAATTAATTACTTTAAACCAGAAGATCTGAGGAAGAAATAGAGATAATGCATACTTTTTCCCTAAACTTCCAAGCTGAATTTTTTGTTAGTTTGCCTGCTTAGAGGATCCAACACACCTGTGGCACACTGGCATTTATATCATGATTTTCATTCTGACATATCAAAGAGCATTTCAAACAGACTGATCTCCTGAGACAGGAAATTACATTAAGAGAAGAAAAGTAACTTCAACATGATCAATGGCAAGAGATAAAGCAGAATCCAAATCTGAAGGCATTATTTAGTTTCAAATGCTTTTCTTCAGCTACACAGAGGAATGGATTTTGAAGAAAAGCTTAAACCCAAATGTAATTATGCCCTTATTATGTATAAGCACAGAAATAAAAAGCCAAGAGGATAAAAGTACAGCTGGCCAGGACACTATTTTGGAAGAGTCTTTAGAAGGATCAGATCTGAAATGACACAGAGGCAGCGAGCTCTGGGACTCTTTAGCTGTCTAAAGGCACCACAAGTCCAAGGACAAAATCACTCCAAACTTCAGCAGAGATAAAAGATCACAGATATGCCAGCTCCCCGTATTTAACACTCTGGGGAATAACTGGGAAAAGAAAGCACCAGGCTCCCAGATTAGTGTTTGATAAAACCTGAGGTGAGACACAAGGGACAGGAACCCCTTTCTACTTTGAGATGTGCTTCCCACGCCAGACTTTAAATGTCTGGGGGGGGGGGAAAAAAAAAAACCAAACCCAAACCAACAAGGAGGAAATCACTCTTGGTGAAACAAGTTTTACAATCCCAAACTGTTGCTTGTTTCTGGAGGGTCCAGAACTGAGGAGGCTGTGCTGGGCAATGACAGTTTTTGATGCAAAGGGACAATCTAGGGGGAATTCAACTTAGTGTGTTTCCAAAGGGATGCCTGAAGATCTTCTACAGAAAATCCGTGTTTGTTTGTTACTTTCATTACTTACTTGCTGACAACCTTCTCTTTCCATGGCTCACCTGTTCTCAGGAGGTATCTGGCCCAGGCACTGACACTTTGTCACGTCGGGGGTTTCATAGAATTCCACACTGGTTTGGGTTGGAAGCTGTCTTAGGTTGCAGTGTATTGTGTTGAAACCAGGTGGGGCAGTGTTTCCTTTCCTCCTCCCTCTGGACTATCTTTCTGATTAATGGCTCATCAATGCCCTGACTCAGAGATAACTCCCTCCAGACTATCTTCTGTTAATGAGCCCACCAACACCTGGCCTCATGACTCATTACCCCATTGTGAGATGCTCCACCCAGAGGGAGGAACCAAGCATTCAGTCGTGGATATAATCTGATATAACCATAGAAAACCCTTTCCACTGGATTCCTGGGGGACAGGAGCTACAGAGCCACCACTGGACCTTCCGAGGAAGAGCAGCCCCTTCCTACAGGATCACCGCTTCCACAGAACCATGGCACCTGCCCTGCTCACCGGGAGCCGCCAGCGCCCCTGCCGGCTGCGAGCGGAACTGCACCCGAGGGGAAAGGGCCTGACAGCCGAGAAGGCTGGGACTGGGTTTGTGATTGTTTGCTGTTACTGCCACAGTTATTGCTGTTTGTTTGACTGGTTATACACATATAGATAAATAATAGTGAAGAACTGTTATTCCTATTCCTCATACCTTTGCCTGAAAGCCCCTTTATTTCAAAATTACAATAATTCGGAGGGAAAGGGGTTGCATTTTCCATTTCAAGGGAGGCTCCTGCCTTCCTTGACAGACACCTGTCTTTCAAACCAAGACAGAAGCTCATCCCATTCCACCCCCTGCCATGGGCAGGGACACCTTCCACTAGCCCAGGTTGCTCCAAGCTCCATCCAACCTGCCCTTGGGCACTTCCAGGAATGGGGCAGCCACAGCTGCTCTGGGCAATGCTTGAGAAATTAAGACTCTTCTATAAAAATTCTGAACTGTTTGGTGTTTAAGGACTCTAAAAAACTGCCCACAATTATGAAATGTTATAAAAACTCTTCACTGAAACACATCCTCAGCAACTGTTCCTAATTATCGATGGAATTTCTAATGGAATTAGATCAGTGCTCTCTCACTAGTGAAGACAAGGCGACAGTCCTCAAGTAATTTTAGGAGAACATTAATCCCACAAGACTCATTAGAACAATCTCCAAAGACCAAAAGCAATTGCGAGGAGGGACTGAGTTTTTTAAGCCAAGTTTCCTAAAGAACTGAGGCTATGCAGGGCAATCACAATCCTAAGAGGAAACCTTAAGAGGCAGCTTCGGATTCCGTAACACCATGAACTTCATAAATCCATCTCCACAGAAATAATCCTGAAATACAAACCTTATTTTCTCTACCACCCAGAGAAACCTTTAATTAAAACAAAACAAAACAAAAAATTAAAAAAAGAATTGCAGAAGTCAATTCAGAGCCAAACTCCTCCACACAAACCTATGCAAAATAATTCAGCATTAAATGCTGCTTTCCAAGGAGGATGCAAATAAAATCAGGGCTCACTGAATTAAGTAAAAAAAGCTTGTGTTCGAAGTGGATCCTTGGCAACAACACGCTTATTCCCATTAGATTTCTCAGTTCTGGCACTTCAGAGCTGCAGGTAAATATGATAAGCTGGATTTTCACATGGAGGAAGAAAAGCTCCCTGTCAAGTGCAATCCACCATAGTCTTTCACAAGGACACAGCACAAAGCACTGAATGCTGACAGATGGGTTCCTCTAAGATGGAAAGATTGTGCAAGAAAACAACGCAGGGAGATGTTACTCAGCTTCTCCTACTACGGAAACAACTGCAGATCACATGGATGAAAAAGTAAATGACAAAAGTTTGCTTGAATTGCACCAAATACAGGGTAAATAGAAGTAAAATAGGACACAGCATTAGGGTTCTTGACACAGCAGGCCTGGGTGAGGAAGAAATCTAAAGAAAACTTGGAGCACCACTTCTACTTTAAGCCACACGAAGCATGCAATGAATCTTCTGTTGCACGTTGTACACATAGCTTTGAATTGTTTTTTTGGCAGAAGCGAACACCACTAGGAAATGTAAGGGCTTTTAAGGATCCCGGCGAATCGCTATGTCCTGGGGCAGCATCCCAAACCACCCATGACAGATGGACATATGGAAAGTATTTCCTTGATTTCAGCTAACAAATCCCAGACACAGCACCCACAGCACCTCTGCATGAGGAATACACAAGTCCTGAGGCACTAAGCTCACTTGGATTTCTATTGCCAAGTTCTATCCCTGTTGTTTCAGTGTTTAGCCCACCTGGCTGCCACAGAACAAATCAGTAAAGATCTGTGTGTTTGCTGTATAAAAACCAGCAAATCCTACAATTTTTAGCACATCATTTCTACGTGAGTAGTCATTAAAACTTAAACACTTGCTCATTGCGTTAGAATCCATGGAATTTACCTGACTGAAAATTAATGGCTCTGGCCATGCACGTAACTACTGACAGACTAACTTCTCTGCTAAATGCAGAGTGGTCCAAGCTCATTAATTAGCAAGAGCTTCTTTAAATTCAGCAAGAAAACTCACAGCACTAAACTGCTGAGATTATATCAGTGTGAGAAGACTGAGTGTTGGGAAACTCCCTGCTTAGCTTACATAGAAAGACATCAATCATCTTTTTATTCTTATTTATTGAGCTCTACACTGAGAGAGGATGATTTCTTCAGTGACTGTGACTCAACTGCAGAGCAACGTGGGCACCACAGTGTCCAGCATTTGTGAAAACAGATGTTGAAGATTCTGCCCAAATTTGTTGTACAGCCTTCCGAAAAATTACCTGGCAAGGTGTGTGTGGGAGAACTGCAGAATGACTAAAGCTGCATAAACCATCATACTTATTTTAAAAAATAATTTGTAAAAGTGACTTGATGCTCACTGGCTGAAGGAAGCTGCAAAGGAACAAGATCAGTAACTGAGAGCTCCTTCCTGGAGCTAAAGGAGGTCCTGGAGGGCTGGAAGCTGAAGCTGCACTAACACACATCTCAGGTAAGACAGCTTAATAAAGCAATCAATTACAGAACTCGAGCTCTGAATTTTGTATCATTTTACATCCTAGAACAAGGCTGCTTTTCCAGAAGCTACAACGACGTGCTCAGTTATACACCACTGATTTAATGCAAAAAGGAGAGGTGCCTTACAGAGGAAGGGATCATAACTGTCCCTTCCAGCATGATCTAACAGAAACATTCCCAGCACAGCTGTTTCCCAAGAATCAGCAGTAAGGATTTGCTATATCTGATGTGACTTTTTCCAGCATCTGCAAGGCAGGAGTCATTTATGGTAACTGGGAACTGACCAAACCCCAGCCTCAGCTCTCAATAACCACAGGCAAGGCATGGATTAGCTGTTACCCTCTCAGGCAGCCAGGCTCAGCCTGGAATGTCAGCAAAGGAATGGCAGGATTTCAAATCTGAAGGGACATCAGTGAAATCCTGAGTCATCTCCCCTGGGAGAACCACAGGAGGCAGCCCGAGGTCCAGTGGTTTGGCTGTCACACACCACACACTCCCACGATTCCCCTGCAGGATCTGCTGGACACAGATGCTTGTGTACAGAACTATTTCTGTACGGACGCATTTGCACATCTGTTCATATAGATATTGTACATGCAAGCATATATTACATATACACTGTTTGCATAATTGTATTACACATGGAAACAAATCTCAGAGGAAAGAAAACTAATTGGCATTCCCATACTTAATCCTATTGGGCATTGCAAGTATTTCCTAAGAGCCAGGATGGGACCACAGCAGTCTGACTCCACAACAAAGTGTTTATATAAAATATGACATCTCTGCCAGGGGGAAGCAAAAAAAACAACTCAGGCTGCAACTGCAGCTTTTTCTCTCTCTTGCATTATTCATTCTCTCCACAAAGGCATCATTGGGTTTTTTTGATGTCATCACAAAACACGCTACAGAAAATCCAGCCCTACCTGGTGCTGTCGCTATCAATGAAACACCTACACTAAATTCAGATATGCTCAAAAATAAAAAAAATTAAAGTGGCATAATATGAATTTTACAGATGCTTTTGAGACTGCTAAGAGTTTAATAAATAAAAATGTTTGTTCCAAAAAAATTGTAATTTAGAAGACTGTCAAAAAAATCCACTCAACTTCCTTTTCACTTCTTCAAACAACTTCCATGCAATTAGTGTAGCAGTACCTATTTTTGAGTGCTCACCTCTGGTTTTGAGGGAGGTGTGTTTTTTAAATCAGGTTACATTTTCCTTTCTGTGGATTCCTAAGATTTCCAATTTCTCAATGAGGCTGAGAGGTGCAGGATAACAATTTTAACCACCTGAGGCCAGGAATGGGGAAGAATGGGATGGGCTTTAAGGTCCCTTCCAACCCAAACCATTCTGTGATTCCATGATACAACAAAATCACAAAACCTCCTCTCTTCCAGGGGAGGTTTCTAGACAATGTTTTCCAGCTTAGCCTTATGTTCTCATCTCAGCCCTGCAAACACTGATGAATACCAGAATAGCTACAAAATCTCATTAATCAAAAAATAGCTAGAAAGATAACTTGCCATCCTGGTACTTCCTCTTGAAAAAATGAGATAAATTAGGTACACTGCCTGACTGTATTTTCAATGAACTCTTCAAATCAACACTCGCTTACCTGGAAGCTTTCTTCAATCTTAAAGGTTAACTTCAACAAAAGTGTCGGAAGAGTTTAATTAGAACAAGAGATCTTGAACATACGGAGTGTGAGTTCCATGTGCTTGAGGAATAAATCTGTGTAGTGTAACACAATGGAATTTTGGAGATGGATACAAAGGAGAAATTGGCACTTTTGTTCACAGGTGAGCAGTACATCTCATATATGCTGACCAGGCCACTAATCCAGACCATGTTCTGCTTTGCCCAGTCCATAATACACACATGAAAATTAGGATCAGTAAAAAGAAAAGAGAAATTCCCATTCCTGTTCTTGAAACTTGCCCAGATTTCTCCTGGCTTCATAAATACATGCAACATGGAAGAGGTCTGAATAAAAAAGCTGCCTTTGGACAGAGAAAGAGGGGATCTTTTCACAGGTCTTCTAAGGTAAAGGTCACTCATATCACCATGCCAAACCAACTCACCACCAGCTTGCTGCACAGAACACGCACAGCTTCAGGGGAAATCTCAGACACAAGAAGGAGAAGATAATCTATTTTGGGGCTGTGACCACATTATGGTCCACAATCCCAGCATATGGTGACTAACACCACTGTGTGGAGTTTGCTTTCCCACAGAAAGCACTTTTTGTTTGAATAACTGGGTGCTGATACAATGAGTCACTTGACTGCCTCAAGCAGCAGCTCCACCACTCTAAAAGGACTGTCTGGGAACTGCTGAGTACAGAATGTGTATTTGTTTAGGAACAACGTGCCTTAAATAAACCACTGACTCACCTTGTCACGCAAATGATGCTCTGCAGCCTCAATATTCAAAGGATCGTCAAAATTCAAAAGATCCTAGAAAAGAGACAGAGAGAACATTGCAGGGCTCCCACTCACTGCATCACAAGGAGCCCAAAGCCCTCATGAACAAGATGATGGAACAAAGCAAACAGGGCAGCAAGAGTAGTGCTTAATCACTACCTTGGTGGTGTCCCTGCCAAAGGTAAATGCAAATGAGTTTGAAAATTGGAAACCAAATCACAGGACAATTAAATGACAACTGCACCAAGGCACTTGAACCCTTCTGGTATGGGCCACATAGGGCCCCAAGCCACTTCTCCCTGTAAGCAAATGCATTTCCATTGGAAAACAGTTTTAAGCTAAATTTTGGAGGAACATTCAAACTTTCAAGAGGCACAATTCCTGCTGATTTTTGTTTGAGGGCAAAGTAAACCTTTAAAAAATACTTCTGCAAACACTGTGCTGATAAAGTATTAGTTTCCCTAATGCCACATCCATAGAAAAGCAATTTAATTCTCTCTGTGAAGAAGCTATGTAACCTGGAGCCTGACAGGGAAGTTTTAGTGCTCTGGGAAAAACAGTGCCTGGAGGAAAAGGAGTGCAAAGACCTCGAGAACTACAGACATGTGGGGTCAGGGAGCAGAAATAGTCACAACAAACCTCACGTCTCTCAGTTTAATCTCAAATATTAATTTTGGAAGGAGAAAGGGTCTAGGGTTAAAAACAATGGAGAAGAGGAATCATCACTAGAAATAACACTGAATCACAAGGCCCCCATTCTGCCTGCAGCCCCGATCTAAGGTCAGCCTGTGTTAAGAGTAAAATACCACTGTACCACAATGTGAAAGGCTCCTGGCAGTCCCCGACTCATCCTCAAGCAGCAAACTCCATGTTTCACTCAAAACAGGACACCAGCCCACCTCATTTTCATTCACTTCCTTCAATAAAACCCCTCATGGGTCTGCCAGACCAGCATGATCCCAGTGCCAACTTTTCAAAGCCGAATTATTTTCAAGAAGCCGGGTGTGAGGGAAATCCAGGAGGGAAGCACAGCTCTTACCAGCCATGACAAATCCCCGTGGCCTCCTATGCATGACCACCCCTCTCTGCAGCTCTTTGCCCAATATTTTCATGTGCAGCTCTGCCCCTGAAAGCCCCCAGAGGATTTTGCTTCCTTCCAGTTACTTGGTATACACAGGGAGACTGACTGTGAAATGCAATTGACTTTTGTTGGAAAGGCAAATGCTCTCCAAACTTTTACATCAATTTACCAAAGAAGCTGTTGAAAAGACAAATCAAGCCTTTGGATGCCAGGAAATACAAGCCTCCTTCTACCCTGGAGTGGCAGGGGTGGCTCTCTCCAGAGAGAATGACAAATGTGGCCACCAAGTTAGTGCTGCTCTTTGCTTTCTCCTGACCCTTCTACCCAGCAGCAATGGCTGTGGAAAGGAATCCCTAAAAAAGGTAACCTTTGTAAAGACTTTGCCTCTCTCCACCTCTAGGGCAAAAGCAGCTGTTGCATCCTGCCTGCCTCTTGCAGCTTCCTGCCCTCTCCTCCATTTTCAAGGTGCTCCTGCAATGACAGGTTCCTTGCTCCCATCAACCTTAAAAAACGGGGAGGAAATGCGATCCCTGAATAAAATCGCTTAAGTTCTGTGACAAATCAGGTTTTATGCAAACTCTGTGGGTAGATACCAAGGCCCCTGAATAGGAATGTGAGTGTTCAAAACAGGAATGAGACTGCAGGGCAGTCATCAATTCCTAAATAGCATTCTTTTAAAGACTAACACCAGCACAATTCCTTCTCAGAGCAGTATGAATTTTTATTTCCTGCAAATCAGCAGGAGTTTCATACTGTGTGGAAGATCCCAAATAACCTGTTATCAAAACATCCCCTAATATTTCTAACCAAAGTAAAATCCATGTATAAGAAGCTGTCATTTTAGACTGTCTGGATGAGTTCTACAAACAGAAGCACAAACTGATTTCAGACTCGTCTGACACCCACTGAAGCCAAAGGAAAATAAAGACCTAAACTTTTAGAGGCAACACACAGGGTTGGCATAAGGTGATGCTGAAACTAAACCAGGCAGGCAAAAGGAAAGTGGACATGCAAAATATTCTTTTACTTACAGTAAATAAAGAGTTTAACCCCCAGACAATATCCTGCAAAGGAAAAACACAGTTAGTTAGACATGCATTTCAGGAGTTTTGAACATGTTCACAAACTTTATTTTTCTATTAATCCATGAAATAACTGGAAAAAAAAGAGTGATGTTTTACTAATTTAAATCAAAATGTTGAAAAAGCTTTCCCATTTTATGGCCACTAGGTCAGCAAAACCCAAATACTGCATATTCAAATAGAAGATCAGATCTTCCTGTGTGTACAGGAGCCTTATTGCTGTTGCTCCTCCATTCAAGGACAGCAGTGATACCACAGGATGCTCCACCAACTGAAAACTGCACTGCTTAGGATAAAGGGTGGGTATAAAACTTAATTTAGCAATCTATTCTTAAAATTAAAAAGGGGTCAAACAAATACTTGAAACTGTCAAAATATCAGAGAAAAGAGAGTAAGGAGCAGTAGGAGTACAGAGAAATACTATTCTTACAAAAGCATATGTCTCAAGTCATTCCACGGCTGAAATGCACCTCTTACAATAAAGACAAAGCCTCAAAGTAAAAAACTTCCTATGCACAGCAAAGGACTTCAATAAATGAGTATATTTGAGCTTGCTTCCTGTTCTGGGCCCTGTGCTGAAAGTGTGGACCACAGAAATCCATATCCCTTAAGGACACTGTCCAATTATGCCCTAATGAACAAGACACGATGTCAGCATTATGCAGCCAACAGCCTCTGACGATCCAATTTCCCTTTGATCTTGCACAAAGAACCCACTCAGTTTATCTGCTTTTAAAACATGAATCTGTCCAGCAGGGCTGGCACTGTCAGCGTTTCCAGCCTCAGCACCTTCTCAAGTGTGGCAAAGGCAGCAACTTTCAAACGTGCTCATCACCTTCAGTGGCAGCACAGACACATAAACTGCACAAAGGAGATGACCCAGACACTTAATTACAGTTATCTGTAAATTTTAAGTCTCTAGTGTTGAGCAGTCATCCTCATTCCCAAACAATCACACTGCCAGTTCCCTGGCAAGCAGGAGAAAATGAACTGTTTCAAATAACGGATGGAAATCATTGTTTTACACTTTATTTAAGCTTCTGTGCTTGTTCAACTGCTGGCACAGAAGCCAGGCATAGCAGAGGTTAGCAGAGCATGGTATTAAGGAAACCTGCATGAATCCTAGGGATAAATTATTAGTACCATGCAGTGATGTGCCAAAGTCACAGATTAAAGGAAGATTTTAGTGACATGGAGAGCCTGGGGAGTAGCAAAAGGCAGGAAGGTCTCAATTTCCACTTGATTCTCCCACATCCAGCCATCAGAGGCTGCTCAGCAGCTCTGGGCAACCCCTCTGTCCCAGCAGATGCTCTGCCCCCAAAGGTCAGGAGCCCCTCCACTGCTGCCCCCCAAGGCTGTACTGCCCTTCAGAGAAGCAGAGTTGCAGGAAAAAATGACATTTTTCGAAGTTGCCTTCTACCTACAGCATGAGACAGCAGGCTGCAGCTGGAGAATGTGATGCAGAATCACAATACTGAGCATTAAAACCATCCTGAACAGGTACAAGGTCACATGAGTACTCTGGGGTCCGGCCATTTCACAATCCTGAATGCCAAACCTGCATTCCCAGGGTTACAAACTGTCCACAGCTATTCAAGCCACCAGCATGGCTAAAAAGGAACAAACCAGGAGCAAGTCAGTCACTGAGTGCCTTCTGAAATGCTCAAGAGCTCAGCTTCTCCTTACACGGAGCAGTGCTGAACCCCCTGGTCTTCCAGAACCTCCCCACAGACACCGGCAGAGCTCTCTCCAGACAAAACTCCTGCTCCGCTATCTCACACAAGTAAATGCTGCAGCCCAAAGAAGAGATGTGATGCCATATTTTCCCATTACATCATAAATTGCTCCCAAATTCTTATTTGCTGAACCCTGGTTTTAAGGCTTGACTCATCTGGGCTGGTTTTACAGAGTTCTATTAAAAAAAAAAAAAAGACACCAAACAAAAAACCCCAACAAAAACCTCTGTAAGGGCACAAGTTGTCAGAATGCTGTACATCTCCACTGCCATTCTAGACACCAAAAAGTATAACAGGATTATTATTATTACTGAATAATTTACCTGTGAAAGTCTTAATACCACTTTTGATGTTTCCATCTATTCAAGTTTTACGATTTGCTAGATTCATTTTATACCCTTGTATGGCTCCATAAAAAATAATGCTAAATTACTACCAGAGGGCAACACTTTTTGTAATGAGTTTGAGGCTAGCCTGGATTTAAATCTTGGATATTGAGAAAGGGAAGTGGGATGGAACAGATGAGCAAAAGTGAAGCAAGTATTTGGTATTTGAAAAACTCGACACCGTTGAACTGCAGAAATAACCACTCTGCATTACCGACTTCAGCAGAGCTGCTGGCTGCATGCAGATAAGCCCTGGCCTGGATGCTTGCTTTGGGTTTTTCTGAGGAACTAAAAGGATGTGCAAGCCACTAAAGATCTTGTCAGATTTAAAGCTCAAAAACTTCTATTCTCCTTCAGTGTAATAAAGCATCAGGCTTGGCTTCAAGTATCTTCTAATCTTGTGGCTTAAATACTCTGAAAACAAAGTTAAGCCTATGTACAGGAATTTTTAAAGGTTATCTTCACAGGTAGGAGCAGGGCAGGTGGCAACCTAAAATGTTAATAGTGCACACCTTGATGGTGCTGCACTTCAGTGAGAACTCACTTGTACAAGATCAGACATCTACACCTGACAAGGTAACACCTGACAAGGCTGTTCCCTTTACAAAGCTGCTTTTTATCCAATTTCTTCTCTGTGCTAAACATCAAAGTTACAGAGGACACGGGCAGCACTGCTGAGGGGCAGCCACAGCGCAAAGCAGAGAGCCCCTGCTTTTGTACCAAACCTGTCTTTCATAGCTGCCCAGGCTGGACCTGCAGCCAGGGCTGCCCAATTCCTTGAGCTGCTTTATCTGGCTCCTGCTCCAGCTGTGCCCAGGCTGCTCCCTCTGTGGTATCCCAGAGGTTTCCCATCAGCTGAGATGTCACCTGTGGGTCAGATGCCTTTGGGAGTCGAAGGCAGGTCTTGGATATGCACGTGGGTTTAATTCACAGCTATTCTGTTAGTTCACAGGAGGCAATGATGGTACTGGAAATCAAGAGCTGGGGTTCCCACGCACAGCAGTACCTGGCAAAATCCTCACTGGGTAAGGGGAACAGGGGAAAACGAGGGAAGCACACTCTGCTCCATGGCACTGTCACCATTCCGGGCTTGAGCATGAGGAAGTCAACACAAGCAAGTCAGAAGATCAACAGACTGTTGTAAACAACTCCTTTATAATCTCCCCTTTTCATTCTGAACTACTTTTGTGCTGCATCTGAGTGAAAAGTTACACTAAACCCCTGCCCACAGATTTATTTACAGTGTGCCAAATGAGGAGAAAAAACCTGCTGCTGCAGCAGTGTTTGAAGTTCAAGAGCAGTGACACAAAATCCTCAACGCAGCCTCTCCGGAGGCCAGGGAGTCTCAAAGCTTTGCGTTTGTAGGAGGTTCTAACTCAAGTCACTGACCTTGCCCAGTGACAGTTCTCACAGCCACTTCACAAAAGCAAAGCCACTGAAACCATGTCACAGACAAGGGCTTCAGAAAGACAACCACAAGCACTTTCTGAAGAGAGAGCAAACACGGAAATTGCAAATTAAGATTTTCCTTTAACAGGCAAAGTATATTTAACACATTCATTTAAGAAGAGAGCAAACCAGACAAAAGCACCTTACAAACTTCCAATCAAAGAAATTCCTTTAAGAGATCCAAAGAGCATTTCTGAGTTAAACAGACTGACTAAATCAAAGCTCATTCCTAAATCATTTTTTATAAACAGTTTAACCCAGTCAGATGAACAAAAGGAGCAACAGTTATTTATACAAGGACCTGTCTGAAGCAATTTTTTGGGTTTGTTTGAAAAAGGGCTTGAAATGCCACTCCAAAGCTCAGCTTGCTCTAAGCCAGGCCATGCATGGCCATCTCCTGGGGCAGCTCTCTGCTGTCTTGTCTGCCTATGCACCACCTCAAGGTGGTTTTCCTCCTCCATTCACCTTCTTCCACCATCTCTTAAAAACAAGCCCATCTTCTTCCTCTCTTCGCTGCAGCCTAAAAAACCAAGCACACTTCATCCCACCCCACCACATTTATCACTGGTCCTGGGGATCAAACAAAAAAAATGTTTTCCTTCCAGAGACGTAGGCACTTTTTAGCTTATGAAAAACTTTTTCCCCTCCTAAACTGTCCTCTCCCAAATAAAATCACCTTTTATTTCCCTCTCCTGTTCTTCTCTAATCTTGCAAAATTGAAAGACACTGTTTCCACCTAGAATAAGGTGATTAAGTGAATGTCACCTTTCTTTAGTCACCCACAAAGGCCACCTCAATTGTCATGTGCCTGCACCCCTGCCCACACTTCCCACCCAAACACAACAGCAGCTTCCTACAGGACTTTGGGTAACTGAAAAGGCATAAACTGCTCCAGTTAGCAAACACAAAACAAGGAGGAAGGCTGCAAAACCATTTCTTTTGTACTTAAATAGAGGAGGGGGAAGAAAACAGGACCAATTCCAGCCTGTTCCTCTCCCAGACCAAGCCAGCTGTGAACTGCCAAGTAAGCAGGAGCACTCCTCTCAAATCCCTCACTTTTGTCACTGACTCCTTGACATTTGTCCCCGCGGTTACTGCAGGGCAAGTGGACAATCCTGTATAAATTTTTCCCTGGGAGATTCTCTGATAGCTTCTTAATGAACTGCATGTCCGTGATAGGAACACTACACCCTCTGGAGACCAGCCTGCCCAGTGGATTAAAGCTGACACAAATTGCATATTCAGAAATCAACAATTTGGGGAGAACAAGCATGGTTTAATTACACTTACTGAGGTATCACAGCTCTCCTGACTCACATGCTCATAAGTAACAACTACTGCACTTAAACCAAAGATTTGGCTTTGTCAGGGGACATTCAAGAGAGAAAATGAAAATTTTGCAAATCTTTATGAAGCAAAAGCTATTAGAAGACACTGAGCTGTATATTTCCACCAGCCTGGGCAGGTAGGGAGGGGAAAGAAATAAATCACTTCTTACAAGACTGATAAAGCCAAGTTATAAAGTGAAAATATAGCACAATATAAACCTGGAGAAAAATTTCCTGAGGCTTATTTTAAGAAAAAACTGAATGTCAGATTTATGCAGAAGATTGTCTTCAGTGGTTTATAGCTTCTCTTTTCAAATACTGTGTCTGAAGCTTTTTTGTCTGGGGCTTATTCAATTTTTAGAGGTAGAGAAGGGAGATAAAAAGACCAACTCCAAAACAAGATTTGAATAAATCAACAGCTGTACAATGTTACCATAACGCTGAAAAAACCAGCCTGAGCAACAAGAATTAATGTAACATAAAACTTACAGGTTTCTTTTTTCCCTTCTGACAGTTATTTTATTGTCTGTTTAAAATACTCCTCTACACTAATTACAGATGATTTTGACAGCAGACCCTCTGTATTCCTTAGGATGATGGATGAAAGTTTTGTACTTTCAAAACTCCTCAGGCTGATGCTCAAACATTGAGGTAAACTGGGAAAATTAAGTCACGACCCTCTGATTTATTTCTCCAAGAGATTAGTTTGGCATTTGGATGATTTCAAATGAAGTCATTCCACTGCCTGAAGACAACAGCAGACGTAGAGAACCAAATGGGACAAAAAAATGTTGCCATTTAGTATTAAATCACTAATTAATTAAATAAGCAAGGCTCTTAAGGATCAACTCCAAGTAGCAATAGTTTACTGGAAATGAGTCTTAATTCCTTTTAGATCAGGTAATCTAATAGCCCAGACAGATACTTATTAACCTAGTATCTGGAGTTATGGGAGAGAAATTCCTGAAGAAACAGTGGTTTCCTATAGGTGGGCATGAAAAGCTGAATGCAGATCTGTAGTTTAAGACTACCTGGATGTTTTCCACTCCTGCTCCTGTCTCTCCTCACAGCACCAACACGAAAATGACAAAACCCAGCACTTCAAACTATCTCGGTGAAAAACTGAAATGCACATACACCTGGTAAACATAGAAATCCTCCAGAAAATAGCCCAGCTACCTGAGACCAGCTGGATCTCTACCAGAACACAGCTACAAAAAGAAGAGAAAGGACAAATATTCCCTGTGAACATTCATCATACATTTTTACACACTGGTTTTAATGTTGATATGCTCAATCCTCCACAGAGCTGCCCAAATGTGCTTTGATTATTTTTAATGTTCATCAATCAGCCACTGATTTATGAGCCAATTTCCAGTTGTAGTTGGTTAGAGGTAACTGCAGAAGGAGCCTGACTTTTAGAACCAATCAGGCAATCAAAATACAGACCCACTTGTTTTTCAAATCAATCACCTGAGATGTTTTTAAAGCAAAATGAAAACAAGCGTTTAGGATAAAGCTGAGGAATATTAAGGAGGCCTAACTTAGCTAGGCAGGTGATAATCCTGGCAAATACGGTACAGGTTGAGGACTAACAGGAGCTACTAAAGTACTTCTGAGTTTGAAATTGAAATTACTGAAAGGTACAAAGCAGAGTAGCAGAGTAACAGCAGCAGTGTTAAGTCATATGAGGTATTTAAAAGCTGGTATTTCCAGTGACATAAATCTGAGAACAGAATGGAATTAAAGCCATCCATTTGCTTTCTACCGGGAAAACTTTCATTTTGACCATCACACCTAAAAACAGGAGAAATGCAAGTTCAGACACTCTGAGCAGGGCCCAAAGTAACTGCAGCAGTCTCCAGCTTTGGGAACAGGCTCTTTCAGAGAGGAAAGTATGCAATAAAATGATGCAGAACCTAAAAGAATGAAGACTAAAAGATAAATAAGCTCCTGTTGCTAACTAGTGTTTAGCTACAAAGGAGTAAAAGATGACAAAGATCAGCTAGAAAGCACTGCAGCACTGCTCACACAATCCACAGCCTGGAGAACAACTGCTACCAGAAATTATCTAAGGGTTTGGGATTCTGGAGTGCTTCTATGGATAGAAAAGGTGTGATTTAAAAACTGTATATATAGACAGGTTGGAGGTTAATGTTTTAAACCTGTTTCAGGGTAAAAGCCCAACTCTCTTCAGAACTTGATTTTAAAAAAGCACCTAATGCAGGAATTCAGAAATAGCACATTCTTCAGTGCCTTCACTCACACACAGGCTGCTCTTCACAGTGGTCCATGGAAACGTGTTCCCAAGCACAAAGAAGGGAAAAAAGATAAAGCTCAACACTTGATAACCTGAGGAGAATTCAATCATGGATGAGATGTCCCCAAGTGCAAAAAAATGCTGGAAAACAAAACTACATTAGGTCTTCTCCCCTTAAGAATCCTCCACACTGTTAAAAATACATTTTATCAGATATTTTTTACAGACAATTTAGCAGATTTTCATTTGTATTTCAGAAAGCTTCTTCATGTTTCTACCCATTTGATACAAAAAAAAAAATATTCAAAAGGTCACAGCAGTTTATTTGAGGATTTTTCACGTAAGAGCTCTGCTGCCACCACAAGGATTCAAAAATGAGACACAATCCAAAACTTCAGCCTTCTAAAGGGTTTAAGCACACAAGCTCCATGCATGCAGCTGCATTCAACATGGTTTATGCATGGGCTTCTCATGTGTATTCTCTATTTGAAAGCCATTTGAATGGCTTTTCCAACGCCCTTGGAACAATTTTTGTGGCAGAGGACACACCCACTCTCAATTTAATACTTTAGGAGTAGTTCACAGTGCTTTATTGGGCAGATTTGGGTACTGCTCCTCCAGAAAACCAGACTGACTTCATATTATTGACAAATGAAATATTGACTTTCAAGCCCAAAACAGGCCAAGACTGGATTACTATCCACAGTGCTCCTGTGCAAATTCTCAGTTCCCCCCGGGGTGATGAAAAGCTGTAAAAAGTGAGCTCACAACTGTGGTGCTTTAATGTCAAAAAACCAAACAAAAAAAAAAATCCAAGGATGACATCTGATTTGAATTTTTTCTTTTTAAAATTACACTACTACTTCCTTTTCCTAAATCTTTCATTTCAACAATCACAGAAAAAGTTTCTGTGTTTTGGGTTTCTTGTCCACTTGTACTAAATTTTTAATGGCTGAAGCTTGAAATTTGTAGCCTAAAAACTTTCTCTGACTGAAAATACAGGGACAGGAACAGAACTAGTTAACTTAATTAATCAGAGCCTTGATTGAACCTGAGATGGAAACAGAAACACCAAGGGCAAAACAAAATCACACCAAGTGATGAACAAACAACAGGGAAAGATGAAGAAAATCCACAAAACAACACACTCGTTCTACTTCCAGAAAGCCACATGCTCACCTCGGAAGAGATTTTACAGATGAAGAAAGTCACAGATCTCACTCATTGTGCCAAAAAGCAAACCAAGTATCAGATAAAGGTCATTTTCAATTTTGTTTTTGAAAGAGACAGACACCTGATGTGCACCCTTTATCCACCTAATGTTGTTAAAGCTCTGGAAGAAACAATTCTGGCAGCATTCCTGGGAACAGCAACAGGAAGATTAATTCCTGCTCAGTGCTCTGCACTGATTTGTCAGGAATATCAATCCCGTGGAAATTTCCAGGGTTATGGATTGCTGTTGGTCCTGCTCACAGGATGCTCTTGTGTTTGCTGCCTGGGTGAAAACCAGCACACCTTTCTGAGTGTGGGTTCTGAGTCACCTGCAGTCACACCAACCTACAAAGCCTGTTATCAGAGCAGGATTTGTGCAGCCACAAAAACCAAAACTACCAATTTCTACAGTCAGCACTGTACTTGTTCCACTACTGCCACCAACACTTGCTGAAAGACAAACACCTCAGCTGTTCTTAGAGCAAACCACATTAGCTGTTTCTTTCCAAGACCATGAAAGGATTTTTAAAGATGTATCTAGTTTGATGTACACATCCAAAAGGAAACAGTACCTTTAATGTTCTTGTTGGGGCCCAGCCAGTGCCATCAATTGAGTGTTCTCTCAATAAACTGGAAAAAAAAGACACACATATTATACAGAGCAACTTCTGGTTAAACTGCCTTTGTCAGAAACCTTCTCAGAAAACATCAGAAAGCAATTGCATGATAAGATCTAATTCTTGCACTATTTATATCCAGGTAATGGAATTTTAAACCCCAGGAGTTGAGATGTCTGCCTAAATTTACCTTCTACACAGTGTCATTACAGAACTCCCCATCTGAGCTCAACCTTTGTCAAAACACCTGAATTATGTTCCTCCAGCAGAGCAAGTGTGACAGGAAACCCTTGTGATAGTCTCAACATTGAACCTTTTTTTTTGTCCCCTGATGCATTTTAGAACATGCTAATCTCTGGTGAAGAGACAGCCCTGCAGCATGATCCATCTCTCACCAAAACTGGCACAAACCAATCCAAAAAAGGGTATTTTGGGGAGGGATATCTAATTAGCAAAGTGAGGATCAGCATCCTCTATTCTGTGAAAGAACTTCAGCTTCCTACAGGCAAAGATAAGAAAGTGAAAGAGTTTTAGTCTGTCTGCTCAGGAGGAAAAACTTCCTTATAAAATATAACTTGAATTTTAATATAAACACATATGAATATTAATATATAAAAGACAAAATTTCCTATATGCACACATCCACTATAGACATTTTATATGACCAGCATATTATGGTACATATTAAGTCCAGTGAAGCTGCTGACCTATTTGCAAGTTGAAATCATTGAGCTGTTTAGGCATTTCTGGACCTTTCAGATCCAAGCATCAGGAGTTATGAGAAGGAAATGTATTGGGGATCAGAGCACCATTGAGAAATAAGCTGAAGTCTTGCTCAGAAAAGCAATAATTTGAATGAAGAAGTCTAAAAAACTTCTTCAAACATCATTTCACAATCCCATCTTCCTCTGTAAGGAGTAATCTAAAACTGACAACTCACACAGCAAAGCACAGAAATTCACCAGCAGCAGCAGCTTCTGCTACTGAAATGACAGGGTTAAAGTGAAATAGAAACCATTAGGTTTTAGCAATTTCCAGGGTGACATGTATTAAGTAATTTTTAAATTATAGTAGATGACTAGACCATACAGGCTATGTAGTTATTTAATGAACATGACAAGCTTTTATCCAAGGAAATTCAGTCCTTGTTCAGTGTGGACAGAGATCCCAGAACAGCATGATCACCCTGGACAAGCCCATTCCACCTTAACTGTGCTGCTAATCTCGTTTCTGTGCCTTTAAAAAGATAAAATGTGCCATTACCACTTGTGCAGCATTAAAAATAACAACTTGTGGCTGCAGTTTGTGTCCATCTGACAAAAGTAAGAGCAGAATAAGCTTGCTTTTGGTCTGTTTCTTATCAAACTGTGTGGCAACACTTCCATTTGCCTCTCCATACACCTCACTGTGAAATTCCAAGTGAGTGGGAAGTGAACACACAAAATAAAATCATAAAAATATTCAGTGACAGAGCACCTGAGCATCAGCTAAGCCTCATGAACAGCCTTGCAGCTTCCCAAGAGCTCTCCTGGAACCTCTCCAGCTGGGGACACCACAGCCAGGACTTGAGACACTTGCACCTCTCACAGCACTCCGGCAGGAGAGCAGGGAAGACAGAAGTGTCCCTTGGCTTAATATTCCTCATTTGCTGATAGAATTTGTTTTTAGAGCAGCACCCTCTTTCTTCTACTGATTGGGAATGATCATTAAGCCCCTAATCAGAACCTCTGCCCAGATCTAAGGAGACCTCCCAGATTATTTCAAAACTCTCTATCTGGCAGACTTCAAAAGCACTGTTTTTGAACCTATAGTAACCAAACCAGCTACTGATGTGACCAGTCAGCTGCTCAGCTTTTATTTCAACAAATATCTTCTCATTCTCTGAGTAATTCCTGCATGGAAGAAAGCTTTGAGGAATTTCTTCTTGTTAAATACACACATCCTAAAGAGATCTTTCAAAAGCATCTACTCAAGTGGGAACTGCATGATTTCAGTAAGTGTAAAAACTTCTGAAACTCCAGCTGACCCAATCTGCAGCTTAAGTGACTAAAATTTTCTGTAAGAGGAAGATCAGTCCTGGAGAAACTTCCATTTTTTCTATCTACATATGCAGTGGAGACAATATCCAGTATGGGCCAGACCTAATTAATATGAGTCATCAATAACATGGTCCAGAGTAACTGCAGATCATGCAGCACAGAGAAACACCACTTTCCCTGCCCAGAATTGTTACACTTGACCACAAGTTTAACCATTTAGAACGTTTTAATCCAGGGATGATTATCAAACCAACACATCCCACAGCGTAAGGTACACTGATGAAGATGCTTCTTCTGCTTTTAAAAATAACTGGAGCTATTTTAATGTAAAGACTCTTGTGTAAGTTGATTGCTGGTACTATATATAGAATGCATTCTCTAACAGGCATAAAGCAATTAAGTTATTTTAGTTTTTCCATCTAATGCCAGATATTTCCAAGGTTTGACGTGTTAAGGTATCTGACAATCCAAGCTGTTTCAGCACGGATGCTGCAAAAATGACTTCACTTCATTAGAATTATGATGCTCCAAACACAACTTTCATCTTTTATAATTAAAAACATTTAAAGAGATGAAAAAGTTGTGCCTGCCCCATCCCTGGAAGTGTCCAAGGCCAGGCTGGATGGGGCTTGGAGCAACTTGGTTTAGTGGAAGGTGTCCCTGCCCAAGGCAGGGGGTGGAACGGGATGAGCTCTAAGGTCCCTTCCAACCCAAACCACTCTGGGATTTTATGAATGTGAGGCTTTATTGAACCTCAGAAGATGCTGTGCTATAGCTGGAGCTTCAGCTTTGGTTTGGTGGCTGGTATTTGTTGTTCCCTGGTTCAGACAGCTCACTTGTTCATTCCTTTACCTGCACTCAGAGCGTCTAAGCTTTCTTAAGGCTGATGAGCCTGACCTGCCCATGAAGAGCAATAAAAAACTTCATTTTCACCAGCACCTTCAACACAGCACTACAATGATTTTTCAATCTAGAGGAAAGATTCAGCTTCTCTTTAAGCAGTGATTTGCTACACACGGTGACAACCATGCTAGATTTTCAGAACAGCTTTCAATCTCACTTATGAGCTTTGCTTCTGCTTCATCTGCTTTTTCTTCTGTGTGCCACTAACTTGAAAAATGACAGGCAGGCTTCTCACTTCTGTTTCTGTTTGGTTTCTGGCCAATTTCACCATCAGGTGGCTCAGGATGAAATTGCAAAGTTTCACAAATTTGTTTTGAAGAGGAAACACACACTATCAAGACAAACCACCCAGCAACAGAAGCCTCTCACTCTGGCAAAGTAAAGCTTTCAGGTTCCATATCTTGACTTATCTTGACTCCAATCCTGCTTTGTAGTAACTGGCACACGTGTCTTTTCAGTGGATACTAAATATTATAATAAACAAATGGCAAACAAAGAATAATTACTGTCAAAGTTTAAGGAATGCTTTTTTCCTTCCTTTTTGAAATAGAAAGGATTTTCAAGCAATTAACACACATGGGTATTAAATGGTAAAGACTCAAAGCCCCCCTCAGGGCCTGAGGACGATTCAGTTATGAGGGAGGGAAGAAAAAAACCCAACTACATTTTGTTTAGTTTGGAGCTTACATTTTTACCCCAAGTAGAACAAAATATTAAATCTGAACCTGAAAAGCCAGGCTCTACACGGTCCCTAAAGCTCAGCATGAATGAGACTCTCAGGTAGATTTTTATGCTCCTAAAAGTTGCATGCAGAATCAGCAGGAAAATATACTGTCACGACAGTTACATACAATATTTTATCAAACAGATAAACCTCCAAGGTTAAAAAAAACCCTACAGAATGCTGTTCCTACCTTAAGCAGATTTCTCCTGTCTCTGTAATGTTCGGGTGCCAGATTCTTGTCAAACATTTTACCTTTGGAGGCTGCCAGGAGAGAAAACAAATTACTGTGTTATCCTTTAAAATAAAAGCCTGTTGTAACTCATAAAACAGAAAAAGGCAAATATATATTTGATATCCACAGCCTGGGTTTGTATGTTTAGGGCAATGATACATAATCTACAAGAGTCAAACCAGATTTCTCCGCCCTTTAAACTTGTCTCAGTTCTTTATAAAAACTGGGCTTTTCCTTAGAAAAACGTAACTTTTAAGAAAGCCAAGAAAATGTACTCCTTCAGGGGAAAGAAAACACTCTAAGTCATTCAGTTTCTTCATACTTAACTATTAAGACAATAATTTAAACCAAAAAACTAAGTGCTTTCCACCAAGGCTTGACCAAATCAGGGATTTGTTAAAAATCAGCAGAGGATGCAAAGATAACAACTACACCAAATAAATAATTTCTTTTAAATACAGACCCTCCTGTTAACAACTGAATAGGAATGCACGAGACCTGAATTTGAGACACTAAAATAAAAATCCACAGGCAAGGTCACCAAATTTCCAAATTTCATAGTGGGACTTTGAAATACATATTTTTAAAGTACCGTCTCCTTTGCTCTAGTTTTGTGAAGTAAATAAAGAGTGGGACATAAAAATTTCAGTATCTTAGCAACAGCACGTTGTTCCATCCCTGCTCTCCCCATTAGGATTCACAGCTTTCAATCAGGCAGATTATTTCTGATAGGAAATGTCCTGGAATCCATCAGTACCTTGCAGAACTTCAATTAGATCACAGATTATAGATGTGGAGCCATCTCCCTCCACTTTTTCCAATGAAGTCTTCAGTCAAGAGGCAAAGCAGCTTAAAGAGCTGTATTTGCATGGCAGCATCACGTGTTTTGTCTCATCATTTTGTCCTCAACTTTCCAATTACCTTTTCAAGAAATTTTTAAAATTAAGACTCCTTGGAAAAGGTGAGAAAATATGCATGGCACTGAGATACCAAAAACGTACCTAAAAGAGATGTTCTAGAAGAAAAAACACAAAAACACTGATCACCACAACAAATCTGGGATTGATAATGCAGATTTTGCCTTTCCTCTACTTCATGTCTGTGCAATAACTCAAGGGACATCAGTCATGGCATTACTGAAAATTAAGTGGCTCACAGAAAACAGTCTTAAACTTTTTGACCTCCAAAACCTCTCAGAAGTTTTCTAACAGCACAGCTTTTCATCAGCTACACTTACATATTGTTTTGAAAGATGATGTCTAGTCCTCAAGCAAGGGAAAGCAGCTTTATTTCATGCCATTAAATCAAGATAAAAGAGTAAATTTCTACCATATGCACCTTCAAACAGGGAATGTATTACTGAGTCAAAAAAAAAGCTTTATAGAAACTCTTTTTTAAAAATCCCCAAATCCTCACAGTGAATTAAGTGGTGTCTCATTTTTTATACTGTGGAAACAAAAGAATTCCTTTATCCTTTCAAAGTGATCTTCAATGCTAGAACTTAGAAAAACCCACTCCTGACAGCAGACAAAGGTTTTCTCTTTCTCTCTCCTTTTCCTGTTAGACAGACAGGACAACTGCAGCACTACCATAAAATTTATCTTCAGGCAAAACTTCTCCTTCGAGCCTGCTCCAAGTCATTTTTGAACCCTCCCCAGACCAAGAAATCCACGTGAGATTTCCTCAGGATGATGTTTCATTGAACACCTGTGACACTCTGCACAGCAAAGCTCCCCAAATCCATTTATTTCCTTGCTCAAACTCTTCCCTCCCCTCAGGGATCCAATCAGCTGGGGGGCACAGCAGTGACTGCATTCACTTCCTTCTCCATTTCCAAGCAGCCACTTCTCTTCTGGGATCCCTCATTTAAAATTAACAGTTTCAATTCTTGATAAATTTGCACTCTAAAAAGACAGTGTACCAACAGATCTTGTATTTTTTTGTTAAATTATGAATTATTTCTATATTTAATTAGATAAGCATCCTGCAGCTCTTCACTAGTGAAGAGCTTTACCTAGAGAAGGAGGTGGCTCCTAAGAGAAATCTGGAATCAATGTTATTTGAAATGTTTTCTCTAGACACTAGCTAGTCCCAAAGCATTCTGCTAAACCACCCTGCAACTGCAACTCCAGCTCCTTCCTTTACAGTTTTTGCAAAACATAATTCCCCCAGGAGGCCTTAATGGGGATACAAATTCAAGCAGGTGAACCACAGTCCAGCCCTGAGATATTTCTTGCCACTTTCCACCACCAGTTTCTGAAGAACTTCTTGAGATGGGCTGAAACTAAACACTAAACAGAGATAAGCACAGAGTGGTTTGGCTGCAGGCCACAATACAAAATCTTCCATATTTTTCCTCTTTATTTATTCATTTTATGCTGCTCCACTATGTCCCAATTCCACGTATCCACTCCTTGTCCCAGTGTAGAGGTGTGATATCCCAATCTTTCCTGTGGGCTGAGAGCCCTGGCAGTTCTGCAGAGCTCTCCTGAAAACAGGCAGCACTTGTTTCGATCTCATTTTGCCTGGCAGGAAACAAACCACAGCCTCAGCATCATTACCCCAACACTGGCGAGCACACACTTGCATTAATAACCTGATCACAATCTAACATTCAACCTCCTGCATTTTTCCCTAAATTGCACAAATACAAACTTTTTTTTTTGTGTTGGATGAGAGGTGCTCAAATTTAAAAGTATTTAATTAACATTTGCTGCAGATTTTTCTGCCAGTGCTGAGCAGGGAACTGTAACACATCAGAGGCTTTTTAATTATGGGAACTGAGGATCAAAAAACTGAGATCAAAACTGAACTTCAGCTCTCCTGTTAACACACAGCAAACACTTCCCTGCAGCAGTGTTGTTCAGGTGAACAAATGGAATACAAGAATTGAAGGAAATGAAATGAGTACACAAAAATTAGTAAGGGTGATCTCTGTTATAGTATGAAATTCTTGGTAAAGTTAAGGGGAACTTAAAACATCCCACAAGCAAACCCGCACAACTGCGAACACCACCTAGTTGTGACTGCAACTACTACATATACATAATGCTGGATTTAGGCTCAGCACAGCCGAACAGGAGCCAAAGAGCTTCCCTAAAACTCTTCTCTAGGATCCTCCCCTATGCATTCTTCAGCCTCTCTGAAAGAACCCTGAACTATCAACACCGAAAGTAAGACAACAAAGCAGAAGAAGGAAGGGAGGGGGGGAATTAGAAAACTATCAACCATTTCCTTTTGGTTCACTTCTTTCATTCTTAGATATGTAATTTTTTTAATGAGAATAATCATTAAATGCAGGTCTCATGAATAATTAACGGCATAGAGCAGAACCTCAGCCAGAAGGGAGGACACTCAGCTCTGACTCATCTGCACTTCCAAGAGCTTCGGCCAGACAGTTGCAGAGATTTATTTTATTAGGAGACAGAAGATCCTTTCTTAGTCTCAGTGCCAAGTTCCCCCTGAAGTCCTCTTACCTGCAAAGAAAATCTAAAACGACAACTATTAGACTAATGACAAATACTCACCACCATATTGTAGGCATCAGGAACTTCAGTTTCAAACTGAAACTTTCCCCCTTGGTAATAGCCCTCATCTAGAAAATAAAAACCAGAAAAATAGTCAACTAAAACAAAAACACAAAGATTAAAACAACAGCACAGGGTTCTCATCAAATACTTAAGCTGGTTGCACCACCAACTGCCACCTAATCCAAGGAGCGTGTGAGCAGCATCTTCCCACACTCCCAACATTTTTACATGGGAAATTTGAAGTCAGAAGAGTCAACAGTCCCAGAAAAACCCACCATCCTGATCACAGTAACAGGGCTACCCAGCTAGAGGAACCTTGGACTGAACTTCTCTCATCTGTAGGAAGAAAATCCTGGCATGTGGCAGACAGTACCCCATCAGTGACCCTTGGAATGAGCTGGAGAAATACTGCACTTGCTAACACATTGGTAAATCCTGCTCCAGGACTGAGCACATCTTCCCAAACCTGTGCTAGCAATCATGGTGAGTAGTACGAATGACTGGGCAAGGGCATGTTTCAGAGTGCACTCCAATAAGAGCAAGCAGGCTCTTTTATTGTAATTACCTTACAATGATGTATCAGCCAGGAAAACATGTCTGCCTCTCTGCCAACCTCAGACTCAATACTGAGTTATTTAAATGGCTAAATTCTCAAATACTACATATTAAAATATCTACTTAAATTTAACCAGGGATAATAGAATAGGGTGAGAGTCAGCCTGCAACTCCTGAAATAGCTGTGCTTGGAAGCTGCAATGCTTGCAAGTGATCTGAAATGTGTCCAGCATTGCCATTACTGAGGCTTTTCATTAAAAAAGGGAAACAGGTACCCAGCCCACACTGGAGGTTTGACACACCTGAGGGATGCTCTGGCTCAAACCACCCTGAGCACTCCAGCCCCAGCAAAGGCCAGGAGGGCTGGCTGGCATTACATGACGCAGGTTTTCTGTATTTTTTAAACCAACCCTGCAAAGAAATGTTCTGTGAAACAATCCACAGTTTACAGAAAGACTTAAGAATTTTGTTATTATCTAGCTTGTTCCAAACCACAAAAAAAACCTAACTTGTCTACTGTAGGTCATCAAAATCCTCTTTCAGGTTGCTGACTCCTGATCTGCTTTTCAATTCCATTCTCCATTCCCACTCCAATTCAATTCTGAAGTGTGCTGGATTTATTAAGCAATCTCAGGCACGCTATGCTCTACCAGAAAGTAAAGGGATATGCACTGATTCGTCTATGAAAAAAGCAAGATAAAAGCATTTATCTTTTGCGTTAAAAAAAATCAGGAAAGCAAGCCATTACTGAAGAACAAGAAGCAAGAGGTGAGTTACACTGATACCCCTCGATAAAACTGCTCCCTGTCAAATGTGCAAAACACTCACAGTGAGACACTGTTCCAGAAAGAAATCATTGGGAAAATGGTCCAATGTCCCTCAGGAGCTTGATTACCACCATTTATTCAACACAACACGGCTAACTGCACTTTATCCACCATCTAACACAATAATAGATTTTAACCAAGTGTCAGGAATTATCACATTTCCAAGTACAAAAGTTATTTTCCTTGGCTTAATTTCACTAGTTCCTTGATTTGCTGGACTTGGAGCAAAGCACGCAGAGCTCTTCACATTCTGCCCCTGCTAAAATGAAATAAATGCTTGATGATGGATGTATCCACACGTGTCCTATGTCAAAGAAAATCCTCAGGTTTAATGAGCACTCGCTGCAATGGTTGTCCAAGAGAAACACTCAAGAACTCTCAGAACAACTCTCGCTCCAAGACAACTCAATATTCATCACTGCATCACATTACAACTCATTTTATGTTTTGGTTTTACCTTGACACCAAACCATCAGCACTAACCAAAACCCACAGTGGGTAAAGCTACTGGCTCTGCTGTAAAATAAGCAAGGACATATCCACACAATTAGGAGAGCAAGACATCTCTCCTCCCCTCTTTTATATCCTCCCTCTATGTTTGTAAAGCAGCAATAAAGCTACTCATTACCAATCACTCAAATGTATATTAAAAATTCTGGAGAGCCTCAGCAACCAGCCAGAAATCTTGCACTGCATTACCAAGATAACCCTTCAGAATGGAGTCATCTTTCAGCATCTCAAGTAAGTTCGTTCTCAGGCTGGGAGAGACATCCTCAATTTTTTATGCATGGAAAAGCGGTGGGAAAAAAGGTCTGGCAGAATCAACAGTGAGGAAAGAGCTATAAATAAAACCATCAAATAAAACAGCTTTAACATATAACTTAGGAAGTTAGCCACAGAGATTTCTGCTAAAAAGGGAGTAAGTCTGAGCCACAGCTTTCCTCCTACTGCTTAAATTTATGTCTTCAAGCTCTATTAGCAGAGCAAGCACCCCTCCCACTTCAGTCTCAAGTTTCATTATCAACAACCTGACTAATCTTAGCCTGCATTTGTAGGGTGCTTTAATGTCTGAAAGTGCTCTGGAAAACACTTAACCAAATTATTTCCTCACTTTAGGAGAAAATGCAAGATAATTAGGGCAGGCCACAAAGGATGCACTTTGGATAGTAGCTCCCTGAATCAGCCTTGCTCAGCCATGCTCACCAATATTTGTGAGCACTTCACCAGAAAACAGGGTCTTTATTAATCCCCCTGGAGTGGGACTCAAATATCCACACCAACCTCAGACTAGTCCGACTGCCTGGGAACTGCAGGGAAATTTCATTAACTGCACTTACTCTTCTGTGTTTTTTCATGTATAAGCTACCCAAACTCACCTCCTTTATTTTTTTCCAGGTCATTACCATGTTTTAGTCCTCAGCTTCCAATTTTGTGCTCCAAATACCAGTGCAGCAGGCAGGACTCTGCCTGTATTCTAAGCATCTATCTCCTTATTTCCCCTAGATTTTACTCCAGCGATACTGGTGCAAAAATAAGAACAGAGGCAAGTGGTGGCACAAGGGCATTTTTCAGAGGCAGAACAACTGTTTCAGATGACAAAAAGGAAGAGAAGGTTCAGACAGCAGAGAAAACCAGCAGTGTCTGCCTTGGGAACACAGAGTTTTGTCCACTGCAGCAGAAAAATCCAAGTCTTAGCCATTTTCTAGCATGTGCTGCTAAATATCCACTGATGGCGCACTGCAGAAAGCTGCAACATGCAGGAATTGGACTTTCTTCAATTGTGTGGAAAAAGCAGCCATCCTCAATCAAGATTTTCTACAAAATCGTTTTAAATTAAAAACTTCCTGTCACCAGGATAATTTTGTGACGTTAAATACTGGCTGAGAAAGGTTATTGTGAGAGGTGCTGAGCAAGGGACCTGAAAGGATTTCTGCTTGGTGGTCAAGCTTATTTTCTTATTCAAATTAGTCTTTTTGTGCCAGCCTAAGGAAGCTTCTTTTACTGTCCTTTCAAGACCAGCCACATTCAAAATGACTGCACAGAACAAAGTCAAGATTCATGCAATACTGTTCAGACAATACAAAAAGAGTTGGCTCAAGCCCACTTCAGCCATAAAACTTCTGTGACAACCACTTCACTGCCTCAAGAAAACTAAGATTTAGCATACACTGAAGAAAACTTCAGTATTGAAGGGAGGCAGAAAACTACAAAGATTTTCTTGGTCTGTGCTGTGTTCTGCCTTTAGAGTGCTAAGCTATGGCTGATCACAAGATTCTACACCTGTATTATGCACAGCTGAAAATAGATGTTTACTTGGGTCAGGCTGCAATTGCAGAGACTTCAGCTGTGCAGCTATATTTAGAGTAACAAAATGTTAATTAAGATCATCTCACTGGCAAGATCATTTCAGCAACGAAGCTGGCACAAAACCCAGGCTCTGCATTCAACAGCTGGTTTCTGCCTGCAGCATCTTGCTGCACAGCAGTGAACAGACAAAACAATCCCTAGGATATAGACCCCTTGGAGTTAGGACAGCTTTTTCATATATCCCTGATTTGCACAGCGATGCTCTTGTAAAGTCAACTCCTTTCCAAAATAAAATAAAGGAGTATCTTATAAAACTGAAGGGCATTTGGTGCAAGCAGAATTAACACCCACCAAGTAAACATGATCACAACTCCTACACAGAATGACAGGGCCAAATATCTAGATGAGCTCTTGCACTGATTTTTGATTACACTGACAAGGGCAGCCTCACTCATTTTTCCATCACAAAAAGGAGTCACATGAATGGACATGTTAACAGACCACCCAAAATTTCTGCTGGACGAAGGGTCAGTTGAATCGGGCTAATAAACAGCAACAGTGACACCTAGTGCCGCTCTGATTTCAAAGTACTGGATCAGCAGAAACATTCCCAGCACTCCATTAAGTGCACACCACTATTTCTCCAGATAATACTTCAGGATGACTGACACACCTCACCCAAATTCTGTGGTCAAAAAGCATCTACAGAAAATGGGCATCTACGAGAATGAGCTGGCAGGGGGATCCCTGCACATCTAACTCAAACCATTCAGTGCACTGCACATGGCAATGTTCTCATTTAAGCAGCTGCACAGTCTCAAACAAAAACAAGAAGTGCATATGACGTTTAAATAACTTTCCATGCAAATTCATCCATAAAACACAACTTTCTAGTCTAAAATGCACAGCAAATACTAATTTTGGCTGGCTATTAAGACACTCACATGGAAATTTTATGAACTGTTTTTATTGACCAGCCTGCCAGCAAGAGCTTCAGAGTATACTTGTGTTAATAATAAAAGATCCGATTTCCACATATTTTAACATTCAAAGACTCAGACTCCTCCTTGTTAAACATCTTCAGGCATGCCTAGGTTTGAAGTTTTCCAGGAGCCTTAGATTGGTAACCTCTCTCTTCACCTCTGCAGAACCAAGCAATCAGCACCACAGAATACACAACCTGACAGGGCTGTAATGCAGTAATGCCCAGCCCAAGATTCCTCTCAGCAAATTAAACACGACGGTCTGAGACTGGCTGACATGCAAGCAAAGAAGATCTGAGTATTTCCTAACCTCACTCATTTTTGAAGGCCTTTTTATTGGAATCTGGTTGTCAAAACTCAGCCCACTTTCTCCATCTCGTTAACAAAATAGCCACTATTACAGCCAGACTTTCTTTGACTCGAGGCTTTATTGGAATTCCTCTTGAATTACATTTCCTAAACACCAACACACAGAGAAACAAAAGTAACATGTTCAAAAAAATTACCTGGGGTTACAGTTAGTTGAAAGTAATGGAGCTTGTTTGGGTCAGGAAAATTCACTTTACATGTACCTGTGAAGCAAAAGAATAATTTACATCAGGCAATGAGTTCTCCACTGTTTGAAAAGCAAATAAATCCTCTTTCACACTCTTCAAGCTGACTCCCTGATTAACCCCCACCTTTCAGTCAAGTGATTTCCCAAAGTTCTGGAGCATCACAAACCAAACTCGAAGTTTTCACTCTCAGATGAGATGAATTTAATGAGAACAGTGACAATGAAGAACAAGTGTGGGGAAAAGGGAACAATCTGCTGGAACTGTCAGTGGTTTCAGTTCAACAGCTGCAAGCTCTCAGCATAACAGCCCTTTGTTTGCATTTGATGACACAACTCAAGTTGGCTTCTCATGCAGGAAAGTGGCCTTTTTTGACTGTGGCAGAGACAAGCTGGCTTGAGGAGATGAGTCTATCCATGGATATTTTATCACCCATATTATGTAGTCTTTAGCTTCTTAACCCATCAAGCTGGCTGTTACTTTTCTATAGCCAAGGAGCTGAATAGTGTCATAGTTATAAATCCTATTTGCCTGAAAAAACCTAACGAGAACTGTACACAAATGCTAGTAATGCACTCACACTGTAGTAACTAAACCCACACATTTTACAGGTATTTGTTACCCTATAACAGAACCTACACTGAAAAAACTTAACCTAAAATTACTGTGTAAGTTCTCTATAACTGTCCTCAAGGAAGGCTTATGTCTCAAGTAAAATTCCAGGGCTAAAATCACATTATCTTGCCCTCTTTTTTTTTTTTTTTAAAGAGAATATGGATCACTCTTAAAAAATTAATTTTCATGAGTATTTTCACTATTAACAAAGACATCAGGTTACATCTTGAACACTGATGTGAAAAAACTGCAGGTTGACTTCATGTTCCCTGAGAGCTGAACTATTTGGTCTGCCCCTAAATCAGAATGTCCTGTTTTGAAAAGAAGAGAATAAAGAAAAAAACACGAGTGAGGACACTAATTGCACCCTTGAGTCCCAGGAACCTTTTGGGTGTTTAATTGAAAGTTTTGCTGCCACTCCCCAGCAATCAAATTCTGGAGGCAAATTATCAATAGTGCTTCCAAAGGACACTAATGAGGGTCCACCTCTCCACAGCCCCATAAGAGGAAGCAACAGAGAAAACCTGTCCAAGCCAGTGTGGTGGAGCTTTACACAGCTTTCCCTGGAGTTTAACAAATACCATTAGCATTCATACGTCAGTCAAAATGTTCACTCCAATGGTGCTTTCCCCCTTAAAATGCATACTATTAAATGTTATACTCACAAGGTAAATTAGCTTCAAGGTCTGCAACCTCTGTTGAAAAAAAAAAACCAAACCAAAGTCATTATTATAATATGCAAGCATAAAGCCCTTCTTGAAGGCCGAATTGGCAGATCTAATTTAAACCACCCTGTAAATCCAATTTTACTTAAAAATATAATTAAGCTGCAGTAGAAGTTTATCTTGAAAGTTCTCTTTAAGCCACTCAATTCATTACTAAAAATGCTTATCTGCCATACAGACATGGCAAATGTATCCTTCTCTGATGGGGAGTTCGGCTCTGCCAAGACTGAAGCACCAGGGCTGCTACCACACAGAGCACTGGCATTTCCAAAGCAGTTTGTTTTTGTCACTGATGTGCATTCTTATTCAATTAAAATTTCCTTGTATTTATTTCCTGAGCTTAAAAGTAATTCAGAAAAGAAAGGAAGCATCCTGACACTGTTCCATAGCCCCTAGGAAATGAAGTGTATTCCTAAGCCTGTCAAGTCACCTTCCCTGGGAGAACCCCTGCTTTTGTGTATTTTATTGAAGTCTTAATTACAACTACCTGTATTTCACATAAGTATGAAAGAGATGCATCAAGATATCTCCCCCCGTTACTTCTAGGAAATCTAACTGAGTATACTTCTGGCATTTCCTGCAGTCTTATTTTCCACTTCTGACTTTGCTTCCAAGGCCTCCACAGACACAGCCCATTTATTTAGGCTGACGACGTGCAAGAGATTTCAACACCAACTCTCAAAACCACACATCTGAAAAAAACTGTCATTCAGAGATCTTGGCACTGAATCCAAACTGATCCCATCACAACTCTCACTGACTCTCCAGAACTTTTCCTGCAATCCATGCTTACCAAACCTGGCTGGTCTCTGCAGAGGGAATGACGCTTATTTGACTCCCGCTTCCTTTGTGCTTGGCACACCCTGCATCTGCAACCAAGAGAATCTACACCAAGAGAAAACAACCCACCAAAGCAAGCACCGTGCTTCACACTTACCTAAAAAATTCACAGCTTCACTCATTTAAAATCCCACACTTGCAGCCAGAGGTGATTTAACCAAAGCCATGCACTGAAAGACAACACTGGAGCCACACTTCAGCTAAAGTACTGTCTTTACAACGCACACAAAAATATAATTTCAGCTGTAATCAAGGACTTTATTTCAATTTTCCCCTCCTGGCTGATAAAAAAAGACACAACAACCAACCCCCAAAGCTGCAGCTATAAAAATTTTTCATAAGATTATTCCCTCGCTCCTTTCTTAAAATTCACCAGCCTTTCAGAGTGGGAGGCACATCAATATTCACTACAGGGCAAGGTTTAGGACCTGGTTCAATTATTTTAAGGTGTTGACTGCTTTCCTTTATTGCTTTCTGTCCTTGTGTGTTGTTCAGCTTAATGAATCCTGCCTGCCCTCTGCCTGATCCCAAAAAAAAGGGATCAGTAAGGGCACAGCATGGTCAGTCCCAGCAATGGCTGAGCTGAGCAGCTCTGCAGAGCCAGGGCCTCACTTCTGCCTCCTGCAAGGTTCAGTAGAGAGTTTACAATCCGAGTTCCTTTGAAGTGTGAAAATTCCTGTAATGTGTTCACATTTCTGTGTTTCTCTCCGTCTTGGCACAAGAATGAACAGGTTTTCTTGTAAGAACATGAAAACAAAATGCTCACACTGAGGAGAAGGGAACGCTGTGCTCCTCCTCTGAAGGTGTGCAAACAGGTGGGAATGCTGTGCTCATAATAAATCCACACAAAAGTTTTGGAAACAAAGGCAAATGGCCCAAAATTGAGGTTTCTAATGAACTCTGCAACAAATCACTGAAACTAAGAATGAAACAACTTCACAAAGCAGATGAAGATCTGCTTCAATAATCTAAATGTTTAAAGCATCATTGAGTAAGGTTACTGATGTTTCTATTAATTGTGCCATATAAACAAATATTGGTGATTAACCAATTAACAAGCACACTTAACAGGCCAAAGCTCAGTGTTTCCAAATTCTGTGACTCTTTGGTAGTGACAACATTGACACTGGAACCACTTTTGTATGTTGCTGCTCAGAAAGCAAACATTTTTGACCAGAGCATTCAAGCTCCATTAAGATTCTGATGTTTTAACTTACACACTTTCTACATAAAGCAATACCTCTGGCATGAGCATTCTCTGGAAGAAAACGCCCCTTGTGCAGGCTGCCAACTTATTTAACCGAGATTTGTAAATAAGCAAAACATGGAAGTGACAATCAGAGCTCCAATGCACTGAACTTCCAAGAGCTCCAAAAGCTTCACTAAATTAAAGAACAAACTTAAAGGTTTTCTGAGCTCCTCTTTCAAAAAATGACTGTCACTACAGCTAAAGAGTGGAGAGAATTCAATTTGACTACTTTTCATGGTCATTTTGTGGAGAATCAGCATCTGTGTCTCAATTCACACCATTAAGATGATGAGACAACCAGAAAATCCAAGTCTCAGGAAACTCCAAATAGTCCATCTGGTGTTACCAAAACCTTGTGATCTGTTGCAGGAGAAGCCCAAGTGGAGGTGTATTTGCAGAGTCCTGCTCTTGACCCAGAATGCACTTGCTTCGACAGTTCCAAATGCTATTTTAAACCATAAAAAAGGCAAGGCTTAAACTTAAACCCAACACAAACACCTGAAGAGTTGAATGCAAACAGATTATGTCTCAGAAGCAGCTCAGGAACTGTAGAGAACAGAGAAAAGCTAAGCCTAACACAAGCAACCAGAGCTATTTATAAATGATTTCACAAACAATAACTCTCCCTTACCCATGACAGTTCTCGAGACAGAAATAGGAACACTCCTGCTGTGTGTAAAAGGCTTATGAATGTTCAATGCACACACCACAACCCCATTGCTCTGCTCCCTCACCTCCCCAAATCAGAATATAGCAGTGCTTTGTTTTGTGGACTACATCTTCCACAAAAATCAGGCTGTATGCTTCCTGCTGGAGTTTGGTTTTGGTTTTAAGTACACCAAATAAAATCATTACTTCCTCAACTGAACATTCTCATCCACAGCAGTATTACTCCTCTCTGGTTTTGTTCAAAAAGCCCCCTCTCCTGCTGTAGTCCTTTAAGACTTCTAGCGATGAAGATGAAAATACCCTGACACTTATAAAAATTCCATTTTCTAAGTACTAGTTCTAATATTCTATTAATTCTAGGAATGCTGTTTGCCTCCTAATTCTTACCCATCCATCTTTATAGCATTCCCTACTTCGCTCCTCTGAACTGTACAGACCAGAGTTAGAAAAAAAGTATTTTCTCCCCTCTCAACTTTCCTTGCCTGTTATTCTGAGGAGGAATATTACTATTTTTCAAGGCTTGAAGAAAGCAAATAAACTAATTTTTATTTACAATGGACTTTCACCTCACTTTCATTACCAGTTTCCCACTTCCATTCTCTCAGGCTTGTACAGAGGCACACATAAAATATTTTCTGGTTACATAAACAGGTTGTAAAAGCCACAGATATTGAAGACAACCAAGGAATAAACCTTGTTAACTCATTTTCATACATATTAAGTTATTTCAAGCTGCCACAATTAAACTAAGCACTAGTGGTAATATAAAACCGAATGATGCAGCTTAGGTGCACTACCAAAAACGCAGCATAAGGGACAACCTTTGTGATCCATGAGCTGCTCCTGCCATCCTGGTATGCCCTCTATCTTGAATTCAATTTAGCAGTCACTTTCATTATACACTATTAATCTTAAACACCACTTTGGATTGTCCTCGGCCCTTTTTACATTTCAGAAAGGATCTGCCTTTTGAGTTCAGCACTGCATGCTCACCATCCTCGAGGAGCAGTCATGCAGCCCCTGCTCACAGCTTAATGAAGCTCCCCTTAGAGATGAACAGAACATTAGAAATTGCCTCTGCAGCACAGAACAAAATGAAAGCTGCTAAAGCGATTGTACTGCTTGCTCTATTTTAATTTGGGTACTAGGCCTACAGAATTACGGCCTTACTCTCCAACTGAGCCGAGATGGAAATCCAGTGACAAGAGAATATCCAAATGACTCAGAATTACTTCCCAATAAAAAACTTTAGGGGTATGTCCATTCACAGTATGTCCATTAAATAACCCAACTGTCCTGAGCCATGACTGATACCTGAATATGTAACATGAGCAATTAAAGGAACAACTTCGATAAACTAACAAAGGGCACCAGTATTTCAAAAGTAGCTTTTCCACAAAAGTGGAACCAAGTCTGTTTACCTTGCACCCATCAGTGAAGTCAAGGTCAGTGCCTGACACCACTATCTCAAATACCAACTGAGATGTTTCTTCACATCCATAGTGCAAATAGCTATCATACCTAAATTACCACTTATTTTTCCTACTTTCAGGCAGCATGCAGTTGGTCCACACCAAGTTTTTAAGGTTTGTAAGCATCACCTACACTTGTCAGTGGCTGGGGTCATGGTCATCACTTTAATCAAAACAGCACTGATCTCCTGACCAGGCAGAGTACACAACACATCTGAGGACTGCAGGGTTATCGGTGTGACAACACATCCTTCAGAGATCCTGAACTGCTTTCCTGGACTGGACTCTCTATCAACACAAACAAGGCTGTCTTCAAATTACCTCCAGAGAAAAACCAGACACTGTCTGTGTCTGGACAATACCCTGAGCGAAGCTGGCAGACATCCGTCTGCAGGATTTATTAGACTATCCCCAATTTACTGTGGAGCAGGAATAGGACAGTGGTGCTTCGCCACTGACAGAACACTCTGGGCCTTCTCTCATCTCCTCCTCCTCCTCCCTTGTTGATGGCCAGGATTTCTCTTCTTTTATGTAGGACAGATTGTTTTCTAATTTGTTGCCAGGATACTGACCAATTGGAGCCTCTCCCCCATTCTGCCACAGTCATCTGTTTGGTAACTCCAGCCTAAGCACGCACCAGTAACAACTTCTACTTACAACTGTTCTTCCAGGCTCTAACTTTGGGATCCAATACAACAGCCTGAAGTTCAGCTGGGCTATTACAGTTCCATACAATCAGGCAATAACAGGCACTGGAGCTGATCCAGCTGCAGCAGCATCACTGCTGTGTGCACACCTTTAGCAGGCAGCTCTGCACTCCCATTCAAACTCATTCCTGCAATCTTTATGTGACCTAGAAACACTCAACCGCAGAAAGTTCACCTGCACTCAGTCTCACACCGTAGATGCTGTTGCAGCTGATTTATCCTGAAGTGTTGGAGCAAATTCTAGAAACTTTTGTAAACAAATGGTCCAGATTTAGCTTGAGCAGCTTAAAACAGAACACCCCTAACAAGTCTTTCCCTCTCACTTTCAACACTTACACTGGAATGACCTGCTTCTCCTGTCAGTTCCCATTTCACCCAGAAACCATCCTCAGCAGACTGACAGCTGCTCCTACAACTCTCTTGGGAGAGCATCGTGATTGTGGTGGTGCTTCCCCCCCGTCTCAACCTCTGGCCTGCTCTGCAATTTCAGTAATTCCTGTCAGGCCCCGGCCTTCGCACAAGAGCTCGGTGGTGAAGCATTCCTGAACTGTACCAGGAACTCTTGCAAGGCTAAGGTGGGAGCAGCACTGACTGTGCCAGGAACTCCTGCTGCCTGGACAAGGTGGGAGACAGGAGTAGGAATAACCAGTCATTCCCTGATAGCTTTGGAATGTTCCTCTCCTGAATTACTGCCTGAGTGAAATGGTACTACCCTCGCTTGAATTTCAAAAAACTCCAGTAATCTCCAAGAAGGCATTTAACAGGAGTATGTCATTGATTCTGGGGGGGAATTTTTTATTATGTATTCCCATGTATACATAGATAACCGTATGTGTGTGTGTTACCTCTGCACATTTGTCTGTATATATATATCTATATACACCTTTGTGTATGAGTGTATGACTTGAACACCCTATAAAACAGTATACATGTTATTATCTTGAATATGTGTTATGTTTATAGCTGATTAATAATTAATATAACGTTGAAGTGCTTTTATGATTAAGTTCTGCTAAATCTTTTACACATAACTGTTGACTCTGAGCCTGAGGCTGGATCCAGCTGCACTGAGACTCCTCCCTGAGGAGTTTAGAAAGGAAAGGGGCTCATTCTGAACCCCCTGACTCAACGAAGTGTCTCCTTTAACTTTTCCCCCCTTACTCTCTTTTCATTCCAGCCTCTGCATATATGACTCTAAACTGATTCTAATTTGATTTTCCTTTATATGTATTATCCATGCAGTAAGCAGTAGCACAAACCTTGCCACCAACCTTTATTGTGCTTTTGCAAATTTGTATTAGGGCAGATTTTCACCAACACCTTTGGTAGCGACTCTAAGTGACCTAAACCACTCATTTCAGAGCAGGGGTACAACTTCCATGCACAATCAGATCAGGATCCAGCACTCAATGCTTGTCAAAGCCATGTGAGTGCTGACCTGCTTTTAACGTTTGTCAGTCTGGGACTGTTCAATACTTAGTGTGTGCTGGTTTGCTAACAACCACAACAATTACAATGTCAATACTAATTTTCTATAGCTTACATTCTCTTCCTCTCCTGCAGACTCGGGTATGGGTTTGAAAAACGTGATTGTTCTAAGGGCAGAGTAACGTTTCTTTGGCATCTCATGTGAAGGGTGTTTATTTTACACTGCTATCTTCCCCTCAAGTCTATACCTGTAGGTTAGGGAAAATCTCAGATTATATATATTTAGTAATTTGGCTTTGTAGCTTAGTCTGGTTAAAGAGCTTATTTCTCCTGCCTGAATCTTTCCCCCCGTCAGAACTGCAGTTAAATGAGGATTTCCAAACTGGAAGTGTAAGAGCGATCACAATCACAACTTACAGCATAGAAAAATTCCCTGTCCTTACAACAATACAGAGAGAAAATTCCAGATACAACATTCCTACAGTCTAGTCCCTCCCAGTGCACTGAGGCAGCAGCACCTGCAGTGACACCTTGCTCCAGACACCTGACAGAATTTACCCCCATTTGGGAAAACACCATATGCAGTGCTAGTTGGGTACTATCAGTCAGGCAATTACACCTGCGTTGGTCTCAAATCATTTTGAAACAAGACCAGGAATTGTGGATTTCCTTTGACTGGCATGAATCCCTATAGTGGCAGCTGACACATCAACAGCAGTGTATTTGCTACTGGTCATTTTCAGCAGAAACATCAACCTGAACAACACATTCCTTGCCACTAACACTCAGCTATTACCAGAGGGAGTGAACCCGACTTTAAGCCATAGTAACTGCAAGCTGTCAGCATCTATGGATTTTTAAATATAGTATTATCTATGTTACAAAAAAAAATTCAAGTGCAAGAAAGAGCTGTCCCTGATTTAACTATAATTAATTATTGTCTCATGAACTACCCCATTTACTCACAACTGCCATAAAGTAGGTTTGGGGCTTTTTTTTTTTCCACCAGCTGGTAAAAACCTACAGCAACCTTCCTAAAACACACCACATTGCAGTACAATCACTGGTTTATTATTCACAACTTCATACTCAACTTCTAGTGACTCCATCCCTACAAAAATCTCTCTCTGCATTGCTTTTTTAAGCTTTTTAAAGGGTGCTGCCTCTGACCTGTGCCATTAAATTCCACCAAAATGCTGTTGTTACTTTCAGGATGGTCTTTCCTGTGACAGGCAGTTACAGTTTTGCTCAAAAACTACATTCCTATCAAGGCCTCCTCCTCCAAGTTTAGTTACACTTATGTGGCAATTTTTTATCATGTTTTAATTGATGATGGACTGATTTTCAGCAGAGTAAGGAGGACACTTGCTTTGATTTTCATTATTCAATAAAAGTAAGTGTCCTATAGGCAACAAGCTGCTGGAGATGTAGGTCAATACACTACACTAGTAATCCCAAGCAAAGTCACAAGCCATTTGAAGAACTCTTGTGGGAATTTATATGCAATTTAGTGCTGTTTACTGGCAACATACCCCAACCCAGTAAATCCCAAAATATTTCAATATATTCCTTCACCTTTAACGAGTAACTTATCCCGGACAGACACTCTCCGAGTGGAGTCAGACGCTGGGTTGGATGCACGGGGGCCTCTGACACCATCATCCCGCTTCAGCTTGCTGGCCAGAGTTAGCATTACTGCTGCTTCCCACCTGGAACACAACGCGACAGCACGGACAGTCACCAAAAGCCCCCGGCGAGGGGGGAGGAGCAAAACAAGTCACGGTTTGTTTGTTGAACAAGGAGTGAAGTACCATCATCAACACAGAACTGCTGCACACGGGTAACAGGGCTGTGACTGAAGGTGAGGAATGAGCTTGTTTGGGCAGTGAATACTGAGGGAGTTTCAGTGCATTATGCCAAGAGGAAATTCAGTTTTCTGGAGAAAGGTCAGGCTGACAACATTCACAGCCGCCTCTTGGCTGGCCAAAAGAAAAAAAATAAATAAAAACGAGAAAGGGGAGGGATTACTGGAACAACTCTCAAACACTAGGAAGTGAGCTTTGGGACAGCTCCCATGGCACAGGAGAGGGACTGAAGCTGCGAACAGTGCAATTATCTACACAGCTGCACAGCGAGAACTCCTCACAGGGCAAAAACCCTACACACAGAGGCTGAAATGGAAAGACACTTTTGCTGTGCCAGCCGTCCACTCTAGAAGATAACTGCACAGATAAATTAATTACAGTAAAAGGTGGTCAGAATGCCAAAGTCATGAAGCCAAAACATCGAGTCTGCCATAGCTTAATACGTTTTGACACTACTCCCAGTTGAAGGCAACTCCTCCTTCTATTAACATTGCCTAAAACCAACACAATGCTGACAAAATCCAAACCCTTCAGGCCCCCAGCCACTAAAATGGTAGGAGAAATGATTATTCTTTTAGTCATATCAATTAATTCAACCAAATAAAGGGGGGGAAAAAATGCAAAAAGCCAGGGTATAATCTTTACTTGGATGTTGAGAAGAACTTAACAGAAAAGTGAGCAACAAAGAAAGGAAAACATTTATTTCACAAGAGTCCCTAACAGTAGGAAACTCTGGTGAGATTTACAACAAGGTCAAGCTCCCTGAAGCTGGCAAGTAATGCGTGTGTCAGCTTCAAGATGTATGTTTAAACACAAAAGTAAAGTTCAGGGTAAATGTAAAATCCAGCTCGCTCAACTGAAACAAACCGTAGGTTTTATCCCAGAGAAAGAAAGAATAAGCAGAACAAAACAGTCCGTTTTTCCCTGGAGAAGGAAAAAACGACAGCTGCTTTAAAAAAAAAAAAAAAAAAAAAAGGAAGAGGGGAGTAGGGGGTCTGAAAAGTAATGAACGCGACCATAAATGCAAAAAAAAAAAAAAAGAGAGAGAAAAAAAACCCCTGTAAACCGCACACCAGCTCTCCCGTCAAGAAAAGCCCCACCTTTTAGGTGCTCATTCTAAATAAATTCAACTTCGGTGGGCACTAAATGCCTAGACACCTTTACAGCTTATCCTAAAAAACCAGGAAACCCAAGACAAGCGTGACCAGCCTGGAAAAGAAATTATAGGCTTCGGCTATATCCCAAACTCTAATGGAACACAGCAAGAAAGCACCAAATCGCAGGTAAAGCTTTATCAGAGAGATAGAGAAGCAAGGGAGAGGTGCTGCGCTTATTTCTACGGAAGGGAGCAAGAGTCCCGGAATTCTCCCGCTCCTCCGGGAGGGGAGATAGCGGGGGCCAGAGAAGCCCCTCTGCAAGGCAAGGGGATCGCGGGGAAGTGGGGCCGGGGACCCCACCGGGAGCCGAGGCCTGGCGGGTCGGCAGATGTGGAGACACCGGGAGCGGCCAGGCCCGAGCCGGGGACTGAGGGAAGGGAGCCAGTCCGGACGTACCTGAGCGGGGCGTCAGGGCCCGGCTGCCGCGGCCAACACCATCCCCGGCGCCGGCCTGGGGGAGCGGCGGTGGCGGCTCCTCCTTCCTTCTCCTTCCTCCTCTTCCTCCTCCCTCAGCGGGGATCTCGCGAGAGTCCAGGCGGGGCCGGGAAGTGTCCCCGCTGGGCTCTCGCGAGAGTTTGGCGCGGTGGCGGGGAGGGCGTTTGCCGCCGGGAGGGCGGCGCCATGTTGGGGCTGGCCCTGAGGGGCCCCCCTCAGGCAACGCCGCCATATTGGGGCGCTCCGTCAGCAGCAGCGGGGTCTTGCAGAGCCTGAGGGAAATTGATGTCGTTTGAGTCATCTGTCCCCAGGCCTAATTTTCGCACCTTTTGTAAACGGAATCGCAGAATCATTAAGGTTAGGAAAGACCTCTGAGATCACCGAGTCCAACCTTTGCCGGATTTCCAACGTGTCAACCAGACTACGGCACCGAGTGCCGCATCCAGCCGTTCCTTAAACACCTTCGGGGATGGTGAGCCCACTACATTCCTGGCCAGCCATTCCCAATAAATTCCATTCTTTTACTGTCTCCTGACACTGCTATGGAAATGGGGGTGATTCAGCTGCAATATAAATTACGCTTGAGTCTATGGCAAATAGCAATACACCAAGAGGGAGGCAAAAAAACAATTGCCAGGGTGATTTCAGCTTAACCAGGCTGCAGCGTTTGCCTTAGTGCCTGCTTAAATTAATCAACTCTTTCGTACATTCCAGCAGCAGATGAGTGGAGGACTAGTGAATCAGACAGAATAGTCAATATTAATAATCAATATGTCACTAATATCAATATGCAATAGTCAATCAGATGAAATAATTAGTCAGTCATATGGAAGCACAAGTCCATCAGATGGAATCTCTGTAAAAAATGATTGTGTGTGCGTTTAGTAGTGGAGGGTGAATACTGAGGTGTCATAACTAGACTAACCAAAAACTTCAGAAATTTTCACAATTATGTAGTATCAGCCCTCCCATCCGTAAAATAGGTGCATAAACTTAAGTTCTTCCATTTGGTAGCTTCCACTAAATAAGGGAACCGAAACTTAGCCATTAGAGCAGCATTCAGGTTAGAAGGTGTGATAAGGCAAAGCCGGAGACCTGACACAAGGGAAGTTTGGCAGACAGCTACTGAAATACTCACTGCATCCTAAGCATTCACTGCAGTGATCCCACTACCCCTTCCCCAAAAAGAAATTGGAATTTAGCTTACTGGAATCTAGTTAAACCAGCACGGAACTGCTGCTTAGAGCCTTTTTGTCCCTCCTCAGGCTTTTCTCTCCAGATCCATGTATTGCTTGGATAACACAGCACAGCAGGTTTGGACAGAAATGTTCTGAAAACAAGCTCCCCCCACAGATGTTGGCTGTACACAGGTTCCAGAGGGGGATTTCTTGCAAGCCTTCGAAAGCGATGGGTGAAACTGGGAGCAGGGCCAGGAGGTGGGGTCCCAGAGCAGGCAGTGATGGCATCTGCCCGTTCCTGGGAGCCCAAAGTCACAGAGGCAAAGCGTTCCTGCAGCCTGCTTTTTTGAGAGATGAGCTGCGCCTCCTAACCAAACCCCGGCATCCATCGGGAATTCCAAACACGCCTCCGCGGGTTTCCCTGCCCTTGGGCGATACTCGCCCAAGGGCGTTTCCCTCTGGACGGGTTTTCATTGCCTCGGCTGCTGCTCCTGACATTAGATGGCAGCACATGGTTAGCACCTGGGGCATAGCCAAGCGACAGAATCTATTAAAGCCCTCCAAAAAACCCAACATCCAGGCTTTTTCTCCTCTCCCCAGATTAAACGCAATGAGGTTCCTTTCGGGCAATGTCCTTGGCAAGGATGTGCAGGCGATACCTGTGCTGTGGTATTGCAGAAAGGCATAGTAAAAACATGTGATGGCAGCTTACCTGCTTACGGTAGCTACTTTAGTTTTCACACTAAATAGCACGTAAGAAAATAGTTTACACAGGCAAGTATGCATAATATAGTCTTTAATAAATAGCAGGTAAAAAAATAGATTTCCTTAAAAACATTTTGAGAACCAGAAAAGCAAAGGCATCCTATAAATACGCATTTTCACGTTTTTTCAGGAAGGGCATTACTTTGCCTTCTCCCGAGCCAATAATTTAAAAGACTAAGAAAAATAATAAAAAAAAAAGTTTCCGGAGTTCGCATAAGTGAGGGAAAGGGTCCAATAGGAGGTACAGCGCAGGCGTTTCTCCCGGCCCTCCCGTGGGGGCGGTGCCGTGGGCTGGCATTCAGGGCACTTCAGCACTTGTCCTGGAGGGCCGCGCACCGCAGGTTGTCCAGCACTTGTAGGGCGTGCAGGATGGTGGTGGCCCTCAGGCACGCCGTGCTCTCGGTGCTCTCGGTGCTGTCCTGCGGCGGGGAGAAAGGGCGGCTCAGCACTGAAGTGGGGCTGCAGCGGGCCCCGCAGCCGTGCGCTCGCTGACACGCCGGGAGCCGTCACCCCGCTGGCCTGACTTACCGCCCGCATGGCCGCTTGCAGCTTGTGCAGCCAGTGCCTCAGTCTGCCCGAGGGCTGATGCGAAGGATCCACCTGCAAGGAGAGCGGCTGGCTAAGGAGCAGCCCCGCGGCGCGGCCGCCAGCACCGGGGCCGCTGAGCTGGCCCGGGGCAGGGCTTTGGGGGAGGCACTCACACAGCCCCGCACATCCTCCCGCGCCTGGGTGAAGAAGTCCAGGGGCCGCCGGCGCACCTCGGCGAAGCTGGGCACAGCGGGGAGCTCCAGCATGGCGGTGGTGAGGTTCAGCTCGGCCGCCACCAGCACCACTCGGTCGGACATCTGTGGGCGGGAGTGTCCTGGTTAGGGACCCGAAGCACCAGGGCTGGCAGATGGGGGTCTCGAGGACCTGCCCGGGGGTTCGGGGGACCGGCTGACAGGAGAGGTGTGCCCCCTTCTTACAGCATCACTTCACACGTACCGGCAGGTCTACTGCATTCCATTTCCGGTGGAAGAGCCTGGTGTTGCATTTGTGGTTGTTCACCTGCAGGCATAAACCAAGAAAGAGACTGAAAAACTCGCATCGTGACTTCTGGCAATGTTGTACAACCCTGGCCAGCTTTGACGGGTTTGAAACCAGGACAAAATTTGGCCCAGCATTCTTCATGTCCCCAGACACCCTTGGAAAACATCTTACTCATCCCCAAACTGCTGCAGAAAACATGCACCTTGTCACTCAGGTCTTGAATTCAGCATCCCCTCTCCCTTGCCCCCCGCCACCCCACTGTCCCCTGTTGCCAGCATTACTCACAAACTCTTTTCTCATCTTGTCCACAGCCTTCTGTTCCTCGGGTGCAATGTTCTGGTACTTGGACAGCCTGCAGCCCTTCCTCAGGGTGTCATGGGGAAAGGCAGCCCCCAGGCTGACCCCCAGCACCAGCACGAGCAGTGGGGTGAGGCTGAGGCACAACATTTTGTCAAGGAGAGCTTGACAGTCAGCGATGGATTACGATGGGTGAGGAGGCTGCGGTGCCAGATGCCAGAGAGGATGAACCGGAGGACTCCAGGCAGGATTCGCTAAATTTCTGATGCAGAGGTGCCTGACAGGTGCCACGGGTGGCTTGTTCAGACGTGGAGCTGCTTCACCTTGCTCACTGTGGCTGCCTTGCTGCTCCATCTCCAGCTTTTTATTCCTGCCTGGTGCTTTCATATTCATAGGAAAACCCAGCGCTGGTAGAGCTGGAAACAAGAAAATGAAAGTGGTGGAGGGAATCTCCGCTCTGTTACCTGCACTGCTGCCTCCAGCCCTGCTGCCTGCTCCGCCTCCGCCTGGGATGCTGGGGGATGCTCGGGCTGCTTCCAGCACACACACCCTGCGAGGGGGCTGGGGGGACGCTGCTGTCAGGCTGAGTGGCTGACAAATGGGGGGGACACCAGCATGACCCAGCCCCACCCCACGCTGAAAGCTGCAGGAGACACCTGGGGACAGCAGGTTCCGGGGGGACAGGAGGCCTTTGGTGCCTCCTGAGCGGCAGCAGGAGTTCATGCCTCAGTTTCCCCGTGGGAAAGGCCATGTTGGGGAGGGGGCACTGCACAGTCCAGGCTGCAGGCATGAGCTTTATGTCTGTGTTATCCTGAGGAACTAGGCTCACCACCAAAGCAGGGAAAAAGGTGAAAGCAGAAGCACTTCCACCTGAAGTTTTCCTGGTGGGACACACAGTTGTGGAGGGAGATGTGGATGAGCAAGGCTGCCACCCTACAAGCCGCTGGAGCTGGCTGGGGTTTCCTCCCTGTTTAGCCTGGAGACACAGACAGGGTGTATTGACATCCGTCTGCTGACAGAATGGTTCGGCACACTGTCCTTCCCTCAAAGGAACCTCCTGTGGTGGCTGCTGTGCTTTTAGTCTCACGCATTCATCAAGCATTAAATATAAAAGATTAGGGCAATACCTGGATCTAAGAAGCAAAGACAGTAAGAAAGTAACAGGCATAAGTGCACTTTGCAGGGCCTTGCACAGTGGCCACAGAACACTCCAGGAGGAACCAATTTTTAATATTCATATTTGGAACTAAGGGGCGGATTTGAAAGAGTCCAAGAAAAGCAGAAAAGTTCTTGTGTAAGCATGTGTAAAGGTACACCTGCAGGTGAGCAGAGTGGCATGGATGTGGTCATGGAGGTGGGCTGGGACTTCTTGACATCATCCAATCCAACCCTTGCTCTGGCAGGATCAGCTGGCACAGGTTGCCCAGGACGGTGACCAATTCTGAGTACCTCCAAGGATGGAGTGGACACTTCATGACCTGTTTTTCTTGTGTTCAGATGGACTTCCCCTGGTTCAGCTTGTGCTGTGCTGTCATTAAGCACCACCAAGAGCCCCCAAGGCTCCTCTCTCAGCCTTTCCTCATACCAGAGATGTTCCTGTCCCTCATCTTCATGAACTTGACTGGACTCCTTCCAGTCCCTGCCACATCTCTTTCCCACTGAGGAGGCCAAAATTGGACCTAGCACTTCAGGGGTGGCCTCACCAATGCTGAGAAGAGGGGAGGAAGCGCCTTCCTCAGCCTTCTGGAAACACTCCCCCCAGTGCAACCCTGGATACTATTCACCTTCTTTCCCACCAGGATACCTTCCTGGCTCATGTTTAACCTGGTGCCCACCAGAACCCCCAGGTCCTTTTCTGCCGTGCTTGTTTCTATCCGGGCAGCCCCAGCATGTCCCGGTGCATGGGGCTGTTCCTCCTCAGGTGCGGGACTTTGCCCTTCCCCTTGCTGAGCTTCTGAGGTTCCCATCAGCCCATTTCTCCAGCTTGTTGAGGTTCCTGTGGACAGCAGCACCATGACACAGCTGGGTCATCCACTTCTCCCAGTTTGGTGTCACCACTGAACTTGGTACAGAGAGAGTCCCCTGTGCCTCATCATCCAGATCATTAATGAAGAGGTCGAATAGGACTAGCTGTTGACTCACAGGGTCCATCCAGCCCTTCCTGAGCCCTTCCCCTACTCCAGCAGCATCCCAGAGGGCTCAGGTCTTTCCTGGAAAACCATGGTGGAGATGAAAATGAGAGTGGGTTCATTCTACTTTGTCCAAAGCACAGACACAGCTTGGAGAAGAGCCAGGACAGCAAAATGTGGTGCTAAAGCCCCAGAGTGTGGTGGGCGTTAGGTTTTCAAGTCATGGTGTGGCCACTGGACCAGGCTGCCACCCAGGCACTCATGCCAGCCTCCCTCACAGCAGCAGGTTAGGTGAGGTCAGTAATTAAAAGCCTGAGCCTGGCGTGTGCTGGGGTCCCTTGTCCGCCCTCTTGGTGAACAGAACAAGGGCTCTGTCTTTCCTTTCCCTCCCACTGAAGAAACTCACAGAAGATTAATTTTTATTCAAAACAACAAAGTTCATGTTCAATTTAATTGTGAAATACAAGTCCAAACCAGCATAAATAACTCCACTTCTGTCATCCCAACAGGCACAGCTCAGTTGGAATAGAGGGCACCTTAGCAGAAAATCCCAACAGATGTAAAATAAACGTGGCCCCCAGTGAAAGAGGGGTGATCCACCACCACCCACTGTCCCACACCCCCAATCCCTGCCGAGACACTTTCGGGCCACCCGCCGGGTCACCGAGCAGCACCACATCCTCATGGGACAGCTTTGGCTCCTGTTTCCCATCACTGTGGCTTTTGTCTCCCAGGTGTCATTTCTGTTTGGAGAAGTAAAGCGAAACCTCATCTCTTCACACATGCAAAAGGAAATTCAGAGGCACCAAAGAAAAGCGAAAGCTGCGGGGCGAAGCCGGGCCGTGAGCGCAGCCCCCAGCACTCATGGCGGCTGGGATGGAGGGATGAGGATCTCTCCTGGGGGCCTTGCTCAGGTATTTGTGCCACCCCCAGCCATAGCCGAGCCCCCAGGTGCCTGGGATGGGGTCCTGCCATCGCGGGCTTTGGCGCACGCCTTGCACAGCGATGTCACGCTCCACCATAGCCCAGCCAGCAAAGCATGGCTGCGTTCGCCACAGCTCCTCCAAACCGTGCCAGTGCCAGCTCCCGCCCTGGCAGCGGAGAGTTCCCCAAAGCCAGCAGAGGCTGGGGACATCCCACTGTGCCCAGCAGAGTCTGCAGGGCACTGGGGACCCACAGTCGTTCCAGTCCCAGCTGCCAATGGTGCTGTGCCCCGAGAGCAGCTCAGATGGCGATGATGGAGCACCTTCCTCAGGTTCACCCAGCCTGAAGGCTGGAGCCACTCGAGCTTGCTTGGAGCAAGAAATTCCAGGTGTGTGGGAATTCCAGGTGTGTGGGATTTCCAGGTGCGAGAACAAAAGTGAAACCTGACTGTGGATGGGGCTGGCATCAGCACTGGGTGAGGCAATCGCTCTGTGGTGACTCACTGGCTCCTTCGTGTCACAAGCGTGGGAAAGCCTTTCGCCACAAGCCAAGCCACTGGAGTGAGTAAGGATGAGCCCAGATGGCTCCTGACCCCAGTGGGCCCGTCTGGGAGGAAGTGACTCCTGCTAAACTGACTACTCTGGGTAAAGAAGACAGAAAGAACAGAAAGTGTGCCCCAAAACAGCCAGCTTTAAAAATAAAACCTCCAGGTGACATGTGGGAGTCCTGCCCATGGCCCAATGGTGCTGGGACAGGGGACATCAGGTGGGCTCTGCTCATCAGTCATCACTGGACCTGTCCCTGCCAGCCCAGGATGCCAGTGCCACCAAGGTCGCCCAGCCCCACTCCATCCCCCAGAACCCTTCAGCACCGCCCAGCATGCGTGAGCTGCAGCAGCCACCTCAAGGGCTCCGCTGCAACACCGGGCACGGTGGTGATGCAATCCCTGGCGTTACCTCATGGCCGGGCACCCACTGCACCATTCCGGTGCACGGAGGGGAAGACTTTTAATTTAAATTACAGACGTAATTAGCAAGCAGATTCAAACTTGTTTTAAACTTAAAGCGAGGAAAAAACACAAACACTTCTTCCCCAGAGCCTTTTTGCCAGCACTGTAGAGACACAGGACATCTCCTCTTGGGGAACCCCTCCCTACCCTGGAATGTCTGTGGGGGATGCACCTCACAGGGACCAGCCCTGCCAGCAGAGCTGGGGCTTCCCCGGCCCAGGCAGCCAGACAGGCCCTCGGCATCACAGCAGTGGTGTCACCCCGTGCTGTCCCGGGCAGGAGAGACCCCTCACTCTCACCCACCAAGGAAGGCCTGATGGCTGCTGCTGGCTCATACCCCACCTGCACCTGGAGCAGCCCCTCAGCCAGTGACAGCAGGGCTTGATCCAGTATTGCTGCTCCAGCAGATGGCCATGGACAGAGAGATCAGCCTCCCAGCCATGATGGGCTTCCCACACCATAGATGTCCTCCCAAGACCCCATCACCCTCCTGGGGGACACAGTAGGGGCAAAGCCTTTGCTCCCCATCCTGGGAAGCTGAGGGGAGCTCAGTCAGGACCCTGAGAGCCCAGGACCTCAGCAGAAGTACCTCCAGCCCCCTTCAGGTGCACTCTCTTGGGCCCAGAAGAGAGATGGCACTTTGCCTTTCTTAAGAATGCACTGACGTAGAACAGAGTGAGGGCACAGCCCTTCCCATGGTTTCAGGGAAGCTTTCTTGCCAAGGACAGGAATTACAGGAAAGGGAAAGATCCATGCAATGGCTGGGCCTGGACCTGAAATAGCCAGAAAGCAAACACGAGGTGACCCGTGCCAGGGTGTGCCCAGCCCCCTTGCCCCTCCCCAACATGCAGCCTCTAATCTTCCCTTTGCAGCATGGGTGGGTGATAGGGGCACAAACCTGCTCTCCTTCAGCAGTGATCCCATAAAGGCTCCTGAGCTGTGCTGAGGGGCCTCACTAGGGCCAAGGCAGTCCTGGGGCAGGTAAGGTGCTGATACACCTACACCAGCCAGCAAGGCACCAGGGATGGGGGCACACTGTGGGTGAGAACAGCCCCTTTCCAGGGCAGCCTTCAAAGACAGTGCCCAGGTCCTCACTCAGGGGCAGGGAAAGGGGTCAAATGGCCCTTCCTACCCAGAACCCACCTTCCCATGGAGCAGAAGGGCACTGAGGGCATCAGGACAGCCAATGTAGCACAGTTCTTTCCAGCCCAGTGGGTGCTCCACAGCCTCTTTGTAAAACAGGAGCCACAGGCAACATTTTCTCAGCTTGATTTTTAATTGTTATTAATGGTGTAAGAAATGCAGTGAGCTTCTCAGCTGTGAATCTCTTCCCCATATTATCAGACCAGCAGTCCAAAACAGGACCCTTCCAGTGCCAAGAGAGCAGCACTGGGCAGACTGCAGGACCAAGGTGGACAGGAACCTGAGGGGCATAAAATCCCATCTGCTTTCCACAGACCAAAATTTCAATCACCAAAATCAGCACCAATCTTCCCAAGGAATACGAGCGGTTACAAGCAGGGTTTTAGGAGATAGCCCACCTTCTCCCTCCATTGTAGCACCACATCAGGAGAAGAGTTTACTCTCTCAGCACCCCTTGCACCCCAGCACACAGACATGCCTCACCCAGAACTCCACGGGGGTCTCACGAGAAGAAACTCCCATTGTCTCCAGCATCCTGAAAGGAGAAGCAGAGGAAGGGTCTCACCCTGCCCAGACAGCTCCCACCTGAGCAACACCCACAACCACAGACAGGTCTTTTCCAACCACAGCACAGAGGTGGGGATGGCAAATGTTTCCAACTGCTGCAGAAGGGTTGTTCTGGTCAGTGAATAAGTGAGCTGGATGCCTCCCCTTCCCAACAGGCCCTTGTTGGGGCTGAAACAGATGGGTGAAGATGCAACCACCAGTATTTTTCATGCCCTTTGCTAGCTGAAGCAAGGTAAAGCAACTCAAGATAGTCTCATGTCAGAGGTTTCCTGGATTCATCAGTGCAAGCACATCCTACAGCTACATAGACTTAAAATTTAAGGATCTGCTGTTTAACCCCTGACAAGTATCCACCCCTGGGGGAAAGGAGGGAGCACATCCCTGCACACTCACTTGCAGCTTTGAAGGGGCCTGCACAACCTCCCTCTGCATGCACTGTATAGGACAGGTCCTCTAGATCCTGCTTGTTTTCCCAAGCGGTTTCCTCACCTCTTTTCAGTCTCTTGGAGGAGGGACGTTGCAGCTTTAGGGTCATTCTTCAAAAAGGTTTGATATGGAGAGGCAGACTCCATGTAACCAACCACACCCTCAACAGTCATGGGAATTTGGTCATAGATATCAGTGATTCTACAAGAGACACGGGGAAGAAAGGAGCATTTGCAAGTTGAATCTCAAAGGCAGGGGAGCACAGACAACAGGTTGACATAGTGGTGAATAAAGTATCTGGCACCATCAGAGGTGGTTCTGCTCACCTCTTATTGTCTGGGAATGGCAGGGCCTCGAAGATCTCTTTGTAGTCTTCCAAGACATATTTTAGTCTATTATGTGCGTATTTTAAAATCGTGTCCCAGCACTGTAAAGACAGTGTATTAAAAACAAACACAAAACCACGTGAAGTTCTCAACTGCCACTTAACTCAGGTTTGGGCCTACATCTGATACATTCATATGTGTCCTTTTTTTAAAAACTACTTGTTGCATTAAAATACACCAACATCTTACAATACATCTTGCTTAGTGTCAAGAATTCAAGGATCCTATTATAGAAATAAAGGTCCTGTCCTCCCTACACAGCTCTTACTCATAGTGGAAAGTCTCCTTTTATCCAATTGTTAAAACACCCTTTGTCACAAAAGATTACTAAAAAAAAGACCTCTTCCCAACAGTTTCTACTTCCCATTCTTTTCACTGTGATCAGGGCAACAGGAAAAGTCTCTTGGACAATACCAGCCCCCAAATCTGCTCTGGCACCCTTCTCACCCCCACCAGAGTCTGCCCTGTCAGTCCTCATTGGTCTCTCCTCATGATCCAGCCAGCCCTGTGTGGGAACCTCTAAATCCTGCCTCAGCCTTATCCCTGCATTTACTCATCCTTCTTCCCCATCCTGCATTAGGATTCGTCTTGCCATACCCCCTCAGTCCCACTGCTTTTCTCTCTGCATCCAAGTGCTACACATCTCCCCCATCCTGAGGTTTTCCCAGCTCACCTCCCTGAAGACTTTGGTGAGCTTTTCGGAGCAGTCTCCATAGCGCAGGCTCATGTCCACGGTGTAGGTGCTGAGGGCCACGCAGCCACCCGGCTTCACCACCCGCTCGGCCTCCCTCATGAACTTGGCAATATCAAACCAGTGCGCGGCCGTGAATGAAGTCAGGACATCCACGGAGGCATCCTGGAATGGCAGCTCCTCTGCAGGGCACACACTGCAAGGAGCAAGGGAAAAAGCCACGTGCGATATGGTGTAGGAACCCAGAGTGCCAAGAATATTTCTCTGCCTGTTTTGAAGGGTTTTTACCCCCCTGAACAACACTGTTTTGACCTCCAACCTTGGAAAAAACTGCCTACAATCAGACAAGAACTAGAAAATACAGTGGTGTGAATTAGGTGATAGACTACTGTGTAAGATTGTCACAGGCTGAAAAATTTAGAGGTTTTGGGCTTCTCTTTGTAGCAAATAGATAAGAGCAAAAAACATCAAAACGGAGGATTGTTGTTGTTCTCCAAACCTTCTTCTTCTTTTACTACTCCATATTCTGCAGTAAAAGTAATCTGGGATGATTGGACACAGAATTCCACAGTTCCTGGCCATGTTACTGAATAATTGGTAGAAAAGTAAAAATAATATAAGTTTTTAGTAACCATTGGTTAAATTATCTTTAAAAGGCTGTGTAAATCTTGATAATCGGACTTCTCTCCTGCTTTCTGTGCTCTGTGTTGAACCTGGGTCACGCTGGTGGCTCTGTTTCTCTGATAAGACTTAATAAACAACTATCTGGCAGCTCTGAAACGCCAGGAAAAGTCTCAGTTTATCTTTTGGAACTCCTTGCAAGGACTTCAAAAATATTCTCTCCCATCAGGAGGGATTTGATTTACAGCATGGTTCAGGGTGAATATGGGAATTACACAGTAGGACATGAAGTCAGGGAGTATTTTTTTGATGGTTTGGGATGCAAGACCATGGCTGCTGGAAGTCTAGGATAATGCCTATTCACACCAGGAATTCCATCAAATGAAATCTTTGGTGCCAACTGGCTCTTGCAACAGTCCTACTCACAAACCACCATCTCCATGTGAGGACCCCAATTTTGCCTTCAGCTGAGCGTGCCCTCCTGACACTCACAGGTAGGAGATGTTGGGCATGCAGGGCGTGTCCTTGGCCTCCTGGATCTGCGCTTCGCTGATGTCCGTCCCCACCACCTTCTTGAAGTGCTCCCCAAGGAAGTGGGTGCCTTGTCCAGACCCACAGCCAACATCCACCGCCAGCTCTGCAGGGATCACCTTCTGCAGGGAGGAGTAGATGTGTCTCAGTGAGCAGCCACCCAGTTCCTGTTCTTTTACCCCATTCCTTCCCCAGCACCCGCTCAGGAACAGCCTTGGCATGGCAGAACCTGCAGAAAGCCTCTTCTTGGCCCTCATATGGCCTTTGAGCCCTGCTGATTTATCTTTCCCTGAGGCACCAACCAAGGCGACACTCCCAGCTTGTAAACACTGCCACCCACAATTAAATACTCCTTGGATTTTTCCTACAGCCTGGCCATACCGCACTCACCTTTTCCTGCATGTAGGAGAGGATGGCCTGCTGCAACTCTTTGCCTGGCGCAAACCTGTATTTCTGGTAGACGACCGCATGCTGTCTGCCCTCGAACATCTGGGTGGCCATGCTTGGCTGACCTGGCACCTGGCAGGAGGCAGCAAGCCGGGGATGTCACACGACACCAAACTCCTGCCGCTTCCTTAGCCCGTGACCGCAGGCACTGAAGCCTTCAGTTCCCCGCAGGGCCCCGGGGAGGACTTTGCCCGTGAGGCTTCAGCAAGGGAGCGTGAACCTGCTCGCCAAGAATCCCTCCCACAGCCCTAAGCTAATACCAGGAACAAACTAGCGGTGTCCGACAGGAAAAGCTTTCCAGGTTTTTTACACACTCCATAAGGAGTGTTTAACTCCTTTGCTTCCCCCACCCACCCGGGTGTTTTCTCAAGTAAATCACCATTGCTGGAATATCTGTGAATTTGGTGGTGACCGAGCAGCGAAGCTGAAAACTACCAGTAGAACAGGGGTTTTTTTTGTTTTAAGGAAATACGTGTTTTAGTATTAGCAACACAATCCCAACTCTACCTTGCGCTTTCTGAACCATCTGCTGGTTTTCGGCCCTTCTCGCCCAGGAGCCACTCAAAGTCTCTCGCCCCACCGAGCCCATCACCACGCGTGGAGGCGAGCGGGGCCCTTCGGCCTCCGCACAGCTCAGCCCCGGGGAGCCACGGCAGCTCTCCGGGCACGGCGCTCCCCCGTCAGCCCCGGGCGCTCCCGGCGCGGAGCCCGGGCTCATCACGGCGCGCCGGAACGCTCCCGGCCGCATCCTGTTTGTGTCGGTGCCCGAGCAGGCGCCGTCCGAGGCGGCGGCAGCTCCCGGGGCCCACCGCGAGCACTGCTAGGAGGACTCCGTGCCCCCTTTCCCGGGGAGGGACACCCGCTCGTGTGCCGGCAGCGAGCGAGGTGGGCAGAGGGCTCAAGGGCAGCGAGTTTATCGAGCACAAATACATCGGAGATCAAGGATTATTTTGCCTTCATGCAGGAAGAGATGCTCAACCAGCTCAGGGCTGGAGCTCGCAGCAGGGAACAGCAGCGCTGCCTGGAGGGATCCTCCCAGTGCTTTCCGTGCGCTCAGAGGACCCTTCTCCCCGCAGCCACCCCCACTCCTTACCGTCGACAGCGCCCGCAACAGCGGCTCCCAGCACCTCCCAGTCCAGAGCTGCGGAGCCGGGACGAAGGGGAAGGCGGGGGAAAGCGAGGAACGGCCAACGCCGCCCCCAGTACCGCCCGCCTCGGCAGCGCAGCCCCGCTGCTCCCCCTGCCCAGCCGGGGCGGTGTCGGGGGGCAAAATCCAGAAGGCAAGTTCAGGAGGCTCGATCCCACCGACATCCTGGAGCCCCAGAGCCGAGCCTTGGCCTTCACACAGCTCTGTGGTTACTAATTACAGCTTTCGAAATGCCTACGGATCCTGGGAGTGCTCGGCAGCCTCCACATCTCAGGAAGCAGATGCAGAGCCCAGAAGATGCTGCAAGGTAGCAGAACAGAGTTCAAATGCTGCAGGCAGCTAAAGCTATGCCTACAGAGCTCTGTCTGTGCTGAAATCCAGCAGAAAGAGAAAATGCAGCAGGAGCCCCCAGCAACAGAACTTAAAGAGCTCAGAATGGTGGTATTTCAGAACTAAGCAGTTTGCCCTGATTTGGGGCAGGATTTCACCCCTCCCTCAGGAGAGTAATGTTAAATCCATGCAGCTGAGGCCAACGGAGCCGTGGTTTGCTGGAAGCACAGCCCCTTCAGTTTGTACTTTGCACAGGAGTCAAAGGTCCATGCTAATTAGCACAGACTTTAAGCCACTCCTAATTTTAAGAGAAAGCAGTGAACTTACTCAAGGACTGAAGACAGGGGCCAGCTTGAAGCAGTTTGCTAAATCAAAGCATAGGTTGGAGGTCCCGGGCTTGTGTCCCAAATGTTTTATTTGGGCCACCTGCTGCTTAACCGTGCAGGGGTGTACCTGCACCAAGAGAAAACACTATGCAATCACCAAATGCCCCTGTGTTTTCATAACCCGGCTCTTTGGGGTTTGGACACCCCCATTTTGGCTGTATTTTGCTGAGAGCATGACTGCAGGCAGGAAGGGATGGTGTCCCAGGCCTCAGTCACCTGCCCTGGTCCGAACTCTGTGGTCCCTGGGCTGCTCTCATGGGCAATGCACGGGTGATGTTTAACTGGGGATCTTCCGGCTACAGCTGACACCAAACACCTGCAGGAAAACAAAACACCAGCCAGGCATGGGCTGCAAATGGCACCAAGCCTTTCCTAAGCTCTCCCAACCTTTGGCACACTGGATTCAGCTGCCTTTGACTCCCTACTTCCCTACTCCAAGTCTATTGTCCTCCCCAAGGGACAGCTGCTCTCTGATGGCCCTGCACTATGCAGCAGTAAATTGGTTTCCTTGACCTTCGGGTTGCTGAGCCTTAGGCCAGATGTGGGTTTGAACATCAGGCACAGAGGACCAAACACTGTCCATCATCCCTCCCTGCCCACTTATTACATCCAAAGGCTTTAAGGAATGCCAAAGTGCCCTAAGGTCTTCCCGATTTGTTCCGCAAACCTTCAGGCCCCGTGGATTTGAATTATATAGCAGGGTCCTGGATTAATAGACCTTCATTGGGAATGCATCTCACTCTGAAGTTTACTAAAACTGAAAAAAATAATCTATTTTAGGGGGGGAAAAAGCCAAAGGAGATGCCTGCCAGTCCTCCTGTGTCACTTGGTATTTTTCAACAAAGGGTTTCCCTGTGGATGGATTGCTTGGAACTAAAGGAAGAGGAGGCAAATGGCACCATTACCCAGCTGCATTTAATTTACAAATTTTATTATTTTAAATTTCATTTCAGCTTTGATAGACTTAGAATCTCTTTGCTGGACCACACGGGAGGGAGGATATCCAAAAGGCTGGGTGGGCTGAGGTCCCCCTCCCCATCCCCAGGATCCCCTGGAGAAGCCAGTCATATTTCTCTTACCTTATGGAAAACTTGATTTGATTTTAAGATCCCATGAAGGCTTTAGCTCTCGGGAGACTCTCCTCTGGTTATTTGTTCTCTGATGGAAAAGGAGCAAGATTTATTATCACAACGAAGAATAAAGGGATTGGGAAATAGTTGGTATTTCTTCAAGGATCTTTTTAAACCTAGAGGGCTCAGACTTTAAATTAATGAAGAACATAATTCTCTTGGCTTAAAAGCAGTGGGGTATGGATAAAGCTCCTTGTAGGGAAGAGAGCTATCCACAAATCAAGGATGTCTCAGTCGATGTGTTAGAGCTGTGCCTCAAGATCTCAGCTGGGATCAGGGCTATCCCTGGCATTTGCAATCACTGCTTGTGTCAAAAGAAAGCCCAGATGAAGAGACCTAGATGGTCAGCCGGAGAGGAGAGGGAGAAGGGAATTCCTGCAGCACTGACTATTTTGGGGAAGTGCATCCGTGCCGTGCAATTGGCGGATCCTTGCAATCGCAGCCGGCAGTGGCTGGTGATTGTCGTGCTCCAGCACACAAAAGGCTGGAGGGGAAACAAAGGGAGGCAGGGACACGCTCAAGGGCAGAGGAGGAAGCCTGCAGAGGAGAGCGCCCTTGGCTTTGCAGTCCTGCCTCGCCCCTCGGCTCATCCGGCCATAAATCCTTCCTGATGGAATGATTGATGAATAGCGCGGGCGGGAGCTGGGAACACGGAGAGCAAAGCCCAGCACTGGGGGCTTCCAGAAACAATAACAGCAAGTCCTTCTCCCACCGTTTCACCTTTTAATTAAGGAAGATGGGAAATCTGGCTGTGGGACCAGCGAATTAAATGAAATTTAGAAGTCACCTGAGAATCTGTGGCAGAGCAACCTGGCATCTCCCATTTCCCACGCAGGGGCCGGATCCACTGCTGATGAATTAACAATTCTGGAATAAAAAGAAGGAGAGAAATGTGAGCTCAAAATAATCTTATTTCACCTTGCACGCACTCACTGGGCACGAGGATGTAGTAGCTGATATTATTATATCTGCTGGCATAAGCAAAAGGTCCGGTGGCGTCAGGAAGCTGCTGTACTAAAATTAAATAACTCTTGGGGATGTGCGTGGCCAAACCAGACTCAGAGCAGTTGCTCTGGGTCTGGCTGATGCCTGATGGGCTGCTCTGAAATGCAAACAAATCTGTGGTGATTAAACAACATCCAGGACCATTTTAATTCAGCGTTTAAGCTTTTCCTTCTTGGGGTCCCAGCCAGGCATGTGATAGGAATGTAAGACAGGGAGAAAAAAAGGAGAAGGGAGTAATATTTTAGGCTCTTCTCGTCTTCCTCAAAAGGCTCTGCACCAGGAGACAGCCGAGTCCATCACCCCCTGCCCATTTCCCATTGCAGCTCCCAGGATCACAGCCCTGTGTCCCAAAAGCCAAGTGGGAACACGCCTGGAAGCACAGTGGTGCAGAGGGTTGGAAAAGGGGGATTTTTTGGTTCTGGCCATGTTGTGATGGCCAGTGATGGTCTGTTCCAGTGGGGGAACGAGGGCTGGAGGCCGCAAATGCAATGGGGCATTGAGGAGGGTGCAGGAGGTGCAGAAGGTGCAAGAGGGTGCAGCAGGGTGTGGAAGGATGTGTGAGGATGCAGAAGGATGCAGGATGTGCAGGAGGATGCCGTGGGATGGAGGCGGGCACGTGAGGATGCAAAAGAGCAGGGAAAGATGCTGCAGAAGACAAAAGGGTACAGGAGGGTTTGGAAGGATGCAGAAGGGCGCTTCAGGATGCGGGAGAGCGCAGGAGGTTGCAGAGGTGTGCAGGAGGATGCAGGAGGCTGATGCAGGACAGTACGGGAGGGTGCAGGAACATGCAGGAGGAAGATGCGGGAGGGCGGTTCAAGGAGGATGCGGGAGGACGCAGCAGCCCCGTCCCTGAGTTGCCGCCGCCGCTCCGGCGGGGCCGCGCCGGGCTGGGCAGGGCCGGGCGGGGCTGGGCAGAGCAGGGGGCGGGGGCGCTGCGGAGCCCGGCGCGGCCCCGCTGGGGCGGGGCAGGGGACGGCCGTGGGGCCGGCCCGGCCCGCCCTGCCCGGCGCGGCTCTCCGGCGGCGCCGATGGGGCTGCGGGCCTGGCTGCGATCGCTCGGCTGCTGCGGCTGCTGCGGCTGCTGCGGCGGGGAGGCGGCGGCGCCCGAGAAGGAGCCCCTGCTCAGGTGAGACCCGGCGCGGCCCCGCGGCGGGGGATGCGCCCACCCGGCCACGCGTGAGCCCCTCCTCGCCCCGCGGTCCCCAGCCCCGCTCCTCGCGCTGTCACCGCCGCTGGAGCTGGACATCCCCTGCCGGAGCGCTCGAGGCTCCGGAGGGATCTTCCTTCCCCCGGCGGGAACGAGCGGCTTCCCGTTCTCTTTCCGCCCGGGTCGGCTGCCACAGGGGCTGCGCTCCTTCTGACAGCCGGCGCGGTGCTCGCCGGAGCCCTGCCCGCGGCATCCCCTCAGTGCTCCCCATGCTCCCCGGCCACAGGGACGGTCCAGCGCTTGTCTTTCCACGGTGGGATTTCAGTAGAGGAGCTGAGGCACTGAACAAAAAGAGGGGCCCTGCATTCCTATGCAGGGGGTCAGGTCCCACTGCCGGGCAGCTCTGGGTTATGCAGAGCTGTGTTTGCACGCTGGGGTCGCAGAATCCCAGAATGGTTATGGTTGGGAGGGACCTTAAAGCTCATCCCGTTCCACCCCCTGCCATGGGCAGGGACACCTTCCACTATCCCAGGTTGCTCCAAGCCCCGTCCAACCTGACCTGGAGCACTTCCAGGGATGGGGCAGCCACAGCTTCTCTGGGCACCCTGTGCCACGGCCTCCCCACCCTCACAGGGAAGAATTTCTTCCTAACATCTCATCTAAATCTCCCCTCGTTTAGTTTAAGACCGTTCCCCCTTTTCCTAAAACGATCTGCCTCTGTAAAAGGTCACTCGCCTCTTTAGGCACTTCAAGGGGCTCTGAGGTCTCCCTGGAGCCTTCCCTTTTCCAGGTGAACACCCCCAGCTTTCCAGCCTGGTTCCGCTCAGGGATGCCAGAGAGGAGATGACGATGCACAGCCGGAGCCGGCTTTATGCGAGTGTGCTGATCTCTGGGGAGCAGATCCTGCTCTCCTGCTGTCGGTCACATCTGCTTTGTGCACAGAGCGTGAGGTTGGGGGTGTTGTATGAACAGATTCTCCCTGACTCGTGGCAAAGAGCAGTGGAAGCACGTAAGGAGGGTTTGCATGTGGCAGAACATCTGTTCAGGGGGTTTGCAGCGGCTCTCCCTCCTTCCCCGATGCCAGCCGCGGTCCTGGCACCGCAGAGGGTATCCCAGCCGCGGGATGGGGCAGGGACCGTGCCCTCCCTGCGCCATCGCTTCGACAGAGGCGCTCCGGGCAGGAGGGTGGGATGCTCCCGGCGTGTCCTGCATCGGTGTCAGGTAACAGCGGAGCTGGTGACACACGGCTTGAAACGTCCTGATCTCGCGCTGGTAAAGCAGCTACCTAAATAATAACCGGCTAATCCCAAGCATGGGACCTCCAGCCCAGGAAATTGGCATTAACCTCCCGGGAGCCGAGCACACGTGCGGAGAGGCTCCCTCCTGCTGCCCCGTGGCCGTGGTGTCTGTCCCTCACCTGGCACCTCGCTTTAGTAACACGCCTTCCGCCCGCGATCCAATTAATGCTGGCCCTAAGAAGGAAAGCCTCTATACATTCTGGGGATTCGAAAGGCACTTGCTCTTGTACAAGTGTGCCAGTGTAATTAATCTAACAGCCCAGTCGCTGCCTTGCCCCTCCTTGGGGGGCTGTGCGGTCTTATTTCATAGTGGGGATCTTGCAATAGCTTGTTGGCTGTATTTTTATTTTTACCGCAGTGTTGTTTAAAATGAACGAATTGTTTGAGATTTCAGATCTTTTAGCTGAGTTTTAGGTTTGGGAGCTGGTGTTGCAAAGCATCCAGGCTGCTTGGTTGTCTCTTGATGTGTGAAGGTGGGGTCTGGCTCGGATGGTGTACTCAGGATGAAAATAAACTAAATATTTGGGCTCCAAATCCCAACACTTAATGTGAACTGAAAGCCCCCTGGAGCAGAAATCTGTTGATGAAGCATTGGTGCTCACCATTTCCTGGATAAAATCCAGAGTGTGAAATGCTCTGGGTCCCTTCTGGTCCTGTGGAGATTCCTTAACCTGCAAAGGCACTGCAGTTCACGTGCTCCTCCTTTCCCTCCCATTTCTTCCTTTGCAGTGTTGCTTGGAAGAGTTGTTGGCAGAGCTCTCCGTGCTGGTATGGATTTGCTGACTCCTGGGCACTGCCGCATGCCTTATGGGATGCTCCACGCTGTGATTTGGAAATGGGAATGTGCTGGGAAGTGCCCTGCGAGCTGTGAGGGAGGGAGTGGCTCAGAAAAGCTCAGGTGTGGCAGTGTTATTGCTAAATACGGGTGTTTTAAGTAATTCAAATGTTAAGAGTAGTGGTAAATGCCTGAGTGGGAAGGAGCTGTGGAAGGCAGGGTGGGAGTGAACTCCTGCTGATGGCACAGCTGGCTCCTGAGTGCTCCCTCCCTGTCTGCTCCACGATTGAGAAAACTGTGGTGCCCTCCACACCCTCCAAGTTCCCTTCGTTTGCTTGTCTTTAATGAGGGATTATAAGAGATTATCTTTCCCCTTATTACCTGTTGCTCAGGTTTTTGGTTTGTTGAAAGTCTAATTAACCTTCCTGCTGGAATGCTGATGGGAATTAGTTTTTTTCTATTTCATCTGTGTGCTGGAGCTCCTCTTAATATCTTTTTATGGCTTGGTGCCATGGTACCCACAGCATTACCTGAAGTTTCTTTGTATGGGTTCCTTGGGAAAGGCATGGGGTTTAGGCAGCAAATGAAATAAACAGTGGGTTGTTCTAACAACAAGTGAGCAGGGATTGCCACAGGGTGGTAAGGTCAAAAATAGTTCTCCACTTGTATTGTTCTGCTCAAGTGCCTGGACATCTTGATTAGACACTTTATGGAAATCCCCTGCTAAAAGTTCTCCTGGCAGAAGTATCCCGGTTAAAAAGTGGCACATCCTAATAGCTGCATAAAGCCCTAAAACACAGAACTGCCTCAGTGCAGAGAAAAGCTCCCCACCTCCGTGGGGACAGCCTTCCCAGAAGATGATGCTCAGCTTTGCTAAGCAAGTAAAGCCTGGAATTCATTAGAAGGCCGAGGACATCTCCATTCCCCGAGAGAGATGGGGCTGAATATCCTTTCCATGCCTTGTCTGTTGTTGCACAGCTCAGCACATCACTGCAGCTCTCAGGCAGGAGCACCTGTGGGGCATTGCATGATTTGGGTTGAACCGTGGCTTGCCTGGTCAGGATGTTTGCTAAGGTGAAAGCCTCCATCTCCCCATTTCCCCCACTCCTCAGGCAGCAGGACTGGGCTGGGAGAGGGGAGGGCACAGCAGTGGGCACTGGGAAGGTAGCAGGGGCCAGCCTGGTGCTGAGGCTGCGTGCCCCTCTCTCTCTGCAGTAACAACAACCCCTACGCGTCCTTTGGAGCCACGCTGGCGCGGGATGAGGAGCAGAACCTGTGGAGCACCCCCCACGACGTGACCCACACCGAGGCCGACGACGACCGCGTGCTCTACAACATGATCGTGGTCAGGAACCAGCTGGACAAAGACTCGGAGGTGAGGCAGCGCCAGCGCTCGGCCCCACCACGGGCTGGGGCTCGGGGCTTTTGTTACAGCCCAGGCTTTGGCAGTGCCTGGTTAATCACAGAATCACAGAATGGTTTGGGATGGAAGAGCCCTTAAAGCTCGTCCAGTTCCACCCCTGCCATGGGCAGGGACACCTTCCACTGTCCCAGGGTGCTCCAAGCCCCATCCAGCCTGGCCTTGGACACTTTCAGGGATGCAGGGGCAGCCACAGCTTCTCTGGGTAACCTGTGCCAGGGCCTCACCACCCTCACAGAGAGGACTTTTTTCCTAATATTGAATCTAAACCCGCTCTCTGTCAGTTTGAAGCTATTTCCCCTTGTCCTGTCACTCCAGGCCCTTGTAAATAGTCTTGCCCCATCTTTCCTATAGGGTTCCCTTCAGGCACTGGAAGGCTGCTATTAGGTCACCCTGGAGTCTCTTCTCCATGCTGAACAATCCCAATTCTCTCAGCCTTTCCCCACAGCAGAGCTGCTCCACCCCTCTGATCACCCTGGTGGGCTCCTCTGGACTGACACCAGCAGGTCAATGCCTTTCCTTCAATTAAGCTGCTGTGAAGACCCCAAAGTCTCCCAATGTGGCTCATGTAGGCACCAGGTCCTCCTATCTGTTCCATCACCCTCCAGATTTTATCCTATATCTGGTGTGGATGCCTCTGTGGCCATCTGATCCTTGGGAAGCTTGGGGGTATCTCCAGCACTGATCCAGGAAGAGCTGCCCTGAGGTGTGATGAGTTTCTCATCTCCATGGTACCCTTGGGTTCATCTCCCTCTATTTTGAGAATCTCCATGTTCTCCTTGGCTTGGATACTTTCAGTGCCCTCCCAGGGCGTTATCCCATTGAGCATAAATTGCCTCCAGAATCTTTTCGCTCCCCATCCCCTTCAGAAATCTCTATTTCTGTACATCTTTGGTCAGCCCAAAATGAGGGTTATGTGTCTTCCATGGAGGAGTGAGGGAACACAGCAGCTGACACTTAAAAACCAAGGAACTCAGGAGGTCAGTAATGGGCTGCCTGCATCCAGGGATGTGGGAAAAGACACAAGGTAGGCTTGAGCTGGACACCAGGGACAAATGCACTTCTCAGGGAACGAAACTGAGGAGGAGGAATAGAAGAGACAGAAAGGAAAAGAAAGCGACAGGGAATGGGAAGAACATGAGGAAGATGCATTTGTTTGGCACGTATAAGGAAGCAGGGAGATTCCAGGGAGGTTTCCCAGGCATTCAGGGCAGCTGGAACATGCTTGGGAATGACACCCTGCAACCACCACAACCCACAAACGTGTGCTGGGAGCACTGGGGGCCCAGCCCCCTTTCCTGGCTTCCCAGGCTGCTGTTTGGGTTCGATATTCCTGTTTGTCCTTTCCATGGCCAGGCTGATGTTTGCCCAACCCTGGCAGCGCCCGGAGCTCCGCTGCCACTCCGGGGACACGTCAAGTTAAATCCTCCTGCAGTGGGATGCACGGCAATTATTGGGAAGCAGGGAACTGGCACAGCTCTTAGTGGGAAGGGAAAAATCATGGCTGTTACATAAAGGCTGTTTTGCAGCCCTGATTTCTTTTGCTAAGGCACTTCAGTGCAAAGGAGATTGCAGTGGCCTGATTAGGAGCAGGCTGTAGCAAACAGTGGCATATTTTTTCCCTTTCTGATTGCTTTCATGACTCCAGAACGTTTGCAGGAAAGCCTGGAGGCTTCATGTTTAACTTCAACATGATCCTACTTCATCCAAGAGTCTGCAGGAGTGTAACTGTTTCTCCTGTGACAGTCTCTGTAAACCAAAAGGCAGCTCAGCTTTACAAGGAGCCTTAAACTCCAGAGAGATCAAAATTACAATGTGTAATAAGCTAAATGAGGTAATGGAATCCTTGCATACGTTGGCCAGAATCCCCATTTAATGGTTTTTTTTTTTTTGGTGAGTTTGATTTAATCATGGTGTTTACAATAGATGGTTTTGTAACAACATTTTCATGGTGGCATGTGACCTTTACAGCTCTAACTGGAGATCTCTTCCCTCCCCACTGCTGCTCTTTCTACCTTGCAATTGCTTGTCTGAGAAAAGCCAGGGAGCTTCATCCATCCCAAAGTGGCTGAAGGAAACAAGGACAGCACCATTCAGGGGGCTGCACTGGTGCCCAGGAGTGTTGTGTGTCAGCCCTGCTCAGCGAGCAGAGGAGAGCATCAGTAATGGGTGAGCAGGAGAGTGCTCCTGCCCCTGCCTGTCCTAAACCCAGTGTGCCTGTCTGTCCTAAATCCTGCCCTAAATCCTGCCTTCTGTGTATCTGTAGGGTTTTTAGCGGGTCTGAGCCGTCCCCGTGCCTGCCAGTGGAAAAGGAAAGCCCAAAGCTCACGGGGCTTCCTCTCCACAGCAAAGGTAGGATCACATACTCTGCTTTTATATGCAGTGCAATTACTAAAAAGCCTGAGGAGCACAACGTCAGGACAACAGTGAAGAAAGTTTTGAGGAAAGCCAAGGCACTTTACACTTGCTTTGAATGTGGCCCCGTGCCCTTTGCAGCCCGGGATTGGCAGCTGCTCTGCTGTCTCCTCTTAGAGCTGGGAAACTGAGGCACCACAGGGAAGCCCAACAGGCTGCTGCAGTTTCCAGCTGCAGCTCTTGCTGGGTGGCAGGACAGGGAGGGGCTTGGATGGAAAGCCAACATTCCTGTGCTCAGCCCTGGGTGCCAAGATCTCTCCTTACTCCAGCAAGCATTTTCAAACTAGGCCAGACTGCAGTGCCCTCCCCTCCTAATGAGACTTCAGCTCGGAGAGAGAGAAAAAAGTCTAATTGCAGAACAACACTGGGCTGCAAAAGCCATAATCTGCTTTGGGGGCTGCTCTGCTCCTGAAATCCCCAGGGGGAGCCTGTGGATACTGCAGGACGGGATGGAGGAACAGTTTCCTCGTGCAGTGCACAAGTATTACGAAGCTATAGGTCCTTTTCTTCCTGTGGTTAAAATTGACTGAAGGGAGAACTTTGTGCATTTCTGTTCCTTCATTTAACAAAGAAGTTCTGGCGTGCGGTGCACTCACTGTGTGCTTTGCCCTTCCCCACCTGTATCTCAGGGATTTCCCAGCACCAGCCTTTGGAAGGATCCCAAAGAGCAGGTCGCTCTCCATCGTGTGTTCTTTATCTGTATGGCACCATCTTGGCAGTGTTGGTGCTCTCTCTTGGGGTCAGTTCTTTGCCCCCACCATGGGGCTGCACCCACACCTGATCCATGTGGAGTTGTGTCTTCCCTCTGTCCCTGCTGGCAACCCTGCTCTGGGAAATTGGCAGCTCCAGTCCAAACTCGGCGTGTCCTTAGCTTGCACTGAGAAAACCAGGAAAGCCCTTGCTGAAGTGCTGGCTTGAGGGGCTGACCAAGCAGATGCAGCCTTTGAAGATCAGAGCTGTCATCACAGCTTTTGAAGGCCAGGGTCGTGTTTCAAATATGGGAAAAATGTGGGTTTTTTTCCTACTCCTGCTCTGCAGCATCACTGAGCTTGTTGTAGGGTAAAATAAATCTCAAATTTGGTGGTGAAATGAGCAGCAAGAGCTGCACTGTGGTCGTTGCCAGGCTAATGAGTGTGAGGTGGCATCGTTCCCTCCATGAGGTCCAGTCTGGGGTGGCCCTGGTTTCTCCACAGCCTCTGGTGGGATGTGTGGAGTTACCCAGCCATGGGCAGGGAGCTGTGCACCAATACTCAGAGAAGGAGCGTCAGAGAAGGAGCCAGAGCTAGGGTGCAGCTCTGGGAACAGAAACTAAAGATGGCATTTTGCATGATGACTGAGGAAAATCCCCTGTTCTCATGGCTTGCTGTAAATGCAGTGTTTCTCTCTTCTCTTGGCTCATTCCCTAGGGAAAGGTGGGATCATAAACCCCACTAGCAAAGGCAGTCCCTCAGCCTGCATCCCTGCTAGGGGCCTGGCTAGCAGAGCGACGCTGGCATCATCCCCCTGAAAAGCCCATTAATGAGCTGGCAAGGCCTGTTTTTCTTTCTCCTCCTGCTCTCCTACAGGATTATTCTTTTTTAAACAGGTTACAGAGAAGGTCAGTATTGTCACCGGCTGTTGCTGGGGCATAGAGAGGTGATGGGATTTATCCAGCGCCGGGGATGCCAGCTGGGGAGCCCAGACCTGACCCTCTTAATGTCTGCATGCCTCTCTTAAAAAGAATCCAATTTAAGCTTAGTCTAAGATGAGATGTTGGTCTATAGTTTATATTTGTTCCGCTACTTCCAGTGGAGCCAGAGCAGGAGCATCCCTGGTACCTGCCTGGACTGATATTTTCCAGTCTTCCCCTGATAACTCTGTTTTGACCTAATTTCTAAAATAACTCTTGAACAGAACAGTGACCTCAATTGCTTTTAAGACAATAAAGGCAATGGATTTGGTAGAGGATTGTTCTGGAAACATAAAGGAAGCTCCCTAGTAATTAGGAAACTTTCACGTGATCAGGGATGAGAAGTTGGACAGTGTTGCCTGTTCTCCTGGCACATTTTTTCCTAGAGCTCTGAGTTCTGTACTAGCCTGGCTTATTCCATGTCTTTTGGCATTTGCAGATTTGGTGCTTCACACTAGAGAGCCTGGGGAAATTTTCCAGGTAAATATTTGAAGGGCTGAGCATGTAGAGAGGGGAGGCAGCGGGGTTTCCCTGCGGCTCCCGGGATATTCTTGACACACATTCAGGGTTCTCTCAAGCCCCCACTGGTATCTGTTGTGCCCTGCTCTGTAGGTTTAAAGGGCAAAACCAGCTGCAAAAAACAGCACTGGGAACTGCAACCTGCTTTGGTTTCCTGTGGTTAACTCAGATTTTGGCAAAAGAGTCTATTTCTTAAAGGATTGCTTTTGAGTGCATGGCTGGGATGTCCCGGCCCCACAGAGACGCCGCAGGTTTGGTGTTTCAGTCTCCCGCTGTGCTTTCCCAGTCCCGTGTGTGAGAAACCCCCTCCCCGCCCCAGGAGTTCCATCTGACTTCCCGAGAAGGCCGAGGGAGAGGGGTTTGGTGTGGAGCCGCCTGCCCTGCGGGGCTGAGCAGCCTCGTGATGCCGCCTGCCCCTCCAAACGCTCCCTGGCACGACGGGAACGTCCTCCCCAAAGCCTCCGATGTTGCCCTCGCCTGTGCACGGGCAGGGCAAGCTTCGCTCCTCCTCTGCTGTGTAGCTCAAGGGAGGTGCTTTTAAGAATAATTTTGGGTGTGGAAAGATGCTCTTGAGTTTATTCCCTCATCAAAGGCACACAGGGGACAGCCCACGGCTGTTCGGATGTCTCTGCTGCAAGGAATAGCCTGGAAAAACCCAGTGGTTTGTGAGACTGACAGAGAGCAGGGCATGAGTCCCTTTGAGAGCTCAGCCCAACGTCATCCTGATAATCTGCTTCCCTAGTTCCTTTTCTGTGGCTGCGAGCATCCTCCTCCCAGCTTTCTATGGAAATGTAAATGCATTCAGCTCCATGCTAAGGCAAAAGAAATCCCACCAGAACAAGAGGTCCCAGCCAGGCACCACAGTTAAAAATAATTTTCTGTTCCAAAGCACACTCCCCAAATTCTCCATTGACAGGACACTGTCAGAGCTCCCCTGCGACTGAATATTCACTGTATTCACTTCCATAACACAACTCAGACACTATGATGTACAAGAAAGCCATAACCTAGATTCCCTTAAAACAAAAATAGACAAGGGAAAACACACTGCTGTTAATCCAGAGAAAATCAGGAGCAGCTTCCCTGCATGCTAAGCACTGCTCACTGTGCTTAGCAAGGAGTCTGGCTCATACCATGGGGTAATTCCCCGTGGCCCTGAAAGCTGGTTTTGGGTGCCAGCAGGCCACATTATGTGGAGAGGAGCATTTTTTCCAGTGCCCCAGCTCCCCAGTTCCACGGCATGAAGCACGCCTGGGATCACAGTGGCTGTCTGGATCGATTGTCTGCACTAAAGGCCTTGTTTATCTCCATGGGAGGGCAGAGACACGCAGCCATTCCCCCACCAGCATGCCCAGACTGGCTCCCTCTCCTTTCTCCCTGTGCCAGGGGGTCACGAGAGGGCCAAGGCGTTTCCAAGGAACCCCTGCCAGCGGGGACCAAGGCATCACACAGTTTTTCAGCCTCTTTCTAAAAACTCTCAAGTTTTCAATAAACTTCCCACAGAGCTTTAACATAATAACCCCCCTCTTTTCCACCCAGAGGAGCTCAGTTCCCAGCTCCGAGCCGGTGTCAGGGGAGAGGAGAGCCTTGGCCCTGCCTCATTTCTCTGGTGAAGGGCTGTCCTGGTGCCTTGTGCTGGCAGCCAGGTGCCCTCCTGTACAGGCAGCCAAGCTGTTCTCAAGTGCTGCTTCAGGAGAGAGGGAAATGTGCCTCTGGAAGGGGATTTTGTTTTCTGGGAGCGAGCGGCTGTGGCAGAGCCGGTTCCCCTGCTCTCCTGACGTGAAGTCACCACTGTCTTAACCCCGCTGGCTGCTTTTTCCAGAGTGTAATCTCCCAGGGCTTCCTGCAGCTAGTGCCGATCAGCAGGAAAACAGGCTTGGCTTTGAATCTCTGCAGTTGTGGCATGTCAGCCACATTCAGCAAAAAAACACTAAGGAATCTTCATATCTTTATGGAATCAAGTCAGCTCTTTGACCAAGTACCAGAAAACAGTCACAGCCGACCTCTGTGGGTATTGTTTGTCTGCTCTGAACCCAGCGTGGCCTGTAGGAAAATCTCAGGGTGACAGCACAGATTAACACTTGTTTATTCTTCAGGAGCCCATCTAGGTAATCTCTTGCTGAGGAATGAGATTAATTAAGGTTGTTACTGTAAGGAAGTTATCAGGTGATGTTGTGACCCTGCTGTTGGGCTGCTTCTAAAAATGCACCCTTAGGAGTGTGTGCATTGATTAAACTCAGCTAGGAGAAGCTGGGAAAAGTGCTCCTGGTTTTCTTGCAGAACACATGCATTTCCACAGGAATGCATGTTCATAGAGTCATGGAATCACAGAATCCTTCAGGTTGGAAAAGTTATCTAAGATCATTGAGTCTAGTTATTAACCCAGCACTGCCAAGCCCACCACAAAACTTGTGCAGTTGTGTTTAAATGTGTTGTGACTTTAATAAATAACCCCAAACCCTTCCCTCTTGCCCAGTGTCCCGTTATCCAGCTCTAGACCTGGAGGTCCAGTGCAAGGATTTCAGCTGTGCAGTGAAGTGAGGCATTAACTGCAGCAACTGGCAGCCACTAAGGGTTATTAGCATGTCAGATCACTCCAGTTCAGTCCTCATCCATCCACGTGCACCTCTGTCCTTTTAAAAAAAGGTACCCCGATCTTTAAAAAAAGTCTATTTTTCTTGTTTTCTAGTACTTTTGAACACCTGCCTGCTCCAGTTCAGTGCCAAACAGCGGGCTCCATGTCTGACTGAGGAGCAGCTGTCAGCAACACCTGAGCTAAATTCTGTAATTTCAGGGAAATTGGAAGCTGTTTTGAACAGAGAAGGCACAGAGATGCTGAACCAAGTGTCAAGCTAAATATTCTCTGTTGGTCAGTGTCATTTCTTCCAGGGGCAACAGCAGCCTGGTCATTGACCTTCATACCCACCACCTCATAGCTCAGTGCCTGCACCAGCTCTGCACCTCTGGCTCCCTTCCTCAAAGCTGAAAGTCCTTCAAAAGCAGCAGATTCCAATGACTGAGTGTCCCTCATCCCTTTGCTTTGTAGGAGTGGCAGAAGCTCAACTATGACATTTATACCTTACGGCAGACCCGGAAAGAAGTGAGGAGCAGGTGGAAACACATTTTGGAGGATTTAGGTAAGCTGGAGGCCAAAAGGATGTAATTCCAGTGCTACTGAATGCAAGATCCCACCATGGTTGAGGATAGGAACAGCTGCACGAAATCAAGCTGGAGAGGAGGGAAGTAAAAGGAGGTTGCTGAGCCATGCCCTCAGGTGTCCCACGTGGCATCTGAGGCTCCGAAGGGCTCAGGCACGGCGGGGAGGGGACAGGGACACCGTGTCTGCAGGCACGTCAAAAACCCATGAGCCATGATCACCTTCCAAGCCCATAATAACATGCACAGTCATCCACTTCAAGCTTCCTTGTGGAAACCTTGCAGTGGGAGTTCACCCTAGGTCTTTCTAAACAAGATAAGCAGGAAGGAATGAATATTCCTTTCAGATGGGAACACAGATACATCTATTTTGCTTCCTTAGCCCATGGCAGCTGATCAGAGCTAAGCCACTCACCTTGTTTGCTCCCAAGGGGATTTGAAATATTCTTTCAGCAAGTGGAATTGCTCCACAGAAACCCTCCTACTGCTCTCTCCAAGTGGTGGTGGTGGTGGTGGGTGTGACGGGGTTTTCCCAACTGCCTGGCACACAGCATGTGACACTCGGGATGTGCCAGGGCATCGGCTGGGTGACTTCCATCGTGCTCTGGAGGTGGTTGGTGGCTGATGAGAAGAGGATGGGCTAGTCTATTCCAGGATACCCTCAGTGAGAGCCAGAGATGGGTATCTCAGCCAGTCCTGCCCTACCTGCTATTCTGGCATCTGGGTGGGAGGAACATCATAAATCCATAACGAGGTGTCAGCCCTCATCTACACCCAGGTGCTCACACAGCCTGTGCAGGCCAAGCATGGGAGGGATCACTTGGCATCCTTCCATCTCTTACTGCAGGCTCACAAAGGCTCTTCCACATCCCCCTCACATCTGCTATGGCTCTGGAGATGCTTTGCAAAGGCTGGGGAAGCTCAAGGCCAGGGATCATTTGGCCTTAGCAAAGCTAAATGAGCAACCAGATGTGAAACCTGCTATCTTCTGTTATCTGGGCCTGTGTTTTAATCATAAGCCCACCACTTTTACCCCAGAAGTGTTTTCATGTGAGATGCATCACCACCAGCCCCCTGGAGCTGAACAAAGAGTTAAATGCTAGCCATTGCATTTAAAGACCCCTACATTCATTCCCCTCCACCTTTCCTTCCCTGGATACCCTTCCTATAATCAATGCTGACTGCTACAGGAACACTTAGCCTGGCATTCACTACTGCCACAGGTTTCATCCCTGTTACCTGATTTAGGAAGCCCCACAAGTCCTGAAAGCTCTGTCAGCATCAGGAACATGGAAAAGCTGAATCGACACCCTCAGTTGTGCACGTTCACACACATTTTCTCAGGAAAACCAGCAACGAACTCGCTGTGAATACTTTTGTGATTTATTTTCCTCAGCAGCAAGTTTATACCTGTCCCACACCCTGCCTGAGGGAGTGCTGGTTTGTTTTAGGAAGTAGGGATACAGCTGCCCAGGGTGGAGGGGAATAAGGAACCTTGCAAGAGCCTGAAGGGCTCAGGGATGACCCTGCTCTCATGTTTGACTTGTTTCTGTAACATCTCTTCCCCAGGTTTCCAGAAGGAAGCAGATTCCCTCTTGTCAGTGACCAAACTCAGCATCATCAGCGACTCTCAGAACATGAGCAAAGCCCGGGACATCTTGTTAAAGCTCTTGGAAGAGACCAACATCTTCCCAACCAGCTGGGAGCTTTCCGAGCGCTACCTCTTTGTGGTGGTGAGTACTCCGAGCACACCTTCCCCCCACCATCCCCGCTCTGCAGGGAGCTCACATGAGTAGGTGAACCAGAGGATGCTCAGACACATGGCGGCATCTGGGGTGATCCTGTCAGATGTTGCACTTGGAGCTTGGCTGTTCAGTTGCCCTGGAAATGCCAGTGTTGCAGCACCATGAATTCTGCAGCCCTCCACAAGTTCTGTGCAACTGGATGCTCTTGCATCCTGTCCACGGGGTGGGAAAAGATGAGACCTAACGCCTTGCTTAGCCTGAGGGCGGCTGTGGAGGGAGGGCCCCGGGCAGGGATGTGCCTGGAAAGTCCCACAGTGACCGTAATCCCGCTGTTTGGCAGGACCGGCTCATCGCCCTGGACGCTGCAGACGAGTTCTTCAAGATGGCCAGCGCGGTGTATCCCAAGCGGCCTGGAGGGGACAGGGCGGACGAGGGCCCGAGGGCCCCGCAGAGCGTCCCGGCCGCGGTGCCCTGAGGAATGTGCCTCGCTGGTGTGACATGGACAGCGCTCCAGGACAGGCTCCTCTGCCTGGGGGTCAGCACTGAGAGTGCCCCCCTTGTTTCCCCGTGGAGAAGCGAGTGGGCAGCTGGAGCAGGGCAGGGAGGCCAGCGAGCTGTGCCCAGCAGGAGCACATGGGATGGCGGGTGCTGGCCCCAAGGTGCTCCCGGGCACGAGGGAGGGGCAACTGCCCTAGAGTAGTCCGGGTGGGACACCACTGGCCAATAGTGTATGCAATAGGCATGGGGGAGGGGGGGTGGGTCTGCCATGCAAGGCATTGCTGCCAGGAACTGCAAAGGTTCAGGTGCCTCTAGTTCCAAGGGCTGCAAGGAAATCCAGCTTTCCACCTTCTGCTGGTACCTGCCACTGTCCCCTCCCTCGAGCCTGCCAGCCAGGAGGAGCAGCGAGAGAGGAAAAACACCTCCAGCGTCTACAGCTCCGTGACTCTGTGCACACTGGTTCTCTCATCTCAGCCCTCCAGGCAGGTCCCAGGGGTTTTGAGAAAGAGGCAGGGGCTGTGCCGGGACAGGATTTAATTCCAGGCAGCAAAGCCTTGGAGCAGTGTCACAGCTGAGTGCTCCATCCCCAGCCATTAGTGGTTGAGGGATGTTTTTGTCAGGGGTGCTCAGCTTGACATATTAAAAGAAGGTAGAGTTTATGAAGGTGCCAAGGTCAGAGCTGCAGAGAATTTGGCTCCTGGAACATCGTCAGATTGGTTGCCCAGCATCTCAATCAATTTTGAAAAGTTTTGGTCTTAATTGCCTAAAAAAACCCCACCACCAAAGCTGCATGTACTGTCAATATAAAAATCCTCATTACCAGCAGGGATGGTATAATGAACATCCTTTTTATCTTGGGGTTTTGTCTGATAATGAGCAATAATTTTTAAAACACTGGATTTGATAATTTAAAAACAAGTGGAAGTTCTTCACTGATTAACACACATGCTGCTAATTGGCCAGTTGAAAATGCTGGTTACACAGGGCCTCCCAAAGTAGCAAACCAGAGCTTTTATTTGTTTATACCTATGGTGTTTGAAAAAAATATATATTTATGAACTGTTTTTGTTTGTCAGTCTTCCTGGGAAACATTTTTGTCAACTCAGAACAGCAATGAAAGCTGAGTTTAATAAAGAAAACATTACAAAGCCAGCCTTTCTTATTCTCTCTGTAACCTATTCAGGTAACAATGTTTATGTTGAATGCTGACAGCAAAAGGGTTGGGATATTTGTAGAGCTTTTGCAGCTTGTTCTCCACACACTTCAAATTGCCTGGTGACTTACAAGAGTTGGGGCATTTGCCAGCCTAATACCACATCTTTGTAGGAGATGACGGGGATCAAATTTAATTTCAGTGGGATTTGGCATTAGGTGCCCTTTTCCTACTGATTTATTTTTTTCTAGCAGGAGTTCAGCTGCCCTTTGGAAAACCTCCTGTGTTTTTATAGAAAATAAACTTTGATGCACGACAAATCCAGGGTTTGATTTGAACAAATTGTTGCGGAACAGAGAGATGTGTTGGTCTGAGGAGCACCGTGCCAAGGTGTGTGACATCACCCAAAAGCCAGCCCTTGGCGCATTGCCACAGTGCTACCTGTTACTTAAAACCACTTGATGAGTTTGGAAACCTCAAGGGCAAGAAGAGAAATCCTTTTAGCTGTGCTGCTTTTGACCATGGAGGTCGGTGTTCAATGCCTTTGCAGAGCCACCCTTCTCTGTCACAGCTGTGAAACCGGTTTTGATGTCACCAAAATGCATTTTGTTGTAACTTAATAGGGCAGGCTGCCCAAAAGGGACAATAATCAGTATCTCTGAGTGAGTTTAGCTGCTGAAATAAGGCTCCGTGCAGGGAAAGCGCTGAGTTTCTGAGCGCAGCCACAAGGAGGAGCAGGAATTTGCAGGAGCATGGGATCAGAGCGGAGCCGCTCCTTTCCACACTCAGAGAGGAGTAACCGGGCTCAGAACTTGGGTTTATGGACCGATCACAACAGGAACAGAAAAAAGCCTGCCAGCCCCAGCACTCAGATAAAACTGGTCACAGGGTATCCTGAAAATATTGCAAAACGGCCTTTGGTGAAGCAGAAGGATGCAGAGCTTTGGAAAATCTGCAACTTGAAAACTGATAGAAACCAGCAGAAATTGTTTCCGTATAGATCCAAGCTCGAGTTGGTCATTCTGTCCACCTCCGTAGGAAATGTCCTTTCATGCACTCGGGATAGGAGACAATAAACCGTATTTCAATTAGCAAAATGCAGAGAGTAATTTGCCTTTTCTAAATTACATAGAAAATACCAGGGAGATACACAACGCTCCCGGAATTCCTGCCCCAAGAGCGATTCCCTTCTTCGCTGGAAGCAATTTGGGATTTGATGCACCACCCAGGCCTCCAGCTGCCATTCAGATGGGCTTGAGCCCCCCACCCGATCTTTGGGGAGATGGCTCGGGCATCCCGCACGTCCCAGGTGCCGCCCGGGAGCCAAACCCTGCCCGTGTCCAGGGAAGGTTCCAGCAGCCGCCTGGGAAGCGGTGGCTGTAGGAGAGCCCAGCGAACACCAGATGCCACTGTTCCCTCAGCATGGGAAAAATCCTGTTTACAATACAGGGGAAATATTCCCAACCTTTTCCTGCACGCATCGAGTCTCTCAAGCCTGCAAGACCTGGCTTTCTGTTAAAGGTTGGGGTTTAGACATTCGATAATGATTCTGGCGCTTTCCAGGAGACAGTGCTGAGCCCATCTCTCTTCCAGGGCTGGGGCCAGGGCCTCTGCTCCCGCTTGGAAATGCCGCTTGGCCTGAGGCTGGCTGCTGCAAGGATTAGCATGTTCACTAAGAATATTTATTTTTCTAAGTAGAGAGTCATCTTTGTATCCCACCCTTCAATCAGGAAAGGAAAAATACCAAGAATTCTTTAAACTGAGCAATGTGAGAGGGTTTAAAGTACCTCGGGGTTCACTTGGCTTTCAGATACTTTTTTTCCCCCTCAACTTGACATTGCATTTAGCTAAAATTTCATCAGAAAAGAAAAAAAGAATTAATGGACTTTTTTTTTTTTCCCATTTATAAGCCATAGATATGCTTCACTTTGATTTCTTTTCCTAGAACCACAGGATGATTTGGTTTAGAAGAGAGCTTAAAGGCAAAGATGTTCCACCCACTGCCATGGGCAGGGACACCTTCCACTATCCCAGGTTCCTGCAAGCCCCATCGAACCTGGCCTTGGCCACAGCTTCTCTGGGCAAAGTATTTTAATTTTTTTGGGTCACGGGGAGCAGCATTGGAGAGTTCCCTTCCTCTAAAGTTAAAACTAGTTCCCTTCCTCTGAATTAAAACTAGGAATTAAGCATAGTGCAAATAATAGAGACCAGCTAGAAAAAATCAATTTACAGACCGTGTTGATTGTGCATATGCACATGTGGTTTCTTCTTTGTATTCCAAGTTTTCCTAGGACGTACATCCTGAATTCGGCAGGATGAGCAAAAAAAAAAAAAAAAAAAAAAAAAAAAAATCGTGGTGGAAATTCAGCTGCGAGATGTAAGACAGGCAGAAGGTGGCAGTGCAGGTGTTTGGTAAAGGCTGGAGCAGCAGCAGGCAAAGGAGATGGGATGCAGTGGCCTGGAAGAAGTCTGGCTTACCCATTTTACTTGTTAAGGATGTAAATCACAGCCTAAGTTCTGATAAATAATGAGAATGGACACGGGAAAGAAAACTGTCATCTTTTCAATTTCAGCTATGGGAAAAATTACCATTTCAAACTGCTCAGTTTCAATCATTTCTAACCTTAGAAACTCCAACACTTACATACTCTTCCTGGAGGGAAAGCATGTACTTTTCTGGTCTAATGAGGATCAGTAACGTTGAGTGACTGGCCACAAAATAGCTCTCCAGAAGCATTCCTTTGCAGACAGGCAACCATTTTTGTGTGGGGAGTCCTTGTTAAGCGAGTTATGGATTATCAAAACCATTTCTTTGCCTTACAAATTGCAGACCTTGCGGACACATCCAAAGGGAGGCTGTCCTTGCACAGGGGAGACCATGGAGAAATCTCTTAATAAAGGTCCTAAGGAAAGACTGGCAGAGCAAAAAGCTTGTCTGTTCTGCCCATCTTGTTTGGCCTGATGAACTGTGCCACCTCTCTCTGTAAGCCTTGTCCTTACTCTTAGGGACAACAGTGGCTTTTCAGAGTGGTAATGAATTTAAGTGAGTATTTTGTTGTACTTGGATTAGGAAAGGGAGACACCATGGAGGCCATGGGTGCCCTTCATAGGATCTCAGCAGCATTAGAACAAACAGATTTAGGTGGCCAAAGAGATTGAGCCACATGGCTGGATGGGGCTTGGAGCAACCTGGGCTCGTGGGGGGTGTCCCTGCCCATGGAGCGAGATGGGCTTGGAAGGCCCCTTCCAACCCAAACCATTCTGTGATCTCCAAGCAAAGGCAAGAGGGCAGCAAATGGAGGCAGATAGGCCCAGGCACAGCCCAAGGGCAGGGCAGAGCATTCATCTGGTGTGTGCAGAGGGTACAGCATTGGTGCCAGAATCTGTTACAATGGTGCAGCATCATCTGAGTAGCAGCAGCAGGACGAAATGTGTTTGTGCATGCCCCAATAACCACCAGCAAAACCCCTGCCCGAGGAGAGTCACTGGCATGTCAGAAAGAAGAGAGATTTATGAAAGGATGTGTTACCAAAAGTTTATCCTTCCCAGAGTGGCAGCTTTATATCTGCTAAGCTGCTGGGATTCTTTCCACTGGCTTGAACTGGGTTTGAGTCAGAGTTTGGAGACACAAACACCAGAGCAAGTCCAGACACCACTGGAGTCATAAACAAATCTCCTGCCAGCTGCCCATCTACTCTTCTTCTGCATCAAAGTCACAAAAATAACAAATATGGTTCCTGAGAAGAGTTTTTACAAGTGATGAGAGGATCTACCTGTACTTCCCTAAAGAACGAAAATAAAGCCCAAACCATCTCTCACAGCCAAGGGATCACAAGGAAAATTCAGGCTGCGGAAGACCTTGGGAGGTTCTCTCAGCCAACCTCCTTCTTGCTTGAAATCATCTTCTCTCCCCTTTTGAAAATGGCATGAGCAACTTGTATGGAAAACATTGTTGGCATACCCAGCATTTCATCTCTCCAAAGTAGTGCTACTTGGTACAAAGAGAATAAGTTTCTTTTTTGTTTGAACTAAGAGAAATAGAAGATCTGTGAAACCCATCTGGAGGGCAGGTTTGGAAAGGATTAATCCCTCCATGAAACACTGCTTTGATACCTGTAACTCAAGTGACCATGGTTAGCTTTCAATGTGCGTTTTCCCATTCCTCCTCAGGTGATGGAGCTGGAGGGAGGAGTGATGGGAGCCTGAAGCCACCCAGGGTGATTCACCCAGCCTGGGATGTGGCCAGAGGGGTGCTCTGGTCAGCAGGGAGCCAGCAGCACCCACAGAGTCAGCAGTTCCCGGGAGCCTCTTGGGGATGAAGGGGGAGGAAGGGAAAGGATCGGTGTTATCTCAGTAACTGGGAGTTGGCCTAGGATTTGGAAACTCAGCTGCCATTCCCAGATGTGCTCCATCTGCCTCTGCCCCTCAGGTTACCCAAAAGCAGGATGGGGAGGTTGTACCTCCTAGAACTGGTGGCAAAATGCTCTTCCTGTGCTGGAGGTGTTGTCAAGGTCTCGATATTTCTGCATCTGTCTTCAAGCAAAGCTTTGTATCTCTAAAATGTTCACAATGCTATTATCCAAAAGACTCTGCTATAATACTTTCAAGATGTTTTGCTTCAATTTTGACTTTTTTTTTTTTATATATAATGCTCACCAGCTTTTTAATATAAGCCAAATAAAGCATTGTTTCTATCCAGAAGATAATGTTTCACATTTAGATCACAGCAGTGCTGAACCAGTTGGATTCTTTCTAAATTCAGGGGAATACCTATTCCCCCAAATAGTTTCAATTCTGATAAATCAGAATTTCCAGACAGAATTCCAGTTAGTTTAAGTCCTAACCCTGCCCAACACTTAATTCTTTTTGTGATCTGCTTGGGGATGCACTAACACAGCGTGCTGCACAGCTGTCAGGAACATCCCAATTATTTTTCGAGTGAAAATTACATTTCAAAACAAAAGGGAAGGGCATCTTTTAATCGTTTTGACTATGTTTAAATGAGATCACCAAGAGAGACTATAGCTCTGCACAGACATGCGCAGGCATGCCTAGGAATTTGGCTTGCCTGCAGTTTCTCTGTCCCAATTAAAGGCAGATGCAGCCTTTTGCTTCCATGGACATTTATGAACTGGCAGATGTGCTAGCAGGGAGAGAGCTAACACACAGCAAGTGGTCCTGATCTAATCACACACATTCTTACAGTGCTGCTTGGCTCCAGCTTGCACAACTGCACGAATATTTTCAGTGTTCCTTCCTACCTCCTTGGACAAGATGCAGCGCAGGAATCACCCAAGTTTGGGTAATCACGCAGTTTATGCCACTTCTCCCCAGTCTGTGGCAAAAGAGGGGAATTACAGGGTGCACAAAGTGGCTTAGGCTCCAATTCTGCTTTGCAGATGAGAAGGAGCTTCCCTGCAGTACCCGCAAACATACTGGGAATGCTGGTGAGCGGCTCAGAAAGCCCAGCAGGTACTGGCATCTGCCTCTTGCTCAAATATCCAAGGAGTTCCCTGGAGCTGAACACCACCATTCCCACGCTGAGGTGCTGGGGATACGCCGCTGATGAGCACTTCAGGTGCCTGGTGAAGCTGCCCTGGCTGCAGCTTTGAGGGAATGGGGACAGCAGGAGACAGTGAGGCCTGAACAACTCCCTGCAGCCCTGGTGTCACCCATAAGCCCAGTTCGACCCAGACACACGTCAGAGGTCAAACACTGTCACAAGTGCAGCTCCTCTCACCAGTGCTTGCTCCTTGTACAGCAGCTCCACTTCCAGAGGCAGACACCCGGCTCGTGGATCCAGCCCTGCTGGGTGTGAGCCAACACAAACCCCTCCAGGCAGACCTGGCAGACAGGCAGAATGTCTCAAGGTAAGCTCAGTGCAGTTTTTGCTCCTGTGCTCATAAATACCCCTTGTTAATGCTAATTTCTCTATGAGTTACGTGTTACCAAGAGTTTCAAGAAGTGTCACAGTGCTTCCCACCACTACAGAGCATCTGCAGGACCAGAGATGGTCTTTTCCATCCTCCCCAGCCCTTATTTTTCTTAACAATGACAATTTACACCACTACCCACCACCTTCCTTCAGATTCTTTCCTTACCTTTGTCATTATTGTTTAATGTTATGTTTACCTGTACGTGTTTTTTACTTCTGAGCCTTCCCTTCCCCACCTCCCTATTTCCTAGTTTACAATATTGTAAATCTGCACAGTTTAAAAGCTGATGAGGTGGTAGGGGCTGACTGGGAACAGGACCCCCTGATGTCAGCAGTTACCAGGCTTTTCCTATATTTAGGAAAAGACGTAACCATGGAACTACGTGAGGTGACAGTCAGCAAACCTACAGCTCTGCTGTGAAATATGTGGCACAGACGTGAGCAACCGCCTGCGACTGAGTCTCCCACCCATCGCCCTGCGCAGGAGAACTTGCTGGAGACAGCAAAACTCTTCCATTTTTTTAATGATTCATGCAAATACAGCCACTGACTTCAGGCGAGAGAGCTTGAGGCTTGAATCTGGGGAGGCTGGTAGTCACTGTGCGGTTTCTAGATAAAAATAAACACATTTCCCAACACTGAAAAAGGATCGTCCAGAAGAGGTGAGTGGTCCACTCCACCCAGCTTTTCATTCCCATGTTTGCAGCTTCTTTTGGAGATGCTATTTTCCATTTTTTCTATTTCTTTTAGATTAGAGACCACTTGCACTTGGTGAACTAGCATTGGATAAAAAGGCAGGGGGAAAACGAAGATGAACAAGGAGAGGGACAGCCATGATCCTGAAGTCCTGAGTATTTTGACATTGGGTTTTCCCTTGCTAAGCTAAAACTTGGAGAACCAGCGCTGCAGGTTAATCCCTTCAAATACACAAAAGACCCTAATGCACCCATTTAATCTTACAGCCTCGCACAAAAGGGGTTTTATGTGTAGGGAGGATAATTGTGGGTAAGGAAAAGGTCAGTGTGGATGATGTGACTAAGTTGTAAACACACCTGATTGAGGCAGTTTATCTTCTTGCTTTAAGTGCACCAAACACTATTTTTCCCTTGGATTCCTTTGTCCAACACCTCCCTGGTTCAGCAGGATGTGAGCCCACATCCCCCAGGCCAACAGAGCACCATCACCTATGGCAAGTGCACCCTTGAGATGTTTCTGCAGCTTCAAAGGTGGGTGAGCAGCAGCAGGTGTAAGGACACCCAAGCCCCATGTGCCAGGCCTCCCAGGGTGTCATCCCATCCAGCTCCTTCCTGTCCTGCAGTGAAGATGGATGTTGCTCAGGACACAGCCCTCAGTGGCTTGGGGAAGCTCTCCTGGTGACATCAACTCTCCGACTGATGCACAAGCAGAGGGTCTGTGCCCTGGAGCTCCTCACATAAATCACCACAGCTCTGCTGAGTCCAGGTGTCCTGGGGCCTGGCCCCAAACACTGGGATTGTACAATTTCTTCTGACTGTCTTGGAATGATTTGTGCCTTTTGAAGATGCAGGAGTGACTCCATCCCGAGCCAGGGTCAGTGACTTGTTGTCAAGGTTGGTACGTGATAAACGACAGCCAGGAGCCAAGAGCGCCTGCTCTGACTCTCAGATGTGCCTTCAGTAAACAAGAGGTGGAGGCAAAAACACATTTTGCTATTTTACTCTTGCTATTAACTTTTCAGTTTGGATTTCCAGCACTTGTTACAGCCTTTTTTTGAGATTATTTTCCACCCCAGGAAGAGGCAGATGTGGTGCTTTCACAGGCTGCTTGTGCTTTGTGCTTGCTTTGCCCTGCACAGGTTGGCACCTTGCTCAGCTGGAGACCATCAGTGGGTAAAACCAGAACAACCATTCCAGCAGAGGATTTTATTTCGTTTTAGTCTTCTTTAGGACTACAGGCCTTCACTGAGAGGAATGAAGGATGCCTTGCCAGGCAGAGGTGGGCATTCAGGCAACACAGTTTGATGGGAGAGCTGGAAAAAAGTGTGACCCTGCATTTGCCCATTCTGGAGCACAGAAAACTGTCCATAAAGGACTTTGGGAAGAGAAGGAGGTAGCAGGCAGCTGCCTCCTTCTACCCTTACAGGCACTAGCCCCTCCTGAGCTGAAATTATTCTCTAAGAAATAGCCTATAAGAGATTAAATTCCAGCTATCTGTTTCTATTTGTATTCCTCCTGTGTAGTCCTTTGAAGCATATTTTAACTCTCCCTGTTCCCCAACCTCATTTCAGCTGGTGGTGCTGGAAGGTATTTAAAGTTACAGCCATAATCCCACGGGTCACCATGAAAGAAATTAGAAAAAAAAAAAAAGCAGGAAGAAACCCAGAAAGAAACCCCAGGTCTGTCTGATGCACAGCAATGCTTATATTTCAATTACAGAGAGCGAGGGGCCAGACTCAACAGAGTCTGAGACAGGGAAAGGAAGAATTATGTTGGAAAACCAGACACTGAATCCATAAAAGAGCAACTGGCTGTAAACAGCTAATCCAGGTAACGCAGTGGGCAGGTGGTGACCACGCTTTCCGCCAGAATTGAGCACCCTCCACCCGATTTACACGGCCTGAGGGTCTGACCTGCAGCTGTGCTGCTCCCGCAGGGCAGGAGGGACCCCCGGGTCCCTGGGTGATGGCATTCAAAAAGCGCCACACTGAAAATCAAACTGCTCCGCTTGCACAGAGCTGACGTGGGGCAGGCAGCTCCCAACACCATTTCCCTGCTCCTTCGTGCCTCGAGACGTGGGCAGCGGGTGATTTCTGTCCTACCCGCTGGTGCCTGCCTCCTGCACACAGCATTCACAGCAGGTCTGCTCCTGCTGCTGCCAAAGCTCGCACACACGGGGGGAGGCAGAGGCTCCTCAGCTGAGCAGCCCCAGCCCGGGCAGGGAGGGATGAAGGAGCTCTCTGTGCTTCCAGCCCGGGCACAGCCTCTCCGATAAGCGAGCCCGCCTGCGCCGCGTCCCAGCCTGACCTGGGCAGGGCTCCCCTCACAAATACAGGCTCTTGTGGGATTTCGTGAATGAGGCTGGGCAGGGATCTGTGCGTCGGAGGTGACACGGTACAGCTGCCTTCCCCGGGGAGGCTGGGGCTGAGATAAACAGCCCGACTGGCTCCTCGAGGCCGCTTCTCCGATTACCCAATATTTTCCTCCGGGCTCTGTTCTCCGCGTCTCATAAACCCCCTCGCTGCTTGGCCCCTGGGCAGCCATGGGGGCTGTGAACACCCATCCGGGCGATGCATCCTGTTCCCGGGCTAACAAGGGAGTGTTTCAAAGAAACTCTGAGCAGGGCGATGCCAAGCCAGAAACCTTGCGGAGGATGTTGCAAGTCTGGCTTTGAAGGCAGGGTTTATTTAGGGACGTCAGGTTTCAGCTGGATCCACTGATACCGGACATGCCAACGAGAAATCCCAAGCACCAGGCAAAACTGAGTAAGATTTTCAGGATTTGGGTACCTTTAGCTGAGCAGCACGTAAACATCCTGCCCTCTCCTCAGCAGGAAGGAGAGGAGAAATCACTCTGCCTTGGAGGGCTCTGTCTGGGTTAAATCAGAGCTCTCAGACTTCCCCAACAAGCACAGCCATCAGCACCCCTTCCTTCCCCGTGCACCCAGCAATCACAAACCGGGGCAGCAGAAAGCCAGCAGAGGCTCAGCATAGATTGTGTGTGTTTGAAGAGTGAAGACCTGAGACTAGAGCCGAGCTATGTCAGGTTCCACTGTGTTCCTACAGAGATGTCAGTCAGGCTTATTGAAGTCACCGGGAGAGCTGTAAACACACAGTGCTGCTTCATCTTGATAAAGGAATAAAATAGTCAGAAATCCTGCTTGACAACAAGGACAGCCAGAGAATGGGATATGGGCTTCTGAATTCTCAAATTGTGGCTTGGATCTGATCCTATTATGAAGAGGGTTTCAAAAGGGTTTTGATTCTCTCTGTTCCTGCCTGCCTCTGGCCATGCTTTTCCAACAGGAGATGGGACCAGTCTTTGTCCAGAAGCCACTCCAAGTGGGGGATGCTTTGTTTCTGGCTTGCTGCTCTCAGTCAGGTCACATCAGAAGTCCTGGAAGCTGTATGGAACAGCTTGGTGCTTTTAGGAGATGCAGCAGAAGCAGCCAGGCTTTTATCTTCCAGAGCCTCCAAATGGCTGGATCGGTATTTTATTTCAGTGATCTCTCAATTGCTGGTAATTACACAGAGCAGGAGAACGGACCCATTTGGATAACTCGTGCTTGGTCAAAGCCTATATTTAACCTCAATTCCTGTCTCCCTTTCCAACAGTCCATGATAAAGCTTATTTTCCAGCCGGCACCTGAACACCCAAAAGTCCTCAAGAAATCAACATTAGAGCTGGAAATGATCCAAGTCACTGTGCCTGCCAGGAGCTGAGACCCGCACTTCTAATCGCTGTGAGCTCCCTTTACCCACCACTGAATCAGCAGCTCTAGGAGTGGAAGCAGAGCTCCTGCACCAGCTCTGCCTGTGAACTGTGTCAGCTGCTGGTAGTCTCTCCAAAGAGTTCCATTTCATCCCATCGCTATCCATCTGCAGCTGTATTCCCCAAGCCACTCTTTGGGAGCTTGATGACCTTATAAAGCATGATTGGGTTTTGTTTAAAGAAACAAAAACAGCTGCCTGCAGGGTACTTTGATCCTAAACAGTATTTTTAAGTGCTGGGGCTGGGTGAAGCTATGAAATGATCTGCTGGTGGGTCAAATCTCTTTTTGCAGAGACCCTCTCTGTCAAACAGCACACCTGATTTTCTTGCTCAGTGTCAAATATTTGCTGTCTGTCTGAGTAGAAAGGATATTTCCCAGCAAGCCCAGATATCTGTCTTTGCAGCGGGGCATCCTTTCACTGCTGCCTATTCTCCCTCACACGTGTACACACATTCAGTTGTGCAGAGGAGCCAGACACAAAGCCAAGGTGAAAAAGCAGTAATCAAAGTTGCACACAAAGCAAAAAAATGCCCCCAAATGCCATTAACTTCCAGGAAACAGCAAACCTTGAGAGTCCAAATCACCCTTGGTGAGAGCAAGCCCAGCTCCATTAAGTTCAACAGACTCTGTTACACTTCACTGCAGTAAGCCTTTTGGGGTTTATTTGAGGTTAACTGCCCAAATCCCTGGCTTGCAGAGCTCTTTATGTCCAAGATAACAAATGCAAAGGCAAATAGGAGCTAAGAAAGCAGCTGTGCCAGCGCCTGGTTCCCTGCTCTGGCTGCCTGTGTTTGCTGACAGCACAACTATGCAAAGCATTTGGCTCCACACACAGCGTGGCCATCCTGCTTTTATTCCAGAAGTCCCAGGAGTGGCCCATTTCTCTTCTGTTTGCTCTTGGGGGCATTGCATAGCAGCCAGGTGGGGATACCCACAGAGAGCAAACAAGCCTTATCAGCACTTTTCCTTGATTATTGACAAGGAGAGTGAATTATAAACAGGGCCTGGCCACCCCGGGCACAAAAGCTGGGCTTTGTCTGCACCTGGAGGATGCTGCAGTGGGAAAAGCCAGGCACTGGTCAAGCTGGGATAAAAGCTTATGCTGCAAGAGGCCAGAGCTGTTGGTGCCATAGAACTGCCCCATAGGATGGATGCTCCAGAGCAAGGACAGTGGGACAACTGGCCATGTCACCATGGTGGAGTTTTACATCACTGCCCAGCTCAGTAAGTGCAGGCACAGTAAATGCAGATGCAGATCAGCATCAGGCAAATGTCTCAGTGCCTGGCACCCCACACCACCTCTGTATCCTGCTGTTTTCTCATGCACGAGCAAGTCTGGTCTCTATTTGCAAGTGCAGCAATTAAGCTCATGTTCAAGTGTCTGTGTGAGCCAGAACTTAGAACTATGAGCCTCCCAGTGAAACATCAAACCAGTCTCTCTTTAACACATACTTATCTCAGATAAAAATAGACAGATGAGGTGGGGGGAAGAAGAAGGAACTTGCCTTAAGGACTAGGAGCTGGGAAAAATGGATTTTATTAGTCGTGCCCCCAGGGCTCAGCAATAAAGCAGCTCTGGTCTCGAAAGAATACACGTGTTGGGTGCAAACTGTTGGGAAGCAGAAATGGGGTGTGGGTCGGAGAAGAACATCAGCACGCATGGGATCTGATCAGTTTGTATCGCTATGGGACAGCTTCTCCTGGGCTGGCACTCAGGCATCCCCTCCCTCCTGGGAATTCTGCTCCCCATACCAGCCACCAGCATTCCCAGACCCAGAGCTGGTCAGTGCAGGAATACCGTGTGAGCAACTGCTCGCATGTCCTGTCTCATATTTTCATTTTCCAAGATGCAAATTTCCATCCCACTGTCCCCACGCCCGCCCCGGGTAACCCCAGACCTTCACTTTCACCCAGCAATTCCACACCACAGGCTGTGATTTCACATCAAAGAGGAAGCTGGGAACGTGGTGACTGCTCCCAGGGACCAGGATGGGAATTAACTGGAGAGAGTCCAACAGGGATCAGCGACAAGAGAGAGAAGACACGATTTATGGGGAAAGAGTGAAAGAATGAGGATTGTTTAGTCTAGAAGATGGATGATTGTGACCTTCAGATTCTCTCAGGACAGAGGAATGGATTCATCCTTTCCCAGAGGTGGTGGTGGATAGTAGAAGTAAGAGGCTTAAGTTGCACCAAGGATGACTTTGGTTATATATTAAGCAATACTTTCATGCTTTCCTATGCTTGCTCTCCAGACTTACCTGTGGAGTCTTCCTCCCTGGATTTTCAAGAATGAGATTCATTAATTGGTTGTTTTCCACCAAGTAGGGCCTAAGTCGCCCCATTTTTTTTGTTTTTTACAATTAATAGCACCAGTGCAACTGTCACTTATCAATCTGGTTCTTGTTATGGAAAGAGTCCCCGTGTGGAAAGGGGTTTGGGAATCAGAGCCCATTAATATCTTGGGGAAAAACAGGGTCCCTTATGAGAAGAAAAGCTCCCAATTCCCAGATGCCACAGGGCAGATACTGCGGTGCCTCTCCCAAAGACAGAGCACAAAGCTGCAGCTGGGATAAGGGCTCAAGCACCATTCCTTGTCCTACAGGAACATCAGCATCTCCCTGGGCTCCTGCAGAGCTCCAGGGAGGATCTGAGCAGTGGTGCTTGTACCTGGTATTGCCAGCATTTTTCAGCTGTCTCTCTGGTTTGGGATCACTTGCCTTCATTGCCCTTGAAGCCTCTTACATCTATTTACACTTCCAAGAGAAGCCAAACTACCAGCAGGTGCTGGCAGCAGCTCAGTCTTTCCGGGATGAGGCAGTGAGCATCATCCCATTTACTCACTCCAAATAAACGCTCCTTCCCTGTAATTCCCAGAACCATGTGGGGATGCAGAGCCACGCTTGCTGGTCTTGCACCCCCAAAATTGCCTGAGTGATTACAGTTAGCCAAGGGCCCTACTGAATTTTTTTTTGTCTGGTGAAAAGCCATCACCACCTTATATATCAATTTATGATCACATCTCCACCCCGTATGTCATACTAGCTTTTCCTGGGACTCTGAGGACCCTGCCACCTCCTAGGAGGCAAGGTCTAGTGGTTTGGGATAGCTTTTTCTTTTGGCAAAGAGATTTTCCACCCCCTGCCAAACCAGACACCCTCATTTCCTGCTCCTCCCGTTTTAACCACAGGTCACAACAGCTGATGAACACAAATCCTGTCCAAGTCCCTGAGGCCTGGGAAGAGATCTGTTATAGCAGGGACTATATAAAACTAGATCCTGATGGGAAACCCTGAAAAGATAAGGCTTTTGCAGGGTAAGCTCCTATTTAAGTATAAAACAGAGGAGTTCATCACCCATTATTCCCCTGTGGCGCCCAGCTCTAACCCAGGCTGCAGCCCACCCCAGGCCATGGCACTGGTTACTCATGGTCTGCAGAGGCCCTGGAAGCCACAAACCAACATTTTTCTGATTTGGGGCTGGTTTTTTGAGCCCTGGACACAGAGGGAAGAACTTAATGAGTGCTGCCCTTGTGCCTCAACAGGAGATGTGCTATCTAAGGACTGCAGAGGGACAGAGGAATCTCTGTCCTCATCTGGGACAGAGGAGCTCCCAAGGGATGCTCTCATGGAGGGAAGGCAGCTGGGGAGATGGTGGGAAGGGAAGGAGGCAGGGGGGAGGGAAGAACAATAGTTATTTATCTTGATTTGAAAACCCCAAATTTCTAGTTTGTTTATCCTGCGCTCTGGAGAAGGAGCACAGATTCCCAGAAAAAGTGTCTGGGAAAAAGAGGCTCCCATGTCCTTCAACTGTTCAAAGAATAGGACTACAGTGTTTACTTGAATTTTAAAAAGCCAAACAAAAACAAAGCCAAGCATCAGCCCCTGTCCTCATCCACACATGGGTGCTGGCACTGCTTGTCTGGATCACAGAATCACAGATGGGCTTGGGTTGGAAGGACCTTAAAGCTCATCTGATTCCAAACCCTGCCATGGGCAGGGACAACTTCCACTGTCCCAGGCTGCTCTAAGCCCTGTCCAGCCTGGCCTTGGACACTTCCAGGGATGGGGCAGCCACAGCTTCTCTGGGCAACCTGTGCCAGGGCCTCAGCACCCTCACAATAAATTCTTCTCCAAGCCTCCCCTGGTGCCAGAGCGGGTCTGGGTCCCTCCATCTTTTATTCACCACCATAAGATTTTGGAGGGAGGATGGAAACAAATGAGCAAGTACCTTAACTGATAATCTCAGTGGTTCAGTTCACATAAATCCACAATTTCAGTGTTAAAGAGGGAATCTCTCCTCAGCCACTCAATCACTTCCATGCATCCTTTCCCTTTTCAGAGCAGCTCGCCCTGGTCCCAGGCTGACAGCCTGTCTCAGGAGCTGCCCACACTCTGAAGGTGTGAGACACACCAGGTGGTGAAAGCAAGATGGAGGTGGTGAAAGGGAGAAGTCTATTAGCAGAAATCACATAAATGTTAGAATAAGATGTACCAAAAGGCACTGCATGTGTTTGTACTACCAATAACTCAGAGTGCAGAGCAGCCACCAGCCCAACACCTCCTGCTGTTAGACCCATCACAGGATCCAGAGACAGCAGAATTAAATTGATTGCATTTTTCCTAGATAGGTTTCAGCCAAAGCAACAGCTTAACTCTTTGGTGTCCTGTAGCAGGCACTATGGAATATTATACATTGTTCTGATGCGTGAGCTAAAAGACAAAGAGCCTTTTTTGGCTTAGACCTCAGACTGGAGAGGTTTGATCTGGCACTGCTTTTCAGTAGGAAAGAGCTCACACTTGGCAGGAAAACACCCTTGAAATCAGACTTATTGAAAGTGAAGAAGGAACCTTGCCTGCCATTCTTCATGAGCAGTTGTCTGGTACATCAAGCTCTCCTGGGGACAGCAGTATTTGGTCAAATTTTGGTTCTCAGCAGTGGCTAAGGGAAGGCAGGGAAATCACACACCAAGAGGTACCAAAGGCTATTTTTACCCTGTCTGGGTTTACACCCACACATGTGGTGTTTGTTGGTTTGGTGCATGAGCCAATTCTCATCTGGTTTGCTGACAAAAGCAAGGAACAACTCATCATTCTGAATGGAAACACCCTGATTTAAGGCCATGAGTGATCTGGTCTCTAAGATCTATTGCAATAATAAAAGTGGGCATTTCTTTTTTTGTGGAGAAAATATATTGACAATGAACTTATTTCAGTGTCATTAATGCCTTTATATATTTGGCCTCATAAAAGGAAGCTATTGGAAGAATTTCTGGAATGTGAAATACTGTCGAGTAGAAAAGGAACATAGTAAAATTTATCTGGCAGCCGTCTCAGAAGAGACTAAACTGGACCAGAGATGCAGACACACAGGCTGGACTGGGGAATGTTGGTGGGTAAGGCCTTGGGTGCTTCCCCTCTGCCCCCAACACTGGTCACTTGTGGAGGGAGGATGCTGGGCAAAATGAACCTTTGCTCTGGACCACTTAGAGATGTCCCTACATTTGGTAAACAATGGTGATCAGGCTGAGCTTCTATTCCCTTCCTCTAAATTTTCCTGTTTCCCTTCTAATAAAGTAACCATTACAGAAACAGCCTTAGGAAACCAACTGCATGGAGTGGCCTCATCCTGTGTTCCACCAGCAAAAGCATGCAACAAAGCACCAGAAAATTCTCTTGCTTTGCAATTCTGCACATCTTTCAAAATGTTTCTCCCACTGCAATCAGTCCTCAGGATTGACCACTTGTGCTTCCCAACCCATGGTAGTGCTGCAGCAAGCAGGATTTACCCCATGACCTTCCCTTTCTTCCTACCTCCTCTCCCTGATAGACCTACAACTGATTATCTACCTCCAGAAGATCTCTGAGGAAGTGGAAGCTAAAAGCTTCTCCTTTGGGGAATTTTGGGGTTGTTGGCCTTTTTTCTGCTGAATTTCTTACCCTCCTATCAGAGGCAGTTCACATCCTGCTGACTCGACCCTTCACACACCAGTTCCAGCCAAAGAGACAGCCCTGACCACATCTAACAATGACAGCACAAATTCAAGATTGTGTACATACCCCCCAAGTTTCCATCCAGTGTGATTGATCAAATATTTGCTTTTCTCAAAGCAGATAAGGTTTGTGAACTTACAATCTTCAGCCACAAAGCCTTATCCCCCAGTGCTATTTATCTCCAGAGTACAAAGGCCAATTGATTTCTTCCATGACAGCCAGACCCAGGCTCTCAGCTTTCACCCCTGCTGCAGTTCCTGGTTTGAGTCTTTGTTTTGGACTCACTTGGAGAACAAGGGAGAATAATGGAGAGAAGAGGGTCAGTACAGAATAAAAGTGTTTAGAGTTAACCAGTAATCTGAGTACAAAGAAATTATTCAGTCCCTCTCTGTAGTGAGGGACTAATTTAGCCCATGGCTCTTTAAGGCTGTCACACCAATTTCTGATGCTCTGAGTGGAGCTTGGCACTCGCAAAGGGCAACTCCAGCCTCCTAAATGAGTTAGAGAAACTACTCAGTGGCTAAAGTTACCCAGCCAAGGAGTGAATGCCATCCTGCCAGCTGCTCCACAGACCCTGAGATAGCAAATAAAGTCATGGTGTGTCAGCATTAATTTCTGAACCTTGAACCACGAGGTCGAATTTCCATTTCCAATTGAGAATTGCAAGTGATGTGCTGGTCTGTGAGCCCCAAAGCACAGGAGGGGATAGCTGCAGATACTGGCAGTAATAAGAAAAGCACAGCTTGGCACAGGGACAAGCTATCACTGCTCCTGAGCTTCCATCCCAGATTTCATATGCAGGCCCACTGGGCCAGGGAGGCTGCTGGAAGAGTGATACCACAAGGATCTGCAGCCTTAGGATGACCCTGAGAAATGGAATCACTTCAGGAAACAGAGTTATGAGACAGAGATCCATTAAAAAAATACAGTGGAAAAAATGCATCACTTGGCTTAGCTTTAGTTTTGAAAGTAGGGGAAAAGCCTTAAATTTGAAGAGCCTTAAGTTTCTCACTCTCGCATTTTGTTTTTCTTAAGCCTTTGCTACAGAGAGATCTCTTCTGCCCATGAACTTGTGGCTGTTGTCTGAACACATGGAAAGCTGACCCACTGCTGGTGGAGGTCTTCATTATTCCTCCAAAGGGCTTGAGAGCCAGGCCTTTCACTCTGTGTTACGTCTGGCTTTAAAGTGCTAGGGAACTACTGCACAGGCTTCCTTGCTGCCCTTGTAACCCTTTTCACTCTTCAGCTGAACTCCCTAGAAGGGCAGTTGGACAACTGAACTGTGACAAGCTCTTTTCCCTTTTAGCCTTTTTGAAACTGTCCTTTCTTGGGCACTACTACTGTGAACAGAAGAGAGACACTAAAGATTAATCCTTCCCAGGAGTGCCACGAGCAGGGGAGTTGTCAGAGGCAGGGCTGGACATGCAGAGTGCTGATTATAAAATCAGGTGGGCTGGAAAAGTTGGTAGAGGAAGTTAGAAGGCAGAGAACCATGACCTCCATATTCACTGACAGCTGGGAAAACTCCTCTGGGAAAAGCAGCCTTTTTTGGCACCCTGCAGCTTTGGGTTCCACCTTCAGGTTCGGCACACCCAGAACCTTCCTTTCCTCCCCCCCATGTACCCCCCATCTTTCCACCAAGCTTTGGAAAAGACTCCTTTAAATCAGAGATCGAAACCAGGTTTCTCTTGCTTCAGAGAAAGCTGCCAGGGGAGAGAATACACAACTGGAGAGATGCTTTTTGTGTTTGGGGCACGCTGATGAGTCCTGTACCCATAATGTGAACACGTGAGATGTTCCTGAGCAGGTTTTCTGCCAATTTTCCCCACTACATCCGTCCCTAGAGTTACTCATCATTGGAATAACAGCAAGGATGGGTATTGTTGGAAGCTTCAGCCTGGAGGGCCATGGAATAACTTGATTAAAAGCTCACTAAGACCTGCCTGGCACTGAGGAGCAGACACACCATTTCTTACTCAGCCGACTCAGTTTTTCCTTGTATTCTCCCATTTAATCACAATAGCGTCATCTGCACAGCACAGATACAGGAGAAAAAACACCAAGCAAGAGCTACGTGCTGGAAGGAGAACATGAGAATCAGCCAAGAACAATAGTTTATGATAAAACTCTTCATTTTTCAGATGCCTTACCCAATTGTTTGAAAAGCATGGTGGAAAAGGAGACCTTGCATTGTTTCCCTCGCACAAAATCCCTGCGTTTTGCAAAGGGCACTGAAAATTAGGACTGTAGTTCCTTAGTTAAATCAACATATAGCCAGAGTCAGGAAAAATCCCATTAATTCAGTTTGCATCAGTTCAGAAAGTGCTCCTCAAAGTTTTAGGGTCACTGAACCCTCCTTTAAGGAGCTCTGTACTTTGGTATCCCATTCACATTATCACCATGAAATAACATATCCGGAATCCGGGTTGTTTGCACATGAGCTCCACAGCAGAGATAAATGAAGTGGGAACTGCCCACATCTCTTGCATATGGAAATCTGTGTTTTAAAACAAGAACACCCACACAGCTCATCATCAGGAGATGAGTTTCTTGTTGTTTTGTGGTTGCGCTCACAATAGCAACACTGTTCTGTGATAGAGCACTTTCAGCCTCAGGTCTCGTGATTCTCAGGGAACTTTTATTTGCACATCCAAACCCACTGAAGCCCAACGAGTCATGATCAAATGGATACTATTTGATTCCTACTGGAGTTCTTGGTGATTCATCAGAACTATGCATCAAAGGTGGGGAATAGGAAGCACCTTGGCTTTAGAGGATGCAAGAAGAACCCTGTGTTCAACCCTCATTGAACCAGTGACAGGAATAAGTGATGGTTTTCAATCTAACCTCCCTCACCCAGTTTTTCCATTTCAACTCCTCATTTTAAGAGCTTTGTAGGAGCTGTCAAGCCCAGTCCTTATGTGAATTCTGTCAGATACACATCATACCAAGTCCAAAGGCCTCACAAACACAGAAGCCAGTCATTCCCTGCTTCCCAGGTCAGTGTCATTTCTGGTTCCATTTGGTCCAGGGTGGGACAAGCTGCTTTGATTAGGGACCTGCCAGCACTCAGAGCTGGTTGTCACAGCCTCCCACTGCCGGTAGCCTCTACTGGTGTGGGCCCTTGCAGTCTCTGTAGGAATAGAAAGCATTTATCCTTCCTCGTATTTTATAGGGGAAGCAAAATTGAGCAGGTTTACCCAGGAAATTTGTGATAAAGAAGAAAAATTCAATGCAATCTCCCCAGTTTCTGCTATTCCTAAGCCACAGGTAAAGCTTACAAGTACCACATGAGGCCAGGTTCACAGTAAAACAAGATTTTAAGAAGGATTTCATAGGTTATTTCTTCATTTGTGCTTGCAGTAGCACATGAGGAAACACAAGGTCCAAGAGTGTCCTGGAAAGGGGCTCTCCAAGACAACGTTATTAGAGCAGATGCACCCTCAGCCCAGCAGATGCTCACGTGCTTTCAGCTGCGCTCAGCCGAGGCCAAGGCGCTCTGTGAAGCCCCGTGGGAATGATGCATTTTTCTGGAAGTTGGGCTGAGCTACTAATGTTTGACAAGTGGGTTGGACAAAGGGAGAGCAGCCACATCTCCTCCCCAGCCACTGAGTGGGCCAGTTCAGAGCACACGAGGAGAAGGCCCATCCTCATTCCTTGCATGCAGACTCAGCCCTGCCCACAGCCAAGTCCCTCCACAGGAGGAGGAAGGCAGTAATATCACCACTTGCACTTGTCAGCAGCCCTTCACGCTCAGCTTTCCCCAGGGAGCAGCAAAGTGCTGCTTTCAGGAAGCAAAGCACATATTTTCCACAGTGATAAACGGGAGAGGTTCTTCCCAGGAAGAGGCTGGAACAATCCCCCAGCACACACACGCCCCACATGCAGCTTGAGGGGGTCACGGCTGGCTGGGTCAGTGCTGCCCACCAGGGACGGTGTCAGACACTGACCATCACCTGGGACTCCCCGTAAAATTCCTCATGTCCCACACAAGCCACTGGGAAGCTTTCATTAGAGACAAGGGGATGGGGAGGGTGTGATGTTCTCACCCTCCTGGCTGGGGAATAAGGGTCTGATCTCACCAGATCAAACTACACAGCAGCAAGCACAGTGGTGAGCAGTGTTTCACCTGATCCAAAGCACTGCAGGGACCAAAGGACTGTCACCAGGGCCTGGGGCACAGCAGGGAACACACAGTGTGCTGCCTGCTGCTGGGCTGGTGGTGTTAATATTCGCTGCTGGCTCATGGCCTCAGGTGATTTCTCCAGAGCAAAGAGGGTGTGAGGGAGAGGAGGAAGAAGCTGCAGTGAGAACAGGTATTGGTATCTGCTGTGTGGCTCCCAGGACTTGTACATTTAAGGCTCACAGTCAGAGGTCAAGCCCACATTGACTCCTGGCAGCACGCACAGCTCTGAGAGAGGACAGAGAGGTCACAACTTCTGCTTGAGTGGCTCGGTACATCTTCCAAGAGACCAGTGAGACAGCAGCAGAAAAACCAGCCCAAACAGACAGCTCTTCAATCGCCTCAAACACTCTTCCATCCCACACACAGAGGTGAGTCAGTGGCCTTTGCACCTCTGGGGCTGTGGAAGCTCTCCAGAACACTTTCAATTGCCTTGACCCTTCTGGCTTTCATGATCCCACACTCAGGCAGCAAAGCCAGCATTAGCATTTCACAGGGTAGGTTTAAAGCCAGGGTGAAGAGATGCTGATATGGCTTGAGCTCCAAGTCAAACAAACTGGAAGCAACTAAACAGAGCAGAGGAGTCTTTTTGTTTTGCATATCAGTTGCCAGCTCTCCCTTACCTGCTAAACCCATCTCAAGCTTGTGGAAAAGTATTTGGGAATGAGCTCATGACAGCAGCTGATGCTGGAGTAACCTCCTCACCTCAAGGGCCAAGCTGCAATCAGCTCTCTTGCGAGCGGAGTGTGCTTGGGGCCAGGAGCAGGAAGGAAGACTCACTCCTGCGGGAAGCTGACCCAGGCAGGATGGGCTGATAGCCACCTATCAGCAAGATTTCCACTGCTAGTAGCTGGCAGAATCTCAAATCTGCTTGGATTGCTGCTTTGCTGCCTCCTCACTATCCCAGACTTCCTCTGGTCCCAGCAACCTCTCAGCGCTCCCTGGCACAGCCCTGCCAGGCACTCGCCCAGGGGCAGCCCCTCACAATCCCATGGCACTAACCCAGGGGCAGCCCCCTCACCAATCCCACCAAACCCCTCCAGAGGGCTGCACAGCCTGGAGCAAGGGTTGGATCTTTCAGCAGGAGGGAGGACCTCACTCCTTGAGCTCCCTGCAGTCCCACCAAAGCCCACACAAATCACACACAGTGACAGCCAGCCACGTTTCACTTCTTCTGGCCTGACAATTCTTAGAGTGTATATGAAAAAAACTACTCCAAAAAAAACCCTCAGCAAAAAAAGGCCCAGGGGACATCTGTGCAAGCTCTGTCCAGATGTTTGTCTCGGCTGGCTGCTGGGGTGGGGTGTATTTGACATTTACATTTAACAAAACATCCAAAGATCTGTGATTACAAAGGGCCAGGGGAGACACGCTAGAAATGGGAAGGAAGGAGCTTTTCCTGTTTGCAGTGGATGGATTTGTCTGACATTTGGGCATAACAAATGCTTCAGAGACTGGCAGCAAGAGAGAAGGGAGCTCTGATTTAGCCCATCACTCACAGCATTACAATCAGATCACACTTGGTCACAGAGAAAGGAAAAAAACCAAAATAAAACACACCTCCCTAACACACATCACAAAATGAAACATTTTGTCATTTTCTAAAAATAGAAGGTAAGGCCAGGAAAGAACTCCAAAAAGTTCCACTTCAGAGACAGCAGGAGAAAGAAAGACGAGACATTAATCCAGAGAAAGGAAAGATGAATTTTAATACATATTTTTTAGCCTGAACTTAAGGTAAATAGTTCTCCTTCTGTTATATGAGCAAGTTGACTAAGGCTGAAAAAACAAAACCACAAACCAACCCCAAGACGTCACCCTTGAATACCAGAAATCCTCTTGCTGCAGAACATGAGCTGCAGTCAGGCACTCCTGAGATCCCAGCTACACACAGGCCCACAGAGAGGGGACAAGGACATAGTGAAAGAACTGATGAAAATCTGATAAAGTCACATTGTTTGGCATAAATGCCTGAACGTTCCTAGGCTGCCCAGCTATGTGGTCAGACTGCACACAGGACAAATGCCCAAAAATGGCCCAGACCGGCCAAGGATCTGTCCCTAAAATACCCAGAGCAACCTGGAATCACCAAGGCAGTTGTACCACTTCAGTAAAGGAAACCAACGGATTAATTTTCCCATTTGGATTTATCAGGTTTCTATTCAGTTTGGGTGGGGGGAAGCAGTTTTAATGTGCAGTGATAAAGGAATAATGATGAGGTACTACGAGATGCTGTGACACATGGAATAGGTTTTTATAGTCACTCAGCACTGGTCTTCTCTGTTCCAAGTTTGGTGAAGGGATGTGGCAGAGGGCTATATTCCTGCAAGTTTGCTTGTCTGTGCAGCACATCTCACTCACTGCTACTTGATGCCTGAAGTGGCCACCTAAAAACAAAGACTAGACAAGAATAAGGGAATAAAGGCAGGTATTCATTTGAAAGGTCTTCAAAGGTACCCCCTGGGGGCCAGAGGCTACTGCCAAGATGGACCCCAAGATGGACGACAGGTCATGAGTTCTTCACACTTTTGTAAGTTTGGTTCATTTGCATATCAGGGTTAATTCTCCAGTTAAAGCTTCAGTTAATGATGTCATTTCCCCAAGCTTGCCCCCCCTTTAGAAGCTTTTGGTTTATACTTTTGGGCCTAGGACAGTCTGGGTGTCCTTGGAGAGCAGGCCTGGAGAGGCTTTGTTATGTCTGCCTGGCATGAGAGAGCAGAAGTTAACAGGCTACAAGAAACTTCAGAGTTACACACCAGGCAGTGCAGGATTTGAAAAATATGAAAGTTAAAACCTAAGGCATCACTGCTCCCAGGTAATGGAAACTCAATTCTAAGAACAAGCCATGGCACCTGACTGGGGCCATGTGTAGAGAGGACACAGGCCACTGAGGGAAGAGGCAAGAGCCAAGCACAAGGATCCCAAGCTAAGCATTAAATTGTCTTCCCAGGAGAAGGACAGGCACTCCCAGGCAGGCTTGGCTTTTGTTTCTTCCCTGCTTGTCTACCAGGAGAATCTCCATCAAAGAATAAGCTCTTTTTTATCTGAGGACATTTGAAGTGTCCTCTTTTAGCAGTTTGAAATATGCACATAAACTTTTCACCATGAACCGTGCATGGCCCCATCAGCAAGATCCCAGTAATTAATTAGACAAACCGTTTATTTAGCCACCAAATCTGACCAAGCAATTGGCAAAAGTTTCAGGCCACGCACTCAGCACCGAAATTCCCAGCCTAGGGTAAGAGCACGGCTCCTGGTGAGCAGGGCAGGCAGGGATCCAACCTTCCAGAGAAACAAGGCATCCTTTTGTGAACACAGCCCTCAGGGCTTCTCTTTGTCATCCAAGAGTAATTATTTTGCATATCTCATTCTGGGTGAGCCTGAGGGTTGCATTTCATTACATCCCAGGCACAGGTGTTGTACCAGACTTTAAGGAGAATTTTTGATCCTGAGGGGAGCAAGGAAAACTGGATATTGAGAGACTGTTAATAAAAAATGCACCACTAGAAAGACATAGTAGATAAAACAAATATGGCGCCTTTAATTATGTATAGGCAGTAATTAATTCACGTTATTAACTAATTAATGACTCACTTCAAGGACAAGGGAAAATGGTCTGTTTATAGCTAAAAATGATGTTATTGCTGCTTAGAAAACAAAAACAAAACATCAATTGAAGATCAAACAGCTCTGTCAAGTCCTGAATTTGGTTCCAGGAAATCCTGTGCTCTTCTCCCCAAGGAGCAGTGATTCACAGTTGTGTCTTGCTAAAGAGACTGAAGCTGGGTGCTCTCATTTGCTCCACTTTGACAAGTTTTTACTTTTTTTTGGGCCAAATTCACAGATTCCCAGAGCCAAAATAAGCTGCAGAGCGTGAGACAATAATAAAAATTTGAGATTTATTACAAGGTTAGTAATATTTTAGCACTTTGGAGACCTGGTAAAGAGCCAAGACAGCCTTCTCTTTGCTCTTTGCCAAGTATTGTAAGGAACAGAACAAAACAATATGGTGGCTGCCCTGGAACACTCACAGCCCAGCAAGCAGAGAGATGAAAAGTGCTCCAGGTCATGGAAAAATAGTGACTTTCCCAGTACACGGGCTCAATGCACCCAAGTTTTGGAGAAATGGAGGGAGATCTTGCAGTCCTGTTGTATTTCTGTCTCCAGTAAAGACCTAAAAAGGTTTAGCAGCGTTTCAGTTCTCTCTCAGAGTCACATAAATTGCCTTCCCTTAAAATGGTTGTAAGGAGCCACATGTTTGGTGCAGAGGGAGCTCAAGTTCACGGCTGCTTCTTGGCTGGAGAAGAAGCAACGCCTCAAACTAAATGAGTGTGTCATTTCCCAGGCAAGGGAATGCTGAAGCAGGCTGCTCCAGAAGGGAGGTGTGGGGCCAGAATTCCCAGCTATCCAAACCTGTATGAAAACTCTGGAAAAACTCTGCTGATTAGTTTATGTGTGCTCAGGTTGTAAACTGCAGTTCTGGCCCACTTGGTTTTTCTTCCCAATTTCTCACAAGAAGCCTTTCTGAGACAAAGCAGGAGATGCAGCTTCAGTCAATCTTATTGCCAACCCTCCTCCTTTCTGTCAGGATGTGAATTTTGTCACCAAGCTAAGCACAACCAGATGAGGAAACAGCCAAATAGGTCTACATAACATCACAAATCTCAGCTACCACAGAAAAGAAAAAAAATACAAAAAACTCCTGACAAGCCTTCCCCAAACCCCTCTAAACTCACCCCACCCTCATTACCTCAGTTGCACTATGAGACAAATTGGTTTATACTGAGCATCCTACAAGAAATACAACCCCTACCTCGATATCCTGTGATTTCCAGGTCATAATTAAGGGACAATTCCAGGAAATGAAATTATAGCCCCAAGGAGCGTGTGTGAACACTTGCAACAGGGGTAGTCAGTAGATATGCTAGTACTTGACTCCCCAGAATGCTGTGGAGAGCATCACTTTATCCTTTCCAGCTGAATTCATGGACTCATCACAATTCTAAGAGAACAAGCCCACAGGAGCCAAGTGGGCAAGCAACAGAATTAACAGTCCCCAGGCACTATTAGAAGAAAATACATGAGGGATTTTTATTGGCAATACCAGGCTTTAAAGACATTGATTATTCAGCCTAATCACACAACTGACTATGACTGATTTGCATTTGTATTTTTCATCACTTTCTCTGCATCGAGGACAGAGCTTTTCTGCTAAAAGTAGAGAAAAGCCCCTCAGCAATCTCAATTAGTTCCATGACTCTGAGCTAGCAAAGGGAAGAGGAAATGTGAAAGTATAGCCAGGTATACAACAGATACAGAAAAATCTCGGTAACAGTAGGAGTGAGGCCAGCACTGATTCACATTTGACCTGCTGCTCCTCGGAAAAATACAGGATTATATCATACTCCTCCTCCAATTCCCAAGGTGATGTGGTAGGAAAATCTCAAACAGGGCAAAGTGATCACAGTAAAATCATGGACTCACAGAATGGTTTGGGGGGGGAAGGGACCTTAAAGCCCATCTCGTTCCACCCCCTGCCATGGGCAGGGACACCTTCCACTAGCCCAGGTTGCTCCAAGCCCCAGTGTCCAACCTGGCCTTGGACACTTCCAGGGATGCAGGGGCAGCCACAGCTTCTCTGGGCAACCTGTGCCAGGGCCTCCCCACCCTTGAAGGGAAGGATTTCTTCCCAATATCCCATCTAGCCCTGCCCTCTGGCAGAGGGAAGCCATTTCCCCTTGTTCTGGCACTCCATTTCTTGTTCAAAGTCCCTCTCCAGCTCTCCTGGAGCCCCTTTAGGCACTGGAAGGGGCTCTAGGGTCTCTGTGGAGTCTTTGCCAGGTGAACACCCTCAGCTCTCCCATCCTGGCTCCAGAGCAGAGGGGCTCCAGCCCTTGGAGCATCTTTGTGGCCTCCTCTGGACTCACTCCAGCAGCTCAACATTTTTCTGATGTTGGACCCCAGAGCTGGAGGCAGCTCTGCAGGTGGGGTCTCACCTGAGCAGGGCAGAGGGGCAGAATCCCCCCTCCCTCATCCTTCTGCCCGCACTTAAAATGGTATTATTGTGTTTTTTCTCTTGTTTTTTAGATGTTTTCAAAGAAACCCCTCTAACATTATTAATGTTTGGGGGATTGAGTCCTGTATCCCCTCCCACCGCTTACCCACCCTGCTTCTTCCCAGCAGCGATGCCTGAGGCCACCAAGTCAGACCAGGAATTCCTGACCACCGAGGGGTTTGTTGTTTTGGAAATAGCAGTCAATGACTAGAACAGACAAGGAAGACCAGGCTGGAAAGAGATGATGGATGTGAGGACACTGGAAACACAACTTGGTTCTGAAAGTCTTTTCTCCTCTGAGCAAACCACGTTCCAAAGATGCTCAGAGCACTTTCCACATTAGCTCGCACTGAGAGCACAGAAAAAAAGGGAAAAAAGAATCTTCCAAAGGGAAAAAGTATCAGAGGCCTTGATTTAGCAATTCTTAGAACAGATTAGCCTTCATGTAACAAACAAATCCCAAGTAAAAACATCAGTTCAATAGGAGAAAGCCCATTCCAAAATAGTATTGTTTAGGAAAAACAGCAATTGAATGCTTTAAGTTGTATTGTTTTCCAGAAAGCTTTGAAATAAAAGTAGCTTTGAAACGTTCACAATTCTCGCCCAAACTCTTTTCAAGTCCCTTTACAAGAGTAATTAGGGAAAATAACATTCAGGTCTGCCTTGCACATGGATAGATGTGTGTGCAATGCAACAGAACACAGGCAGCTAGAGATATTGGAGGGTTTTTTCCAGGCACGATTTTCTGTAGTCTTCCATCTGTTCCCAGCAGGATTAGAGGAGACAAAACACTGCCTTCCACAAGCTATACTCTTTTGGATGTAGTTTGACTTAAAAAAAAAAAAAATTAAAACTGGGAAAAGGCTGTCAAGGGAAATAATGCCAGGGGTGGAGGGTGGAGAGGAAGGGGACTGCCAAGAAGGCTGCAGTTTCCAGAGAGCAGAGCATGAGTCAGCAGAGTAATTTTTTTTTTTTTTTTAATATATATATTGCAGAGCACAGTGATGCCCTGAAGACCACAACAGATGAAACCTCTTTACTGCGTGTGTTTTATCAATCAGGCAGCAAGATCTCATTACTTCCTGACAGAGAAACTCCCTGCAAAAACAGCCGGGATGCTTCAAAAAAAAAATCCACAAAAAATCCCCCAACTCATTTATTTTTTAAGGAGGGCTTGGGCAATCTTTACCCTTGAAGGGCTTGCCAATATGAGCAACTTCTTCCACCTCCTTATATCTGATTTATCACCGCAGTATACAAGAACTTGCTTTTCTCTCTCCTTGACCTTGTAGCTCTGTAGGATTTGGGAGTCCTCAAGGGCTCCTTTTATTCGCTCTTAAACCCTGCTGAAAACTTTCCCTTTTGGAAAACATCCCCGTCTCCCAGTGGCTGGCTATCGTTACCATCTCCCACAGCAGCCAGCCCCTTTTACTCGTGTTTACTCCACTTCCTTGGCACTCACACACCACTTCATGCCTACAGAGCAGCTGGGAAAGCTACACCATCCCCAGCAGCTCTGCCTCACTGGGAGGCTGAAACAAGCACACTCAGATCCCCAGAAGTGGTGGGCACACCCCATTCTCACCACTCAAACCCCCTGGGGGTCAGGTCTAGGTGCTCCGAGACCCCTTAGTTCAGCACACACCTCTGAGATCTCACACAACCTACCAAAATAGCTTTTTTTTTTTCTTCCCACAGTAAAATTATAAATTCCAGTTCTTCAGCCTGAGCAGTCTCATTGTACCACCCAAGTGTCCAAGCAGGACATTGGCCACTTGGCTACCAACAATTCAGCGTCAGATTAAAGACTCTGGCTGGCAGACCCCTGCAAGAAGAGTGGCAGGAAAGGCACAACAGCTGCATATCAACAGAAGGAAAACCAACACAGTAAGATGATGAATACCTGCTGTAAATTGCAGCTCCTAGAACATCTCAGTAACCCTCATGCTGTTGCTCACAGCTGTGCCACTGGGAACAGTTATTTTCTCCCTCTGCTCCTGGGAACAGGCAGACTCCAAGGGTTAGAGTGTGGCTCGCCCTCTGAGAAGAGCTGCCTAAGTGGGTGGTGGAGCAGAAGTATTGGGGGATGCTGGTCCTGAAACAGCTGAATCAACTTCCCAGTAAGCAGCCAGGGCAGGTGTCTTCAGCCACATTCCTGCTCCTCCAGACCGCCTCAGAAATCATCTCAGGTGGGTTGTGTTTGGCCATTTGCCTCCCCAGGACTGTCTCCAGCCCCTCCTTGCCTTCAGGGCAGGGCCAGGCCAGGGCAATCACAGGCACATTGACCATGGAGATGGAAACTTTTTGGGCAGTCAGGGCTGGGGTCAGGGTGGCCTGAACTCTCTTCATGCTGCAGGCAGTCTGCTGCTTCTTCACATCACATCACATTAGAGCTCTTCAGATGCAACCAGACTTTGATCAAAATGACCCCAAACTGTGACACTCTAGAAAGCACAGAGGTGGCCGTGTCTAGTCCATAATTTCCCAGGAGCACCAAGAGAAGCTGCCCCACCACCCCTGCCAGGAACCTTGGAGCTGCTTTGTCCCAGGTGTCATTTCTCAGTGTTGCCAAGAAGAGCATTATTTTTGGAAACAATAGAACTTTAAAATAATTTTAGTTAGTGGCTTTAATGAACTTATTAATTAATTGTTGTAACTAATCATAACCAGTCTATATTAATTAAAAATAGTGTGCTAGTCTTAAATTACTCTTAGCCAGCACTGAGCAAAGTTGTCATAAGCTACCTTTGGAGCTTGGGAAAACTACTGAAACTTTAAGTTTTGATAAACTAACTCTGATATGCTTCAATGAACAAAGCCCAGGAGAAGAGAGGTGCATTGTTGAAATTGGATACAGGAGTATTGGGAAAGAAAGAAATTGGAAAAGGAGTCCAGAATTATGGACCACAAGGACATTTTTCAGAAACCGGAAGATAAAGAAAAGACTAATAAAGACTCGCTATATGTGTGCTGGAAAGTCCCACCTGCAAGAAAAACATACTAAAAATATAGAGTAATTAGCATGAATAGTGAAAAATCAATAACCAATAGAGGATAGAATACTAATTAATGAATGATGTAATTTTGAACCAATGAACATTAATTTCTTTGTTTACCAAAAATGTATAAATAAGTGGAAAAGTTTTGTATTAATGTTTGTGTGGAGGCCAGAATTTTGTTGGCCACATAGGCAAACCTTAGCCAAGAATAAAGTAATGCCTGACTCACTAACACCAAAAAGACAGTGTTAGAAGGTTTTATTTATCCTGATTTCAGAGGATTTGGTGACATTATCATGAGTGACAACCCAGGCAGGCTTTAGGATAAAGGGTTTGTTTTCCTGTCCCTTCTTCATGAACACATGGATTTCTCAGGCAAGCTTTTATTCTGAAACAGGAGCTGGAGCAGCTCACCCAGCCCGGGCTGTGCCTCGCGTCTCTCGGAGGATTCCTCCCCATGTCTGTGAAACATCAGAGCTTTCTGTTCAAGCACATGTGGGCTCCTGCCCAGCTCATCCTCTCCTCTCCCTCATCTCTGAGTAGGGCCAAAGAATTTTCTGCTCTATTTCTCCTGACTGAAATGGGTTTTGACCCCGGTGCTTTCAGACCTGGGGGCCTGAACATGTGACTTCAGCACCCATTTGTATGAAAGCAGGTTGTGGTATCACAGCGGGGAGTGAGGCGGTCCAGCCTTGACCCAAAACCTATAGGGGTCAGTGGGAAGGCACTTTGGGGATGTGACTGGGCTGTGGGTGCCCAGTTCAGGGGTGAAAGCACTGGGCTCAAAAGAAAGCAGTGGAGGGGTTCTGCTCTTGCAGCTTGGCTGCTGGGTCCATCTGTATTTCACCATTCTGCTTCCTTAAAAATCTCCATCATGATACAGGCCCCCTTGAAACCTTTGTGTGGAGGGAGTTCAGAGTCATTAAAGAACCAGCTCAGAAATGGAGCCTTCTCAAATGAGCTGTGCCACCAAAACCAGTCACTGAGTAGTTGGGAGTTATGAAAGTACTGGGGAAAGTCAGGGTCAATTTGCAAGCAGAGCGAACGGGAGGAAATCCGATGCATAAATAATCTGTCATGAACTCTTCACCCGTTGCTCTCCCCGTTAAACCCTCCATGAGCTAATCAGCAGCTCTGTTCCTCAGTGAAGGCTGACAGTGTGTGTGCCTTCTGTGGTGTGATGTGATCGCCCCTAATTGATTTTGGCCACAGACTTGCTGTGCGTGCTGGATATCTGGGAAGAGCAATAACTTCAACATGCAATCATCCTGGGCAGTGACCAAGACAAGTTGTTCTCCAACAATCACTGGATACCTTCCTCCATGCAGCTTCAGTGCTCTGGCTTAGCTCATTGTTTGGGAGCCTTTTCTCTGCAGCCTTGAAGCACCTGCTTGCTGAAATGAGGCCTCCTGGCCATTTAACCTTGGATTTCAGGGCTTTGGACATTCATGGAGAAATTTGGAATGAATTTTTCTTTGGAAAAGGTAAACTTTTAAAAGCACTAGGAAAATCTCTGTAAAGCAGGGTCTATGTGGCAGATTTTGGAGGTCTGTAAGGACACAGCTGAGCTGCTGTGAACACTGATGTGGGTGACACACTACAAAAATAGCTGGAATCCTCGCAGAAAGACAGCCCTTTCCTCTGGTTCCCAACCCATTACAGCCCCAAACCTCTCCCTCGTCATCAAATACTCTTCTATGTGGTCAGATCTCCTTTCAAGATCTACTGCTTGCCTTGGTGGACTTTCACAGTGAGATTGGTCACAAAAGACATTTCACTCACTGCTCCACAAACAACCATCCTCAACTCATGGCACCCCTCACTAGATTTTAGGATTTCTCAGGAAGAGTTCCCCACTAGGATCTCTGATGAGAGTTTGAACTGTTGGCCTGAGGACAAGGTTAGACAACCTTACCCAGCTTTTGTTTTGTAAATCAAAAGTACTGACTGGGCCCGGATTTAAATGAACCCAAATCTCATTTATCAGAAAAGATGATTCCAACCAAGATGGGGATTGATTTATAAACCAATCCACGTTCTACACCTGCTCCTGGGGAGTCTCTTCCATCCTATAGCTGTGCACAAAAAGGCAGCAGTGCCCTTAGCTTCTCACCACCTGCCTTTTAGCACAGGTTGCTTGCTGATTCCCAAAGGCATTTCCATCCAAAACGTCCCTTTGGCCTAAAGTGACTTCACTAACACACAAATGGCTTTGACTAAGAAGGACCAAGGACAATTTGTGCTGGGAAAAAGCAGGATCATCTTTAGGAGGTGCTGCTGAAGCAGGCCAGGCCAGTCAGGTCTTCAGCTAGAAAAGAGATTTGAATGGACCCAAATGGCGGCTAAAGGCATGGCAGAGGGTAGGAGGGATCATAGGAACAGGTCCTTTGGAGCTCAAATCAAAGATCCACCAAAGCCAGTACACTGACCATAGGTAGGAAGAGGGGAACTTGAAGGGATCCCTCCCTCCCTGCCCTGCTCCTCGAAGCCACCAGCAGGTCAGGTGCTGCCAGCAGCACGGGTGAATGACCCTTCCCAAACCTGAATCCTCTTCCATTTGCAGTCTCTGAGAAAGAGTTTTGGCATTTTATCCTCCATGCTGTGTGTGACTGAAAGCCCTCTCTCATATCCCTTCAGGGCAGTCATTCCTTTACTTGTTTTCCTCCTGCACAGCTTTCCACTATATCCTTCTTGAGGAAGATGAATAGGGCTACACACCGAATCCCGACCCCAGGGATTTATATAATCACAAAGAGTGTTTTCTGTGCTGTTCACTATTTGTCTGGGATAAGTCCTGCCTTTTGGTCTCTGGTGAACACTAAGCTGATGTTTGTACAGGCTGATCCACAGTAAACTCTCTGGAGCAGTGATAACTGGGTTATCGCTTGCTTGTGGCTGGGCTCCCTTTCTCCTGTGTCCTTTAACCTTACATTTGACAAAACCCAATCTCATCTGCCATTTTCCCAAATACTGTACCAGGACATCCTTCTACACCTCTCTGCAGTCAGCTTTAGGTCTAAATAATCCTCTGGAGTGTTTGGAAAACACTCCTCTGTAAAATTGAAGTGTTTCCTCCTGTCCTTTGTTTGCTATATTATTATGAGTTTGTAATTGACGGGAAGTCTTTCCCTCCTGGGGAGGGGACTTGTTGAAAGCCTTCTGACTCTTAGCTAAGGGTCGTTTGACACTTCAGATAGTTGTAATAGATTTGTGAAGTGTGATTTCTCCCTACAAATGCCAGACTAGCTCCTCCTCAGTCTATCAGTTTTCAGCCAAATGCCTACTAATTCTAACATTCCTGCCAGCCTGTCTGACAGACAAATCAGGATTCCTGGACTATGGGTCCCAGGAGGTGTTTTAGGAACTGGTGACATATTTACCACACTCCAAACTTCCAGCACAGAGACTGATTTAAGTAAGAGGCTTCACACTACAGCAACTGGAGATGTAGTTTCCTAACTAAGCAACAGCAGAGCTTCTGGGAGAGCAGCAACTCATTCTAGCAAGTTATTGCTCTTGGTTCTCTTGGCTTGGTTTGATCAAGGTTTCATGGGTTGATGAGCCATCACCCATCAGGTAAGGTGGCTGCAGTCACATCCCAAAAATGGGGGGTTAAGCTATTGAATTTTACTTCGCAACAGAATTGGACACATTTATTCCCCCTTTTCTGACAGGCAGTAATCAATTCAGTTGGACAGTTCTGCTGCTTCAGCTGTAAATCACTGCCCTTCACTCACGTGGTGTTCATTTTCAAAGTAGCTGGAAATTGACCCAAAATATCATAGAATCATAGAATGGTTTGGGTTGGAAGGGACCTTAAACCTCATCCTGTTCCACCCCCTGCCATGGGCAGGGACACCTTCCACTAGCCCAGGTTGCTCCAAGCCCCAGTGTCCAACCTGGCCTTGGACACTCTCAGGGATGGGGCAGCCACAGCTTCTCTGGGCACCCTGTGCCAGGGCCTCACCCCCCTCAGAGGGAAGAATTCCTTCCCCATCTAACCCTGCCCTCTGGCAGTGGGAAGCCATTCCCCCTTGCCCTGGCACTCCAGGCCCTTGTCAAAAATCCCTCTCCGGCTCTCCTGGAGTCCCTCTAGACACTGGAAAGGGCTCTAAGGTGTCCCCAGAGCCTTCGCTTCTCCAGGTGAACACCCCCAGCTCTCCCAGACACCAAAGAACTTTCAGCCCAAGGATAGGACAGGATGGGCAGAGGGTAGAGGTATTTTCCAAGGATGGGGGAGCTGTGCACAAACCCTTGTCTTTGCTGTAGGGCCTGGATTTCTAACTTACAACCTCAGTCACTCCAAGAAAATTGTGCTGTGGTAGGATAAACTGGGACTGAGGCTGCAGGGGCCAGAGGTTAAACAACTCTTGAACTAGACACAAGCTGAAAGAACTGCTGCCAGGTTAACCCCTAGAAAAATCAGCTTCAGCCCAAAGGGCTGAGCATAAATTGGTGTATAAGCTAAACCAAGCGCTGAGGCAGCCTTTTCCAGAGCAGCACTCCCAGCCCTGCTGTCACATGGGGCCATACTGACATTCCACTGTGACTGACACTGCCATCACATCACTTGTTACCGACCCCATTTGTTCTCCCTTCCTCTGCTTTTCACTTCAAGGGACAGGACCTGCAGCAGCACAGCCTGCAGAGCCCTGCTTTGATCTGTCTCCCATTTGAGCATCCTCCTCTGAGGGCTGGCTCCTGCTCCTGGACAGAAAGCATCGCCTCTGTGGGCTCTTAAAAGGAGACAGCATGAGAGAATTGTCTAGTTCAGACTTTTTGGCAGGCTTTCTTTACTCTGCTTATAGTGTATATTTCTAGACAATGTCTTTGCCCTTTTGTGGTCATTTCAGAACAAACTGAGCTGCCTCCTTCAACATTTTGGTACCTCTGTAAACTTGCCTTAGACCAAACAGAGGTTTGGAGTGAATCAAACTTTGGTGGAATTATTTTAACATATGAGCAATAAACACTCCCCTTCTCTTTCTGCTGTGCTACTAACTCACATCACAGTTACTCCAGGACTTTGCTACAGGAAAACACATTTCAGCATCAGACACAACAAATGGGATGCAACTACAACTACAGTCATGGCTGCTGCCTGCGTTTATGGGAGCTCTGCATCTGTCCCACGCTTGGGTCTTTAAAACTTGAGCTGCACAAAAATGTCTGTAGTGAAATATGAAACCAAATGAGACTGACCCAGACTGGGATTTGGTTTTACATGGGAAAGTCAGGCAAAGTTCACCTAGAGAGTTGTGAAGGTTCATGAACCTTGTGAGTGAGCAAAGGTCCAGTTCTGAACAAGCCTAGACAAACCTTTTCCGGAAATTTTAAACAACTGAGCATTTGGGAACAGAAATCCTTTAAAATAAATACTTTCGATAGGAAATCCATTGGAGTGAAACCTGGTGGCTTCAACAATGCTTAGCGTTAGTATGTTGAATGAACTCCAAGTTCAAGCTCACACAGAGGCTGGGAAGTGTTAAATGAGTGGGAATGAACCACAAACTCCTTGTTCCTGGGGCTCCAATTAAAAATGTGTCATTTGCAGCCCTAGAGTTAAGGAGAGGTGTATTTTGCTTTATTGGATACCTGCACTATGTCTGAAATATGCCTGTCTCTAGCTGGAACCTCCACATATTCAACGCATCTCCTCATTTTCTCCTGAAAAGCCTCTCAGGAATAATTTTGTACAGTAAAATACCAGTCTGCCCTTTCTGCACCTTCTTTTGGCCATGCTCAGCAAAATACTTCACAAACACTGATGCAATGTAACTGAGGGTTCCCTAAGCACTACTGATAGCAGCTGAAAATCACAAATATTTCAGGGGAACACATCCTTAGAGACAGGTCCTCTGACTATCAGTATTATGATACCATGAAATAAAATCTGGGAAGTCACCAACAGAACAGAGTTTCCCCAAGGCAAAGAAATATTCCAGCAACTTGACAGCAGTTGGGGATTTTGCTTTGGGTCACGACTCCAGCTTTTTTTTCCAGATTTGGCCAGGAGAAATGGAAAAAGATTTACAGTACAGCTAAAGGGCAGACACCGAATCTCTGGACTTATCGTCTGGTATCTAATCTTTAAATTAGAAAGGAACTGAAGCCACGGCTTCAGGCGTTTCCACTACCGGGTTCCTGAAGCTGGGGAGAAAAAAAGAAAATAGTGTATTTTTTAAAAGCCAGATGGGTAATCCATAGTGTTATTAACATGTGGAACACAAGCTGGTCTCCAAGGGGCTCTTCTGACCCTTTCTCTGGGGTCTGGGCAGTAGTGCTGGTGCACAGATCTGAGCTCCAAATGGGAGACACGGTGGTGGTCCTGGCCTCATGAGTGGCAGCAGCAGAGGGAAGTGAGTGCCAGGGGTTGTAGCTCTTTTGGTGATGAACCTACTCTTGATACCCCTGGCTCCTGCTCTGCCTGCCACACTCACTCCAGAGATGAATGGATGTGGGCAGGGCAGGGAGCTCATCTAGCAGCTTAAAAACAGAAAGGAGGAAAACTTCACAGCCAGCTTTTTTTTTGTTCAACAGCAAGAAATGACCCTCATTCTCCCCTAATAAAACTCCCCAGCCATCCTGAGATGGGCAAAGGAATAAGAATTAAGAGACAGAATGGTGGTGCACGTGCCATAAACATCACTTCTGTGTGCACTCCGCTGCCAGAGCTCACATCATAAAGCTTAATTTCCTGGTGCTGTGCCCTGACTGGAGTACACTGCCCAGATCTTCCTCTTGCTCTCAGCTGAAAGCCAAGTCATTCTATAGGATTATTTTGTTAAGAGCAAAGCTATTTGATCTGAAGAGATTTAGCACCAGATTATGGCCACAGCTTTTTCCAGATCAGCGGCAGCAGAGGAAGAGGGCAGGAGTTGTCTGGTGATTTGAGTCGGATCCTGGAGCTTGGGAGACCCATGTTCAGCCTTTCAGCAAGCTCCCCACACATCTGGAGATAAGATACCTTCTCCTGCTGTTTGCACACTGAACCTCACATCTCTCCTCTGCCATAGGGGAAAGCAGGTTTTGATAGAGCTGCTGACTTGGGGAGAATTCCTGCTTTTCATTCCTCATAGAATCAGAGAATGGTTTGGGTGGGAAGGGACCTTACAGTTCATCTCATTCCAAGCCCTGCCACGGACAAGGACACCTTCCACTAGACCAGGTTGCTCCAAGCCCTGTCCAAATTAGCCTTGAACACTTCCAGGGATGGGGCAAATTGCTGTCCTTTGTTTCATGAATTGTTTAATGACAATGATTCTTCCCTGGACTCCTTAAATTACATCTCTTTTTTTTGCACATAAATATTCTTTTTATATACAGACACCTCTAACTTGCATAGGGAATGGCAATAGTCTTACACATTTCATAGTGCCAACTTCCCAAACCAGCAAGTTCCGGCTAGGGTGGTTTATTACAACATCCTTTGGATTCTCACAACGTTGGAAAATGATACCTATTTCTAGTGAAACACATGAAAGGACACGTGTCTAAAAGGTGTACAAAGGAGACTTGTACAGATGAGTGCACACACAGGCTCTGAAAGCATTCTGTGACAACTCCTTCCTTATAAGAAATGAGGGTTGTTACCACAGAACTGCTCTTCTGCCACACCTGCAGCTCTACAGGGAAGAATGTTCATCTCAGGGCTCTCAGTTGGGTTGGGACCAACAAAACCATCGCTGGCACCACCATAAAGTCTTTCTGTAGAAAGTACAAGTCATTTCATAGAGAAAAGATCTTTTCAGAATTTCAGATTAGCTCTACAGTGAGGGAAATGAGAGGTATGGCACATCTCTTCCATCCCATGGGTTGGAATTGCATCTGGACTCCCCATCCCATCCCATCCCCCTCCATTTCCCCAGTCTGTCTCTATTTCACACACCAAAGCCACAACATTTGGAACATTATGCACCTGGAGCAAGCTGCAACTCTAAAAACAGCAAGAGAAACCATAATCCAAAGTCCCATAACCCAAAGCAGCCATCACGGGATGCTCTGAGTCTCTTCCAACTTCAGAAAACAATGGCCAAACCTCACTTGATTGCTATGGGAGCAGGTTTTAGCTCTTTCTAAACCAATTAAATACTTCTTGCTCCAGGGCCATGCCTTAGGGTTATTTCTTTGCAAAACACTGACAAGCCTGTATCCCTTTGAGGACAAGAATGCACTGGGTAAGCTGTTGCCAAATCTGCTTTAATTTTGGTGTGTGTGTGGAACTGTTAAGCAGCAACAGGGCCTGTCACATGCCGGGGTACACATCTAACATGTCAAGCCCTGTGGCAGAGGGACAGAAAACATATCAGCTCATGGGAGGCACTTTTGAATCTGCAGCCTGGTGCAACCCATGGACCAGCTTTGGGTCAGCCACCCTGCAGGGTTTTGTGGGCCTCAGTTTAGAAACCACAGGACTACATCAGAAAAATGACATAGTAATGTTACTTAGACTGGAAAAGAAAAAGAGCTAATTTAAATAAAACATCACAGAATATAAATGGAATTCTGATTTTACCAACTGTGTCTCCTCTTACACAGCCCTAGCAGTTACTGGAAATACTGATTAACTTGAAAATACAAGCCAACTGCTCTTAGAATTGGGTATCCTAGTGAGTCTTCCTTCCCAGCTCCATGACGAATTCTTGGATGGCTAAACAAGAAATTGGTGCTGGGCACTGTACACATGCTATAGGTATGCATTACTAATGGGCAGAAACAAAGTCATGGTAAGATGGAGTTGATTGTAAGCCTTGATTAAAGGCACTGTATTAATTCCATGGATTTGCTAATAGCTTGGGCCAAATGATTACATTTGTACTGCTATGTATGGATTAGATGTTTATATTTCACTTACAGGTCAACTTCACTGAGGTAACAATGATCCCTGGCCTCTGTAAGAGCAAAGCTGAAGGGCTGGCCAGGGAGACACTCACAGGGTTTGACAACTTGAGAAGCTTGGCACAGACAAATATGGGCTCCTGAGGCATGTGAGGAGGCAGAGGCTGGTGGTCCTGAGCCCTTGGGAAAAGGTGGAGCTGGAAGGCAGGGCTGCAGAGGCCACCACGGCGGCGCTCCCTGTCTCCCCTGCTGCACAAGTCATGACCTCTTTAGACTACGTATTGTGGGTATCGTGTTGCTTAAAACTGGATGCTGAAGCCTCTAGCTGAGGCAATTTATTGCTTTTCACAGAGGAAATGAGTACAAATTTGGCTAGGGACATAAATAAATATGAGATCATTTACTTGGTGCTGACTTATGTGATGAATGGTTTGCTTTTAACCGTTTCCATCTCACGTTGTCCAAATCCTGGAAGCAGCGTCCTTCTTCTGGGATCAACAGGAGCTGTAGGTGCTCTGCTCCTCAAAACACCCACATTTCTCAGAGCCAAAATAAGCACCAGGCGCTTCTCAACTCTCTCAGGATTTTGTGTTTGCAGCATTTGTTACTAAAAAATCAAACTGATCCTTGTTAAAGCCATGAGACATTATGACTTGTCCTTTCCAAATTTCCATCTAGGCCATTATTCACACTTATACTGAAATGCTCACCAAGTCTAAGTGTTTTGCACCAGATCTTTCTTTGTGCATATATGCACTGAGAGAAACCTTTAAAAGTAACAGTTGGTAGAACAAATGACAGTGTGGTTTCCAATGTTTGAGATTCTGATTATTCAAAATTTCATCACAATGCCCAGATCCCAATATCCAGCCTTATGTATGGAGTTCTGAGTGAAAGGATCTGACTTCAGTGGCATGATAATAAAGCGTTGAATACAGCTATAAATCAGAGTTTGCAGAGTACCCAATTAGCACTGCAAGCACAAAGTTTGGTTTCCACCATCCAAGCATTCTGAGAACAACAGAAGTCTGCACTGAAGCAGTTTGTGCTGTCAGAGGGAGGGAAGATGTGGATGGTCTGGGGGGAGGCTGGAAGGAGGGAAGCTTGGAGCTCCCAAAGATTTGCTTTAACATAAATCTGTGCAGCATCCTTCACGCCCCTGAAGACACATACCAAACAACCTTTTGAGCTAGAGACAATGTCACAGGCCATGAAGAGAAAATTTCCAGGCCAAAGGACTATGACTGCCCCAGGGATACTTGCAGAAATGATATAAACTGGAGGAAACGTGGTGCTTTAAAATCTGTGGGCTTCTATGTTCTTAAGGTCAGATATATCATGGAACCAACACTTGCAAGAGCATCTTGGGCTTTTGAGTGTTTCACTTGAAGCTTCAGTTCATCAAGTCATGTATCAAAGACCTGTGGGAGGTAGGCTGGGGCTCAGTGGAGTGTTTCTTCATAGAATCAGAGAATGGTTTGGGTTGGAAGAGACCTTAAAGGTCATCTAGTTCCAATCCCCTGCTCCAGACAGTTCCTGTGGCCCTGGCCAGGGATACTTTCACGGGAATGCCACCTGCCTCAGGTCCTGTGCACCAGGAACTTATAAGAGAACACCTTCCACTCTTGATACAGGTCTTGGTGAACCTGCTTCCCATCCCAGCCCTGAATTCTAAGAATAACTTCCACATACTCTGACAGCAACCAAGGGAATCACAGACTATTCTTGCGTTCCTCTGCAGGGTTTGTTCCACCAGCCTTTGAGAACTGATGTCCCCAGAGAAAACTCAGGTAAACCAGGCCAAGAAGAACATCATACCTGGTTATCCCGTGGGGCTCTCCTGAGATCCTGTTCTGCATCGTGTTTCTTTAGCCCTGACTGCAGCCAACTTGATTAACCACCAAGAGCTATGAGCTGTCTCCCCTGGTGTTGTAGGGCCATTGGGCTCTGGAGCGTAATGTGTTTCTTGCAAGTGGATCTCCGTGCAGACAGGCTTGGGAAGAAAAACAGACCAAGCCATGGTTACCTCCATCCTCCTGATGCCTGTCCATACTCAGGTCTTTAAAAAAAAAAATGTTGTTGTTACAAGCACCTTGCTGACAACAAATCCTTTCTCATATATCCTTTTAGTGCTGGTGCCCTCCCTCCAGCAATGCCAAATGGAAAGAGTAAGGTTTCAGGCTCCGTACCAAGAAATTCCTGTTTTCAAAAGGCCAGACACAACAGCTGGGAAATTTTTGGTTGTTGCTGCCTTATGTCAGCTCTTGCCCATTCCTGGAGTGGGGTGTAATTTCTGAAGCCTAGCAGCATTTGAAGCAGGCTGAGCAATCTTTGAATAATATCTTGGCTGACATTTCCCAGAGGCAGGAGTGTGTACTAACACAGAGCTATATGTGTGTTTTATAGCTGTCTATATACACACAGGCCTGGGGGGAGGAAAGGGGGGTAACTCAGCATGTCTGGCTTTCAAAATGCTGATTCAGGAGACTGGAAGCTGCCCCCAAGTTGCTGTTCTAGCAGACCCTGCCCAGTTTTCATCCAAGATGAGTTAAGGAGAGCTGAGATGTCTGTTTAGGGTGAGGGTCCAGCCCCAAAAGCAGTGACTGCCAGCAGCACTGCCGGACTGTAATTATGAACAGATTTGTTTTTGCGGTATTCACATTCCCAACGCTCCCCCTGCCTTTCCCCCTCTCAGGGAGCTGTCTCCTCCTCCTCCTCCTCACATACAGGCCGAGCCCCTGTGGGGACACACCAACGCCAATGTCAGCCCAGTCATCTCTTGGAAGCTGCCTCCTGCTCTCTCCAGCACCACATTTCCATTACAGCAGCAAGGGTTTTTTGTCCTCTCATGGGTGCCTTCATCCTTGGATCCTGTCAGGAGTGACAAAAAGGTGTCATTTTTGCTGGTTTCTCCAGTCTGACTGCCCACACACATTCCCATGACCGCTTCTTCCCCCAGACTCTTTGGAGACACACATGTGCACAGAGGAGGAGGGAATCCCCTCATTTCCAGGAAAGACAAGGGAAACTGTCTGAGCATTTAGCCCCAGAAACTTCTGCACTGGAGGTGAGATGTGAACTGAGGACTTGAGACTAATCACACCAAGCTCTGAGTGTTTGATCAGTTCTTCTCTGCCCTCCTGTTTAGGTGAGCTGTTAGGGGGCTTTGTCCTGGGGTTTCCATCCCAAGCATGCTCTGCCTCAGGCAGGGATTATCAAGCTGCACAGGCAGCATCAATATGTGGAGTAGGAGAACACTTCAGAATCACCTCCTGATAAAATATCTGAGGCATTTTGAATCCACATCGATCTTTCCTGACTAAGTCTTTGTATTTCAGATATTTTGCTTTCAGAAGTTCTTTGGGCCCAAGCCCAAGAAAGAATATCTCCTCCTCTTCCTCCCACCCACCTGGGCCAACAAATGCAGCTGGTGGGGGCATTCCTTGCCCGTGGAATCTGGAAGGAGCTCTGCAGCAAGTCACCAGTGCTGGATCTGCCTCTCTCCTGTGGGGATCAGGACTCTGCTGAGGAAAAGCAGATAGGGTTTCACACAATCCAAAGCACATGTACAGTAACTAAAGCTGTGTAAGCACTTTTCTTTCCTAGGGAAATTTTCCAAACGTATGTTTCAAAGGAATGTGAAAATATCCCCCTCCTTTCTTGCTTGCTTCCTATAAATCCAGCCCAATGTGGACAATCCCCTTGGACTCTGCTCGAAGAGGGATTAAGGGTCGGGAAGGGGATGACAAGGCTGGGAATCCACACCCTGAGCAGCCAGTGTGGAACAGGCCCCTAGGAAAGGACTTATCAGTCATGGAAACCACTTAAGGTTAATCATACAGTGCTGCCGTGAGAAAACACACTCAGGCACTCAAATCCAGTGAAAATGGATGTGTTTGGGGTCATTTCTCTTTGTTTAAGCACCATCAGATGTTTGTATCCTCCACAGACAATTCAGCTTTTTGGGCATCCCCTCCTCCTCCAGGAATGTCCATGCAAAAGGAAATTCCTCCATGGTAAGTAGTTTGTTTAAAAGCCAGTTTTCATGGGGGAGGAGAAGAGCAAAGACTTGACCAAACATTTCTGACCAGCTGCTTTGTGAACGTATTGGCTGCAGTGACCAGTGCTGCACAGGGCTGCTAAAAACAGAGCTCCAGGGGGATGAGGCAAAGGTCTGGGGTGCCCAGCATAGGAAGGACATGGATGTGTTGGAGTGAGCCCAGAGGAGGGCCATGAAGACGATCACAGGGATGGAGCAGCTCTGCTGTGAGGAAAGGCTGGGACAATTGGGATTGTTCAGCCAGGAGAAGAGAAGGATTCGGGGTGACTTAATTGTGGCCTTCCAGTGCCTGAAGGAGTTGACAAGAAACATGGAGAGAGACAACTTACAAGGGCCTGGAGTGACAGGATAAGGGGGAATGGCTTCCCACTGCCAGAGAGCAGGGTTAGACGGGACAGTGGGAAGAAATTCTTCCCTGTGAGGGGGTGAGGCCCTAGCACAGGTTGCCCAGAGAAGCTGTGGCTGCCCCTGGATCCCTGGAAGTGTTCCAAGACAGGTTGGATGGGGCTTGGAGCAACCTGGGATAGTGGAAGGTGTCCCTGCCCATGGCAGAGATGAACTTTGATGTTCCTTCCAATCCAGCCCACCCTGGGATTCTTTGAGAATGTTTGATGAGCAATGCCCAACCCTTCAGCAGGAGCCGGGCAGGGGAATCAGCTCTCGGGATGGTGCCCCGTGAACATGGAGCCAACATGCTGGGCTGGTCCTGTGACAGCTGATCCCATGTCCTGCACCCTTCCCTTGCTCTGTGAGACAAACAGATCTGCTGTGCTGAAGTGGGTATGTCCATGTGCACTGACACGTGAGTGTGTACATGGATTACCAGACTCCAGTGTCTCCCACCCGTCCCCAGGGGCTGAACATGGCCCTTGTCCAGGGTGAGGGATGCCAGCTGTGAGCAAGGACCCCCCCAGGGCCATGTGGGAAGCAGTTATCCCTAGGGAAATGGTTGAAAACCCCATCTATATCCATGGCTTTGCACTACACATCCCAAACACTGAGCTGAGTCATTCCAGACAGGCTTATCAGAGATTATTTCCTCTTTAACTCCAAAAGCATTTGCTAGTTATAAATATTCTTCTCGTAAAAAAAACCCAAATCAAAACCAAACAAAAACCCCTGGAGAAACCCCAACCCACTGAGAAAAAGCCTCCTCCTCTAAACACTGTATACATAAATGCACAGAGAAGGAATGACAAACTCCCAGTGTTTCTGGTGGATCACCACATTAATTTGTAGACTTTTATGTTCTTGCAAATTGTCATGTAAAAGGACATCAAAGGTCCACACAAAGTTCCCATTTTGGCCATTTGATTTCATATTTAGATTTAACCAATAAACCTACAGATCCATTTCCACAGTAGAAGGAAAACTATAGGTTTTGCAGGAGGTTAAGTTCCAAAATCCCTCCCGGTGTCCCAGTTGGTACAAGTGTGTGTGTGTGTGCATGTGTGTGTTCTCGAAACAAGCACCAGAGGTGGAGAGAAGGAATTAAATGTTTGGGCCTTATTCCCAGGGAATGTCACTCAGCGGAGCTGCTTCGTGTGTTTGTGTCTATTTACACCCACTGAGGAGCTAAAATTACAGTTGAAGCAGGAAGCTAAAACTGGAGTTTTTAACAAGTCTAAGCAGCTGAATTTAATGCTCAGGAGCAGGGGGGACCATTCTGGTGCTAACTGGGAGGAGAGCTAGACTTGAGAAATTATAATAAGAGACAATTTTCACCTTATTATCCACCTTAGGAAAACCAAGCCTTTTAAATATGCGTCAGGATAGAAGCCACAAAATGTTATTTAATGTTGGAAAAGCCTTTCTGGGACTTACAGCAGCTTTCAGTCATGGAAAGGCAAAAATATATGCAGGTCCTCCTTTTTCTTTGCAGACAACTCCAGATTAGAAACTCCTGACACCAAACCTGCCAAAATTGTCCAGACTTGCTCAAAATCACAAACAGAAATGAATGGCAGTCCCAGAAATGGGAAAGGCCAGAAGCCACTAACCAGGAATCTAATTTTGTAAGCAGGAGCTTTCTTTGATCTCTTTTACAGGTAGTGGATAGACCTCAGGCTCAGCATGCCTTCGGGAGGGGTGAGAGATAGGCACGAGGTAAGTGATTCGGCAGAATTCCCTGCGTGGGGGAACTGAGGCAGGCAGCTGTGGAATGACTTACTGACGTGCTGTGGGCAGGAGAGGGTCTGCAAAGGAAATCTGCCTCTCCCGGGGGCACACAAATGCGGGAGCTGAGGCTCCACATGGCCTGCAGGAAGGAACGTGAGCAGGAGCCAGGTGAAAGGCCTGACCTGTCATCGGCTCCCCCTCCCAGGGCAGAGCAGCACAAAGCAGATGGCAGGAGAGCCTCCCAGCCCTCCCCACGCCTGCCGCCCGTGGCTGGGGCTGTGTCCCCTCCCAGCTGTGGAACCCTTGGTCCTGCTGTGCTGGCCACTGCTCCAAAGCTCAGGTGCAGGGGGAGCAGGTGAACACAGCATTCCTGTCACTCTGGCCAAGGGAGCAGCTTCACTTTAAAGGGAAAAAGCACGGAGGGAGCTGCATGGTCCCATCCCCAGAGCTGCTTCCCACTGTAGCATCGTTTTTATAATCAAGTTTTTAGCTGGAAACAGCCTTCCCTCTGCTACAGCTCTTCCAAGCTTGTTCCAGAGGGATCCGGTAAGGATTTGTCTGTATCTGAACTCAACACACAGCCCTCTGGCACAGAGGGAAAAAGCTTCCTCCAGTAGCTCACAACCAGATTTCAGTGTCAGCTTAGTTATTATTCACAACAGCTCTGCCTGGACATTTCTATAAACACAAGCAAAAAGTACCAGACTGTGGGGATGACCATGCAAGCAAACTTCCAGGATGAAGTTTCTGTCTGTCCTGCTCTTTCTGGGAGAGGCTGAAACACCCCAGGACCCCATTTCTCACTGCGGTCCAACAGCGTGATCCTAAACCAGCCAGGACCTGGAACAATTCCCAGGCATGAGATTTCCATTAATTCATGGGCCCTTATCTTTGCCCTCTCAGCAGTGTCTGCAGCAGTCAAGTGCACTTCACAGCACAGCCTGATTCCTGAGTGATGCACAGAGTTCATAAATGCTCAATAGAGCTCCTTGAGCACGTTACAGACAGGAAAATTATACACTGCCGACAGCAAGCTGCTGGGTGCTACCCATTGATTACTCATTTATTAAAACACACTCCCCTTTCCAACCGCTTGTAAATAAAAGACTTGCTATTAAAATTCAACTCTCTTGAAAGCACAGAAGTGCACGGAGATGAAATTCCTTCCCAGACGTGGAGGTGACCTCTATTTACTATAAACATTATCCCACATTTAAATTTGGAAATGAAACAAGGGTGAGGCAAGGAGTCCGGATTCCGGTCAGAGCTTCCCTGCAGTCAGAGGTGAGCTCTGGTGCCAAGGCTTGTTCGAGCCCTCCTGCCTGCCTGCTTTCACAGGATCTTTGGATCACTTTGTGCATGTTTCAGACTGGGTGGGGGGAAGGTTCCTTTGCACAGACATCTGATGAGGCTTACTCACAAGTTACTCACCAGCCACTTGCTTGTGGGCAAGGAGAAGTTGAAGCCCCATTCTTTGCTCAGACCCAAAAAAGAGCCACAAATCACCTTAAAGCAAAAGGGTTGGGTTCAACTCAAGAGCATGTACCCTGTGGTTTGTATGAAAAAGCAACATCAGTTGGAAGGAATTTCTCTCAGCTGAAAGTCAGGAAAAACATTTATGCCACACAACCCCTCTGCAGCAGCATAAGGCTAAGCCAGGCCTCAGTGAACTAAGATCCTACATCTCATTCCCTTTATGTGTGTGCTTGCAATTCCCAGTCAAGCTGTTGCATCCCACACTCACAAAAGTGAACAAAAGCCGATGCTGCCAACTTGAAGTCTGAATTCCATGAGGGGCTCAAGAGGAAAATCAGCTTGCTGCAGCCTGAAGGTTAGCAGGTCCTGCTGGCTTTGGAAAACACCTGGATCTAGACTGAGCTCAAAGCCCTGTCTACAAACAACCCCTGCAAACCCAAAGCTGAAGCCTGATGGCACTGGGGTGACAGCCTGTTCTCCTGGGCTGAGAGAACTGCAGTGAGGATACAGTTAGCCTGGAGAGTACAGGTTGTCCTTGTGACTGCCATGCCTCACCTTGCACAGCTTTTTCTTGAATCCAGCAGCATAAAGGGTTCAGTAAATCAAAAAGTAGCTAAAATCACTGGTAATTAAAAGAAAATTTAAAAGAAGGGAAATATTATTTTACGTATTCCTCCACCACTGCATAGATTCTGTTTCCTATTAAAGGCAACTGTGTGTAGTGTTTCCATTAAGATTCTGCTTCCTGTTGTGTAATATGGAATGTTAAAAATCTCAATATCGCTTCAGAAGTTATTACAAACTCCAGAGAGTTTTCTATTCCCAAGAAATCTCTCCCAGTGGGAAGCTGGAATAGCTCCTGCAGAATTTACAGCAAATGCCTCAGACCCTATGTAATATTTATGGTGTCCCTCTCATCTTATCCAGGCTGGTTTGCTGCTCTGCTGCTGTGAAAGAAAAGCCTGTTTCAATGGTTAAGGGCTGTGACATTCACTTTGAAGGATATTGAAGCGGATACGACAGCCGCAGGAAATGTTCCAGTCTCGCTGAGGTACCTCTGAGAGGTATTCAGTCAAATGAGAATTCACTAATCTGATTCCCAGGAAAAAAAAACCCAACAAAATCACTGTAACTTAATGAAGAAAGAGAAAGAAATGTGACAAATCTTCATTCATGGCTTGCCAGATCTGGATTCCATGAAAGTCAGAAGAAAAATTCCCATTTAGTTTCATGGGAATAGGATTTTGACCCCGAAGAACTTCCATTCAAACAGAATTATGATGCATTTTGAAATCTTGTGATAATTAGGTGAAATCAATTTGCATTTAAAAAAAAAAAAATCACTGTACGATGGGATACATTTGCATGGCCACAGCCCACAGATACCACAGCCCTTCTTATAGAAACATAAATTGGGGCAGCAGAACAACCCAGGTGGTGTCATCACTGCTTCGGTTACTGAGTCAAGGGCAGAGATGCCACCTCCAAACTGCTGCTCCAATATTGCTCCACGCACCAAAGTGCCTGGGCTCTATCAGCTGCAGAATAAATGTCTGCTCTCAAGTTGTTCCCACTTTGCTGCCTGTGGGAGAAATGAATTTACAGTGGCCATAGCTGTGTGTTCCAAGCTGCCGGAGGAAGTGGAGATAAAGAAAGATGCTCCTTTGGGTTGTGCTTTGTACAACACATAAATGACAAACAGATGATCGAACTGACAGAGAGAAGGTTCGGATGAGAGATTAGCAAGAAATTGTTCCCTGTGAGGATGGGAAGGCCCTGGCACAGGGTGCCCAGAGAAGCTGTGGCTGCCCCTGGATCCCTGGAAGTGTTCCAGGCCAGGTTGGATGGGGCTTGGAGCAGCCTGGGCTAGTGGAAGTTGTCCCTGCCCATGGCAGGGGGTGAGACTGGGTAAGCTTTAAGGTAGGTCCTTTCAAACCCAAACCATTCTGGGATTCTCTGACTCTGTGTGTGCATGCTGACAACTCCTTTAGTGAATCCTTTTGCAGTCCTATATCCCAGCCTAAACTTTCAGAACTACGGGTCAGGGCTCAAAGTCCATGTTCAAATACCTAGACCAGACTGTGATTCCCATGTGCCAGGCACTCAGCAGCTTTCATTCATCTGGAGGGAAGATGATGGGTACACAGTACTTTTTAAATACAGGTATTTTCTGAGGAGTTGTGAAGCCTGTAACTGCAGACAGCTCGTCCCAGAGGTGCTGGAGGCATCAGTCAAGCTGAAAGTTCGGGAAATGGGATGTGGCACCTGGATGAAAGGGATGAAATGAGCAAAGAAGGAGCCAGGGGCCAGAAATGAATCCTGGCTGTACAATCTGCTAGATGGGACATCAGCTCTCCGAGGGAACAGCCGGAGCCTGAGTCATTGCAAGGTGGTCTGAGCAAAGTCCTGGAACAGATTGCCAAGATCAACCTGCCCTGTTCTCTGTGGACGAGCGACACAACCCAACAGGGCAGCCCATGTCTCCTGCTGTCTCCATAAACAGAGAGGAGATTATGTTGGAAGGAGGAACCCGCATTAGCTGTATCCTTGAGGGCAGATTAGAGTTCAGGAGACAAACAGTACTAGGAGCAAGAAACAGCAGGAGTGCTAAGCCTGCATGGTCATTTTTAGCCTCCTTTGCATATTCACACGTACACAGGAAGAGAATTCATCACACCAAATAAACCACAACCCTGGCTTGGACATGGACAAATAGTTCTGGAAGACGGAAGGGTGATGTTGCAGTGAAAGGAATCAAACTTTTAGCACGATGTCTCAAGAGACACTTAGAGTGGAGAAGATGGGAAACCCTTCATCCAGAGAGCACACTGATGGAAGATCCATGGGACAAGAAGAAATAGTAGCTGTTCCATACTGAAAAGCAGAGATACTGAGGGGAGCAGTAAAAAGATTAAAGTTGGTGTCTGGTTTTATTTAACAACATCATTAATTCCTTGAGAATCAAAAGGAGTGAGTACATTCACATCTGAAATGACTTTGAGACACGCAGCCAACATCCGTGTTGCACTGAGCACTCAGAAATATGAGGAGGAAACAGTGAAACAAGATTCAGTTCAGGGTAGGGAATGCCAGGGAGGGAGAGTGATCCAAACTGCAGATATTCAGTGGAAGAAATACAATTTGAGAGCGGGGATTGGGGTGAAGGTTATCCTCTGACACATGGATTTATAAAACTGTATTGCAAGATGGCTATAATAAATTGGATGTAGTTGCTGTGTGCATCAGAGAAGGAGCATCTCTGGCAAAGGGATCACCAGTGAGATTACAGGGATATTACTGAGGAATCCAGATTTAAATGGAAAAGAAGAAGAAAGGTCAGGCAAGATTAACAGGAATAATTACGGGCTATTGTGCATTTAAACTTCAAGGCTCATTGAAATAAATTTAAAAAACTCTTAAGAGAAGACAAAATTACCTTTTACTTTAAAAGCATTGACAAGCCCTCACTAGGAACTAGGCATTTATTCAGAAAAGTATTATTAAAAAATATGTTCAAAAGCTCAGAATTTCACGAACCTAGTACAAGACCCAGATGTGGGAGAAGTCAGCTAACCTTTCTGTGAAATGGCCACAACCACAGTGCAGAGACACACTCACCGAGGTACCAAAGACATGTATCAAAAACTGGCATCCAAAATGAGTCCCTAGCCAGGATAAATGCCTGTTTACCTATCCCCCGGGTTTTAAGAAGGCATCTGTGAACTTACTATTTGGGACATATGGGGAAAAGCTGAATTTAAGGAGAAATTGCCTCTCTCTGCATATGAGAGCTACTCCTGGCTTGTTTATATTTTCCTTTCCTGGGATGATTTCAAGTGAGTTTGCTGCTCATGGTTGTCGGCTGCAGTCGGAGCGTGCAATGAGAAGGAATTGATAAAAATGCCACTTAGGATTTCCATGCTAAATATCAGAGCACTCCCCTTGAGTCGAGCAGCCTGATTAGACCAGACAAAGCACTTGAAGAACACAAGTCTAATGCAGGAAGCAAGTCTGCAAGGAAGCAGGCAAAGACAGGCCTGGTTCTCATCACCTGCAAATCCTGCACCCCCAGGAATCCTGGATTTCTCCATGGAAGTGGGAGCTGGGCTCGCATCTGGGCTCTCCGCAGGCAGCACGTGGTTGAGGCTGCTTGGACAACAAGGTGTATCCTATCTTTCCTGCATCATGTTTGGGAATTTCTTGTGGGACTAATGGCTTGCACGTCAGCCAGAGAGGGGCTGAATTCAGCACACATTCCTCTCACACCTCATTACCGCCCAGCCACCCCCGGCTGCCTCTGTTTGTTTAAATGGAGCTCCTCAAGTCAGAGGATGCTCATTAGGAGCCGGCTATGATAAACATGGCACTTGTGCACTTGCCTAATTTGGTACATCTGATGAGCCAGAACTTAATAAATGCAAACTGCTACCCAAATTGCTTAGATTTGTTCAGTCATTTTCTGTCTTCCTCAGCATATTCTATGGGCTGATCTCATGACATTCTCCTTCATGCCAGGTTTTTTTTGTCTATCTGAACTTTCTTTTTCCACTAGAAGCCTCCAAGCTGGGCTCCTCTCAGGCACTTTGCATATATTATTTCACTGCTCCAGTGGAATGGTTCAAATTATAATTTTCCAGCTGAGATACAAAGACTAATTCATTCAAGACCACCTTTTTTTGTGTATGTGTGTGTGTGTGACAGTGTGGATTTCTCTGTGGCCCTTGAGGAGATAAAATGCACGCAAAGTGCTCTGGGAAAACTGGGAGCAAGCACTTGGACAGAGAAAGCATTTGTGGAGCAAAGTCATGTGCTATCAAGTGTATCCCATGTACCCTTTGGGGAGATGAGCTGATTGTCATCTTGGGATGGCGGGAGAGAAGACAAGAAACCAGACACAGATTGGGAATACTGATGGACAGATACAAATCTGGGCTGAAATCCTCTGCTGATACAGATCAAATCAAACCCACAGCAGGAGTCAATGCCAAGAAACTGGCTGCTAACTTATGTGGCTAACCATCCAGCAGTGAGGACCAGTGTTATATTGGGAAGCCCAGGAAGGGATGTGCATCCTTTTCCTTGCTCCTGGTCTGAGTAAGGCAGGAGATCCACCAGAAGCATGGCATTCATTTCTGGGGTCCCCAGCAGAGTCCAGAGGAGGTCACAGAGATGGTCGGAGGGATGGAGTACCTCTGCTATGAGGAAAGGCTGAGAGAATTGGGAATATTCAGCCTGGAAAAGAAAAAGGAGACCTCATTGTGGCCCTTTCAGCTCTTAACGGGGGGTCTGTGAGAGAAATGGAGTTGGACTTTTTAGCAGGGCCCCTTGCTCTAGGACAAAGGGGGATGGTTCTAAACTGAAGAAGGGTCAGTTTAGATGAGATATAAGGAAGAAGTTTTTAACAATGAGGGTGGTGACGCCCTGGCACAGGTTGCCCAGAGCAACTGTGGCTGCCCCATCCCTGGAAGTGTCCAAGGTCAGGCTGGACAGAGCTCTGGGCAACCTGATTTAGTGGAAAATGTTCCTGCTCATTGCAGTGGGTGGGACTGAATGACCTTTAAAGGTCCCTTCCTAGCAAACTATTCTGTGATTCTGTGATCTCTTCTCTGGTGTTTGTGCCAGGGACGATCTCACCTCTAGCTCTTGGGAGACCAGGCTCTGGTGCCTCTGATCTTTCCTGGGATGGACAAACTGGACAGGGAGAGCTGGTGACATGCCACGAGGCCTCTGTTTGCAGCACAGTGCGTCACATCCGAGCATCAGCATGCAGGGTTTACAGCTCCAGGGACTGTTCCATGGCTGTAGTCCTGAAGAAGTCATTCAGGGCAACTGAGAAATGTGCCAGGTGATGCCTAAAATTAAGATGGAAGTGTCTCTCATTGCCTTGGCCCCACAATCCTGCCTGGCCCAGGAGGACATCAGGGAGAACATCCATGAGAACACGACTGGCAAACAGCGAATCCGTGTGGGCAGAGGGATGTCACAGGACAAGGGGAGACACATGGGAAAGGCTGAATCCAGGTTTATTTCTACCATTCCATGGCCGTAATCCTGGCATTTGACAAGTAGCTCAAATTCACTTAGAGTAATCTTATAAAGTAAATAGCTTTGATCCAGTGTGCTTAATTTAGAGCACTTATGTTTTATTTATTCTTTTATTGTGAGGAACAGGCTGCACTTTTTTTAATAATGTCTAAGAAATAAGCATTTACAATCCCCACACAGAGCAAAATTCATACCAGCAATACAACTGTGAAAGGTGATTTCCTTGAGCCCGTTTTCATGCAGAAGAAACAATTCCTGTGCCTCAGGAACCAGTGCGGCCACATATTGAATTGTAGCACATCAAATAACTGAGTGAATATTTGGAAAATTAACTCATGGGTGATTTGTGAAGTTGAGAAATTGATAAGTGCTCAGTCACAGCAACAGCAAAGAATTGATATGATGATAAAAATCATGGAGAATGTATTAAGGGCCTCAGGGAAAAAAAAAAAAACCAAGAAAAAAGGAAAAAAAGAAGGAATTAGTTTGCAAAATATGATTGTTTTTGAAATGTTTGCCTAGCAACAGCCCAACAAATGCTCCAAGTATGGCTGTATTTCATATTCTCACAGCAATACCACATCGCATTTCAACACAAGCCAGCCCTGAAATCCACCCTGGTGACCTCAGCTGCCCTGCTCTGGTGCTCGGGCATCTCCCGGCTCCCACCCTTCCCGAGCTGTGGCCGATTGCAGCCCCGGCTGGCCATGGCAGGGCACAGAGTGCATCTGTTTCCGCTATCCTACGTTGCAACAACCTATTCCCCACTTTCTGTCGCCTGGCACCATGGAAGAAAACAACTCGATGTGCCAATTTCCCTGTCTGTGCCCCGGTGGCAGCGGGTGGTGCCCACCTCTGCCTGCTCAGCTCTGCCTGACCTCACTTTCGCCATACGCCGTCTGAGCTGGTCCATGGAGAAGTCAAAGTCGGGTCAAGTTCTTATGTTCAAAGCCCAGGTAAAACCTCTTCCCCACAGAGTTCTCTTTACTTTTGCCATCATCTTATTCATGGCTTCGGGATCATGGCTTTGATTTTCACAGCAGACTTGAAAATCTGAGTCTAAAAGCAGAAACAAATCAGGGGATTTAAACAAAGTTCAGTGAACTGCTAGGAAAGGAAAGGTGCCAATCTGTCAGAAATTATCCTGAAATGAGGTTCAGATCCATTTGTGTCCCTGCTATCCCATGGAGCTCAGATGTAAGTGAGAACAGAGTTGACAGCATAAATAGTGGCCATGCTGTGAGAAGCAGAGAGTTGTGTACACGGAGGGGAGGCTTGCGATGGCACACAGATTCCCTGAGTTCTGAGCCTGCTGTCGCCAGAGTTATACCACTATCTTCAAAAAGCGGGTGGATTTAGGTGCTCCTGTCTCTCAGCAATGGTATTTGTCCCTGAAGATGAGCTCAGGCTCCTGGATTGCCTGCTAAGCTCTGTTCTCAGAGGGATCTGGGAGACCCTGGTGCTGTGGAGGAATTCTCTCAGGAGAATGGCCGGCTCTCAGAGCTCCTGCTGCACTCTGAACTCTGAAGCAGCTGTGATTCAGAAGCCTTCACCAAACACACCTCTCCTGTCTACTTTCTTGTCCCCTTTGCCAGTAGAGCAGCAGGTCTCATGGTAGGCAGCAGGGACAGCACAGCCTCACCACCCCAGGAAGGGTCACAAGCACATTCTGTCTTGTGACAGTGTGGCTCTGGGGAGGCGACCTCTGCCAGAGGGATGAGGCAAACAGCCGGCAGGTACAGCTTTAATCAGGTCCCCTTTTGAGGGAAAAGGCCTTCATTTCATCACCTGTGTCACTCTGCAGTTTGGGCAGGCTTCGAGCACAGGGGTGAGCAGCAAACGCTGGGCAGCTCCACGTACCTGCTAAGCCTGACAGCTCTGCTGTATTCAGCAGTGCACCTGAGTGTGTTTTCCAGCTGGAGATCCTTTGCCAGGATAAATTTGGTCCCCAGGGGGAAGGCCAGGCAGTGCAATTAGATCAGCTAACCCTTAAAACACAGACAAAGCCGAGCCCAAGGCCACCCAGGAGCAATTCCAAAGTGAGAGCAGTTCAGCAGCTGTCCTTGGGTGGCTGCAAACTACTTTTATGAGCCCAGTTGCAGGAAGCAGGGACTGCACATCATCACCTCTGTTTTCCAGGTCCAGGTCCTGCAGGCCTCAGTTTCATTGTAACTGGAACCAGATCTTTGTTGTTGCATTTGTGTTGATTTAACACAAACACTTTTCTGTTAAAATTACCTGGAGTATATGAGGCAGAATTCAGCCTGACTTTCTGCTCTTATGTATGTCAGAACCCAGACCATTCCTATCACAACATAACGTTTGCCAACATAGAGTTCACCCAGCTGCATTTTTAGAACATTTTTGAGACAGAAAAATGACTTCACATAGGATCACCTTGCTTTGCATCACGCTGCCATCATGTTTTATCTAGTGCTGGGAACCTGAGAGCTGGAATTACCACATCACAGTTTTCACATCCCTGTCACAAATCAGAGGCAGAGGGATCAATGGATCAATGGCCCATCAGCTGCTGCCTGCAAAGCACGCTGAGGCCCTCAGAGGAAAGCATGGCAGTGACAAGTGTTATTTCTTAATCTCCGAGTTAATAACCCTTTATTTTGCAGCATATCCCTGACCTTGGTAATCACACCCTTCCCACCTCCCCACTCCAAACCACAGAGGGTTGTGATACAGAATACATCTGTTTCCTGTTTCAGAAATTGCAATTACACATTTACAGCCAGCATCTTCATCTGAGATTCAGAGGAGAGCAGTTGTATTTACAACCAATATGTGCTCCTGAACCTATCAGGCTCCTTTGCATTGTACTGCCTGCTGAAAATGCAGAATAGACAAATAGAGGAGAAATAACATTCCTGTTTTTTGGAGAGGTTTGCACCATCCTCTTTTTTTCTTATTGCTATTAAAAGTAAATAGGTGTCTGGGATAGTCTGATATATTTAACAGAAATAAATAATTGTAATGGCACACAGAGAGAAAAGACATGCAGCAATTATTTAAATTGCTCATAAATGTTCCCAAGATGATATTATTATTGTTATTATTATTATTATTATTATTATTGTTTGTCATGAGGACCTGCAGGCCAAGTCAGGGTATGTGCTGCCTTCACTACTTCACTGAAGTGAGGCCAGTGGGTAAAACCCTGGCCAAAAGAAGGCCATGGTGACTTGGCTACAGGTTCCATCACACATTTGTGCAGAAATCACTCGTGGGCATCCTCTTTCACCCATCTAGAAGTGAAATGAAGCCTAAAAACCATCACCCTTTCTGTACATCATTGTGCACTGGAAAGACTTGCAGACTTTGGGATGAGATTTGGGGTCATACACACCAGTGTAACACGTCCACGAGTGTTGTCTGCTGAGCCACAGCAATTGAATGTCTGCTGGGGAAGCAGCACCGCCCCACTCCTGGAGATTTGGGCCCAGTTCCTCGCCCTTCCAGGTGGGAAAGCTGTGAGCACACCCTGCCAGTATCTGCATCTTGGCTGAGGAGTGGTAACTTCTAAAGCTGCTGAAAATCAGGTCTGTGTCCATCTCATAAAGTGCCATACCCTTGAGAGGTTCCCCTCCTCGAGGGAAGCAGCCAACACAGTGGGATCCAGACAACACCTTCAGGAGAGGGCACACTTTGGGACACACTGCACACAGCATTAGGCACAGAAAGGTTCTGTGCAATGCAGCTCCTCAGGCCCCTCAGATGCTCTGGGACAAAGCCTGGCCAGCCCACAATTTAGGCTTTCCATCTTCTGCTGACATGTTGGATGCAGACTGGAAGCTCAGCCTCCTGCCATTCTGGTAGGCGGTGAGGCTGAGGGAAATGCATCCCTTTGACAACTCCTCGCCCTCTTGCTCCTCAAGTTAAACAGCTTGAGACTGATGGGCCCAGCCCTGTGCTCAGGGATAAACACTGGTGAAAGTATTTGCAGACATAGGACCGTAATCTAGAGACCAGCGTTGATCCCAGCTATCATTTTGTTTCTGAGTGTCAGTCCTGGGGCATTACTGAAATCCCAAGGGAAAGCCTGTGTTTCAAGATGCTTACAACATCTTATCCCACAGCCTGACTCAAGTGAGCAGCTTGACTTGCCAGAGCAATCAGTATCTGCTACACAACTAAAATCACAAACTGGCGTAGGATGGACACATTTTGCAAGCAGAGCTGGGAGTTGAAAACATGCAGACCTGCAAAAATGCTGGCACTTTGCAGGATGAGAATTTGCAAATGCTTTGGCCAGCTCTAAGTTCATCCATGCTGAAAGCTTGTGTGGACTGGCTGTGCAAGGATAGAGAAAACAGAAGGACTCCTGCACAGGCAGGAGTCTCCTCAGCTCGGTACTTGACATATTCCCTTCTCCTTTCTGATGCACCAAATGCAAATATCTCGATTTCTCATGGGCTCCACGGTGTGTCAGTCTGCAGGGAATCAGCTCTCTGCTTCCAGCTCTTCCCTCTTCTGTTCTTTCTTTGAGCTCCTGAGTGCAACAATGTCTTCCAAAAGAGTTGCTTCTGCCCAAGTGTGGAATAGGAACCAAACTTCTGAGCCTCGGGTGCACGTAGTGTATAAACCCTGTTCTTCCCCCTCCAGGAAAATGTGCAGCAATACTATTTATAAATAATATAAGCTATGAGACCTTAGCCTTTAGCTTGGAAAACAGCAGCTGGGACTTTCAGGTTGGCTTAAACCTCAGCACACTGATCAACACAATGGCCAGCGCACCCATCTTCCTGCCAGAGCCTAATCTCTTTAGATTAGAGGGAATTAGAGGGAATTTTAGCAGGCACTTCCCAGCCTCAGAGTCCCGGTGCTGCAATACTGACATTCCCATCAAGAGTGCGGGCAATTGGACGGATTCCTGAATTGCAGGAGGTTGCCTGTTTTTCCTGGGCCAGCAACCAGAGTTTGGGAGCTACAAAGTTGGCTTGGTGTGTTTACAGAGAGAGCTGCTGCTCACACAATTTGCTGATGTTTCCCAGGCAGCTTCGCAGATGTGACAGGGGTAAGGAGAGGCCCCTGGAGACCCAAATCATTTATAAACAACGCTGGTATTTGCAGTGGCTCTTTCCCTTTGGAAAGCTCATGGCTTGGATGGGTGCACTGTTCTCTGAGTAAAAAACTGGCTGGGTGACTGAGCCCAGAGAGTTACACCCAGTTGGTGACCGCTCACCAGGGCTCAGTATTGGGGCAGTTCTGTTTAATACTTTTATTGACAACCCAGACAAGGGGATCAAGGCCCACCAAGCTGGGCAGGACTGTTGATCTGCTGGAGGGTAGGAGGTTGGACTACTCTGATTTTAAACTTGATTTCAAGAGGCCATAGCAGATTAGGGGGAAGGAAAGAGAGAGCATTGTGTCAGATCAGCATTAATTCCAAGAGAAGACGGGGGAATCCTGATGTGCGTTTCGTCTGCCACAATCAGGAAATGCAGCAGATATCTCCTCAGCATCATCTGCTGTCCTTATTTCTTCTCCGAGGTTGAGGCACACTGGAGACAAAAGATTTTGCAGCCCCAGCAGAAATGTTTGTGGAATGTTTATCTGATCAGCTAAAGCCTTTGAAGGCTTGCTTTGGTAAAGAGTTGTAACACTTCATCATTCAGATGCAACTGAAACACTCAGTGTCTCCTTTTTGCAAGAGAGGCTTTTTTTAGGGTAGCAAATTGGTCTTTTGTACCAACAGCAAGAGCTGGGACGAAGTCAGGGTACCACAGTTCACTGAATTATTTATTTTTCTGGACAGAGCTACATGCTACATGCTGTCCATGGGGCTACATGCTGTTTCATGTTTATCAGACACACTGCACTGTCCACCAAACAAGCAGTCCCTGAAAGGGAAAAGTCCCCAAACCCCAGTTTTGCTGCTAACTGTACAGTGAGATGTAAGCTCCCTCCCTCTGCTCTGCATGGAAAGAAAACCTGATGCTAGCCCTTGCTACTCCTTTCTATGTCAAGAAGGAGACTGCACAATAGGGAAAAAGCATCTCTGCTAAGAGTGCTGGCTTTTCAACATGGAAAAAGTGATGTCAGAGACACAGAAGCAGCTTGGGAAGAGCCAGATTATTGGCCTGCTCCACAGCTTAGGAGGAACCCTTGGGCAGTAACCCCCGGGCAGCCAGGCTCTGATTCCTGCCCTACTGCATGTGATGGGGTGAAATTAAAAGCAAGCCCCATTATCACTTTTTAACACCACTTAACACATCCTAATTTTGAGGTCAGACTACCAGAGAGATATATGGAAAGGTTTTGGTGTGACCAGTCTCCAAGCTGGACAGTTACAGCTCACATGGAGCAGGCCTGTGGGGGCCTACACAGCCATGTTCTGTGGTCAGGGTTACATTTGGGACCGTGTTTCCTGGTGCTTTGTCTGCTGGGATTTCAGGTGCTTCTACAAGCTTGGCTGCTTGATGCACTGCAAAGGACAAACACTTCTGATTTTCCATATGATGCCCAGTATGGACACTCAAGCCATCCTAAATGGCAGCTGTACTGAGCTCACCTTTCTGACCACTGTTCCAGCTGCTTTCAGCTTTCTCCCCAAGCTAAACCATTGATCACATTTCTCTGTGCCTGCAGGTGCTACATATTCATTCATGTTCAGACATATGTCAGGCTGAATTTCCAGATTCAAGGGGAAAAACAAACCTCAGAGAGACTATAATGCGCCTTCTCTTACTTCTAACCACTTGGAAAATACCATTTTGTCACATGACTTCAGCTCACCATTCTGAGCTCCAGCAGATTTGCTTTTAAAGCCCATCTGCTCTCGAGTCCATTTTTGTCCAGGACATGTGCCCTGTTCTGGCAGTGGTGGGGCCATATCAATACTTCAGCTTGGAATTTAAAGCCAGCCCCTTTTAAAGCTCAGTTCTACAGCAGAGGCTTAATCTAGGCTGGGTTCAGCCTAGTAATTCCTGAATTGTCAGCAGAGAAATGCACACCAAGCACATACAAGACTGATGGTGGGAAAGTCTCCCAAGAACAACCGATGATCCCTGTAACTTCCATTACCAATCACTTGCTTCAGTGCAATTAATTCCTGTAAATCTCCTGATGATACCAGCTATCTCCTGCAGACACTGCTGTAGTCTCCTCTAATCTTCTGCAACTGCAGAAAGAATTTTCTTTATAACTTTCTTGTCTCTGTGGGGAACATTGTCTGTTGCTACCTCCTCAATTGTCCTTTCTGCTTTCTGACTTTCAATGTCACAGAGTTGCTCCAAACCTTCTCCCAAGTCTCTTTCCTCTCACCTTGCTTTTTTTTTTTCTCTTTTTTTAAAACTTTTTTTAGGCTTTTAGTTGCATTGTTCCTGGTATTGCTTCATCTGTGCAACTTTCATTGCTGAAGCAAATGGGGCTGGAGCTTGAGCAATGCAAGTTCAGAGCAAGAAATGAGATAACTGAGGCAGCAGTGAGACAAGGCAATGTCTTGCTCTTGCGAAAGAGAAGTATAAAATATGAATTGCTGAGGCTGCAAACAAGCACTTTCTGCTGGATCAAACCACAGCATTACAGGCTGCAGCAAAGGATGGTTTCAACATTTTCAGAGCTGTGGTGTTTAGGATTAATTTACGATATTTTGCTTTTGCCATGACTTTAAATCTTTCATACTGCCACAAGGCAAAGAGCAACAACTGTGTATTTTAATTTTGCAGTTCCTCAAAGATATTGAAATGTTTGAAACTCACTGCACTCCATGGGATGTTTGAAAATATTCCTTCAAAAGGAAATTATGGTTGAGATAGCAATGTCAATACAGTGATAGCTCAGCTAAAGTTCCTCTAGCTACAAAGAAAATGTTTGTTTTTATGTATCCTTCCATGATTCCTTGGATGTGCTGAGCATTATAAACATTTCCAGGAAAAATTACTGTTTATTTGCAAGTTTTATTAGCACAGTACCATGTGACCTGAGGTTAATGGGCTGGGGGAAGTAAAAAGAGGCAAAACCATCTTGCTTTGAGGAGAATAAAATATAAAGGGGCAAAATATAATTTAGATGGGGAGCTGAAGCACAGAGAAATGGAGGAACCTGCCCAAAGCCACCTAAGAAAGTCACACAGACCCAGATGATCCTACCTTTGCACATTTTACTCTGACTGATGTCCAGGGTGAGCACCACGGATATTTCCTATGGAGACCTTTGGCCCCTATTAGCTTAGATTTTAGCAAATCTCAGGCTATGCTAATTAATTAATTAATTAATTGCCCCTGTGCTATATATAGGATAAGAAGCCACTAAAACGAGCACAGCCTACAGTTCTGCTCTTGTATTATGTGTCTACAGGGCCCATCAGAAGCACTACATTGTTTTTCCTTGCAGCCATGATGCAGGAATTGATATTGGACTATGAACTGTCCAAATTCACTTGCAATCTGATCTCTGCTAAGCAGATCCCTACAGATAACTCCTTCTTCTTAAAAACCATGTTACAAGTTTCCTAATAAAAAATGTATCAAGGTAAACCGCAACAAAAATCATAAACTTTTTTCTAACTTCTACCCAGTTTTATTTTGAATTTCTAGACTGAGTTTTAGATATCAGTTAATGTCACAAGTATGATGACATCTATCAGTACGATTTGCCATTTGGCTTGAACTTTGAGTAAAAAGTCTTTCTGTCCCATATCCAATATCCTTGCACTTTGATTATCTACAACACAGAGGAAAATAAAAACAAAATAAATATTTCTACTCCTTTTCCACTGGTGTATAGGTGAACATCCTAATGTGTAACACAATTATGGAGAACCACATGTGGGAAGAAAGTGGAGAACAAGCAGTACTTGTGAGTGGGTGATGTGAACTGGAGTGAAACATCCTTTTCTTATCTATACCCCCTGCTGAATTCCCTTTGGCTCAAATCACCCCTACAAGGCTTTGCTGTGGGGAGGCTGAAGTCAGGGTTCAAACCCAGGCTAAAAGTGCAGTGGAAACTCACCCTGTGTTAAGGAACAGTTCAGAAAACTTTACACTTTTAGCACCCGTGTTTCTAAAATGTCATGAACTATCCCACTCATGCCAGGGGAAAAAAAAAGAAAGAAAAAAGAAGAAAGGAAAAAGTATTTCTGATATTGCTAGTATTGGAGACCAAGCAGAAAATCTTTTTTTTCTGATGGTACAAAAACACTTGGCTGCCTTTTTTTTTTCAGAGAAAATGCTGTTCTCTGTTGTTGGGAGGAGCAGAGACAGCATTTTGTTCCACCATAGCACTACCTTGCTTTCCACAAAGCATCCTGATACAGCTACGGGTAGGATGAACCTCATCTTCTTATGCAGGCATCTCTGCACTGGGAACATCCCCCACAGGATTAGTGAACTGCTCCCAGCTTCCCTCAAGCACAAAAGATGCTCATTTCTAGCAGTTAATCCCCACTTCTGTGGGGAATCTGCCCATTTTTCCCCTGCAGGGCACGGCCAGTCCCTGCCACCGAGGAACATGAGCCTGACAGCTTAGCAGGGACATAAGGAAATTATGGATGACAGCTATATCCAGAGTTATCTAAATCAAGCAGAGGCACTTGGAAAAGTTATCATACATAATTCAGGTTGAAGCTGACCTTTAACTACTGCAGGCTGAAATATTTTTCTGAAGCAGAATATCTTGAGAACTGGTTCATAAAGGGCTTTCTACACATTTCTCTGATGCCCTGAGCAACAACACACTCTGGTAAACAAGAAACCATCTCTGGGAACTGTTGGCCTAATCTGGACTTGCAACCCCTGATTATTAAAAGTTTCAGGTGCATATATGTGTGTAGTTTAGGAGAGAAAATGAAGGACAGATGCTGCTAAAGACTTACAGGCAATCAGGATATCATTACCAGAGCTGTAGTCAAGTTAAGCTGTTACTATTGTCAGTTTTATTTGGATTTTACTTTAATCCCACAGAATCCAATAAAGTATACCGTCTTGGAAAATATAATATTAAAGGATCCTATTGAAGCACCTACTGTCCTTGCCAATAAGCTGTAAAAGAGACATGGACATTTGGAAACTAGTGTTCAGAGACTGGGCAGGAGGACTGGAAACTTTGCAGAGATGCTGTTGTGTTGTCCTGTTTATCTTCTTTCCTTCTTCTTGCTCAGCTGGCCAGCAGTTGAGGAGAAGTATTTTGACTTTAGTGAGTCATACTTACCAGAAACATTTTGCTTTGGGCATCTCCTTGTTGCCACAATCCTGGTCCCCCTTCTTTCTGTATTTCCCATTTAAATGGAAAGACACCAACTACTATTTGGAAATATTACATGCTGTTGTATGAAGAGCACTGCATTGGTCATGTCCAAATCTTTCCATTACAGCAATCCAGGAACAACTGCAAATAACATTTGTAATCAGAGTAGGACCCATAAGATGAGTCACTGATGTCTGAGAGGTTCCTGACTATGGCAATTCATGGGGAGGGGGTGGTTAAAGAGCAGGAGAAAAGGAAATTTGGCACTGATCTGGACTCATATCTGTACTGGAAGAGTGAGAGAAATAATACAAACTTTCCAAAAATGCCACATGGGAAAACACCCATGGTTTCCTCCAATATTTACTTTCCTATGGGGTAGAGCAGTAGACTCAGGAGAGGAACTCTCATCACATACAATCAAGAGGTCAAGAGGTTTCTAAGAGGGTCAGTGATTATGCTTGCAGGGAAACGTGGTGCAGAAGGAAGTGAGTGGCCACGCTGCCCTGTCTCTGCCCTGGAGGGCCTCCCTGAGCAGGGCGTGCCCTGCCTCCTGCTTTAGGTGCTGAAATCACTGGAAAGTCCCTCAGGACTACAAGCTACAGTGAATCACATTCCCTTTTCAATTTTGAATCAGTATGAAGGGGTTATTCACAGGCCTGGCCTGCACAGGAGGCTGTGAGAGCCCCAGTCCCATGTGATGAAAGCCACGGGCCTGCACCAACCACTAGAGAAGAGGCACCAGCTTAGAGCTGGTGACAGCTACTGCCAAAATAGCCTTGGAAGCTTCCATGCCTACATCTGCCCTCTCCTAGATGCAGGATGGACCATGACATCCCTCCAGGCTGGCAAGACTTTCAGTTCCAGGTTTTAGTAATAAATAAGCAAAGTTCTCCCATTTTTGGTATTTAATATCAAAAATTGCATTACAGTCCATGGGGATCCACCAAATACAATGAGAATGGCTCCAAGTTACTTCTGATCCACCAGTACTGATATGTTGTGAGGTGCCCTGACTCTGAGAAGTTCTGAAATTCAGAGTGATTACCTAGCTCAGGCATGGGTGAACCCTCAGCAGACACCCTCTAAGTTTCTACAACGTTCCTCACCATGCTTCCCAGTACTGCATCCTTAACTGAGGGCAAGCACACCTTCCTTGGCATCTGCTCTTTGCCAGTGCTACTGCTGAGTGGATCCCAAACTTTCCTGAGGAAGGAGCCCTTCCCTGTACTCAACATGGCTCACTTTTTAACATGTGCAAGTGCAGGATGGTGTCTTGAAGGTCACCCACTCTACATGGCCTAGCAGACAGCCAGCAACCTTCAAATTATAGCTGGAGCCACTGTGCATGGGGAAAGAATTAATAAGGGTGTCACAAATCCACATGACTCCACCCAAAAACTCAGGGGGGTTATCCTTCCTTTCTCCAACAGCTGCCTCTGAGCTATGGTAACTGTTGGAAAGAGCTGGAGGTTTGGATCATAACCACTGCTTTTTGCAGGGCATGTTAGAAGTTATAATAACATGGTACAAACCCAACCCTTCCATGGCTTCTGATTCCAGTAATAACTTGCCTCTCAGCCTGACATGGGTCTTGCTGTTGTGTTGCCAGTGCTCCCACTGCTCAGATTACTCAGCTGCTCCAATAAATTCCGAAAGCTTTCTGCCCCTTAGAAGCATATTGTGGTCCAGAGTCCAGCAGAGGATCCCTGCACCAGAAATTTTTGTATTTTTGCTCATCACATGCTGAATATCCATCCTCTGCCTCCTGAATTTACTAAAGAAGGCCTTCCTGTGTTATTCCTTTCCTGTCAGAGATCAATCAAAGCCATGCAGATCTGTTCTCATCCTCATTTTAATTTGTCTGGGCCAGGACCTGAAGTTCAGACCTCTATTTAGACCTGACTCGGCTATGTTTAACTTCACATTGTATTTAACCCTCAGAGTTTCCTGAAGGAGCACAGATGAGAATTTTCAATTATCCACCTTTCCCAGCTGGGGTCAGAGGACCAATTCACGCCCCTTGAAACACTGAGATAACCTTTCCAAGACAAACTCAGCACCTGTACTTTGACACCCAGCTGAAGCCAGGCTTGGTTTTAGGGACAATAATTCTCACCCAGGCGGGCCGGACACGTTTCTCTGTTAGAATAGGAAAAGTTTCTGTAACACTTGTGGCCTCACACCTGGTTTGTGTGTAGGAGTCTGGTTTAAGTCCTGGAGTCAGGCCCTGGCCATCTTTGGTACAAATTTAAACCAAGCCTCAGGCTGCTGTAATTTATGCTAAGAGTCAGGACAAATGCCAAGCCAACTCATGATGCAGGGATTCAAAAAGTGACTGAGAGTCACATTCTCTCCATTATTCTTCTAATGATGAGCCCGTTGCTGCAGATCTGAGCTAGGGAATGAATACCACAGGAAGGCAGCAGAAAGTGAAATCATCTTGTGACGTGCCTCATTGCTTACCTGTGGTTTCAGCAACAGGCTCAGTGAGCATTCAAACCTTGGGGCAGAAATCTGTAAACTCGGCTACTTCAGCTAGAACTGAAATCACTGCACTCAGGGAAACGTCTGCATCCTACCCCAAGAAAAGACATGATGGAAAGGCATCCAGGGAATGTGCTTGGTGCTAGAAGGCAAGTGTGTTGGGAGTTCCCATGAATTAGTACAGCATTGTTTCCAGATAAAAAGTGGTTTGGGTTGCAAACCAGAATCACTTCTAGATTTCTTCAGTGCTCATCTTAAAGGTAAAAGTTTTCCATGGATATTTTTCCATAGTTTGCAATCTTTTGGTTAAACAAGCAACATTTACTTCTTTAAAAGTCTGGTTCTTTGGCCAAAGAGCTGATAGGGCAAAGCACTTCTGATCAACTACACATGGTGCAAAGTTATCTGAGTTATCACTGAAGGATCCTTTGCAGGGGATGAAAAAACCAATATTCCACCTTAGCTAAGCAGATGATGGTTTGGGGAGGTGCAAGGAATATTGTAAGGCAGAAGAGAAATGGAGGGGATGAATTGCTGGTCTGTGGGCTGTTTATCAGCTCTAGTCTCACTTTTCTCATGCAGCTCTGTGGGAGGCATTTCTGTGGAACGTGATAAAAGCTGGGATGTTTTTCCACCCAAATTTTTTCATGCTTTCTTTGATTTTGCTGTAGATCCTAGAGACCAGATGTCTCATATTAAAGGAAGAGTCACTCAGCTTCTCTTTGGGGACATATTTTGGGAAGGAAGGGAGGAAGAATTTGTTCTGTTTGAAATGAGAGTTTAATTGACACACAGTGGATAAATGGCAGGCAGAGGCCCCACATGCTGTTGATAGAAAAGAAGATAACCCTGAAAAGTGAGGCAAATCACCACAGGACCTAAAGATATTTTATTAAAATAACTTTCAGAAGCTTCTTTGGCCATCCTATAACTAAGAGTGACCTGAGCACTTGGATGTTGTGAGAACCTTTGTCTCCCAGGGGATCCTTCCCATCTCCCCAGTGGGATAAGGATGTGAGGGATGACATAACTCCCTCCTCTATGCAGCTGCCTCAGCTCTGACAGGAATAAACGATGGCAGCCTGCTGATAGCAGACACGTTAGTCATGCTCCCACTGTTAATTGGGCTTCTGCATCTGGCTGGATTCATCTGCTGCTCCTTGTAACACACTGACAGCATAAGCCATCTCCTTGCATAAAGAATTCCTACGCTCCACAAATTGGGACCTCAACCCCCCATTTGAGCTTCTCGCTGATACTTTGTGTAAATGTCATCATTCTTGAAAGAAGCTGCACTCAATAAATCAGTCCCTTGACAGTGCTTTGAGAATGGGATGTGGACGTCACTTATCTCCAGTGGACTGGAGAACAGCTGGGGCACTGAGATCACTCCCCACAAATCCCAGAGAAGCCCAGCAGAGGTGTTTAGCCCAGTTAAAATCTGCAGCACATCCTTTCCACCCTCACCACAACCTTTAGGCAGACCTAACAAAACAAGGTGGTGAGCAGGAAACACCAAAACCCTCACAAACTAAAATGTGTTACTGGAAGGGAGTGAGAGACCGCAGGCATTTTGGTGTCCTGAGGTCTTGTGGTGGCATGTTCTTCAGAAATAGACTCCAGCTCATTCCTGCCAACGCAAACTTGAGGGCACTTCAGTGGTGGGTGGCACCGGCACGGGGGAAAGTGAGCACAGAGCGCTGCAGTGCCTCCAGCTGCAGATGTGCCCAACAGCTGGAGGACCACTAGTGTCCCTCAGCTCTGCCCAGCTTCCTGCAGCCTTGTGACTTGTGTGTCCTCCATCCACCAGGAGTCCCAAGGGAGCTCTTTTCTTCCATCTTTCCTAGAGCCATCCAGCGGCAGCTACTCCACTAGGATTTACGAGCTCCCACTGGGAGACAGGAACACAGATTCACATGAGTCATTAAGTTTAAGTCCTGTCGGCAGGATGACCATGAAAATGGATATTTTAGAAGGGTTTTCGTTGGCACTGCTTACCCAGTTAAATGCTTATAACATAATTACTAAGGGGAAAAAAAAGGAGGTTTTCAGGAAAAAAAAGTACAACCCAAACACAAAAATACTTCACAGAACCCAAACAAACTACACACATTTCTGCAAATTATTTATGGTGGAATTGGCTGTTCTGCTCAAGCAAGTTACAGGGATCAGGTTGTCTATGTCCACAAAAGCAGGATCCTGCCCAGAAGCTTCATTTTTAACTTAAGGGAAAGCAACAGAAAGAGCTGCTCTCTGCTGCAGAGGGCATTAGCATGAAAATAGACCTGGTCAGAGATTATTCTCAAAATGCCGTTGTCATTAAAGGACAAACTCCAAAGAATGCTTGACCAAGTCTGGTTTTCACTTTCAGTCAATGCTAGGAAATCTGAATCATTTAGCCAAAGAGTGTTCATGCAATCCGTGCAAATATTTGAATTTTTTTTTTCTTCTTTCTGGTGTTTTGACTAGATTTAATGAAAACATACCATAATTATAAGTAATTATTACCAAAAATCACCATCAGCAAGTTAAAACTTTCATTCTCTCACTTCCACTGAATTTTTCCCTCCCACAATTTCAGTACTACCAGAATAAGTAGCCCAGCCTCCCAAAATATTCAGATTATCCGGCTGCCTCTGCACTGACTCACAGGGAAGCTGTGGACAGCAGCTTGCAGACAATACTTTCCATCTGTCCATAAAATCCCCCTCATTGAACGTGGTGGAGCACTGGCGCAGCACAATGACACCTATGTGCTGTACCTGCAAGGTGAGCTGCTCTGCTTGTGTTTGGGAGTGCCCTTACTCCTCTGCCTGCTCCTCCAGCAAGGCTCCTTCTCCTTCTCCTGCATTACTCAGTCTCTTCCCTAAATTATCTGAAGGAGCCAAACAGAAAGATGGAGAGAGGCCATTTGCAAGGGCCTGGAGCAACAGGACAAGGGAGAATGGCTTCCCACTGCCAGGGTTAGATGGGATAGTGGGAAGAAATTCTTCCCTGTGAAGGTGGGGAAGCCCTGGCACAGGGTGCCCAGAGCAGCTGTGGCTGCCCCTGGATCCCTGGAAGTGTCCAAGGCCAGGTTGGACATTGGGGCTTGGAGCAACATGGGATAGTGGAAGGTGTCCCCATGGCAGGGGGTGGAACGAGATGAGGTTTCTGTGATTCTGACCAGCTTAGCAAAGGTACTGACACAATGATGGAGACTAAGGAAGGAGTTTGAGCCCCTGATCCCACTGCTGCTGTCCAGCTGGGAACCATCACTGCTTCATAACAGAGAGAGAAATACAGGTTCCTTGGATTTTGGCTCAGCCAGAGCCATTGGCTCCTGCTGACCACCTAAGTGATCTGACCAGAGCAACAGAAGGAATTGATTGTATTGAGAAAACAGCTATAATTAGAAATGGGTTAAAACAGATGGACAGACCTCATCACTTGTTTTTTGTTTGCTTTAGCAAAACCACTACCAAGAATGGTTTGGCTGCAGGCCTTATTTTCTGAGCTCATAATATTCACGGGTGGATCTGGGAATAAGAGAAATGGTTTCTGTCAAAAGCTGTCAGCAGAGAAAGAGCAAACTATTCTCCACTTCAGCAAGCTCCCACATTTGTATAGCTGAACCCGCTCTGACCACCACCACGTCTGTCACTGAGGCTTTGGAAATTCAGTGGCAGGATGAATCTGTGAAGCTGCTTCTCTTCACTTCAGCGGTGGAGTATCTGCTCTGAATTCAGACTGGGACTCTGCAGAAGGGGTCCCTGTTCCTCAGCCAAGGATCATCAGCTCTGGGAAGCGTTTACACAGTGGCCCAGTGCAAACTAACACTGCAAACTCTGCTCAGGTGTCACCAAGAGGCTTTGGTCATGCAGGAGGAAGTAAATTAAAATCCAGAGGCAATATTAATTCTCCTTCTGCCTCTCTCTCCTTCCTTCCCCTCGCTTCTATGCAAATCCACATGTATGTGAGTATCTGACTGAAGTCAAGTGCCACCCAAAGGTAATGCTACCAAGTTCAAGGGTTTTATTTAAGCTGCAGCTACACAAGCCAACAATTGCATAAGTCCCTTTATTTTAGGAGCTCTAGCTAACATGGAATAAGACAGGTTTAAGTGCTATTACAGCTCCAGAATTTCTTATGGGTTCTACAATCCCAAACTAATCCAGGAAAACACTTAACCAACATTTATTTTCCACACCACAGCCATCCACTGAACTACATCTCCATCAGCCCACTGCTTTATAAAGCATTAATTAGTAGAACCAGCCCCAATATTTTTGGTGTATTCACTTTCATGGAAAACAACTCCTCAGCTGTTTGCCATTTTACCATTCCAGTATCAAGTGATGGAATGTTATTATTAAATGTGTTTCCTTAGGCGTTATCACTCTCACACATTCCCACATCAGCTGCCTTTTTAAGAGGCTCATCATCTGTAAGGGAACGTTAAAGCCTCGCTGCACGAAAGGTCTCCCTCATTTGTTGGTCCTAGAAGCACCAGGGAGCTTTTTGCAGCTATTGGGGGTAGCAGGTCTGCTCCTCTCTCCCGTTCACTCAGCAGAGCTGGGCCACTGATGTTTGCAGTTGCAATCCAGCCAGAGTCACACTGAGTTTTACTAACAGAGGATCTGATCTAATACCTCTGAATTCCTCTGCTTGCTCAAGCAAAGCTACAAAGCCTTTGCTGTGACTCTGCCAGCTTTCATCGGCTACCTTGGTCAAGGCTGAACTCTTCCTGGATGGGAGTTTTCCAAGAAAAATCCAGCAACAAGCCAGCCCTCCAGCACAGTGGGCACGGTGCTCGGAGAAGCCATATTTCAGATGTGGTCATAGGCAGGCGTGGGTTCAGCACTGACTCAAAGGGAAGAATACCACCCACCGAATCACCAGCACAGCTTTCTCCAAACCTTGAGGTTTCCTGGCCCTACATCAGAAGAGGTTTCTGTCCCTTCTGACATTTTTGTTTACTCTCTGTAATTTTCCACTATGCTAGACATCCGTGGATTTTTCTCATTGGATTAAGACAGACAATGCCCCAGTCAGTTCACCTGGGTTATGATATGCCCAAGAGCTGGCATCCCACCACCAACCTCTCATCCCAGAAGCTGGGGCTTCTGCAGCCTGTTGAGCCATGCTAAGGTGGGCATGCTCACTAGAAGTCTCACAAGGGAGATTGGTCCCAGTGGCTCACCTTCTCTAGAGCTTCTGCAAGGTTAATGAGAGGAAAAAGAAAGAAAACAGGGAAAATGCAGAGGGAAAGGAACAAAACCACCATTCCTGCTACTCATCTCCTCCACAGGTTGTGGCTGTCCAAGCAACACTCACCAGCAGGCCCTTGTGCAGCAGGAACTGTGCATCCAACACTGAACAAGATCAAAAGCAAGACCCCCTCCACCTGCACCCTCGCAGGGAGCTCAGACACAAATCTGTGCTTTCTCTGGGATTATTCCCAGCTCAGTGCTGGGCTTTGCAGCTCTGCACTTGTGGGTGGCATGAAATGGCATCCACAGTTCATGATAATGGATAATGGCTCTCCCGCTGTCCCCTGAGATACAGAAACAACTTTCTGACTAAGAAATTTTTCCTAATATCTGACCTGAACCTCCCCTGGCACAGCCTGAGGCTGTTCTGTCCCTGTTCCCTGGGAGCAGAGCCCGATCCCTGCTCCGCACCCCCCCCCCCCCCGGCTGCCCCCTCCTGTCAGGGAGTTGTGCAGAGCCACAAGGTTCCCCCTGAGCCTCCTGTTCTCCAGACTGAGCCTCCTGAGGTCTCTCAGCTGCTCCTGGTGCTCCAGCCCCTTCCCCAGCTCCGTTCCCTTCCCTGGACATGCTCTTTCTTGTCATGAGGAGCCCAAAACTGGACACAGGATTTGGGGTGCCTCACAGTGCCCAGCACAGGAAACAGGCACTGTCCTGGGCCTGTGGCCACACTGTGCTGCTTCAAGCCATTGACCTTCTTGCCCATGAACCAATTGACACTCGATGACCAAGAAAAAGAAGAATATGAGATCTCTCCCTCATCATATTTCATCCTAAAAATGAACATACATGGGTAAACACTGCTTTTCCCTGTCCTGGGAAGAGAGCTGATCTCTCTTTTGGGGTTGTGGACTTTATGTGGGTTGTTGTCAGGGAACCTGGGAGATGGGGAGGTCCTTATAATAAGGGGAAAATGTGCAAGCTTTTATAAATTCAGAGTGTGAGAGAATCTGCATTCATTCATTGCACTCCCTGTGTTCTTTTCCATTAAATGCAAGGATGCAATGGCCCAAGGGTCCCAGAAGCCCAACAGCATTCAGAGAAGGTCCTGAAGAGGCATAAAACTCCTGCAGAATTTTATGAAGCTGGGATCAAAAAGCCCACACATCTTTCTACACATGCCCTGAATTCCATCATTATGTTCAAAGGAACAAAATAAGCTCTTTTATCAATTTTCTCTACCTGAAACCGAGGCTTCCCCTGCCCTTACATTTAGAATACAGGATCCAATCTTTATTCCAGGACATGGTTTTGAGCTCAGAGTTGGTGGGCTTCTAGGAGTCTGGATATTTACTCAAGGCTGTGCAAATCCCTCCCACTCAGAGGCTGCTAAGAGAGGCCTCTTTAGCCAGACTGGTGCTGGTGTTCATGACTCAAGGCTGACTCATTGAGCCTCTTGCTGTGCTGATCCTACAAGACCATTTACGTGTGCCTTGATTCCCTCCTTGTCCTCTCCTTGCTGCAAGAGAGGGGATGGAGAGGCAGTGGGAGATGGGCAGTGTGGAATTCTCACTTGTGAGTAAAAAGGAATAAATCAGGGAAGCATTTATGAGGGGGAAAGGGGAAATTAAATGTACCTTAATAGAAGATTTCCCAGCCTTGATAAGGACTCAAAAGAAGAGCAAACACCATAATTTTGCATCTGTTGGCCTATCTTGGGTGCTTACTGTTGCAAAACACTGTATCAGTAAAGGAAAAAGCAATAGTGCCAGCAGAGGCAAAGAATGACAAAAAGCAGTTGTTGTAGAGCTAGGAAAAGGAGGAGAATTTCTTGTTGTGGAAATCTAGACTTCCCAAGAGAATTCCTCTGCTGAATTTAGTAGATCCTGTCACTAAATACCTTGCAAAGAAAGGCATGCCTTTGCATACGCCTTTAGTTAGCTTAAAAAACCCCATACTAGCAAACCTATTGTTTCTCAAGCTGACTCAAAATACCTTCTGGGAGAGAGTAGAAACTCACTGATAAGGTTTTAAGTAAAAGATCACCTGGTAAGGTAGGCAGCTCAACTGTTCCTCTGCTGGAGAGCTCTCTGCACCTGAGTCATATTTGATCAGCAAACATTTCCCTTTCATGCTGTTTTGTACTAAAGCTACTTACAGCAAGATGTGCTGCAGCCAACTTTTGTGTGCTTCAGCTCTTCCTCAGTTCAGCGAGAGCTTTGCTGAGGCCAGAGGAAAATTGTGGATTCAAATATTTCCCTAAGGCCAGAAATGACCCATTTGCTTGTACATCTTCACCTCTTCCATCACCAAGACCGTGAAACTCTGTTATAACTTCTCTGTGGGTGGGAAATAACTTCCTTTTCTACCTAAGCCACCACCACCAGGCTCAATAGTTTGTGACTGACCTGGGACATATTTTTCAAGAACAAATACTTGAACTTAGGGAGGAACAGGACCTGTGATTTTGCCAGAATGGGCAATGTTGGAAGGGAGGTCATCTAGTCCAAACTCCCTGCTCACACAGGGCCTGTTACTCAAGGTCATGATTCTCAAGATTGTGTCCAAACAGCTTTTGAGTATCTCCTAAGAAGGAGACTCTAATGTCTCCTTCAAAAGTGTATTTAATCTCATGAGTGCAGGAAGAATGTGGTAAAACAATTCCTTTTCCCTATTGTCACTCTGCAAAACCCATAGGTCATTCAGACTCAGATTCCTGCTTAAATTGCTAAGAAACTCTACTGATTTCACCTGGATTTTGTGAAAGGGAAGACCTCTGTATACAAGTCTCAGCTTTATGGTCTTGTCCTTATACTCCATGCCTGCTCAGGTAGCATCAACCTGACAGAAGGGAAAATGCCTTCCTTTTGCTCCATCAGTGCCCTTGATTTGCCCCATCCAGTGAAAAGTGACCCAAGACATTTATTATCCTCAGGTACTTGTTTGGTTTTCCTTGGTCATGAACTCCTGAGAATGATCAGAAGCATTTCCTGTTATTTCACCAGGTTCCACACAGGTCTCCACAGAACTCCTGGAGAGTGGGAGGAAGAGTAGAGCCCAGCTCCCACAGTGCTTGGTGAGCATTGGGGTGGACACTCATACACAAGCTCAGCTACATGGACATGGGAAGAGGAGCTCTGTGCTTGAGGAAGGAGCCTTGGCATCTCCACTGACTCTTCTGTGGCTCACCCGGCCCTGCTACCAGAGCAGGTGAGATGCTCGGAGAGATGGTGGGATAGGGAGCAATCCAGTGGCTGCTGGGGATATTGGCGTCCATGGCAAAGGAGCCCTCCCCTCCCTTTATTCCTTGTGTAAAACACAAGTATGTCGAAGCCAAGCAGGTATAAAGGTACTCATGGAAACACAAAATCACTGCTGGCAATCAGTAACGCAGGTAAGGGGAACCCTTGGACAGTCACAGCTGTACCCGCAGACCCTCACAGTGTTGTGAAAGAGAAATGTGTCCAAATAATAGAAGCAGCTGCCCATAATCCCTGTGTGTTTCTTGCTTCCCTGAGGCCAGTACCATCCCTGTGCCAGGCATGGCAGGATCACATCCCATGAAAGGACTCCTGGACTGGCAGCAGCTCCAAAAACACTTCCCTGGTGCTGATGGCATCTGGGCATCTCTCAAACTGTGTTCATTTATTCTCCTTGCAACGCTTCGAGGTGAGAAAACACTGGTGTCTGCACTTTGCACAGGAAAATTCAGGCATTAGAAGGGCACCAAATAGCTTTGTACATCACAGACAAGCCACTTATGCAGGAGAGCTTCCTTCTTTCACTGGGAACACTCTGCTCCAGCTGACCCAGAGGAAAAGGCTGCTGCTCCAGCCCTTTGCCACCCATCCAAGGGCACTCCAGCATTAGGACAGTTATTTCCCAACAGCTCCAGACAAAACAACCCTGCTTGGCTTTACTGAATTCTTCTCTTCCCCACCCTGCCCCAGGTCATTCTGAGAATGGACTTCACGAGAAAAAGGAACTGAAACACCAAGATGTGGCTCTGGCTTTTGAATACATTTTGGGGAATTTCTTAAAAATGCCTAAAGAATTAAAGGCACGCTGAAGCCAAGAGACCTGTTCCAGTCATCTCTGGGAAGCACTGGTCAGGCAGCCAAGCCCTGCTTCCACAACATTTGTGCTTACAGATTTTGCATCAAAAAAATCTCAAAGACAACACAACGACGACATAAATGCACTTTTTCCCCCCCCTTCTCTGCTTCCCCTTGCAGGGCCTCCTCTTTCTTTTGCAGTTCTGATGGGACTTTGACTGGAGGCTCTGGTGCAGGCATTAGTAATCCTAGAGCCTCTGTATCCTACAGCAGGCAGGAGCTGGCAGGTAGGGAGAAGTTGTAAGGAAACTGCTGGAAGCCAGAGCACTGTTTTTGTGCAGAGCCCCAGCTTTTCAGACCTCCCCTTCTCTCCCTGCTGACACTGCCTCTGCACAGCCATCTGTGTCAGGGCAGCTGGGAGAAAAGGGAGGAGGCTTGGGGGAACATGGATACATATACGGACAGGGAGACACAGCCAAAAACTTCTGCAGAGTCACCAAGTCAGCCTTGTCCATAGGCCATGAAGGAATAAATGCCGCATGTATTTCCCACAGGAGCACGATGCTAAATTCACCCCTTCCTCGGGATTTTTTTTTGTGTTTCAGCACCTTCTGCATCTGTTAAACAAACTATCTTAAAAGGATGCAGAAGTAAAAAGACTCATCAGTGCCCTCCCCCTTTAGCTGCTGCTTAAAGAATTATATAATAACATGCAGTAAAAGAAACCCTCACTTAAAATGAAAGTTTTTCGTAAAGCCCCCTTACTTTTGTTCAGTGGAAACTCATTTAAACTTGATTTATTGCACCTTGGAATTTAAAGCTTCAGATGAGATTAATGGGCTGTTTTCTGGTTACATCATCTTCGTGGATTGTCAAGACAAGCCTACAGTGAATTCACAAAGGAAAGTTTGGTTACAGTACCCTGTTAAAACACTGGAGCAATTGCTGTTTCCAAGTAACTCAATTGGATAACATAACAGATAGGCTTCATGAGAATAAATATGGAATTTCCACTGTATTAGAACAGCAAGCTGTGGCCATGTTTTACATTACAGGAATAGGTCATATATTTTTAAATACATCAGACATGACTCATTCTTCAGTCCACACTCTGATTGGCTGAGAGAACATATTTTTCCCCTTTTGGACTGTGTTTTTGGGGGATTTTGAGCTCTATACTTACACTTTCTGGTGTGGTTAGGTTGGAAGTTGATAGCAATAGTGGAGAGGCTGAAAAAGGAGGATTTTCAAAGTCAGAAAAGACCATCCTGTACACTGCTGCCGTGATCTACAGCCAAAGGGTAGGGACAAGCAGCACTTGTAGAGCAAAGGGTTTATCTGTAGTAGAGTAGCACCCACAGACTCCTCGGAATTTGGATCCCATGGGTTCAAAGCCAGCAGCAAACCCATCCTCCCACCCTGCAAGTGAAACAGCATTTTTTAATTGCTGCTGGGAGAAAAGGTTTAGTCCACAACCATGTGCAGCAACTACAACTTTGACACATTTTCTGAGGTTTCCTAAGGGACAGACTCTGATTTCCATCAGATATCCACGTAAAGCAAAGTGAAACAACTCCAAGTCACATCTTCAGCCAGCAGAGCCTTAGGACTAGATCACAAGTGGCACGAATTTCCCCTGCACCAGCCTGCAAAGAGGAATTCCCAAGGGGCTACAGGACACCTTAAGGTGGGAGCCTCCCCCCAAGCTCTCCAACAGGCTCCACGTGTTTCAACAGCTTGACAGGCTTCCAGGAATGCAGCCTGGAGCCATAATAATAGGCTTAGTAAAAGCCCCAAAATAAAGGGCTTAGTAAATAGGAGATGCAAAGAGTGATACTGTTTGCTAACTTACATCCAACCAGTAGAGATAGCCAAGCAATTGGATTTGGCTTCGTTTCCACACAATCTCCATCCCTGGGGGTAACTAGTTTAGAAAGCAAATTTCTTTACAATGAAATGGATTTGGCAGCAAAATGAAGTTCATCTTGAGGGCAAAGAAAAAAACCCACCACCACCCTCACAACACTGCTAAGCAGTTACTGTGTAATTTATGTCAAATTATTGGTTGCTGGGAGGAATAGATCCAGATTTGCCTACATTTGCTATAGGAAAGGATTATAGATCTTTCATTCAGCCCATCAGAAGCATTATCAGAGCTGCCAAATGTCTGATAAATGACCTTTGGGGGATTTTGTCCTTAGAGGTTTCGTTCTTTAACAGCCTTGTTTAAACCATGGAGAAGGACATCAGCAGGCTGTAAGGCTGAGCCATACATGGAGCCTTTGGAGGACCAATAAAATCAGAGTATTTGAGCTTATAAATATCTCAGATTCTTAAATCTCCAGAGGGGAAGTTGTGAGAAAGTGCAATAAAAACAGAAAAGTTGACATTTCTCAAAGATGCAAACTAAAGAGAGGGGAAAAAAAGGGAAATTAAACCAGACTTTAAAATACACACTTTCCTAGGGTAAAAAAAAAAAAAAAAAAAAAAGGCTTTTAGATTTCTTTTGGGATTTATGGTGAAACAGATTTACTTCCTACCCTGCTATAAAGAGTTTATATTCAAGGAGGAATCAGGATTAATCAAAAATTAGCAGCACTGCAATTTTGTTTACAAATTCACATCTACAGAAGTGCTCACACTTTGCTTGGTCTCAGATTTGATCTGAAGGAATTATAGGATCCTACCAAATAAATGAAAGCCAGCTATCAACACAAGCCAGACTGTTCAGAATTATTTAATATATATCCTTTCCCAAAAGGATGAATCTTTGTAGCACATGAGCAGCTGTTTTATCCAGCTTTGATGTATTTTCTCTGCACATTGGAAGCATCCTGCAAAGCAGCACAGAGTAATTAAGCCTGAGACTAAAAGCCAGCACATTTATGGGCCTTAGTAGACATTTCTCAGTAGTTCATAGGGCTTACCATAAATTTACATGTTTGTTTAACTGGGACTGTTTGCTGGAGGGGGTTTTTCTTCTGCTTTTACAGATAATTTTTCTAATGTAAGAAATTATAATTCATGCAAAACCAGCATGGTGCAGCACAGGATTCTGCAGCTCTGCTCTGGCACAAGTGCTGGGACAGGCAGAGATTAAATTGAGCTCCCCAGTGCTGTTGGCCAACAGCAGATTGTGGCCCGTGACTTGACCTGTGGTTTGCAAAGCAGGAGCCCATGATCAGGGCACAGGTGAGCCTCAACAGGTCCTTCTTCATGTCCTTTGTGTCCGCCTGCTCCCTCCCCTAACCTGAGGCCAAACTGTGCTCAGCCCAAAGGTGTTTATTGGTCCTTCTAATGGTCAGACTGAAGGCTGTGGCTCCAGTTGCTGAACAGAGGCCATCAAATCACCAGTGGGAGGGGAGCTGGTCTTGACCCTGTGAATTTACCTTGGGGCCACCTATGATGGAGGATGAGACCTGTCGTAAAGCCAAGGTAGAACACTTAGAAGATAGAACAGTTTGAAGACAAAAGTTGATATTCTGTTACTTCAGCTCCCATAATCACCTGGTTCACCCTGCACTGGCCAACTCAGCCCCTCTCTAGAGCAAGTTACCCTCACAACTGCTCAAAGAGCAGTAGCATTGCTTTTGAATTAAAGCAAGTGCATCCACATACTCCACAAGAATGGAAAATTAGTTCTATGGAATGGAAATTCCCTTAGTCTTAGGGCCTCCTAGATGATCCAATCAACAGAGTAGGAGCTGAGAAATTCCAATGGGGTTTGCACGTGCATTTTTCTGTCCAGCAGCTGAGGCAACTCCCAGTTCTAGGCCTCCACAAGCCAGGCATAAAAGGTCACCTGCCCTCCACTACAAGTGGGCAACAGGACAATGTCCCATTGAGCAGGTGTAAGTTTGCTTTCAGGTAACCATCAACAGGAGCTCACAGCACAGACAAACAGCTCCTCTTTCCACCCACTCCTCCAGGGGCCACACAGATGAACCCCAGCAGTGACTAATTACAGACATGTGTGGGCCTGGGGTGTCCTCTACAATCCTTCCTTTGACCTTCATTTTGCCCAGGTCCAGCCTCATTCAGGAATTACCTAATACCCCATGCTCCCACCCCTGTCTTCTCATGGGGAGACACAGCCCTGGGAGAACAAGCTGCACTTTGCATAATTCCTAAGCAGATTTTCCTTTGACTTGGAAAATCACATGTATTTGTCTAAAAGACTATGAAGGCTGTACAGACCAAAGACGTACTTGGGACCAACAAATCTAGTGAACACATTGAATCAAGACCTTGCATGCCCTATTCTGGGTGCTGATCATTTCTTTAGGTGACTTTGGACATGCTTTTTAACAATAAACCCTGACGTTGTTCCTAAGTGCTTTGGGCTTCTGGAGCCTTCTGTCACATAACCTGCTGATAGGGGAGGGTGTGTAAATAGGGTTGGGTGAAACTGGAGAACTTTTGACCAATTAGTTTGGTCAAGAAAAATGCAGCTAAGGCTGTAGATTGTTTAAACCAAAATCACTGTTAAAATGGACAAGATGACACTGATTTGTCAGAATTTCTGGTCTTTGTGTGGTTAAAATACATATTGTTAGCAGCAGTATTTGTGAAGAAACCAGGTGCTTTCATTGTACCTGTTCACAGCACCTGAGTGAAAGACATTTTAAAAGTCCCACAGAAAAATACTCTCTTTTCTAGTCTATACATTCTTCATGCTTCCCTGCTCATTTCATTGCAGGGGGGTTGGACTAGATGGCCTTTGAATGTTCCTTTGAACCCAAACCATTCTATCATTCTTCAATGGTACCATGAATCACTGCACAAAATACACTTTCTGTAACTTGCAAATGTTTATGCTCTTAATTACTGCACGTTAACTAATGTGAATGAAACACAATTAAGAAACCTTTGTAGGTAGCCCATGACCAACTCCTTGATAACCTTCTCAGCGCACGCACATGTGATTTGGTTATGTCACGTGTCCACGCTGTTTGCAAAGTATTCCATAGAAACCAAGAGAATTTGGGGGCATGAATCACCTCAATACAAGTTCTGTTACAGGTCAGCAAAGGAAGGGGAGGGAAAAGCCAACCTAAACAGCACAGGTAATTGATCTCACATTCTTCTGTTTATACACCCAGTGCCCTGAAGGCACATTGTGAGTCCCTCCAGATTGCTTGAAACGTCATTTCTTGCCCGTGTTTCCTTAGAGACAGAGGTGAATCAGCCTGGAGAAAAGCAGCTAGAGTCAATAAAAATTCCAGAGGGATAACCTGGCCCCTCCACCTCTTTGCCTAAGACTTCCAGAGCAGGAGTCTGTTTTCTCCTGTTACTTCAGTCTCAGGGGCTTCTGTTTTGAGGGAGGAATGCAACACCCTCTCATTAAACTGCAAGGATTTCCGGGGGGTTCCTCTGCCATTTCAGCTGTTTCCCTGTTTTCCCATGCTTTGTTTACCCTCCAGTATCTGTTAGTAAGTGGATGGCTCAGGCAGTCCTGTCTGCCTGTTCCTGCAGCTCTGTTAATGCACAGTCTGAACTCCAATTAATTCATCTCCTCTGTCCTTCTGACACACAGTTATCAATCTTTTGGTGAGGGACCAATGATTCGAGGTGTCATTTTCAGCCCACTATATTGGAGGGACTCTCTCACTGGGTTGGATCAGGACCAGGTGCAGCAGAGCTGAAGCTTTATTCCACCTCCCAGCCTCTTCACCTTCAGCACATGTCCCCTCCAGCTGTAACTTGGAGGTTACTCAGGTAATAAAAGATCGTCCTGTTCAAATCCTCTCCCTTCCAAGCTCGCCACCTCTGAAGAGATGCTGTGCTTGGTGGAAAATACCCTGAAATCAGCAATGAAGGACATGAGATGTGACCACCCTTGAAAGGCTTGATAAAACATTCATTTGGAAGCTGCACAGCTCCTGAATGTGTGGGGGTTTTTGTAAATGCCACTCAAATTACTTAACTGGTTCATTTTATTCAAAAAGCTGAAGAATAATCACAGAAGGGTCAGGGCACGTAAATACAGTTAAAACAAAAAGAAACAGATGCCTCTAAAAGAAATAGCATATTTGTTATCATTTACTTCTGGGGTTAGAGTTAATAGTCAGTGGCTAGAGAAATACTTTCAAATTGTCCCAGACAATTCTTTAAAATTGATTTCTTCCATGCTTAAATTTGCATCCTACCTTTATCTCTTTTATGAACTTAAACACAATCTACAGCCCCATTTTTTTTTTTTTTTGGTTCTAAATGCTAAGCTTTGAAGCTACTACCACACAGCTCCAGACCTTGTGGGTGTATATTTAGTGTGTTAATGTGTAACAGGTTTCATTCATAAGTCTCAATATATTCTGTAGCATAACACAGCCAGAGTCAGATCTGCTGTGATCAGCAGAGGCTCCATTCAGGAAGAAGGAAACTCAGCCTCCTTGCCTCTCTCTTTCTGGGGAAAGCCTTTGAAATTCACAGCAGATCGGAAAAAATGAGAAGTTCCCTCCTACTCCTTCCAATTTCAACAAGTCGCCTTTTTTTTTTTTTCATTCATGAACGTAGAAGCTATTAATAAAATCCCTGAATGAGAGAGGTTAGCCCCCAAAAGTGACACATACCTTAGGCTTTGGAAGCCAACATGACAACAGTCAAAACAGAAATCAGCCTCTCAATATCTCAACACATAACGCTGTCTGCGCTTTAAAAAAAATCCATCAGACGGCATCGTATCAGCTGCAGACAGATGAGTCACTAGAAAGCCTGAGACAAGCAGACCTAGAGTCACCTCCAGCCTGGAAAACACTTCCTGTCTTTAATAAAGGAGTGGAGGATTCTGTCAGTGAAGCAGAACTCCTGGCAGGCAGATGCCCTGCGCTTCCCGTCCCCTCCTGGGGAAGGGGGAAGCGAGGGCAAAGAGGAGTGGTGGGGAGAGGAAGAACGAAGCTCTCTCCAGCAGGCCTGCAGCTGGTACAGCAACAAGGTTTGCCCCGTGAGCAAAGGAACATGAACACAGCCCTCAAAGGAAAAACATGGGACGAGGCACAGATGTTTTGAGCTAGGGTAGCAAAAGCTTTGGCTGGTTGGATTTCTTGTTCCTGTCTCATCCAGCAAGCCTGGCATTTTGTTTTTTCTCTCCTGAAGCACCTCTCTGTGGCAAGGTTTAGTGCCAGCAAGGAATAGCATCTATCCAAGTGACCATGTGTGTCCCAGCAGGCAGTGCTGGAGGGATTGCAGCAAGACAGGACATCTGTGTGAGGGCTCTCTGCCCTTAGCAGGGCCAGTCAATGACTGCAAACACCTTCTCTCTCCCCCAGCCGCTCTGGTAATAAACCAACAAAAGCCCCAATTACCAGGTCATTCCCCTTTCCTGGTGCTGGAGACCTCCCAGGTGGGATTCACATCGCAGCTTTTCTAAGGCAGTGTGGGGCTGCCCTCAGCACAAATGGCTTGGGTTAAAACCTTCTCTCTCTCTTGACTCGTCAGCTTTATTTACATGGTTCTTCTGTTGACAAAATCTCCACCAGTCCTCTCCTTCCAGATTTTCAGGAGAAATGCAAACAAAATTTCTTCAGTCAAACTGCTGTTAGTTCTTATGAAAAGAAATCAGAAAAACAACTCCTGTCACTACCTCTGCTTGCACTTCTCAGACCCCTCCTGCAAGTTTTAAAGACAAAGGGGCTGCACAACCTCAGACCTGTCCTTTGCTGTGGATGCTGTCAGACCCCAGACCCACTCATGTTACCCCATCTTCCCTTGGCAGCTCTGCCCTGCAGCACCGAGCCTGCCATGAGAAGCTTTCAGCAGCAGGTAGGGCACGGCTCCCAGCCCCTGGAAAAACGTCTCTGAAGGTTTGGCTTGCTGGATTTCCAATGAATCCACACCCATCACAGAGCAGCGCTCGAGGGCAACCGAGTGCTCAGCCCAGGAGGGAACGGGAAAGGGGCGGCTGGGCTGAGGCAGGGCAGTTTGATGGGCATGGAGAGAAATCAAGCACCTACTCTGCAGCCTGGTGAGCCCCCTGGAGAAATATGGGCATAAGGACAGGACGTGGTTTGATAAACAACACAGCCGAGGGTGGTTCAGACAGAGCCCTTGATCTGACCCTGTCCGAGTCTTTAGATGCCATCTGAAAAACAAAAAATGAAAGGTGCCTTACCACCCAGAGATGAAGGGACAAGAGGAATGAAGTGCAAATGAATAACAGTGAGGGATGGAGAAGAGAAATACTTGGAAATACTTCATACTTGGAAAAAGTAGTACAGCATCCGCTTCTCTCAACAGGATAAATTAAATACCTCAGCTCTGAGCAACCATAATGCTTGAAATCCACATATTTATGAGCTCTACTTTGCTATTTCTTGCCCCTCTTTTTTTCTTCTGATTAATGCCTTACCAAAAGTCTGGTGTGCTGGGCACAGTACAGGTCTACATCAGGATATAGCTCCTGAATATTGCAGAGCTCAAAACAAGCCAAGAGGAGAGGAACATGTACCAATAAACTACAGAAAAGTTTTCCAGCCCCATGAATCTGAGGAGCATTTGTCTGGGAAAATACCTGCCTCAGGTACTCTCTGGTCAATGTGGCCTTTTTTCAAACCTGATTGTTTGGACCACAAACTATCCCCTGACAAAACAATTTCTAACAGGAAAACACAGCTTCCTAACCCTGTTTAGCTCCATGGGATAAAGCAGCCCAGATCAATTTTCTTTATGGACATCTGTAAAGTGTTTCACTTTTGAGGACAGGGTAAGTGGCCTGTTGCCATCATTTGAGTGGAGCTGGGGAGGCTCCTCATTCCCAATGAGGCTTCCCAACCACTGGCTAACCATTTCCCTGCCATATTCCAGCTGCTCGGGCTCTCAGCAGAGCTAGAAACAACATTTCATGTGCATTCAAAGCACTCCACAGATAGCAGTTAAACTTCTCAGCATGTAAAGTAGAGTTATTAGTGTTCTGCTCTTGGCTGGAGGGATTTCCCCACAAAACGCAGGTCCTGAATGAGGGAGGAGGGGGGTACCCAGTGCTGGCCATGCAGCAGCACAGGCAAGAGCTCTGGGCTACACTGCAGCAGAAGATGGGGCAAAAAATTAATGCACATTATCTCCCATATGCACCACTGATCCCAAGCATCTCCCTCTCCAACTGGCGAGTTCCAAAGAAAACAACATCCTTTTTATCCTGGGGAAAAGATTACCTCAAAAAATTGTGTTTAGCCATAATCTCTAAGTTTCTGGCAAAGAAGAAAAACCAAGTGCTGATTTTTTTAATCCCTAGGTGAAAAGGAGAAAAGATGACCTGCCTTAACTCCATTCTTTGCTGCCTTTTAGAATTAAGACAAGGAATTATTTCTGCATAGCAAAGGACCAGCCCATCAAAAACGAGAGCAGACACACACACACACCATCCAACACCTCATTTTACTAACACAAGTGCCTTGAGTGCTATAATGGTCATCTCTCTGTAATTCCAACAGCATTTGAAGAAAAACAATGGACAGGAAGAGAGGCAGGGAATACTAATGGTGTAAAGTTCTAAGCGTGGATACAAGTATTTTATTAAATATTGTCTGCCAAATGCTCTAATGCTGAAGGAACTTTGCCAAGCAGGAATTTGGCTCTGTGTGTTTCTTTGTCCATTTATTTGGTTTCTTTAAGCTTTATCCCAGCTCTCAATTTAAGGTATTCTGGATGCAGAAGTAGGTCTAAGGCAGTGATGCCCCTCTTAAATATTTATCGAAAAGCTCACAGACTGGTCCTTTTTCAGGAAGATCCTTGAGCAGAATTTAACTTTTCAGTAAAGGGGTAGACCCACTGCTCCATGTGATGGTTGCACTTAGAGCTGTGCTGAAGATTTTACAGATACTCTGCAAGTCCCAGCTTTACTTTCTGACAATCCTGAATATAAAGATCGTTGCTTCTTCTTTCATCCATTGACTGGATTTACAGCAGCTGATTCCTTCCTTTCTACAGCTTCAAACCACAAAATTTCTTTGTTTGACTAGATAATGAGCTAGCAGCAAGTGGTGTTTACTTAAAGCATCTTCAAAGAGTGTCAGAGCACGCAGGCCCCAAACAAAGCTACTCTATACAATCCACTTGCCTGTTTACAAAACTGCAAAGCAAACTAGTGTTTTCATGTTTTATCTGAGATAAAACTCATGTGGAAAAAGGCTAGTCTGATAGGTGGGGTATTTTGAACAGTGCATGTAACAATACCAGATATCTTGGTTAAAACAAAGCCACAGTTCAGAGTTGTCAGTGTGAGTAAAATGAAGTTTTAGTCTTTCTGCTCGTCAGCTGCTCCTATTCACCACTGGAGCTAAGGACTGATGCTGAATGTGTGAAGTCATTAGAACCCTTTATATGCCTTCCATGCCAAAGCCCTTGGATTACCCTCTCATTTTTCCTCCCAAGCCATAAGCAAGGCCACCACTCTTTGCTACAAGCCAGGCATGATCCTCATAAAGTGGTTTTCAACAGCAAATTTCAAGAAGCTGTAAAAATGCTCCAGGGTCAAAAAGACCTTTCTGGAGCAGGAGGATCAATCACGCACAGGTCAGCAACACTGAGCATAGCTGAAGGCTGTTATTTCCTATAATTAATCATACGTATTTAAGAATATAATTACCCCGCACTAACCAAGAGAGCAGAGTTGCAGTTCCACCTACTAAAGCTCAAGCAGCCAAGTTAGCTGGGTAGCTCCTCTCCATCATCAAAATTTTAGATACTAGCTTGTAAAAAACAAAGCAAAAACCATGAGGGGATGGATGGGAATGATGTACTGGCTTTGACTCACCTTGAGAAGACCTGACCAGCACGGCCATCCTTTGAGCGTGCTACAACCATAAATTCTTGGGTAGGGCCAATGCCACTGCTGCCCTGTGAGCTGTACCAGGCATGCAGTGTGCCCCTCTGAGGTATGGGAAGGTGCCCTAGTTTGAACGCAGTGCTTAAGGCAAACCAGAGCTAATTTATGGACAAGGGATAAAGCAAGTGCTGCAATGTCTGGCTGCCCAGACCACAGGCATGCCTCACTGCGAGCAGGATTTTGGGTGCTTGGTGAAGTCAGCCCAGGCTGGTCTCAGCAGCTACGGCAGCTTAAACGGCTCCCACCTTTGCCTGTGTCACATCAATCACTCCCAGTGCTCTGACAGCCCACTTGATCCCAGGGCTTGCCAGGACACAGCACTAGTGAACAGATCAGGTTAGACTTCACTTCTAGGATTATTTTATAGCCTGGAGCAGTTCAGTGATCCAATTTACCTGCTGGCTTACCAAATGCATGCCAGGCACTGGGTCAGAACAAGCAGGTGAAGGGAGGGGGCACAGGGGATGCTTTAGGCTGCTATTTCTGGTGGGGAAAGGAGCGGTGGATCTTCCCCTGGAGTTGGGGAGCAGCTGCTGAAGACATGGGAATCCTTTCTGGATTCAGGTGCCTTCAGTCTCTTCTGGGGCAATCCTGTCACTTTGAACTAAGGAGTCACTAGCAGACAGACACTCTTTAGCGTTGCTCAGTTAAGTTATTTCTAATTAAAATTTAAACCTTCCCTGTGACAATGCCACTGTGCCAGTCTTCTAGATGCTCATTTCCCTAAAATCCCACTAATTTGCCAGTATCATGCTGTTGATGAGTTGCTCAAAACAGAACCCGTGTTGCTAAGGGCCATAAACACAGGGCTGTTACCTCCTTGTCTCAGAACCCAGTGCTTGAGGGCACTGAGCCTACCATTTAATTAACAGCCATTGGAGCTGGAAAAGCACGTGGTGCAGGAGCAGCCAGTGTAGAAACACCATCTGGGCAGACGAGTTAGAAAAGGGGATCTCTCATCCCTGCAGCCTGGGGAGCACAGAGCTGTCTGGGTTAGATCTCCATGGCTTCCTTAGCCACCACATTTGTAAATGCAAGGCTCATGCCAGCACACAAACTATTTGTGGTTTAAGGCTACGAGGCAGCTCTAGGTAAGCCACACATGTTTGTGTCCCAGAGCAAGCATTTCCAGGGCACCCAGACAATCCAAAAGAATGACTGTGATTGAGCTGTCAGGCAGATGCACAGATTCCTGTCTAGACATACAGAGCACACGTCAGGCCAGGGCAGGTGGACGGACACACGTATGGGAACGTGGGTGGCGGCAGGAGGCCGAAGTGAGCAGTGTTCCACAGCAGAGCAGATGTCTCGGCTTCCCATCTGTCTAACCGGTGCCAGACGGCCTTGCAGGGATTATCTGGCACATGTTCTCCTTGCTCTTCCCTGAGGCCACGTCCCGTCACAAGCCCATGTGAGATGTGGTGTTTGTCATCGTGTTTAAGAGTGCAGCATCACAAATATGGGCATATCAGAGCAAATGGATTTGAGCGGAGAAAATAATTTGAGGGTAAATTCAGCTTTTAAACATTTGCTCCCAAATTATAGCTCATTTCCTTGAAGGAAAACCTACGCACACAATTCTCAAAAACAAAGGAGCCTCAGCCCTTTGTTGGAGATTCAACTCTTTGGGAACTAAAGTGGAATATGCAATTGGACTGCAATGCACCAGATGTAATTGCCCCAGATTTAAGTGGGACAAATGATCCCAATCAATGCTGAAAGCTCAGGCTGAGCAGACTGCTGAGCAGGATTCACCAGGCAAAGATATAACTTAGCAACAAAACTTTCCTTCCAGCAAAGTATCAATACATGCAGCTGGACATCTGCCCAGACCGCAGAGCTGTTCAAACAGCCCCGCTGGAGAAGTCAGTGCCCCAGAAGTCAGGCTCCAAGCTGGAGTCTCCCAATAACTTTAACAATAAAATCCCTGCACCCATCCATTAAAAGGAGGCAATGCTGTCAGTGACTGAAGGAAATGGCAGGTCCCTTGCTAGTTCAACAAGTAATTACATACCCTGTTTGTGAAAACGTTCCCTGCCAATGGAAACATCATTTTTAATATTTTTTAAGAGGCTGTATTTTTAATAGCCACTCTATAAAGCAAGCTGGGAATAAATACCCATTAAAATCAGATCTAGAACTCAGTATGAAAGAAAAAAGCAAATGCAACGGGTTTAACTTTGTAAACTTTCTCTCCCATGTTCCCAGGCCCTGCAGAGCTGCCTCCCTGTGCTGTGCTCTCCGCAATCCTTTCAGCAACTCCCCACCTCCACTAAAGCCCAAACTGGACAGGCGAATCTCTCCAGTGATATCAAATCACATAGCTTTTTACCAAATTATCTGGATCTTTGGCCCTCGGTCCCCTTTGCTTATTTTTTCCCAGCCCTCTCCTGTCTCATTTCCCTCTGCAAGGAACACAAACCAGTCCTGAGACACAAACTGGATCAAACAGGTGCCATCCATCACAGCGCTTTGGGGAGAACAGGCTGTGACAGAACTGCAAAGAGGAAAAATGTCTAAGAAAAGAAAAAAAAGCATGTTTTTGCACTCATATCAAGCAAATCCCTAAGCATGAGCATTAAAATACAGCCTGACCTTGAGAATTCTGTTTTTAAATAGGGCTGATCATGTCCAGACAGAGCAGAGGAAACTTCCACCTTGCCATATGAGCAGTGCTCTCCTGAGCTTGCTACTGCCCACATCCCTTGGGACACTGGCTCAAACTGGAGGCATGAGGAAGCCAAAGGGACAGGCTGGTTAAATTACATAAACTTATTTTGCTAGTATAAAAATAAACAGAATTTGAAAGTTTTTTTTCTGAAAGCACTTAAAGCAGACGTTGTTTTTTCCAAGTCTTCCCAAGGTTTTTAAGGATGTTCCTCAAATTTTTAATGCAAATATCAAGAGTACATTTTCACTACAAGAAATGAAAAATGTTTTGAAAAACAATTTTACTGGAAGTTTTATAACTTTAAAAAAAAATGTCATTAAAAAATACTTCACAGAGGTACCTTTCTGTGGAAAATTTTGTTTTTAAAAAGCCCATTGATTTTCAGACTTTTTTTGGACTGCTGCTAACAAGATAAAAGCTGCTCCTATTTATAAACAGGAATTTGGAGGCAGAGGTTTTGGGATCTGTGCAGGTAAGTGCAGCCTCACCTTGGCTTTCAGCTCCACATGGCCTCATCTGGCTGCAATTCCTGACAAAATAGTGTCGCCATACCTGGAATTTCCTACTGTAAAGTCCAACCTGTTGGTCAGGATGCTACAGCCATCAACTAAACAGCAGGGCAGTGGTCAGTCCTGCATTTCCATGGATGCAGAGCTCATGAGGGCTGGAATGCCCTCTCCATGCACCTGGGACCCCAGGAAGAGTCAAGTCTCCTTTGAAGTGTCATTACAGCTGTGCAAATAATTACATTTTGGTTCCCTGGCTGAACTTGAAAACATGCTATTCCATTTCAGAGCCATCCAAAATGATTTAAAAATTCGGAGTACACCAAGAAATAGAAATCATCCGGCTCCCACCTGGGGTCAAATGAAACATTACATTTCCAGAAGGAAAGAGATAAAATATCATTTTAAATGTGAATTTTTAGTCAGTGATGCTTCCCTCTGCACACTACAGCAACGAAACAGCTCTGAGTGGCTTGCAAATCAACACTGCAAATACACAGCCCCTCCAGAAGGCACAAAGCATTGTCACAGCATGGGCAACACAGGCAGGAGGCACAGCAAAGTGGCTGTAGGGCTCATGCCACCCTGGCACCTTCCCTTGCCCCCTGTTTGTCCCAGAACATGCAGAGCTGGGCTGAGGGGTGCAGAGGATCATGCCTATGGCCCTGCCTCCTCTGGGATTGCTCTCGTGCTACTAAAACTCCATCCATGCTCTGACTCCCCACTGCAGGCCCAAGCTGCAAAGTTGGTTCTTGACTGGATTTGCATTTGGCTCCTCCTCTCCTTTGCAGGAAGGGCTTCCAAAGGAGACTTCTGGCAAATCCCTGAAGTTTGTGGAAAGGCAAAGGCCATGCAAATGCTAAACAACAAAATATTAGATGCTAGAAGGCCAAATTCAGCAAGTCCAACAGTATTATGCCAAGGTGAGTGCTGATCCCAATCATACACATTTGGAAAACAAAATTTGCTATTTATGTCTTTCCTGCCAGTATCATCTTAAAATAATTTGGAAAGTGATTTTGACTTATTAAAATTAGCTTTCTAAATCTGGCACTTTTCTGCTTCCCAAAGGCTGAGGAAGCCACCTCACAATGAGAGCACTGCTATCACTTGCTGTGTGACCCCACACAAGACACCAGCTGGGACACACATGGAACAGAGCTGCCAGTGCCCTGTGAGGCCCCTCAGGGCATGGAGCTCCTTTTGGAGGAGCCCCCCCATGCCATAAGAGCCCCACAGAAGTCAGCAGGAGTCCATACGACAGATTTTGTGGCCTGATCTGGGCTTACATAGGTGGGGTGGATGAAAGATGACAAATGACATTTCCTGACATGGCAAAGGCCAGTTCTCATCCCTTGGGATTGTTATCCCAGCCCGGCTGTGGCAGCACAGCTCCTGCTGTTATCCTGAATATAAATCCGCACTGAACTCTCCTACAAGTAGTTTGCATATAAAGTGAAGCTGGCATACTTTGGCACATGAAACTGGATTTAATGAAGGCCTGGTTTAAAACTGCTCGGTAGTTGCCAAGAATATTTCACCAAACCCGAGCAGGCACTGGGCCAGGCTCTTGCTGTTCCAGATGCATTAGGCTCCTATTCCGAGAGAATGGATGACTCACCCGGACAAACTCCAGGCTCAGTGTGGAGGGCGGAGGAAACAGCCCGGTCCAGCATGAAGCCACGGCGTCAGTGGGAGCCTGTGCATTGCTTTTAGCAGCCTTGGATCTCCACCTGGGAGCGTTTGTATTCCCAGCACGCATTCCCCTAAAAATATCCCAGCACTGGGATACCTTTCCCAATTCTCCCTCTGCCACCTCCTCAGATTTTAGTTTGATGATCAGATGTCGAACTTCTCCTGTATTTTTCCACGTTCATTCTCTGTTTCATAGCACACAATAACCCCCCAAAATCCCATCCAGTCTTCTTCAGCCCCTGCAGACTCAAGTCCAACAGTGAGAATGAGATAGTTTAATTATTTGCTTTTTATTTAAATCCAAGCTGTAATATTATAGTGGGAAGCACTTTTCTTCTATTAATTGTTAAATCAGATTCCTAACATAATCAGTTATGGTTAATTGATAGTTACCTACCTTGCCTATACAACAGAAGGAAAAAGTGACAACATAAAATTCCATAATAAAAATCTTCAGGCACCACTGTTTGGAAATTTGTCATTTAAGGTTTAGATTTGCCTTCCAACTCCTGGCTGCAGCAGAGGATTGAACAGAAATGCTCTTGTATTCAACAGCTTTAACAAGATGTGAGAAAAGGGCCTGAGGTGAAGATGTTGGATTGGAAAAGACACAAGGTGGAGGATTGGTCACAGCAGGAAGGGGACCTGAGTGTTTGAAGATTGTTTGCACCCACCCTAATTCAGGCTGGAACTGAGGACAGAGAACCATGAAGATAGCATGAATGGAATGGGTTAGCTCCTCAGTTAGTGTATGTAGGTCCATTGCTGGTCTGGCATGATCGGGCAGCAGTAAATTGTTTTAGAAAACAAATCAGTCCTTCTTTGGGCAGGTCTTACCCTGATTTCCAAAGCCAGCAGACCCCAGGCCAGCAGCCCCCGAGCCCGAGTCCTGCTCTGCCAAAGGGGTGCAAGGCTCCTTTGCATTCCGTGGGTTTCCAGCCTTACAAACCCAATGTGCCATAATCACAATATGCTACTGTGGTCTTCTTCACTCCTTGTACTGATGCTCCAGGCCAAGTTTCACTGCAATGCACATACCCCAAAAAATGTGCCTGTGGTTCTTGGAAGCCTAAATTTGAATTTCTTAATAGCATAACAAAAACAACTGAGAAGTTACTCAGTGCATCATCCATGGCATTTATTAATATTAGATCACCCATGCTCACTGACTGCTTTTCTGAGTAGCCATCAGCAGAGATTTATTTCCTTCCAAATGATTTCTCCCTCTTCAGTCAGAAGGGACCTATGTGAAAAAGTCATCCTTTGGAAAAATACAGGAGAAGAAAAATTCTGTCCTAAATTGCTCCTTTTCAACACAGTCTGCATTACAGTAGCTTTTAGCAGAATAACTCAACAGACAAAGCTGCCTTTCTGTCACTGAAGAGGCTAAGAGAGACACAGTTAACACTTAATGTTTACATCCCCCTCTAGACAGATGGTTGTTTTTCTTGCCCAACCAAATATGTATATCTGGCCTGTCTCCAGTGCCCCGGTGGTGCTGCTGTCATACTTTACCCTGTCTTCTGAAGAAAGAAGAAATGCTTGATGCTTTTTCTAACAAACCAAGCTAGACACTATATCCCAAGTCCACTGCTTGAGCAGTCACTGCTTACTCTTTGAAAATCCTGGAAATGCAATGACAGCAGCTGAGTCCTCATCACCAGCACTGTTGCTTCTCATGGTTCAAATGTCTTCATTAGCAAAACTGCTGCAGATTAGTCTTCTGCAGCTCCTTCTGCTAAACATGGTAAAGGTGTCAAGTGCCCATTTACAGCTTTCTCCATAAATCTGTTTTTTCTCAGGGCTGAGAACTTTGCTGATGAAGAACTCGGGTGAAGGCCTTTCCCTTGACACCAGCAAGAGTTGGATCAGGCCTCAAGCAGCTATAAACATGAGCTTTCTCTGCCTCTAACAAAACTTGTGAGCTCCTGTGCTTGGAATTTTGCACTTTTCAATCCAAGCTCGTCAGAATCTATTTCTGGAAGCTTTCAAAAACATCCCAGGGAGCGCCTTTCTTGGACTTGCAATCGTACAATGTATCTTTACATCCAGCCACTGAAGAAGTGAAGGCAATAAATAAATAAATCCGCGAGTTCTCCTTTTCTTCAGTGTGTCATTCATTTCTAAGTGGCTCAGATGGCAGAAGATTATAACCACAATTAAGCTGTACTTCCCTGAACCGAGGGGTTGCAGCTCTGATTTTTATTATGGGTTAACTGAGCCATTTGTAAGGGATTTCACCTTAAAGCAGAAAACCTGCCAGCACCAGAGCATGGCTGGGTTCATGTTCAGTCAAAGCACGATGTCCATGAATTTCCTTGTGCCCTGGGGGCATGTCCTAAGCCTGGTCAAGTATAAAGAGGAACATTTCCAAACACTTCATGGTCTGAGTTAGACATAAATACCACCATTAAGATTGCTCTTGGAACACCTCTTTTCCTTCACATTAATCACAGAGTTACTTGGCCTAAGCCATCTGTACTTCTCCAGCTAAGGTTCATCACTGCCTTCCCAACAGCTTCCTTCCAAACTAGTAGTGATTACATGAACATAATTAAGACACTATAATCCTCTTAAGTTTAATTAACATCTCTTAAAGTAATGGCTCCCCATCACAGATCCCAAATCAAGGGGAACTTCATTCAAGTACCCATATGAGTTTGGGCTGGTCTCCAAAAAGCTGATCCATGCACAATATTATGTATTTCCACTGGAGAAAAATAAACTAAAACTTTGGGTAATGCAACATTTTCCTAGGGAATCCCCTATGTCCTTTCTCCACCACCACAAAGGATGACTCATTTGTAAAATGAGACAATATAGTACAGACACAGGAAGATTTTTTGAAGATGAATGGAGGGATCATATAAATACTGCACAGATAAAATGAGTGTGCATTAGTCAGGTATATTTACTTTTCACAGGCAGTCAATTTCACTTTACTGTCACATAAAAGCCTGGCAAACTTCATGTGAAGAATGGGCATGAGTATTAAAAGAAGTATTGGCAGAACATGTTCCTAAATTCAGTATTTATATTAAGTGGATCTATTTCAAAGAGTGATTTTTCTCCATTTTAAATTATTAATAAACCCCATCATAAGATCAAAAATCAGAATTTCAAATACACTGAAACTGGGACTCCCACCTTCACTGAAAGAATAATCACGCAAGTGTTAGCAAGTAGAGGGATAAAAGGGGAGATATATAATTGGATCCATTGGTTATATATGGAAGAAAATGGTACATCAGTTCAGCCCTAAGACTGGACACTGAATTCCCAGAAAAATAAAAAATCAGTTGATATTTTTAGTGAGGAACAGAAGATACCAAGGAGCATTCTCAGCTTCCCACTGACAAAAGAACTAAAAGGAAACCTAAAACCTTTGAATTTGCCTGCCTGGCTTTGCCTCTAGACCTAAAGAACAGACACTGAACATTCAAAAGGCAGTGTCAGGCTGGAACTCACACTGAACATCAGGAACCAGAATGCAGAGTGGAAACAAAGATAAGGAAAGACATTCATTTGTACTGCCAGCAGAACACCAGAGAGTAACATATAAACTAGCAGGAATGTATAGCACAGCCAACAAGTGCTATAACTCCCTTTACAGAGCCTTCATCCCTCCTTTTCCCTTTCTTGACAGCCCAGGAAAGGGTGGGAATACAGCAAAACCAGGAAGCCATCTGCAAGGATTAAGTCAAGCCACCTCTGCATTCCCAGGCAAACTGACCACAGGTTTTTATGTTAACCACTCTAAGAAGTGCTATAAAGGAAGGAGACAAGTTCAGGTGCCTCCATCAAATCTTAGAGCATGCAAGCTCTGGAGAGTGAGGGGCTCAGATCCTTTAGGCTCTCCCGTGGGAAGGATGCAGACAGAGCAGCACCAAGACAAGATACTGAAGCTGTGTTATCGTGTGGTGCCTCTGCAGAGGGAAGGTTGGAACAGTCCTTTGGTTTCTCACTGTGCATCAACTCCTTCCAAGTGTTCACACAACTCTACCTATGTTGTTTGGCAGTTTCATGAAGACATTTTCATACTGTTGGTAAAACAGCATAAAATTCAAGTCTTTCTGGATCAGTGAGCCATGGTTTTCCTGCTGTCTCAGGAACCTCTGGGTACCTTTACCATTAAGCTTTAAATAGAATGTGATAGGAAGTGGATGTAAATCCTTGGAGGTGAAGCTAAACCATTCCCATCAACCAGATATTGTCTTTTCCCCTCATCAAGACCTCTGGGGCCAACCCTTCCCCAGTTTTCGTAACAGCAGGAGTCTGGATTCATAGTTAATAATTCCCATTTATCCCTGAACCAGATTACAGAACTCAGGATTTAGGATCCTTGTGCACATATTTAAGTTAAAGACTGTTAGCTTACAAGCAGCAGCTGAGTCAAATAACTTCAGACAGCTACTAGATGGGGACAAAGTGGGCACTGATACACACACACCCTCTGTTAATCAGGATATGCCAAATGAGCTGCTGCCTTGATGACTGATAAGGAGGGACTCAAGACCTCTTTTTCATCCCTAGATTCACAGACCTGCAGAAACCTTGCATCCCCACTTCCATAAGAGGCATATCTCAGAAGTGTTGCACATCAGGATATCCTGATAGGCAGGAGGGAATATTTTTGGGCAAAAATCATAATTCTTTCCTGACTGCTAACATCTGTTTGCTAAAGCCTACAGAACTTCCCTGGAGTTTTGAGGTTTAAAAACATTGCTTGAAGATGACATATGAAATATTATTAAAATGTGCCTCATAATCCACACCCAAAACCCCCCAAAGAACATTTCATATTTTCAGTCTTCAGTCAACAAAACTTTCTTGGACTGTTTTTAGTTCCTTAAATGATGGGTATTTAATTAAAAATGAGCCCATGTACCAGTATTGAGAGGGAACTAGACAGCCATAAACCCACAAGACCAACTTTGAGCTAGGAAAATAGTGGTTACATCCAACATCATCACCTTATTGGGAACCGGGATAATTTGCAAACACATTCACTGAGCCACCACATATAGGTAAACAAACGGTAGACAGATATTTCCCATCTCAGACATCCTTGAAAGGCCTGCAATGGTGCAGCATTACTCCAGGAAACCAGAGTTCCCTTTCAGAAGGAGCCACATTCCTCTCTGGGCACAGCTGTGACTTGCCGGCACACTGCTGACCTTCTGCAGGCACCACTCCTCCTCCTCCTGGGTGATATTCATTGACACTGATCTCCCCCAGTCTTGGTCTGCATTAAAATTGCTGAGCTTTTTCTCACTCTTCCCTTGCTCCTAAAATCAATTCCATTCACATTTGTGATTTATGAAGCTTCTCCCTCACCATCCCTCATTTGCTTTGTGTCACTGAGTGACTTGCTCAGGTAGATGGATGAGACATTTTTAAGATCCCAAGTAGAAACTCCCATGCCTGGAAACCCAGGAACTGGCAGAATCTGGTGAAGAGAGAGCTTCACCAAGTAACCAGAGAAAGGTACTCCTTTCTGCTGATAACACATGAAAGAAATAGATGTACAGCACAATTTAAACATAGGTGGCACTTTTTTTGAAAATTTTTTGAAGATTCTAACTAGAAATTTAGCCTTTGATTTCGAAGTCATGAGTGACTACACATGTCCTACTGATCTCCTCCCTGCAGGTCATGCAGATAAAGACAGTTCTCTCTTGTTCCTCTCTTCGTGCTAAAACAAATAACACTTTCAGTCACCTCTTGTACAAAAGCCATTCTGCACCCCTGATCTATTTTTGTCCTTCTCTGTATACTTTATTCTCTTTTTGAGTATCAAATAGCACAAAGTCCTTAAGGAAAGGATGTACTGAGGATCTATACATTGCCACAAGTTTGGTTTATTCTGTTTTCTGTTTTGGTACTTCTTAAAATCATTTCATCTGCTTCTTTCCTCAGCTGAGTGGCTATTGTCATACAATCACTTATTGCAACTTTTACTGAAAAAGCTGGGTTTCAAAACATTCCTACTCACTAGGAGTTAGAGTTGCACATGGATGATGACGTCCCAGGCTGGTCACAGAGGGGATACAACCTTATTGACTGGGGGGACACAGAAGTCTAAAGGGACAGCTCTCTGAGCTCAGGAGCCAACAGAGCATCCCAACGCTGCTGGGAGGCAAACCTGACCTGTCACCTCAACACCTGGAGGTGCACATAGTTCCTACAATCTCACACCACCTCCACCAGCACAAGACAGTGAAGGACTTCATCCTTTAGGCAGGCAACAGGCAAACATCAGCCTGGCCATAACATGTATTTATGTATGTATAAATACATATGTCTATATAGGTACACATATAGGGAGATTTTTAATAAAGTCACTTTGAACTTTATTTTTAGGCCAGCTGAAAGCCACAGATGAAGAGGCCTGCTTTTTGGCAGTGATCCAGCTGTGCACATTTTCAGCATCTGGAATGCTAATGAGGCCAGCTCTATTTAAATGAGCTCTTTAGTACTGCTTGTGCCAGCTCCCCCAAAGAGCGGCCAAAGAGCACTTAGCGTAATGCGCTTCATAAAAGATGAAAGGACGGCTCAAATACCTGCTTAAGGCTTGAGTGAACCCCCTTTCTCCAACAAAATTAACGTTTTTTGACAAGGTCAAAACTATTTCTCATGTTCGTTTCCCTTGGACCTTTTGGAGTCTATCAAAACACATTGGACTGGCTCAAATCAGCTCTGATGCTCCATGTGCGACTGATTGGACTGAAAACCAGCTCCCTTTAAAGACTGCCCAGCACACAGCCACCTCTGGGGCTCCTCATCCCCACTTTTCCACATCAGTAAGGAGAAAGCACTTTCAACCAGAGCAGCAGAAGGAATTTACCTTGCCTGGGCATGCACTGAGTGTTTGGAAGCTTCATCATCGTTGTACAAAGTGTAAAGCCTGGGGCCCATCTTACACAGGTCAACCTTCTGCTTTTTTAGTTCTAAACAAGCCATGCTGTCCCCAAGATATAAAAGTCTTCCAGGTACAAATTAATCTACTTCCCTCCTCCATACATCTGATACCTTGGACAACTTTGCTCTGGTTCAGGTTTATGTCAAAACCTGGCATGGGGCAATATTTCTTATTTATAGATGAATGGACCAAGATTTTCTCAAATATGGCAGCCTAGGATAGGCCAAGTGCATTTTCTGTAAATGAACTCCAAAAAGGAGGCAGGGAAAGGTTCTCTCTTCTACCCCCGCAGAGGAAAGCAGGTTTCTTCCAGTAAGACACAGCAGAAGTCAAAGCCATTTTACTGATGCTTTCCCAAACTCCATTTCCAATCAAACTGACAGTAATTCATGGAGCCTCATGCCAGCACCAAGACAGCCATCAAACATGATAAGTATTACCTTTTTATATGAAATCTAAAAACTAGCTCTGTCTAGACAGGAAAGGATGAGTAATCAAGCTTGCCAATCAATCCAGCTGCATAGGTTTGTAAGGATATTTGTTTTAGTCAGCATTTCGCTTCGAACTGGCAAGCTCCACCTTCTGCTGATACTCCTATTCTGCTTCAGTTTAATTTTCTAACCCCAGGCTCATGAGGTCTCTAATGAGAGGGGTCCCTTTACTTCCAGCTGGCAATGCCTTCCAACTTTGCACAGCTCCTGTTTCTCCTGGCCTAGAGAACAGAGAAAACTTTTTCATCTATTAAATCCAATCTGGTGAGTTACCCTAATACAGGACTCATCTCAGTCAAGTCAACAGGGCAGTCAGCAGGAATCCCATGGGAGCATATTCTGCACGTGGGACTGCACATCCAAGATCAGCCACTCCACCCGGTGTCATTAAGGGGCTCTTCTTTTTGGTGTCACCTGATTTTTCAAAACTCAGCAGAAAGTATTAATATTCTCTGGAGGACAGGGGAACCTCGCCTTCAAAATTTTTATGAGAATATCCTGAGTTTGCTTAGTCATGAGATTTTGATCTTTCCTTTGCTTTCCAATAGAAGAGAAGAGTCAAAGGTTTTCAGAGGCTGTTCAAGCCTTGAGACAATTGGTGACTTCAGAAATTTTAGGAGACCTTAGGACTAACTACTGCTCTCAAGACACACAGTGCTGAAGAGGTTTCAACCTGCGGGGCACTGTTTGCCATCAGCTGCTTAGAGATTCACCCATCTATTACCCTGAACTTGGGAGGTGACCCCATTTGTGACCATTCCTTTTGGCTTCCTGCAGACACATCCAGAGACATTGCTCTGAAAGGAGGAGGTCATGTTTCCAAGACTGCTAAAAGAGTTCCCCAGATCAAAAGACTCAGCTTCCAAGAGCTTTGGTTTCCAGAAAGGGACTGGCTTCGAGTGAGTGGCCAGTTGGTAGAACTGCTCAAAAAGACCATTGGGATTTTTTTTTTCCATATGTGTATATTGTAGAAGAGTATCTATGATATGGAAGTGCTTCAGAATTTTTCTTGTATTATTTGTGGACCATGAGTGTTCAGTATCTTCAGATATTGGACAACCGCCCAAATTCCAAAAGTTTCACTACAACAGAGCATTTGTCTGAGATCTCATCCCAAGGTTTATTATCAAGTGCTTGGTGCTCTCACTCAGAGGTGTCAGTCACTTGGCCAGGGCACAGACACAACTCCTGATGGCAGAGGGAACTCCAGCCCCTTCCCCTCTCACCTCCAACCTGCCTGAGGAGAACCAAGAACAGCCACAAGCAAATTCGCATTTTCCAATCCACCTGTGGGTGGGCATGAGCACAACACATGATATTTTACTTGCCGATGTCAGTAGTGGAAAACTATATGTTTGTGTAGAAAGCAAGCAGCCAATAATCAATATTCTCCTTTTAGTTCCTTTGGATGAGTTCAACTTGCTAGAAGAGGGCTTTTGGCTCTGATAAGCAGAGGACATGGAAAACCCCAGCCTGGCCTTTATCTGAGATTTGCTTGTCTCAGTCTGTGGTAGGTTTGAAACTTATGAGTTTTTTGGAAAGCACAGTGGTTGGCTTCTGCAGCCATGGCAGGTTTAGGCTCAGCCTGAGTGGGATTCAAGATGAGAAGAGCTGGTAGAAATGAATGGCCAGATAAAAAGCTTTCTCTGGAGAGTTTCCAATACTGCCACCTATGCAAACTGAACTCTGGCACAAAATCTGGAAAAATCGTTGGCTTGGATTTGTCGTGTTTCCCTTGTACTGTGGGAAGCCTGTAACCACAGCAAGTATTATTATCATCTCTTTAAATATAATACCTAGCCCAGCTTCGTTTTGTCTACAGTGATAAATGCCAGCTCAAAATGTACATTTATACACCAATTTTCATCATAGAATCACAGAATGGTTTGAGTTGGAAGGAACCTTAAAACTCATCCAGTGCCACCCCTGCCATGGGCAGGGACACCTTCCACTATCCCAGGCTGCTCCAAGCCCCGTCCAACCTGGCCTTGGACACTTCCAGGGATCCAGAGGCAGCCACAGCTTCTCTGGGCAACCTGTGCCACTGCAAGGAGAAAGCTGGATGTGAAAAATCCTGTGCCATTTGTTACTTTAGGACAAGAGCTATATTAATACAAAAGAGAAATTTTTATGGTAACTTAAAAGCTCTTAAAGGGCTCACTTTGGGAATGGGACACGTGGCTCTCTAGGCTGTTGAACACACCAAGCATCTTCTTTCCCCATGCAAACAGCAGCAGAACAGGCAGTCATATGAATAAGTACATGAGTGACTGCTGTCTGCATGACAACGTGGATGAGCACGAAATTAAAAAAAGACAAAGTGTTCAAACACAGCGCTGGAGAGCAAAGCCACTGTGCTGCTACTGCTGGCCCACCACTGTGGCCTGGAGATGAGCCAGGGAGAGAAGAGCATAAAGCCATCCTCCCCTTAACACTGAACATAAGTACAGTCAATACTATTAGGACACTAGCATGAGAACTATGGAAAATGAAAGATGCCTAGAAGAGAGGCACAATTTCCAGCCCTTAAACAGCATATTTCAAAAGATGTGTTTAAAATAGGCATTTCCTACCCACACAAATCTAGCTCTGGAGTTAGATGAGTTGGGGACATGGGAAGCTGGAGGCTTTCAGTTCAGGCATGTATTTAAGTGGATTTTGAAGCTGTTAAGGAAGCCTATATTTCAGATATTAATAGCAATCACATACTATTTATACAAAGAGGTTTGGTTCAAACACCCCCTCCCCAAGTTTAAATGTGAAGAACTGAACTCCAGCTTAGACTGACAGCTCTTTGCATGACACTGGAAGCATAAAAAGGATCTTTTCAGCAATCTTCCCCAGAATCATGCAGAAAGACTTCATACATCATTAAGCCTCAAAAGGTTCTTGGTTTCAACACCTGCATGACAGTAGTATATTGATAAATTTAGATTCTTACCAGGAATTTCAGTGCCCCATGAAAAGACACCATAGATGTGATAAAAGATCATAAAATATTCACATCACCTTTTCAACAGCACAGTCATAGCCAACATTTTCATCCATACTAGGTTTGAAAGTGCAGAACAAGATTCACTCAGTAGGTTCTGGTGACTTGTGCAGAAGTGTTAACATAGCATCTCTTGGTTAGTGGAGAAAGCAGCCAAAACACACCAGTAAATTCCTTGCTAAGATTATATTAAAAAATACCAAGCCTTGCTGAATAATAAGAAAATACTAATGACTAATAGAAAAAGCAACCACAAATTAATGATTAGACAGGCAAACAAATCAACTACAAAACTGATCTGATTCTAGATAAATCAAGTTATTTATCCATGATAGGAAAAAAAAAAAAAAAGACCCAATAGAATAAGCTTCTGGAGGTCAGCAGTCGGACCACTATGACTTCTTTTACACCAGCTAGCTAAAAGGTTATATATGAGAAAGCACCATTTAATTTCAGACTCTAGGTCTCATTTTCTTTTAGACTGAATTAGGTCAGTGGCAGACATCTAAACACCCTAAAGGCTCTTAGGCATGGGACCAAGTTAGGAGCTACTCTAGGCACATTAAGATGCAGACTGACACTGATTAAAAACTTTTTTTTTTAAGAACTCTTAGTGAGAGTATGGTTGAATTTTTTAAGGGATCTCAGAGACTTGGAGGATTAATTGATTTGTATTCCCATCAATGTATTTTAGTTTCTCTCTTAGATGCATAAGGAACAGAACACTTAGCTTAGCTCACTCATTTTCGCTTTTCTCCCAAACACAATTATTTTTGGATTCCCCATCTGAGCTAGCTTAAGCTTCAGGGAATATTAGGCATAATTGTAGCTAAAAACTTAGAATAATTATGGTGTTGCATTCTTCCCTAAATCAGGACAAAATAAAAAATGAGCAATTCCTGGCTAGTGAGACCTGGTCACAACCCATACCTCAGAGCATCCCTAGTACATTATAGCAGATACACACAATGAGTGAAAATAATATTTGCAAAACCAAAACCAAACCAAGACTATTTCCATTTGCTGGCTCCTGTTTCACTCTCCAGTAGGAGCTGGTTATTCATCTGAGTTGCTGGTCATCAGGATTCATAGACATTTTTGTCTTGGGGTGATTACAATTTTACAGCTCCTTAGTCTGTAAAAAGCTCAGTGAGATATGAAAGAGGTCAAGGATTTATCAACTGCTTATAGGTTAACCTTTCATCAGCCTCTCAACTTCACACCCTTTTTATATGTATTATATGTATGTTTATATCTGGCTTGTGGCAAAATAGGTCACATTTAGTAAAAAGCGTATTCTGAGACAGTTTTGCCAAGTCACTCATTGCACAGATTTCCACCCAAGCTGTAGTTCCCACAGTGCTGTTTGCTTGGAGCAGGATCTCAGTGAGGGGACAGCTGTGCTGCTTGCTGTAGATGGTGACCCTTGTATTCACTGCCTGAGGTTTTAGAATGTTCAGCTGGATGAAGAAAGCAGCGCCACACTGCTGGCACTTTCCAGGCAGAGACATGAGAGGTACAAAATCCACAATGAAACTCCTTCAACTCTATTAAAGTTGTTGTTAGATGATATTGAAGGGCAAGACTGACTCCAGCCCTATGCACCAACAGAAGAGTAACATGTTGAAACCTCCCAAGGCCCTTTGACATCTTCTGCAGGTTTCAGTGTCCCTTGTCTTTCAAGGCTGAGACTCTGGCTGTGCCCTACAGCGTCGATCAGGCAGGGAGTGGTGGCAGAGGTTCTCCCCTTGGACCCACACAAATACAGCCACATCACTGCAGCACAGGGAGGAAATGTCTGGAGCCTCCAGACTGAGATGGGGCATTTCAGCACTGCCACTGCAGACGAGGCATTCACAGCAGACAACTACTCAGCCTGTGTATTTTAAGGACTCAGTAAATAACTACTCAGGGGTTGTTTTTTTCAAACATACCAATGGTATTTTCATCAAAAGACCCTTTCTACAGAAATAGACGGAGGAGAAAAAAATATTTATTCAGAGTGTGCTTCAGGGAAGCGTCGCTGGCTGGTGTTTTATGGTAAACGATTACGGTGCTCTGGGACAAACAGAACTGGTGGGCCAGACTTACTCCTGTCCTTGAACTGGGACAGGTGCAGGACGAATAGCTTGTGCCTTGTCTGCTCAGGCCCTGCTGAAGGAGAAGGGATTTTTCCATCCAGTCTGCTTGAGAATAGCACTTTACTGCCCAGAGCCACTGGAGCATAACATTGTCTCCATCATTGTCATTCTCCCTTCGCCATCTCTTACTGAACCTTCCCAAAGAGATGTTGGAAGTGATGGGTTCACCCTCACACCCTCCAGAACTTCTGAGCTGCTGGGTCACACAAATATCCAGCTCCTCTTTTGAAAGAAAAGCTGCAGACACATCTGTGCCTGGTATTCAGTTACATGGTCTAGGCCCCAACAGGAGGGCCCCTTTACAACATAGCCCAGAAAAGTTTCTGAAAAAGGAGAATAAAGTTGCTCTAAGCAGGAGTAGGCCATATGTCGCTGTTGGGGCCGTCACGACACACACAGCCAGCCATAACCTTTCTTCTCACCTACAGAAGGTTCTTCCCTAGTTACTATTCCTATTTTCAGGCAGGAATTTTAGGTGGTCTCTCTCTTAGGAAATGTCCCTCTAGCTCTGTGGTCAGCTGCTCTTAAACCTGCCTGCAACATCAGATGCTGGGAAACAGCAGGACAGGACAGATCCAGTTGGACTAACACTCTGAAAACTGCTCCTACCAGGACCTTTCTCACAGTTGCTCAGACAGCTTGGAATAGTATTGCTCTGAAGTGACTCATATGATGGCATATAGTCAGTAAGGCTGGGGCCTTTCATACAGGGATACGAGGCCATGCTGTGCCTCTGCTCAAAGCAGGGAGAGATGCCACAACTGTTCCCCATCCAATGAGCAAGCAGAGACTCACTGCCAGTTGTGCAAAAAGGACCACTTGAACCAGCCAGCAACTCACTCTGTTCTCAGGAAGGTGCGCAGTCAGCCAGCCTGACACTTGCAGCAAGGTCCGGAAGCTGCAGTAATGCAAGGAATCCTCCACATACCTATTTTTGGTTGATCCCAACAGCCAAATTTTGAGCTGTGAGTTAGGATTAGAGACCAGATGCCTTCACTGTAACCCCCTGGATAAAACAGGGACTCCAAGGAATTCAGATACCTATAGAAGTATGTATAGGTATCTGACTTCTGGAGCTCAACATGCTGCTTGTGACCCATTCCTTTTGGAGGTTTAGCCTCTTGCAATGCCCTCTGTCACTCCGAGGACAGAGGCACTCTCTCAGTGTGACTCAGCCCAAGCGGGTCACCTTATTCAGTGACAAGCACCTCATCCTGTAACGAGCAACAGAAGTCCCACTGGGGACTAATAAAGAACACTGGCCCAAGGAAAATGCAATAACATGGGCCTGGCATCCCAGTTTGGCTCATCTCACTTGACAGAATGCTTGGTGAGTTACACAACTTTACTATGAAGGATCACAAATGTTTATATCCAATAGATTTCCCAGCACTGGCAGTTAAAGCCACAAGCATGGCAAGGCTCCTCTGCTCTGCAAGTGTCCAACAGCAGCAATGCATCACACAAACCCCTCCCAGCTGACCTTCTAAGGCAGATTTAGACAAAGATCCCTCCAAATTGTCCATAATAGATTGTTACTTTTCCAAGAAGTGTCCTGAAATCACTTATACCAGTAAGAAAAAAACGCACAAGGCAGTGGGCATCAGCTTTCAGCCTACTTATTCCATGGTTGGATCTTTTTAATGTATGGATGTCTCTCATAGCTGAGCTGAAGTGAGCTACTGCACAGTGAGCACCTGCTCACAAGCCAGGTTTAAATCTCAACTAAATCAAAGTGGGAAATCGACTACTTGATTTGGTCCTGGGATAGATAAGAAGTTGGTTTATGCACTCAAGAGTTTTAGGGGGAAAAGAGATGTTCAGGTGGCAAACAAGACTAACAGATCCCTATATTCAGATTTTGTGAGGATATACAGTTACTACTGACTGTTTCATGCGCTATAAACACAAAGCCTTCACTCCCATATTACACCTTGCAATGTGGTTCTTGCATTTACAAACTCCCCTGAATTAGAGCACTAAATGGGGTTAGGGTTTCTCTGGGAAACAAGGCAAATCTGCTCAGAAAAGCATTTCTGGGAAACATAGACAAGCCCTGGGCCAAAGTCTCTGCTGGCCCAACTCCACTAAAATCAGAGCAGCAGCAGATAATTCAGCCATACATTTTTAGAAAGTCACTGCTCAAAAATCTCTCCCAGATGGGAACAAAGACACAAACAAGAGATATTTTCATTAAGAAGAAATTAGAGAAATTTATTTCATCAGAGATAGAAACATTCAACTCCTACCTCTCACTATATCAAGAGTTTCCCAAATGACCATCAGTTGACACTACAAAACCTCTGAACTTCAGAGGAACTAGGAAAGGGAAACAAACAGAAATGAAAGGGAGGTGCTGCTAAGGGGAAAACAAATTGTTTTCCTCAAAGCTAATATTCCTTTTTAGGAGACCAAATTGATAGTTGTTTCATTCAACTTAGCAAGCACACCAGACCTATAAAAAAGGATTTTAAAAGCAAGTAAGAATTGCTTAACATACTCACATTGGCATAACTGCAAGAAACAAAATGCTTTAAAATTAGTACTGCCAATTAGAACACCACAATCTTTCAGTCAAAGGGCAAAAAATGACCACATCAGTCCTGCTAATCATTTCTGATACCATCAAAAATAGGGGCTTCAATTCACCTTCCCTGCCCCAGCAGCTCCCCTCCTTCCAGAGAAGGTGGTGTCATTCCCAGGAAGGGAAGCAGGCTGTTTCTGGCACCATCGTAAGCATTTGCAAGTCTTGGCTCATGCCTCAAATGAGTGGTGCCACAAATTCGTGACTGATTTACACTTCTGTAAGTCACAATTCACCTCAAGGAGAAAGTGCATAATATTCAAGCAGGTAAAATTTCCCCAAGACCTATGAACTATTCACATACCTTCCAAATCCACTAGGGTAAATGCTCACAGCATCTACAGGAAGCCAACCTGCCCCTTCCCTCATGAAAATGTAGGGATGAGAACAGAAAATATTCCAGCATCCTCTACCTTCTCTGTCCACACAGGGCTTGTCTACTCCCAAACCAGCATCCACAAAACATCCAGCACTCTGATGACATTCTTCACATTAACAGAAGCTAATTCCCTGCCACTGGTACCCTGCTAAGACATGCCAGTAGCAACAAGAATTAGGATGCTTTAGGAGGTTTGAAATGACCAAAAGATGAATTGGAGTTGTTCATTTTTATGTTTGCTGTCCCACCAACGTGCAGAATATTCTCTCCCATGGAGGAATCCACCAGATGTGCTTAAAATGTACATTGCTCCCACTTAAACAGCATCATCCCTGCACTTTGTGAGACATTTAACAGATCTGACTGTATCTGAGGCTTCTTGGATTCCAAGCTGCACAATGGCTTCTGGCTGCAGCCATCTGCAGTGCTGTAGCCTCAAGGTTTTGCTGGAAGCCCCATGGATTATGACACCTCATTCTTCAAATGAGGGATATCTTTCAAAGCAAAGGGCTCCAGACACAGATGCAACTGGAAACAGAATGTCATCACAGGGAAGAGATGTAGGCTGAGACTATCCAGCCAAAAGATTTGAGCTCATTTCAATCTAACTTCTGAATCCTTTGGTGCCTTTCAAAGCTTTTGCAATACCGAAGTTTTTGGTACTGATGGGGTTTTGGTTTTACTTTGTTTTTTCAGTGCCTAAATTCAGTTCCAGTTAGATTATTACAGCTCTAAAAATCCCCCTTCAAGATACCACTAAGTGGTTTCTCCAAAAAAAAAAGCAGACCTCTAAAAAATAAATAAAATAGGGGTTTCATCAGCTATGGTGGTACCTGAGCACTGCATCGGAGGGGGGCATTTGCCTTTCTGTGGTTCCAAACAAGCACCAGAGAAACAATTCCTTCCCCCTCTGTATTTGATGGGACAGATTTCCCTTTCCTCCTTCTTGGGCATGGAATTGCTGCCATAGAAATTAATCACAAGCATCTCACACTGGTTATCAAATTTATACATAAAGTGATGATAGAATATGAATAGTTTCAAACACCCACTATTCAATTGTGTGTTATTCCCCACCTTCTGACTTAATGAGCATTTGTGACAGCTCAATCAGCTCCTGCTGAGACACATGCACTGTCCCTCACTTTATCCAACAGCTCTTGTGAGGCAGCAAAGCAGCTAGACACGGAAAAATATCCACTTGTCAGTCCTTGCATTTCTCAAGTGTTAATGTGAGGCTTCATTATAAACCTTGGAGGTAATTAGAATTAGAGATTTGATTAATTTGTCAAATATGAGCTACATAAGCAGTTCACACATTCTCTCTTGAAAATGATCCTTAAGCTCTTATTTTTCCATGAAGAAATATTTGGGAAGAACAACTAGGGCGATCTATTCTGCTGGAATTATGAGGCAAAATTTTATTTGTACCTAAGATGAAAGAAAGAGGTATTAAAATAAACCAAATATTCTTTTGGTTGAAGATTTTTACTGCTAAGTATGTTTGTTCTCATCCCGGTTGTGGAAAACAACAACTTGCCTCTTCTAGCAAGCAGTGAAATTCCAGCAATAGAAGCCAAAAGAAGTGGAGACATTCAGCTAAGCCCTGACTGCTCAAAGCTGGTTTTGCCCCACATCTGTCTGGATTTCTCAAGGAAGTCTCTGACCCTGCAACTCTCCACAGTATATCCAATACAACGCAATAGCTTCCTTTCCCATTTAAAATTGGGAGCACTCATATTTGGACATAGGCTAAGCAAGGTGAGATTAAATTCCTCGATTCAGAGCTATTTGATGGCACTATCATGTGTTTTTTCAGATTCAAAATACTCCCTGCACCCTCTACAACATGTGAAAATCACTTTCACATGCTACAGCATCTTCTCCCCCGAGGAGCAGCCATCTATTTAAAATACAGGTAGAACTGAGCACTAAATAAATTTATTCTCTTACTGTTCTCTTGGGTAACTGGGCTTTTTTAGAATTTTCTTGGTTTGTTTTGTTGTTACAATAAGTACACCTGCTCTGGAGAGATGTGTCAGGAAGTTTCACCCTGCTGAAGTCCTTTATTCTGACATTTGAACTGGAGGCACCAAGATCTCCCAAGTAAAGTTTGATTCCAAATCCATCTTACCTAGCAATCAAAGTCTGGAGGTTTTAGCCGTTTGTCTGCTTTTTCCAAGAAAGTAGAATTCAGCTCAAAACCTGAAAAATGAGGAGAGCTAAAATCCCAAGCTCATCTTTAGGCTGGTACTGCAGTCTGTGACATTTGACATTACTAAGAACAGTCAAGCTGAACTCCAACCTCTCAGCCACATCGTATCACAACTGAAATCAAAATTATTGAGAGCTGATGCCAGTCTGGAAACTTCTCCCAAAACATTGATGTGGCTTCAGAGACTCTAGCTCTGTCTTTAAAGTGTTTTATTTATTTTTTCCTATTGATTGCTTTGTTTGTCACATAATAAGCCAGTTCACATCCTGGGCACTCTGCAGTTGGGTTTTTTGGGGTTTTTTTTTGATAATTCTTACCCAAGAGCTTTGCAAGGAGATGGGTAGAAAGAAACGTTCCTGACAGCCAGATGAGATCATCCTACATCATGTGTGAGCTCCCACCCTCCCAGATTCAGACAATACCCTATAGAATTTGAATGTACCCATGTTATGCAAGTGTGTATCACAACAGTTCTCAGAAATGGGGGAATCTGAAACAGTTCCTCTTTTCTTGCACTCAGACTGTTGATATCTTGGTGAAAAAGGACATTGTGAGAAGAGACATGCAGAAGGGGTATGCAACAGCTGGATGGTATCCCTGCAAATCCAAACATTTAGGAACAGCTTAATCCAAAGATAGAAAATCATGGCTATCTGCATTTAGAGATGCCCAAGGCAGAGCTGCCAGGATGGTGCAGAAGTCTCTGCCATCCTCACCCTGTTTTATCAACACCTGTTACAATTTGCTGTCAAACACCAAGCTGCCTGTGCCAGGATGGTGTGGGAGGGGTACAACCCAGCACTGCTCCTTTTCCATGCCCCAGGCAGTGGAGCAGAACAGAGCTCTTCAGCCCACCCACTGCCACAGCTTTCTCTGCATGAAGTACAGCTCAGCAGCCGCTCTGACAGCATCTACTGAAAAGGAATACTAATTTCCTTCTTAATTCAGAGTTAAGCATCACAAAGGGATTTATTGCTACAGAAGTGTTGTAAATAAAGACTACAGGCTTTGAATAGGGCATAATTTGTCTACCATGAGTGCCACAGAAAAAGAAGTCTTGCCTATAATATACTGGATAAATATATATAAACACCACAAATATTAATAGAAGAAGTGTAGCGCAGAACAGGACTCAGGGAGCCAGCTCAGTTGAGAGTGCAGGAGCACAGGGAAATAACCCAGTAGATGCCCCAGGGGTAGAGAGCCATCAAACCATTCCTCTTGAAGTCTGATTATTTAGCTATTAGTTAGGTGGATGCTAGTTTGGACGTACCCATCCCAGTGACCACAGTATGGAACTGACCTTCATATTTAGGAGAAGCCAAGTGTTTTTTAAGAGCATTCAAAAATACTAAAGGCAGATGAGCATTCAGCATGAAATACTTCAACTTTCCCCAGGTATGCACAGAAGTATCTTCATGTCTGATTAGCCTAGAAATCTAAAAATCTGATCTTCAGCTTCAACTGCAGCTTTTTGTCAGCTTGGACCATTTACAAAAAGCTCTCCCTAGTGGGGAACTCCCAAGTATCCTCTGAGCAGGAGGTTACCGTTTACAGCTAAGTTGCTCCACATATGTTGAGTAATATGCAAAACTCACATTTAAAGAGTGATCAGATATCAGCAACTTGATTATTTGATAATTATACAGAGCTTTAGAACAGAGCTTTCTTTGATGATTTAAGCACCTGATAAAACAGACAGTGTAAAATATCTAAAGAGAAACATTTGGACATTGGGGAAGAAAAACAAAAAGCTTAGGAATGGGACAAGGATGGCTTTCTACAGAAAATCCAAGTGTTCAAGAGAAACACTGGCTGGCAGAAAGCAAAGAGAAACGTGTGGAACAGATGAAACTACATGTGGATTTACCAGTCTCCTAAGATCATCCCTACTGGAAATTCACTGCTCATCTGCAAGAACAAGGGATTATTTGACCATGGCTGGACAGAAATCAAAACCCTCAGGAACATGGTCTAAAAAGCAAGACAACGTCGTTCTTGATACTTTTCTATTTTGCTCCTTACATAACAACAGTAGGAAGACTGGACCCACTGTGTCTTTGGACTTCTTATGGAATACACAGACTATTCTGCAAGTGTTTGGAGCTGTAGAAATGCCTGTAACAGCTGGAATCATATTTAATGACAAGTTACGGAAGGAACACCCTGATATATGAAATAAAGATGAGAAACAGCACGAGGTCTCAGACAAGGTCACTCAAAGGCTTGTAAGACACGACAAAAGGGAAGATCTCAGGAGAGATGCCCAGGCCAAGGTGCAGCAGGAAGCAGCAGGGTGGCAGGAGCTGGCTGTATTTGAAGAGACAGGTCTAGGAGAGGCTGGAAGTGGTGTGGGGTTTGCCTTCCATCAGCAACCTTCTCACAGCTGCACAGGAAAAGAGGAAAAACCCCAAATTTATCTTAAAGTGCCTCTAGCACTTTATGAGGATCACACTTTTTTCTAACAAAGACAATCAAAATTTATGTACTTCTCTTCATACCAAAGCAATAGTACAAGCCTTTACATAAGTGTTTAGATAAATGTTTGTTAGTCTTACAGTCAAAAGTGATGATTAAACCCGGATGAGAAGTTTTGGCAGAGAGCAACAGCCAGGATTGAAGGAATGTTTTACCAAAAAGACAATAATAAGCTTTTTTGTTTGCTTTAGTTTAGTGGATAAGACATTCAGGGATATTTAAAGTCTCTGTTCATGTCCCTGCTCTACTTTGCTGTGCCCAACACACTGGGCTCATCTACAGGATTGTCAGTTCTGATACCGATCTTGTCATAAGCTTCTAAAGCAGAACCTTAACTGAGGTGGTTTGGGATAAGCTTTTCATCAAAATATGTATGTTTATGGTGAAGTTTTGTGCTGGGGAGGCTTTGCTCCAATAATATAGTTTATCCCCCAGAAAAGAAAAAGAGTCTCCACATTGATGATCACCCAGGAGCTAGAAAATAATTCTGTGTGAAGTGTAAAACATCTCATCCAAGAAATCAGATTATCTTCTAGGTCACACAAATAGATACCCCCTTTTCTATTTAAATAATGGGTTAAGAGTAGAAAGTTATGGATATTTGACACACACGGAAGTAACAAGAACAGCTGAGACCCACATGGTTATGGTTGCTGTGCCATAATGCAGCAAGTCAGGACAGTTATTTTGATTTCTACTTTTCCAAAGTGTTCTTTTCTGGCAGGAAATTGATGATTTGCAGAAGTGAAAAGCTGAAAAAAAGTTCTTCAAATACTTCATTTTAGTTACAAAACTGCGTCCTACCTGATCTGAACAAAACCCAGATGAATCCAAATTCCTCATTTGGAATGCATATTGACATAAATCCATACTGTCCTTCACAGCATATTTGGGGGGAAGAATTTACTGCTGTTATACGTGATTTGACAGCATTTTCTTGAGGATGCCCTCTCAGACCAAGTTTTCAGGGTTTCATGTTTTTAAGGCTTTTGTTTTTTAAAAGTATAGGCATTTCAAAGCAACAGGTATTTCCACATGAAAAGCCCTCACTGTTGACTACCAAGATCTAACACCGAAGCACACAAACCCCAGATAAAACCATGGATACCACAACATTCCCTCCAAGCCTTTACCACTGTCTAGTTGAAAAACCACAGCTTGCAGAGTGACTAAAGCCAGTGGGGTGGGTGTCTTATTTTAAGTCTGAAATGCACAATAAAAACCCGCAACTTTTACTTATGTTTATTTATAATGACATTGATCAGACCAGCACTGGGGATATGTATAAATTCCACACTGTCATAGCTAAACAGCGTCCAAGATCGAATAACAAAACCTGGGATATAGTTTTGAATACAGAGAGTTGATTTAAAGCTGCACAGTTCCACAGCCATACCATTTTCTGAGGCACATATTAAACTCTACACACCCAATTTGTCATTGTCTTAAAGTGCATGCTCTTAATTATGCTCCTGTTCAAAAAATCTTATTATTGCTTTGTAAAATGTGTGTATTGCAAATGGAAAAATTAAGAGAAAGAGACATTAAATATAAGACCAAATAAAAGGTTTTCTCATTAATAGTTAAACTGACTCTATTTAGTTTGCTTTTCTGTTTGTGTGTTTTTGTCTTAGCAACAAGGGGAAGACCAGCCTTTTAACCATAAGAAACCATAACTGCAAGGGCATAAAAACTGACATAGAAAATAGGGTATCTGAAACTACCTATAACAAATCACTTACACTGTTTAGGCTACAAATTGAAGGTATTCCTCTAATGTTGAAGGCAGGCAGTTTTGTGTAACTACAAACAAACATTTAGAATTGTATTTTATGCAAAGCCATTCTTCCCAAAGAGCTTTACATGTGGAACCCATTCAAATCCCAGGAAAGCCCTGAGGACTTTTATTCAGACTATTTCCAACTCAGTGAGATTATTCATTTATTTAAAATTAGTCACCAGTTTATGTATTTGCAGAAGTGAGTGTGCATGAAAGATTTCTTCTATCCCACTGAAATGCAGACACCTCTGCAGCAAGACAAAGCTGCTCAGCAGCTCCACACCACAGAAGGCACCAGGAAATAAAGGCATCAGGCTCAAGGAAGGCAGAACACAACATCCTAAGTTAAAACTTCACCAGGAGTAGACTTTCCATCATTTCCCCAGGCAAAAAGCACAACACAAGGTATTCAGCAATATGTTCACAAGTCAGAACTTTGCCTCTTCATCTCAGAGGTTTATCTTAATTTAGCAAACCCCAGAGGAGAGTGCTGCTGATTTGAGTGCCATTAGCATCACCTGCATGAGATGAGATATTGCACAGCAAAGCTTGGAGGGGAACATGCTCAAACATTTCCTGACCTGGAGGCTGCAGAATTTCTGAGTAACTAGAGGAGGTAAGTTTTACTCAAGTATTAGCTTACAGCTGACAGAAAAAAAAACCACTCTGAACCTGCTATCATCCTGCAAATCTCAAGCTGGGAATGACTGCCATGGCCTGTTAGGCCCGTCTCACACAGCCTTTAAGTCTCCCTAACACCTCACTACAGACTGGTGTGATGAGCAGCTCCATGCCAGTCCTGGGCTCTGCTTTTAACAAACATATTCCAAACAAATATTTGTTGTCAGTAAACCACCAAGCAAAACATGCACACCTTTGCACCTTCCAGCATGGCTTGGAAATTAACGACCCATGAGTTGGCATCACACCTTTTCCTTCCTTGAGGTTGGAATAACTCAAGTAAACTATGATAGCAAAGTACAAAACAGGGTTTTAACAAGAGACTTCCCAGAGCATGGAGGTCTCCAGCAAATTCCTTTTCCTTAATCTCCATTACTGTATAACCAGCTGCTGTTTGTGAGCTTTCTGAGGAAGCTCTTATCAGGTGGTAGAAATCAAGGGTCAGAAAAAGAACTGGGTACTGCTTAAGCCTCTCCCAGGTTTTCCTCCATCACCATGCTAATTGCAGCCTGAATATTGCCCTCAGGTAAAAGCCAAGCCCCCCTGCAGTTAGGAGAACAAAAAGGCAAAGAAGATTATGATCTTGAAACAAGATGGGGAAAGCAGGTGGAATTTGCTCCAGTGGCTTGAGGGGTCAGTATATGGCTTTAGCAGAACCAGTCATATGCTCAGTGATTTAGCTGGCAGCAGGGATGGTGTCATCCCTCCCCCTCTTGCTGCACAAACTTCCACAGCTTCTGGGAACCTTGCAGCATCACCAGGACTTGGGTTGCTCGTAAAAACCTTGACCGATCAACACTTAAGGCTGCAAGCAAGTTGTGTACACCCAGCATCAAACTGCCCAAGGCAAGCCCTCCAGCATTTGGGACACACCTGCAGGAGTTGTTTGTAGAGCCAGAAGAGACCAGCAGGTGCACCTGTAAGGTCCCTTCTCCTGGGTAGCATCTGATCAACAAAGCACCTTTTTTTTGCAGGATTTGTGGAACAATAACTTCCTCCCACAGCCTATGGCAGCTTTCTCTAAGCAGTTCTGCACACTGAGCTACACTGTCAGTCTCGGAGGAGAGATATTACCATAGAAATGTGTTTCCTTTTAGCAAACTCACTGTCTCTTGCCCAGCTTCAGATTGGAATTAGCTGCTTTCATTCTGGATTTTCATTTTGACTCCAGCCCACAATTAAACTGTAGGCAGATTTGAATGGTACATGCTTATTGGAAGCAGCAGGCTCTGAACGACTGGTGTGCCTCCAAGTTTGGGAAATAACCATGCTCAGTGCATCCCCCTGCCACATCCAGGGGACCTTGGAACCAAGTGTCACCAGCCCCTCTAACCTAAAGCACCCTCACACTGCATTTGGGCAAGCCCAAAACAATCAGTGGTATGTGTGGAGATCAAGGGGACCTCAGCAGACAGGATCAGCTGATCCAGAATGCTGGAGTTTACATTTCCTCGAGAGTTTTTGATCAACAAGCTGTCTGCATCTTTTGTTTATATAAAACAACAGCCTGATCCCTGCTGATGTCCTGCACACAGAGCAGTTGGTTTAATCCTTTTGGAAACCAGATCCACCTCATCCCCCCTAATGCATCCCAGAAACGATCCCATCAAGGAAGAAGTCAAGACAGGGAGGCAAAGAGGTAATTGCATGAGGACAGGGTCTGTAGGTTTCAACCACAATCTCTTTGGGGTTAACTTGTGACCTACAGAATAGAGGGAATGGGATATGAATCCTGGATGCCCTATGAAGGAATAATCACTTGATGCAATGGAAAATGATACAAAGCTGCTTCATGAGTGCTGGGGCTTCCACCATTCAAAGCTTTGCCTGCAGCAGGGCTCTATAGACACTCCAACAGAAATATACTAAATTCATCCTTAAATTAGCTATAGTCTGAGGTCCTCACATAGCAAAGCCAAAAGCAGTTTAAGAAAGTCCTGAGCAGGAAGTATTATGTTTGGACAGACTGACAGAGCACCAATATAACCCTACTGCTGCTGACTAAACCTTTTCATTACAAAACATAAGCTCATAAGTACGTGCAGGAGCAGGTTTTTAGCATGAAACATGGAACTCAAAAAGTGAACTGTTTACATGTATAGTAGATATCTGAGAGAGAACTGGCAGGATGAATCAGAGGTGGTTTGAAAAACACTCCCAGGACTTGCCTTTAACAAGGCTGACAACCCTTTAGCTTCTTAAATGATTGCATAGAGAGCTTTGAAGAAACAAAGAACATTGTAAAAACACATCACAGAGCAAAGTAAACACTCCACCCTAATAGGAAGTCTCTCCCCCGACTTCGGATCAGACATTTTTGTGTGTTTTCAAGCCTGAATTTCAGATCCAACCTCAGAAGTTCCAGTCTAATGGCTATTGGACAAATCCCCAGTACCATGCAGTGAGGAACCTTATTCCAAGCAGTGTCCTCACAACAAAAATAAATTCAGTACTCTGGGTTTATGCTGGATTTCCTGAGTGACATATCTTGGTGTAAGGTACACAGGAAAATTCAGACTCAAGCTAGTTACAAACAGCGACTTAAAAGCCATTAAAAACTCCAAACTGAAAACAAAGCTTTGAAAGTCAGCATCAGACTTACACTGACTTTAATCCTGTGGGGTTTGTGACAAACTCACACCAATATCATACACAATCAGCTACTTCTAAAGTCTGGTGCAAAATACATCAGTTTTAGAACAACTAAATCATCCAGCCTCTTTGGATCACTCTTTATTCTGTATTAAAAGAAATTTATGCACTATGTGCCATATTTCTCTTCCCTGAGATCCTCCTGGAATGCCAGCGAAGCTTTTTGCCTTCATACCATTGAACATTTCTTAGTGCTGTTAAAGCCGTTCTGAACATTTCTGCCTAGGATTGTGCCTACCACTTATTTCCACTGCCACGCTTGCACCAGGTCTTGTGGCTCACTGCATGTCCAAACCCAGAGTTAACTGCTCTAAAGTGAGAGGGGAGGATCCACTTACAAGTACAATAGCCAGAGATGTTTTTTTTTTCCCCAAAAATGGTTAAGAGAAGACACTTTAGTACAACTACTGCAGGGACAAAGAGCCACACTCCTGCAGCAGTCCTCAGATAACTTCCTCACCTCAAATATTAGCCACGTCCAGAGTAGAACATGAGCCAAAACGTTTGGACATCAAAAGAGTACTGAATTGGAATGTTTTCTCCATTTGTGCATTTGGAATAGGCAAGATTACTTTTGGCTTGTAGAGTGTGAGAAAGTTCCTACTCAAAGGTTTTCCAAGACAGAATATTAGCAAAAAGCACCTTCACTCAAGAAATACTTGCTTCCAGAACATTACAGCAATTGTTGGTAGAGGCTGTGAAAAACTGGATGAGCATTAGTTCTCCTAAAAGCAAGATCAAACTCCAAAGTTTCTGAAAGGTCCACCCTCAATAATTAGTGCAATTGTTTTTTGTTCAATTGTTTTTCAGTTATTGTATGCTCTCAGTAACCATGCTTGAAAGTACAACCCTGAAAGCTCCAAAGACTTGAAAAATTAGGAAGTGACTTTCCACTGGTTTAGCCAGTGGACCAGTATGAGCTGTCTGGACATTACCATAACAAACCACCATTACACCACTTAAAAATAATATTTATCTACCGAAGTTGTCCGTACAAAGTCATCAACTTTGAGCAGTTTAAAAAAGGCATCAAATTATAGGGTGGAAGTGCTTAAACACAGTTTTATTTGCAGGGAATTTGCAGGACAGTTTTACTCTTTTATCAGAAGCTGGCAGATGAGAATTTCACATGTTTTTATGATCCTGGCATGGAGGGCATTGTGGCTGATGTGACCATTTATGGCCTCATCCAAACACTACCAAACTTGGCCATTTTCTGACATTCAGTACCACTGAGACATTTACCTCTAATCTTGCAAGAGTGGTGCCATCAGCCCTGGTCCCAGCAGGACTGGTTTCTTTTGGTGACCTAAACACTCAGAGCTAGCCAAGTGCCATTAGTCTGGATGTGGGGAAACATTTTATTGCAGCACTGGCATCAGCACCTAGTCCACCCTCCTCACAGCACCCAGAGCCAGGGCAAAATGAGGTAGAAAATGCTGTTCCTAGGTAAGTATCACTAGGAATGCATTCAGATCTGATGTTCTCAGCCCAAACCCAAAGTTCTATGGCTGATAGGATGGACGCTGACTTACAATGCAAGATTTCTCAAGTATGTTCCTGGTCCATCACCTACCTTGTGATCTAGGACAAATTATCTTTGCTCCCTCTGCCTCAGAAGATTTCTTATCTTCTTCAAGGTCCTTTGGAGAAGCCAAGGACAGGGAAGAAAGGATACAGCTCATGGTCTACTCATATGTCCCAGAGGTACAGGATTCCTCCCACATTGTGACTAACATCAGTAAGGTGTATTAGTATTTCTTCCCAATTATGTCTGCAAAGCCCAACATCATCAAGAAAGCAACACTCATCTTCTGCTTTAAGCGAAAAACCAGGGAACAGACACCTCTCAGCATGTGCCAATCCCTGTGCATCACAGAGCTTTCATATTAACCTGTCCAAGGAGGAAGAAGTCTTTCAGTGAAGACAAGCAGAGACCAGAGCAGACAGCTGGCCAAGAAGACAGATACATACTACAGAATATTTTAAGTCAGGGAATTAACTCCTTAGTGCTGACTCGCAGTATTTAGAGGGCAGCAGGAGGCTGGTTTGCAAGGCCAGGCTCCCACCTCTCCTGCCATGCTCCGGTGATGAGTCAGCAGGCTGATTTTTAGTCAACACAGCTGAAATGTTTCTTCTTTGCTGTCCCCGCTCATGATGCTCTGGAGCAGAGTCACAGTCAGCTGCTCTGGGATGAGGTAACAGCCAGTTCATCCGACAGCTGGAGCAGGGAGCACTCACAGCTTCAGCTGTGGCATTCCCAACAGGCCTCACGTTTGAGAGCACAGCTCCTGGGACAACAGGCTGTGGACACAAGTGGCAGATGGGGAGAGTGCCACAGGGAGCTGTGCTCAGCAATCATAAACAGCAACAGCTTTTCAGCCTGGAGCTTTCTCTTCAAGTGCCTTCCCTTTCTTTTCACCTTTGTGTCTTCCCTCACAGCTCCCACATAGGCAGACTTGGCTAAAAAACATCCCTATGGGACCCCCTCCTGCCATAACCCCATTGGAGCAGCATCTTAAATAGATTCCTTCTATAGATGTTTTCTTCACAGTCTTCATTCAACACTTATAAATACACTCCCCCAGCTTCAGACACACAGGAGCTGAACTGCAAGGCTGATTCCTGTCCATAACACCGACACTTGGAATTGGCACAGAGTCCTTGATACAGGAATTAATTCCTGGAAGTCACATTCTTGGAAGCAGATGTTTAAAACAGGGTTGGACATTTCCTCTACCCTGCCATTTAAAGTTTCCTTCCATATGTTGAGCACAGTCAAAACTCCCAATTGGAGATTTCAATTTTACTTGAAACCTCCAAGTTAGCTTTCACCCCAAATTAGAGAAGTTTTCTATTTCAACAGTTAAATTACCGTCTCAGGAAAATGTCTGCTGGAGTCAATAAAATATTTCAATAAAATTAAGGTTTGTTCAAACAATGGTGTTTTGAAGCTTGATAATACCATAACTCAACCTATTTCCAGTGAAAGCATTATTGTGAAAGGAAATCCTTCATCTTTGTTTGCTTACATGACAGAGCTAAACTGATGCCATCATTTTACCATCAAAGTTTTGGATCTGTTAAAATAAATTTGTTTTGTGTGGAAACTTTCTGTCAGAAGGCTTCCTACCACACGAGCTGTCAGCACAGGGCTCCATGGGGCAGTGGGCTCTGGGAAGAGGAGCCAGGAGGTTGCAGATCAGAGTCCCAGAGATCAGCACCTCCCCACTGCTGAGAGACCATTGTTTGTGTGTCAATAAATGTTCAGCAGCACAAGCTTTATATTCCTTACACTGACTCCAGCCTCCCTCATTACTTCAGCTCCATTTTTGTGTGGCTTCCCCACCTCAATGATTTTTGATCAATAAACCAAGAGGAAAAAAAAAAAAAACAACTCAAAGCCATAAATACATCATTTATAAAGCTTCTAATCTCAGTTGCTCCTAGCCATGCCTCAGGGTGGTAATTATCCAGGCAACATCTCCATTGAAGACACCAATTTGCTACCCTGCAGGTTTCAGCCAGGTAAGAAGAATTCTCTATGTATCCATAAATTATATTTCTATCCAGGTTTTTGAGAGAGATACATAACATTTAATAAACGGTTACCTTTTTGTAACTTGGGATTATAACCTTAAAATACTTACATTCAAAGAAGTGATAGCAAATACTGCTCTTCTACTCTCATATTTATCATGAAATGCTTCTAAGAGATAGATCTCAGACATATGCAAAGGAATTAATTGCACTGATAACTTTCCAGTGAATTGAATTTGTGTTTGTTCAAACATAGCCTTGCTATTCTACTTGCAGAATCAGCAAATAAGCCAGAAAAAATGTCAAAACAAAAAATGAAAGGGATAGCCAAGAACGAAATAAACATATTTAGGAGCAGTAATATTAAAATCGGGATGATTTAAATAGTGGAAGGAAAATGAGGAATATTGGGCCACAGACTGCAGCCTTTTCTACCTCTGCTGTTGGTGTGGTGCAAGGACAATGCATTTCAGCCATAGTTTGGAAATGGGAAGTCTTCTGCCTGGCTGTAAAGCCAGAGGCAGCAGTAGGGAGCAGGGATAACATGTGGATGACCATTGCCCAATCTCCCAATTATCTCCTGACAGGGAGATTTTAGTTTGCCATCACTGCAGAAATTGCACAAGCTCCCATTCTGTTGTTCCAGCCGGCTACTGCCTGCACGCACAGTACTCCAAACTCTCAATACAGACTGGGCTCTCAGCTAGCTTTAACAAAAAGAATAATACTTAGATCTATCAAGCTTGTAACCTGCCCAAGCTGTGAGCTGAACACTGCTTTCAAAAGCTTGAAGCTGATAACCCACCCTATCATCTGGCAGCAGGTCAAAGGATTCCTTTCAGCACAGAGAGAGCTGCAGGGTGAAGCCCAAAGACACTGATGGCTGCAGCTGAGTGCAGCACAAGCATTTGGAATTGCCTGGGCTGGAATACAAGCACCAATACGGCATTTCAGCTTAAATGGATGAAACACAACATGACAATGGTTCACACTTCACTTCCTCTTGAGCCCTTAACAGCCAGCCTTGCCAGAGCTGTAGAAGCCAGGAGCAAGGCAGGGTGAGGCCATGAATCTTCAGGAGGGATCCTAGAACTTTATGATACATAGGTGGTATTAGAATTGGTGATTTAGTTTATCACTTGCCCAAAATCTATTAATTCTGGGATAAATTTCCTACCAGCTTATATGGCCATGGCCACAGGCAAATACAACACCAGCAACAGTCATTAACTTGGACAAGATTTTGCAGCACAGCTCCTTGCTCACAGATAACCCAGATGGGAATTACCTGGTTCATCTTTAAGAGATTATTTACAAGTACTGCCCATCACCTATTTAATTTCACCATATATAGTTCCCAAAACAGGCAGTTAACAACAGGAATGAGAAGAAATAGTGGTTTACATTTGGACTTCACTCTGCCAGCTCCCCAGGGATCATAAGCATACAAGATAGGTCTTGGTGAATGGAAGACAGAGGAAATAGAAGGATTCCTCTAACCCTTAACTGCTCCAGCTGCTCTCTGTGCCACCCTCCATAAACAAGCCACTCTTTGTCTCAGCCTGGACTTCTGTGCTTTGCTTAAAAAGGGAAGTATCACTCTGTCTAGACTTCCTTACAAAAGCACTTTCAGTGGTTTCTGGTGAAATATTAACACTTCCCCATATAAGAAAACAAGACTTTCACCATTTGCCTATGAGAACAAAGGAATGAGTTTCAATTTTTTTTTAAAACCCACTAGGATTGGGATAATTGACAAAATATTGTAAACCCCTATTTATACTCCACACTTGTTTTTCAAAGAAATTTGTTTCATTGTCCTAAAGGCCACAAACTGAAGAATTTTGTTCATGACAAAGAAATAAACTTTATTTTTCTTCTGTTTAATAATAAGAAGTTTTCAAGCAGTGCCTGAAGTGTGCAGAGAAAACAACTCCATTACCTTGTCCAGGGAAAAAGCAAGGAGAAAACCCCAATATTTGTAAAGCTCTTTCTCAAGAACATCATGGGCAATGTTTCTGGTGAATCAGTATCTCCATGGTCAATCATTGACCATCCCTTTGCTCATTTCCCACACACAAGAACAGGCTGTCTTCAGGCTTCTGTATCATGAAAGGTCTCAACTTCTCCACACGAAAACACAGAGAGCTGCTTCTGAATACCTGTATTCATACAGCTTTTTTTGCTCTTCTGCACATCAGCACCAAGAATAGTTGTTCTACCTGTAAAACTCACTGAACAAATCCCATAAAGACTACTTAAAACTTGATGAAGGGCATTACCTGCTGAAAACTTTGAGGCTGCTCTCTTTGCTCGGTCACAGAGCTGTAGCTGAGCACTTGCTGATATCAAATATAAGTTTATGCACAGGCAGGCACTGAAAGAGAGCACACAAAAAAATCACCTTTAAATTACTTTCATAACTGGCCCTTCATGGGAGTTTTTAAGCCAATCTCACACTTCAGAGGTACTCAAAGCAAGCAGGGCAAAAGAACTCCGAGGGTTTATTCCAATCACCCCTGGTTAGTACCAGCAGAAAGCACAAGCAGCATTAAAAGCAGCAAGAGGTTGAGTATGCCCCATTTTAAATATCCTCCTGGGCATAAAGGAAATTTAAACAGTCAGCTCAGCTCTCTGCAATACTTTTCAATTCTGAAAGATAGTGGTGCATAATTAGAACAAAGCAAAATAGTCAGCATCTAAAAACCCCCCTTTCACACACGGGCACAGCATATTCTACAACACAAGTTGTTCTTCAAGAAAAAAAAAAAAAAAACAATAAAAACCTTTTACACTTTTGAGTTTGGAGGAAGCTTCATGCAGTTAGGCCAAGCAACGGAAAGCCAAGGAAAAGGGATAACACAGCCTATCCCACGAATACCTTCTCCAAGGCAGGCCCCACAAACAATCCTACACCTACAAGAACAACACCTAAAGAAGCCTCTCCCATATAAAATACCAGTAGCAGAGCTTCTCCTCCACTTAAAGGGTGCGAACAGCAGCCACGTGGTGCTTATCATGGACTCCACCTGGAGTCCTCCCCTCCTCTCCTCCAGTTGCCACCCCAGTAATGAGCTTGCTAATGAGCTTGCTAATGAGCTAACGAGCGTCAGCTTTCTGCTGCAGCTGGGCACAAACGCCGGGCTCCAGCCTGACAGGAGCGGAGGTTATTTTATTTCTCCCTTCCTTTTCAAACAACTGAAAAGACCCGGTAAATTCAAAGCTTAATTTGGTTCAAATTTTGTTCAGTACACGCTAAAATTCTGTATTTCAGAGGCAAAGATTCAGTCTGTCTTGCACTGCTCTCCCTTTGGCTCTGCTGCCTGAGCCCCCTACCATGCACAGGGGTTTGTACACCGAAGCCATTCCATGTGGGCTTGAGAAAGACCAACATTTTCCATAAAAACTCTGCTCTTACCAGATATTTCCAACCAGTTTTCCTTTACCCCGAATATATTGGAGGCAACAGGAAAAGGCTCTCAGTTTCAAAGCACACTCCTCACCCAATTTATTTTCCATCCTATTAATCCATTTATTACTAATCACACCCTTTAGAACCATCAGTGTTTCTCTTATTAATACTACAACCCATTTGATTTTAATGATCACTCATTTACGGGGAGGGCATGGCCAAATTAATTGTAATTTGTGAACTGACAACTTTCATTTGCAAAAGAAAACAGGTTTTTCACCATCCCCCCACTAAGAAAAGCTGGGAAAGAGAAATCCAGCAAGGAAAACATATGACAAAGAGCTTTATTAGTTGTCCTGGACAGTTCTAACCATCACCCTTTAGGCAGCATATCTAGCTCCCAGAGGGATGAACAGCAAAACTCTCCCTGTTTCAGTGGTGCCAAGGTTGATTACGTGGCTGAAAGGGAACCACAGATGATATTTCCAGGTTACTGGTCCAGGAGCATCCCACATCATCTGCTGCACAGATGTGTCCAGATGTGGGGGTGGCAGCCTTCTAGTCTGAGGCAGGCACATTTTAGAGGAAGGCAGCTCGCAGGCAGGGCAAGGTATGGCAGCAGACCCTCTGAGCTTGGGAATTCCAAGGACCACCCTCACCTCCATCAGCAGCTTTATCATGAACTTTTTACAGGTAAGGCCTTGGTAGCTGTAAATTTTCTAGGGTCAATCATGGAAGCTCTAGAGAGGGATTTTTCTTACTAATCTGCAGACAAAAATAACGCTCTACCAAAATGTGCTCTAAGAAGGGCCAAAGGAAGGCTGCACAAGGGGCCCATCCCATGGCTGCACAGACAAAAGGGCTTTGAGAGGAAAATGTATCTGCAGAGCTGCAGGAATGATTGCTTCCAGAAGAACGTAGGAAATCCTCACCAGAGGGAAGACTGAGGCCACTGGTGCATCTGGTGCAAGGCAAAATTACTACTTCACAGTCATAGACCACGTAGGTTGGAAAAGACCTTCAAGATCATCAAGCCCAACCACTAACCCAGCACCACTTCATCAGCGAATCAGCTTCAATGGTGATTTGCAGACGCAGATGCTCTGTGTCTAATGAAGTTGCACAGACAAGTCTTCTCAGCCACCATTTTTCCTCACAGTCTCCAAGAATTTGTTTGTTCCTCTCAGACTGGTTGGTGGGTTTATTATTTTAGTAACATTCCCCACCACCCCACGGAGGAGAGTTGAAAATTATCTTGGAAATACACATTTACTCTCAGTTAGAATCAAAACATCAGAGGCTCTGCATCAGACAGAGAGACACTCTGGAACCATATTTGCCACATTTCTCGCAGACAGTCCTTGCCAGTAATGCTACCAAAAAATGTTACCATTTCTTGCTATTTTAATGGTTCTTTCAACATCTGGTTATTTTCTTAAACACCCCAACTTCTGCATAACATGGTTAAAGACCAGTCCGTTGATAAATTCTTGTTTCTTTTGTTAAGATGTATAATAAAGCTCTGATCTAATCTAACATTTCTAAAGACATCACCTGGAGGGGAGGAAGAACAGGATTTTCTGAGCCAGCAGTGTCCCGAGAGTAGGAGCATCGGACTCAGGCCAATATGGATTGGAGGGGATTTCTGGAAGTCATCTGGTGCAATCTGCCTCCTCTTCCAAGGAGGGACAGCTTTGATCAGGTTCTTAGACGCCTTTTTAAGGCAAGGTTTAACTTCTCTAAAGCCACTTCAGCTATTGCAGGAAGCACAAAGACACCTCAGAGTTAATCCAGGGAGGTAGCAGAATAAATCCATTGATGAGAAGGTATAGGAAAACAGATGGAATTTTATATAAAAAGCAATATTTTTTTCTATGAATCCTACCCAGAATAATGACCATGAAATTGTTTTCTGAGAGTTCATAGATTCGTGGAGTTCTTGTGGGACATCACCTCTGGATCTCCATACTGTTATAATCCAGGATTCTCCAAAGACCTCTTCTGTGCTGTCAACACCTTTAATTTTACCATTAATCTCAATTTGTTTGGCATTTTTCTTAACAGCTCAGCTTCTAAAGACACAGAGCGCTAGAACAATGTTGACTTTCATGGTGAAAAACCCCTGCTAGATTGTGGAGGAAAGCAGAACAGAGAACCTTACAGATTCCAAGGCCACAAGTCAAAAGCACCCCCAATTAATTTTATTAGTTCAACATGCAGTGAAAGCTGGTTTGCTACCGAGCCACGTCGGATATGGGGATTCTCAATCATTTCCCCATTAGCGGAGTTTTTATAACGTCTCTCCTGGGCACATGCAGACCTACTCACACCTGAGCTCACACTTCAATCTTTCCTTTCAGTCACAAGATCTCTCTCTCTCTCCTACTCAACAATTTATTGCTGACTCTTACAGTGACAAAATTATCCTTGACATTTCTGCCCTTCTGGTGCAATTGCTTGGCTTTAGTCAGCGGGTTCAGAAGTTGAGGGGAGAGGCGGATGATCACCTAAGGAAACAAAGTGTAGGCGACACAGCTAAAAAGATCTCGCATTTGTAATCCAACCTCATCTTTTCTAGGGATATGACTCCGTCTTTAAATGACTGCTTGCAAGTAGCAAGACTCAAAGCAAGGCTGAAGCTGAGAGCAGAATTTATCACAAGGAGGCTCAAATGGGCAATGTGTTCTGTTTTAGCATTATTGTATGGTGCACAGACAGATAATATAATGTTTTATCTTAGGAAGTGGGAGGCATGGAAAACATCTGCTGAGAGCATGACCACTTCTTTAATATATTAAATACAGGCATGCTGTAAAGGCAGATCACCCTATGTATTATTGAATTAAAAAATAAATATTGCACTGATTTATATCCTGGCTTCCTGTTGCTCAAGAGACATTTGTGACGAGGTTTCCAAGCAAGCAGTGTTTCACAAGCAGCTATCTAATTCTAGCTGCTGTGTCATGTTATAGAACAAGACTTTCTTCAGAGCATTGGACTCACCACCCATTTGTCTCAACAAAATTTCCTAAAGATCTTTCTCCTTTTTTTTCTCTCTGCTACCAATTCTGCCCTTCGTGTCTGAGTGATATTTCTCCACAAAGAATAAGAAACCCTGTCTTTTCTATGATCACTTCACTCTTTTTCTAATAAACACCTACTGCTATTAATCACTAGCTACCTAATTAAGCATTCTGCTTGATGTCCTGTTGTTGGAAAGCAAAATGTTATTGCCTGGGTTTTTTCCCTTCCACTATGGAAAGTGTTTAGCTTTTGTCCTTATCTTGACTCTGCCTTTTGCAATTATTTTTGCCATGTAAAAGGCAAATTCCCAAATCCTTGTTCTCAGAAACTTCTAAGGGTCCCAAAGCCATGAACAGAAGACTTCTTGCTGCAGGAAATGGAGCAAATCTCCCCTGTTTTCAGACATACGGACTGGTTTTATACTTCTATCCATTCACCCAGCATTTAATCCAATTAAGAGTCACTCCCTGGATTTTAAAGATCTCCAGTGTACTCATCTCATCGTACCTCTCTGATCTCATGTTGTCCTGGTCCACCAGAGACTCGTTGTATTGCTTTCACTTGTAATTCTGCTCTGCCTAATTCACGCCAGTGGAGGATTATTATTTCATTAGTGTGGGTCCATCTCTTCAGGATCCTTTCTCCTGTTGCTGAATCACTTCCCCTGCAACAAACTTTTTTTTTTTTTAAATCAGGCTGTGTAAGAACTGATGGTAAAGCATTTTACAACATGCTCTCAAGAAAGACCCACGGGGGAAAACTGTTGTATGACGGTATTTCTGAGTGCAGTTGCTTGTCAGCAAGGACTCCACTTAAAAATCATGTTAATGGAACCACCCAACTTCATAAAGCCAGTTTTAGAGGCATTAAGTAGACCTTTGGTGGTCAAGACCAGCTGAATGTACTCCAGCCCCAGAATACTGAGTAGGCTGTGTAAATGGCCTCTGAACTGCTAAATTACATGGCATTGTTTTTACTGAATGATTAAAACACTCCAACACCCACAAAGAACTTCTTAAACAGCTGAGAAAATGCTTTCAGAGGGTGTCACACTTTTTCCTTTCCATTTTTGAGACATGCTCTTTTCCACTTTTATACTGCTGTAAATAAAAGTGGTCAGACAGATGTTTGGAGAAAACAAAGAAAAGGGGTCACAAAGCCAATTAAAGCAAAGTCAGCCTGTTCGGAGCTTAAGATATGGCTCATAGTTTCTTTTAAAAAGTAAATACAGATTCATGTGTCTTTATTTCAGTGAGCACAACCCATGGTTGTTTTACAATGTCTTCTGAGCAGAGTGAAGAGCAATGAGCCATCACCCAGAGAAGGAAGAGCACAGAGGAAAGAACAACAGTAGAGTAGAAAGGCCAGAAACCCTTCTAGAAACAAAGCACATCATTAAAGGAGAAAAAAGCTCCATTAAACATAATATCTGAGACAGCAATGGTTTTTTTATATCTCACGCTAGCGCTACGAGGCCTAAAGTGACGATCAAAAACTCTGAAGCATGATGTTTTGTAAAACAAACTACAAGACAGTCCTTGCCTTAAAGTATTTACTGCTTCAGCATGGAAGGCAAGAGGCAGAGGAAAAGAAAATCCAGGCCCCGAAGAGTTGTAGGAGAGGGAATGGGAAAAGCACCCTTATTCCCCTGACACCAGTTAAATGTGCAGTGCAACAACTCCCTAGTCTGTTATTTTCCTGCAGGAAGAACAGATCTCTGCCACTTAAGAAGTGTTTTTAACTGAAAACTATTTTTACTCCAAAGTCTGAAGTGCTGTTTTATAAACCCATCAGTCCGGTCTCTCACCAGTGACATTTTCATATCGATAAGAAAAATAAGAAAGGCAGCAGGAAGGAATTGATGGCCCAAGAAAGCTGCACTCCTGTCGTCATAGAGACCAAGGTTTTCCAAAATCAGTAGGTCCATAGACAGGACTGCCAGCTGGGCCATCCTGAGATGGGAATCAGTGTCATGGTGACACGACCTTTGTCATGCCACAACAGTCACAGTTCTCAGCTGTCTCTCATCACCATTTACAACCAGCCATCAGAGCAGGGTTTTCCATACTGGTGTGTTCCTGGAAACACTTGGCATTCCCACAGCACTGAAAACAGGGCTACGGAGAGAGAGAGAGGACATTTTGGACAAAACCTGGCCTTCATCAACTCCAACCAGTGCCCACCAGGACAGACCTTGTGAAAGTGAACTGGCACCAGCTGAACCTCTTGACAGTGAATAGCTGACTTCGAAGAAATAGAAGTGAAGGGAATTTTGGTATCCATGTGGCAAGCATGAAAATAACCCCTCTTTGTACCTATATGCAGCAACAATGCCTTGCTCTAACAACTGGGACCAACACTGAGTTGTGTCAACATATGACTCAGAAGAGGAGGAGGAGAAGGAGAAGATGGAAAAACAGGCCAAAGAAAGGCAAGGCTGCTGGAAGAAAAGCAAACAAAAAGCAGCACTGAAAGCAGCTGTGTTCTGAAGGGAGCGTGCGCAACTCGGAAATCGGTTAAATTACGGGGAAATTCACCTTTCGTACTTCCTAATGCTCACAACAAGCCTTCTTCACATTCTCAGAGGGGGCAGGGGAATGAAAAACATACTTGGGGATAATTAAGCAAACATGGGATGATTAAGAAGGTAAAGCTGCTCTCCTTTCGATCCAAACCACCATTCCCACCAGCCCAGCTCACAGCACATTCCATCCTTATTTTTCAAATCAGCCCACTCCTGAACTGCCAGCTGCTTCCCTAAGCAGGGAATACAGCAGGTTGTGCAAGCGAGCGGGACAGAAGTCCAACCATGCAGGAAATACATCAGGAGCTGATAAAGCCCATACAGGTATGGGATTTCATGGGAAGCAGCCCCATCCTACGTGCTACAACTCCTATTTAATAGAGCAGGGCAAAAAATGCCAGAGATCTCATGTTTCCACCACTTGAAAGATCTTGAAAAAATAGAGGCAGTTGCTTTTTTTTTGGTGGCCTCCCCGAGACTGTAACACAGAATCATGATTTAACAGATTCAGGGACATACCTGTGCAGAAAGTTAGCCCTAACTCATTGGAATTTCTTACGTGTTACCGAGGCTCAGTACAGACCTGTGTTTGAGGTAATAAACCAGCAATCTGACTTTCCAATCAGAGCAGACTCACATCCAAGGCATTTCAAAAGCCCTGTATTTTCAGCATTTATTTTCATTCCAAATCAAACAGGAATATTTCTTTTCAAGATTCTGATCAAGAAGCAATCTGACTTTCATACCAGGTTTTAAAAGAAAATTGTCTTTAAAATTTTTAAATTAGTGTAAATTTAAAAAATCAGTTTTTCTGCCTTTTTGCGGGTATTTGATATTATCAAAATGCTAGATCTGATTGTCTCTGAATTTTATGGACATTTTGCTTGCATTTCCAAAGTTCTGACTTTGAGGATACAGTACCTTCCAACAGCAAAATATTCCATCATGTCATTTGAGTCCTGAAGATTCTCACCCAGGAGTGCACTCAACACCTTGGGTCATGAAAGTATTAGAAGTAATATCTATTAAGTTAAGCAAAAAGAAATAATACAGATTCCTAAGAGATACATAAGGCATTGCCCAGCACTTTTGATGTCACCTGATGACAAGGGCATAGGATAAAATCCACTAAGGAGGTAGGAAAAGTCAATTTAAGGGGATCTTCCTGCTTCTCCCAGGAGGCACCACTCTACATCGACTGCATCTCATCATTAAAAATCCCATCACATTTGCCACAAGTGTAGGAGTGAAAGCCCACAGCCCTGGCTTAGTTTCAAATGGGATTTCGCCTGCTTATAATTTCACTTGTGGTTTCAACCAGAAAAAGTTGCTGTTCCCCTCTTGTTTCTGTAAATGTTGCTATGCAGGGATGGTGCGTGGATATGTTGCTTCATTTCTCCTGGTCCTACTTTCTCCTGAGTAATTATTTCCCTTGAATAAGTGTTTCCACTAAATAATTATTCGAGTGAATAATTATCCTCGTGAATAAATAAAAGCACTCCAGGATCTTACAGGGTGGGGTTGTGGAGCACATCTCCCATCCCAACTGTGGAACAGCTGGAATAGCTGTACCCTTGGCCTCTCTGCTGACCCCTTCATTTCAAGCCTCTTTCAGAGTTGCCTATGGTAAGAACAAAGCTCTGTAAGAGACAGCTTATGAATTGCGAGGTCCTCGGCGCAAGCCTTTCTGAGGATTTCCACCCACTCTGTTTCAGGGAGAGTGGCTCCTCTGGAATCAATTAAATGACTCCCAACTGCACCAGCTAAAGACCTGGTCAGGTTATTCTCATTCCTGCCTCTAGCCCCAGCTCTGCAGCAGAGGAGTTCATGCCTCCACAAACACCCTTGATCATTCTCTCTGTGGAAGCCGTCTCTGACTGGTTTGCCCTGCTTTGTCTACACAACATGCTGGCTGCTGTAACGTCAAGGAATTTGCATTACCAGGAAAGTCTTGGGTGTGAAAGCAAATTTTAATTTCCTCCTTAGCTAAGCACTTTACAATATGTGTTTTAATAAAACAGAGAGAGAGTCAAATTATTGCTTGTAAATGCCAATGTGCAAGAGAATTAATTAGGGTAGCAGCAGTCTGGCTGTAGAGCCTCTCTTGAGGGGTTCATGGGCTCAGGACAGCCAGAGAGTGGATTCCCTGAATAAATGTCTCCTAAAATTGCAAGCGTATGCATTTAATCTCTATGCAAAAAATCTCTGCTTTTGAAATCACTCATGATACACCAAGGGCCAAGTTCATATCTGTTCCTACAGTATCACCCATCAGCCCTGAAGGAAATGGTGATCCTGATATGAGAGAGGTGTGTCTGCCAATGTGTCTGTAACCTGGAGAAGATTACAAAATATTTTTTAATAGCTTCGACTGTGAATAAATCTTGAGAGGTATTAGGCAAGATGGCATAATAGTCCTGCTAATCTGCTCCTCCAGAGATTGGGTTTAGGCCAGTACATAATGGTTTAGTCAAAATAACCCCCAAAAATGTAGAGGACAATCATCTGCTATGAGCTTAGATCCAATAAATACCCTGGGTGTTTAATTGCGCATCGTTTTACATGCTGTAATCCTCCACCAACACCTCAGTGCAGCTCAAAATGCTGTCAGTCATCTTAAGCTCTCGCAAATCCTTAAGCTGACTGTAGCAGTGAGACACACTTTTCCTGTCTCTCGGAGATCAGTATAAATTCTGGCCCACCTACCAGAATTAAAAGTCGGGATACAAAATTAGGCGGAAGTGCAGGATGGTGTGATAGGCAGGATGAGCGTGGCTGCAGAGAAGGGAACAGGAGTGAGCAGGATCTCATGCCTGAAGGTGGCTGGGGTGGGTCCGAGGATGGAGGATGGACCCCTGGAGGCAGTTTGGGTGCATGAGAAGAGGCTGAGTGCGCCCAACACGAGAAGCACCAACATATGGGACTGTAAAGTGAAGGGAAAACCCACTCCTGATTCATGCAAGTGAGAAAACAATTGCTACCCCTACCTGCCTGCAGGCGAGGGGTTTTGGTGTGAGTCTGCTGTTCCAGGCCCTGCCAACGACACAGCCTGTGAAGCTCTTCCAATATGATTCAGCCCAGTTTGTTTTGAAAAGCCCCACATATACACAAACAAATGTACAGGAGGCACGTAAACTGCAGCTTGTGTTGGGAGCAGAGTTGCTGGGTTTATATACTTCAGCCAGAAAGAAAGGAATTCTAGTTGAAACTTGTTCTGTCTGTTGCTCTGTATGTAAACTTCACATATTTCTCTGGATGCTACGTCCACAGTGAGTAATCAGAATGCATGGGGAAAAGAAGAAACATTTGCACATAATCCAGTTCCCAGTTCTGCTTTGCTGCTGCACATTATTAGCACATTGAACATAACTGCTAGCGCTCACTTACAAAGACTATGAATAAATCACTCCTTTGATCTCTTTCAAAAATCAAGAGAAAGAAGGTAGGATAAGGATTGCATTAAATCTGATAATGTTCAGAATTTCTTCAGTCTTGAATACTCTTTTTTCAGGGACTGATGTTAAGTTAAAAATTCAAATTATTCCCATTAAAACATGGTTCCCTGGTACAGCTGTCAGGAATAAATAGAACATAACTAGGACATTTGTGTCTGGCCAAAAGTCACCAAAATTTCCAAGAATTCTCAAGGAGAACTCTCAAGGAGAGTGTCAGAATCCCAAATGACCTTGACATCACCTCTGAATCAATAATTTGACATCTGATAGAGACAAGTGGAGAATGCTCAGCGATAAAGGGAACTTATGTGGTTCAGCAGCAGAACTCAGGCAAAGAATTAAGGGATAAGGAAAACTTCAGACTATAAAAATCAATGAGATGCTGTTGCCAAAAATTAGAATTATCATTTTGGGTTGTAGGAAGGAAGAAAAACAGTAGAATAGTGTAGGCAAGACTCAGAGGCTGATTCCCATCCTCTGCCTGATCAGCTGTGATGCCACTCCTGGTATTCTGAAGCCTTTCAACAAGTTGTTTAAGGACAAATTGTAAAGAGTCTAGAAGGGAGCAGTAGGAAAGGAATAAAAGATGATCGGATATGAAAGTGAGTTTTATCTGGGGAAAGAAGGAAGGAAAGAAGGAAAGAAAGGGAAGGGAAAAAAGAGAGAGAGAAAGAAAGAGAAACAAAGAGAAAGAGAAAGAGAAACAAAGAGAAAGAGAGAAAGAGAAAGAGAGAGAAAGAAAGAGAAAGAGAAAGAGAAAGAGAAAGAGAAAGAGAAAGAGAAAGAGAAAGAAAAAAAGAAAGGGAAGGAGGGAAGGAAAGAGGGGGGGAAGGAAAGAGGGAGAGAAGGAGGGAGGGAGGGAGGGAGGGAGGGAAGGAAGGAAGGAAGGAAGGAAGGAAGGAAGGAAGGAAGGAAGGAAGGAAGGAAGGAAGGAAGGAAGGAAGGAAGGAAGGAAGGAAGGAAGGAAGGGAGGGAGGGAGGAAGGAAGGAAGGAAGGAAGGAAGGAAGGAAGGAAGGAAGGAAGGAAGGAAGGAAGGAAGGAAGGAAGGAAGGAAGGAAAAGAGAAAATCAAGAAAATCAAGATCTGTCACTCTCTGAGGCTGCTGGGGGACACCCACAAGGAGAATAATTCAGCACAGTTTTTATCTTTAGTAGTTTAGGAAAAACTTTCTGCAGTACTGAAGTGCAGCCCTGATTACAGAAGCAATCTCCTCCACAGGAGGTGCTCAAGTCAAGGTCAAGCCAACATCTTCTGGACTACTTTACACCTTTGTGTGTTCAAACCCTGGATTGGAGCATGTGACTTTGTGGATGCTGTAACCTTACTTTCCAACGAGTACAAGCACCCGCAGTAACCAGGTCTACATGCAACTCCTCTCTGCAGTCAAGATTGATAGCTGAAGTCTTGAACTTCTAAGAACTGATGGAGTTCTGCACTAGACTTGAAAGTAGACCAGATCTCAAACTTTGAATCCCAACATGTTCACTGTGAAAGTGAAGGTCAAAAATTCAAGGTTCAAGTTTTCTCTGTTGAAAAAGGACTCACGTCCATCCTTTCACCAGTAAGGCTGAACATATGTAAAACTGGAGACAGAAATGACAGTTCTTGAAAAATAGCATGTTGGTTTTTTTAAATGCAGAGGGGTTATTTTGAAGACTCAATTTATCTTCTGTATTTGTTCTCAAGGGCGAGATTTTTATAAATCTAAATACACTTGAGTCAATGAAGGTTCTTTCTACCTTCAAAACAAACCAGTGTGTATTTGCATACACACAGACCCATGCAGACTAAGTGGTTGACATCAGGATCTGCAGAGCAGAGATCTCCATCTTTTCTTTCATTTGATGTACATTATGTCATTTCCACTTACAACATTCAAAATAGCTGAGTTTATAGCCCTTTGCAGGAAACAATCCTTGCATTGACATCTTTCCTCCCCAAGTTCCCTCAGTATTGTTTTACAAGTGAGTATCAGGATACCTAGAAATTTTAATGGATATCAAACTGGTTTGTTTTTTCATTTATTGTTAAAATTTGCCAGGACATTGAAGTTGAAACATTTCTCTAACTTTTTTCTTTACATAAAAGATTCATGTAGTTTGTTCAGCGTTAAGACTTTTTTCCCTACAAAGATGAACCTGAAAACTGATTTTTTCCCTGTTAACTTTCAGTTTTTCAAAGTGGAGAGCTGCCAAATTTTGCTGCCTTGAAAAGGCTTTACATTTGAATTTGAAAAGAGTTTCAGAACTTTAATTAGCATCATGTTATTCCATGTAGCACCTGACCCTAGAGGAAAGTGAGCTGTGATTCTCTGAGATGTATTTGCTTCAGAAAGAGCAGCAGGCTTTCAGGAGCATCTGGCCACAAGTGAATTCCTGTGCAACACAGGGGGAACAGTGCTTGCTGAAATCCAAGTATTTCAGTTCGTTAAAAAAGGAAACATATTTCTTATGTTTCTTATATTCTTATCTTGCAAGTTGGAAAAGGGAAAATCTGCACAATAATGGAGGTGTGGTCAAGGGAGGATTCCTGGAAGAATGGGACAGGGCTAAAAATACAAAATACACAAGGAGTCAAGGTATTTCACTGTAGTGGTAGGAGAGATGATTAAGACAGAGATGTGCAAGCCAAGGTTTGACCATAAAAGCCTTTGGTCTTTTAAATAAAATGAAAACAGGCTGTCACAGCATCATAAAGGATGGTTATTACTGTAGACATAATAGACCCACTATAAATTCACTTTTTGTCTGACTTGGCCCTCTGCCATAAATGTGTTGCAAACCATCACAATGATGCCTCATAACCTTCCTTGACACAGCATCCTAAATTTCTTCCTTAAAAAGTGTGCCTCCAAATTTCCATGTGCATACTGTTGGTTTAACGCCTTTGGTCATCGAGACAGAAAATAGTATTTTTCAGATGTCATGTAGGTGCAGAAGGTAAGTATACACTAGATTAAGAGAAATCTGACTTGTTCTCAGGAAAGATCTTCCAAGATCTTGGATATTAGATCTGAGCCATATTAGAACCAGTTCACAGAGCAACAACACCACTGTTAGCAGATAAAATTAACACCTTCTGCCTGTGTTTCTACTGCCTCCTGCTCTGAGCACACTGCAGCAAAAGGGAACATTGGCTAAAAATGTCACAGCCTTGATTTTAAAAGAAGTTTTGTGGTCCAGTGTAGCAATAATTTTATTTCAAGAAGCATCTGGATTTTATTAGATGCAAACAGAGTTGGTAGAAGTTGAGGAGGGGGGAGAGATAAAAAATGTTCTCCCTGGAATATTTTAAACCAGAAGCATTCATCATGCACAGCATACCCTTATAATCTGACACAGGGGTTTAGGGTGACAGTGCAGTTCACTGCAAAGCTATTGCTACTGCAGTGAGTTATTGTGTTTATACTTTCATTGCCTCTGGCAACTTGCAAATGGTGACAGGTGAAAAGTTTCCTTTTTTCTTTGCAGGATTCAGCAGTTGCTTGCAGCCTCATTCAAGTTCTTTTGCAGCAGAAACGACTGAAGACTGATTTCTGGTCATTTCCAGACAGTTATGGACACTTGCTGAGCCTCTTCCTGACAAAAAACCCCCTTTATTTTTGGGAACTCATCACTTACAGATGATGTTTGTGATGCTCTCCCTGGTCTTGGCTCTTCTGGCACCAGTTTAACAAGGTCATGTCTTCCAGTTCCCACTCAATAAACATTATGTAATTTGTTCATTTCGACTGAATTAATATTTAGTAGACACATGAATACAAATTGGAGTATGAATCTAAATTTAAAACTCCCAGGTCACAACACCCAGAAGTTATGCTTGGACTTAAAATCAATATCAAAAATCAGTTTTGTAAAGGAAGTTTCTTCTTTCAACAAGGCAAAACAAACCAGTGATTGATATCCAGTGTGGCATTTGAACACCAGAAAGTGCTACCTTCCATGGAGGTGAATGTAGTTCAGTTTATTTATATTCTACCATTTAGGAGAGAATTTTACCTAAAAGGACTTAAAGATGTAAGCAGTCACCCGTAGCTGAGGCATGTCTGCAGTGCCCCTGTGCACTCATAAAAATAAATGGTGTGCATAGCACCGAACACACTATGGTGCATAGTTTTTAAAATTAATTTTATCTCTGTATGACCCCTGATTTAAAGTGCTGTGATTTGCAAATTTTTCGAGGTGTGTGTCCCACCAGCAAGGTGTAAGTATGCCTGGGATGCTCTGGCATATTCTTCCATCCTTAAAAAAAGGCAATAATTGTATGTACCACCTATAAATAAACAGATTTCTGGAACAACTCGGTAGCCCTGAAACCTGCTGTGTGGCACTCGAGGACAAGCACAAATTAATCATTTTAAGATTGTCCTGAGGATGGATTAAGCTCAGGCCATTTCCTCTTCCCTCCTGCAGCTTGGCTGTATCCAGCAGTGTTGGAAGGCACATTTTGTGTATCTGAGAACCAGATCTGAAAAGCCATTTAGCACCACTTATTAAAGCCAGCTAAGAGCATAAGCACGCAAATAGTAACTCATGAGGTCTCACTGATTCATGGTATGAACCTACACAGCTCTCCAGGGAGGGGGCTTTGGCCAATATGCTTAAATCATGGGAGGGATTTTTCTAGATGCCAAAAGGATTAGGACGCTTCGTTTTCATTAATAATCAGGCACTGTGCAAGGGCCCACCATGTCTTTGAAAATTCTTCTCCACGTGTTCGTCTCAGTATGAAATCATCTGGTGGGCTGCATCCTCCAGTGGGTGCATATCTGTTTGTTTCTTTTAAAAAGCTTGACTGCTTCCAAGAGCAGGAATAAACTCTTAGAAATACCTAATTAGTGTATTCAGATCATAACCAATACAGCATTACAGGTTTTTATTTCCTGTTCTGTGTTGATTTTTAATTAACACTGACATTTATATATAAAATACTTGGTTTTCAAAAGGCCAACTGGAGACCCTCTTGTGGATTACCTCATCCAAGCACAGATTTTTTGGTGTGCATATTTGTAATTGTTTGAAGGTTTTCCAAGCATATCTTAAAGTCATACCACAGTTTTCAAACACACTTATAAGAATGTTATAAGGGTATGAAACATCAAAGAAAAAAAATTAATTTTACACAGTAACGGTACTTAGAGTTTGTGACAGACACTGGACGTGGAAAGAATATTTAGGCCCACATCCTGTGAAGGCTGGCACACAAATTTAGGGATATAGCTGCAGTCCATGGATTTGGAGATGGGCATGGACAGTATGTATGCTTTTGTGAGATTCCTCTGGTCTGCTTCAAAGTCAGTGGCACTTTATGGTTTTGATTTTGGCTTTTCTGTAAAGAAGGAAGAATTTCTAATGGTCTGAAAGCATCAATCCTTCCCTGAGAGATGAGACAAAAAGAAAAACATTAAACAGAAATTAGGAGACTGAGCCTGCTCCCAAAGAAATGAAGGTCAGAAACAGTCTCATTTTAATGGAACCAAGTCTAGTAGTAAAATTTCTGCCTTCCTCTTAAATATTAGTCTTCCTTTGCTTCTCTTCTCATGTGTCTGCCACAGCTCTCATCTCTCCAGCAGCTGTGATCTGCTGCCAAGATTTGCTCTACTCTCCCTGTAATTTATGACCCTGTCATGAAGTTTATTCATACACACTTTCCCAGTGGCAAGGCTGAGGATACCAAGGTATCTAAACGCTGCTCACAGAGGTGCGTGGAGCGAGCTCTGGAGAGACAAAGCACATGCCTGCCTTTATTCAGGTGACAGCTGAGGTAAATCAAATAGTGGAATAACTGCAACAGGTAAAGCTACACACTTTAATTAGTCTTTGCAGGGTCAGAATGGGAGCCTTTGAGCTGCAAACCCTCACAGATCTCCAAGCTGAGAGCCAACATCAGCAAGGAATTCAGTGCCTTGGGTTGCCTCTGGCCTAACAGTGCTTCCCCCAGCTGATCTGCTTTCTCTTGGCAAGGTTTCTACCAGACACTGTTTCTACAGGAGCCAGGGGCATAAATGACATGGCTGTATGCACTCAGGCACTAGGACACCAAAATTTACTGTCTTTCAATGAGATTCAGGCTCACAAGTCTCTGGGACCTGGCCTGTCAAACAATCTTAGGTCATAAACACATGGGAAGTAGATGTCCTTTGGCCGACGTGAGCCCCAGGCATCTCAGAGGGGCTTAAACACCAGTACTCCAGAGCCCAAAGCTTTACCACAGAGTCATCTTACAACAACACTGGCAAAACACTGGTGATTTTTCTGTGATCCTTAGGATTCTCTTGTCTTAAAGATTTCTTTCCCATGCACAGATGCTCAGTCTTCTATAAAAAATTCCTATCAAAGGTATGTCTCTCTCTTCCCCACTTTTTTTTCCCTATAAGAAATGTCTCAGGCTATTTTATTTGATAGAGGAAAAAGAGTAATTTTTTAAATTTATATTTAAGGAAATATTTTCTAAAGAAATGAGACTTACACAGGCCCTTTGCAGCCTTCCATTTCTATGTCCCTGTGCACCACTGAAACAAAATTCGAAAAAAGGGAGAAGGAAAAGTCCATCAGGAGATAAATTCTTTGTGTAGCACTAATTTTCAATACTACACATGACATTTTTGACTGTAAATTCATTGAAGAGACCTTCTGTCAAAAACTTTCCCTTCATTTTATGGGCATGTAATCTTCATTTTATACTAATGCACTCCATGGAAAATGTGAATGTTGTTCCTGGAAAGTGATCTACGACCTCTTTCCACATTGTACATAAATCTGGAGAGTATAATCAGATGCAGAAGCAATATATATCTCCACACTCTGAAGCTCTACCTTCCCCTATAAATCTTTCAGATGTGGAATGGACAGCAAGTGGGTTTATACTAATCCTGCCAGATTAATACCCCAATCTGATGATAGGTATTTAGGTAATGTTTACTTCGATTTCGGCATGACCTGGCTAAGCAAAAATGTGCCTCCAATAAGTATAGCTGGCTTGGGACATATTCAATCAGTACAAACACCAGATGCATCATCAAGAGCTTTGGGATATTTGTTTTTAGCATATGACCACAAGATATGATGCAGCTTTGAAAAAGGTCCTACTTCACTTAATAATGATGTTCAGCTTTTTCGGTGTTGCCAGAAGCTATCCTGGAAAACATAATGAGAAACTTTCCTCTTCAGACTGTGTCAAACTATTCAGGCTTTTTTCCCCCTTTGAAACAGCTTTTTTTTTTTTCTCTGTTTCCATGTCTGTAGAAATGCTAACCATTACCCTAAATTAGCCAGCTAACAGGCTGAAATTCTGCTCTTTTTAAGAAAAGTGTGAATTTTCTTGCTCAGTTCAAGGGGCTGGACTGCAACCATCTTATTGTAAGGTAAGAGATTTAGTTTTCCCCCCATTACATGCCTAAGTGCCTGCCTGACCACTGCTCCCATGCCATTACAGGGAAAGTGTAACCCAGGAAGTATAGGCCAAACTACAAAGCCATCCCTCCGCCCAGTAGTCAAAGGTGCTGGCTGGTCTTGAGAGGAGAATTCTGCAAGAGAAGAGATGTGTTTGAATCACCAGCTTTCCTGCAAAACACTTTGAAGCTTTAAATCAGTGTGTAAGTGTTTGGAAGCAGTGAAACAGATTCCTGGAATATGGGCATGGCTCCTTGTTCTGGGCAAACTGACTTGTTTTCTCTTGTGATGTCCCAGTGGAAAACCTCTTGCAGCATCTCTAGCTAAGCCAATCCCACACATGTCATGGCTGAATCCTATCAGTGACAATACTTCAATTTCCACATGAACTCCTTTGGTGTGGCTGTATCAGGGTAGATGGCAAAAAGAATAATGTAAAATGGCCCATGAAAACCATGTATATTTTTGTTACTACAGTAATTCATCGTCTCAAGAGTGCTGATGAAACTCTAGAAATACTGTCAGAAAGGTAAATGAAGTGAGTGATGGCTGTTGGAATGCTCCAAATCTGAAAGATTTCATGGACAGGTAGCTCACTACAGACTGAAAATACGAGCTCCAAGCCAGTCCAAGATGCAAAGAAACCCCCAAAGCATAACAAGGACCAGAATCAAAAAACATATGCAGACTATTATCAGTTTTGAGTGCCAGAAAAAAAAGTCTAACCCACGATAATCACCAGTTGAAAGTAAAGAAAGAATTCAAAGGATTAATGACAGAGCAGAAATTTTCTGAGTCAGTCTTGAAAGTCCTTTGCCATGAGGCCAGCTTTCAACCAAAATGGATCCAAGCACAACTAGAAGGTAACATGAAGCCACCCCAGAAACAGTTAAACAATGAGACGTAGGTCTAAGGTAGCTCCATTTGCCAGCTTGACTGTCATTACAGGTTCCCAATGGAAGTGATGGGAGGAAAAAATAATTTCAATACTGATGCCTATAAAGAACCAAAACTGTCCCTTGGCAAAGCTCCCCAGGGAAGAATCATACCTGTAAGAAGCCCTGACTTCAGACTAATTACGAGTTGACAGATTGACACAAAATGAAAGTCCGGCCTGCTTTATTACAATTTCTTGCTAGAAGCTCAGCCTCCACACAGGGTTTGAATAAGTCAGAAATAGCCCTTCTGCCTTATTCTGGGCCTCTCTCTGGGCTGGATTCCCATCCACAGAAGAGAAAGAGTTGTGAAAGTCCCACAGGAGAAGTGACACTACTGCTGGGCCATAGAAACTGCCAAGCTAAAATGAATACATCAGAAACCAAGGAACATCTTGCTGGCCTGGACTATCAGGAGGCAGAGGGGAGAAAAGCAAGAAGAAGAAAGTGAGAATGAAGACAGGGAGAAGACTCAAGTTCTACCCCAGAAGCTGGAAAGTATAGAGCAGGAGGCCAATGAGAACTTCTGGGCAGGGCTGAAAAACAAGTGAAAGTGAGAGCTTCTCTCATCTCTGAGAATGCAGCCAAAAAATCAGATTACTTACAGTAAAAGCAGAAGAAGGAAACAAGAAAAAAGAAAACCCCCTCAAAACTGGCAGCAAACAACTATCCACACTCCTTGGCTCCATGTAAAGCTGGGTGGAAGGGGTAAGAAGGAAACAGGGGACAAACTGCAGCTTGGAGCCAAAACATTTCCTTTGGGATGCTCCTGGCTCAGTTCAGCCCTTTGTGACTCTCAATCTCAACCCCTTATGCACTCCCCTATAATCATCATAATATGTGGCTGTTTGCTTGCTCAGTGTATTCAACTTCCTCACAGCAAGCCAAGCTCAACCCAGCACTAGCATTTATTTCTGGATTTTAACCAGGCCTGCCTAAAACCAAACAAGACTCAGTGTGGTTTGCCATATTCACTGGGAGAGAATAAAAGGAATTGCACTCAAACACCAGGGTTTGTGGCCAAGTTCACCTCATGCTGCTGGTGGTGATATCACTGTTATTTCACTTCACTTTAGTACTTTTAAAATTGCTCTGGAAAAAGGGAGGGTTTCAGCTCTGTTTCTGATCTTTGAGAGAGATGCAAGTGATCCTAACAACATAGACATAACTAACAGTTGTCGTTTCATTAAAAGAAAAAACCTTTATTACTCAAAAGTCTAATTATTGTTAGAAACCCGTAATGACTAAGTAAAAACAGCCACCAGAATGTGAGCAGGGCAGACATCAACTTGGGAGATGCAACAGCCGTTGAGACAAAATAGTTCCAGCTCTGCCTAAAATAACATCTTTCAAGAGCTGGCCCCATCGTGCTTGGTGTCAGACACCAAGCCAGGTCCCACAGTCCCAGTCAGTGATGCTCATGACACATCTTGAAACACCGACTCAGACCTCCAGAGCTGTCCTGAGAGTTCCCAGAAGTGCTGCAGAACTCCTCTGTCGGGGCATCAGGATGCGGTTTCCAAAGGATTTAGGGCAATGTGAGCAGGATTCAGGCATCTGTGAAAGTCTCTGCCAAATACCTCAAAATGTGATGAAGAACAGGTTTTCAGCTCTTTGAAGCTGGTGCTGCCCATTCAGAAGCTTCACCTGGGAATGAGGGACTGTGCCATGCCACTTGTCTGCCAATTCCCATTGTCATGGGTCTACTGAGAGTTCTCATTTTTGCTGATGGTTTGGCATCAGGAAGCATGTCAGGATCTCTGTTTCTGTTCTTAAGTAACGTGTATGTGATGCAAACACCTCCTTAAAAGTCAGGAAAACAAACAAACAGCCTGAAAGCCCCAGGAGGACTCCTTTACCTGGGAAAGAATGAAAATCTCTTCCCCCTTGCCCTCCAAAGCCACTCCCCTGATTTTGCAGGGAGTAGCTCATGAGGGTTAAATGCCTGGGGCTGACAGTACTGCAGACTCTAATGCAAAACAAGAGCTGTGGCTGCAAACTTCTCATCACTGGCAAACTACAACAGTTTGGGTAAACCAAACTAAATACCCTAATCCATGGACAGCTAGAGAAAGGAAATGCGTTTTTCTGTGTTGATGACACTGAACAATTCGTTGGGAAGGACTAGGGAGGAGGGAGAAGAGAAGGAATTTCCACTGAGAGTGCCAAAGATGCAATTAATGTCCTGTCACGGAGCATTTATATGCGATGAAATTCATTCCTGTGCTGAGAGCCGGCATAAAGTTACGTCTCCCTGAAGTTGCAGTTAACAGGCAGAAGGAATGGATTTCATTTCAAGAGCGATGTTCCGGATTCCTGGACGAGACACTCAGCAGTGAATAAAGCACTGTGCAGTAGAGCCTCGGCAGCCTTGAAGTGAATTTTGCTGTGACCTAACAAAAACCACAGACTTGAAATTGTGATGATTCAGAAATTTTCAGCTCGCAACAGGGGTTCTTGCAAAATATTTGGGAACTGCAGGAAGCATTTAATGGTCTCCCTATGTCAAGGAGAGGAATCCTGACCTTTTCTCTTCATGATTCTTGTTCCTTATAAGCAATAATTTTAGGAGATGATTAAGCCTGGGTGGCCTTTTTTTCTAAGGTTGCTTATAGAATAACAAGTGACTTGGGTTGGTCCTTTCTGTACTGATTCACCTTCTCTTTGCTATAGGAATTTGCAGAAGAATGACTACAGGGACAGATCGTGCTCCCAGTCACATGTGGATCCCCACAAGGCTGTGCAGCAAAGGAAACCAAGTAGAGAGGTTTATCTGCAGAGCAATACAACGGAGAAACAAAAGTCAGGAGAACCTTATAAGGGCATCTGCCTTTCCTAGCCAAGAGTCAAAAAGGTAGGATTTCAGTAGGAAAAAAATTTGAATAGACCAAGAACATGAATCAGAATACCAATGGCTAAAGCAGAGGTTTGGGACATTCCTAATCCTTATTTGGATGCAGAAACCATGAACGGGTGGTTTATAAATTCAAACTGATGTCATCTGAAGGAAGACTTCAGGTGAATCTTCCTTTCATTTCCTCTTAGCTTGAGGGACAAGCTGACAGCAGGACAGACAAATGAGCTACATCCATTTCCTGAAATAAATAAGAGACTTCTCTCAAAGTTTAACAGCATGCAATATAATAATTACTACATGCTTGTGTTGTAATTACTGTCAGAGATTCCTTTAAAAAAGAAACCAGGCTGTTCCAAATCATCTTGAAATACTATTCATAAGACTATTTCTGCCTGCTTGTAAATGATGGCTATGCAAGAAACTAATTTGAGCATCACTGGAAATTATAATTTTGTTTTGTATGCTTCCAGTAATGTTTTCTCAAACAGGGATCTTGCATTTGTCCCTGTATTTGTGTAATTATGTGGAAAGCATTAGACACAGTCACACGCTTGCTGACACTGTCTTTTCTCATTCAAGTTTCAGACAATACAATTTTCAGTTTGTGTAAATACTTATACTGCTCTAAGACCTAAGAGCAGTGCAAAATGATGTGAACTGGACTTAAAACAGACAGAAATTAGGTCAATGTCAGTAATTTAACCTTTACAGGAACTATACCTGATATAGGAACCTTTTATATGCCACTTGCAAGTAATGGCTAAAAGCAGATATTTCTTCCTCGTGTTTCCACCACATCCTGTTCCGTAGGTAGTTAGCTCTTACACTTAAGCAGTTATATATCATAACTGTTATATATCATAACCCTCCTGTCCTGGAAGACTTCTCATCACCCTTTCCTTTTCCATGTCAATTGAGCTTAATTAGCAGCTTGTATCAGCAGCAGGATCTGTTCACACATTCATTGGCTCTATACTCAGTAACTGGAAAAATGACCTCAAATTGCCTCCTCATTGCATGTATGTATGTGCTTCCTAGGATGGAAACTCCTCTTTTCCACTGACTTCCACTCAGTAATTCTTCCTTTGGAGCAGGCTAGGTAAAGTACATCCAACGCTCCTACAGCAACGTTTTCTGACAATGTGCTTTTCACCTGGCTTTTATCAGAGAATTCCAGACATAAGCTGGGATGTGGGATGGAATTTGAGGATGACACATCATATCTTAGGTCTCAGAAAAGCAGGAACAGTTTCTGAAAGCAGGTTCTCATTTCAAGAAAATGGGTATTTGCTGGTTTATGATGCTGAGTCCTACTTCAAAAGCTAACACTCTCCCTTGCTGTGGCCACCTTAGTTCTGTGAATATTCTGAGGGATAATGTGTATCTGATGACTCAAAGAAATAGATAAATAAAAAAAAAAAGGCAGTGCGATAGATCTAAAAATAAAAATTAGGAAAGGTGGGAATTAGCTCACCACAGCTCGCCTCAATTGCCAGGTCAGGTTTCAACTTCCAGTAAGTTTTCAGCAGAGTAGCTTGTGTAAATGTATCTGTGGGCACTCCTCATACAGGGGAAAAGAAATTTCCTTGAAAACAGATACCTGACATCACAACTATGTGTTTTCCTGGAACAGAGCACGCGCTGGATCCGTACTCTGCCTACTGACATAGTCTTCATCCCACGAGTGATATTACTGCTTGCACGTCAGTAAAGAGAACACGGTGGGTTTGCAGGAAGTGGAACTAGAGCGTGGTGCTCAACATGCTAAAGAACTCATGGAAAACTGTGGATGTTCACCTTAAAGATGTCTGGAAACACCGTAGACTACTTCACACTCAGGTTTGCCTGAAGAGTTGCTTTTATACATTAAGAGCCACAGCAGACTTTTTAGATTAATAATCCCTTCGCCAAGACAGAGTGTGTGTGAGAAGCACGAAAATGGTTAGCAACACAACCTTCCTGTATGATCTGAATTTGGGTGCTGGTCCAGGCGCTGCAGCAGAATGAGGCATGCACCACGCTTTGTTCACTGGCAGTCTGAGAGCCACACTTACTGTGCACATGCTCTGTTTTGCACTATTCCTTCAAATTAGGGAAAAGAAACCCCCCCAGAGCAGCAGAGATGCCCACGGGAAGAAGACACAAGAAAGAGTTTGACAAAATTTGTGTACAGCAGGGTTACATTAGGGCGGCACACTGAAGAACCCTTCTACTTAATAAAGGTTCAACACCTAAAATTTCTGGTTTTCACTTTCCTTTTGTTCTCAGGGTTTATTTTGGACAGCAAGAAATAAAATCAGAGAAAGAGGGTGTTAAATTTATTTTGAACGGAATGCAATGACACCGATTTTTCCAAGTGAGGTGTGAAAGCTTTTAACCTTGAGTTCCCAGCAGCAGATAAAACATCACTCAGGGTGTCTATTTCCAACCCCTACGTTACACCTCACCTTCTCCCCGTGCAGAACATTACTCCTCCTGAAGGGAGAAGTATCCGCTTACAGGCAGCGCTGCTCCAAGGAAAAAAAGAAAAGTTTGCCTCTACCCTCAAAAATAGCCATTTTGTTCAGCCAGATGTTCTACAAAATGGCACGGCCGCTGTGCTTGAGGGGGGCCGGGCCTCCCACCCGGCGGGGCTCGGCGGGGCGGTGGCGGCCCCCGCCCGGCCCCCGGCGGCGCCGAGGCCAATGGGCGCTGGGGCGGCGGCGGCCGCCTCCTCCCGCCCAGCCCGCCCTATATAGAGCCCGGGCAGCGGCGCCGTGCCGTCCGTCGGGCTGTCTGTGCCGAGCCGTGTCGAGCCCAGCCGTGCCAGGATGCCGGGCCGCGCCGTGTGGCGGCTGGCGCTGCTCGCCCTCTGCCTGGGGGCCGCGGCGGTGGGGGGACATCGCCGCGGAGCCGGCGGCAAGAGCCGGCGGCAAGCGCAGACCCAAACCACCTCGCTCCCGCAGGGCACCGCCGCGCAGGGAAAGCGTGAGTACCGCCCCCGGGCAGGGCACGGCGCGGGGCTTGGCACGGCAGCGCCGGTGGCCCCGGGGGGCTTTGTCTGTGCCCCGCGCTCGCCCTTAGCCGCGCCTCGGCTCGGCGGGACCCGCACACGTGTGCGCCCCGCGCCCCTTCCCTCCCGGCTGCTGCCCTCGGTAACGCCGAACTTTGCTTTCTGTTCCCCCTCTGCATCCCCATTCCTCCCTCGCCTGTTCTCCCCCCAGAGACCTGCTATGACAATGGACGGTACTATCAGATAAACCAGCAGTGGGAGCGTACTTACCTGGGAAACACTCTAGTCTGTACCTGCTATGGTGGGAGCCGAGGGTTCAACTGCGAGAGCAAGCCCGAACGTAAGTTGGTGGCCCCTTTTGTCTGCATCGAGACCCCAGCACGGCTTTTGGTGCCGAGTAAGCCAAGCCTTGTACGAGTTAGGGCTGGCAGCCCAGGTTTTCCGCTGAAGTTTGGTACTTAGGGTCAGTAATGGGATCTACACTCAATTACACTGAAGATCTGGCTTGGGATTTTAAGAAATGCTTTTCATTAGCGATGGGCCTGCCACCAGAATCTTGAGCCAAACATCACTCATCTCTCTGGAGGATTGGATCTAAACATTAATTTTGGAGCCAGCCTCTTCTTTATAATGAACTGAACTGACTCCTAGACTCTCACGGGGAAGTTCAAATCTGGAGTCACTTTGCAGCTCTGGCTCTGCTCTGATTGCTTCACCCCAACTTTTCATAGCTGTGCAGTGTCGTCAGCTTGTTTAAAAATATTTCAACTTACAACTTTCTGCAGCCTCCTTGCCGTGCTGTGAGCCTTCTATAATTGAGTGTAAAATGAGATTGTTTAGTCTGTGCAGAAGAAGTTTAGGGAACAGAAAGAAGTTTAAATGCAAGGTCTGCTGGAGGCTGCATCTCTCCAGGATTAGGCGTAGTTCAGATTATCAGATGCAATTGATCTGTATTTATTGGTCTGAAGCCACTGGTTTGCCGTAGTTCCTTTATGTTGCTTTGGAGATAGAAGAGACGAAAAACTGGTTCCTGGCTGACAGTGTTCATGTAAGACAGATGTGAGCATCTCAGCCATCTGTTTGGAAGGCTCGTGTGCTGTCTGCCTCACGGCTGGAGTATTTTAAGGAGTGCTCAGTCCCCTTACTTCATAAAAGAGGGTTCAATTTACTTTTCCTTCCTCTGCAGAAATTCCCAAGTTTTACAGTTTTGAAGTTCAATAGCAAGTTTTCCTTATGACACAGTGAACTTTATCTGCCCAGTAGTGAAGAAAGTTGTTCTGCTTCACATCTTGAGTCTGGTGGCAGCACTGATGTTCTGTAATCACTTACTCAGGCATGAGTGTGGGCAATACACAAGTAGTGAACTTTGCTGTTGACTTTGGTGGGAGTGCTGCAGAATTTGGGATTAATCTACTTAATTTTTGCTAAATCAGAGTGAGGAGGATTAGCGTGACAAAGGACACAGTTTTCCAGGGGTTGTTTGCTCCCTCCTGTCTTCTCTACTGTTGGCTTCAAACAGCTGGGATTGATGCTTTCAGGCGTGCCTGTCATGTGCAACTTTTGGTTCCCTGAGGGAGGGAAGAAGAGGTATCTGAGGTTATTCAGCATCATGGGCACCTTGAGAGGGGGCAAACTTTATCCAACTTTTTCTCTGCTGTTTCATCCTATGAAGAAAGAGGGGACTCATAGACATTTTTCTCCAGAAAAAAAGGAGTATCTGTGTGAGGAGGCAAGGAATGTGTTTCTGTTGACTGTATGTGTTACTGGTGTGGTTACATGAAGTTGATTTTCTTTTAATTTTTTTTTTCCCCCCCCTTATAGCTGAAGAGACCTGCTTTGACAAATACACTGGATCCACTTACAGGGTAGGGGAGACTTACGAGCGCCCCAAGGACTCCATGATCTGGGACTGTACTTGCATTGGAGCTGGACGTGGGAGAATCAGCTGCACCATTGCCAGTATGTAACTAAGAGCCTGTTCCTAGAGCTATTGTTCCTTCGTGTCATATTTTCCAGAGCAATTTACACAATATTCCCAGTGCCTATTAGCTAAAGTTGAATGGGGTTTAATCCAAAGCCCACTAAAGCTTTGAAACTGAAAGTCCTTGCCCCATGTACATACACAACCAAACTCCTCTTTTATTCAAGGGGTCAAGTGCTATGTGAGAAAACATAGGCCAAAAATTACTGCTAGTGTCCAGCCATACAGATTAGTAATTTATTATATACAAGAGTGTATATAATACACAGGTGCAATTATGAAAGTAGATTTTTGACTGGGAAAAAGTCTGCTCTGCAGCTGGTGAGTCAAAATAACACCATCAGCATTAATGGGACTACTTAGAATAAATGATAATAAATAAATGCCAACTGAGAGCCAGTCCTCCATCCTCCAAAAATATCATTGAACACCTGTCTCTAAGGGAGCTGAGATTTGATATCCAGACAGCAGCTTAATGTGTTTCTGCAACTCCTTTTTCACTAGCCTGACCCATACTTTCCTCTTGCTCTTCTCTCTCTTCCCTTGGTCCTTTCTCCCCAGCTCCCCTTTCACGTCTCTGTCTGGAAATCCTTTCCTTATTGAGTCACTGAATTGTTCACAATTTCCCTTTAGTTCATAATTAAACTTTCTGGGAGCACAGAGGAAGATTGCTGTGTGTAAGGATTTTTAGGCTGAGATTTCAAAGTCTCTGAGGTATCTTTTGAGAAAAGTCTTGCTCTTAAAAGTATCCAGTTTCTTGTTTAAGACACATAGGCAGATCCTAGTAGTGTTGCCACAGAGGACTCGGAAACCAGCCATCATTGTAACGTGGGAAAAAAATAAAGCATTAAAATAGAGCTGGAGCCCCTCTGAATTTAATGGCATTTTATTGGGCAGGGATGATAAGTGTTGTAAGAAAGAGTCAGTAAGGAAATTGCAAGTGTAAGAGCAGCCTTGTTTCCTCATCATCAGCCTAGTTTAGAGCTCACTGGAGAGTCTCACTGACTGCAACTGGCTTTGAATCAATCTTCAGAACTCCTACATTCCCTGCTTTCACAAATGAGCCCACAGAACATTTTACTGGCTCTTAATAAATGATGGGATGTGGGTGTTTTTTCTTTCTTGCTATTTTTTTTTTTCCTTGTATTCTTCCAAAGAAACGAGCCCTGTGTTTGCAAACTGCAGTGTACCGTGCTTCCCTCCCTCAGCCTGGGCTGCCTCAGAGCTGTGGGGCACTGCTGGGCTTGAATCTGCCTTTCCAGGGTAGGCTTTCCAAACCCAAGAGATCTGATTTCCCACTGGCCTGTCACACCAAGCACCTCCTTATCCTCCACGTGCTGTCCTGGCCACCATGTCCCTCATGAATGGCCACAGAGAAGCCCAAGGGGCATCACTTCCAACAAGATGGAGGCAAAACCTCCCGCACCAGCCCTCAGCCTGAGAACAGGGTGTGAGGGAGAAACAGCACCTCATCACTTCTTGGCATTCCCTTTTCACCAGCCAGGCTTTGGCTGTGGTTTGGAACATGGAGAAGTTAGCTGAGGGAGGAGGACAGGGCCTGGGAAATACAGAAAGTGGCGGGTGCCAGTGGGAAAGATGGAGCACCATTTTACAGGCTTATGTCCCCCCTCATCCTCCTCACTGTTCCCCCTCCTTGCTGCCCCACCCCAGCTGACCCCCTTTGCCCCTGGCCAGGTGGCCCTTGTGACCACCATGCCATTCCTGATGCGTCCCTCAGCTCGGCTCCCCTCTCTCCCACCACAGATCGCTGCCATGAGGGTGGCCAGTCCTACAAGATCGGCGATACATGGCGCCGGCCCCACGAAACAGGCGGGTACATGCTGGAGTGTGTGTGCCTGGGCAATGGAAAGGGCGAGTGGACCTGCAAACCTGTGGGTAAGTGGCTGCTCCGTGCTCCTCCCTCAGCACAGTCAGGGTGTGTGGGCCCTTTTTCCTTGTCTTCCCTGTGGTGTCCCCCTGTGGGAATGCCCTGGGTGGGCTCTGATCCACTCTCCCCTCACAGCCGAGCGATGCTACGACAACACAGCCGGGACATCCTACGTGGTGGGAGAGACCTGGGAGAAGCCCTACCAGGGCTGGATGATGGTGGACTGCACCTGCCTCGGTGAGGGCAGCGGCCGCATCACCTGCACCTCCAGAAGTAAGTGCCAGCCTGGCAACTGCTGGCTGCTCTGTTTTATTTATCTTACTTAATTTTTCATTTATTTTCTTACTTACTTTCATCCTGCATGGGAAAGGAAAGTTATTCCTTCATCTGCCCTGTGCAACTAACAGTAGTTGGAGAGGGATGGCCATGCCCTGGGAGGTGGTGGGAAGCAGACCCTTCTGAGGGAAGAGAGGCCTGTGTGGTGCCCCAGTCACCATTTGCAGTCTGGGAACATCCCCCAGAGCTGGTGATCAGTGCTGGCGTCAGAGGTGCCTGGATTATTTGGGGATTTAATCTCATGGAGAGAGAAGGGTTTAAGGAACCTGCATGTCAGCTGAGCCATAGCCAAGCATCTCCCAGGAAGTCAGGGAAATTGCTTGGCCCACAAAATGGCAGAGAGTTTAGCCCAGGATGCCTATTTCTGTTATTTCAGGTAGCCTTCTGAGGTACAGTCTGGAGTTTTTAAAGTTAAATACCCTTTCCAACAGCAGGATCTGCAAGATTAAAATATTTTCTTGTTTCTTTCTCTCTATTACTGTTTTAATTTATGTGTCAGCTAAACCAGGGCTTGTTTTGCCTGCACTACCATCTCCTATCACTTTTCCCACCCCATTTCCTGCTCCAGCAGCACAGGTGGTTTTGTTTTTTTAAAGTTTTTGCTTCATTGAGGGACATTACCGTAAATACTCCCATTTTATTTGTATTTGCAAAGCAAACAGGGCCCTTAAAATCCAAAATCTTGCTTGTTTGTTGACCTCCTATTCCAGTCCTGTTAGCTCCACCACAGAGCTTGCTCCTATCTCGGGCTTACACGAGTTGCCTCAAGAAAATTTAACTTTGTACCTTACACCTTGGTTATGCAAGGTTTGAGAAACTCTTCTGTAGTCTTTCAGTTGCCTCGGGGCACACAAGTAATGGATTTTTGCTGATACAAACAGCAGACATGTAAGAATAAGACACTAAGGAGAGTTGAGATTAAAATGGAAGATCTGGAGAGACTTGTTCAAGAAATAAGCTGTAAAAATCAACCCAGCCTTGACAATATTAAGTCTGTTAAAGACATACAAGGAAAAATCATTAGCTGTCAAATAGGAATGAATAAAACAGAATGTGTTGTTTGTGAATTTTGGAGGACTTATTATTACTAATAAAATGTATTTGGCAGTAGCTTTCTTTCCATAACTGAGGTCTGCCCTGTTGTATCATGGGGGAAATTCCAATTTAATGACCTGTTCATTTTTCATTTTGTTTTCCAATTACATTTGAATAGAGAAATTCAAATTTATGTATATAAAATGATACTTCTAGCCCACAAAGTGGCCTAACACTTCAAGTGGGTGCTGCTGTTATATATATTTTATGGCCAGCATTTTTCAGAATCACAGCTGTTTGCTTCAGTGACATTTCAGCTTTTCATTGAGAAGAGTGTCCATGAGACACGTTTTTTTCACATTTGCAAAATTGGATGATGAATACCTCACCAATTTACCATTCTTCTGGCAAATGCTCAATTTCTGGTCATTTTAGCACTGTGAATCAGTAACATGTTTTCTGCATTCACATTCTATCCCCTGTGCTCTCTCAGTGGCAATCTGGCTTAATGCATATGTCCTTCCACAGTTCTTCATAAATCCGTGTTCATTGATCCATGATTATATTTGAGCCACTGTATCAAGTTTCCCTTGAATAAGAAGGTAAAATGTTGTAATGGAAGAAGAACTAGTTAATCCATGTGGATCTGGCATCCAGACAAAAGTAGTTTGTTGTGCTGTCCTTTGAACCCTTTTACTCAATTCATTGCGGGCTGTGGGTTATTGAAGAGATTTAGAAAGTCTGGTACTCCTGGTATGACTTGAGCAGCTTGTGTTAACTTCACTGCAGCTTCATGCAGGCTTGTTTTGGAAGAAAAGTGGGATTTTACATGTTGTCCTCAAACAGGTTTTAGTCCCTTCCAGATGAAAGAGAGCCCTGAAATTGAACTGTACCCTTTGTGTAGTATGAAATGACCCAGCTACAAAGACTCCTGATTTTTTTCTTAAAAGAAAAAAAGGGGGCATTAAAACAAGCTTTGAAGGTGCTGGACAGAATGGGTTTAGAATGACTTTAAAAAGTAGCTTTTTGACAACGGCTGCAAAGTGAAAGAGCAATTCTGGAAATGAATGGAAATTTGGGATGCTCTCAGCCTGTGCGGTTTAGTGCAGGCTTTAGTGCACGTAGGAATTGCAATGGTGGGCTCCAGAGAATGAGGTGGGCCTTTAATTCAGTCTTCAAAGTATGAGCTTGTTTGATAGAGTTAGTGGCTGAGTGCTAGAAACTGCCCAGTGAAGCCACCCAGAGCAGGCACAGCTGAGAGTCGTGTTCCTCACACAGATCGCTGCAATGACCACGACACCAAGACTTCCTACAGAATTGGGGACAACTGGAGCAAGAAGGATAACCGTGGGAACTTGCTCCAGTGCGTCTGCACCGGGAACGGCAGAGGCGAGTGGAAATGCGAGAGACACACGGCCCTGCACACCACCAGCACTGGTAAGTGGGGCATCGTGGCATGGAACGTAGGGAAAGGGAACATGAATGGCACGTTTTGACAGGTTAGGACTTGGAGTTGAATTGTTCCATCCTAATTCAGGTATTTCAGAGTCTTGTCTGGGAACGATCAGCAGCAGAGAGGGTCAGAGTTCAGGAGATGCTCCTTGTTTGTGCGTGTGGAGAGAAGATCAATTGATACCTTGTTTCCGTTCACGAATGGGGCTGGCACATACACATGGGATTGCCTGCACAATCACAGGGCCGTAAATCACATCTAGGGCCCTGCATCCACAAGAGCTATCTTTGTCTTGGGAGCATGGCACTCCAAGTTAATGTTTGAACTTTATGTATTTGCCTCAGGGTAACTTTCTTGAAATCTCCTTAATTTAAGCCCCACTGAGACCATCTGGTTTCTTTGACATGATAAATACACCTACTAATGGGTGAGCTTTAAAAACCCAAAAATGTCAAGGAATGTATACAACGCTAATACATGTACGTGAGAGAGCTTGTAATTTCGGTATGAAATATTGCCTAGTTTACAGAGAGCATATCTTTTGTGCCCAAGGTTTAAATCTTCAGCTCCTAAATTCTTTCTTTTTGTCATTTTAAGGATCTGGGTTTCTTATCAGTGAATGCAATGTAGAACTTCTGTTTTCCTGCAGTGCCTGCACTAAAGTTTTCTTGGTAAATGACCTTTAACTCCATTGGGTTAACTTCAAATTCTCAGAAGGTCTAAACTTCAAAATGCAGAACACTTCAAGGGTGCCAGTATTTTGTTTCCATTATTATTTCCCCTATTTCAGCAGAGCTGAATTTGTGGAGGTTCCTGTGGGAATCATTAGCAAGAAATTGATATGATGTAGACAACAAAAAGCCTGTTTGCCTCTCAGTATTATTCCAAATGATAATGTGCCAAAAACTTGATTCAAAATTTTAAAATTGCCCAGTAAAAGAATACATTTTCAGTTTATTCTTCTTGTTTTTAATGAAAAATTCAAAACTGATCCTTTTTGCCTTATCTCGCTACTTCCTTGGTAATTTTTTATTGTCTTGTCACTGATCTTGATTTTTCTGTTCTGCAGTTCCTTCAACTAACCTTTTTTTTTTCTGAAAAAAAAAAAAAGGTTTTCTTCACAATTCCTTTGAAAAGCAGTTTCTAAATCCCTTCTAAAGTCATTCTACAGGGCTGGAAACCAGAGGCTGTCATTAGCAGAAGGGGGAGTTGCTCTTCTAATTTTGAAAATTGCTAAATGGAGTAATTAACTGCATCTCAGGAAGCTTAAGAGTGTTGTGCCTTCCATCTGATGGAGTGCCCCAGGTTTTATTATCTCAGCATTTTACGGCAGCATTCTGTTGCTGAGCTTTTCACGCCACGTGTCCCTTGTGTCTCGTGTTGTGCCACAGGCTCTGGCTCTCCCAGCATCACCAACGTGCAGACGGCGCTGTACCAGCCCCAGCCGCAGCAGCCCCAGCCCCAGCCCTACGGCCAGTGCATCACGGACAACGGCGTCGTGTACTCCGTGGGCATGCAGTGGCTCAAGACACAGGGCAGCCAGCAAATGCTGTGCACCTGCCTGGGCAACGGAGTCAGCTGCCAGGAGATAGGTATGAGTTGGTGTGTAGTGCCTGTTCACGCCTGTGAGGTCTCTAGGGCTGTCCTGTGGTGTAATTTCCAAGTAGAACCCTCTGTGTGCATATCAGAAATGTACTCTGAAGAAGGCATACTGGAGAAAGGTGCAAGGGGGGAAGAAATGGTTTGGTTATTCAAAGCCTCGTTCTGTAGGGCAGAAATGTTTCCCAGTGAGCTATATATAACCTGCTGAGGGGAAACAGAGCCCTTGGGGAGCAGCATTAATAACTTTATTCAAATGGAGCTGCGATAATATATGTTTGGAAAAGAATGTAAAAAAATGCCACAGCTGTGGAGCTGCCTGTTGGTGTGTATTGGCCTGGGTCCATGGCAGTCAGTGTGGGTTCCCAGCAGCCAGCAACTTGGCCTGGAAGGGCTGTTTTAGAGCCCTGACATTTGGGGATTGCAGTCTAATGCTGTGATTTTTCTTTTTGAAGCTGTGACCCAAACGTATGGTGGCAATTCTGATGGAGAACCCTGTGTCCTGCCCTTCACCTACGATGGAAGGACTTTCTATTCCTGCACCACCGAAGGCCGCACAGATGGACACTTCTGGTGCAGCACCACTTCCAACTTCGAGCAGGACAGGAGATACTCCTTCTGTACCGAGCAGAATGGTGAGCTCTTCTTTTAGAGGGTCTTCACATGCATGTGACCCTGGTGTAGGGATGGAGGAATGAGCAGAGGACACAGTAACAGGCTGCCTGACCAGTTCCAGCAGTCTGGAGGGACTTAAGGTAGTAAGGCAGTGCTGTGAAAGGAGGGCTGCCTGATGACAGAGCACTTGTGTGCTCTTGGCATCTTTGGAGGGTGTTACAGATGTACCCTTTGAGTCCTGTTCTCTCTCCTCTGAGCTGACCTTAGAATGGGAGTACCTGGTCAGGGTGGCGCTTTGGCCCAAAGGATGCTTATCTTTGGCTTTGCTTGGGTGAATTGCTTCAAGTAATGCCCATATTAGGCTGCAAAGAGGAGGATATCCATGGAGTACAGTTTGTCACTCCCTCCATCCTGGCTATCTAGCCAGGCTGCCATATATAGCAGTGATCTTCATGTGATTTGTGGTCACCAGTCAAGAGCTGGGGCATGACTAATGCAGCAGCATTCCCTCTTGTCTGTGGATGGTCAGTGTTCCCTTTGCAGCACACATCTACCTGTGTGGTTGCACTTTCTGGAGTGCCTGTCAGACATCCATGGAGCAGTGTCCAGGCAGCTTCTTTGGGATCTGACCTTGGAAAGAGTATTTCATGTTCCGCCATGAAAATGCTGCTTTTTACACTGCATAGACACTTCTAAAAATATTCTGTTCTACTTTGGTTGTTTTTTTCCTGATAAAAGTCAAGCCTTTCTCTGATGGGCATATAGTATTTTCTTTTTAAAAAAAACAAACAAACCAGCCACCCAAAAGCAACAACAACAATAAAACCCCTCCCCTCCCTCCCTGCCCCCCAATGAAAAACAAAACACTGTCCCTGTCCATGCACACATTCAAGTTTTAGAGAGGCTTCTTGTGATACACTGTGGAAAAGAGAAATGTGATGGAGAAAAATCTCAGTAAATGTCTTCTTGTTCACCAATATTTGTAAAGCAGAGTTGCTCAAGAGGTGATTAGTTCAGGTAGATTACAGCCCTCTTTCCACTGCTGCTTGCAAAACATGAAGCTTCCAGCCTGCAGAGAGGTTTTGGCTTGCCCTGTTGTACATAACTGAACTGTAACTCTTTCCTGAGGGTGAAGGCTTCCCTTAGAGCTGAAAGGCACTGCTGGGAAATAGCTCCAGTGAGATAATACCAGTATGCTGAGAGCTATGAGTTTATTTCATTCCCTAGGCCTTGGGAGAAGGGATGTGCAGAGCTACTTCCCAAACACACAAAGTAAGCTTCAGTTTTCCCTATTTCCCAGGAGTTCTCATGGCTGGCTCTGCAGCTCCTTCCAAAGCAAAGCTTGAACTGAACTGACCTCGTGCAAAGCTTATGTTTCCACATCTGAATTAATTAAAGGCAAGAAAAGAAGCCTGTGGATTATATACAGGGCACACATGGGAAAAAGTAATGCTAGTGGTTTGTTTTCCAAGCTCTTTCATGCATGCTAAGAGAGAGTGCAAAGGCTGCATTTGCATCTATTTTCTTTTCATTTTTGTAGTTTTGGTCCAGACACGTGGTGGCAATTCCAATGGTGCTCTGTGCCACTTCCCCTTCCTGTACAACAACCGCAACTACACCGACTGTACTTCTGAGGGACGGAGGGACAACATGAAGTGGTGTGGAACCACCGAGAACTACGATGCTGACCAGAAGTTTGGATTCTGCCCCATGGCTGGTAAGGCTGAGAGCCATAAAGGGGTTGTGGAGCACTTGTATGTGGTTCTTCGAGCTGGAAAGTGAAGACCTCTCTGTTGGTCAGTTACTGATGACTTCCAGTGAGCTGTGTCCCAGCCCAGAGCCCTTTAAGGCATTTCTGAAGCTTTGTTTTGTCCTTTTTTTTCCCCCCATTGACCACCTCTAGCAGAGATTTAGGCAATGTTGGGAGAAGGCAATTTTCATTCCTTCTCTGCTACAAAGCATGCTAGGCATGCTCCTCAGCATGTGCAAACTGGTGGAGATCTGCTGGGGAACCTAAACCGGAGTGGGTGCCAAAATTTCCTTGTTAAGATGCAGAAACCACTACGTGGTATGAAGGGGTATTGCAAATGGTCTCAGTCCTCAAGATGTTGTAAATTCTGGCCTCATAAATATCCTCCTGCTTTCTTCTCACCCAGCCCATGAAGAAATCTGCACAACCAATGATGGTGTCATGTACCGTGTTGGGGACCAGTGGGATAAGCAGCACGACATGGGCCACATGATGAGATGTACTTGTGTAGGAAATGGCCGTGGAGAATGGACCTGCATTGCCTATTCACAGCTCAGAGGTACTGATTTCCATGTTGATACCACCACTTTAGTCCAGGTGGGAGAAATTGGTATGCTTTTCTGTCGTTGCAGGCTTGAGCCCAGGCTCAAGAACTGCAGTTTACTCCTTGGAGTAGGAAGGGAATTAGAGGAGCTGTGAAGTTCTTTGCTTGTTATGTGCTGGAAAAGTATATTCCAGCCTTTACAGGCTCAAGCAGAAGCAAACCTTGATGATCTTGATCATGCTATCCCTCCTTCCTTTTGTCTACATTTAGGAATTGGCACCACTGTGATTTTACAGAGAGCTCAGTATAGGCACCTCCCTGCCTCAAGAACAGACAAAGCTCTGCTTTCAAACTTCAGACTAGTCTGGAGTTGTTCTGTTTTATTGTTCTGTAGTGAAATTTTCAATTCCTCTGTGCTGAACTAGCCTTTTGCTGGCTAATCTATATGAAAAGCTGGCAGGAAAGCATGGAGATTATTCTTATTTATTTACTCATTTGTATGAGTGGTCCAAGTGGAGAAGTACTTAAGCAATACCAAAAAAAGAAGACTTAAAAGCACAGACATTTGATCATCCTACAGCTAGCTCACAGCATTGGCTTCATGTCTGGAAAAGGAGGGGGGTTGCTGTCAAGAGGCCAAGAAAGGACTCTTTAACACCACTGCTGAAATGGCATATAATTTATAGGGAAAGGCTCACTCAAGGGCTTTGGAAGGGTTTTTTTTAATGTGTTTCCTTCAGAACAGTGAGAAAGGCACTGCTCAAAGTTCTGGTCTGTGCAACTCCTGTTTCCACTTACACAGCTAGTTCTCTGCAGTTCATTCTGGAGTGGAAGTGGTCTTTCTTGATGAGGAGAGGGTAGAGATACTTTGCTTTGTCAAAAGGCAAAGGTTATCTGAGTAGAGCTGTTTAAACAGAGCAGCCAGACCTTGGCGCCTGCAGGAGAGTCTGAGCGCTCCTTGGTTTATCCTGATGCCGTGCCCATGGTGTGGGAAAATATGATAGGGAATGAAAGCCTGGACTCACTTCCCCAAGGACAGATGATCCAGAGGTGACTCCGGAACTGAACTTGGGTCTCCTGGGTCCCACTTAACAAAACAACTTGCTTCTGGGGTGGTTTTCATGTTTGTTTTGTCTTTCTGCTCCTTGCTGTGATTAGACTGGCTTTAGGAATTCTGGGCCAGATCCCAGATGGACATTGAACCTAATAGAGTGATACCATTGTACTAAAGCATGGGGTCTGGTTGCTGGGTTTTGAGGGAAGAGTAGACTGGTAGGCACTGGCAGCATCTTGTGTGTGTAATAGATCTGCCTCTGCCTTCAGATCACTACAAAGGGTAGCAGAGATACCCGACAGAATAACATCATGAGAATGGCTGGTGCTTCCTCATTATATCTTTATAAATTTGGAGCAGCCCTTTTCTCCTTGTGTAGTTCCAGTGATTTGAGGCAGTACTCACTGAGGAGTTTCAGTTGAGATGTTCCTCAGAGGAGATGATTGGAGAATCAGTGTGGTGGTTTAGATTTTCGTTCACATGTGGAATCTGTCCAAACGAACAACAAGGCAGTTCTGTAGCTGGATTGTGTCCTGCAGACCTCTTTTCTGCAAGTGTTGCTTATTTGCATACTGCTGATAGATGAACTCGGGAGCAGGGGTGTGTGTGCAGCACTGTGAGGGTCACAGATTACAGGAGGGCTCCTTTCTGCTGGAATGGAGCTTGTCATGGTCAGTCTGTGTGGTGATCAAGCAGAGGAAATGATGTCCCAAGCAGAAGGGTTCTCTCTTAATACTTAGACCAATTGCTGATACTCTCTACTCTCTCCCCCAGACCAGTGCATTGTGGATGGCATCACCTATGATGTGAACCAGACCTTCCACAAGCGTCATGATGAGGGGCACATGCTGAACTGCACCTGCTTTGGCCAGGGCCGGGGGAGATGGAAGTGTGATCCTGTTGGTGAGTCACTGGCTGCCCCCACTTGCCAAACACCTGTTGTGGCTCTCTGTGTAAACTGGTATGGAGAAACTGGTGTGTGAGTTTGGGCCCAGTCTTTGTCCACTTTCTGTCCTGAATTGTACAAATGCAAAAATAGAAGCAGCACTGCTTTTGCTGGAGGGTAAGTGAAAGGGCATTTGTTAATTTAAGAACATAAGCTTGGGTTATCACACCTGCCACAGAGGAATCATGATTGTGGCCAGCCTATGTTCTAAAGTGTAGCAGGTTCCCAGGCTGTGGTGATTTGGCTGGATTCTGGTACCTGAGCTGTCAGCTGAGCAGGGCTCTCAGCCTGAACACTGATAAAACGTGCAGCTGGGCACTGATGCTGGGATCAGTTTTCTTGCCTTTCTCTATCCTAAAATCTTTTGGAGTTTTCTCCCTGAGCTGAGGAAGGAGACCAGCACATATTAACTTACCTTGGACTGAATTGATTTTTTGGCTGCCCTTTGTTCTGGCAAAGAGGGAAAGCTCAGGATGAGAGCACATGTTAATAGTGCTCTGGAGGTTAGCTAAAACCATCATGGTTCTCTTCAGGAGCAAGGAGATTTCATCTCTTCTGCCTCCCCCCCCTTCCCTAGCAAACCTTGATTGGAAGATAAGACCTGGTTGTTTGGTTTGCAATTACTAAGTCCAAGAGAGCTTCAAACTATTGCCAAGAAAATCTGTTGGAAATTACTAGTTGTGAAGTTCTACTTTATTTACAGTAATACCTGTACGAGTTTACTCAAGGAACATGGATTGTAAAGCTCCTGAAAATTACTAGTTTGAAGGAAGGGGTGGGGGGATGATTTCAGCTTTCTATGTAGGTACAATTAAAGTTTTAATTTTGTTTGCTCTCTCTAAACAAAGCTCTTATTTATCCAAGCAAACATAATGCTAGTTCTCACTGAGAATTTCCATTGAGCCAGGCATACAGGCAGTTGTCAGAGTAGAAGGTGTACTGAAGTGCTGTACTGTGCTGTATTTACACTAGTTAAGCTGATTTCAGGATCTGATCTGTCCCCCTTTGGTTTCTACAATGGTAAATAGGGAAAGATTCTGCTGAAAATTCGTGGGACTTTTAAATCACAAATGAATTCTGTTGAAGGCAGGAGGAATTTTTGCCTTTGATCTCCTTGAGAGCAGCATGGTTTAGCTTTGGATGAGATGAGCTCAGTTGGCCAGAGCAGAACTGGGCTCCAGAGTGGATGAAATCCTTTCTAGAAGGAACACCCCACTGAAATGCATCACAGCTGAATTAGCCCCCTAATATCTAACTTAATACATGCAGTGATTTGGAATTCAAGTTCTGTTGCCACTTAATGTACATTTGTATACATTTTATGTATATTTGCAAATGAACATTGGTGTTGCATTTCTTTGTGCCAAAGTCTCTTGGAGCTTTCCTCTGTAGATATTTCAGTGTGGTTTCAGTAACACACAGTGGTGAACCGTCTCTCTTGTGCCTTCAGACCAGTGCCAGGACTCGGAAACCCGCACCTTCTACCAAATTGGAGACTCCTGGGAGAAGTATGTCCATGGGGTCAGATACCAGTGCTATTGCTATGGCCGTGGGATTGGAGAATGGCACTGCCAACCTCTGCAGACCTACCCAGGTAAGAAACCCAACAGAAAATGAACTCACCTGCTGAGTAAGACCTGAGGAAAGCTAGCTTTCCACCCCACGCATCACTGTTCAGGTTTCTGTACCTAATGCCTTTTGGTTTCCTTTTAAAACTGAAGAGATTTTCCCTGTCCCTTGGCAGACACAAGCAGGTGTCGGGGTTATAAAGAGGGGCCCAAGCTATTTGCAGCTATTCCTGAGGCCAGGGTTAGTTCAGAGAGTGCCTTTCAGTGCACACAACAGCTTGGGTTTACATTGCCTCTTGGTATTTAGTGATATCACATGTGTAATCTTCAGCTTATATTGCCTGAAACTCACATATGTGTAGCCCTTCCTTTTCTGCTCATTACAGAAGCAAAATCCACCATGGAATGAAATGTTTTTCCTGATCAGTGCCCCAAAGAAATTAAATATTTGAACTCTTGTTTGTCCAGGCAGTTCCAGGAACTCTTTATAGGGATGGGCAATGCCTGTTTGTTGGTTGTTCAGCTTCAGTTCCCCGAACAGAACATAAGGGGAACCTCTCTACTTTCCTGTTTGAGGTTGCAACTGCCACTGTCTTAATCTGAATAAGATGAAGTATTAGGGCTTGCTGAGCTTCACTGAGTCCTGTCAGACTGCTTAAACGAACATCTCCCTGAGCTATGTGAAGTATGCATGCCTCTAGCCTGGAGACCAGGGCTTTGGGCTGCTTTAGACACAAGAGTGACTGAAAATGTGTAAATAAACCAAATCTAATGTTTCTGAATGTAGGTTTGGGGTTAGGTGAGCTTTGAAATTTTCTGCCTGTGGGCACAAGTTTGTTTTTCTAGAAATCCTCTTAAATGGGGAACAGGTATATATGTTACATGGTTGTCCAGGTAAATTATTATTAGAAATGTTGGGAATGCAGTGAGTGTGCAGCTATTTAATGGCTAAAACACTTTCCTGTACATTCTGGGGATCTCTTTGCTGGGATTTTCTGAGAACTAACATGAGGACAGTGCTGCTGAGTGTTCAGTGAAACCTCCCCAGTGGGGCTGGGAGGGACTGAAAGGAGACCCGTGGGATTGTAAAATCTGTCCTTCTGTATTGGAGAGCTTTATGGAGAAAATAGGCCTGAGCCTGACCTAGCTGAATGCAATCAGTAGTCTTAAGCATTAGAGCACTGCAGAACTTGTATTTTCTTGAGTTCATGGGCCTGTTTTGTGTCAGGACTTCCACCAGCCCTTCTGGTGGGGTTTGTGTGCAGGAGACAAGTCTCACTATCTGCAGAGTCCTCCACAGAGTTATGAAAATTCAATGTTTCAAATGAACTGATGAAGAAATTTAGTCAAATCATAGAAGATTAGTGGTTTTTTTTCAGGGTGTACTCAATGTCAGATTAGGAATTTTCCCTCACCGTGCTGCATGATTAGACCCAGATTTGGCAGATGTTTTTTTATCAGCTTCCCTGCTGCCATTGCAGAAAATATCAATGATGAAAATGGTTGCTGAGAAGTTCCCTCCATCTCTTTGAACAACAAGACTTTGCTTTACAGACTTTTTCTGTACTAGACCTCTCCCATTTTCCATTTCACTGATAGCTCACAGGAAATGGACCCAAGCAGTGCAGATTAACTCTCCCACAGAATATATTGTGATTCACTGGTTTTCTAGGTAGAAATGAAGCATTAAGGATAGAAAGGCAATAAAACTGATTTTCCGTGTATAGAAATACTATGTGAGCCGTGCAGCTTTCTTGCTTTTTGGTGACTCCACAACATCCCCAGTATGTTAAAACTGGCAGTTCTTTTTTTCAGGATCAACTGGGCCTGTTCAGGTGATCATCACAGAGAGCACGAATCAGCCAAACTCCCACCCCATCCAGTGGAATGCTCCTGAACGGTCTCACATCACCCAGTACATCTTGCGCTGGAGACCGGTGAGTGCCACATTTGCCATCATTTGTTCATCAAGAGTACTTTATTTGGCTTTTTCTGGTGTCTGAAAGAAGTGGTTGACACACTTTCAGCAAACTTGAGTTGCTTGTTCAGTGTCTTTGTCCTGTTGAGGTCAACAGCTACTCTTGAGCATCAAAAAGAGCCAGTGCTGTTTAACAATTAAATGTTTTCCTGCCTGAACTTCAGTGGTTGCTGTGTTCATAAAGTATTTTATTAAACAAAGCACTAAGTACAGCAAGCAGACAAGTTTATATCCTTCCTTACCTTAGGAATGTAAATCCTTGTGGAAGCTTCTTCATCCAAAGAAATGCTGTTTTAGTAACATGCATATCCAGAGACAACTGGGATACATTTTATTCTATTAATGAGGAGGTAAAAATGAGTAGGATGTGAAATCATAAACAGCTCAGTGTAGGATTAAATAAACAGTCACTCCGATCTTCTCCAAAGTCTAAACCAAAACTGGTTAACCACTGCTTGCTGGCTGATTCCTCTGTGAGGAATGATTTGGTTTAACCAACGCAGATCAGCTGTGTTCCAGCTCCCCTGAGTACAGCTTCACAAAAGACCACTTAATGATTAAGAGCATTAGTACCTCAATGGTGCCTGTTATTAAGAGAACAATAAAGGCCCTGATCCAAAGCCATTCAAGGCACTCAAGTCTTTTTACTGACTTCAGTGTATCTTGGATGAAGGCCTGAATGAAATGGACTTTAAAGCACTGGAATACAAACCTCAGAGGATGGAGCATTATTTTAAAGCTTCCCATAGAGTTCAAACACAGGGTAAAAGGGAAGAACTTTTCTGTATATTGTTTTCAGATGATGGGTTAGAGTGTTTTTATGAACAGCCTTCAAATATATATTTTCCAGCCACTACTTCATGCCTTACTGTGCTTTTGATGAAGGAAAGAGTTGAGTTTGTGACAAATAATGTTCCTTTTAAAGGGTAAAGTTCAAAGCTAGGTTGTTTTTAATTTACTCCTGTAAAACCTAATAACTCAATGCCACTAGTCCTGCTTCTTGGCATACTTTTCTCATCTCCTTTGACTTGATTCTGTCTGTGCATTAAAGCCATTCAAGTCATACCTTTGTTTAAATACTACAGTGATTAGTAACCACACAGCAGGTTAGGTCACTAGATCCCCCTGCTTGCAGCCTAGGGAGTCTCTCACTATCTGGGTGTCCATTTTCTTGCAGAAAAACTCTGGAAGGCAGTGGAAGGAAGCCACCATCCCTGGCCACCGGAACTCCTACACCATCTCAGGCCTGAAGCCTGGTGTGATATATGAAGGACAGCTCATCAGTGTCCAGCAGTATGGCCACAAAGAAGTCACCCGCTTTGATTTTACCACAACCAGCACCACAGCAGTGACAAGTGAGTTGAATCCAGGAAAACCTAATCTCCTTCACCTAAGTCCTTGCTTTGTGCATCCCAGTTAACACAAAAGTAGTGATGCTTAATGCAACCTCTGTTTCTTCTCTCTTGCAGGCAACACTGTTTCAGGAGAGACAACTCTTCTTCCTCCCGTGGTTGCTACCTCAGAATCTGTCACTGAAATCACATCCAACAGCTTTGTTGTCTCCTGGGTTTCTGCTTCTGACACCGTTTCTGGATTCCGTGTTGAGTATGAGCTGAGCGAGGAGGGTGATGAGCCACAGTACCTTGGTGAGACAAAATTGGAGTGTGCCAGACCAAAGCATTGCTCACAGTCAGAGCATTGCTGTTTTGTGGCAGTCAGTAGAGCTGGTGTAAACATCTGAGCATCTCCCTGTCTTTCAGTAGGATTCAATTAGGATATGAGAGTGGCAGGACCAGCTCAGATGAAAAACTCACTTAGTTCATTGTCTTTTCTCCATTAAGAGCTGTAAGAGAACAAGGCAAGTATATGGCAATATCCCTTCAGAATACTGTCTCAGAATTCTGCAGAGGAAAACTGCCTGAGCCAGGAGCAGTGGATGAGTAATAACTCTGGGTAGATATAATTATTCTTTTCATCTCCATGAATTTGCTCAGTTCTTTTTCCTTTTGAAATCATGTAAAGTTACTGGCTTCCACAGCATCCTGAAGTGAGCAGCAATGCAAATGAGAAGAGAACCAAATCTGTTTTTTAGAACCTGCCTCCTGGCTAATTTCCTTTGGCTTACCTTTGTCCTTCCATCAGAACGGACAGAGAGAAATCATTCCCAAATGCCCTCTCTTGGCTGCTTGTTGTCTCATGGATATCTCATGTTCCACTCTGCTCTGTCAGTTGTTTTGTTTGGATCAAATCTTCTCCATCTTTGATAACATGACAGCTTAACTGAGCTGGGAAGCTGGTTAAAGGCCTGGACTCAGACATAGGAGTCGAAACTGCTTTTCCAGCATCTACTCTAGACCCCTTGTACCACATGTAATTTCGTCTTAACTTCTTTTTCCTAATTTCCTATCTTGACAGTGGTAATAGCAATATCTCACCTCAGATATTTGATGTTATACTAGTTATTGGGCTATGAATGTGGTAGAAGAACTTGACAAAAAGAGTAGCAATCTCCTGACCTAATAACTCTCCCTGGACTGTTGCTCCCCTGAACTCACAGGCTTGGACACTGAGCAGAAGTGGCTCACATGGGGGCTGCCAGCACTGTCACCACCTTTCTTTCTGCCCAGACAGCTGAGCTGTGCTGTGAAGCAGCTCCTGAGCTCATCTGTCTACAGACAGAGATTTACAGGCAGATTGAAAGGCAATTCCCAGTTTCCTTTAAGATGCTTGGCTTCAGTCTGGCCAGCAAGGAGCTGCTTCTTGGGGAATTTTCTACATCTGGCATGTAGGTGGACATCTGGGAGCAGGGAGAGAAGTTCACCAGCCCTCATAATGTCATTCTTCTTCACTCATGAGTCAGTGTTTCCACATAACCTATTCATGTGAAAGTTTTTCCATATATTTCTGTACTGAAAATGCAACAGTCAGGATATGAAATGAGTGTTCAGCTGAGATGGCTGCAGTGTGCAGGGGGCTGCTGCTCAAGCTGCCCTACCATATCCCACATCAAGCCCTCCTGCCTTTGGTTGCTGGTCCCAACTCTCCACACAACTCTTCTGAGGTGAACTGAAGACAGTGCAGAAAAACTGTTGTTTTGTCGCAGGAAGACTGTGCTTCAGCCCAGATTAGAACAGACATCTCAATTACTTTTTTTGCAGAGAAAGCAAGAAGATGGAACTGCTAAATTAAATTTTTCTCCCCTGCCTTCCTCAGATCTTCCAAGCACAGCCACTTCTGTCAACATCCCTGACTTGCTTCCTGGTCGCAAGTATATTGTTAATGTCTATCAGATCTCTGAAGAAGGAGAGCAGAATCTGATCCTGTCTACTTCACAGACTACAGGTATGTGTGGGTGGCTCTTGCTGTGCTTTGAAAGCTGTTGTTACTGTTTGCTCAAGAATTTTTGGTTACCTCTTATCCTCACACTTGCTGTCCTCCTCTGTTTATTCCCTTAAACAGCTCCTGATGCACCTCCCGAGCACACAGTGGAAAGTGTGGATGACACATCCATTGTCATCAGCTGGAGCAGACCACAGGCTCCAATCACAGGTTTGTCCAATTGGAATGCACCTATTCTCCTTTATTGGTAGAATCTGAAGTGTAGGTGAAAAAGAAAATGAGATATAACTCTGGGACAAACTTAGTGCAAAATTGTCTGGTCTGAGAGACCAGCTGGAAAGCACATGGGCAGTTTAGCATTTCCTTCGCTTCAGTGACTGAACCAAGCAATTCAGAAAGCTGGATGCAAAACAATTCCTTCTGCATTTGTGTTAAAGAAAAACAAGCCCCAAGACCTTATATTTGTATCTGTCGTTCAGACCATCCCATAGGGAGCATGAGAACTGTACATGCCTAAATCCACATGTCAGACCTCAGAAATATGCTAACCCAGGTCAGACTGTGCTTTGGGAAGGTGCTGTGAGTGTGTGGTCTGTAGATGGGACGTGAGCACGGGCAGGCCACAGGTCCTGCTGAAGTTCAGGGCTATTTTTATCAAAGCTCAGTAGCGAGATCAGTTCAGCCCTCATTTCTAGCATTCTTTGTGCTTACTGATTGTGCTGAGGATTACATATTTCTCTTGCTTCAGGCTACAGGATTGTCTACGTACCCTCTGTGGAAGGCAGCAGCACAGAGCTCAACCTGCCTGACACTGCCACCTCTGTAACACTCAGTGACCTGATGCCGGGGGTTCAGTACAACATCAGCATCTATGCAGTGGAAGAAAACCAGGAGAGCACTCCTGTCTTCATCCAGCAGGAAACCACTGGGGTCCCACGCACAGGTAATGCTCGTGTTCTGGATTTCAGTCACTGAGATTTCTGTTGCTAGCTGAATGAATGCTTAAATGAACTCAGTTATGGTTTTGTGGGTTTGGATTGTAAATTTCACTGGTATTGAAGTTCTGTAGTAAAATCGAACTTATTGACGCAGTCAAGACACCACTCTGCATTAAGAGGATTGTAATTCCTAGGGATTGGACTGCAGGCAGTTCTTGAATTATCTGCAGAAGAGAGATCAGTTTCTCAGGTTATCTTAGGGAAATCCTACTAAGAAATCTCCTGAAGTGCCTGGTATATTGTTTTGCCCCAGTACTTGGCTCACAGATGTTCAGGGTTATGTACTCAGGCACCATAACACATGTTCAAATGTTCACCTGACTTTTCATTCTCCCTTCCAGTCCTACCCATTATTTTCCTTTGCAGTCAGTGGGTATGGGAGATTACTCAGCATTGACTGATGTGCCAAAACACCACCATAGGCTCTAAACTTGAGGCACCCAATATTTAAAAAACTACTGGTTTCAGGGTTCTTTTAAGTATCCAGTTGGACTGAATAACCAAACCAAAAGAAGGGATAGTGAAAGAATTGGGATCTGATGTGGTAAGCAGTGGAATTTGATGGTCCTGCAAGTTGCAAGCACGTGTTTGCAAATGGGAATTCACCAGGAATGAACTCAGCTCAATGATTTTATGGTTTGGCTTCTGCATCTTCCAAAAATGTGCACTGGTTAACCTTAGGGCAGTATCAGTCCTAGTCTCAAGAAATTTAATTTAGACACAGGAATTCACGGGTGCAGTAATGTGGCCCAGCACTGAGGGAACTGCATTTTGCATTTGACTATAATAAGGCCAGATCAGCCCCTGTACTTGTTTAATTATAAAAGGTGGATTTCAAGTTAATCATAGACATTCAGAACATGCTGTGGGTTTTTTAAAATCCTCTCTTTTAATTTTAGAAGGAGGTTACTGTTTCCAATCTCTGGAGTACTTTTTTTCCCCTCAGGCTTTGGTTTTGCATATACTTGAAGTTCTGTAGCATATTACATCTGGTTTTTCAGTTCTCTTTCTGTCATAGCAAGATACCTTCTGAAGACATAATAGACTTTAAAGTAGATAGTGATGTTTGAAATTGTAGTCTGCTTGAATATTGTCTGGGGACATGTGTAGGCATATTTACAGTAAGGTTACCCTGACGTTTTAATTTGGTAAATATTCTTGGGCTAGCCATTCTTCAAGCAAAATTCACTTTTTTTTCCCTTGCATGGAAACCTATAGCTTCTCCTCCTGCTAAGGACTCCCTCTGACAACTACTGTACCCCTGTGCTTTCAGATGAAGTGCCTTCCCCCAGAGATCTGCAGTTTGTGGAGGTTTCTGACATCAAGATCACCATCATGTGGACCCCACCCCAGAGCCAAGTGTCCGGCTATCGGGTGGAGGTGATCCCTGTCAACCGCCCTGGCCAGCACGGCCAGAGACTGCCCATCACCAGGAGCTCTTTTGCTGAAGTCATTGACCTGATCCCAGGAACAACCTATCTCTTCAAGATCTTTGCTGTAAACCAGGACAGGGAGAGCAAACCTTTGACTGGAGAGCAAACCACCAGTAAGTGTCTTTCCTCCGTGCTTTTTTCAGCCTTTTGAGGCGTGTATTTCGCTGTCGCTTGTAGAAATGTATAAACAGAGCACTTGAAGTGCAACAGTTCTAGCCCAGGAGGTATCCCATCAGTAGGATGACGGGGCTGGGAATTCATTCAGTCTAACAATGATCTCTTCAGCAGATTTATCCTCCTCCGGGGCTTTCCAATGGGAGTTTAAGTCTCATGGCACTTTAAAACAATTTCGTATGGCTGGAATTCAACTTTTTATTACTGACTGAGAATTGATGGACCCTGCAGTTCTTTTACAGCACAGATCACAGCCTGTGATTTTTATAACTTTTTTTTTTTTGCTGGTACCTTAGGGCAGATTTCAGTATGACTTAGAAGCCTTTCTGAGTTTCCTCTGAAAATCCCCATCCCCCTTCTGACAGCTCCATGCCTATCTGGCTCCACTGGCAGCAGTAGCAGTTGTGCCTGCCAGTGATCATGCAGGATCCCTCAGAACCCAGCAGCTAATGATCTAGAGGCAGTGCAGCACTTTGCCAGTGTCAGGAAAAATGCACTTTGTCAGGCATTGTTTTTTGCTTTGCAGCAGTGCAGAGAAGAGAGAGGAGCAGTGGCTGGGCAAGGTGTAGGTTTTCAGGTGGAAGAGTAGGAGTTTAATCTGGGTTTGAGTGGTTATCTCCATTTTTGATCCAAGAGGAGCAGATCAGACAGAACATGGGACATGGTTTGTTTGATCAGATCCTGTTTACTGGGCAGTAGAAGGGTGAGTGGGTGTTTGTGGTGTTCTTTGACTGGATCACTTTATTCAAAGGGACAAAATGCAGCTATGTGCATCTGCTGCTCTTCTGATACTTTTCAGTAAATAAGAGCAACTTCTGAGAACCCAACCCGGCTCTTAGTAACGTGAGAGGGAAGGGAAGGAAAGGAAATGGGATAGTGTGTGAATATAGCCATGCTGTTTGGGAAGTATCCTTACTTATATCCATTAAATTATGAGCCATGAACAGTGCCTGTCCCTTGACTGTGCAGGGAGAATGAGATCCTTATGTCTGTCCTTTGACATAGGTGTCTAATTTGAGCATAGAACAGATGGTGTGAGCACCCTCCCTCCTCTTTCAAGTGAGGCTTTCAAAAGCAAGGATGTGACTTAGGAACCTGAACTCTCTTGGAAGCATTTAGAACAAGAAGGGCCCAGTTCCCAGCTAGATCTGTAATTTTTTGTGGTTGTTTTGAGGAGCCTGGGCTAGGTGTAGGGTTCCTCTGAAACTCCACACAGAGGTGTACATTGGAGTATAGACATGTAATTCAGACAGCACAGTGTCAGTCACAAATGTCTGGAATCATTTTCCATAGGCTGTGATCATCCGCTTAACTGCTTTGCCTAAACCACATTGCAGAAACTATTCACATAAATTGCATCCTGTAATCGAAAGTCCTGGGAAACAGAAATCATTCAGGGTTCCCAAGGAAAACCCTGCAGCAAAAGTCTCTTCCCACGGTGTAAATGTGATTCTCTTTTTGGCCTTCCGTTAAAAAGCAGTCTACAAATAAACTCGGAGTGTATGCGTGTGGCTTTTCAATCTTCCGCTTTTTCCTCTAGTGTGGGGGGGAGAAGTGATAAAAGCCTAATAGAGCTGGCAAATTAAATTGTGCAGAGAGGAACTGACTTTAGGCTACACATTTTAGGAAGATACAATCTTTGTCAGATGAGATTTAGCACAGATGTAAGTACCAACAAGGGATAAAGTTGAGTTTCAGCCTGTGGGTTGGAGATGGGCTTAAGCAGGGTCACACTCATCCTTTTTTTTTTTAGAGTTCTCCCCTGTTTTTTCCAGTGCTGGAAGAAGGAAGACCTCACTTCCTTTTTCCTCCCTCCTCAAAAATGGAGAAAACAAAAAGGACAAAAGCATCTTCCCACTGAATCAGTGGGAGAGTGATGAAAACATAATTTTTTTCACCAGAATATTACTTCTTCAGAAGGAGAAAAAAGCATTTGCCAGCAAAAAAGAGAATTGATGAAACCTCACTGCTCTTAATTTTAACATGTGATTAGAACGTGGAAAAGGTGGGGAAGCCTGTCATGTGAACACTATGAACTCCTTGCTGCAGGCAGTGCTACCCTGCCTGCTGTGGGGGCAAATTCCCCTCCAGAGCCTCACCTTGCCTCAGCTAAAGGCAGTGACATCTCCTCCAGTCACTGGGCTCCAGTGTGGTGCTGAAGGAGCTGTGCTGCCTCAGCGTCTTGTTTCTATAGTTATCTGGGTTATCAGCTTCAGCAGCTTCCTGGGGGCACTGATAAAAAGGGGAGGAAGCCTGGTAAGAGCTGTTCCCTGAGTCCCAGGGGAGAGATGAGCATTCTTGGAATTGTTGTATGGTCAGTTCCATGGTGTGAGTATTTTTAAGTAGATCTAGGAACTGGTTTTCTGCAGAAAGTCGCTGACTGTTACTTATTTTGACATTCAAATGACAAAGTAGGGGTGGTTTATTTTGGGAAGGGATTTTGAGAGGACCGGGCAAGGATTTAAAAGAATTAATCTTTTTCATGGAAGAGGGCTAAAATTAGGTTTCCGTGCTTACACTGACAAGTCTAAACTGAGCTGGTTTTTAAAAAATGCTCAGCGCTCATGAGAAACTGTTGAAATTCCTGAGTGTGTTGGGTTCATCTGTCATGTCTCAAACTTTAGGCTGCCTTCCCCATGGGATGCAGAGATGGCTGCAACCCAAATCAGTGCAGCCCAGAATGCTCAGGTCTGGTCTGCGTGTCTCAGTGTGTTAATGGATGGCACTGAGGCGTGGATGTAGACATGAAATAACTTTCCAGCTTTCTCATGGTCCCACCTTCTCTCTTCCCTACTGCTGCCCTCACACAAGGCATGAGAAGTACAGGCCAGGTGTACACACATGGTTTGGAAGTGGCGGTGAAGTGGAGATTCAGCTGGGAAAGCTGATGGCCATTCTGTTTTTCCCCTCCAGAGCTCGATGCCCCCACCAACCTGAGGTTCCTCAACACCACGGAGCACTCGGTGCTGGTGCTGTGGACACGGCCCCGTGCTGTGATCACGGGGTACAAGCTGACAGCAGGGCCCACCAGGGGAGGGCAGCCCCGCACCTACAACGTGGGACCCTCTGCCACCAAGTACCTCCTGAGGAACCTGCAGCCTGGCACCGAGTACACCGTGTACCTCGTGGCGGTTAAAGGCGACTTGCAAAGCAACAGGGAGACCGGAGTCTTCACCACTTGTGAGTGAGACACACACACCACATGCTCCTCTTCCTTTATACCCTTGCCCTTCTTCAGAGCTTGTGCTGAAAGTGCCTATTGTGAATTGATTTATGGAAGCAACCTTTTGAAGTAGCATTCCAGCAGAACAGCTTGGGAAATACTCCTTGTTGTTCTTTCTGAGCTAGTTGGCAGGGAAAAGAGTTATTTGCATCAAAATCTTCCAGTAAAATACATTTCAGCTTTCCTGATGATTAAAAACTAGAGGGAAAACTTACTACTGGTATCTCACTTTCTGCTTAACTGGATGTCAGAGAAATTTAATTTTATCTGATCTTCCTAATTGTTTGGTTTTGGCATGACGAATCAAGGAAAGCATACAACTCTCTTAAAATGGGCAAGGAATAATTAGTCTGTCATTTATATAAAGCTGAAAGCAGTCATTTCTCAAGCCCAGCCATACCATCTAAGGCAGCTCAACTGCAGTTGCCCAAACTGACACAAACATTTCATTCTATCTTTTTATTTTATTTTTTTGCATTTCAGTCATCTGTATTTGGGATGCTGGCTTGGAAGAAATACTAAGCAAATTTTGGAAGGAAAGGGATTTCTGTAAGAACCCACACATACTTCTAGAAAGAACAAATAGATTCAGTGTTTAAATAGTGATGAAACCATCATATACACTAGCAAAACTCAAAGTCACCCAAGCCCAGAACCACATCCTCTTTTGAAAAGAGAATGTGGTTTCTTTTAGAACAATGTGAAACTAAAATAAGGGCTCAAACTTTTAATCAGAGTAACATTGTTGACATTGGCAAGGTGCTTTTTGCTGACAGTCTTATCTATAAATACTCCTCAGTTAGAATATGATCTGGTATCTTAGATTTAATATTGCCTTCAATATCTGGCTTGTCTGAAAGAAACCAGTCCAGTTTAAGACTATAGAATTGATTAACCAAGCCTCTTCATTAATAACAAGGCCATTTCAGATTAAACTCAGTGGCGTTATTTAGGCTGATTCTGGCATGCACAAAGGCTCTGGCTTCTGTGTGATGCTTCTGACAGATACCAGTGAAACCACAGATGCCTCAGACTGACTTTGAGCTCCTTTCTGCTGATTTCTCAAGATGTTGGTGAGGGATGACATGGTCCTTGCTGGGACAGCTGGATGACAGACAGGGGTGTAATATTCTGCTGACTGGAAGGCATATGGTGGGCGAATCAAAAAAATAGCTGAGCTTTGAGGAACACTTTAGATATCATGCCAAAAACCAGGATTCCCCAAATTCTTGGGGCTGGATGCATAGAGGATCATGCATCCAGTTGAGTATTTTTGTTTTCCTCAAGAACAAAAGCTCTGGCTATGATTAGACCACTTGCATACTGTGTCTGTCAAGCCCAGCAGCAGACAAAAATCATCTGTCCGATCCTTCCCAAATCACTGGATTTTCAAAAATGATCTAGTTCAGCACGCATTTCATACCTCTGGCTGTTTGTACTGCTGTAGGTCAGGTTTTCAAACTGTTTGGAGCCATCACAGCAGGTAGACTTCAACTCTTGTCAATTCACTTCACAGATCAGCCTGCTGGCTCTGTTCCTCCTTTTAACACAGAAGTGACTGAGACCTCTATTGTCATCACCTGGACACCTGCCCCAAGGATTGGTTTCAAGGTAGGAGGAACTAAGTCCCATGCTGGTTTTTCCTCTTACTTCACTGTGGTGGGGAGGGCAGATTAAAGGCATTTCCTGTGGACTGCAGTGAAGATGGCAGCACAAAGGGGAGAGGTGCAAAGGGCCTGCTGCTTACAGGGAGTGGGTCTAGATGACAGAGGTCAGTGCAGTCATGGGGCTTCAGGTCAAGCGGGACATGTAAACCTCAAGTTACAGGATTAACAGCTGGAGTTCAGCACAAGGGCCCATAGTGCTGCTGTTGGATGATCAGTCAGGATGCTGACAGCTTGTGACTGAAAAGCAAACCTCGCTCCCCTGCAGCTGGGAGTGCGCCCAAGCCAGGGCGGAGAGGCTCCTCGGGAGGTGATCTCGGACTCCGGCAGCATCGTGATCTCCGGGCTGACCCCTGGCGTGGAGTACACCTACAGCCTCACAGTGCTGATGGATGGCCAGGAGAGAGAGAGCCCCATCGTCAGGAGAGTCACTACACGTATGACACTTGCTTTTCCACCATATTCCTCCTTCTGCTCCCCACATCAATGGCTGCCTTCTGGGACGCAGTTCTGGTCTTTTCTCCCTGTTGTGGTCTGGTTTTTCTTTTTGATACATAGGTGACAGTAGCACTGTCTTGTGCAGTGCAGAGTCACAGCTTCAGGAGAGTGTTTTTAGCTAATTCCAGAGGATGAGGATATCGTGGGGAGAGGGGTGCTGAGGCAGCCAGCATGATTCTCAGCGCCAGCAGTGACCCGTTTGTCTGAACACTTGCAGCACTGGCTCCGCCAACCGGCCTGCGCCTGAGGTCCAATCCTGACACTGGCATCCTGATAGTCTCGTGGGAGAGAAGCACATCTCCAGGTAACCATGTGAACTCACACTGTGCTCAAACCTGCTCTTGTAGCAGAATGCTAACACTTGTTCTGTGGTGCCTTGCAGTTTGGTGAGAAACTTGCTGTTGAGTAATTTAAGGAAAAATGTACATGTTTCTAGATACATTTAAGGATGTAATTCACAGTTAACTTGCCGTAGGACTCTTAATGATTTACAGTCCACGTAAAATGCTATTTTGGAACATGAATGTGTTGGAATATTTCAGCTGTTTTAAGGATTTGAAGGGTTTCTTCAGGTATCTCCAGTGGTTGAAAAATAGTCCAAGGCAAGGAAAGCAAAATGCACCATAAAGACTTCTGGAAGTGACAAATGAGCTTGTGCAATTGAAAGTGAGCATGGAAGTTCTGAAAGTGTTCAGGACGAACTCCTCTCCCACAATAGCTGATGGGAGCTGCACAATTGACTCCTGTAAGAGGTGGATTGAAAGTTTTTGAAAACCCATGTCTGTTGGTAGCTGAATCTTTCCCTGACAGAGTCCTGAGAAAAGTTCCTCTCAAAAGTCCTGAGACTTTCAGTTTGGTGAGGTCTCAAAGGGAACTGAAATGCTGTGAGGGTGGCATGGCTAGCTCCTGGGAAGCTCATTTTGGAGTGCTTGACAAAGCAACCTCTCACCTGCTGGGTTCAGGGTGACAAAATCACTTGTAAAACATCATGTGTTTGCTTCAGGTGTTGCACTGAGGCCTCTGATATGAATGGATACAGCAGGAGATTCCTGACACTGGCCTCCCTATATTTCAGGCATCAGCGGGTACCGCGTGACCACGGCTCCCACTGACGGGCAGCAGGGCTCTACCCTGGAGGAGGTGGTGGGTGCAGATCAGACCACCTGCACCTTTGAGAACCTCAACCCCGGCGTGGAGTACAACGTCAGCGTCTACTCTGTCAAGGACGACCAGGAGAGTGTCCCCATCTCGGAAACAATCACCCCAGGTAACGAAAGGATGAGCAGCACTTTCAGCTGCTCAAGGTCAAATGGCTGAGCCCAAGAGCTCTACATTGCAGAACTTCTGTTAGTCTGGTGGTGGGAGGGCTTAGACTTCACATTTAGTCTCAAGAAGCAGAATAGCCATGTTCCAACATGCGAGAGAACTTGTAACACCTGTGTACTTCTCTGCACGGGCAGCCTATGTTGTGTGTCACAGGGTGGTGGTAAACACATGGATCTGCTCCATCAGTACACTGAGCTGGGCAGCTGCAGGGATTTAACTTAGCACTGAAGTGCCCCAGCATCTGGAGCGCAGCTGGTGGGAACAGGAAGTAGGTGAACAAACGTATGAGTGGGAAGTGAGCACAGGAGAAATTCTGGCAGCAGTAGTGGCAGAAGATCACTTGAGCACAGTGGGGAGGAAAGCCAAGATGGAAAGGTCCATCACTGTAGCACTAGAGACACAGAGTGATGTGTGCCACCTCACATGACGTCTGTGGGGACTGCAGAAACTGCCTTTGTAGCCACAGTAGCAAAATTAATGTGCATTTCCCTAAATGGTTGCATTTAGTTTTCCTTTGCGAGGGCTTCGTTTGTTTTTGTTTCTGCTCTGAGATGATGCCAGCTACTGTGTTTGCTTGCTCTTGTAACACTGCTTTAAAATTTCTGTGCTTCACTGAAGTGCTGTGTGCTCCCTGGGGTGAACTAATACTGTGATGCTGCATAGTTATGCAGTAATAGCTTTAGCCCTTCACCATCTTCTGGTGGGGGAAAGCTAAGAATGTATGTGTCTGGCTTTTATAACTCTTTAAAGGTGATATGGTACATGCATTCCATGTGGATAAACAATTATTTTACAGAAAACTGGCTTTTATTTTGCACCTATTCTGTAAAATAAGTGTTTTCCTAGAAGGACATTAAAATAGAATATAACCACTATTATTAAAGCAATATTTCTGTCCATAATTCCTTTTCAAACTAACTTGTAATGAACAGAATGGATACAGAGTCCTGCATCTTTCTCACTTACTGATGTCTGATCCTGAGTGAGGAAGAGCATCCATTAGTTCCCACTGATTTCAGGATCACCCTGATAGAAGTTACACAGCCAAATCTTGTGGCTTAAATCAATACCAGTTTATTGACTTGAGCAACTGAAGGTTTGGCCATTGTCAGTTAAAGATGCCTCTAAAATTACCCACTCCCTGCCCAGTTCTGCTGGTCATAACATGCAGGAAATGAGCACCTTTGCTAATGGAGTATCAACTGGGAAAACAGTCACAGCTGTGCTTATTTTCCCTACAGAAATTTAGGCAGCATCTAACAGGTCATTAAAGAGCATCCTTATTCAGTGGCTAAAATTTGAGATTTTGAACAATTTTAGCCACATATGTCAGGCTCCTGGCCACATCATGTGCTGGGCATAACCTCTGAATTTGGGGATGTTGTCACTCTGATTGAATTAATATCATCTAAAGGTCATTTTTAACCATTTACCCTGTTTCCAAGGAAGTGCTCTATTACTTACTGTTCCGTATCGTCCGGTTTTAGCACATATATTGCAGCAGTTAGTTGGTAAGTAGAACTTGAGGAATTCTGGGCCAGATCCTCAAGCCATTGCAGGGATTTGAGGCTTTCTTCCAAGTGCAGTGTAAATAGTTCAGACAGTGGATGATCTGCCCTGGAGCTTTGTGAAGGTTCTCACCAGCTGAGGGTCTGATTTTGTCCCTTCAAATGAGCTGATATTTTTGTGATCCCTGTGATAAAAGTTAGATTCATCGTTTGAACAAAACAAGAATTTTAGAGGGTTGATCAACTATTATTTCAGAGTTGTTTTATTTACACTTCAGTAAACTTTGCTCTCTTGTAGTTTACCTGTAAAAAGAAAAAAGGACTGTGTTTCTTCTGCTTCTGTTTTTGTCAGAAAATGATGGGTCTTTGTGGCTTATCATTGCTGAAAGTAAATTTGTTGCAAGTTAAGTGCCTCTTGTAGGGCTCTTTGAAAATTGTATGTCTAAAGAGGATCGGGGTTTCAGCTTCTGAGGGGATTGGGGTTTCAGCTTCTGCCTGCCCAGGGGAGCAGCTGGAGACTGCACTGAAGGGTAAATATAAGAAAACAAAACTGGAAAAAGGCAAAAACACAACAAGAAAACCCCACCAAAATCCTCCCTTTTCCCCCAAACCCCAAGAGAAATTCTGCATATCACCGCAATTGCTTCCAAAGTTCTGTCGATGTTAATAGTGATGAACACTGCTTTTTTCTCCCTTGTCTTTCTTTTGCCTCCGTGTGTCTCTGCCTCTCCCGTTTGCTCTTTAACTCATTAGAGGTGCCCCAGCTCACTGACCTAAGCTTTGTTGACATAACTGACTCGAGCATCGGCCTGAGGTGGACCCCGTTAAATGCCTCCACCATTATTGGGTACCGCATCACAGTAGTTGCGGCAGGAGAGAGTGTCCCTATATTTGAAGATTTTGTGGACTCCTCAGTAGGATACTACACAGTGACAGGCTTGGAGCCGGGCATTGATTACGACATCAGTGTAATCACACTCATTAATGGCGGAGAGAGCGCCCCTACCACTCTGACACAGCAAACGGGTGAATTTTGAAAACTTCTGTGTTTTGTGGGCGGTGTCACTGGCTGTCACTGGCTGTCGGGGTGCCGGGGCTTTGTCAAAGAGGAATTGAGCCGCTCGCTGCGGGGAGGCCAGACAGACCCAGCTCGCTGCTTTCCCCGGATGGCAGCTGGGGATGGATGTGCACTGCTCGCTTTCGAATTGGAGGCATGTTAATGCCATGAATGGCTGCAGACTTGCCAGGCTCATTCACCTTCTGCTAGTCAGATTTCCAGGATCCAGTTGGAATGAAGAGCCTGAAACACGAGCTGTGTGTTCGCCAGACTTTAAAACTGTGATTCCCCAAAATAGGGGTGCTAAAAGGCGGAGTAGATCAGCAGACACCCTCCAGCCTTGACAGCTGTTTGAGCTTCCAGCAGCCCGTGTCCGTGGTGGCCCCACTCTTTCCACAATGCCCCAAAGGATGCAGATGGACACCACTCCCTGAGTACATGCCAGTGACAGCCATGCCACACCGTCAAGGGTCTCTATAGTGCATGAGCTGAAGGCGAGCTGGAAACTGGTTCTTGCATGAAATCTTGTTGTGTTTGAAAGTCCTGAGGCTGTAAATCCTTCGACACGAGTAGAAGTAGAGTCATAGGAAATTAGTGATATACTCTCTCCTCTCCTGTGTGTGCATGTATGGATTCTAGATGAGATTACTTTTCCATCTGTAAGCTGCTGTATGGCAACTTTAATCCTCTCTTGGCACCACATCTGTAATACAAAATCCAGCTGCTAGAAGCACATTACTGAAACTTGCTACCTTGTTTTTAAATTAGCCCCGTGGGGTACATTTAACATATCAGGAATTGCCAAGAGGTTAAAGCAGCCTGACAGTAGTGCAGACACATTTTTCTCTTGACTGTAGTAGAACCAAATGTAGTTTAGAAGTCTGTTTGCATGAGTCTGATGCCGTAGTCTGTTGTGCATGAGATACTTTCTCTGGTGATTGGTTCCCTGAACAGACATCTTGATCGATATGAATCTGAGAACTGAGGTAGATTTGTTCTTTGCTGTGTAGCTGTGCCTCCTCCCACCGATCTGCGCTTCACCAATGTGGGGCCTGACACCATGAGGGTGACTTGGACTGCCCCGACTTCCATCGTGCTGAGCGGTTTCCTGGTGCGCTACTCCCCTGCCAAGAAGGAGGAGGATGTCGCAGAGGTGACAGTCTCACCCTCAGACAACATGGTCATCTTAACAAGTGAGTGGGTTACCTACATAAGTCAAGCATAAGAGGCCCCTCATCATAAAATCATAGGTTTGATTACTAAGAGAAAAGAATTCCAAGGTCACTGAGTTGAACCATCAACCCAGCTCACCACCAAGCCAAGTCCCCAAGTGCCAATCCACACACCTCCTGAACATTTCTAGGGATGGTGACTCCACACCTGACCAACCTTTCAGTGAAGGAAATTTTCCTGATATCCAACCTTGACCTCCCCTAGTGCAACTTGAGGTCTTTTCTTGTCCCATCACTTGTTACCTGGAGAAGAGACTGACCCCCAACCTTCCTACAGCCTCCTTTCAAGTAGTTGTAGAGGGTGAGAAGGTCCACCTGACACAAAATGAGGCAAAATAAAAATTGTTTAAATGTGGCTGGCCAAGATCTCAGCTGATCTAAGCTGATGTTGCAAGTAGCCTCATACAAACTCACACTAAGTGTGGTTTGACCTCTAGCTTTACCCAAGTTAAAGCCAAACCACAAGCAAGTTTTTTCGTATCAATCCAAGGACAGTGGTGAATCAGGCTATGAGGCAACTGCATTGATTTGCAGCCTGGTTAGGTATTAACAGTAAATACGTGTTATTCACCTGGTTTGCCAGTAATGTCAAGGACTTCCAGTGCAGAGGTTCAGGGAGAGGATCAGAATATGCAAAAGGTCATTGCTCCTTTGACTTTGTATGCTCAGACCAGAAAACCCATACTGTTTGGAGCCTTACAGGACATGGCAACAAAATGTGGGCATTTTCCAAAAGCTGACATTAATTTTTGGGGCAAAAGCTGTGTAGTATTTATAGTTGGGGTTTTTTCCTCACTATCCTAGAATCAGGTTGGTTAAGGGAGGGACAATACCTGCTTTCAGAATAAAAAACTAAATCTGGAGCTTGTCTGACTTAGAATAGCTGTGTTGGAAATCCTTGGCCCTATTTCAGTTTATATCAGCTAAAGCTGTGGCCTGGTGCATAACTAAACTAGTAGATAACTAGAAGGGACCCTGTAAAAAGGTAATTGCTTCTAGTCAATCTCCACAAACTAAGGGAGCCCTGACATAGGATATCATGCTCCTTCAGGCTAAAGCACTGCAGGGAACCATTATGCCACAAAAATAACTGATTTAAACTTTTGGTTGTCCTGGAGGCTCAGATCTTCCATCAAGCAAAACCTGATTGTCTGCTAAGAAATGCAGTTAAAATTGTGTAGGTTGATTCACTTCTTGCTGTTAGCAAAGTACATCCAAATTCCTGTTCTTCAACTCCACAGACCTGCTCCCTGGTACTGAATATCTGGTGAAAGTCTACAGTGTTTCCGAGCAGCGCGAGAGTGCGCCTTTGTATGGAATCCAGAAAACAGGTACTTGGATGCACATGTGGTTAATGCCATCCTTTAAGAATTCATTAATGGGACTTCATTGCTTTTTTCCTGTGATGACACCAAGCAGTTTGGTTGAGGTCAGTCCTGTGTCTCTTGAAACACCCAGGTCTCGATTCCCCCACCGGCCTCGACTTCTCAGATATAACCGCAAACTCCTTCACGGTGCACTGGATTGCTCCTCGTGCCACCATCACGGGCTACAGGATCCGCTACCAGCCGGAGCAGGGCGGGGCCCGGCCCAAGGAGGAACGTGTGCCTCCCTCAAGGAACTCCATCACCCTCACCAACCTGCTGCCAGGCACCGAGTACGTGGTCAGCATCATCGCCATCAATGGCAGGGAGGAGAGCCTGCCCTTGGTTGGCCAGCAAACAACAGGTGAGCCTTGAGGGAATGCTGGATTTGGAGTGTCCTCTAGCAAGGCAGTTTTTGTTAAACCACATCTCCCCTGCCAGCTTCACTCGTGAGGAAATGCCTGTTTACTGAGGTAGGGCCTGATTTAGAGAAAGGTGGTAGGACCCATGCTACTTTCAGGTGTTTCTAGGGCCAGCAGAACTATTTTCATTAAATCCAGTGCAATGCCATATGGTTTTTAACCAGATCCATCTCTTTGGAGAGGAGTGTGCACTGAGCCAGAGGACGGACAGATGAGTAGCGGAGGTATAAGTGGAGTATGTAGCTGATGTACAATTGTGTTGAAACTGTCTTCTCAATTCTGTTTTTCTAGTGTCTGATGTTCCAAGGGACCTGGAAGTCACTCCTACCAGCCCAACCAGCCTCAGGATTTCCTGGGATGCTCCTGCAGTGACAGTCAGATACTACCGGATCACTTATGGTGAAACAGGTGAGGGCAGGCTGTGACAGCCAGTCACAGACCAGAAACTCTATTCTGACACCATTAGAAAGCAAGTAGCAAAGGTACCTTGGACTGTAGTGAACATATAGGTGCCTTTTTTAAAGAAGAGCAAATCCTATTTTGTCTACCCAAAGGGAAAGAACATCTGGAGTATTCCAGTAATTTTAGAGGTGGTTCTGTGTACATATTTCATTCTTGGAATGGTCAAAACAACTTTGACCCAACAACAGGGTTCTGTCTTCAGCTTGATGTTGATACAGGACTGTCCTGGTTCTTGTAGTGATGTTAAATGCATGCTTTACAGATCCATTACATTTCTTTTTTTTAACCTACTTTTCCTAGGTGGAAGCAGCCCCGTACAGGAGTTCACAGTGCCTGGCACTGTGTCTACTGCCACCATTACTGGCATCAAACCTGGTGTTGAATACACCATCACTGTGTACGCTGTAACTGGCCGTGGAGACAGCCCTGCCAGCAGCAAGCCAGTCACTGTCACCTACAGAACAGGTGAGACCTCATTAAATCAAACAACAACAACAAAAAAAAATCCCCCCACAGCTTTGTGTTGGCTTTTCCACATAAATGTGTATCACTGATCCCTGGTTTCTTTTAGAAGCCATGGGCTATAGGGCCATGAGTTTCAGTGGAGCTGTGTATCTTGGTGGCCCAGCATGATAAGTGATGGGGCACAGAAGGGGATCGTGGATGTGGAGGAGGGGAAACCTTGTGCAGTCCAGATGGGGATAAAAGCAGTGCCTGACTGCTCATTGCAGAGTGGAAATCCTGTTGGGCTCTCCTATTGTGGGGTCACTGCTATCTTAACTCTAGTGCATCACTGTCAGATTATGTGATCCTGAGGAGACCTAACTTTCTAACTCCAAGACTGTTGTCTCCCTCCTGATTTGGATATAGCTTAATCCTACTCCTGCTGTAGCTGCAGATAAAGGCATTTAATAGCCTTTAAACAACAAAAATCCTCAGCTAACATTGCTATGAGATCAGTCACCCACACATCATGGTTAAGGCTTTTTTGCTCTGGGCTAGCATGAGGCACAGATAAATAGCAACATGTGTTTTCTCTTCCAAGCAGTGCAGAATAAAATTCAGCCAGGACACAACAGTGGAGGGAGGGTTTCCTGTACCAACATACTCAGAAAAATTATTTTTATTGCCCAGAAATAGACACACCATCCCAGATGCAAGTCACCGATGTCCAGGACAACAGTATCAGCATCAGATGGCTCCCTTCAACATCCCCAGTCACAGGGTATCGAGTGACTGCTGTCCCCAAGAAGGGACACGTGCCCACAAAAATTAAAAATGTCCCTGCAGGTAAGAGTCATGTCATCCTTCAGTGGATCTGTAAAGAATGCAGGATGTGACCACTCAAATCTTGCTGCTGCTTGTACCTTTTCTTGCCATCCTGATGACTTTCCATTGTGGCTCATGCAGGAGAAGCTAGGGCAGATTTTTGCCCCAAAAGTTTTGTATTTCTTTGACACCACTGTATTGCAAAGGTTTATTCTTGGCAGCCTCAGTGTGCCTGAAAAGCACCTGCATTTCAAAGAAATACCATTGGTTTTCTAGCATCCAGCAAAACTTGCTCTGAAATCCTTCTGGAGGTCACATAATGTGACCCTTGCTCATAGCATGGACTCAGTCACATACACCACAGGTGTGTAGTGTAGTACCTGTGGAGCCTGCTGTGTCAGCTCTCAGGAGCACTGCATTTTGTGGGATCAGCAGAGCACTTGGGGATGCTTGTGATGCAGCTGAGTTGATGGTCAGTCTTTACCCTGGAAAATGATGAAAGCTGCTCTCCCTGTGCTTTGTTTTACCCACTGTGCTAACCTGCCCTTTCAGCTGTGCAGCCTTGGGGCAGGTACAAATTGCAGTTGTGCACTGCCAGAGAACGATGGTGCAATTTAAAGGCAAATGTAATTTGTCAGTCCCACCTTGTTTTAATTACACTTATTTATGGTATGGCTTAGACAGGCCATTCAATCAAGGCTGTTTTGAGGCCAGCTCTCTGCAGCTTTGTGCTGTTCTTTCTGACTGATGGTGTTCTTTCCTGCCAGATCAAACTCAAGTCACTATTGAAGGTCTGCAGCCCACAGTGGAGTACACGGTCAGTGTCTTTGCTCAGAATCAGAACGGAGAGAGCCAGCCCTTGGTTGATACAGCTGTCACCAGTACGTATTTCACTTCATGGGAACAAACACGTGTTTTCTCTTGATGTCTGAACCTACTATCACGTTCCCAGGGAAAGCAAAAACCAGGGTCCTGGTCTCCAGGAGAGAGTGAGGTGGTTTGCCCTGTGAGAAGTACCATGCACCTAAACTGCAGATGCTGGCACAAATGCAGTCCCTCTGCCTCAAACACTGCCAAAATGCAATTTCCTGCCTCCTCAAAATGCTGCGCTTCTCATTTTCTTTCACTAAAGCCACAAAGTCTTTCGGGGTTTTGTTTGCCATCAGCCAGTCAGTGGATAAAATGTGCCAAGATCTCCTTTGTGTGGAGCTAGATGGCAAAGGTGATTCCAGTTAAGGAACTGGACTGGGATTGGGAGCACTTGCCCTCTGTGAGGGAGTAAAGGAAACTACATGGATTATACCAAGAATTTGGGATGAAGCACTGCAAAAGAAAGAACAATTCCAGGTTTGAGGTGCCCTGTACAAAGCAGCAGTCTGCTCAGGACACAGGAGGGACCTCGTAACTCAGGGATATCTCTGAGGTAAAGTGCCTTTTGAGGGACACCTCTGGGGTAGGGATTTGTGTGATTGTTACTCTGCTCAAGCTTGTATTCAAAACCACAACTCAGCCCCAAACACTATAGACAACAGGAGCTTCTCCAGACCTTTGCAGAGATGGGTGAAGTCCACATTCAAACCAACAAATTCCTGGACAAAAATCACCTTTGCCAACTAGAAAATGTAGAAAATTGAGGACTAATACAAAATGGCAAATGAAAAATTGGAAACCTTACAGAAAAGTAGGATTTTGATCCAATATAAAAATGACACGCTACATCCTCCCATTTTGTGTAACAGATGTGTGTATTTCTGTGGTAGCCACTCAGACTTCTGAGGAGCAAGGCTCGCTTCCCCTGCTGTCCTGCACTGAGCTCCCACCTTGCCAGGAAAATCCCATGAATTGGTTTAATTGGGAGGAGTGCGTATCACCCAGCTGCACCTGTGGACATTCCCTGTGCACTCAATACAAAGCTGAAGTGTTTCTAACTGATTTTACAATATAATGTGCTGAGTAATTTTGCTTTCTTGATGAGTGTGTTAATTGGGTATTAATTTATGAAAGAAAATAGCGGGATGGATTCTCCTTGGACTGGCACTTTGCACAGCAGCTCACAGTGATGAACAGCAGGTGCTGTGAACCCAAACTTACAGAGTCAGGTGGGTTCTCTGGCTGCTTTTAGCACTAGTGACCATTTACGTGGGAGAAATGGGTCTTAAAATTCCCATTGCTTTTTTTTCTCTTGTCCACTTTTAAAGTAGCTTCATGCTACTAGAGTTGTGTGAAAAGGGTTTTGGTGCCAAGTGGACTCAAGAATAGGTAAGAATTGGTGTCCTGGCTGCTTTGAAGGTGGCAGTGCAGGTCTTTTTGGTTTCCACAAGGCAAAGATTGCCTTCCTGCTGCCTGGCACCAGCAAACTCAGCCTTAGGGATGTGAGCATGTGTGCAAGGTGCAGCACAGAGGAGAATCCAGTGCCCCCTTGCCACGCCAAACCAAAAACTGCTTTGCATGTAATCGAAATGCTTTTTATTTTCCTCACCCACAACCTGCTTTTTATCACTTAACCTCTTACCGTTAATTTGCCTAACAGACATTGACCGCCCTAAAGGACTAACATTCACTGAGGTGGATGTTGATTCCATCAAAATTGCTTGGGAAAGCCCGCAGGGGCAAGTCACCAGGTACAGGGTGACCTACTCAAGCCCTGAGGATGGAATCCATGAGCTATTGCCGGCCCCAGGTGGCGAAGAAGACACTGCTGAGCTGCATGGCCTCAGGCCAGGTTCTGAGTACACTATCAGTATCGTTGCCATATACGATGACATGGAGAGCCTGCCCCTCACTGGGACCCAGTCCACAGGTACAGCTCCCACCACCCCAGCAGGCCATGGCAGCAGCGGCTTCTGCCCCGAGGGGTAAAGTGTGCTTCCATGTGCAACTGGTGCTTCGTGCCGGGACAGCCCCAGGGGCAGCCCAGGGGATGGGATTGCTCCTGAGGGGTGGCTTAGCTGGGGCCATAGAGCTGCTTGCCAGCAGAGTCAGCCTGCACACACATCAGGGAAGGCAGGAAAGAGAGCGGGATTGAAGGAGCAGATCCTAGAGAAAAGAGGGAGGGGTGTCCTGTCCCTGGTCACGGAGCCTGATCCGTGGTGAGCGCTCTCACAGTGCTCTTGTCTTGCCTTTAGGTTATGGGAGAGCTGAAAGCACAGGTAGTGACCAACAACAGAGATGAGGGCAGATTTCATCCCCTGGGGGCTTTGCTGTTGGATGGAGCCAAACGTCAGCAGGAAGGGCTGGGAGATTGCTGAACCCTCAGGTCTCACACAGCCTGCAGATCCCTCACTGGCACTGCTCTAGGGACCACAGCCCACTGCATGCCCGTACCCTGCACCCTCATCACCTCCATGAGAACAGGAGGGTCCCTTCTGTGCCAGGCTGATCCAGCTATAATTCCATGCATTGAAAATTCCTTGATGAAAAAGGAAAATTACTGCAAGGAATTAGCTTAACATTGCTTCCAGCAATATGGAATCCATTGCAAGCTTCCAGCATTACCAGATGTGGCTTTATTACAAAGACAGGTAGCACCTGTGTAATAAAGGTCTCCCATTCATTTGTGGCTGAAAAGCTGGCACTTTAATTCCAGGGGAATTAAATGGAATGAATTCAGTGGGTCCTAGTGTACAGATTTACTGTGCTAAACTGAAGCAAAGTGATGTAATGATGGAACATCTGGCTGACTGCCTGCCAGAAATGCCAATATAGTACTTTTTCAAACCCACCCTCTGTGATTTACCTTTTGTGGGCTGTTCCAAGGTGGATTTGAAGTAATTCTAGACTTTCCATTGACTCTCATGGGCTTTAGATTGAGCTCTGAGCAAAGCCAGAAGGAAGAATTATCCTGTATTTCCATTTTGTAAAACTGGAAGGCTTTGACAGCAATGTGCCATAGTGGGCACTGTGGTAAGGTATATCTTTGTTCTGTTTACAGCCCCAGGCTTAGCAACAGTAAGGCAAGAAAATATTTCAATGGACACTCCTTTTTTTAGGCAAACATTTGTTTGTAAGGATATTGGATGTGTTAGCTTGTGAACAGGCTCTGGTGTGATGAGCCTCATGGCCACCACAGCTCTGCTTTTCCATTGCCTTGCTCGCTGTGTAAGTGGCTGTAAAATGCTTCCCCTCTCCATTTGCAGTATTTTTATATCTTCTCTGCAATTCCTGAGCCTGCTTCCTACTTACTTTTGTAAATCATCCGTTGTATTTTAGAAATGAACAGACAGGGACAAGTGGAGCAGGACTAAACCGTGAGCTGTGTGATGAAAAGCAGAGACTGGTAGAACAATTAAAATAGACTGGCCTACTAGAGATTGAAGCACCTTCCTAAGCCTTTACCTTATATTATAGCAAATGTCATTACTCACTTAACTTCAGGGTTGAAGCATTGATATCTCCTTATTTCTGCTGGAAAGAGTTACTGTAGATTTGAGAATCTCCTCCTGAATGCCATGTCCCTTCCCACAGTGCTTTATGCCTGTGTTTGCACAAGGCACTCCACTTTCCTGGCCTAAACCTGTCTCCTGTTCAGGAGAGAACACTGTCTTATCCAAGGCTGTCTTTTCTTAAACTCACCACATGCTAATCTGGATTTTTGCAGCAATTCCACCTCCAACAAACCTGAAGTTTACTCAGGTAACTCCCACCAGTCTCACCATCAACTGGAATGCACCAAATGTTCGCCTCACTGGTTACAGAGTCAGAGTGAACCCCAAAGAAAAGACTGGTCCTATGAAAGAAATCAACCTTTCTCCAGACAGCACATCTGCAGTCGTGTCTGGCTTGATGGTAACTTTTTTCTTTGTATTGTGGGAAGGAGATGTTGGAAGCAATTTCAGATTCCTGGGTCAAGAACTTCAGTTGGAGTAGATCATTACAGCTCCTGAGGGTCTGGCTCTGAAGCTGATGGCAAGTCAGACTGCAGCTACTCAGTACTGTAGTTTTTTTAAAAGCCAAGTAATTGGCCAGCCGAATCTGCATTCTACCCCCTTCCTCATCTAGTACAGAGTGGATGCCTAATCAAATGCAAATTATCAGGTTCACAATCAAAAGTAACCCAGCAAAATGCTTTTACTCATCTTTCACAAAAGAGGTCAGATAAAGTGATGCAACGTGGAGATTTCAAGCTGTGATATGGGAGCTCTGGCAGTCTATTGCCTATTTTTAAGACATCTGCAAAATATAAGTTAAAAATGCAAGTCTTTTGTGAGTAGGCTTAAATTTGCTATATAGCCATCTTCTCCACTGGAAACACTTCAGGAGTTCCTGAACTGGAGAAGGCTGAAAATCACTGCTTTTATGGTTCCTGCAATCTTAAAAAGATACTGATCTGTTTTTAAGGAGTTTTATGAATCATTTTCAGAAATGAGCCTTTAAAAACATTCTAATCTAAGTGGACCCATGGTCTGATGCAGCCAAGGACAAAAACCCCCATGCTGTTACTTCCACAATTCTCTTTTATTCATATTATTTTATTCCTTATCATAGCAAATGGCATCCATTAACTGGGAAAAATAGAAGGGAAATTAGAGTTTTTCTGAAGAATCAGCTTTGAAGCACAGTTTCTAAAATGAGGGGTGATAAATAAGCTTCTTCCAGGATTTCTTGTGCTCCTGAGTGTGCCCTGCTTGTCAGGGTCCATGTCTGCTCTTTTATTACAGCTGGAAATAATTAGAATTATCCCATCAGTCCTTCCCTGACTTATTTTAAGGCTTCCTATTTCAGTAAGTGGTGACTGAGAAACGTGGCTCCACCAAACACTGACTGAGGAGTATTTCCCCCTGTGCCTTCTCGTAACGTGGTGTAACTCTGTCCATTCTAGGTAGCAACCAAGTATGAAGTGAGTGTGTATGCCCTGAAGGACTCCCTGACCAGCAGACCCGCCCAGGGGGTGGTCACCACCCTTGAAAGTAAGTGGTGGCCCTCCCCAAATGACCACTTAGTGCTGTGTGGGTGCAGTGGCTGGGAGCCTGCTCCATGTCCAAAGTGGGGCTCTATCCAAAGCTCCATCCCAGGCTTCACCAACACTTGGCTGATGATTCCCAGTCCCCACTGTACTGACAGGACCCCTTTTCCTTGTGGTGCAGATGTGAGTCCCCCTCGCAGGCCCCGGGTGACAGATGTCACAGAGACAACCATCACCATTACCTGGAGAACCAAGACTGAGACCATCACTGGCTTCCTTGTGGAAGCCATTCCTGCGGGTGGCCAGAACCCCATTCAGAGGACCATCAGCCCTGAACTCAGGAGTTACACTATCACTGGTAAGTGAGGGCTTCTGCAGCTGCGGGGTCATAGCAGAAAGTACACTGGGTTCTTGTTTTGGGACTCAATATCCTTGATGAGAAATACCGTAGGAACAAAAGGTGGGGAAAAAACATCTGAGGTATCAAGACTAGGCTCCAAGAAGAGATTATTGAAAGACATTCTGATGGCCGTCTTAGGTGGCTTCCTCTCCTTAGCTAACATCTGTGTTTCAACTTCATTTTAGGCTTGCAGCCTGGCACTGACTACAAGATCTACCTGTACACTCTGAACGAGAATGCACGCAGCTCCCCAGTGGTACTGGATGCCTCCACTGGTAATGATCTTGTCTGACCTTTCTGCTCTTCTGAGTAATCACATATGGTAGTTAGGAGTTGTCTATATCTGATCACATTTAATATTTCCTGTGACTTAGAGCAATAGGTTTTACTCCCAAGTTTGAGAAGGGTGTCAAGCACGTGTAGCTCAGGTGAAGCTAGTCTTTTCTGCATTTGACCCGTTTTCTTTTGTTTCCACCCAGCTATCGATGCTCCTTCTAACCTGCGCTTCCTTACAACCACAAGCAACTCCCTGCTGGCCACCTGGCAGCCTCCCCGAGCCAAAATCACTGGCTACATCATCAGATATGAGAAACCTGGCTCACCAGTCAAGGAGATCCTGCCTCGCCCCCGGCCTGGCACCACCGAGGCTACCATTACTGGTGACTGTCTTGTCTGGGAGCTCTTCACCTGAAACTCTTGAATTGAAAGAGAGAGGGAGGGGGAAGGCCTAATTATAAAATGTGTTGATGATTAGCTAATAGACAGAGAAAGTTGTGTTCCTTTATTGTAGTTTCCAGTACTAGAGAGTGGTCCTAGAAGCACACCTGTCCTATAAACACATTCCAATGCACTGGTCAGAGCAACCACCGCATTTGAACAGTTCAGTGTTTGCTTCCACTGTCACCACAGCTGTTGTCCTTTCAAGGAAAAAAGCCCATGATTCTGGCACCCCACCAGGCACACGTGGTGAAGATCCCTTAAGTTTGAGTCTGCGATCCCAGCTGACATGATCAGATTGCAGACTTGCTCTGAGGAGCAGGAGGCTGAGCTCTCTGCACTCTCCTGAAAACCTCAGATCTGAAATACACATACCCGCTACTGTAGCCATACTCACCTCTCACTCTGCCTTAGATCTCACACATAATCATAAAAGAAAAGCAACTCATAAGTCTAAAATTGTTTTATGTCCTCCCTCCCTGCCTAGGTTTGGAACCTGGCACTGAATACATCATCTACATCATTGCTGTGAAGAACAGTCAAAAAAGTGAACCACTGGTTGGCAGAAAAAGGACAGGTAAAACAAAGCTCTGGATTGTTCTGTGCCAACAGGAGATGTCTTCCAGTTGGGGAATACAGTTGGGGAGACATTGAAGGACACTTGTGGAGGACTGAAATAATGTTTTTTAAAATATCCTGTTCACACCACTCAGCCACACCTTTTCTTTGAGTCAAATAGGCTTTGTAAGGAGATTTTCCTTTCTAAGGATGCAGGAGGTACACTTCTAAATTTATATTAATCACACTTACCTGTGTTTGAACACTAGGAACAGAACAGTGTGCTTGGTGCTGGATTCTTGCTTGGGTACCTAATTGATAATTAAATCAGGGTTAACATTACTGTCTAACACTTGATGGCATCAAATGCAGAATCCATTCAATTTGTTCCTGTTGCATTTCTCTTACTTTGCAACTTTCACAGTACAAGATTGAGATACCTATAGCAAGCAAAATACCAGCTGGGCATGCAAATGCAATCAAGGAGCAAGCTTCTTCCTGCTCACCAGTGATTCCTCTTAAAATGATAATCTGCAGCTATCTCTTGTAATCATTTCTTCTCAATTTGAGCAGTGGTGGTGGCATCTTTGGGTTGCAGTGTTTGGAAGTGTTGCTCAGCTGTATGAAAATTTTATACTAACACACTTCTTATGCCTATGTGTGAAAGAGAGAGATAGAAATTACCTTTACAATCACAACAAGGTCATAAAAAGTGTGTTGTGTCTCGGGATAATTGCTAATATTTGATGCTTGGAGTGGGGTAATACAGCTGTTTCATTTGCCATTGTTCCTTTGCCATGCTTTGCTTGATGGCCTCTAACCTTTCTTTGGCCAGATGAGCTCCCCACGCTGATTAGCAGACCACACCCCAACCAGCCCGACATCCTGGACGTGCCTTCCATTGATGAGGGGACCCCTTACCTCACGAACAATAGGTATGACAACGGCAACGGTATCCAACTTCCAGGCTCCTCTGGGCACCCTCAGACAGTAGGACACCAGGGGCAGCAAGTCTTCTTCGAGGAGCACGGGTACAGGCGGCCTGGACCCACCACAGCCACTCCCCTCAGGCCAGGATCCAGGCGGCCGCTGCCCAGCGTGGATGAAGCCATCGAGATCCCGGGATACCAGGTGCCAATCGTCGTGGAGCCCTCGTACCCGCACTCCCGTGGGCCCCGGCGCAACGACACCACAGGGCAAGAAGCCCTTTCTCAGACCACCATCTCCTGGAGGCCGCTGCTGGAGAGCTCTGAGTACATCATCTCCTGCCAGCCTGTCAGCCAGGACGAGGACACTCTGCAGGTAATGGGGCCGTCTCAGCAGAGGGACAGTGTAGCCTCACCTGGGGCAGCCCCCAGTCCCTCTGCTGTGCTAAGGAAGTGGCAGGAATCAGCCTAAAGAGTGTGTTTAACACATAGCTAAGACCAGGATGGATAACATCCTCCCTCCTCTCCTTTATGGAAAAGACTACTGGATGAAACTGCAAAACCAGAATGCTTTGAAATGCTGTCAGCAGTGACACTTCACCAGGGCAGGGGACAGTAAGCTTAGTGGGAGTTTCAAAGATTGAGGTGCTGCTTGTCCAAGCTAAAATACTCCTCCTGTGTTTCCTGTGGTTTCCCTGAAATGGCAGAGCTAACCCTCATGATCCATAGTGCAGAGTGGCCAAGTTTAACTTGGTATTGTTTGAAGTTCTCAGAGTATCTAAGGGGAGTGGTCTGGCTCCATCATGGTACAGAGCATAGGTGTCATCCTGAACACCTTGTCTTTCCTATGAGAGCAGTAACATCTAAAGGGTATTCCCTCCTCCCTTTCTGGTGACCTGGCATTGTCTCTTGTTGCAGTTCAGGGTTCCTGGCACTTCCTCCAGTGCCACACTCAAGGGTCTTACAAGAGGGGCCACCTACAACATCGTAGTGGAAGCCCTGAAGGATCACCGGAGGCAGAAGGTGCTGGAGGAGGTGGTCACAGTTGGCAACACTGGTAAGGAACAGTCTTGGGGAGTCTGGCTGAATCTGTGCAGCCCCTGCCTCATTCCCTGTACTCAAGGTAACCTACCTGGTACCCAAGCTTCACAATGGTTCAGAAAGGAAACTTCTCCTGACAAGGACAGTTCGTAGCAGGACCCTGGGACAAGGGATTTGTGAGGTCCTCTGGTTTTGGATAACTGACACACACTGATGGTGGGATGAGAGCTATCCTGAGCTGCTGTGTAAGCACAGAGAATGTGCTTTGAGGCTCCAGGCACACCCCAAGGCCCCAAGAGAGATCGTGCTTAAAGGGAGTCAGAGTCACTGGTGCCTCATATCTGTCATAGACGGGACCATCAGCTCTTACCCTGATCATCACACACTGAACTCGTGGTTGTGAAGCCACCCACCTGCCAGCCAAGGCACACACCCAAGGTGTCAAATCACTCTGCCCAACAACAGGGTCTGCTCTCCTTCTCCCAGCCCCCTGCCATGAGATAGAACCTGCAACACCCCAAAAAAGGGCACATCATGAAGCTACCAACCCCCTGCTGTTCTCTCAGCATCTTACAGCAAATTTTCTCCTAAAAACAGGCAGAGTCAGATTGTTGCTCACCAGCAGCAAATGCAAAAACTCACACTTGCTTGAAACTTGGCAAATCAAAACGAAAATAGCCTTCATGTCAGTTTTTTTTATCATTCAACTGCTTGGACACATGCAGATGGAAAATAAATCACAGGGAGCTGGGTTGCTGACAGAACCATCAAGTATATGCCCATGGGGTAGTTCCATTCCTGCCAGGATATTGCAAGAAGAAGAAAGTGTGTATTCACTGAAAATCATTCTGTCTTCAGCAGTTCCCATGCTGTGTGTGATGCCTGTTTCTTCTCTTTTTGTTCCAGTGTCTGAAGGACTAAACCAGCCAGCTGACGACACCTGCTTTGATACTTACACTGGCTCCTTCTATTCCATTGGCGAGGAATGGGAGCGCTTATCTGAAACTGGCTTTAAGCTCTGGTGCCAGTGTTTAGGCTTTGGCAGTGGCCATTTCAGATGTGACTCTTCTAGTGAGTAGCTTGCTGTTAACCATCCCCATCCCCACTCTCCCCCAGCACCAGTGCCATGTTTGACAGAACCAGCCTCATCCAAACATGATGCAAATGAAGGCAGGATCTGAAGTCGTTAAACCAAAGCAGTGTTTTGCATCATGAGAAGTGATGGAAAACTTTGGTTACCTCTGAGCTGTGCAGCTAATCTAGAATTGCCATCAGCAGCAATCAATATTGTATTGATAAGTGATGTTTTTACCTTGCCAGACATGTCTGGGTAATATGGGGAAGTGTGGATTTCAGTGGGTATTACAGCCAGTGCTGGTATTACAATAAATCTGGCTTGCATTGCAGGCAGCCTTTGCAAAGCAGCTCGCAAAACCAGTTTTCTAATTTTCTAACACTTCTGCCCAGGGCAGTAAGTTTTATTCTTTGCAGAACTGTGGTTTACATGGAAGAATATCCGACTTGATGTAAGGGAATGGAACAAAAGTCTGTGATTGAGCAGTTTAACACAACACATACCCAACTAATTAAAATTAGGCTTTTAAATTGTGGGATAAGCTCAGCAAAGAGATTATTTCTGCAATTTCCATAGACTCAGAGGAGTCTATGCAAAGACACTTAATTTTACAGGAAAAGACACTTATTTTACAGGATTAATATTTATATTTCATTATTTGATACACATGGCTTACCCATTGTGTCTTGCAAGATTGTGGTGAAGTTTATACTGGGTATTTGTCCAAAAAAAGAGCATTTAAAATATTTTTCTCTCCTTTCCTGCCCCACATCTATTAAATTCCTTTTCATTTCTTTTCTTCTCCTATGAACCAAACCTCCTCTCCCCATTCTTTGTCACATCCTACTTTTTTCCCAACAGCCTCTACACATTTCCCAGTGCTGGAACAGCCTTCAGCAGTTAAAAACTGCCGGAGCTGAACCCATTTCCTCCTTGGGACTTAGATGAACTGAAAAGATTCTTTCTCCTGCCCTTCCTGAGACAATGCCAAGCTATTTTCCTCCTGCTGCATGTGGTATAACTACTGATTCTTGTTCCTCTGCCTTCTCCAGAGTGGTGCCATGACAATGGAGTTAACTACAAGATTGGGGAGAAGTGGGACAGGCAAGGGGAGAATGGCCAGATGATGAGCTGCACCTGCCTTGGGAATGGAAAAGGAGAATTCAAGTGTGAACCTCGTAAGTCTCTTTCTGCTGGTTAGTCTGGGCTCCCATTCAGGAAATCTCAGCATCTCAACTCTGTCCTGCCAGGGGGACAAGCAAAGTACCAGTGTATCAGTGCATCTGATTCAGGCTGAACTGTGACAGCTTCAGTCTGTTCTCACAAGAGCTGAAGGCATAAATCTCACATGAGATTGAAAAGAAGGAAAACCTTCTGTTAGCTCAGGTCACAGCACACTGAGCACTTGTCTTCCTCTGGCCCTGGAGCTGCACACCAGGGACATGTCACTGCACTCAGACGGGTGGATTACTCCAGCTGCACTTTCCTGCAGGGCCTGTCACCTCAAGCTCCTCTGGCCTTCCCTCTGTGACTTAAACTTCATTGCTCTTGTCAGGAAAATACCCTCCTGTTGTAGGTTTGAGCTGTGAACATGTCTGATGTTCCCCTGCCAGTCAGGGAGCCTCTGGTCAGACAAGGGGAGCATGCCTGCGCAGGGGCTCCCCTTCTGATCACCAGGCTGCTTTGAGCATATTTAAAGCCAAGCCCAGGCCCTGCAGCTGAGCTCTGCCCGTTCCTCCACAGATGAGACCACGTGCTATGACGATGGGAAGATGTACCACGTTGGGGAGCAGTGGCAGAAGGAGTACTTTGGGGCCATCTGCTCCTGCACTTGTTACGGAGGACAGCAGGTGAGCAGGAGGGATGTGTTACGTTGGACACAGGGAGTGGACAGGGGTGGCTGTGCTGGGCTGCACTTCAAAGACTGCTGGGTTTCAGGTCATGGAAAGGGCCCATGGAAGAAGAAAAGTAAGTAGGAGAGCTGAAGTACTTGCATTGGTGCCTGTGTGGTGTAACACAGGAGCAGCCTTAGTGGTGGTGGTGGCTCTGTAGCCCCACGTATGAATGTTCATGAATTAATGGCTTGAAGATGAAGGAGGGTAGATTTACATGGGATATTAGGAAGGAATTATTCCCTGTGGGGGTGGTGAGGCCCTGGCACAGGTTGCCCAGAGAAGCTGTGGCTGTCCCATCCCTGGAAGTGTCCAAGGCAAGGTTGGATGGGGCTTGGAGCAACCTGGGACAGTGGAAGGTGTCCCTGCCCATGGCAGGGGAGTGGAATGGGATGGGCTTTAGGATCCCTTCCAACCCAAACCAGTGTGGGATTCCGTGAGCCCTGGCAGCTCCTTGGCAGTGGCACCGACGTGCCCGTTCTGTCCCCACAGGGCTGGCGCTGTGACAACTGCCGCAGGCCCAGCGTGGAGGTGGCCCCCGAAGGCTCTGCTGGCCACACCTACACACAGTTCACACAGAGGTACCACCAGGCCACCAACACTGTGAGTAGAACTTTCCTTGTCTGCCCTGTCCTGGTGTGATTCTGGCACGGGCGGCGGGGTCTCTGTAGGGCTCGAGGGCGAGAGCAGCATGTGGGTTCGTGCTCCCCCAGCAGTGCATGATGGCCCCCAGTGCACACACACACTGCTTGAGCTCACCCCACACACACAGTGCCTCAGTCCCAGCAGGGCCTCATTGCATGCTCCGAGGCCGTAGTGCATGGAGTGATTTCCAGCTGTGTGCTTTGTGCTGGGAAACAGCCCCACGGGCTGCCAACAGCTCCCAGCACAAACCACACCCAGGACAGAGCTCTAACTGGATTTCCTTCCCTCCTGACAGAACGTCAACTGCCCCATTGAGTGTTTCATGCCCCTAGATGTACAGGCAGACACACAACATCCACGGGGAAAGTAACATCAAGCAAGACTTCTTGCGGCCATGGCAACAGACAAACCAAAGTATAAATCCCTATGTGCCACGATTACCATCCAAACTGGAGTGATGCTAGCAAAACTGCATCTAGTGAGAATGGCCCCTGCTCTGGAGCCATTTTCCCAGCTTAAGCTCAACTCACAGCTTCTCCAAGCGCCACTCTTGGAGTGTTTCAGACTTTCTCATGATTGATAGCAATTGTCTTGGTTTTGCTCAAAGTGTTGAATTCCAGTCAATATTTTCAAATTTAAAGGGGGCAAAAAAAAGGGGAGGAGGGGGAGATGTGGTAAATCACAAATTTGGTGGGGGATCAAAATACTGAGGGGGAGGGAGGGTGTACAAATTCAAGGTTCCTGTGCTATGCAAGAACATTTGAGTACAACATTACTGAGGTTTAGGGATAGGAAAGTCCACCAAACACTTCTGCTTTCACATAAGCGTGCAGCCAGCAATAAGATAGGAACAGCAAATCCAATCACTGTGATATTTAAAATATGCACAGTCCTAATTCTTTCTTGATGATCCTAGTATTTTTCTAGCTGTATCTTTATATCTCATACTGTTATTTATCAGTTTTGTTCCCCTGACCTTCAAGTGTTTTTATATGGGAATAAAATGTATGGAAGACACTTAGTATGCAGTTGACAAAGAGGAATTTGGTGTAATTATGATCAGTGATTATTTTTATACTGTAAGTGCCAAAGCTTTACTACTGTGGAAAAGAAAAAAAACCAACTCTTTTAATAAAAAGATTTACAAACCAGACATACAGTTTAAGTGATTCTCTTTGCTGCCGTGGAATTTAGGATGAAGATGCTTATTCTGAGCTGGATTATTCTGAGCTGGATAATTCTGAGCGGGATGATTCAGAGCTGGAGTAACATTGCCTTGACACAAGATGGAACAAACATGCCCAAGAAGAGTGAAGTAAACCTCAAGAGAATATTGGTAGAGCAGTTTGTTAATTAAAAGCTTTCAGCTGCACCCCGGCCCTGTAGAGCGCAGACAGTGGGTAGGTATGGCCCGGACAGGAGGCACAGGCTTGCTTTGGGGCAACAGGGAAGGGAAGGAAAGGCAAACAGCCCCTGCTTTTGCTGATGAACTGAGCTAGGGATGGTTCCATACCTAGAGTTAAATAAGCTTTCAGAATTAAATAAGCTTTCAGTGGCACAGTTGCCAGAATTAGTGAGACTATCCAAACCTGTGAAGTTGAATGATTCAGAACCCAGCAGGAGCTGGCACCAACTGGGTCTAAGCCTGGGTGTTACAGGCACAGGCCCCTTTCTTGTCTCCTGTGCTTCTACCTCACAACCCTTTTGCAAACAAAGCCAGTGTGGATTAGAGTGAACCAAACCAGCAGTGAGTCCCTTTGCTTGCGCTGCCACGACCTGTACAGCCTTCGCAAACGCAGGACAGGACAGGTCCTGTCAGGATTGCTCAGCCCCCTCCCCGGCTACACATGCACTGTACTGCTCCAGTCACTGGGATTCTCTGGATCCAATAAAGCATCACATGAAAACATGGTTTGGCTTCTTGACATGTGGCAGTTGCTGTCAGGGATTGCTATCTACAGAGCACCCCAAACCTCTGCAAAGAGTGGGGTGGTTACAGCAGCAGTCAGTTCTACCCCCGCAGTGTTCAAAAGCCAAACAAGTCCCTTATAAAACCTGAGAACTAGAACTAGCCTAGACAGAGACACTGAGTAATTTCCCATTAAACTAGATTGGTTTTCCCAAGTTAGGGCTACATATTTTGGACCAGAGAACAACTCTGCAACAATCCTTTCATGGTAAATAATTCACTTTGCTGATACACTGAAGAGGAGTCATAGCCCACCTCCTCTCCTCTGTCACATCACTTGTACCAGCAGCAAACATCTCCCTTCCCCACAGGGAGCATTTCAAGATAAAATCACTTCAACAGCACATTTTCCCAAGGTCCCTGTAGAGAGGATTGTCCATGCCTTAAAGCACAAGGTGCTCACAGCAATGCCAAACCCTGCAGAATTTAAGCCCTTAGCAGTTCTCCAGAGGAGGAGGCACATCTCCACAGGATTTGTCTGCTCAGCTTGGGGTAGAGCCCAGGACCAACCAGTCAGGGCTCTCTGCTCCAGGGTCAAGTCCCCTGTGGCTTGGAAAAACAAACAAGTCCTGTGTTAGTGCTTGCCAAGGCCCAGACTGTTTCCTCCCTGCTCTCCGTTCACTTCCACGCTTTGGGAGCTCTTGTGCTGCCCGCACAGGGCCTGCCAGTGATGGTGCAAATCCCAGCCTGGCAGCAGCTGCTCCTCAGAACACATCAGCTGCAGGGACATTCCCTTTCCTCTGGGACACAGACACCAAGCAGAGCTCACAGGCCCCTTTTCATCCCTGCAAACATCCAAGGGAGAAGTCCTTCCTTCAGCCAGCAGAGCAGCAGCCTTCAGGAGGGGCTCTTACCCACCACCCCAGCCCTTTCCTACAGCCACTCTCACAGCTTCAGGAGAAGCTTCCTTCTGGAGGAAGGTGGCAGGCTAGTTGAAATTATCACTGCAGCCCAGGGGACAAGCCATTCCCAGAGACATTCTTGTGAAGTCACACCTGGAACCAGACCAGAGATTTTTATCATCCTTTATCCACTCAAGTGGGGCAGGGTCATCAAGAACTCTTGTTTGGGACATTAAACAGTCCAAGTTACCCCCTCTGACAACTCCTGCCTGTCCTTTAACCTTACCACAGGCACAGCAGGAGGCAAAACCATCCCTCTATAGATACTGAGATGTTGTGTACAAGTCATGCAGCACAAGCAAAACAGCAGACAGGCCCTAGAAAGGTATCACCCTAGGCTGACATTTCCTATCTCATCCAGATCTCACCTGGAAGATCAGTCAGTACCTATTAACTTCCTTCAGTAAATAAACAGTGTCCCAAGGACAGCAAACAAAGCATCAGGGGAATACACAGAACAGGAGCTGCCAGATCCTTACTGCCAGTCTCTGGTTTAGCCAGAGAAGATGCAGGTACAGAATGGACAGAGAGATTCCCCAGAGAACCTCACAGCAGGGTCCGTGCCAGCTACAGCCACAACAGTGGGACAGAAAACACGTGTAAGGAGTATTGTGGACTCTTCTCTGTGGGAGAGTCCCAACCCCCAACTTTTAAAGGAAAACGCCAAGCAATTACAGCTCATGGGAAGCAACAGCACAGGAAAGCCAGAGGCCAGGGTTGGGGTTAGCACAACAAAGGGGCCAGGAAGAAATGGACCGTTTTTTATTTTGGATTGCTGTCTTAACCCGTACCAAAGCAGTAGAATGCTCTCTACTCTGTCCCGTGTAATCCAGTCACTTGGAAATAATCCACTGGAGAGATCAGAAAAGAGGAGTCTGCTCCCTTTCAGGCTGGAGCAAGGGCAGATGAAATGACAGCATTAAAGGAAAACCAGTCTTGAATACTTCCTATGTCCTAGGAAGTGTCTTTGCTTTGCTCCATTTGAACCAGTCTGGATCAAACAGGCAATCAGGTAAAACAAAATTCATGGCTACAGTCACAGCAAGTCAGCAGCAGAGCCAGGAGCACACCCAGAATTTCCCCTCTCCCAGGTCCATCTCCCACCTGGGCAGCCCTGCTTGAGCCAAGGGCACACATGGACACTCCCTGCTCTGCACTAGCTGAGAGCTGAGCCCACAGACGTGTTCACTGAAAAACTCTGGGCTGCTCCTGGGCAAAACTGAACAGATTTTATAAAGTGGAACCAAAAAGAGAAAATCCCTTTGGAACAGGCACAGTGATTGCCAGCAAAAATGTGTCTGGGCTCATCCTTCACTCCTCTCACTGTGCTCCAGAATTTCACTTTGCTTTTCCCCATCAAGAGTTCAAATCTGCTTAATGCTAACTGTGGACAGCAGAGAAGGGAAGTGGCTCTGGCCACTTCCCCCATTCCATGGTGTGGACTCTGCTCTGCTCCCAGTATGGGAACAGGCCTGTCAATGGGTCTTTCACCCTGGAGAAAGCAACATGGCATTGCCAAAGCACAGACTGTAGGACAGAGTGCCTCTTGCAAAGCACCTGCTCCCCCTTCTCCCACAGGGAAGAGGATAATGGATTAGAAGCACCTGCTGACTCAGTAAAAACCCCACCACCCCAATTCAGATCTTTATCTTCTATGAGAAGCTGAGCAGAAGCCAAGCTTTCACACCACTGCACAGGCCATCTAATGCATTAGTAGAGTCTGGACCATAAAACCTACCTCAAGAAGAAACCTTTTTCCTGAGGACACAGAATTTGGGTGACAGGGACCACGCAGACTGCACATAGCTAACAACTGTATGTTTATTTGTAAAAGACACTGATTTTCTACACTGGCAGCCAACTTGTGCCACATCCTTCTCCCTTAACATGGGGGAAGGCCTCTTCACAGTGACCAGCTCTTGCTAAGCACAGGCTGCAGGAGCCTCCCAGTTCCACCAGTGACATTCTGGTCCTGGCTGCTGGTGAGGCTGTGCCCAGAGAGGGCTCAGTGGTGGAAGAGCCGGAGGTTGGTGTGGATGAGGGTGATCCCCAGCTCGTTGCAGGCCTCGATCACGACGTCATCGGCAGCCGAGCCCGAAGGGGCAGCGATGAACTGCACTCCACTCTGCACACACAGGGGGGAGTGGAAGGATCAGAGGATGGAAAACCAAAATCCCCCTTGGAAGGAGTTGGCAGTCCTAGTCCTATATCCACATCCCACTGAATGAAGGCTTCCATCCCCAAAGCTGCTCCTCAGGGGAGCAGGAAGTTCTCCCTGCTGCTCAGAAATAACCCTAAAATGGTTTCTCTGGAAGTGACAGGCCTTGGCTTGATATTCCTAAATTGTTTAATAAACTTTAATCCCCTATTCATCCCAAATCTACAAACTGAGCAATGACTGGATAATTACTGTCCATGTGAGACCAGTAACCATCAGCAACATCCTTCCCAGGATCTGCTATCCTAGTGCAGGGATTTTGCTCAGCAGTGCACACAAAATGAAAAGCTCAAGCTGCACAGACACTCCCCTGGAGCCACCCCAACCTCCTGGCCCTGCCATGACCTTACCCGCTTGGCTCTGTCAACGTTATCCCTAAAAGGGAAGAAGGCATCGGAGCTGAGGGACACAGCAGACAGCTTGGCAATCCACTGCTTCTTCTCTGCTTCTGTCAGCTGCTTGGGCACCTCTTCAAACAGGGCCTGCCACTTCACCAGGTCCTCATCCTGCAGGCACAAAAAGCCAGCTCAGCCCCAGAGCACACGGCTCCATCCCAGCCAGGGGGATGAGTGATGGCATCCCTCTGACACTGGGCTTTCTGCTGCTGGGAACTTCATACCAGGGCGTTTAAAACACACCACCACCATCAGCTCTTCTTGCATCCTTTTAACTCCTTCCTTCTCCTCACCACAAGGGCTTGAAGGATTCCTTCTCTCCCTCAATTCCAAGATGCTCTGCCTGCAGTGTGCTGCTCCATAAATGCCAGTAGGCATCTGGTAGATGACTTTACCCATGACCAATGGCAGCTCAGTTTATGATTCACCTTCTTAAACAGCAACTGCTCCAGTTCTTACCCCCTTATACAAGCAACTGCTCACGAGGTGATTCACAAGGTCCCTAATCCAGCTCTTGGCTTTTGATACTTAAAAAGGACATACTATTTTGTTGTCTCACTGTGGCCTGTAACAGGGAGGTCAGAAGGATTCTGAGGATCTGAAATGCCACACAAACAAACAGCTCTGTGTGAGAAGGTGCCACTGACAGGACAGGGAGAACTGGAACATCAGCTGGAGCTTTAATCCATCCTCACTGCTGGGAAGAACCAGGAGCTGAAGCCAAGCTGCTCACTGAGGCACAGGGCAGGTTCCAGCTCCCAGGGCTGTGGGTGCAGTGTTGGAGGGGCAAATCAGGACACTTTGCCACAGGGCCAGTAAATGACCCTGGGGGATCACCACCCAGGACCCAGGATCCCCCAGCTCTTTGGGGTCACCCATTGCAACACTCACACCAGGTGTAAGTCCTGCACAAAGACCTCGTCTGGCAGAGCTGTGCTGCAGGGGGAGCTGTGAGCAGCCCTCACCTCTCCGATGGTGTCGGTGACGTACTGATCGATGGCGTTGGAGATCTCGGCCCGCTTCACGCCTGCCTTGAACTTCATGGACAGCACATGGGGGTGGTGCCGCAGCCACCAGTTGTTGGCCTTGTCCCCAGCCAGGCGCGTGCAGTGGATCCGGGACTGCTGCCCCGCGCCGATGCCGATGACCTGGAGCACAGGGGTACCAAGCACAATCTGAGATCACCACCACAGCTGCATTCCAGACAAGCCCTTAAGAACGGCCTCCCACAATTTAGCTGCTCCTCACCCATGCAGCTAAAGAGAGTAGGTAATGAGCAGGGAAAACTTGGGAAATGCCTGCATCCCTGATGCTGTAAATTGGTTACAGGGCCAGCTGTCTGCACTGCTAACTTCCACAGCTCTGCTGAGCTGACAGTCACGCTCGAAACACGTATGTTCTTTCACCCTTCTAAATAACACAGCCCCAGCCATCAGAGTCAAACCCTTAACCTCAGGAGAGTGATACAGTTACGGCTTTTAAGGCAAAACAAAATCCTGCAGGTCACAGAAACAAATGTGACTGCCAAGAGCTGGCTGGCTTCCTGCCCCTTCTGGAAAAGGGCACTTCAGTCAGAGCATTAATGTCTGAGCCCAGGTCACCCAAACACCATCATCTCTCTGCTGAGTCAGGCACACACAGCTTAACCACATCAGCTGAGAGGTGCAGTTCATCTGGCAAGGCTGATAAGAAAGTAACCCCACTGCTCACTCAGGAATGCTGGTCAGTGGCACCATTACATCCCATGAATTGTCAAGGCCCTGGAGCCACCACACATCTCCTGTGCTGCCATCTGCCAGAATCCAGGCTTTTTGAGATAGCTGCTGCTAACCCTCTTTAATAACACTTGTGCTTGATCTCTAACAGATAAGCAAAATCCACACAGTGGTTTTATCTCGAGGAAGCTGCTAGGAAAATACAGCACTTGCTCAGCTCAGCCACCAGGGATGGCAGACCTGGGCTGGTAACTTTTGTCCATCCTGTGGGTCCCGCTTCCATTTCAATCTGGAGATCTGACAGGAAACAAAGTCTCTCCCAATCATTTCCTGCTCAGCCACATCTGAGCTGTTCCCCAGACTGTTCTCCAGGGACACAGTGCTGAGGCTCGAGGTGCTGGCCAGTGCCTCCGAGTTCCCAACGCAGACTGGGACAGATGGTAAAGCCGTAAGTCAGAGGCTGCCCTCAAAGGAATGAGTCATTTGTCTTCCCATTCATCAAGATACAGTGACTTCACCTCTTACCAGAACCATAAAACATTCTGCTGGATCCTGTTCCCCCAAGGAGCAAATGAAAGGCTTGGGCTGCCATCAGATATGATCTGCTCAGCCATAACTGAAGTCATCAGTGCGTAAGAAACCCACAGGGATATTGGTGGTAGCACAAACACTGAACAGATGCAAAGTTTCTTATGGTTTAGTGGCACCTTCCCCCCAACAAACACTGCTGATGCCCAGCCTCTGCTCCCAACACACCCACTTAGAACTCGCAGGGGACCCTGGACCCTGAAGGAGCTCAGCTGCACACTGGTGTGTTATCACTTCCACAGGGGTTTATCCTCCCTCCCTGCACAAAGGAGAGGGCTGGCTGTGTCCCACAGCACACCAGGAACGGCCACCCAGCCCTTCAGAGTGGGACTAGCAAAGCCAGGCTAAGGCAGGAATTTTTAGCTGGGGATGCAGATGATGTGGAGTACCGGACTGGCTGCTGCTAAGCAGGGGCCAAAATACCATAAAACATTCCCAAGTTTCTGACATTTGGGATGTTCTGTGCCCTTTCCCAGCCAGAACAGTGCCTCATCTTTATTACACCCCTGTGAGCTGTGGCCTGGCACTCCTTGATAGAATAGGGTGTTCTGCTACCTGTCAGCACCCAAGAACCTTTCTGAAAGAGCCTTTTCCTTTCCTCTGTGAACCACTCAAAATATTTCACTTTTTTTGTGACCTACATTTTGTCAAGAGATTAATAACTAAATTGTGGCTTGTATTCAACAACTCCAAAATGGCAGGGACTTTGTACTTCAGTTGATCAAAGTGATGCAGCCTGTACCATCTTCACAAGCATCCCCAAATCTACAGAGATTTATCTGCAACACAGGTTCAAGCCATTGTTTTGCCTTTCTTAAAACCACAGGTTTTGATGGAATGCTGCTGGGGAAGATTTCCTCAGTCCAGCCTGGAATTTCTGGTCTAGAGATAAAAAAATGAGTAGGTTGAGCTTCTGCTTAATGCAGCCTCTAGACCTGTACCTGACTCTCCCCTCACACTGGCCTGTACCTATTCTCTGCCTTTTTCACTTTATAGAATCCTTCTTCCTACACCTCATCTCTCCCTGCCCCACATGGTGCCCTTCCCCCATACAAAAACACAGCTGAAACCTCAAAATCCTCCACAAAGGAGCCATTCCCCCTTTTCCTACACAAAAATTAATTATGTTTCTTTCAGAGTTTAATCTCCTGGGAATCCAAAAGTGCTTAAGCAGAGCCTATTAAGTGTGAGCAGTGAAAGGAGACAGCAGCACAGGGTGAGTAGAAAAAAAAAAATCTAACACTAAATAGAAAAAAGATAGGGTGAAAATTAAGAACTACTTGAATAAAACACTTTGCTTCATAGGAGAGTCAAACACACTCCATAGCTGGAATGCTGTGCAACAGCACAGAGTGGATGAGATGGATAATGCCCAAAGGATTCTTGCAAAACAATCCAGACTGCTCTGGGTTTACTCAGATTTACCCTGGATAATGAATGAAAATAAAAACCCTAAAGACACTTGGAAATATAAAAATCTAATAAAGGACTTGACCATTGGGAAGACAAACAAAACAGTGAAGTCACTGGGAAAGCATAAGGTAAATTAACAGGTTTGTTTTATGCTACCGTACAGAGAATAAAGAAAGAATAATTTTAAATTGCTAATTTAAAACATGATGGTGTCATTAAAGCAAGTGTAAATCAGCGTGGTACAAGCTGAAAGTCAGCCAGAACAAGTGGAAGTGTTTATTGCAATTAGTGGCAGCTGGTTCCCTGCAAATTAAGTGACACTCAGGTCCAGAAATGCTTCCCACTCCACACTTTCCTAGGATGTAGTAACGCAGCTACCTCACTGGAGGGGCTGATCCACTCCTGAAGCCAGTGGAGCCAAGCTGTTAAACATTCTGGAGGTCTCATACACCAGAGTTTTCCTAGGCATCCCCATTTCCTAGGGATGCTGTGAGGCTGAAATAAGCCCTGGAAAACCAAAAGCAATGGGACTGAAAGCAAGGTGGACTTTGCCAGACTTGGCTCACGTAACCCAAACCAGGTCAGATCCTTGGAAGAGCATTTGAAGTGTAACAATGTGGAAGCTGCTTTCCATAATGTATTTGATTAAAATCTGCAAGCCACCCCTGCAGCCCAGCCAGCTGAACCCCTGCCTGCCCAGGCTGCTTCTCCCTGCTCCCTCCTGCCCTCTCCCTTCCATGTGGTACATCCATTACCACACACACTCTGGAAACATCTGCAGCACCACGCTCAGCCCAGACTTGCAAAAGCACAGGGGAAATTGGAGATGGCTGCTGTGATGAGGGAAAAGGAGCAAAGACAGCGACACCTTTGTTCTGGGGGTATGAGATCTAACGCTGCTGAGTGCAGAGAATCATTTAAAAGAAAAAAAAAAAAAAACAACATAAAGCAGAATAAAAGACAAATGCTGGCTCTCCAAAGACATATTCTGAGGAACCACACAGCCCCAGGAAGTCCTGTGAGACAGCCCTGCAGCATTTTCAGGCTGTACCAACAACCTGACAAAAACAGATCCGTGCCAATGCAAGGAGAGCACTGCAGCTCAATCTCAGTCTCCGCCTGTAGGGTTCACTCTTTGCTCCATTTTGCTGATTTATGATTTACTACAGCTCAAAAACACTCTTTGTCTTTTTCTTCCGTATTTTTTTTTAAATAATCCATGTCTACTGAAAAACGTCCATGCTAAACAGCACCATTACAAGAATGATCCGCTGAGTAAAAATACAATTTCTATTACATTTACACCAACTTCTAGACAGCTGATTTGGGCCAAATGCCTGGTGATCACTTGGAAAGAAAGGATTTTTTTAAAATTCAAGAATCAAACTGAAAGAGGGGAAATTTAGGTTAGATACTAGAAAGAAATTCTTCCATGTGTGGGTGGGCGAGGCCCTGGCACAGGTTGCCCAGAGAAGCTTTGGCTGCCCCATCCCTGGAAGTGTCCAAGGCCAGGTTGGAGCAACCTGGGCCACTGGAAGGTGTCCCTGCCCATGGCAGGGGGTGGGATGAGATGGGCTTTAAGGTCCTTTCCAACCCAAACCACTCTGTGGCCGTATGATTCATCATCTCAATTACACATTTGGTAATACCCCTATAAATTCCAGCATCCATCATCAGTTTTTTTAAAAAAACATAATCAGGAAGAACAGAAGATTTTTATTGCCCTGGAGGTGTGAAAAAAAGAAAGCATATCTCATCTTTCTATGTAAAAAGTGAAAATAAAGAAGCATTTGGACAGTCAGAATCCAGCTGTGAAATCTACTGTAATTTCCTAAGGCTCTACACTGACTACAAGACTCCCTGAGAAAAATGATGTGAAAGAACAGAGTAGTTAGAAAGAAATTACTGAAGGCCATAGTGCAGAAGCACATAAGAGCTTTTCCATCCCCACCAATGCAAGAGCCAGCCCTGCCATTACCATGAAAAAATGACAGCAAGGTTTTGAAGCAGCCTCTTGAGGAACAACTGTTCTGCACAGCGCTGTCCAGGGCAGCTCCTCCGGCCCTGTGCAGCAGCTCCCTGTGTGCTGGAGGCTTTTGCAGGCCGGCCAGGGCAGCCTGTGAGCAGTGGGGTGGGGAAAGCCCTGCTGCAGTTACCTGCCCGTCCTTGGCGTAGCAGACCGAGTTGGACTGGGTGTATTTGACAGCGATGCTGGCCACAATCAGGTCTCGGACAGCAGCCTCGGGCAGCTGGAACAGAACACCACTGTCAACACCACCCTGACACCCAGGAGCAGCCATGCTACACCCCAGCCCTCACAGTTACTGAATCAGACACAGGCAGAACAAGGTAGCTAAAAATACCCTGGATTGTTCAATTACCAGCAAATTTTGTTTAGATTAAAACCCATAAATGATTGGTTTGGCAGCTGATCTCCCAACTCTCAGGGGTGAGACTCAATCTCACCAGGTTCTATCACTGGCCTTAAGCCTGAAAACTCCTCTGCATTTACTGTCATCAGATGTGCTCATAGGCAAACACCAGGACCACAGCAATTAGAACAGCTCCCAAAATCTGTATTATTTTTAAGTTCCATTCCTAATTTATGAAAACAGTTTTTATTACCTCAATGTCTGAACTTGCTTCTGAGCCCATGACTAATCATGTGCTCATTAACATCTGTTTTTTTAATGAGAACAAGATCAGAGACAAACAAATCACTGAAAACTTTCTGGTGATGTGGGCTCCAATTGCTGAGCAATAACAGCCAGGCCAGAGTTTAAACAACACAGTGCACACAAAAGGGTGATGTAAACGAACAGTCAGGAGATGTGATGGATCCCTGGCACATGGCTGTCTCACCATAAAAAATTGCACACAGTAGCTTCTTGTTTACAGAGAGTATTTACAAATATTGTGGTAGTCTGAAATAATGGGAAAGGTCCAGCTCCTCTTTGATTCCTCCAAGGAATCTAAACCAAGGAAAGCTATCTTGATTTACCCAAGTATATTAGGTCCAGAAAGTCCGCTGCATTGTTTGGTAAGAGCCAGTTAAATCTCATTAAAAAATTTTAGGAGCTCTTAAAATTGCCCAGTGGTGACCTCCTTGATGAAGGCACAGCAGCAGTTCATTCATTCCACGTGTGTTTAAGCACATTTATCTCCCAAACTCACATTTTTATTCTTGGTGACGATGTTCTTGAACAGCAACCGGTCGATGACCGCGTTGTTCCTCTTCTGCATCAGGTTCAGCCCATAGAGGGTTCGAACCTCCAGGTCATCGGGCTCATAGTGGGGATCCATCTGAAAGCCAAAGACAGGCCAATAAAGCACTTTCAGCCCAAAACCTACAGTCTTCCAGTTTTCACACAAAGGGGAAAAACACAAGAGTCTTCCAGCCTTCCAAAGGAAGGCAGAAATATTTGGAGCTGCTTCCTACATGCCTCAGGCTACAACTCCCACCCCTCTATGGCATTCAAGGGAACAGCGAATGTGATTATTTCCAGAGCTGCACTCTTGGGGCACATCTCCATCCAAGCTGGAAGCATAATTAACTTACACCAGCATAGGGATCAGGTTAACTGCAACTGTGACACTGCACTCAGGTCCACCCGTGCATGGCCTTTTTCAGAATTTTGGTGGCCCCAGCTGAGGTTTCAGACAGGAAACAACCCAGACTGAGGTGACCAGCTCTAAACAGGAGCATGCACATGCTTTTATGTGGTTTTCCTAATCCACTGAAATGTTTTAGGCCAACTTTCCTTAGCACTGCTCTGCATTCAGTCCTGAAGAGACAGGCTTCACCACTACGACCTCATCCTTGCAAAGTTAATTAATTCCAGAGGTAATCAGCTGCCAAGACTGTCTGCAATTTCATTCCTTCCTGCCTGAAGCTCCTGAGCCATCTTCTCCAGCTCCCCTGGCAGCTACACTACAATTGGAACTTCAGCTAAGCCTTGCATTTTCTTTCTGTGATGCTACCGTGAAGTTCTTTGCTCATTTCTCTCTCAGAGGCAGCAGAAATAGGACCTGACAGCAATCTGTGATCTATTAGTCCTGTTCACCAAAACTGGGTGATTTTGAAGTCCCAATCACTGCAGGAACTAGGAAGGAAACCTGACACTGACTTGGCCACATAATACTAATATTCCTTCACAAGCATGCTGGCTGCAGCATGTAAAGGTGCATCACCTCAGGTCCAAAGTGTCTGTGCTTCCAGCTTCATCCCTGACTGGAGCAGGGGTACAAACCTGGAGGACACAGTAAGCACCATTCTTCTTTTTGGAAAGGATTTTGAGAGCTTCTTCCTCATAGCCAGGAGCCACCACACCATCGGACACCTGCAACAAACAGATTTCAGCTTCCACAGGAGAAAAATGAAAGGGAGGCTAAGCCTGAAAGCTCCACTTGCCATTCCCAGAGAGGCACACACACCTCTCCTGGGGTCTGTATGCATCCTACAATAGCAAAAGCACTGTTACACTACGCGTTTCAGTCCTGGAAACAAAAACCAGCAGAGCACTGTGAGCTCCTGGCAGGGGTTAGTAAAAAGCACCCCACATCACTTCAAGCAGAACGGAACTAATAACTAATATCCTCCTCCGGGGGAAAACAGCTTGACCATGACATCCCCACTTCTCAGCCTCAACAGTAAACGTGCCTTAAAAACCAATAAATTCTTATTTCAACAGTGACACTCCTGAGGAGGTAAAACCATTGGCAAAAGAGCTGTTAAGAGCATGGAAACTGAGAGTTTATATTCATCAGTGCCATGAAGCGATACACAACTTTCACATTTGGGTCTTACAGTGTGGGTGAGATTTTTTCAGTTTTCAGCAGCACTGTAGCAAATGTTACCCTCACAAACCAACTGAATGTGCTCTTTCATTTGTTTGACATCATAAAATCACAGAATGGTTTGGTTTGGAAAACACCACCTCATTCCATCCTGCTGTGGACAGGGACATCTCCCACTAGACCAGGTTGCTCCAAACCCAAAACGTTCTGTGATTCCAAGTAAAAAGCACAGCCTGGGAAGTGGCTGACCCTACCTGTAACTGGTAGGTAGCAACCTGTGTCCAAATTTCTGCCTGGGGCAAAGGGCTGCCCATCAACATTCCAGCCCTTTACTTCTCCCATGACATCTGCTCAACCAGAAACTTTTGACAGCCTAACCAGGGTTTCTTTCCAGAGGTCTGCAATCATCTCGTGGAAAGCAGCACTGCCAGCTCTGCTATTTCACAGGCTCTAGCACACAGCCAGGTGTTAATAGGTAGGAAAAACAAATGCATCAAAAGACTGGTGTAAATTCTGCACTCCAGATCAGAGATTACACAAATCACAAAAACCAGTAAAAGTCTTCCAGGTAAAATAGGTTGATTTCCAGTGAAAAGGCTGCTACAAACCAATGGCTGCATCTAGAGTGATTGTCCTTGATACCCTAGAATGATTTTCTGCTGTCACTAACCTCTCTGGAGATGATCTTGGCAGTAGCCACGTCACAGGTATCAGACAGGGCAATGAAGTCACCGAAAGACGACATCCGATCAGCACCTGAAAAATCCAGACTTCACTCCTTTATCAAACTACAGCATCACACAAAGAAAACTCTTCACTCCTACAGTCCAGTCATTTGCTATGAGAGCTAAGAATTTAATCCCACCGCAAAAATAACAAAAAAAAAAAAGAGGCCATAAAAGCAAGAAGGATGAAAAATCCTACCTCAAACACATGGACCTTTAAATACTCCCATAGTTCAGATATTCTTCCTTCTTCACTGCCTCTGTCAAAGCTCTAACTCTCTAATGACTACCTCCAGCACTGCAAGCAGCTCAGCTGTACCCTTGGTGGCAAGAGGACAAGGAGAGGCAAGGATCACACAGAAAGATTTTAGATGGGAGACAGTTGGAAAAAGAGGAAATCTTTTAGATGGCTATGCTCCCACCTGGCTTTTCCTGCAAGAAAGCAGACCCAGAAATGTAGCAACTTTTTTCTTCTTCGTTTTTTTTTTTTTTAAATAAGTATTTTCTGTATTTAATGGCATGGCTAAGGTGAACTCAATTCCCATCACAAATGCTCCACTACTCAGCAAGGTCAATTCTTCTGTCCCTGCCATTCTAAGGGTTTATTTTTCTAGCAATCATGCAGTTGTTTTGTGACAGCAACACTCTAAGGTGGTCTGTGAAGAATGAATCCAAGCCAATGTGCTCCTTAGCAAGTTTGCCTTGTTTTCTATAATCTGTGCAGCTTTTCTAGGAATGCCATGGAAAATGAGAGATGTAACAAAGTATCTCAGCTAAGCAGAGGAAGCTGGTTTTGTCTACTTTTTTTAGCTTCTTTTGTGAGCTCTGCCATACAAAAGCATTAAAAAAAACCCCATCAAATACCAGACAGAAACATCTCTACTCCAGTTAAATATTCCTGAGCACGCCAATTATGAGTGTGCTACCAGCACCACTGCTCACCCAGATCCTTTAGTCAAAGTCCCACATATGTGTGTGTGTGTGTGTGTGTGTGTAAGCACACATTTAAACTTACAAATGTATCATCTTACAGGTCTTCCATATTCACCAAGGAACAGAATCCAAAGTGGTTTTAGGTCTTTGAAACAGTCAGTATACAAGGGCTGCTCTCTTGGAGAGCAGCTTTTGATAGGCAATCAGGCAGATCCTCATGGAGAAAAGCCCTCTGGAGGAGGAGTGTGGTGCAAAGGAAGAGCTGAGAATGCTGCTCAGGTGCTGAGCCCCGAGCTCAGCTCTTTGGACAGGTGGGTTTGCCACGGTTATTTGGAGCCCTCACCTCTGCTCCGAGCGTAGGCAGAGGCCAAGGGCGTCAGGGTCTTGTGGAAGTCGTGCACCATGCACACTTGGGCCTCCTCCTCGCTGAGCGGAACTCCAACAGCAGCACCTAGTGGGAAACACGAGCCAGGGCACTCAGGCTGCTGCTGCCTGCCCCAGGACCTGCCCACACAGCCGGGGGACGAGCACATCCCACCCTACCTGCGGGACTGACGTGCTTGAAGGAGGCTGCGGCTGGAATGCCCAGTGCCTGCTTGAGCTCCTTCACCAGCTGCCAGGCATTGAGGGCATCGCAGAGGTTGATGAACCCGGGAGAGCCATTCACCACTGCAAACACAGCATAGGGACACGTTAAAGTAGCCAAACCCTTCTCCCCAGAGCCTGGAGAGCCATTCACCACTGCAAACACAGCATGTGAACACGTTATAGCAGGCAAACCCCTCTCCCCAGAACCTGGAGAGCCAGCACAAAGGATTTCTCCCAGCAAGCACTCAAATCACTTTAAACTGTTCTTGTTCAATGACCCTGGCTCCTCAGCAACTGGTGGAGTGCCCAGAAATGCACACCAAGAGTAAAGGCCATTTAAAAGTCTGCTCTCAAAACGTTTTGCTCTGGCCCTGAAAGAAGAACTGCTCACACTGACATGGCAGCACTGCAAGCATTTCAGGAGACTGGAGGAGAAAAGACCACTTTAACAATAATCCAGGAGCAGTGAACATAGCATTGTTCTGCTGCCATACTGGGAGGCAGAGCTGCAAGCAAACCAACCTCCAGTGCAGGAATGGAAAAGCTTCCTAAGAGGTCCCAGAGTTGAAATGGGGAAAACGCTGCAACACAAAGCTACACTGCTTATTCAGCAGGACAATGCCTGCACACATTGAAAGCAGTCTCGAGAACAAGAGTAGCCAGACTTTCCCTCCAAAACAGGGGTTTCCCTCACTACTGTGGCAAGTGGCACACCCTGTAAAATGGCAGAGAGACACACCAGACCTGTCTCAAATTTGCAGGTGGGACTAGTATCCTTTCCTGCTGCCACCATCAGCAGAAGCAGCATTCTACAAAACCAAGGTAACAACCCCCTGCTCAAAACCATCAAAGAAAGAAAGACAAAAAAAAAGAACAAAACCAATTCAAACCTAGAGAAAAACAGCTTGATTTCTAGGCAGAGTAAACAGGGACACACAAAAAAAATGGGGAAGATACTAAACAAGGAAAAATGGCAAGTAGAAAAACATCTTAAAAGGATGACAAGGTTTTCCTTTGCAAAATCTGGATCTAATGTCAAGCAGAAAGTACACTACACAAATCTGTTCAAAGTATCTTGGACACACAATCCTACACTGACAGAGAACACAGAGCTGCAATTGGTCTTGTGGGGCTCAGCAGAGCAGCTTTCCTGTCTCACACAGCTCAACTTTTGAATTGCTAAGTTAGCGCCATTCAGTAATAAAGCAGCTGTGAAGGCACTGCTGGCCATTCCTTGACTAAAGTACACGACAGTCTTTCAGTTTCAAAGACATGTCCAACCACCTCCATTCCCAGCTATCCCAGAGCTCCCTCTTGGCCAGCACAGCTGAGGCCTCACCTGTCAGGGGCAGTTTGGGTCTCGTGGTGTAGAGCTGTGCAGGACTCTGATGAGGATTCATGCCGTACCTCAGGGGCAGCTGGGACACTCCCTTGCTGTACTCCTTCCTGAAATAGTCAGAGATGGCTGCATCGTACTGAGCAGTGTGGGTGAAGGCCTGGGGAAACAATGGGCAACACTTGTCAACTTAGAAACGTCAACTTACAGAGGATTTGGTGTTTAAAGAGGTAAAGAGCCAAAGGCACATGAGCCTGGCCCAGCCCTTCATGGCAGGAAAATGTGACCAACCTTCAGTGCCAGCAGGCGCCGGGTTTCCATGGCAGTGTCTTTGTCCCTCGATGCTGCCATCTCTTTAGCTATGGCAGCGTAGTCTGCAGGGTCACACACGACTGTCACACGGGCGTGGTTCTTGGCAGCTGCCCGCAGCAAGGCCACTCCCCCTGCAAGAGAGGGGCACAGGCGTGAAGCACTTCCCTCCTGGACACAGCACAATCAGGAGGCATGGCTGAGGCCAAGAAGAGACGTGCACCATCAATCCTTTGTGCCAGATGAATGTGTCCCCTCTCTCCAGCACAGAGAGGAGTGAGAATGCTCTTCAAAATGCCCAAGGCTGGTGAGTTTGACTCAATCTGCTGCTGAAGGTGCACACTGACTGGCCTTGGCAGAGCCAGGCAGAGCTGCAGGGGCGAGGAAACAGGATGTGGGTTGTGATGAGCAGGTGGGGGCAAGAATGTCTTCGAACAGCACAGCCACATCCCAAAGAGGATGGCTGTCCCCACACATGGCTTAACCACCATCCTCTGCACGCTGGGCCAGGCAGGGGTCTGCAGAAAGATTTGCTTTCATGCTGCCAAACAACAGAGGTTCCCAAATGTCTCTGCAAATAATAATGAGTCTTGCCCAGGTCCTCTGTGTGAGATAAAATGCCACACTTCTTCCTTCAGTCTGACTGCACTGCTATTGCAACTCCTTAAATCATACAAGATACTAGGCTGTTGCAAAGGAAAAGTAGAGGCTGGCACTGCTTCATGCAGAGCAAGCATTACTCCATAAAACATTTAATAGAGAGCTCTGCTGGGCATCATTTGGACTAAACTACTGCAAGAAAATCCAATCCCAATCCAACCGCATGGCACAAAACTGCACCTGTACTGTTCACAGGCTGCCAAGCAGAGATGCTGCAGTGAAGGAACAGCAAGCCTTTGAGGTTAATAAGTAGCAGCAAGAGAAAACATGCTAATGCAGGTGTCCATGCTTCCCAACTCAGGTCCTGAGGACACTCCCACATATTCAGACCAACCCCTTTCCTTGCAATGGCTTCCTGCAGTGAAGCTCTCAGCCATCCTCAGAGCACTTTCAGTGGCTCAGCTTTGCTCTGCAAAGTTCATGGTTTTTAAATTTCTATTACTCTGTCAGGCTGCAAAAGGGGTTTAGTCTGCTCTCCATGTTTCAGTAGGAAGCATGGTCCACTAGGCCTTTCCAAGCACAGCCCTCAGGCTCCTTTTGGGCAGTGCATGACTTCCCCCCATGCAGCACGCCTTGCCAGCCTGTTATTGCCATTTTAATTGCTTAAAAGCAACAAGGCTTACCCAACTATGCCTTCAGTCTGCTCCTTGCTGCTCCTGAGCTCTTGAGCAGACTTCCTTTATAGGTGTGCAAGGCCACCAAACAAAAAGAGAAGAACTGAGACCACTCAAGAGTTCAGAAGCATACAGTCTGTCTGGAAAGCAGATTTGCTCTCCCTTTAACTTACCAATATCAATCTTTTCCACTGCGTCCTGTACAGTCACACCAGGAGAAGATACAGTCTTCACAAAGGGGTACAGGTTGCACACTACAACTCTGAGAATTGAAGGGGAAAACTGGATTATTCAGGAAGAAATAAAAGGGCCAAACTGGACTTGGCAAGCCCAAGATATCACCAGTGATTTTATGGTCGTCTCTCAGATCAGGGACCAGCATAAAATCCTGTGGCCAAGAATGGTGCTCAGCCCAAGGGCAAGTGATGGTACAGTGCATTAGGACATGTAACTGAACTCTGTGTATCAAACCATGTCAGTACCACAGTTTACAGCAATCAGATTAAAGGAAGAGCTTCTTTAAATACATGTGCCTGAATATAAATGTTTAGTGATTTTAGTCCACACTTGAGCCATTTGAAAGGCCTTCAAAGTGGGCTCTCAGCAGTACTGCAAATGGGCATCCACCAATTCTCGTAAGAGAGTAAGCACCCCGGGAAGGTCCACAGCAAACAAAGTGCAATCAATCTAATTTTCCACAACTTTTCCAAGAGCAGAAAATGACCTACATGTCACCTTCTGGACTTTTAAAATACCAACAACATATGACACCTGAGTGTGCAGCCCAAATGCCATAAAGCTTCTGTAGCACATGAAAGCAGGGGAGAAAATCGACTTTTCTCTCTCAAGCCACAACTGGACCTTACTGGAATTAGTTTTTCCATCTGATCTAGAAGCAGGTCTGTATTCCAGCAAGCATGATGTAATAACTTGCCTGTCCCATCCTACCAGAGCCACAGGAACTGCAGTGAAAGGCAGGATTTGTTCTGACCTTCACAAACAGGGTTTTTAATCCAAGAGAATTCATTTACTCTCTTGATCTGAGTACATGAAGGTATCAAACTCCAAGGTGTGCTCAGTATGGCACGGAACTGCTGTGATGAGTACCCTTGCGTCCAAACTTACAACATTTCTTTGCTCCCACTCCATGTGAACTCCAGCAGAAGGGATGATAAGCTTCCAGTATGGCTTTCAAAACCCCTCATGTCTCTAAATTTCCTACAATGTCTTATTTTCTTTTCTGTTTCTCATGCCCCCTTCCCCCCAATCCATTCATGCTCCTGACCTGTTGCAAACCATCAGGAATCTGTGGACTTTAACACTGCTAATGCTTTTATCTGTGCAAACCAAGACAACCAATATCAGGCTTTCCTTCATTGACTTGGATATGCAAATTTTATGCAACTATGCAAAGACAGTCCTGCTGAGGATCAACTACTTCTGCTTTTTGCAAGAGAACCTGAATCCAAATTATCAGTCTGCATGCAAGTGCACAATAAGTCACTGATGTAAGGGCATGTTATTCCCCCTACAATTCAGCAGAGCCTGCTTTAATATGCAGCATGCTCTGAAGAGCCACCACTGCTGAGCCATCTAAGAGGATTCCTGTGGTTTTAAATTTCAGGTTTTCAAATTCAGCCCAGAAATCCATCCATCTGTTTTTAAAAGTAATTTTACAACTCCAGATGCATTCTGGCCCACAATCATACTGTACCTCCCACCCTGGGTACACCTACAATTTGCTACATCCAGCTCAGCCATTTGTTTCTGAACCAGGAGCTGCTCCCTGACATATAACTCGTTATTCACAAGCAGTAGTTGGATGTTAACACCAGTTAGTCACATACAGCCCCAAACTACCCTGTGTGACTGCACCAAGTAAACACATTCCAAAAAAACTGAAAAAAAAGAAATAAATCTTTGGTACATTAGTGCACAAAATGGGTTACTTCAGTTTCTGGGTGCAGCTCACTTGCTCCCAACACAGCTCGCAAAGTTTTAAGTTTTCTGTCTCTTATCTGTGTGTTTTCTGTCTGAACAAACGCCGTGTTCCTGACCTACTTTCCGTGTCTATTCTTTATTTATGTGTTGAAACTCAGTAAACATTATGCAAATATCAAAGGGTATATTTACTAAACAAGCATTTCAAAATCGGGAACTGCCATCTGATCAGACACGTGGAACCAACCTGAGGGAAGATGAGCCAGCTCCCAAAGTACTGAACTCAACTCTGCAACACATGTAACGTGGCCCTACACTGACTGCGTGTAACGTGTCAGAATTCCCAGGGAACCAGGAGAAATTCAGACCTCCGAGTCCCCAAAGTAACCTTCCCAGTTTAGTTTTCTCTTGCTCCAAATGGTGAAGAGGCGCCTGTAGAAAATTATACTTTTAAATACATTGCATGTCCTGCCAGGGCAAATAAAGGAGACTGCAGATCTGCTGGTGTGTAGATGTTACAATCCCTACTGCTCCCCTTTCTTGGTGTTGACTGGGCTCTAATTCTGGTTTTTGATCACTGATGGATTGCATCACATCCCCCAACATTTACCTTACAAGGCTGAAATCCTGTTTCTTCATATCAGCATTATCCTCTGGAATATTGCGAGCCAAGATGCCTAGTTACAAAAAACATCTTCATTAAAAAAGAACTAAATAACCAACAGGTTTTTAATTCAACATCTCCCTTCACACTGTGCTTTTTCCCTCAGAGATTTTCTATAGTAACATTTTCATTCTAGTTCAGACAGCACCCTCAGCCCCTGCTCCTTTATTCCACTCTAGGGAGTCTTTGGCTGTTCAAATTCCACACTAACAGGTGTTCTTCCCTGAAGGCCAAATCCTAGAGCATTCCAAGTACTGACCAGCAACCTCAACAATGTACTTTCTAAGCACTCAGTTGCTACCCTTAAAACACTGAAACCATCATTAAGGACTTCATGGGAGAGAAAAAGGGCACCTGCCCTTTGAGACAAGGGAAGCAAGAGAGAATGAGCAGTGCAGGTGGCTGGTGGGGTCTGGGAACTCAGAGAAACACGAGGGTGACAGGGTGGCACAGTGTAAGGAACAGCACAGTCCTGCGTTTAGGGTCATGGGAGATTGTCTCCAGCCCTCACATACGATGGGCAACAGGTTCCACGTGAGGTAACTCAAGCACAACAAGAGGAGATGAGAGAGCAGGTGGATTAATGTGCTGACAGACCACTGATCAGAGACCCTCCCTGCTGAAGAGGAGTCAGAGAACATCAGAGCATGCAGAAATCACCCCCAAAGCCTACGCTGTTGTGTTCCTTATGCTGCTCACCAGACCCACCCACAGGTTAAACCCCGTGGAGCTCCCTGCCCCAGCACGTCTGCAGCTGACTCTGCAAAGGCATTCACAGAGAAGCTCTGTTACTCATAGCCCCGGGGAGAGAGCTCTGCTAACTGTAGAGATGCCAGCATAGCAACAAGGAGGTAATTCAGCCACCCTGCACTTCTCCACCCCTTGGCTTTTCACCTCTCCTTCTGTTCCTGGAGTAAATCTGTTCTCATTACTCGGTTCTTCCACACAATCCTTAAAAAAGACATCTGTCAACTCCTCCTTCCCACCCTCCCTGCCCTCTTCTAGACTGAAAAATGTATTAGTAGAAACATACCAGCGTGGACTGCAGGATGAAGGGTTTTCACACGTCCACCCAGCATCTCAGGGAAGCCTGTCAGGTCCGAAACATCTCTGCCCAAGAAGAAAACAGCAGGGTAACAGATGTGCCACACTGACTTTATCTAGAGGTTGAATGACCCAAACCAAAAAAAGTGTATAAATTTCACTACAAAATCCACCTACGCCGAAGGGACAACAACATGCTTTTCCCATGAATGGAAACAGAGTTCATGGGTCACACCCAGCTAAGAAGTGCAGTTATTTCTTGAACACACTGGAATAACCAAGATAAACAAACCCCAAGTCAGAGTGGTTTGTAGAGAGAGAGAATGGAAGGCCGTGTGGAGGTGCTCTTCCTCCCAGCTTAGTTTCACTACTCCTTGTGACTGTTTAGGGTGGTAAATAACAATAATGAGGGAAGGCAAAATGTGAGCATCCTTTGCTTCAGGCTTCATTGACAGCACAGCCAAGGAAAGAAGTCGGAGAGACACAACCAAGTGCTGGGTAACAGTGAGCTCTGGGGGTGATGTAGATTTGTGCTGGTGTGTCCCAGGAGCCACCCACTGTGTTCACGGGGAGCAAAAATTGAGTCAGTCACCTGTCCTGCCAAATAATTGTCATTTCTTTCATCACTGCACTGAAACCCATTTTTATTTAGCCAGAGCTGTTTTTTAAATCACAGCATGGAAGAAACCAGAACAAATTTCCCCAGAACCATGGGCTAAAACAGCCAGTGACTGTACCTGACCTAACAGTGGATGCACAACACTTAAAGGCTCTATCTGCATTAAGTGATTGTGCTGGGAAAATTATTTGTGACCAATGACATCCAGTGAGCTTTAACATGCTCCTGACACATCAGTGCTGTCCCAGGACTAGGCAAAGATCAGATTTCACCTGGCTGTGAGGAGGTGCACTCAGGGCAGATTATGAACAGCAAGGTAACAGATTGCCCCATGGAAACAAAGCTGGCTCAAGGCAGACGAGGCATCCCAACAAAAAGCTCCAACACCTCTCTGCACAGTAACACTCCTCAGCTTCAGCCAACAGACCCCTGAATAAGAAGGTTCTGAAGTTTGCTTTGGGGCAGGGTTTTCTTTTTTTTTTTTTTTGTTTGTTTGTTTGGAAGGGAAGACTTACTTTCAGATCAGTTTTCAGCCACTTTTGCTCACAGAGAAAACAATTTAAGTAACCTCCGGGCCTAAACGAGCATTTTTGGTGGTGATGTACAGGGGAGTGTGTGTACCTGACAGGCAAGCCAGCATCCCTCAGCGACTTGGCTGTTCCTCCGGAGGCAATTAAACCCAGGCCAAGTGCATTCAGGCTCTTCGCAAATTCCACCAGGTTGGTCTTGTCAGAGACGCTGAGTAAAGCTGGCACACGGGAAGAGCACGAGTGTTTGGGTTTAAACAGTGGAACAGAGAAAACGACAGGATTAAGCGAGTGAAGCTTTTATAAGTTCCGTAGTTTAGCAGTGTATGCGGCGCCAGGCGCCTGAGGAGGGGAAGGGGAGCACCAGAGCCTCGCGCTTCTCCTCAGGCGAGGCCGCGGCCTCAGGGCGCCCAGCGCGGAGCCGCATCGCCTCAGCGCGCTCCCGCTCCCCGAGCCCGCAGCGGCCCGCCCCGGGAACACGGGACACCCGGCCCGGGGGGCACGGGCAGCGCCTGCCCGCCGCCGGCACACCGCGCGGGAACCGCCGCTCAGGCGCCTTCCGGGGCCGCCCTGCCGAGGCGAGCCGGCGGCCATTGCGGGGCCGGCGGCGGGGCAGCCCCCCACCCCTCACGGACACCCTCTGCGCGGCCATCGGCGGCCAGCGCCCGCCCCGCGTTACCGAGCTGCTGCCGCGCGGCCATGGCGCCGTCGGTGGGTGCAGGAGGGCGCGGAGGCACGGAAGGGACGATCGGCGGCGGCCCGGCGGGATTTGGGCGCACGGGGGCGGGAGCCGGAGGGGGCGGCCCGGGCGGGGCGGGGAATGGAGGGGGGCGGCGGTGCCCGGTTCGGGTGGCGGGCACGTGTATTTTGGGACACACGCGTGTCCTCGGGGTGCGATAGCGGGGTGCGATAGCGGGGTGCGATAGCGGGGTGCGATAGCGGGGTGCGATAGCGGGGTGCGGTGCCCTGGAGGGTGAGGATGGCCCGTGGTGTTGTGTGCGCCACGTGTGTGCGAGCGGGTGTTCCTGCTGCACATGTGCTCAGTGCGTGAGTGTGCGCGACATGGGTGCACCAAACATACAGACACGCGCACACACACACACACACACACACACACACACACACACACACATATATATATATGCACTGACATGGGTGCACCACCCACACGCAGAGGTACGTGTATGTGCCCAGACATGCGTGTGCACACATACAGAGTTTTCCGCGGTGGGAAACCCAGCTTAGTACACAGGTGAAAAACGAGGTGTAGTGAGGCAATACCTCATCGTAGTGGAAGGTGGTGCAGTAAGGACCATTAATTTTTTCCAGGAGTACGGACAGGAGTTTCATCTGTGGAAAATCCTCTTGCAGAGCTTCCACACGGGCAGAGGCAAAACACTCATTTACCAAGTCTGAGGTAAAAAATCATTTGCAAATAGTAAAATTATACTTTTCTTTCTTTATTTATTTTTCTCTCCATAAGGAGAGCTATCACGGGGAGCTTTTTTCCACTGTGGGCCTCCAAATTTCCTGATAATCCTTGCAGAAGAGCTTTGCTTGTTTTCCTTCTAGCCTGTGGTTCACAGGTAACACTGACTGAACATGTTGGCTTTAACAGGTTAAAATCTGTGCAGTGCCCCTGTACACCCCAGCAGGGTCTAGCTGCAGCACTGGGACAGCAGTGCTTTGCAAGTAGAGAGCTCTGCAATTAATTTGCAGCACAAGCCCTGGCCCCACCTGGTAATATTGAATCAGCAATAATGTCAGCATGGGCAGGCCCCTGAGGCATCCCTGCGTATTTGTGTCACATTTTCATCGACCACACAGGTGTTCACTGTACACCTGCAGCTCCCAGAGTGCATTAAGCTCTCCACTTGCATTAAAAAAAGAAGGAATAAATGAAATTTTTTAGCTCTTGCAGGCAAAAAGGTGGGAAGTACAGTGCAAGTGCAGCTGGAAGGCTCGGACTGCTGGCTGTTTTGATTTGTGAGTCTCTGGGCTTGAGCAGTATTGTCTGTGTGAGGAAGAGTCAAGCCAGAAATACCAAACAGACTGAGTAAACCCAGTGTGTGTATTACTCTCAGTAGCAGCTAGTGACAAGCAGTAATAAATTGCTGCTCAGGAGGGTGGCTGGGGCCAAATGAAAATATACTGCTAAGTGGTACATGAGCACTATCATTATGAAAATACACACCATGGAGAGAATAAAAGTTGTGCAAAGAGTACAGCTGAGGTGGGCTTTGGTGATGATTAATGTATGAGCAAATGAACAATTTGACAGAGCGCTGCATTTTTATCCAACGTCGGAGAGCGACTCTGTATTCCAGAGAGCGACTGTGTATTCCAGCAGGGTGCCTGGTGGCCCTGTCAGCCTGTGCACAAGGACAGGGATGCTGCTGCCTTTGGACAAACAGTGGGAGGGATGTTATCAGTGTCAATAATGGCGTTGACTCTGTTGCCTGTCCAGCAGTTCGTTGTCCCTTGGTGCCTGAAGTGAGGTTTCTGTTTGTGCAAGAGTGGCAGGGGGTGGTTGGGCTTAACCCCTGTCCCCGCACAGGAAGGACAGAGGAGCCAGCCCAGAGGAGGTGACCAGCAGGATTAGAGGGATGGAGCACCTCTGCTGTGAGGAAAGGCTGAGAGAATTGGGATTGTTCAGCCTGGAGAAGAGAAGGCTTTGGGGTGACCTAATTGTGGCCTTCCAGTACCTGAAGGAGCCAACAAGAAAGATGGAGAGAGACAACTTACAGGGGCCTGGAGTGACAGGACAAGGGGAGATGGGGTCAGACTGAAAGAGAGCAGGGTTAGATTGGATATTGGGAAAAAAATTCTTCCCTGTGAGGGCAGTGAGACCCTGGCACCAGTTACCCAGAGAAGCTGTACTGCCCCATCCCTGGAAGTGTTCAAGGTCGGGTTGGATGGAGCTTGGAGCAAGCTGGGATAGTGGAAGGTGTCCCTGCCCATGGCAGGGGGTTGGAACTGGATGATCTTTAAGGTTCTTTCCAACCCAAGCCATTCTGGGATTCTGCATCCGAGAAGGGATGTTCTGGCTGTGTGCTAGAGGGGTGTCTGGAGTTGGATGTGATTGATATGTCCTGGTTTGGGGGTGGCTTTGCAGGGGAAATCACACAGTCTGCCTCCCCAGAGGTTTAGTTTTGCTTTATAGAGCTTAATTGGTTTTGGTGATGTTTAGAGGATATTCAAATACCCTGTGCTCTGCTCATGTCCCATCATTTATTCAATAGGAATGAGGTCTCTCTGGAGCTTTTTCCCGGTGTTTTAAAGCATTACAGAAGCTCGTCCTGAGCCAAGAACGCAGTAACATCATATTGGAAATAATGGGAAGAGGTAAATGCTAGAATTACAAATACCACATTAAGGTTATTTCTAAATTATGCTAGGGCGTGCATCCAAGAAAGAAAAATCAGGCTTAATATGCACTGTGCTCTGCTGTGTTAATAAGTAAAAAGAGGATGAAGCTGAATAGAGGCATACAAAAGGGATGGTGTTGCTGTTGTTAGGACAATACCCTAGATTCCCTTCTCTTGAGACTGTAGGGAGCAAGCAATGCTTTTTAGCTTGGCTCTGATTCTCTGTTGTGAGTCTGTTTTCAGTTGTTGGTTTTTTTTCATGTAGCAAACCAAGAAGAGTGTAGAAAAACAGGTCAGTTTGGCTGTTGGTTAATCTGTTAGGGTAGGAAGCAAACAAGGTAGGATTCTCCAGCTACCTGCAGCTGTCTGTGGGCTAGCAGAGGGTGGGCTGGGCCTGCCAGTGGACAAGGAAGACCCAGCCAAAATGTAGGACTCTATCTGAAGTGGAAGTCCGTGGCTGGCCTGGTTTGGGGCTTCAGAGATGGAGTGCCATGAGTAGTGAGTGTTGCACCAGTGGTCTGATCTAGATCTGTCCTAGCTCAGGAAAGGTGTCTCATCACCATGAGGCTGCTTTGGAAAAACATGTTATTGTGGGCCTCTCTGCCTGTATGAACACAGTCCTCAGCTTTGAAATTCCCCATCATGCCAAGCTTGTCTTCTTTAACCAGGCCCTGCTTTCATTTATATACCACCCCACGCTTTTCCTCAACAACCCCTTGCCTCTGCTATGCTCTGTGTTGCCCTCAAGCAAAGGTTGTGGTATTCAGCATGATGTAAGACAAATACATATCTGTCCTACTCAAACTCCTGTTTTCTCCCCTGGCAGTTATTAAATGGGAAGCAAAGAAGTGCAGATGAGCAATATGTTACATTCACAAGGGTCACTGCTTCCTCTGCATTGTTCTGGTATCTGGTATCTCCCTTGAATGCTGTTTGCCAGGCACTGGGCCTCAGTTTCTCCAGTCTCCCAGAGACCACAGTCTTGCAAGTACTTTTCTATGCTCCTCACTCAGTATTATGGGATTGCTTACTGCAAAGGTCTCGTGGAGGTTTCAAGTGCCCTGTCTCAGATGCTGCACAACAGTAGAGGTGGGAGTGGAATTGAATCCAGGCTGTTTCTCAAGGGTTGCTGCTATATCCAGGCTTTTGGTTTGTCTGCCTTTTGCTCTCAGGGTTCATGAGAACTGCAGGGTAAACTCTTTGGTGTATTCCAGGAGAAAAAGAGCTGCTAAGTATTGCTCTGTTGAACCTTGTTCAAGAACTGCATCACACTGCCTGTGCCACTCGCTACCAGTTAACTCTGGGGTAGCTTCAGCCTTGAGCTGATGAACAGGCTGGCCAGGAGTGTTCCACAATAACAGAGAGGCTCAAGAGCCCTGATCTACTTTGAGTTTCTTTTTCAGCCCTTATCAGCTTGGAGCAGCTTTTGTTTTACTGTGTTCCTTGGAGGTCCCAGTTAAATCACATCCGTGGTGTGCCGGCTGTCAGCTGTCCTTGTAAATCCCTGCTCAGGGTCCCACGGAGCTGCTGAGGTGACAGTGAGCCTTTAGCTAAAGTTCAGAGACACCAAAGAGCTCTGCACGTTCAATTTGACCTGGGGTGTGAAGGTTACATCCCCTCTTCACTCACTAACACCAGTGGTTGGTTTTCCCAAACCTGTGATATCAATGTCTCATGGTTTTCCTGCAAAAGAATCAATTTCCATCTAATGGAATAAATATTGCAGATTTCAGCCTGAGTTATTCTCCTAATGCTCTGGGTTATGAATGAGGCCCAAAGGTGCATAAACCGAACAATGATTTATTTTCTAAACATTCCCATTCCTTTCCTCCCACAGGCTGGTTCCTATCCAAGCATAGAAGGAAAAATACTATGAAAAAAGTAAGAAATATTTTCTCCTGTTGGCGACTCAGTGCCTACTCTATGTAGGCCTACTCAGTGCCTACCCACATGTAGGCTGTGGCTGAACAGATCTGTTTGCAATTGCAAATATGGCCTTTGCAGTAAAAAAAAAAAAAAAATCTCATCCACTTTGAGGTTCATTGGCTTCTTGGAGCTATTTGTGTGAAAGGAAGAATTCCCAGAGAAAAGAAAAGGAAATATTTTGTTCAGGTGTTTTTGCTGTAGGTGAGAAGAAATTACTTTATCCACAAATAAACAGGCTGCTCTACCTTTTCATAGCACCATGGAATCCCAGAATGGCTTGGCTTGGAAGGGACCTCAAAGCTCATCTCGTTCCACACCCTGCCATGGGCAGGGACACCTTCCACTAGCCCAGGGTGCTCCAAGCCCCATCCAGCCTGGCCTTGGACACTTCCAGGGATGGGGCAGCCACAGCTTCTCTGGGAAATTGAAATCACTGATTCTTTCCCAGAAGAGCTGTTTTTATCAGCGTCTCCCTTTGCCCCCAGCTCTTTGGACACCAGCGTTTGTGTCCCTGGGTGAGAGGGCTGCCTGCCGGGATGCTGCCGGGATGCTGCCGGGATGCTGCCGGATGTGCAGGGAGCCGGCTCCCACTAGAGCGCGCTAGGACAGTTAAAATGGGGCTGGTTTTCTGCTGGCATCAGGGTGGAACCATCAAAGACGCCTGTGTAAGGAATGGCACTTCTGTTTCTCAGCACGGATTCTGGCTGGGTTCCCCATCTTTTGGGTACGCTTTCCCTGGAAGAGTGTGCAGCAAAGCCAGCTGTAGCTTGCCTGAGAGCAGTGAGGTTTGGGCTGGGTCAGGTACTGGCACAAACCTGTTGGAAGCCCCAGCCTGGACGGAGGGCAGGGAGGAGCTTTGTCCTCAAGCCCTGGCCTATCTCACAGTCCCTTTGTTTGCTGCTCTGTAAGGCAGAGGAAGTGGGAATCTGTGCAGTACTTGGACATGGACAGCAGTCCCCCTCAAAGTCCCATTGTTGGTCTGCTGTTGTCATTTGTGCATTTTGAAACTACCCCTAACGAACTTGCCCACCTTCACAGCAGAATTTCCTGCCTCAGCCCAAGCTCTTAGACCCCTGTCTGCTACCCTAGTTTGCTTCATGTTTACTTAATTAGCCAGCTGGAGCATAATTCCTTTCATGATCTACAGTCTAATACATAAAGATGACAGTGACATGAATCTTGGCTTAGGTTTCAATTTGCATGTTAATTCATTGTGGTTCCCCTGATAGCTGGAATTTGCTCCAACAGGATCTGGGAGATGATGAAATGGGCGGGGTGTTCTCCTGTGTCCCAGCGAGAGCCTGGAGCGATAGGTGACATAGTTTTACTGTCCACCAGGCATCATCTCCTGTAGGTCTACATCAAAAAGCAAAGCAAAGGTGAAAAGCAAAGCAAAAATCCTAAATGAGGAGTTTTTCTCAGTACAGAATGCAAATAAGAGTCATGGCTCTGGTAGTTGAGAAGCATCTGGAAATCAGTGAAGCCTGGTGAGACAGCCTGCAACAGATTAAGAAGGAGCACAGTGATTTTACACAGCAATCCAGCCCCAGTCATCTCTGGTTCAGAAAGCCCTCGACACACTTATCTAGAGAAGAGAGACTCTCCAAGCAGGGAGGAAACAGTGATTTCCCTGAGTGGAAGACAAGCCCATGTTGGCTGTGAAGGGTTTAGGCACAAACCCCATCACTTCATGAGACTCATCTGTCTGTCTGACATCCAGGAGCTGGCTTACAGGGAAGGAAGTGCTCGGAGCCTGTGTTCGGTTCCAGCGCTCTGGGGGACCCTGGGAACACTGTTGGGCTCACAGGAGACTGTCAGCAAATGCAGGCAGAGCTGCCATTTGCCAGCATGCCTGAGAAAACAGCGGCTTGCCAAAGGTGGCACAAGGAGGCTCTCCTGGAAAGACAGCCATAGGTGGTTATTTATCTGTTACATTAGAGCTAAGTGAGATCCAGACCCTGGAGAGCCGGGATACAGGATAAAAACAGGGCTTGCCGCAAGACCCTGTGAGCTGAATAGAAATCATGGCTAAATTGGAGGATGGGAAAAGAGACAGGGTTGTGTGAAAAGGCATGGCCAGCATCACACAGCAGGCAGAGCCACAGCTGGCGAGGCTTGGAGCAGTCTCTAGCTGGCAGATGGGTTTAGGTGCAGCAAATCATCCATTTTCAGATTTTGCTGATTTTACACAGTCTAATTTTAATAACAGAAGAAAAGAGTGAGACTTCTTTTTCATAAATCACTTATTCCTTTCCTTTTTCTCCCAAGTAACTGCACTAGGTCACTGTATTTTGGCCTTAGAAACATGGATAACATTTTATTGAAGAATTATGGAGACAAAAAATTGAAAATAAATGTTATCCCTTCTCTGTGTTCAAAACCCAATGGCTTTGGATTCTCCAGGAGCTTCTTGTGCTTTCTGGAAATGCTGTTACCTTGTATGCCATGCATTCATAATCAGCTGTGGTTCGTTCTTTCTGTTCTGACCTTCCTTGCTCAGAGTCTCAAGTCACAACAGGACGAAGTCTGGCTTTTGAGAATCATCTTCCTGATACTTTATGGCCAGAAAAAGAAGGGATTTTTTTCCCCCAGAAAACATTATTAAATCAAGCCTTTTCATTTTTCACTTCAACCAAAGCCAAGTTTTTCAGCTTTTCATTAAAAACCAAGTATTTGAAATTGTTCAGGAGGCCTTAAAATGAACATTTCCAGGTTCTAGAATAAACACTGTCATTTTCCAGAGTAGGATTCTTTTCAGGAGAGTAGGATTTAATCATGTAGCTTCTATTCCATTAACCAGGCCCCCCAGGTAAATATTTTGAGCTAGCTTAGTACAGTTCTGGATTTTGGGAAATGCAAGGTTATGATAAGCTTGTGCAAATTTCGTGAGGGGCATTGGTGTTTCCCTGCATGTAACGGGGGGGAAAAGCCTGTTCACAGTTGGTGAAAAGCCCTGGGCAGGACTGAGTGCCATCGATCCTGGGCACAGAGTTCCTGTGTTCATGTGGCAAATCCACCTGGAAGTGGCAGGGAGCTGTCAGGATGGGGATGACAAACACCACCCCTCATTAGGCAGAGCTGAGGCAGGCACTAATTAACCTGGAGCTGCAGTGGTGCTGCTCGTGGCTCATGTCGTGATGATTCCTGACCCTTTTGTGGTGAGGGCAGGATCAGTGTTGGCTCTGCTTGGTGCAGCTTTCCCCCACCTTTTCCTCCACCTGTCTCCATGCATTTCAGGCATGGAAACCGTGTCCCTGTGCCCATCTGTGCTCAGTGGCTCTGGAGCCACTGGAGCTTTAATTGTGTGGAGCTGTTTTCCTGGGCTAAATTAGCAGATGCATGGGGGTGACAATTTTGGCCCCATATGAGTTTGGTGGTAATAACTGAGCCTGAGACTCAGGCCAAGGCAGCAAGGCCAGAGGGAATTTAATGGGACTTCCTGCAAAACACAGCTACAGACTTTCAATTGACTTTCTTCAGTTTACCTAACTAATGTCTCCTCCAGCCCTGCTTTTTAATTCATGATAATATAATCAATCACATAATTATGACCTCATCTCATTCTCTGTTAAGACTTGGGTGACAAATAAGGACAGGGTCACACTTCAGTTTGTGTTGCTGTGTTTTATTGTCTAGATGAAAAGAAGCAAACATGCTGGGGACAGAATTTCCAAAACAAAATTCTGCTGACAATAGGCAACATTTAGCTTTTTCTGGAGAGCTGGAAAGTAGGACTTGTTGGTTGGTTTCAGTTACACTGTTTTTCATGTAAATACACACCTTGTCAGACCTGGGAACAGACTCCTTTTAACTCATCTCACGAGCACACATCGGCATCATAACAAACACACGGGGAGAAGAACGATTTCTCCAGGCAAGAGGCAGCTTAATCCACTGGGTCAGATAAAAATCCTTCAAACAGAACATGGGAACTTCTCCTTTTATAGATTAACCACGGCAAGGGACTGAAATCCCAGTGTAAGGCAGCATCAAACTCCACTGATGCCATAAACCATGGCAAGGAGCACACTGAGAGCAGGAATTAAGAACATGATTGAATCATGTGAAAGAATTTTTACTCCTGAATTAGTGTTAGAGACTTGGGTCTAATGTTACGGTTTGGGGAAAGGATGGTTAAATTCTTCACGTCCTGTATTTTTGGTCAGGTTTGACATTTCCCTGCCAAAAGCCCCTTTTGCTGACCTGCCGTTCATAATTTTACTGGGTTATCAGTGTCATCCCATCTGGAAAGAGGGTGGCTCTTTTCTTCACAGACATTTTAGGCTAAAGAGATCCTCTTCTCGACATCTTGGGAAGACCCTAAATGCTGAATTTTAGGGGGTTACTTGTATTCCCAAGAAGGGATAAACAACAAGGCTGTGGGAAGTCCAGCGTCTGAAGTCTGATCTCTGGCTCTGTTACAGACCTCCACTGTGACACTTGGAGCAGACTCTACCCTTGCACAACAGAAATAAACCATGAAGGTTGAAAACTAGAAGAGAAACATTTAGAATGTATGGAGTGCTTTATAAACCCATCAATTTTCAAGCCACTTTCCCAGTTTCCCGAGCCTAACTTGAAAGTTATGAGTGTTTGGGGTAGGCAATACCACACAAACAATATCCACTTTCAACACACGAATATTCACAAACCTCTCACTGTTGCTACTGTGGAAGCATTGCTGTTTCTCCTACACATAATACCATGTGATACTATTCATACTGGTTTGATGCCCCAGTTTGAGCTGTGTCATGCCACGCACCAGTTTTGCTACTGTCTTGGTTTGAGACAAATTTGGAAGAACATCCCAAATGAACGTATCCTCTAATAGAAGGCAGATTTCTTGCAGCCCCTCCCCCACAGGTTCGGAAAGAAATTTCCTTGGAGGAAAGTGAAAAAAACTATTTATTTAATAAGCAAAGTGCACACCGGCATGGGAAAAAGAATGACTAATGTTAAATAATGAAAACTCTTGCTGTGGAGAAGACCTGGGAAGATTTTCAAAGTCCTTTTTGGGTGTGACTCTCTCTTCTCCGGACCATGGTGTAGGGCCTCCCAGTGATGTTCTGGTGTTGCTGAACAGCCCAGAAGAAAGAAGAAGCCAAAGTCCCAGGAAACTCCTTGCTTTAGCTAACGAACCAGAACCTAGCTAAAGAGCAAAAGGAATGCCACCCTCTTCCCTGCTGCAGAGAGCTGAGAGCTGAGGAAAAAAAAGCAGGAAGGTGCTTTCCTCCGCTCTGCAGCAGCAGCGCATTATCTCTGTTTTTAACACAAGCCGCTGAAAGAATTCCACTGGCTCTCCCCCCCTCTCTCTTAAAGGTACAGAAAGGCACAGGATTCATATCTGGCATAGGGCAGGTGCTAGGGAATACAGTATCACATAGTCACCCCAGGACAGCTACTCATTTCTTGTATTCACACTTGGTAGCTGAAATACTGCAGCCCTCTGAACTTGCTTTCCTGTTTCCCCGATTTTCACTCATGCTCAGATTAGCACTTAGTCATCTTTACAATCCTTGCGTTTCCCTGTGTTCTCTTCTCTACAGCATGACCAAAATTTGTTTGCACAGGATTTTTATGAGCTTCTGCCCTCATTAAAAAAGGGCCAACTTGTCTTGGGAAGTTTCCCCCATCAGTTTTGACATCTCCTGCAGCCTGCCATTCCTTAGCATTAATTTCTATCGCTTCCCCCAATTTCCCTGGAAGAAATTCTGATTAGGCAATAAGTGCTGGGCCATCCATCATTTCATGCCAGTCACAAGGCACACGGTGCTTCTCAGCCTGGAAGGCACAGATCGTTCTTAATCAACCCGAGTGTGCCACGGGTAACAGAGCTAAAGACCTGATCTCCGTGGCCATCCCCCGGGACCCTGTCTAAGCATAGAAGTAAGGCAGAGCCATTGTGAGCGCCGTGTAACGGTGCAGCACAGCTGATTAAACCCCTGCAAAGCTCAGAGGGCTTCACAAAAGTCCTGTCAGTCAGCTCGCTTTTGATTTCAGGTCTGATTTTCATTTGTTTACAGCATCGCCCATTATGTGTAGAGTGTTTGCTAAACACTGAAGAATAATGGTCCTGTCCCACGTAGCTGACAGCAGAAGGGCTGACAAAAGGAAGGAAGGCAGTAAAAGGGGTAATTGATGTATGAGTCATGCTTCCCAGCCAGCTGTGCCGATAAAAAATGGCCACTTTTATGGGAAGGCTGGAAAAGAACAACAAAATTACCTTTCTGAAAAAAAAAGCCAACCCAAACCAAAGTATTTGGACCAGCAGTTTGATTAAAGATGACTTGACTGCCAACAGCACAGGGAAGGGAGTCCTGGGGAGGCATTTGGGTTTATCAGATGCAGGGAAAGATGTTTCTGGCACAGACACCTGTACTAAGACAATACAGAGACAGCAGCAGGAGGTCCTGCCTATGGCACAGAAAAACCTGACAAGGAAGCAGGAAAACAGAAGATATGAAGTGTGAGAGATGAGAATTGATAAGCAGGGGTGGAGTTACGAGCTGGGAACAGTCGGTGAGGCAGGGGAGGAAGTCATTGGAGGTACTTTTTTGGCAAATTGCCGAGCAGTCCCATATCCACCTAATGCACAGAACTCTGCAGGAAGATTTATGTTGTCATCCAGCCACGTGACTTGGGGCCTGACTTTGCTCCACTTAGAGGCAATGACAGATTCCTATTGATTCATAGGAACCACAGAAATCAAAGAAAACTTGCTGTAGCAACTGGCTAATTCAATAAAAGCATTGATTTTTCCGGCTGGACAATTAGAGAGCATGAATGCAGTGTAGCTGATTTCTGTCTCTGAATTAATGTAACAAATGATCATTGATTCAAGTGAGAGGAAACTGTACCCCAAAGGAAAGGACTTTCCGTAGTAAAAATACCCCAGCCCATGTGGGCTGGTCTTTAGTGTGCCACAGATGGAGCTGGTTATGGTTCTGTGTCTCTGCTGGTTAGCACACTTAGTTGACTGTCACCTCACAGAGCAGCCAAGGTAAAGGCAGACACGCAGGGCCAGGGAGAACTCTGGAAAGGTGATGCAGGAGACCACAGAGTTCAAAACAGGTAGTGGGAGCACCTCATAGCATCACTTCAGATGAATGGTTCTAGTTTTGTCCTGGGTTTGAGATGGAATCATGGAATGGTTTGAGTTGGGAGGGACCTTAAGGCTCATCCAGTGCCACCCCCTGCCATGGGCAGGGACACCTTCCACTATCTCGGGTTGCTCCAAGCCCCATCCAGCCTGGCCTTGGACACTTCCAGGGATGGGGCAGCCACAGCTTCTCTGGGCAACCTGTGCCAGGGCCTCACCACCCTCACAGGGAAGAATTTCTTGCTAACATCTGATCTAAACCTACTCTGTGTCAGTTTGAAGACATTCCCCCTTGTCCTGTCACTCCAGGCCCTTGTAAATAGTTTCTCTGCATTTTCATTGTCGGCTCCTTCAGGCACTGGAAGGCGGCAATTAGGTCACCCCAAAGCCTTCTCTTCTCCAGACTGAGCAATCCCAGTTCTCCCAGCCTTTCCCCACGGATGTGCTCCATCCTGATCATCTTGGTGCTTCTTCTGGACTGGCTCCAGCAGCTCCATGTCCTTCCTGTGCTGGGGCTGCCAGGGCTGGAGGCAGCTCTGCAGGCAGGGTCTCACCAGATTGGAGCACACAGTTCTCTCTTCCTGCACAGTGAGGAAGATACTTTGAGCCCCCCTCAAAGCCTTAAAAGAAGAACTTCCTAAACCACGTGCAGTAGCTGTAAACAGGCCCCAAGATTTTCAGGGCTGCTGGGTATTGGCAAACCTAGGTTATGGCTTCATGCTTTGCTGCCCTGGCTCAGGAGTCAGTGTTCCAGGCAGTGTGATGATTTCTTTCATAGGAAACTGGTGTGTCACTTGTCCATTTGCAAACCCTTTTTGCTGTTGAGATTAGTTCTAATGGTATTGAAGCATCTTGAACTCACTGCACCATGGAAGCCCCCAGACGGGACTGAGGAGTCCCAGCTGCTGACAAAGCACCCACCAAAGGTGGCTCTCCTTACAGCAGGGAGCTCATCCCGGTGTTCCCAGCTCCTGATTTCAGGCTGGCTGCTGTGCATGTGCAGTGCCACGGGTGTGCTGCAGTGCTGGCACAGAGGCCGCTGCTGTTCCCTGCTGGGTGTCACCTGGGCTGCAGGGGCAGGACAGGCAGTGACACTTTAGCAGCTGCGGTTGTTTGCGTCAGCGCGTGTGAGTCAGGGCCCTGACCTGGGGGATGTTCCACGTTGATCCCTGGGCCTTGACGTGGATGGGCCATCCCAACACCCCTGCCCTGCCAGATACCACCTCCTCTCATCACCCCACTGCTTCTGTGCTTGGTGCCTTTTTTTGTTCCATTTCTAACGGCCTGTACCTGCAATAGAGGTGTTCTGAGAGGGCCCAGCAGACACAATGCACCTCATCACAGGAACAGGAGTGAGCAGGTGTGATAAGAGTTGTGGAGCACTAATGGAGCGGGATGCTCAGTGCTGGAGGGGAGGAGGGATATTTCGGTCAGGCACTGGGATAAAAGCTAAGCTGCTTCACAGCACAGCCTGCTAGAAATCAGTGGTTAGAAAAACGTGTCTATTAAAAGGTCAGGTGTGGTCCTGAGTTCTAGGCTGACACTTGCACAAGCTGGTAAATGATACATAATGAACACCTTACTAGCTTAATTTTGTCTATTTGGGGTCACTGTGAACAGCCCATTAGAAACTAGTAGGTTTCTCAGAGGCTGCCAAATGCTGGTTGTTATTATTTCTGCAGATAATACTGAATCTGTAACTTGTTTGAGAGCAGCTTATGCAATATTTGGTGATCAAATTTGGAGCATTAACTGGATAGTTTAACTACTTCGTGTGCTTCTCTTCACTGACCATGAGAGCATAACTCTTAGACTCAGATTTCTCCTGTGCAACAGTCAGAGAGACAACCACAATTAAAGTTTCACTACTTCCACTACTCCAAACCACTCAAAAATTGTGATGGCCTTTCTGATGTCCATGTTTTTTTAGAGTCTATGGTTTTCAGCTTTACTTTTCAGTTGTGAGAGCTGAAAATGAATCTTTTGCTTCAAGTAAAGAAGAGCTCTCACTTATATCCCAGATCCCAGCACCAGACACATCAGGGAGAAAAACTGAATACCTGAGAGCATAAAACTCCAGATGTACTTTCAGAATACAGCACAGGATTTGCTCCCAGGAAACTGTCAGTGCTCCTGCTGGAAGTGGAGAGTGCTTGCTGAAAAGCAACGTGAAAGGTGCCAGACTTGTTTAAAAATTCACAGCCACGTTTACATACTTAAAACTTCTCTCCCGGTATAGTGAGAGAGCTCCACTCCTGTAACTGCTGGTAGCTGTCATGGAAGCCTTTTGTTTCCTAGCGAAAAGTACAGAGGCAACAGATGAGCTTTGATGCAGAATGTTCAAAAGCCTGATTTCTATTGCCTCTCCAAAGCCTGGTCCCCAGAAACTTCCCTTGACCTCTTCCAGATATGAAATAGTCCAGGACGGGCTTTGGTGCTCTTCTTCATAAGATTCTTCCATGTCCTCCCCACAGGCATCTTGCCAAACAGCCAAGGAAAGTGTTAGCAGCACTGCTTTCTTCTGTGGATGGATTTTGATTATTAATAAAATGGTTGGGATGAGTGGAACTATTTCACATCTTGTCAAAGCAGCACAAGCAGGATGCTGCTTTTGTGAGACTTGCCACTGCATCTTCCTCCTCCAGATCATCCCTTTCATGTGCCTGAGCAGCACTGAGGTGACAGCCTGCTTCATTAAGAGCTGCTACAGCATGGGAAACAGCTCAGGAAGTGGTTTACAAGCAGCAAAGAGAAAACTCAGAGACAGAATGAAAAAAGAGGGGAAGGAAGAGCTGATTGCAGTTTTAAGTTGCATTTCCACGACCTTCCAAGCAGGCATTCCAGTATGAGTACATTAAATTCACGTATTTCTCAACAGCAAGGGCTGTTTAGCAATAAAGACCTTTGGCACTGAAAGAGGCTCAAAACAAATCTTTGCAGCCAGCAATAAAACACAAGGAGTGTCATGCTCAACATCGCTGGGTCGCGTAGCTTGTTAAGGCAAGAGGCTGGAGGCTTATTTGTGCAATCCCTGCAAGAAGTGTCCTGTGACACACTCACTGTCAGAGATAACTGCCTTGGAGATTAAAAAAGAAAAAACTACATGTAGTCCTACAAATGCAGTGCTGCAGCCACAGTAAATTGTGCACACCCACAGACACACAGAACATCAGAGCTTTTTGAAACTTGAACCAAGCTGCATTTGCAATTGAGATGAGAGCTGTTGATTGTTGCCTGTGGAAAAAAATTACTGCAAGAGATGCTGCTTGTGCATTCTCTGAGCAGCCTGGTCTAGGGGAAGGGGTCCCTGCCCTTGGCAGGGGCTTAGAATGAGATGACTGTAAGATCCCTTCCAACCCAGGCCATTTTGTGATTCTGTGATTCTAGAAATTGAGAAAAAAAAAAAGGCTCAAAGTCAATGCATGATACAGGCCCTTGTCTGGAAGTTCCCAGCATCCAGTCCAGGAAAAAGGCAGTGTGGGGTTTTCCCATTTTCTCCTGTAAAAAAGGAGATGTTTGACTCCCCAGCTTTCCTGAGATCTGAATAGTGAAATAGTTCTAACCAATATTTATATTAAGCTTTGACTTTGGTGGTGCTTTGCATTGCACCTGCAGTGTGCCAGGGCCTTCCTGCCATCTAGGAGAGGCCTCTGGCTCCCACAGCCTGGTGCCCCAAACCTGCAGGGATTTTTTCCACAGGCTGTACTTCCCGTTTGTGGGGAGCTGTTCCACTTTTCAGTTGTCTGTGAACTTAAACACGTGTAGAAATGATTGTAGAAGTGGGTTATTTAAACTTTGGCTTATGTAAGGGCTAAAAATTTGAAGATGGTTTCTTCCAGGGATTTTGCAGGCAGATTTGAGTTTGCCCTGCTTGTACTCCAAGGAGAACTGAGGAAATGTGGAAGTCTGTCCATGGTTATGATGCCATGATGATTTTTTGCCTTTTCTTTCATACCCCTTTTATATACCTTTTTATAGCTTTTTGTATTCTTAGTGTTTTTTAGCCTACATTCTTAGACTTACTTTGTTAAGCTAGGAGACTAAACATCTTAGAAACCCCAGACACCAAGGTGCTCTCCAGAACACATTTTGTAAACTAAGATAGGACCATCCAGGGGAAGGTTCCTTGGGGAGGAGGCTCACTTGAGCCTCTCATTGGGGAATCTTTGATAGATGTGCTAATTAGTAAGGTCTATAATGTTATACTCGATCGATCGTGTGTGTGCATTGCGGGGCGCATTCTGGCCCATTCCACCTGGGCGTGGTGCAGCTAAGGATCCTTATAATAAATACAGAGGTAAAAGCCTCTTTTCCCTTCTAACCGTGTTTGACTCTTGATTTTAAGACCAGGAAAAGGCATCAGTTAGCTGACACACCGTTCCAGCTCAGCTCACAGTGAACTCCAAGCATCACAGCCACAGCTCTGTATGCCTTTAAAAATCAAAACAAAAATAGGCACTCGTCAAGACTCGGGGCAAGGTGATGCTGAAAATCCCTGTGCTCTCCCACCACAGTGTGTAGCTATGTGTGTGTATATGTGAGTTATTTCACCTTCTTCCATGCATGACAGTTTTTCTTCCAGAATCTCTCTCCTTTCCCAAACCCACTGTTTAATCAGTGCTTGATAAGGATGTTTTAAATCACGGTTTTCATCAGCTTTCCCATGGAATTTAAGATAACTTCACTGTCACAAAATATCCAATTGCACCCAAATGGCATTAACATACGGGACTGGGGGAGATTCCATAAATACCAGTGGCGCAGGAACGCAGTGTTTTACATTAATGGGGCCCTGAGGCTCCTGCCTGCCTCCAAGTGATGAGCTCCTGGGCAGCCTTTGTGCCCAAAGCAATCAGAAAATAGTCCTGCAGCACAGAATTGCTTGCAGAATTTTGTCCCATTGCTAGCCCACCCTTTTTCCAAATGAATCTGTGCCCAATTTGCTTCATGTAAATGCAGGAGATAAAATGTTGATTCTACAATAGCTGGATTAGTCAAATGAAGACCATGTCTAGGTATCATGGAGTCCCCAATTTGCTGTTCTTGGGCTGAGAGGAAAAATGTTCCCAATGGGAGACAATTATCTGTTGTTTGCTGATTTCTGCTATTACCTGTTAGGTTATTTGTGCACTTCAGGTCCCTTCATACAAGTGAAACAGCCTGCACTGGTGAGAAGGTTCATGCCTTGCTGTGCCCTCTGCCTGACACTGTATATTACCTCCACATTTATCCTCTGGTTTAACTTCCAGGAAGAAGTTATATCCTAGATAAATACACAATCCCATTTGCCCTCAGTAGTCTTAATGTTGTCTTTCAATTGTCAGGATGGCACAAACTAAGCCTTGTTCACCCATTTCTGGTGAGATACAGGTATATATCTATCACAGCCTGTCTTGGAATTAGTTTTGGAAAGCCAGACATCAGTTAGTTCCTTCCCAGGGTAACATGGATTAGTATCTACAGAGGGCACCCTCTTCCATGGCATTTTTTCCTCAAGCAGACATCTGATGCTACTTCTGTTTTCTTAGAGGCAGTGAATGTTGCTTCCAGTGCATCACCAAGTGCCTCATTATTAAATAATTAGAAAAGGTTTTTTGTAAGCATTTTGACTGTAAAGAGCCCCAATTACTATTGTTACTACTACCTTCTGGCAACGCAGAGGAAGACACTGGTGAATCTTCCTTTGATCTTTGTTGAAACAAGCTGGAGGAAATGGGCAGACCTTTGGACTCTAAATAATGATACTACCCATAAATAATAAATCTCTGCAGGGCCCTTTGTAGACAGACTGTAACTTCCTGCCCAAAGGTGTTAATCTTCACACACAGGCACAGTGTCTGTCCTGTGCTCCTCTCTTATCACTGGTCCTGCTGCTTACATTTCTGATTGTGGTAGTTGTAATGGCATCCAAAAGGACACTCATCCTTTGGGATGGGTTTGGGGGGTATTTTATTATGGGTTTTTATAATGTGAAAGTTTTTCCAGACAGAAATTTTTGGGGGGCAAGGAAAAGAAACCAAGAGGTAACAAATAAGGTCACTTTTTGGAGATTTTCAGACATCCAGATTGGCAATGAGGGGAATACTGGCCAGAAGCTGCAAAACCCAGCAAGATATTTGGGATGTCTTGGACTTCAGACCAAGGAGTTCAGAATACAGGGAGCAATCTGCCTTGCTGATAGCCAGAGGGGTCTGCCAGGCCTGCCAGACATCCAGAGGTCCTGGAGCTGTGTCTGCAGACAACTTGCCTTTCAGCTTTACAGCACATACGTAGTGGGACCGGCACAAACACAACCTGTCTGACCTGCTGAGGAGGTCCTGCATGGTGCATCGCTCTATGCCCACCAAGCATGGCTTGGTTTGGGTGTGATTGACCATCTGTGCCTGTCGAGAAGCTGCTGGACTTGCTGTGCAAATCTATCCAGTAGTACTGGAGTTCAATTTCTCCTCTTTCTCTGTTCCATGCCCAAGATAACTTCCATGTGATGGCAAAGTCCCAATATCAACACAAGACTTCATCCTGCTGTCATTTCTGTTTGAAAAATGAAACTGCAGCAGAAGTCAGCTCTCCGAGGTGTAAATCTAGAGTGGGGTCTGTCTGCTTGGACATCCAGGGATGTGCATCTCACAGGGCACCTCCCGAGGTGAGGACACATCTTGGAAGCACCAGTGAGGGATGCAGGTGGCAGGGAGAGGGGAGCTGCAAACTCGGGGTGTGCAGGTGGGGCCCAGGTGGGTGGCAGCACATCTTCCAGCACATCCTCCAGCACCTCACAAGGAGCTGCCTCTCCCAGCACGTGTCCCACGCCTGCTCCCTGGCTCTCCAAGGATCAGCCTGTGTGCCTTGTGCTCAGGCACACACGGGTTTTGGAATGGCCATAAACTCAGGGCATGCCTTATAATGAGCCCTTCTCCTGTGCACTGCAGTTCCTGAAGGACCGGGCTGATTCCTCCCGGGAAGGGTGCCTGGTGCTGCAGTCATTAGGGAAAGGAGGGGTGAGCACTCTCTCCCAGGCTGATTGCAGAGCCACCCTCCCTTGCCCTTCAGTGAAGATTGCCCATCTCCACCGTGTCAGTCAGAGAATCAAACCCTCTTTTGGAACAGCTCCCTTTTATCAATGACCTGAAGAGGGAAAAGAGATCTTTAACCTTTCCTTTGGTAGGAATGAAGGAGCTCTCAGAAATATCTACAGAAATACTCTGTAGGTAAGCAAGCCCCTCTGTGCTCCTGTCGGTGCTCCTCCATCACTGCGGTGCTCCTGAGGGATTATTACAACACATATTTTTCTCTACAGCAAGCAAGTTCCCAGCTCCAGGAGGCTGACAGGCCTTGTGTAACTTGTCATTACTCATCAGCACTCCCTATGCTCGTTTAGATCTCAGGGTGTGGTTTTAATTAGCTGATTTTGTAACAACACCCAGGTGACTTGGTGATGGATAGTCACCCTAGAAACCTATTCAGCAGGAGTGTAGTGGCTCCGCGTCCTTAGACTGCGCTCTCAGATTGCTGTTTGCTTCTAGAAATTGAGCTTGTGGGGTTGCTTGTCTGCCCTTCCCCATAGCTCCCAAGCCTGTTGGTGGATAAATCCCACAGAAATGATCAGCCCTGTAGATACTTCATTGAAATGTGCAACCAGGTAGAAGAGAAAAAATATGAGAAGTGCCTGGACTGGGAGTCTTGTGCTTGTTGTAGAAAGTCCATGTGGGAAGGAACATGTGAATGTACCCCAGCTATGGGGGGAACAAACATTGCTCACGACTCAGTTACTAAATCTGAGCAAACCTGTAAGTAGGTGTTTTATTATCCCATAATATAATAAAAAATTATGTTTTTTCCTGGTTTTTGCATGATTATGTGTATTGGGTCAAACCACTGCATTATGGAACATAGAAAAAAACCTTTATTAAATCCCCAAGACTGAGGATTTAACTTCGTTTGATGTGCAAATACAGTTAATTTTTAATTTGACACAATTTTAATCTTTCAGGAAATGTGTTTCCATTGCCTACAGAACAGCCCACCCATGATACAGCTGTTGTCCCAAGCACATCCTGCCTCTGCTGTTTCCTTATCCTTACAGACTGTTCTTAGGCCTCTCAGCTTGGAAGCTGTTTTGTTGGAGCTTTTTTGGGCAGCTTTGCTGACACTTTGGTTTGGAAAGCACAAGTTGTGCCCAGCCTTAAAAATACCAATTGTTCTTCTCAAAGTCAAATCTATTTTTCACAGTGACCTTGTTTTGACCTTGGTATCAGTCTTGCCATGAATAGTGTGATCCTTAATTAGTCCATCTGTCAGCTGTCCAGGCTCACGTGATGGGACAGGAGCGTTGCTGGCAGATTGGAAACCAGCTGAAAGCACAAAGAATGATAAATGAGAAATGTCAGGATTTGGAGGCTAATAGCCATCTCTTGTTGGCATCAGATCTGGGTTTAACACTGCTAATGATCTGAAGGAAGGGTTAAAGGACATCCTAATGAACCTCCCATATCACCCACTTGCTCCAGCCTTGGGATTCAGTGGGTTTGTGTAGATTGGAGTTGGGCCCTGGTCCCAACAATAAGGCTTTTGAGAAAGGGTTTTAGTTAAGCAGGCACCACCCGTAACTGTGTGAGCACAACAGACCCCAGGTTAGCGGCTGCAGTGCATTCTCTGATGAACTGTACCTTGCTGGGCTTATCTGACAGGCAGGAAGGTGGAATAGAGTGGGGGGTGGCTCTACTGGTGACCTTCTGCTGTAGCAGGGAGAGACTAAACTGGGGTTATTGGTGCCTGCCAGGATCTACCAGCAGCAGCTGCCTTTCACTGCTCGTTTTGTGGCCACAGGTCTTCTCTGACTAACTTTTAATCCTGATCCAGCGTTGCGTGTCGATGGGATCACAGGGGTTTGTAACCACTGGAAAAGGGGGAGTGCGAAGCCTGCAAGCAACCCTGTGGCAAGGTAGGTGTGCGTGTGGGAGCCTCACAAATCCAGCCCTCAGTGCTGGGCGTGGTGGGAAGTGATTCATGCACCTGTAGGTTTGCTAGGACAAGATGTGGCTGAAGGTGACCTTGGGAGCAAAGGAGTAGGGTGAAAGACTGGCTGGGAACAGGGCACTTCTGAACAGAGGCACCATGGCTTTAAAACCAAAAGTTGCATTTCCCTGCCCTTTCCTAAATCTGCTCCAGCAGAGCATTGTTGACGTAAGAGGAAAAACCCCAATGATGAGCTCTTCTGCAAATCCTGTCCCAGATGTTTCAGCTTGTCATGCCTCTAATTCATTTGCAGGATGCTTGGACTTGGACTAAAATAAAATTTATTTTCATGCTTAACTGCTCTGATATTAGAGTATCCCAAAACTCTACTTGGTCTGGGGGCTTGTTCCTGGAAACAAGGTTGCTTTGCAGGAATAAGGAGGTAATATCCAAGAACTTTGAGCCAAAAATCAGCTGCACAGTTCTCCTTGAACTCTTTGGAGCAGGCCCTGTGTGATGGAATCCTTGTATTGATGACAGTGACAAGCCACTTGAGGAAAAACTGCTTCCAGGAGGGGCTGCTTTGCAAATGCATTTTAATATGGGGGAAAAAATCACCAATGAGTAGTGGAAATGCATTTGGTGGCAGAATGGGACCGTGGTGGTGCCATATCACCTGCAGTTTCATACTGACTAAAAATAGTGCTGCCCATTTTAGTTCTTCTGAGTGCTCTGAATTCTTTAAAAAATGCTGAGTGAGCATCTCTCTCAAAACCTTGTGTCTTGGTCAAGTGCCTGAAATTAGGCACCCCGGAAATGTGTAGGAATTTGCATTTCCAGGCTCCTGTCATGCCCTTGGAAGCAATTAGGAGCAATTCCCAGGGAGTATGTGCAGCCTCTCCTGGAGAATGCCGTGGGCTGCTCAACAAAAGCCTTTTTTTACCATTTCTCCATTTCTACCATTACAACACTCAAGTGGTGTTTGAATTTGTCTGCGATTGCAGCATCATCCAGGGCTGTGCACTGCGTTGTCTAATGCTGTCAAGTCCTCAGGCAACTGCTGCTCTACCTGAGGGAGGCAGGGCTTTAAGTTGGCTGCAGACTTTTAAATTGTACCTTCCTTGGTGCTGCAAGGGCATGTGATGTTAGAACCATGGAATTGTTAAGGTTGGAAAAGATCTCAAAGATCATCAAGTCCAACCATCAATGCAGCACCACCATGTTCACCACAAAAACACATCCCCAAATGCCACATCCACACGTTTCTTGAACGCTTCCAGGAACAGTGACTGGCACTGACTTCAGGGGGGTAAATACTCTGCCCTGTCAGGCTTGCTCCAGCTCCCCTTGTATTTCACAGCCAAGCCAGGAGTGTTCATGAGCAGTCAGCTGCATTTTATGGTGCTGCTGTGGGGACCTGCCACTTTGGCCAAGAAACCAGTGAGACATGAACGATAAGTGTGGCCATTTCTTCTCATCCCCCCGCTGTGTTAGGGCTGGAGAGAGCCCTCAGCTCCCTGACTGATCCTGTGCAGCAGCTCCTCCACAGCAATCTTCTCCACTCATGGATCCCTTGTTTCTGCCTGTGGCACTCACAGCTGCCAGCCCTGACACGTCAGGACCTGACATGTCCTCCTGCAAGAATGTTTCCAGTACTCTTGCAGGTCATTCACTCATGGATTTCTTCTGTCTTGTATCACTTGCCTCCGTTTTCATTTCTCATAGAGGTAACTGGGCACACTTGGGAAGCACAAGTGCACTCATTGCTGCGGAAATAAAAACTCCTCCTGCTACTTGAAAGAGCATCCCAAGGAAAGGTCTGTTTGTGAATTCTGGCTGTGTGGGGAGAGTCTTTCTGCCCTGTAAGCTGCAGCCCCTGCAGGGTGATGTGAGCCGCAGCCACCGCTGCAGTACAGGGGATGAATCATGGCTCTAATCATTTGCATTGGGTAAAATCACAGAGCAGAGCTCCCCTGAGAGTTTCCTCAGCTCCATGGGCACAGAAACAGATGCTGCTTTTCTTCTCAGTGATCTGAACCACCCTCAGTGGGTTTGCCCTTCAGCCCAGAAGAGCCCTAGCTGTTCAACCAGAGGAATAAACCAACTGAGGATGTATTAGGAGAGGGAAGAATTTGGCCTTTCCCTCCTTTGCTCCTCGGGCTATTTGCACATTGGCACACTGGGACATGTTCCTGCTCTGGTCACTTTGTCCGCAGCCTCCTGTGCCATCTGCAGGAATTACCAAGTAAAGGAATTAAAAAGCAGAAGAGTATAATGGTTTAATAAAGTCCTCATCTTGTCTTCTGGAACGGGAATGCTGTGGTGTTTGGGGAGTTGAATGCAGGTGCTCTGAGAGCCAACTGACATTGAGTTATTCTGATTTTACAGTGGTGATCTCGAACAAATTATCCTTTGGGTACTTCCCAAGGGGAATGTTTGTTGACTCAGTTCACAAAGGAAGTAAGGATGTGCATTTGCTTGGGAAAATTATTATCCAAATCATAGTGCTCTTTGAAACAGTTGTTTGACTGAATACCAAAAAGAAGCAATCAGACACTTGCTTTAGAAGGCCTTGGCAAGGCAGTGAATGGTGAAATTATAAATTTCTTCTCTCTTACCCCCTCAGAGCAGAATTATCTATATTTGGATTTCTTTTTTCAGCCCCAGAGAGGAAGTGAATGAAGTTTGCAAATCGTGTTTGGACCAAATGCAGTGAATCCGGCTGTCCCTCCTATGTGGAGTTGAACCAGAACCGTGTCCCAAGGAGCACTGCTTGTTCTCAACTCACAGACCCAAATGAAATCCCTCTCCTTCCTAAGGGTATTTAGTAGAGAAAAAAAATAAGGGAATGTAGAGCTGGGAGGTTAGACATTTAGGTTTCTTCCCATTGCTATCAAAACTATACTAGGGAAGCCTTTTAGGTTAATTTTAGCTCCAGCTTCACTCCCACCATTGGAATGTCCAATCTATTTAGATTGAAGGTATGTGGGGCAAGGACTTCTCTGGATCTGTTGCCATTCCCACCTTTCTAGTGCTTCCTCACCAATCCAGAGAAGCTGTTTCTCTTCACCAAGTACCACATCTCTCTCTTCCTCTTTTCCTCTTGGTGCTTTCAGCAACCCTTGGATCAAAACTCCTCTGCTCCTCTTCTGTCCCTGGGTGGAGTTTGGCAAGGACTCCTTCAAGATGGTTTTCATTTTTGAGGTATGAAGTTGGTTTGTGGCCGAAAGAAATGCCATGTACAGGAATATTTTTGGATGCCCTTTGTGGAATTTGTTGAGTACAGTCGTGTCTTCCATTGTTTGCCAAGTGCTTCAAGGACAATCTTGGTGTTACCAGACACCTGAGGGGGACCAGAGCTCTTCCAGCTGACCAGAGCCCATTAGACAAGTCCATATTTCAGATTTGTGCTGGTCCTTTTGTGCAGTGAGCAGTTCCCTGTGCTGTCATTGTTTCCCTCTGTACCTGCCTTTTCTCTTTCCTCTCATCTCTGGCTGTTCTTTCTAGGTATCACTAACTTGGGGAATTCAATGATTAGTTGAATAATGAGTGTTCAAGACAGATTAGTGCCCTGAAATCTGGTGAAATCTGATCCATTCATTTGGTGGATCATTTGGTGGATTTGGTGTGTTTCACGGAAATCAGTCAGTGAGAACCCCAGGACTGATTTCCTGGAGGGAAGGGAAGATGCAAGAAGCTGAGCAGCTAGATCAGTCCCTGAGATTTTGACTAATATATATATATTTTTCACCTCTTTCATGTAATTTACTTGGACAGGTAGGTCTAATTGAGACATTCATAAGTATTAAAACCCCCCTAATTCCAAATCAGCAATGGCAGGAAGATGCATGCTGTGGCTGTGAATGCTTTCTTCCCAGCCATTCCCTGTGAACTCAGGGAAGTCAGACTGGCCTGGCAAGTGGCCTAAGTCTGCTGCTGCTGACACCTCTCCAGCAGAAGTGGTGTGTGGGCAGACAGGGAGTTTCATCATGGGGAGGAGGAGGAGGCATGCATCACCTTTTGTTTAAGCAGAAGCATCTTTTTGGAATGCTATCCATTTTATCGGTTAGGGCTTGGACAGGGAGCATCCAGGAGAGGCTGGATATTGTAATTAACACAAGTGGAGGCAGGCTGCTGCATCTGCCCGCCCGCCCGGAGAGGAAGAACCTGTTGAATTTGCTAGGAGCTATTGCTGTGAGGACAAGAGCCACAGTTCCTGGGAGTACAGCAGCCACAAGTGGATGGAGTAGCTGCTCCAGAGCTATGCTGTGGGGAAGAGGCAGAGGCCTGGATATTGGACACTGTATGCCCTTTTGGGTTAGAGCCTCCACTTTTGCCTCCTAAGCACGGGGAGGAGGAACACGCAGCCCCCTCACTTTCGGTCGCGTCAGCCAAGGATGGCTGCGCTCTCTCAGCACCTCAGGATCCTGCTCTGGAAGAACTGGCTGAGTGTCAAGAGGCAGCCGGTGAGTGTGGGAACACAGGAGTGCAGGAGGGGGAACCTGGAAACACCGGGAGCTGAGGAGTGAGGGGGGCACTGCAGGGAGGGAGGTTGTGCTGTTAGAATGGGAGGGTGGTGGTAGAGGCAGAAGGAAGGAGGGGAATGGCATGGAAGTGAAGGTGGATCTTGTGTTGGAGCTCATGCATGAGGGCTCAGGAGTCCAGATGGAGTACCATGGATGCCGCTCTTGTTCCCTCGGGACAATGTCTGTGCAAACAAAACCATGCACAGACTCGTGGGCAGCCCTGAGTTAAGGCTGCAGTTCTGTACCTGCTGCTGTGTGAGCAGACCCTGTGGTTGGTGTACAGCCTCTGAGGAGCACCCGGGATTTGGGGGTGATGGGGGCTGTCCTTACACAGAGCCATTTGTAAAGGATGGATAAAGAAAAAAGTAGCTCTGAGAGATGCAGGTAGGACAGATTTCCAGTGCAGTCCAGTGTGCTGCAAATCAAACACCCCAATGGTCTTTCTGTCCAAAAGACAAAGCATTGCCAGCAATGTCCAGAGAGTGATCTGAGCTGCAGCAGCAGCAGGGAGGCAAATGTTTCTTTGGGAGGCATTGCAGGGCCAGGCAGAGTAGTTTTGTCCCAGACCAGTTTTGGTACAGCTGCGTGTGGTATTTTCAGCAGAAGCCTGGGCAGTTCAGGGAGCTGTACCATAACCTGTGCTCTGGTAACCCAAACATGGTGGGGTTTAAACTTGCCTTGGTGGAATGGATGCCTTGGCAGGCACAGGAAATGCTGACCAAAGAGAAATGTCCATGGAGGGCATGATGTGAGGGTGAAGTGAAAGGCCTTGTATGACTGTGTGCTTCTGCAAGGTCTGTTCCAGCTCACCCTGCCCTATCTCTTGGTTTGGGGCTTGATTCAGAGAGGTGCTGAGTGCCTCTGACTCCTCCTGGTGCTCCACTGGAGCTGTGGATATGCTGTTCACCTTAAGAGCGTTCCTCACTGCTGCAAAATACACTCTTCCTGAGATGCAGAAGAATCCCAATAAATTACCTCTAATTTCTCAAGAGAAATTGTAACAGCCTTGTTAAAAGCAGAAGGCTTGGGTCCCTCTTAGCTCTTGTGTACCCAGAGTAAATGCCAACTAAGCCCTACCTGTGCTTCTGACCACAGTCTGACTTGCTGTAATTCTGGCTTCCTGTGGAGTTGAAATATCAACTCTGTAGAACTGAAATGTCAATTAAAATAAAAATCTGGCCACTGCTGACTATTTTATGGCATGCATGCCTTGCAACCCTCCTTAATTTCCTTCTCTTGCTCCAAATTAGGGAGATTGCTCAGACTGGAGAGGGTGTGAGGAGGTAAACTCAGATCTTTTTGGGAGCAAAGTTGGGCCTGAGTGCCAAAGGGAACTGGAGATATTGGTGCCTCTTGCATGCTGCACTTCATTATTTAAACAGAGGCAGGAGAGGGAGAGAAAATGTGCACTCACCCAGAGATCCTAAGGAAGCTCTGAGAGATTAAATCAACTTTTAGCAGTGAAATAATCCAGCAGCTAAGGGATTATGCAACCTACATCACAGTTCTTAATGTCCCAAGAGCCAGGTTGGTTGTGGTTCCATTCGAGTCAACATGTTCCACCTGCAAGCAGTTTGGCCAGGGTGGTTGTCTTGTTTTTGTTCACTAGAAATGCCTGGGACAGTGAGAATACTGTGATGTTGCAACTGATGTGCCCAGCTACTATTAAACCCAATTAAGTCAAAGGACAGAGATACCGAGGGAAGAGATGTCTGGAAAGTGAGGAGTATAAGCACCATTTTAGCTCAAAATGGGGAGGGACAACGATTTTCCTGAGTAGGAACAATCAGTATTCATTTATTGTCCCAGGAATGTGACAGATGTCTGGCCCTTCCTTTAGGCAGCTTCTGACTAATATCAGTTTCTGTGCTGTTACCCCATAATTTTACTTTAGCCTGTGTGGTGCTAAACAAGGAGGACACATTAATAATACCATTTGCATGCGAATTAATCACAGTTAAACTGCGTGTTTGGGGACTGATTATAGGGAAAGCATCTGATATAAAAAATTACTAAAATATGTCAGTGTCAGTGATGGATCTTGTTACAAATTGGCAGTGTATACATAAAAAGCAGGAAGGGTACTGTCTGTCAGAGCTAAAATGTTGCTGAATGCTGAAATTATAGGAGCACCCTGTGAAGCGGTGTGTGGGGAGGTGCCTCGTGGTTTGATGTCTGTCACTTGCCTATTTTGGGGCATGAATTTGCTCCTACTTTCAAGCCTGTGTCACCTCACCAGGGATGATAGGGACGGAGCTGTAGAACAACCGTCTTTAAGCTGAATTGCTCTCCAGGATTTGTTTGTCTGTCTGTTTGGCTTTATGTTCCAGTGAGTGTTACAGGAACTGAAAACACGGTTATGGGCTTGGAATTACTTTGGAAAAACAGTTTTGGGTAATATGTGCTGATCTGAAAAAAATAGCAACACAACAATGAAAAATGGGATTATTTTGAAGAAAGACATCTTTGCAGTTACAAAAATTGGCACTAAGATAGAACAACAATTTTGTAGCACAGAGTAGTTTGAGCTTAACTACTGATGGATGGAAAACTCTTAATCTAGTAGGCATGGGAGCAAGCTAGCCAGCTAATGCAAAAGCAGGGGATTATTTGAATAATTGCGATTTCCTAGCTCACAAAACTCCAAGGTTTGTGTTTTAAGATTTTGGGCCTCCTCCCTAGATTGGTTTACCATACTAGATGATTAGCAGACTGTGTTTTTTTATTTCTTGTCCACTGAAAGGGGCAATCCTCGTGTCAGAGAAAAGAGTTCTCTACATGTTCATGTGTTTTTCAACATGCTAGACCAATTCTACATCATTTCTCTTCCATCTTAGATGAGATATTAGGAAAAAATCTTTCTCTGTGAGAGTGGGGAGGCCCTGGCACAGGGTGCCCAGAGAAGCTGTGGTTGCCCCATCCCTGGAAGTGTCCAAGGCCAGGTTGGACGGGGCTTGGAGCAGCCTGGGCTAGTGGAAGGTGTCCCTGCCCATGGCAGGGGGGTGGAACTGAATCAGCTTTAAGGTCCCTTTAACCAAAACCATTCTGGGATTCATCTCAGCTCACCTGTATGGACTGCTACAGTCTGGAGATGGAAAGGTGACAGGGATTTGGGCTGCTGGGGTCAGAAGTTCTTATAAGGGATCTTATCTTGATGATGGGTGTTCCTGTGTGCCTTCTGTAGGCTGGCTGCACAACTCCATAAACCCCTTCCTTTACCATCTTGTAAATGACCACTGGGAAAATCCTTCCTTCCAGCTCTACCATGAGGCCCAACTGTTTGTGAAGAACAGCGAAATTTTGGGGGAAAAAATGCTGTAGGCTTGTCAAACACTTTAATTTTGGGGTGTAATTCAAACAAAGTTCTATTAACCCATAATCTCACTGAAAGTGAAACCAACCTTTCACACTGCAGCTGCTCAATCTTTCGGTTGGTGCTTCTCAGCGTGCCTTTACTGTGACATAGCAGTGTCTTAAAGCTGGGTAAACACTGTCCCCCATAATTATCAGCCAGACTGAAACCTTGTGCTGTTTCCAGCCTTGTTATTTGCTCTTAAAATCTTCGGTAGTTTTTCTTCCTGAATAGATAAAGCTTGGATTTTAATTGTATGCATACCAAGACAGGTGTGATTTACAATGCACCTTATAACTCATTTAGGGCACCGCTTGTACATTCCAGACAGGCTCTGGGACACATCAGTGTGACAAACGTAACCGATATATTTTCATTGCTGTTTTATAGGTATGGTCGTTTGTTTTAATTTCCTGGCCTGTGGTTGTTTTCATAATCTTGGCCATTATCCGTCTCAAATTCCCTCCAGAACCACAGCAAAACTGTAAGTAACTGGTTTGGTTTTATGTCTGTGGGGTTTAGTTCTCATTTCAGTGAGTGATGTGTTCATTTGATGTGTTTTGTTACTTTTACAAATTTGGCTCCATGTAGTTTCCAGTGGAGATTTCCTGGGATGCATCATGCTGTAAATAAAATGTGTGTGTTCCTCTGAGGTTGTTTTTGCTCGTGATTTTTTTTTTTTTCAAATTAGCTTTATAATTAGAAAACAACTTTAAAGAACTGTCTCATCGAGATTTATTCGGATACTGCTGTGTAGACAGCAATATAAATTTCCAGGATAAATGGAGGGAGAAGAGGGTAGCTGGGGGAGATCTTACTCAGTAAAATGAGTGAGGGCAGAGGCTGCAAGTGTGATTATGGAGGTGAGGTAGAAACATGACACTGGTCAACGTGAATGCCACAGGCAAAATGTGCACATTAAAGGATCTTGCTGCTAAGGCTCAGCTGAAGAGCAGTAACTTGCTTGGCTCCTGTGACCTCATGGTGTAGGTGAGCCCTTGTAATAAAAGTAGCAGCTCTTTGGGTTGGTCAGTAGCTGTTGGGGGTCAAATGGGTGAAGAGTTTGCACAAGCTGGTTCTTGCTTGCAGGCCTTGCTCCTTGGGTCAGGAAGTGCCCATCTCAGAGCAGGGATGCACTTGGATGTGTGCTACAGCACTTCTGCTGATTAGTGAGTCCTTGCCGCCATCAGAAGCATGTCCCAGCCCTGGGCACTTTTGTTCATGAAGTTACAGAGTAAAGCAGAGCAAGGCGTTTATCCAGGTGGGAGCTTTTTTACCTTTCACAGTGTTAGTTTTGAGTTGAATCAAATCATAGAGCCGTAGAATGGTTTGGCTTAGAAGGGACCTTGAAGATTTTCAACACCTGGCTGATAGCAGAGGCACTGCCATGGATGACCCACATCAGGCTGTCATGGACCTAGCATGGGCAATGCTGGGGTTTTGTGTTTGGGGCAGGGAGACTGAGGCAGGAGGAGAGGAGACAGTGTCTGGCAGCAGAGGAGACAAGCAGCTGGCTCCCAGTGTTTATATCCCATGTGTCAGACGTGGTTGGGAGGGATCTGCATCTGACCACCAGGAATGTTCACCCTGGTGAGTGACAGGTGTGATTCTCTGATTAGAAACTCTTCGATCCTCTGTGAGGTGTGAGAAAGGAGCACACAGTGGCCAATATCAGACATGCAGTTAGGATAGCCCATGTCACAGAGAGTTTACAGCCTAATCCCAGTGAAGCTTTGTGTGCCTCCTTCTGTAGGCAGGGATGGAGAGCCAGAGCAAGTACTTCCTGAAAGTATTGTAGGAATTCTGTAATGGAAAAGGACATTCTTGATGTGTTGGGATCATTTTTTAGCCCCAAGCCCATCTGCCATCAGCAAAAGACCTCTTTAGGCATGTTGTATATTCCAGGTTCTCCCAAATTCCCTTGAACCAGTTGGAGCAGGCAAGACAGGACACGTACTTTGTGAAAACCCTGGATTTTGCCAAGTGTGGAAATGGCAAACCTCCCACGTTGCCCCAGCAGTTGTACTTCCTGTGCCCCATAAATCACATAAGTTGGATGTCAGGAGAGCCATCTGGATGGGGAAATATTTATTCTTTTATTTGTCACAGTTAGTAGTTTGAATCTGTATTTATTTGGAGCATTTTTCCTCTGGATGATCACATCTCTGCCTTAATGAATTAACAGGAATAATCTTAGGAACTGCAAGTAGCTCCATCACTTGTGCTTTGCAGGAAAGGAGAAGATGGGGCAGTATCTTTGGATGAGTTCCCTTTCCTTCTGCAGATTAATTTTATTTTAGTACAATTCTCAGTAAGTATGGGAGTAGGCGTCTGTCTCTCTTAGAAGTGGATGATAGGAACTCTCTATTGCAAGAGAGGCTTTTTTGCTGGAAAATAATGGGTTTGGTGTATTCTTGTGATCCAGATGTTCAGAGACCATCTAAGAATCCCGAGGGGATAGAGAAGGCTGTTAACCAGAGCATCAAACACCCAGTCTCTGCTGCTGTTCCAGTTAAATAAGAACAGTTGCTTGACAATTACTCTTTTCCTTTTTTTTTTTTTTTTGGTGACAACTGGAAAAAATGTATCAAACTTTTTGCTTGACAAGCAAAAGATAAATCACTTGGGAACTTTCCTTTTTGACAGAAAAGCAAGCAGGGGTGGACACATCTAGGAAGACTGTTACAGGAGGGAATTTTATTCATTTTATTCATAAAATTCACCTTACGCTGAGTTCCAGTGCCTGCCTTAAGACAGAATCGTTAAGTAGTGACAAGAAGCTGTTTCCAGTTCTGCTGTCAAGAGATTATTGCAGGTAGACAAAAGTCAGGAAGCACAGAATCAATGGCACAGAGATGGAGTAAGCTACGCAGATGCTGAGGTTTGGAGCCTTAGAGATAACCCCACAGAAAATCCCACTCCGTAAGCTTATCTCTTGTATTCAGGGCCACAGAAATATCATGAAATCCTTTTTTTTTTTTTCCAATTAAAACAGCTCCAATTCGAGACAGTAATTTCTTCTGAAGGGCAGCTAATACACATTCAGTAGATGGAGGATTATGTGGAGAAATTACCTGGCAAATATCAGTCAAGAGTGAACAAATGGCAAGGGTTTCCTGCAGGAGCAAGCTGCTTGTGCTGAATTACATTGTGTAGCACTTAATGCAAAGGGAGCTTGTGCCAGGCTGAGCTTCAGAGGGAAATGACATGCCAAATAAATGTCACCACTCAAGAGATGCTCATAGGAGAACCAAGAACTGAGGAAAACAGGGAGCTGAAATCTGATAAATAATTTTCTTCACAACTAAAGCATCTTGTATCGAAGAGGTAAGAAAACCCCGTATCTCTTCTTTATTCAGGGATTCTGTTTGATGATGCGTTTCCAGGTCAGCAGAAATTGTTGTCAGGAGAAATGAAAAAGAGATTTCACTGCATATCCAGTTTCTGTGATGATCCCAGAGTCTTACAAACAAAATCCCCGCACAATTTACCATTCACATTGCAGTTGTGACTTCTGACCTTTTTATTTCAGCCTTGGTCTTTACTAGGAGGCATTGGGATGTGTATGTGTGGAACAGGAAGCTCTGGACTAGAAGCCTGCAGGTGAAAGCCCCTGGGTTTGATGGTATCATCCAGACTTTTGTGCCTATATCACCTTTTTCTACAGTAGGGACAGAAGTCCCTTTCTATCCTACAGGTTTTAGCAAGGTATGGGAATTGTGTACGAGATACAATCTGTCCCTCAGGGCTCAGCCCACTCAGTCTGCAGAGGAGCCCAATTACGCTCCTTGCTTTAACGAGCCCTGTCACACCCTGTCACACCCTCCCCGCCCGCTTTCTTCCTCTCCTGCTGGCCTCCTCTCCCCTGCTGTCAGTTCGACCTCATCAGTATTCCCGGTCGGAGCTCTGCTGGGTGTGGTCAGTCCTCCACTCGCTCAGAAACCCTGCTCAGCTGGGCTGTGGGGAAGGTGTGGGACAAACCTCACTCTGTTAGACCCCGGGTGTACTCCTGTGGCACTCCCAGGGACAGCTGGGCTGTGCAACCCACGCCTCATTCACAGACAGTTCTTCTTCATGGACAGAAGCTGTGCTCTCGGGTCTGGTCTTAAATCCACCACATTCTGCCAGGGAATCTGGTGGATTCGCAGTGGAGCACTTTCTACCCTTCAGCTCTGGCCAGAATTTCCACCCAGATTTCCCCAGCGTTGTGGAGATGCCTGCAAGGGGGCATTGCATCCACTCAGAGATGTCTGTCAGAGACTCAGCAGCAGAGTCCTCCACGAGGCTGCTCTTTGCAGCCAATATTCTGGGGGAATATCATCAGAATTGGGCAGTAGGCTGCTGGCCAGTAGCAGCACAGCTGTTTGGGTCTAGCTTAGAGCCAGAGCTGTGTGGCACAACACTACGTAGGAACAGATACCCTGCTCTCATTCTTGGCTCCAGTGCTCCTGGGAGAAGGAAGGCCCAGGATAGGAGCTCTCTCTGAGCTACATCTCATTCAGTCTTACTGTGATGGGTAGCTAGGATTTGAACAGCTCCACAATTGGCTGGAAAAATCCGTATGAGCCCCTGAACAGAGATCTCTGATGCCTTAGAAGGTATCTCACCTGGAGGTGAGAAAACTCTGAAAATATGCTGTACTTTATAGGAATTTGCCTCATAGTTGGAGGGACCTGTACTCATCTCTTTTCCCAGTAATGTGGAAAAATTAATAGGTTCCCATGCTAATTACAGGGAGTTGGGATGATGGCTCAGCTGCACAGGCCACTCCATTCATTTGGATGTCATGGGTATTTATGCAAGTCATAATCCACCCCCAGGGTTCAGCCTATTCTGCACACAGACAAGCACACATCAGACTTCAGGCTCTCCTTCACCACTTGCCTGTGGTGGAGCAGCCCCACTGCTTGTGTTCCTTTACATTGCTTCATTGTCCTCCTTTCTCTACACATCAGATTTTTGTCTGTGCTCATCTGCAGTGATTAGCAAAATGCCTCATCAGGTCTCTGGCTTTGGCATGACCTTTGTTTTGTTTCATGCTGTTGTGCCAGGGAGCAGACTGCCATATAACCCTCTGTTCCATTAAAATAAAGCTGAAGGGGGTATGGATTGTATTAATTAACCCCACATTTGCTGGAACAGTCATACACATTGATCTCCTTGCATGTAGAAGCAGTGCCCAGCCATACAGTTTCTTGTCTTCCCCTTAGCTTGGAGACCAGTTGCCTAAAGAGAGAACTGTGATGTTTGTAACGCCTCCCTTGTCATAAATCTCCACACTTCCTTTTCTTTCCACAGACTCTTCCGCCTTCTGGGGTGTGACTGAAGGATGTTCAGAGTTGGAGATGGGAACTCCTGACTTGCCGCTGTGTTTTTTCCTTCCCCATTCAAGCAGGGCCTTGGGGCGGTCACTTAATTCTAATTGACTTCCTGAAACATCTCAATCCAGGTGCTGGGATCTAAAAGGGCAGAAGTATTTTTCCAAAGGTGCTGAGCAGTTTGGCTTAGACTGAAATTATTAGTTGTTGGTGCCTGTGTTTCTGGAAAAGAGGTCACTTTTGTTTAAAGAATCTAAACCTGGGCTCTGGAGGCACTCAGCATTGAAAGATGGTGGTTGGGTAAACACAGTTTCTGTGCAGGTATTTTTTCAAGAGTCTAGATATGGATTTAAGCTTTTAGGTTCCAGCTTCTTGCTAGGCAGTGTCCTGACTCTGTTCTTAGGTCCTGTTTGTGTAGTCCCCTGCTGCTCATACAGACAAGAGCAAGCTGGCTGCGTTACAAGACCAGGTTAGCCTTGTCTGCATTAAATATTGCTTTTAAAAAGCCCTGTAGGAAAAGGGCTTGTTTGCAGTTCCTGCTTTCTCCTGGTGTGTTTGTGCTTCAGGCAGTGGAGCATCCCTTCCTAGCACTGCCAACCTCCTCAGCTCTGCCCCGTGGTGCAGACAGCAGCTGTCATTTCCCCACCTTGACTGAGTTTGCAATACCTCTTTGAAGGGTTCCAGGTTCCACCTCCCCTCCTTTGTTCTTGTCTTTGGTTTGGGGATTCTTTCTCCTCCCTTTACACCTGCTGCTCTTTGGCTCCTTTGTGATTTTTATGCTCTCTGCTCTTTATGTTCTCCCTGATCAGTCCGTGAACCTGTTGCAATCAGATCCAAGTGCTGATTTTTAATTTATTAAATAAGGAGGTGGAAGTGGAAGGTCTGTGGGCGAGCAAAACCAGCTTGCCCAGTCTTAATAAGCGTGGAAGTAGATGCTGTCTGCTCTGGGCTGGTCTTATTGCAGAGCCTGAAGTGCTTGGGGGAAGAATTAGGCAATGAAATGAAATGTTTCCTCCGTGGAGGCCACCGAGGGAGGGAGGAGCCTGGCTGTAAGTTGTCTGCTGCTTTGATTGCACTGTCGTAGGCAGGCAGCTGAGGACATCATGAGAAAAAAAGGATCCTGTTGCTGTAAAGATAAAAAAATGCGGGGTTTTGAATCTTACCTAGGCACCATGTGTGTCCTGGGGGAGGGTTGAGTGGAGTTATCTGGGGTCCTGCTGAGCTTTCATTTCAAAAAACAGGAGATTGAAAAGGAGGCTGTAGTGAGGTGGGGATCAGTCTGTTCTGCAATGTCTCAAGTGAAAAGATGAAACATCCTTAGATTGTGCCAGGGGAGGGGCCAGATTAGATATTAGAAAAAAAAAAATTGCACTGAAATGTCACAGCAATAGAAGTGCCATGGCAATTAAATATTCTCTTTTAATAGGTAAGGCATAAGCCAGCTGGGTATTCACGTGTAAAAAGTACCCTGCTTAAAAATGAATCTCATCCCATAGATTTGATGATTTGGTTTAATTTTTGGAGAGAGGTTCAAAGTCCCAGCGTTAGCATAAAGCTTTCCACAAAAAAACCCAGGCAGCTGAAGTTGTTGCTGATAAATAGGTGTGAACAAAGCTGGAAACGAGCAGTTGCATGTGGTTGGAGGGAAACAGGATCTTTGTCATGTCATGAAACAGGCACTTTTGTCTTTTTGACTGTTGAAAATGCAGAGGAATAAAGTTTAAAGTGGTGCTGTGTGACAATGAGGAAGACTAGAAGGGAGGCGAGAAGGTTGTGTGTACACAAACACAGCCAGACATTTGCCATGGAAAGTTGGGAGGAGGTCACCAGAGCAGGAAATATTCTCACCAGAAGTTTTGGTGACTCTTGAGATAAATATGGATCACAGCTGATAAACAGTTTGGGGTCTTTTGCTGCTGTGGGTTAGACCCCCGCTGCTCAAGGATGATTTGAAGAGAGTGTGTAGGAACACAGAGCACAGAGTGTTCCCTCCGCTACGAAAGTCCTGGAAGGTTTAAGGTTTCTTCAGCCAGAAGCTGAAGGGGTTTAATCCAAGTAATCATATTTAGTAGCCACTGACAAATCTGTTTTTGTGAATTTGTCTAATTCTTTTGAAATCAGTGTCTCTATCCCATGGCAGTGTTTCACAACATTTTGATATTTGTTGCAAAAAGGTATTTTCGGTCCTGTTTGCCATTTACCTCCTGATCTCGCTGTGTTCTGCTGTGCCCGTGTTGTGAGGGGTGATCATTTTCTCACCCTTTTAATCACTGATTCCTGACTTTATTTATTTCTTTATCAAACCACATTTTGCCCATCTTTTCCCTAGCTGAAAAGTCCCAGCTATGATGTCCTCTCATATGATTTGGCAAAGATTGAATGCATTTTCAATTAAACACAATACTTCCTGATGAAGCCATTTGCTCATTAATGCCTCTAATTCTCCAGTAGGAGAGCTGAGGTTTGTATGGATTTTTTATGAACTGTGGGAGGAATTTGGAAGGACTTAGAGCATATGAAATGCCAGAGTGTGTGAATTCTGAAGGCAAGAGAATTTTTTCATGCCCAAGGAGAGTGGTGGTGATATGACCCTAAGCTAGGGGTGGATAGAAACCAGAAAAACTCGGCTGGGGGCTGCTGTGTTCATGGTGCTGTGCCTCTGATCTGCTGGATTCCTGGCTGGATCAGATAAATGGCTGGGCTCAGCTATAATGCAAATGCCAGAAACCTCAGTGCAATGGAAGCAGCAAAATCAATGTGGCAACATGAAACATGGTCTATTTAGGTTTAAACATTTGGGTCAATTTCAATTAATCTTACAGACCATAGTGAAATAGTAATTTTCATCCCTCTTGTATGACATTTAGAACCACCCTGACACTTCTCATTGTTATTATACCAAGCACCTTTACCTGAAGAAAACAAAATGGTTTTGCTCATGTTGAAGGGAAGTGTGCTGGAATTTACAACATTCAGAAAAATAGGATAAATTAATTTTCTTTGTTTTTATTCTGGATGAGAGCAGATGGGGAAATGCCAGAATTTCCAGTGGCATGCGAGCATTAATTGGTATCTTATGTTTATTATTACTGCTCTGCATGCCTTGTTTCTTTCCAGCTCTTGGAGATGTGGCTGGCCTGGTTAGATGCTACTGAGCAGGGAGAACCAGCCCATGCAGCACCAAGCCTTTGGCCTCCTCTGCCCTTTGGGATGCCTGTCTTTCCTTCAGTTTTGGAGCCCTGCTTTTAGTAGGGATAGGAAATCAAAGCTCTCTGTGAGAAGGCACAGTAAAAGCCTCTGGGCTTGAGATTCTGCTGCTGGCAGACCCAAAGTCAGTCTTTACTAACAGGATACAGATCTGGGCTTGGATTTTGATTGCAGAGGTGTCAATTTGACCAGAAGTGTGAGAGGGTGACCTCTCAGCTCAGACGTGTGGCAGCAGTGGGTGCAGTGATCTCTCCCCCTTGACTCACAGGCTCCGTAGTAAAATCCCCCAAGGGAAATTGTAGTTTTAGCAAATTAAGAGGTTTAAAGCTAAAGGCAGTGGGGAGATTGAAAAAGAGTTGTCATGTGTTGTGGATCTGTTCTGTTGTGGGATGTGGAATCATAAATTTGGGGCTGGGATATGGCATTGCCATAGATTTGAGTGGGAGAAGGAGCTGCCTGTGGAAGACTAAGGGATTCCCAACAGTAGAAATACTGCAGAAGTCTCCAGTGGGGGTGTTACACTTCAGATTGGGAAACTATTGCCATGGGAGGGCTGTCCTTTAAAATTTGCAGAGCAGGTACAACTCTCCTTCTGTCACATTTCCTAGCTGGTGCTTACACTGTGTACTGATGTCACTGGCGTGCTGGATAAACCTCAGCCAGGGCAGGGACAGGTAGTTACGGAGGTCTCCTGAAGCTGCTTCCTCCCTGGCCATCCAGGCAGTGGTTCCAGGGCCAGCAGGGAATTTGTTGGTGTGGGCAGGACCGCCCGTGTGGCTCTGTGGGGTCACGTCTCCTCACCACGAGCAAGGGGATGGAGGGAGGGAGGATGGAGCAGGGAGAGCATTGATCTCATGACTCGCCTTGGCATCAGTAAATTCCTTCCTTTGCAGGATGTAGGGCTGAGAACCAGCATGGGTCTAACTCACACCACATGGAAATCTGGCCCAGACATTTTGCAATTTTCTGTGTCATGGTCTTTCTCAAAAAGCTTCCTTAATTCTCTAACTGCTGTCAGAGCCCAGGCCTCTTCCAGAAGAGTCCTCCCTGGCACTGCCACTGCCCCTGTGCCAGGAGCATCGTGGGGTAACACTGGCTCATGCCTGCAGTGACTCAGGGATGGATCAGGCCCCATGGCTGCATCCAGCCACCAGCAAACTGCTCAGCATCTGCTGCGAGCTGGCAGAGCCTCGCTGAGTGCCTCAACCTCATGGGTCAACGAGCTCTTCACAGGCATTGTGCCACCACCACAAGTGGCAGCACTTCCAAACTTCAGGTCACAAGTTCCTGGCTCTTTATATTTGAGGCTGCTGTTTCAAAAGAAAGGAAAGAGCCGATACCATCACTGTGCTCTTACGCTGAACACCTCGCTTGTGAAGAGCAGCTGGTTGTTTAATTGCCCACTTAGTTCAAAGTGTGCCACCTTTGAGTCCAATTCTAACATTTGTTATTGCTGTTTGTACCTCAAGGAAGAGTCTTCCTCTGCTCTGGATTCATCAGGATCTCTTTGGTTAATCACCTCTGTAAACTGTCTCTGGAGAAGACCAGTGCTCCCCAGACCCATCTTTGTGTTCCCTGTTCAGCCTTTCCCTGAGGAGTTACACAGCTTCAGCTGCTCCTGGTCTACTAAGAGACATGAGCTTATCTCCTGGCCCTGGTGGTCGTTGGTAGATGTGGAGGGCAGTGAAGGGTGGAGCCGTTTCCCTCCCAGCTCCTACACATCATTGTGGCTATGCCCTCCATCCCAGGTCTCATGGCTTCCCACGTCTTTGACGCTTCATTCTGGTAGGGACACCAATCCAGTGAGGTCTGTAGTGTGCATTTTTGAGTTGGTGTGCAGGTCAATGCCCTGCATGGGAATGAGGATGTGGGAGATCAGAAGGAAGATGCGAGGAAAATGTCCGTGTGTGCAGGGCTGTAATTGGTGATCCCAAAGGGCAAACACCACAGACATGGCAGGGATATTCACACAAGGGTGCTTCCAGATTAAAGTGTCCTGCTCTAAAGTTTCCCTCATGGCTAGCAGGTAAATTACCCTGCAACACGTTTAGAGTGGTGGATGCTTGGTCCTGTGGCCCCAACACCAGAAGTTCTGCCTGTAGGGATAAGAGAGCTCTTTTACTGCCCTTGGTGCTCTGTGGTTACCAGGAGCTGGTTCAGCCAGCTGTGTAACTCCTGAGGGAATGAGGGAGGGAAGGGTGTAACTCCTGAGGTGACTTGAGGGATGCGGGGAGTGTTGGGGGAGCTTCCCATGGCAGGTAGCCTTCTCCTCTGACAGCATCCGTGTCCTCTAATTTTCTCTTGTACACCTAACTCTCCACTGAGGTGTAGAAGAGAATCACACCACCATCAGAGTGGGTACCTGTACCTCTGCAGGTCTCAGAGGCCTCTGTGCCACTTGCTGTCTTGCTCAGTGGGAGCTCCTGTGCTAAACCATGAGCTCTTGTGTTCATGTGCTGAGGAAAGCTCAGGAAAATCCAGTCTCCATCCAGGAGACCAACAGCCATGGACTCCATCTACTCCTGCCAAGGCCTCTGGGAGCATCTGGGGTTTGAGCACTGCTCTAATGAATAAATGTTGTACAAATGTAGCACCGTGTCCTTGGTGAAGGGGTAAGAGATAAAGCTGTGCCTGGGTGAGAGTCACAGGGCATCTTTGAAGACTAAAAGAGCAAGGTGATCAATTACCACAAGCCTGCCTGCAGGCCTTTAGCAAATCTGGCTCCTTTCCATAGCAGAAATAATAGCAATGTCCTTTGCCAGGTAATTTTCCAAATGATTATTTTAAATAATATGTTGCTGTGATCCAGCAAAAGAGTTTGAAGATTTATGGGAGCGTTTGTCTCCAAGAGGAAGAGCAGCCGTGAACTCTGCGGGCTGGCAGCGAGCAGCACGGGGCAAGTGGCACATAAAACACTCGAGTGTCTCATTGTTCAGGTCCACTCTGTGTCTGGAGAAACGGGAGACAGGGACACAGAGCTCATCCCTCAGCACTGGCTGCCAGCATCCCAGGTCACCAGGCAGATGGTGCTGGAGCTGCTCTGCGCTGGGTGGTGGTGATGGATTCCTCCTCTGCCTTCCCAGGGCAGCTCTGCACAAAAGGCAAAGGATGTTTGTTGGTCCTCTGCCCCTTCCTGTGGTAAAAGCTGAGACAAAGCCCTGTTTTAACAGCCTGGCTTGGAAATAGAGATTGTGGTGTTGCATAGAAGCCAGTCCAAGTGTTGGAGAACACATTCTCATGGGTGCTTCAAGTTACTCTGGCCATGTGCCTGCTTTTATTTTACTTCACTTTTTAAAGACAGAATTAGGATATCTTAATCTAAGGGGTTTTTTTTTTTTTGTCATTTCTTGCCTGTTCTTGGATCGTGGAGTGGAGGGGGGAAATCTGCAGTTGCTTCAGGACTGACAGGTATCCTATGAACAAATAGCTTGGCTCTTCTTCCTATTAACTGGGACCCTGAACAACTGGGTCTAGTGGAAGGTGTCCCTGCCCATGGCAGGCACGTTGGAACTGGACAACCTTCAAGGTTTCTTCCAAGCCAAACCATTCTATAATTCTATGATTAAATAGCCTGTGATGGCTTTGTCAGTGTTGTGGAGGTGCTTATAGTGGGATTTGGCAGATGACACTGCCTGGGTGGAGTCAGTGAAAGGAGCCTCAGTGAAACTGAGAATCTGTCCTGTTGTTTAGGAAGGGAAAATAGCACATCCTGACAGAAACATATGGCCAAAAAGTGCGTGTCCTCATCATCATAATGGCATTTTCTCTCTCTTTCTTCCTCCAGGTTATCTTGCACCCCGAAACCTTCCCAGCGCAGGCTTCTTCCCATTCCTGCAGACAGTGCTGTGTGATTCCGATGCCAGGTGTAAGGGCACACCATACACACCAGAAGATCTGCTGCCAAGACTCAATGACATCTCATCCCTCAGACTGTAAGGGAATCTGAATATTTCCAGGTGTTAGGAACTGTAAAACAAAGCCTGTTTTGAGGGGGAGGGAGCATCCATGCATGTCTGCATGTACATACAAGTTTGTCCATGACAGATACACCTCAACTACCTGTTCTAACAGATATCTGACACTTAGAAAAGAGAATATCAGCTGCAACATGGACACTTCAGAAATAATCACCTTAGGGAAAGCTCTCAGGAATGTGTCCACTGATTCAGGCTTGAATCTTCTGCTGAAGAGAATTTTGCTCCCTGAGAAAGCTCTTCAGGTCACCCAGATCAAAGCAAAGGAACTTTTTTTTTGCATGACTGTGGGTCAGGTCAGTGATAAGACTTGCCCCCAGAGCAGCCCAGAATGCTGATCTGCCACTGGGAGGGATCAGTTCAGGATGCTTTGGCTGGAAGTCTGGATGTTAGTTCTGGAGCAACTGCTCTTTGAGCAGGCCCTCCAGGTGCCAGCCAGAACAGGTGTCCTCTCTGGAGGCCGTCAGATGTGTTGGGAAACACACGAAAAGGGAGAAACAATTTTTGCCCACAAAAGCACAGAGATTTGCAGTGTGGAGCTGGCTGGGCACATTTTGTTGGAGTGTCAGTTTGCTGAAATGGAAATGTTCAGCAGGAGCATTTCAATTTCTTGATGTTCCAATTGAAGCCAAGTAGCATTTGCTTTGAGGCATGCCAGCCAGGGTGGTTTCTGTGTCTCAGCTGCCCAGTTCTGACACACCCCCAGGGAACATGCCATGCTGAGGCCTGGCTGGTTCATGGAGAGCTGAAAATCTGGGCACCTCACAATGGCCCTTGTTGCTTGTCTTTGCTCTCAGGTGAGAGGCTGCTCCATAGTGGTTGTGTCAGAGCCTGAAAATCCCTCTTGGCCAGAGCTTGAGAGTCTGAAGAGCTAAAATGGGCCTCACCAGAGAGCACATCAGGCAGGATGGGGCATCCTGGGGTTGGTGGCTCTTTAAGGATCCTCCTTAGTGCAGAGAGAGGGTAATTTCCTAGGCCAAGTCAGAATCTCTCCATGGGTGGGAAGGATGACTGAGGATGTGGGCGACTGAAGTTGCACAAGGTGAATCCTAATCAAATTCAAGGTCATGCAGCAGAAGAGAGGAGGGAAGGCAAAGCCACATGGAGACTGGATGCCTGGATTCACAGCTCCTTTCCTCAGTGTCATTGATTTTCCCTGGGCATGTTAAACAATGGTTCATTTGGGGTATTGAAATGAAGAAATGGGAGCTTCTAGTGCCAAAGCTGGAGGTCTTCCATGGGTTTCAGTAGCTACACATCCTTCTTGCTTTCTGTTTTTTGTTTCTGAAAAGCTGTTTAGGAAATAAGTGGTTTTTCCTGCCAAATGAAAATCAAAGAATTTGGCCAAATTTTAGATCAAGAGTGTGAGTCATTAACAGGCATCTTGACCACTCTTGAAAGTTGTCTGTGTGAAGTATCATTATAGATATGTGGCCATACCTACCCTTGTATGGTCAGTGTCAGCCTTACAAGGGAAAACACCTACTGTTAAGTAGCCACAGCAAAACTAGCAGGAGAGAGCAGAGTCTAAAACCTCAGGAAAAGATTCCTTGGGAAGGGGAAGGCTCCAGATGAATAGGAGCAGGACCCCTATGGGTGAGTTTGTCACAAAGTGTTTGAGCTGTGGCCCTTCGATACCTGGATAGATTATTTTGTAATACTCAGCTAATCGAGGCTGTTTTTCTCCTCTCCCATTGTGCGACTTACTGAAGCTCTTGTTAAGCTGTTTTATAACTTTCCCTAAAACTGTGTATAACCAGTGGTCAGCAGAGAAAATGGGTGAGGTTCTCACCTTTGATTCTGTTCCTTAGAGGCATTTACCAAAGTGTGCAAGGTGTTACTTGAAATTTCCCTTAATAAAAGGGAAGTCCAAAAGCCAAGCTCAGCAACGACTTCTTCCACCCTTTTCTCCTGTAGTGAAATGTTTGGGAAGGATGAACAGGTCCTGTTGCCTGGAAGGATTTCTTGGTAAGGCCATGTACTTTGTAGCCATGGTTCTGTACTTTTGCTTCCCCAAGATACGTGCCAGGCCTCCAGAAGGAACCAGGCTTTTGCATAAGCCAGATTTCAACACACCTGCCATGAAATCCGGCCATAGACACATTCTGAGTTAAGGCAGTAAAGCATAAGTTAATTACAAGAAATTCTGGGAGTTGTTACAGGTGTCTCTTTCATTCTTCTTTCCCCCAGCAAGCACAGGAGCTCATCCAGTGTAGCCAAGGACAGGCAGCCATCATCATGGAGTGTGGAGGGTCCGGAAAGCAGGAATGCTTCACTGGGTAGGTTACTCGCTGCTCTGGGAACGCTGACCTTTTGAAACTCTCTGGACAGAGCTGCAATTCTTAGAGCACTGCTGAAATGATTCATGTGTTTCATAGAGGCACGTGGCCATGGCCACGACATTAGTGTAAATTCTTGGGAACAAGTACAAGTAACTGTCTGTAGAAAAGACTTTGGAATTTGGCCAAGGAACCAGGATTAAAAGGTTGTGCTTCACAGGAGCAATGCAAGATCACAGATTGATTGGACATTAATTAGAGACCTGGCTATTTGTGGAATATTGCCCTTTTACTGCCCACAAATTCTCCATAAACAGCTTATGATTTCTTTTCAAGTGTGTTTTTATCCACGGTTATCCAGCAAATAAGTTGTCTTCTGTGCCAGAGCGGATATTTATTGTTGGTGATGTTCTCCTCTGATGTGATTCTCTTTCCTGAAGGAACTTTCAGACTGAAAGTTACCATGAAATCATTACAATTATTATTTATTGATGGTAATGGCTGGTACAATCTGCAAGCCATCATGATGGATAGTCCTTTCTGCAGGGAGCTCACGATGAAGTGAATGATTACAGATTTGCATTTGCCTGTTCTGCTCCAGCCATTCACTGTTCCAATTAGCATTCCTGCCAGCACCCTCTGTGGTGCACAGACAGAAAAAGGCTGAATGCAAAAGGGACCAAGTGCAGAGGCGTGGGGGGGGGGGGAAGTAAATCAATGAACAGTTATGGGAGCTACTGACTCATGTTGATGCTCAGCAAGGATCTCAGTTCTACGTTTTATTAAAAGAAAAAATTAAAAATGATAGGTCGTGGCCCCATGTAACAAGTTACAGTGTCATCCAGAATGTAATTGTATCAGAAAAAAACCTGAAGTACTTACAGGATGCCACTGGCTGTACCTTTGGAAACAGATTAATAACAATGGTGCACCCAAAGCCATGTGTAGCTGTCCTCTGCAAGAGTTTTATGTAGCAAAGAGGTTTTAAAAGACATAAGTAAAATACAGTGTTTCACACTGTTATTGCAGCATTTGGGGATTTGGTATCACATGGAGAGAAAAACCTTCAGAACATTTCATCACCATCCAGCTTGACTTCCAGCACCAACACGTTCAACAGGATCCTCAGTTTTGGGAAGGTAAGTCTGTATTTGCATAGTAGCTGAGTGTGAACATTTATGTATCCTCATACTTAAAGAATTAGAAGCTCCAAGTACCAACACACAGCTTTTATTGCTTTAGGATCTCTCCTATTATGTGAATGAGCTTTATTTTGGAAACATAGTGATTGTGGGTGGATTTTTAAGCTTTGTGGAAAGTTTTTTATCCTCTAGGCAGAAACCAGGCAAACCTTGGGACATAATACTATGAAATATAAAATATAGTCACACACAATACCCTAAGATACTTTGTTCAGAACTTGTGTGAGTTAAGGTGCTTGCAGTATATTTTCTTTCTTATGAAATTAAAGATACGGTGTCACAGGCTTTGACATTCAGGTATTTATTTGCCCATGACAGTCATGCAGTGGCATCAGAGGCACTGTGTTTATTATGTAGGTATTGAATATTTACAGGATCAATTCCTTTGTGACAGAAATTTGGTACAATGTAATGGACACTTTCTGTGTTTTGGTGTCAAGGCCTACGAACACTTATACACACATTTCTCTGTATAATATGAGGAGTTTGAGAGGATTTAGTGACACTGTTCAGCTGTTAGAATTCTGCCTATGTGTAAGTGCTTGTAACCACAATGCTTTTCACATGTCACTGCTATCCCTTAAAAAAAGCCTCATCACTGCCTTTAAAACCATCCCAAGTACACTGTTGCTTTACAGCTGCCCTGAATGTTTTGTTGTTCTTTCAGAACCAGCCCCAACACTCCACTGCAGGGAATCTCAGGGCCCTGCTGTGTGAGGTCTTGTCGCGGTACCTGGCGCATCCCGGTGCCACCGGAGGGAGCATGGCAGCCAATATCCACCACACCTTCTGCTTCACCCACTCGTCACTTCTGGAGTCGTTTGCCCAGGAGTTCAGGAGCCAGCTCTCCCAGGTGGGTGCCTGGGACCTTCCCTGGGGACTGCAGCTGGGAGTTGTTCCTTCCCTGGGAACTGCTGCAGCAGTTCACACACGTCAGGCAGTGTTTGGTAGCTACCACATGGCCCCTTGTGGGCAGGAGTTGCTCATCTCTGTTCCCAAGTGCAAGTAGGGCACAGTGAGGCTGAGTTAATCCTTGTGCATGCAGTTAGCCCAAAGACCTCCAAGCTGAGTACGTGGCTTGAAAGCCAAGGATCATCCAGCCATCAGCTCGTGGCCACTGAGGGTTCTCACACACCTGGGCCTTGCTTCTCCTCTTTGTTTGCCCTGCTGCAGTGACAGGTCAATAGAACAGCATGAGGATGTGGTGTAAATAAGAATGTTTAAACCTTGGGAAGGCAATAAATTTAATTGTGTATTACCTCAGCTGTATAACTTCATCCAGTGACTCCTGCATCTGATCCAACAATTCATGATTGAAGCAGTAGTTGTCTTTGGAAAGCAATATAATTAAAGCAAATTAATCCTTTAAAGGTGAAGCCTTCTTTTTTTTTTTTTTCTTCTTTTCCAGGGTTAGGATTGATATTAATTTTCTTGTATTCCTAGTCTTTGGATTCTTCAGGACATTGTGAATCGTAGGGCTTGTCTGAACAGAGAATTTACTGTACAACCTGGGGTGTGAAGGTAAAGCACAGTCACACTCTCAGTTATTGCCTGTCCTTTGAATGTATTGTTTGCAGATTTGCATGCAAGTACAGTGCCAGCTGAAAAACATAAAAAGGACCCCCCAGCAGCAAGGCTTGTGGTTATTAAACAATTTCTTCTGGTTCTTAAGTAATTTCATACGTTTTTATTTGTTAAGGTGCAGCACAACCCACAGTACCAGGAGACCTTTGTCAACGAAATGGTCTCATTTCTGAGGCTCGTCTCCCAAGTGCAGAATGACACCTCCCTGTGGCACCTGCTTTTGCTGGCCCCAGATGTGTTCCAGGACAACATGCAACTGCGAGACATAATTGATTTCCTTCAGAATCCAAGCAGGTAAAATAGAGAAAATGGCAGGAGAAGCACCGAAAGTTGGTTTGTGTATTGGCCTCTAAGGACATCACCTCTCCTCTTGAGGGAAAGGTGTTACCTTAAAAGTGTGATTTGTTTGGGGAATGATGCAGCTCCACACTAATGCATCTCTAAAGGTGTCCATGGACTGTGAGCAGTGTGTTGTTTTTCACTGACTCTTGTGTCATTCTTTTAATGGGAACTTGATGTAAACTCTTGAGTTTTCTCCCAGCCTGCTTAGAGGCACTGTCATGCCCTTGTGCAGATAAAAAGCTGGTGAGTCACAGCCACTGCCTTTGGAGGAAGAAAAGCCCTCCTGGCTGGGTGAAGAAAGCAGCCGGCTGCTTCTTTCCAGAAAAGCTCAGAGCCAAGGTCAGGTTGCTTTGGAACACCTCAGGCACTTGTAGGGGAGCCATAATGTTGTTTTTTAAAACTGACTACCTAATCTGCTGCTGGTTTAATCTTTCAGGACTGGTCCCAAGAGGGCAGAAAGGAGAGGGAGCCTAGTTTTCTAACATATGGGCTTTAACATGTCTGACTTGGAGAATAAAGTGCCAGTTATGCACTTGCTCAATGGTTATAGTTAACCATTATATATGATATGATATGATATTTATTATATATATTATATTTAAGGCACAGCTGGCTTAACTGCATTATTTAACTGTGCTGAAATATTTGATGCAGTTTGCACCTAGGACAATAGAAATTTCTAAAACAGGCTTAGGCTTGAAATCCTTTTCCTGGTCTGTACTTGGGCTAAACTCTCCCTGATCTCCAGAAGACTTGAATTACTCAAGATAAAGGGACTCTGTTCCAAGTCATCTTCTGGATGTGTGACTGACCCTGCTATAAAATATTCTGGATAGTCCAGTTGTTACAGCACATGGAGGACACCAAGAAACTGCATTTTCAGACTGCTTTTTGTTTTTATCTTGCATACATGAGCAGTTGGGTAAAGATGTCAAAAGAAGTTGTAGAAACTTTGCCACTTTGATTGCACCCAGGCTTAGAGGGACTCACTTTTGATCGCTGGTGTGTTGCCAAGGCACTTAAAAACCTGTACATTTAATATCAAGGTAATTTTCCATGCTGCATTGTGAGACCCATGTGTAAGTTGTAATGTCCTTATCCTTAAAGGAGTCAGTAGCAGTGTGGCAAGAATTGTAATTTCATTCAGAAACGTTTTGTTCATGCTGCTGTTTCAGTCACAGGATTATTGCATTTGTTTGCATTTACTGGCTCCCAGAACCCAGCCTGAGAACCAGCCCTGTTTGAGTGCCCAGGGAGAATTAATATTTACTGTGCTGCTCTGCTTTGCTCTACAGCTGCAGAACTGGGCGAAGTTGTCATAGGCACGACAAAGAGGCACATAGAATTTCATCACCAGAACTGTGTAGTGCTTTTATGCCTGGCATCTGGCACTGTAAATGCATGAGTAAAGAGTTATTGCAAAGAGATTGCACAAACAGTACTTTTAATGATGCTTACAAAAGCACATCTTAGCGAGCCTGGCCACGTCTCTTACTCAGGCAGGACCGAACTCCTAAAGAAGTGCTGCACATGGGAATTTTTTTTTGTGGTAGAAATATGAAGGTATAGAAGAAAAGAACTTTTGCTCGTTGTGGCATCTGTATTAACCAAGTGATAAACACCACCACTGTGAAACAGTAACTTCCAAGTCATGAATCCTATAGAAAGTTTAGCAGCCGATTTTATTACTCACAAAAACCTGTTTTGCAGACTTATTTCACGAATGTTCCTGTTTGTTGCTGTAAGATAGCACATAGCTGAGCTTTTTCTCCACAGCCAAAGTCTGCAGAAGTCCTGCAAGACTGAAATAAAAGGGCAGCAACAACACTTGTTTCCATGTTTGCTGCCTTCTGATCTGCGTGATATGCATCCTCTTTTGGCAGCCTGTGCCTGCCTCCTCCTTGGCTCTGCCATTGCTCAGCTAAATATGTCACTTACAACTGAGTTTCTTCCCCTCTAAGACTCTTACAAGCACATCTGCAGAATGAAAATGCCAAGCACCAAGCCTACGAAACCTGCATGGAGACGTTATGTTAAATTAGGAGAGAAGAGATCCCCAGTGCTCTGTCCTCAGTAGCAGCCTGTTCCCACAGATCAGTATGTATTTATTCATGTCACTGACATCAGCCCAGCCAGGTTCTTTATGTATTATGTACAGAACTTCAGGCAGGTGAGAGAGAGATGGTGCATTTCAGTGACCCCATGCCTACAGTGAAGAGCTACTCTTTATACAGGAGAAGCAAAAGGGACTAATAATCACAGTGAAGTTTTCAGTAACCTACACACCTGAGCAGGCAGTCCTGTAAATGAGTTCCTCTGTGCTACAATATGCCTGATTATCAGCTTATTCCTTCCTAAGACTGAAAAACATTCCTTGCTTCCCTGTCAGCCCAGCTATTACAGCATAAAAGAGGAAAGAAGGAGAATTGGAAACGGCAACAGTTTTTTGTAATTGCTTCTTCCTTCCACAGATGTGTTTCCCCTCGGGATCCCTGCTCTCTGTGGAGCCTTGTCTCCTTGGTTCTTGGCTTTTTTAGGAGGAAATTCCCCCACAGCAGTGAATGACATGGCTGGTGTGTCACCTGGGTGTTTTCTGAGACCTGCTGGCAGAATTTAAGTGGCCTGCAGATTGTACATAACTCTCTGAACAAGTGCACCTAGTGAGTGCCACACGTGTTTGTGCTAATATGATGCCATGGCCTTCCCATCAAAGCCCCTGGTGTTTGTATCCTGTGCATGATCGATCAAACAAATAATTAAAAATAGGGGCTATGTCTTGTCTGTCAGACATTTTAAGAATGATAGGCTGTACTCCAGCTGTTTCCTATTAGAATATTTGTTCTATTTCTTCTCATAAACCTGTAACCACAATTCATTTTTCTTCCCCCCCCCCCCCCGCCTTTAGTGTTGTGCTGGCAGCTCAGAATGTCTCTGCATCTCTTGTGGGTGATGATGGATTCAAAACTGTTCAGAATGGGGCTACAGATTCTCCACATACCCTGAACTGCTTGGAGCAAGGTAAGACTCCTCCATTGAGTCATATCTCTGCTGAAAACCTGTGGTGCTGAGGAGAGGCAAACTGCAGGCTAGTAAGTAACCATACAGATTGCACACATTATGCTGAGTTCAGGGCTCAGCGTAATGGATTCTTCTTTCAGCTTTTTACAAATGCGAGTAAAATGCCTCATTTCAAACGGAAAAGTAAAAAAGCTTGGTTTTGTCAGTAGACAATGAATTAACATGAGTTTGCAGCCTCAGTGGAAATGGGGAGCAGTAATGTTTTACCTTGATTCGCTTTTTTGGGGGGTGATGTCAAAATCTGCCTCTGGTTGTGGGCCCTGTCAAACTCAGCTCGGTGTGTCAAGGCAGGGGCTGGGGCTGGGCTGCAAAACAAGCTTAAATTAGCTCTTCCTTTAAATCCCTGTCCCTTCCAGCAGAGACAGTGCTGGATATCCCCCTCTAACTGGGGATCTGTGAGCAGGCAGGGGAAAGGAACAGCAGCTAAATGCTACAAGGGACAGATGGGTAATGCTGTCTGTCCTCTACTTGTTTCATGGAGATTGTGGAAGTTGAGGTGGATAAGAAGAAAGATGAGATGTGCAAGTAGGGAAAACATGGAGAAGTGGCTGGTGAGAGGACTGGACACATGGGGACCTCAAGATGAGTGTAAATGGCTGTGGGAGACATAAATGATGCTGCAGACAGAGCTTATGTGTGAGCAGTAAAAAGCAACTCTAAATGAAGGGAAGGAAACCATAATAAATACCTGGCCACCTTACCCTGCATTACTGATAGCAAAGTGCTCCTAAAGCAGGAGGAGACCTCTGTTAGTGTCCAGATCACAGGAGCAGTGAATTGTTCCTGAGTGATTTCAGCATGGAAAGTAATTTCTAGGATGCCAGGCAGCATCCTCACTTCCCTCGAAAGGCCAGGAAGAGTTACACCCCAAAAGAACACTCAGATTTGTAACCAGCATATTGTGGCTTGTGGTAGGAGCCTAACTTCGTATGTGCACATTATCCCAGATAGATTTGCCATTGTAGCACTTCTCAGGTTCCAAAATTACATGATCTTTACTAATACACTTTTCACTTTTTTGTTGTAGATAAAGAAAGCAGTTGGCTGGCCAGATCTATTTGTAATTCCTTTGTTCACTGGAAAGACAATCACACTTTAGTATCTGAATTGGAGGAAGTTCTAAGGTGAGACATTAGCTAAAGGGATATTACTAACAGTGTAATTCAAATCTACGATCTTTGCTCTAAATCACCTTACATTTCCACTTGCATTGATTTCATATTCACTAAAACACTTTTTTGTTCCCCTCCAGAAAAATAAGGTCACCAGAGATTGGTGGAAAGCACTCCAAGAGGTCCATTAATTCAGATGATTTAGAAGCCATACAAAAGCATCTACATCGTTTAAAAGGCTTTGAGGAAAAAATGAATAGAAGTGAATTTAAAAGCTTAAATCTATTCAGAAATTTGAAGAATGAAACATTACAGAAATTGTATGCATTTCTTGAACTGGGAATGAATCCACATCATTATTATAAATTAAAGGAACCATATAATAAGGAAATAATTGATGAAATCTATAACTTCACATCACTGCAATTACAGAGTGACTTTAATGGGACTTCCATTTTCAATACAATGACCCAGTGGAAAGAAATTCAGAGGGCTTTAAAATTAGCTACAATGCTTTGGAATCCATCTCTGCTAAATAATTCTAATTTTAGTACACTGCAAACTAAGGATGCTCTCAAAATGTTGCTCTCCACAAGCATGCCATCACTTCTGGAAGGTCTCAGAGACCGTTTGGGTGGAATGCGAGAAATCCCATCTGTGTTTTCTGATGATCTGCTTGAGCCTGAGTCCTACAGAAACTTCCCAGAGCAGCTCCTAGCTCTCCAGAAGATGTTTTTTAGAATGACAGGCACAAATGTAGGTTATCAGTACCTCCTGCTGCCTGTGTTTGAGCTGATGAGGGCTGTAGAGAAGTCCATGGGTGAGGCCTGGTGGGATGAGTTGAACGTCTACTGGCGCATTGGGGAGAAACTGAGATCCATGAAGTGGAATAACACAGCCATCATTGCCTATGGGCAGTTTTTGGAGGTGTTAAACAGCCATTTGCAAAAGCTGAGCAACAATTCAAGTGCTGTCCTCAGTGAAGAATTGGATCAGCTGTCAGAATTTATAACAGCCGTGTTTAAAGAGTTTGGGGAAAGCTCTGGAGTAGCCAATATCTCACAAGTCACTCAAGCTGTCCAAAAGACGTTGGACGTGTTAAAAGACCTACAGCTGCGTTATAATGTCAGCAAACTAAAATCTATAGAACTTTTCTTTAATTTTGACAACAAAACCTTCGAGAGCTTGTCTGAACTTCTGAGAACAGGAATGAAAATCCTTCATTCTACAAGTGCCAGTGAAGGTACCAGTGAAGACATAATTAACCCTATCTATAATTTAACTAATCTTCTACTGCAGGAGTTCAGCCAGTCTCCCTCACAGCACAATACCTCACTACAGGCAAAAATTTGGGAGTTCCTGCATTTAGCCTTGGGTCCTTTCCTTGAGAACAGCAGCAAAGCCTATAGGACACTCCAGAATTGCTCCTTTGAGGATGTGCTCCACGTAGCCCTTGAGGTGCTGTTTGAAAATGCCACTCTAAGGGAGTCCTCAGCCAGGAGCCCCTGCAAGCCCCTCTTGGATTCCTTGGGTGTGGAGGGTGGGACAGGGAGCAATGACACCTTTGCCAGGGTGTTCCAGCTGGCCATAACCAACCTGGAACTGTCCCCAGAGTTTGCTGCTGCCTACAAGAACAGCAGGGAGCGCTTTTTCAAGGAGCTGTCGTGCCTCACCCGAGCTCTGCGTTTTTCTCTGAGTTTCCTTTCCAAGTTAAACCTTGTCTCCGAGCTGGGAAACTCCTGGCTCCAGGAGAAGGCGAGAGCTCTGAGTGCAGCCACGGAGGGGCTGGTGCAGGGTGATGCTTCGTGCCCCATCCCAGCCCAGGATGTGGGTGATGTGCTCCCATCCCAGCTTTTGAAGGTGCTCCTTCCTGCCCTGCTGAATGACACAGTGCTGAGCTCCCTGAACTTCTCTGACAGCTCAGCAGACTGGGATGGGCTGCCTGTGTTTTCCCATCTGTCACCATCTGCTTCCATGAGGAACAGCAGTCTATACGAGCTGCTGCAAGTGGGCAGAGCTGCCTCCAGCCAGCCCGAGTGGGGACACTTCTCCCGGCTGTGGCACGCCACTGGCAGCCTGCTGACCTCCAAATGGAGCCTAACAGAAGTGGCTGAATATGTGGAACTCCTGCACATTTTGAAGAAAGCTCTAATCCTTGTGGACTTTGGGGTAGCTCCTGGAAAACCACTGGTGCATCAGATCTTTCATAATTCTACTGAAGCAATTAAATCCTCAGATCTGAGTGATTTGTATAGTTCATTAAAACTCTTTTTCAGTTCAACTTCTGCCACAGACAGCACACTGGACTTGGAAAGAATATTTCAAGAAATACTTCCTCTGTATGAAGGGGGTGGTGAAGGATTGTTCTACTCTAATCCCTATGGAAAAGAAAATCAAGATATTCTAACTATGGCTGCAGTGATTTGGAACAAGATAATTTTAAACAGGACTCATTTTAGTACAGAGAATGCATGGGAGGTTATCAAAATGATTGCACTCGATGCAATCTCACTTGAAGACATTGAAAATTATCTCAGCACAAATGAAGAAGTGTCATCATTATTTTCTGACTTCCTGTTGACCCCTGGAACTTCTGAAAATGTTGCAGAACACCTCTTGTCCCTTGAGCAGCTTCTTGGTGTGATGGCAAAGGTGAATACCAGTGATCATTATCTGCTGATCTCTTCTTTGTCTAAGCTAATGCAGAAACTCCAGAGTGGCCCTCCTGGAAGGCAGGAAAATGAACTTGGTGCTTTCTGGCGTATTGCTGAAGGTCTCCAGTCCTTGAACTGGAATAGTACAGACAGTCTCACTGCCCAGTCACTTCTAGACATGCTACAAAATCTGCTAAATACCATGGAAAATGACTCCAGTCTTCCTTTCAGTAAGGAACTGAAGCAGATGCTAAACATTGCATCCTCCATCTTTGAGCTGTATGATGATGAAGACTCCAGGGGAACCAACATTTCCATGTACTTGCAGGCCATGCAAAGGGGTATCTTAACTTTGAAAGGTTTGCAGAAAAGGTATAACATCAGTGAGCTTGAAACTGTCAGCCTGGTACTTGATTCTTACAGTAACCGTACCCAGAGACTCATGGAAATGTGGAGAGCAGGAATGAAAGTTCTTCATGACACCAACTTAAACAAAACACTTGAGGAAAAAATGGATGTTGTCTATAATTTCTCTCATTTCCTGCTGCAGGAGTTCAGCCAGTTTCCCTCACAGCACAATACCTCACTACAGGCAACAATTTGGGAGTTCCTGCATTTAGCCTTGGGTCCTTTCCTTGAGAACAGCAGCAAAGCCTATAGGACACTCCAGAATTGCTCCTTTGAGGATGTGCTCCACGTAGCCCTTGAGGTGCTGTTTGAAAATGCCACTCTGAGGGAGTCCTCAGCCAGGAGCCCCTGCAAGCCCCTCTTGGATTCCTTGGGTGTGGAGGGTGGGACAGGGAGCAATGACACCTTTGCCAGGGTGTTCCAGCTGGCCATAACCAACCTGGAACTGTCCCCAGAGTTTGCTGCTGCCTACAAGAACAGCAGGGAGCGCTTTTGCAAGGAGCTGTCGTGCCTCACCCGAGCTCTGCATTTTTCTCTGAGTTTCCTTTCCAAGTTAAACCTTGTCTCCGAGCTGGGAAACTCCTGGCTCCAGGAGAAGGCGAGAGCTCTGAGTGCAGCCACGGAGGGGCTGGTGCAGGGTGATGCTTCGTGCCCCATCCCAGCCCAGGATGTGGGTGATGTGCTCCCATCCCAGCTTTTGAAGGTGCTCCTTCCTGCCCTGCTGAATGACACAGTGCTGAGCTCCCTGAACTTCTCTGACAGCTCAGCAGACTGGAATAACCTGTCCGTGCTCTCCAGTGTGGCACAGGATGAGCTCCACAACCTGCTGCAGAGACTCCACAGCACCTTCAACCTCACTAAAGGGAGTTACTCCACAAGTGTCTGGGATGTGTTTGACAGCTTCCTCAGCACCAAAAGGAATCCAGCCAAAGGAGCTTCCCTTGCAAGGCTGTTGGAAGCAGCGGCAAGCGACTCTGCCAGCAATCTGTCAGCTCTAGAAATCACAGAAGCCACCCTCTACATTCTCAAGGGCCTGAACATCTCTGGCCCGCTAAACGAATTCAATATAAGTTCCAGCTCAGCTTTTCTCTCCAACACAACCAGTTTTGACAGTGTGATTGATATCGTTGCTCATCACTTCATTGTCGTGGCAGAAACCCTTTACAACAAGACCCTGCCTTGGACTCAGAGTGACCACACTCTGTCCCCAACCAGCTTGATCACACGGTGAGTTTGGGTTTTGGGTAGTGCAATTCCATGGATGGATTGTGACCACTGCTCTCATTCTGGCATGAGAAGTATGGAATTCTCTTCCAGGGGAACAACCTAAGCCTGCAATCACCATAATTTAGGACACGAGGTATAATATGGGTTAAATTGAAGAAGAGGAAACTTCTCCTTGAGCTGAACATACAGCTAAAAGTCAGACTTTCAAAATATTTTGTGTGTTGGCACGTACCAATTCACAGCAGATCAGAGTCCTGAAGGAGTCTTACCACCAGTGGTAGGCTCTTTGGAAACCCTTCTTTTGTGGGATGACTCTCTAATTTTTGGTCCTCGGTCTCTCCTAGGTGTGCCTTTCCATCTATATAATGCATCCATCACATAGATGTGAACCTTTCAAGTGTGTTTTCTTATTTTGAGAGTGAATGACAGCTTTGGGAAATAACAGCAAAAAGACCTGATGGTATAAAACTGGGAGGGTACCCACTTAGGAGAGGTGGCTTTCATCTGGAATTCTTATTTACTCTGCCAAGGAACAGCATCCACAGCTGACATGTTGCTCACTAATATACCTTATTTTTGAAAGAGAAGCTGATCTAAATTCCTATCTTCTTTTTCAGATTTCTGTTTTTAGAATTTGAAAACACCATCTTGCAGGTGACAGCGAATAACAGCTATAACCCTTACCTGATGTGTTTAATAAATGCCACTGAAGCTGGAGACGGGGAATTGACAGGTGATCATGATTTCATTAATGCTGAGAGGCCTCAGCTGGAACGTGTCCTGCCTGTTTTTTGTCTAATGGTGTGAAGGAATGGTGCTACGTGGCTTTGTCTGCTGGCAATTAACTGGAGCTGTGAGACCTGGGGAAGCCAGACTCGGGTTTTGTTTGAGTTATGTCACACTGCGATTTTAAGTTTCCATCCCAGTCTCTCCAGAAGGCACATCTCCTCCTCTCTGTGTGATGACAGGTTGCTGACATTCAGACAAAGCAATCTTACAAATAGAAACCTCTTTCCCTTCACAGCTTTATGTAGCTGTGAGATGACAGCAGTTATTCCTGAGAGTTAACATGGTATTTCACATAGATATTCATCATTTGTGCTTATTGTAACACCTGAGAGGTTTTACCTGTTACCAGGATGGGGTGGATTTCACTAGGAGCAGAGCACCTACTTGAACTGGATTCATTACAGTCCAGATTACAACCTAGGCTGTGATCTGTGATTTCAGAGGTCCTCAGCCATGGGAGTTTGGTGGAAAGTAGCAATGATCAGTTGGCCTCAGAATAAAAGTGCTGATATTCCCATCTGTGAAGTTTCTGGCATTTTTGTCTGGAATAACTATTGTTTTTTTCCCCTGCACAGAAAACATCACACTGCTTTTGAAGCAAACTCATCTGAAAAAGAACTCTTTTATGCAAAATAATACCTCTGAGAAACATTCATCCATACCAGAGCTCCTGAAGCTAAAAGTGAGTCTGCTTAAAATGCTGACTTGAAGGACATCACGCAGTGATACATGAATGTGCAATGGAAAAAAGTTTTCTTAAAAGAACAGCTGATAAAAACTAGGACTGAAACTCTCTGTTCTGCCTGCTGCCTGTATTTGAAGGTCACCTGTAAACTGGGTTGAGGAACTTGTTCTTTTATCTGTCCCTACTGAGTGTGCACCCGTTTTTTGGAGGAGGTAGAGGTGTTCCTGTCCTCCTGTGTGCTGGATAGGATGGCTCTGTTTTCCACCAGCCATCCCAGAAGGATGAGCACTGCAGAGATGGCCAGTAGCAGCATATTCCTCAGTGCACCAGTAGTTTTGAAGTTCAGTACATTGAGACTTGCTGAAGCACCTTGCAGAGCTGAGATCATTCTGGGATGCCTCAGCTTCACTTGAGGAGGAGGTAGGGAGGAGTTCTCGAAGGCACAGATAGGGATTAGATGCCTCTGCCCTGCTGAAAATCCACGGAATTGTGAATTCCTGATTGGCAGTTGGAAGCATGACTAACTGGGTTACTGCTGTGCCTAAGGAGCTCTACCAACACCAGCAGGGCTGGAGTCAAGTCCCCACATGCTCCCCTAGCCCCAGATGTCTCACAACACCAGAATGGCTTCTGAGATTAAGCACCAGTATTGATTCCCTGAGTTCCCTCCCCGGCTTTGGGTTTGGCAATGCCTCGTTTGAATAAAATGCTTCTTAGCCCATGCATTCATGACTGCACTAATAGCATGCATGTACTTTAGACTATTGCTCCATATGAGAAATAGCATTTAAAAGTCCTTTTAGAAAAATACAGCAGTATGCAATGTTGTTGCTGTGTAATATATCTGTAACAATAATATGACGAGCCTCAGTGTGACAGGTACTTAGAGGCATAAACCTGAAAATAATTCTTCCCATAAGAGCCTGATAATGTAAATAATGATGTCAGACAAGAGGGAAGCCCATGATAGCAAAGGACTATAATTTTACATGGGTTGGCAGATGAGGAAGCTCTGAGTTCTGGCCAAGTCTCTTTCCTGTGCTGCAGTAGATGACCAGGTGGTATTTGAAAGGCTAAACTTGTTGTGCAAGGTGGATTTATTTGGTCTCTGGGAAGATTAAAGAGTAAACAGGCAAGTCCAATGGAGTATTGCTGTCTGTGTGTGTTGGGCAAGGGAAATGATATGTTAAGGATTCCAAGGTTTTTAGATCCAGCCAGGTCTGCCAGAAGGTCACATAATGATTGTTACAAGCTGTTCTTTTGGAGACCTTTTGAATGAACTAAATATATATATATATATGTATTTTAAAATCTTAGTCCTAAGGAGAAACAGAAAGGGACAGTTAGACTCTTCAAAGCTTGCCTTTTGTAATTCCGTCATCTAACCTCAAACCCTGGTGTTTGTGCATTTGTCTTCCTTTTTTCAAAATGTCCTTTGAAGATCTCTCGCCTCCGGGGTCTGACAGCACTTCTGTGTGACTACAAGAGCTTCAAGTCAATGCAGCACCTCTGCCACCTCCCTGAGGTTCCCTTTGGGGAGCTGTGCGAGCGAGGCCAGTCTCAGGAGCAGCTCCTCCGTGCTGCTGAGCTGAGCAGCCAACTTGTGACCAACGTACTGAATCACAGGAGGATCTCCCAGGAGCTCCAAAATGTACTCATTGGGGATGCCACAGGCATCCAGGCACAGCTGAAGTGGTGAGGCTCTCCCTCTGTTAGAGTTAGACTCTTTTGGTGTTCTGGTTATGAAATGACTCTTGCTTTCTCTTTATATTCTCAGTTTTGTTTGTTGTTCTATTTTTCCAATTCAGGCTTCAAGAAAATGTACCAGAAATTGCTTTCTTTCAAGAGATTCCTCAGTATATGGCTACTTTGAATTCCATGTTGAACATCACTGAGAGTTTAACAGACTCAAGCAAGCAAGGTACTCTTCTCTATTTTCTTTATGATGTTGGTAAACATCACCACTGGTACCACACTTTCTGCTGGCAATCCCAAGAATTGCCTAGCTGCCAGGAAGAAGTGATATTAATGGAATAACCATATACCATGACCTTGGGATCCTTTATCTGGGGTGCTTCTAGAGCCTGTTCAAGACCACCCTTTGTTTTCTTCACAAAGAAAGCACCAAGTCTTTCAATCTGAGCAAATTTTGCTATCCTGAGACGTGATAGCCCACAAGCCAGACTGTAAAACCTAGGAAATAGTGACTGTATGTTCCAAGTTTTTGTTGGAACTTTTCTTATCAGCGGTGAGGTACCACACTTCCATACTTCACATAAAGCCTTCTCTGTGTGCTTGAGATCTGCTGTGTGTCTGGAGAAAGCCATTACATCAATTGCTCTTTGACTGTTTGTTACAGAAGAGTTAAGAGATGTGTTTAAAAATGTGGACCAGCTCAAAGAGGACCTCAAAAACACAACAGGAATGTCCACAGCCAGCATTGATGCTCTTCTGGAAGCATCTTTCCCAGAAAACAGCAGTCAGGTAAGTTTGCTGTTATCCTGTTGGGATATCTTGTTGCTTTCTACTGCTCAGACCATTAAAGCCAGTGTTTGTTAGTGAATGCAGCTGAGCAGATCACTGGGTGTGTGACAGCACAGATGACCCCACAGGGAGAGACAGCAGAGCATGTTATGGATTGGAATAACCACCAGGAATGCAGCAGGAGCATCACTGATGTCAGCCCAGCCACTGGAGACCAGGAGCCATATGGTCCCTTTGGCTGCTACTGGCAGCTGGTCGGCAGCCAGGCACTGCCTGGAGAGGGATCCTGGAGCAGGGCATGGCTCTCTGGGACACACTGATGGGGGCTGAGCAGGGTCTTCAGTCAGGTCCTGGTCACTGAGAAGTTGTCCCAGTCCAGGAGGAAAAGTACATTTGTAAACACAACTTGTGAGAGCACTCAGGGTCCAGAATCATCGCCCAGAATGAGAGATGAGCTTCCCTTTCTCAGCCTCCTGCTCCTGCGAGCAGAGCTCCCGATGCTTTCCCCCTCCCAGCCATCTTGTCTGGACTGGGCCCCAAAGAGCATACTCTTTTCCAAACTTCACATGCATCGGTCAATGAGAAATTGAAGCCATAAAAGCTTTTACTACTGTGCAAGCTGGGTAGTAAAACATAGTCCTTAGGATTTGTCCCTGGGAGTGGGAGTAATGGGCAGGCATTTTCTGGTTCTTGGGTGGTTGAAATACGGCGGTGTGGAAGGAACAACAGCAAGGCAAGATTGATCCACACGTGGTGGAGCGTGCAGTGCACCCCTAACAAATCTCTCTTCCCTTGGTGCACGCCCAGCTCATCTCTCAGGTGCTGCAGCTGGAGTCCTGCAGCGCCCGTCCCGCTGACCTGCAGCTGCGAGCGGTGGCGCGGGAGCTGTGCAGCCTCCCTCTGCCAGAGAGGACTCGCAGCACCTACATCCTTGGGGTCACCCTGTTGAGACACTTGGACATCTACAATTTCTTGTACAAGGTTAGTGCTGGATTTTTAGAGTGGTTTCTACATTCTTTGCTGCACGCAGTGGCTGAAAGGTCATAAAATATCATTGCAGTGGCCAGAAGCTACACTGATTTACACAAGCCAAAGATCAGGCTTTGCTCATGCAGCAATTTTTACTGCATATCCATGCTGTGACAGTGTGGATATAAATGAGAATCCCAGCTGGTTTTAAGCAGCAAACCTCATTTAAAGGCACTGGGCCTACTCTAAATGCCTCCCTATCTGCTAGTATCCTTTATGTGCTGTCACAACCTCTTGAACACTCCCAGCTGACCCAAAAATAAGGTACTGAGCTAAATTTTTTGATTGCTTGAAAAGGGAAGCCCTGGAAAAAGTCCTGTAAAATACCATTTCCCTATCTATCTGGAAATACAAAGTTATTAAATGATTCAAATTTCCGCCCCCAACTACAGAAACAGCATCTAAGAAAACATTCACAGAGATGTGAATACTGAGCATGTATTTAAAAATACAGGAGTGACCCTGGGCAAAAAAAGTTGTTAAATGACAATGCCAGTGAATTTGGGCTCAGGTCAAAAGTCACTCATGGTGTTTGACACCTGTGCTGTGTGAAATGAGAGACTTGATCATATCCCAGCCAGTATCTGACACACATTTCCCAGCTGTAGGTGTTTGGAAACACACTATTAAATTATGTAATGTTCAGGGGTGTGGCTTGCAAAAGTGGTTGGGGATTTAGGAATACAAATCCCATTCATTTCCCATGGGACACCCACTCTGTAAAGCCTCCTAACTGTTCTGAAAATCCCACAGTGCTCATGTTTGAGTTAACACAATATGGGAGTGTACATGCCTGTGCACGCAGATTCCTGCTCATCATAATTGATTTCCTTCCTGACTCTTGCAGATGTTTTTCCCCAAGGAACTTCAGAAACCCATGGACAAGATGTTAGGCCTTCTGACAAAAATGAAATCTTTCAGACACCAGGTTGAATCTGGTGCTGATCCATTACTACAAGCTATTCATTCCCTGAAAAAGCTCCGGCAGTCCAGGAAAATGCCACTGACTAAGGTATGTGTACTCTGCATGTGCTTTTGAGGCAAAATACCACTGGAATGGTTTCCACAGTAATTTCCTACCCTAGAAGCCACAGGTGCGTTAAACCATAGATTCTGTTTCAAAGCAACAGTATTGTGAGAAGAATCTGTCAAACTTATCCCTGGAAGTGTTCAAGGCCAGGCTGGATGGGGCTTCTGGAAGGTGTCCCTGCCCATGGCAGGGGGTTGGAATGAGATGAGCTTTGAGGTCCTTTCCAACACAAACCATTCTGTGATTCTGTGTTGCATTCCTGGGTGGGTTTTGATTTGGAGCAGTGGGACCATCATATGCTCGTGAGTGGGGAACACGTGCTGTGGGAGGGACACTTGGAGCAAGAATCCTCCTCTTGAAGGAGGGAGGACTTCCAGAAAAATACTGGAAGGATCAGCTGGTGAAAACAACTGGAGAACTGCCCATTAAAGGCAGACCCACCAAAGTCAGCAGCAAAAACTTGCTTTAGCTTTAGTGTGCATTAGATCACACCCAAAGCCTCGAGAGTGCCCGAAACATTCAGTACAAACCCATTACTGCTGTGACAGCTGCAGTAACTCCAGGGTGCACTGCCTTCATCCAGCATGGTGTCTAATCCATCTCTGATCCACAGTTGAGGAGAGCACAGATGACAGGAGTTGTTCCTGGTCATCATTCTGCCTGCACACTGCAGAGCCACGTGCAGCCACGGACTGGATGGGGACAGTGATGTGCACATCCATGTGACAAATCCTGTGTTGTAACCCAGGTGTGTGAATGTCACCAGGCACACCTTATAGGGAATTTCTCTGCACGGATTGTAGGCACTTCCACTTTGGCTCTCGTACCTGGAAATAAATGTGCCACCTCTGTCATAGCAGAGATTAACCAAAAAATGCATGATTTCCATGGAAACTTCCTATTTTTATAGAGGCTAACTTCTCATAAGAAAGCAGTATAAAAATGTTCAGTCCTTGCCTTCTCATTCTGTTATTTCTCTCAGAGTGGGGTGCTTTCAGCGTGCAGGATTTGTTTGTGTTTTGTCTTTTCTGCAGGCATTGTTTAAACCAAACAACTTCCAGATAACACATGGCACATTTAAATCCATGTCAAAAGTCCTCTGCAACCAGGAGATCACACCCCTGTTTTTTGAGTCTTTGCTTCCAGACTTTGGAGAGCCCATAAGCAACAGTTCTAATGCAGAGGATGCCTATGTCCAAAAGCTGATGAGGAAATATGGGATTCCTCAGGATTCCAGTAAGTCTGGCTTCTCCCTAGGGCACAAACATTTCAGAGCCGAACTCTGCTATTTCCAGACAGATCTAGTGCTGAGCTATTCCCCGTATGTCTCTGAGGGCTGTAAGTGCTCATTATTTATGGTAGCTGAAGATCTGCACTGACCTAATTATGGTGGTTTATTTCCATAAATGTTCAAAGTGAAACTGCCTGTGCAACAGAGCAGTGCTTGGCACTGCCCTGGCTCCCATTGGTTGATGATCTGGTCCTAGGGCTCGACAGGTCACTGCTTTTTCTTGATGTGTAGTTTTTCTGACTCTACTGACATTATTAGCTCCTCTGAGTTCACAAAACTCCGTTTAACCTTCAAGCAGATAATGTTGGCTCGAACAGCGAGCCTCTTGTTGTCTTGAGTTCAGCAACAGGAGATCTTGGGGGTGGATTGCTTTTGTCAAGATGCATTAGATCAGTCAGTGAAGAGGGCCCTGAAGTCATTCACTGGACACAGCAACAAACTGGGCAGATGGGAGAAAAAACACACTGGTAGCTTTCTTATGTCTGGTCTGTTTGCTCTCCATGCAATTTGTTTGCTTTTCTCCCCTTGCAGCCCCGTTTTGCTTATCCTTTTACCTGGACCTGGTCAAGACCCCGACCGGAGCTTTGATTTGGTCTTTTTTAAAACCAATGGTGCTTGGGAAGATCCTTTTTACACCAGACACCCCAGAAACTCGAGCAATCATGGGAAAGGTATGGCTCTGTTCCAGGACATCAAGATACGCCCACTCCAAATGGTTGTAATTTATCTAGCACAGGCTTGTTTCTCTGGGAAGCAGAGGGCTGCTTTCTCACTGTTTGGAGTATTAATCAAATTACCTTTTTCTACTTGCCTTGCTGGCTATATGAGTCATCTTTTGTCTTTGATTGAATCTTCCCTCCAGAAGCTGCTGTTGGTCTAATATTTCTAGGACAGTTGTTTAGGGCCTTCAGTTTATGAAGTTTCACCCCCATATTTTCAGCCAGTAGGAGAGATGTGTCTCCCAGGACAAATGCTGTAACCAGTGCTTGTTCACAAGCAGGCCAGTGGTAGAAGGAAAGCTGATACTCAAGACATGCTCTAAATATCATGTTTTTAAGTACTTGCATAAATTCAGTGTGTTAAGGGGCATTTTGCCAAACAGTGAGAGGATGCTAGGAAAAATCCTAAGGAAAACAAATTTGGTCTCAGCTGTTTTATTAATTTATTTATTGGTTAAAATCTGTAAGGTAATGAATAAATGAATCTTTATATGTTGTGGGCTTCTTTTGTAGTCGAATGCAACCCTGGAGCAGATGGCTGATTTAGCCCTGAAGTCCCAGGAGTGGCTGGACCAGTCTCCTGTCATCATGAATTCACTGACTAAGTTAAACCAGACAGTTCCAGTGATCAAGGTATGACTTCCTACCTTCCCTCTCTCTCTTGCCAGAAGGGAAGTGGGAGGATGGATTTGTTCACTGAAGTAAACTGGGGTTCCGGGGACATCTTAGGTCAGCTGGGGCGACCCTTCTCAGGATGTCCTGGACTTCACAGTTTCTGTGCCTGCCTGTTCCCATAACAGAAATGCTCCTGACTCACCTCTCCCTGCGAATTCTCTTTCTCAAATGAACTGTTTGTAACATGCTCCCTGACCCTGGCCGTGCTGGGGCCTGCTGGAGGGCTAAGATGAGCAAGGAATGCTCTTCAGTTTGTAAATTAACTTTCTGCTTGATGGAGTGATCCAGCCAGCCAAGACCAGGCAAGAAATGACTTTTTCAGAAAATGAAACAGTATCTATAATAAGCATGTAGTTCTGGGTGCGCACATAAGAGCTAGGAGATGGTTTGTACCTCAGTGAATGTAAATAAAATTTCTTTTTCCCCCTCCTAAGGAGCCTAGCCTTGCTTGGATAGAGAAAGCAGTAGACTGTAATGTTCCACACACTTGTTTCCCATTCTTTCCAGTAAAAATTGTCTCCTTTTCTTACAAAAACGAGATCCCTGAAACCCAAAAGCATTTGCAGGTAATTTTAGGGGCTGGAATTCATTCTAATTTCCATGGCACCAAGAGAAAATCTAGAGCGGAATATGCAAAAGGGAAATTAAATATTCTCTGCTGATTGCACTCATTGGTGGAATAATAAAATATTCAGCCAAACAAAAACCTGTGCTGATCTCCAAGTTAAGTTTTGGTTGCCTACCCATTGTGCACTGGCTGTGTTCAGGGGACTGAAAACAGACACAAGGGAAATTTACTTCTAGAATAACTAAAACTATCCATAATTTTCTTGATGGGACTCTAGTGCCTGGTGGAGGCTCAGTAGGCATCCTTTCTTGACTCAAAGAAGCACTAACTTGGACTCAGAGAGCTCTCTGTGTCTCTCATTGCTGGCATTTCCCCATCCTGATACAGACTGAAGGGAATAGGAAGGGGTCTGTACAGATGCTCAGTGAAGACAGCTGCTCTGTTGTGTTTTAGAACTCACAGTGAGTGAGCTCAGGAGACTTCTGGTCAAACTGATGCTTTTTCTTTCTCTGCTTGTTGATAGAATGCCCTGCAGAACCCCTTTGTGCAGGTTTTTATCAAGCTGATGGTGGATCTGGATGCAGCTGAGCTCCTGAGTCAGATAAATGAACTGGGTAAGTGTGTCTGTATGTGCTGCCCTCTTCTTTATGTCTGGGAGCTCCAGAGTCACCCAGCTGCAGCCATCCCCTAGTTCTGCTCTTCCCTGGCCCACGTTGGAGGCTCCAGGGCAAGGCAATCCCAGCTGTGATCCAGAGAGCTTCCATGGAAAAGACTCTTAGAGAGCAAAGGGCTGGTGTGAAGAGCTGTTTCTCCTGGGTGTTGAGGGATAGAGGGATGGGAGGCTCTGCCGCGGTCTGTGGCCACTGGAGGACACTGTTTAGCCGTAATTACGACTTCAGATGAGCTACCTGGGATTCTGCTGGGAAATGTGGAGAGCCCCCTTGCATCACAGCAAGGTTCAGATGAAAAGTTCTCCAGAGCAGAAAAGCCAGGGATCAGATAAAGATACCCAGGCTGATGGAGCCAGAGGCATCAATGCAGGAGATGCTCTGCTGCAGTTCTCTGTTCTCTGGTTGGCTTGCAAGGCCCTTCAAGGTGACATTTGCTGCTGTGCACTGTGAGAATCAGCAACTAACAGTGGTGGTGGGTACATCCCTGTGAGTGCACAGCGTGGGGATCACAGTCCCTTCCTGCCTGGCCTTGCTGTCCTTACCTGCTTTTGCCATGAGTGGCCAGGCATGTCACCATAAATCTGGACTGTGCCAGCGAAGCCCAGCAGCAGCCAAGAGCGATTATGGTCTGTTGCAGTCATTTACATCCAGTTGGTGATGACCCCTGTGTTATTCATGAGCAGCAGCTCCTGCCTTAACTCCCCATAAAGCCACGGTGCCTGCAGCAGCTGTTCCATATTAGTTACCTTGCATTATGCAGCCACCTTTGAAAGCTGCCAGCAAACAGCAGCATCTTTATTAACTGCAGTATCAGGTTCAGTCCACACATCAGCACAGCACACACAGCTCCACCTTGATGTGCGTGGATAAAGCACGTCCTCCCCTGAGACACGGCAGCTCAGCAGGCGCGTTGATTACATCCTAAACCAGAGGGTGTGGAAGGAATGGTGAGCACTGTGTGTGAGCCTAAAACCTCAGCAGGTGAGTGGGGACTTCTGATTTGGGACGGCTGTCACATCCCATTGCTGGCATCCTCCCAAAGGCAAACTCACGAGCATATTACAGGTGATTAACATAAAAACTGGGTCAACACCATGCCTTCATTGCACTGCTGAGTGCAGAAATGTATTTCACACTTCATGTTTAGTATGATGGCTTTTGGTTTGTTTTCTTTCCTCCTTTGCGGTGCCATCGTTAGTGTAAAGGAGTGGAAGGTTGGGGTGGATTTTTTGCTGGGTGTAGTGATGCTGGTGGGTCTGTTTGTGGGGTTTTGCCCTAGATGATATCCGGCTGGAGTTGCAGAACAATGCCGACGTTGTCGATCAGCTGAGCACTTTGGCCGCCCTGGCTGTGAATGTCTCCTCCTGCGTCTCCTTTAACCGCATTCAGGCAGTGCAGGACTTGGACGAAATGGAAGCGGTGGCTAAGGAGCTCTTCCTGAAGAACGAGCTGTTTGCAAGTATGTGAGAGTCTCAAATCCCCCTGTCAATTAAATTTAGCCTGATAGGGTGTGGGAATGCAGCAGAAAATATTTGGCTTTTCACCAGTGAGTGTTGTGGTCACAGCATCCACCACACAGCAGTTGATTTGGAGCCAGGGTGTGTGGGACCTGCACACTGAGATCTCCTTTTTATAACTCCTCTTCCCTTACACCTCCACTGTCTGTGGTCAGCTGGTGATTTCTCTTGCTTAAGTCTCAGTTTGAATAAAATCCCACTGCCCCAAGGTGATCTTTGTGCAGCCACTTTCTTTAAGGCTCCCACGGGAAAAGGTGCTTTAATCAAGAAAGGTATCACAGAATCATTCAGGTTGGAAAAGACCTTTAAGATCCTCAAGTCCAAATATGAGACAATTCAATTTATTAGAAGGTCATAAAGCACTTGAGATATTTCAGCCAAGCACTGTAATGTTACACTGGGTCTTCTCAGTCACACTTTTCACATTTGTGGGATTGGATTGTGGGATCAGACTGCAGAGAGGGTTGGAGGGAGCAGGGAATAGGAACCTACATTTGTATCATTAATATATCTTAATATTTAAAGAAGGACCTCAATTAGGATTTACTCACAAGTCCTGTGACCTGTTTGGTTTTATACTTCATCATTGAAGGGTCAATAGAAACTTCTGCTTCTCTTGGAGCTTCAAACCCTGGTGATATTTGTCCTTTCCCATAGAGACAGTTTCCTTCCCTGTTTGTCCTCCATTCTATCATGTCTTTTATATATAGAATAATCAGGAAAAATGTTCTGGATAGAAAAATGTCTGTGAAGAAGCCTTGTAAAAATGAGGAGTTCCCACGTATCTGTGTGTGCTGCTCCCACGCTGTTGACTCCAAAGGAAAGCCTTTTACCTTTCTTTTCCCAGGTATCATTTTCAAGCTGCCTTCAAGCCCTGGACACTCAGTTCATGGGGGCCTGTCCCTCCCTCCTGTGCTCAACTACACCATCCGAATGAGCAGCAGGATAACCCAAACCACCAACAGGATCCGGGAGCGCATCTGGACCGTGGGCCCGCACAATTCCACCTCCCAGAGCCAGATCTACAGCCGGGCCTTTATTTACATCCAGGACAGCATTGAGAGGGCCATTATTGAACTGCAGACTGGCAAGAAACCAGAGGAAATAGCTGTTCAGGTCCAGGCCATGCCTTACCCCTGCTACAACAAGGATATGTAAGTTTGGGTGGCTTTTGTCTTCGTGCTTTGTGTCAGCTCATCTTGTCTGACTGGTGGAGTTCACCAGCTGTGCTGGTTTCCTTAATACCATGCTCACACAGCATAAAAATAATTTAATTCTGTTTGATCAGAGTTTTTTCCCAAGGGAAAAGAGGGAATTTTTTACTCTAAGATGGCCTGTTTAGTTTGCCTGATCTTTTGTTTTCGGTGCTCTGTTGATACCTGGATTGTGGTGGTAACTGTAGGTTTTATAGCAGGTAGAACTCCCTGTCCCTGTTTTACTACACATGGAGGGATTGAGGGTTGGCAGGACTTGGGTTAAGTACGAGTCCTGGCTTGTTCTGCAGGTGTTCACATGCAGACAGTGCAGCAGAACTTAGAAAATGGATTTATTGGGGAAAAAAAGGGTCCCTAGGTTTATGAGCTTTATGGTGGCCAAACTGAGTGGAAAACACACAGGAAGGGATTTCAGTGTCCATCAGGGAGCACTGGAGGATGTTCTGCAAGAAGTATTGGTAGGTGTGGGGGTCACTCTGCCCTGACTGAGGGTCTCCGTTGGAGCAAAAGGACAGGCTGGACCTAGGAGCTTTTTCTACCCAAAAACCTCCATGCCAACTGCATGAGCCAAAAGATTATTTGAGAGCTATAAGATATCAACTTAGGAGCCATAGTGGACCTGTTAATCTCCTGTGTCAGCTGTCATTTAAGAGAGCTGGGGACCTATAACCTCTCCTCGGAGCAGCAGCATGTGAGGTGCCTGCCAGGACACAGGCAGGAAGCATCCAAACCCAGTTCTGCAGCAAATTCCTGGATTATTGCTGAGAGAGAGTTTTGTACAGTGATTAACTGGCTGCTGGAGGCACTTACTCCAGTGCTGTCTGCTCTTTTTTGTTCTTGGGCTGCTGGGAAAACCACTTGCTTTTGGGTTTCCCTCCCCACCCTGGGTTCAGAGGGACACGTTTGCTCAATTATTAAAATACCTCAAGGCTTTGGATTTGTATCCAGCAGAAGTCATCACAAAATGCCTGCTTATTGGTTGTTATTGCACAGTTATCACCCTGTAGAGAAAAAAAGGGAATATATATATATATATATATATACACCCACGCCAGCGCACAAAAAGTGTTGGGATATGCTGAATTTTTAGGAGCCTGAAAGACCTTTTCCTGATTCTTTAAAAATAAGGCTTCATTTGCATGGAAGCATTTCCAGAAGCACTGGTTTATAGGAAGTTTTCAGCTTTACAGGTGAAAAAAAAATTAAAAACAAATACAATGTTAATTTCTCACTGTTACTGTTAAATATTACTGTTACATTAAAGATTTTGCAGGAATAACACTGATTATGGGTTTTAAGCCAGGCTTAGAAATTAAGAAGGAAAGCACAAGCCCTGCAGATGCAATGAAGGGAATCTCCTGCTATAAAAACTTGTTTTCCATGGCAAAAGGAGAAATTTATTGTTGGCCATTGTTATTTTTTTTTTTTCTTCACACATTTGGCACTGGAAGAAGGTTTTAATTAAAGTGAGGAGCCAAGAAATGTGACCTGGATGTGCAGTACCTGTCCTGTGGGATGGTAGGACAGACAATCCGTAGGAAAGCGCCCATATCCAGACTCCAACACCAGGAATTATGGCCTGACAACGAAATTGGGCCATTCTATCTGTGAACAGAACTGGGAATTATGGCTGGTTGCTGTGATGTTTCCAAATGGAATGCAGCCCATCACAGAGCCAGGAGATGCCACTGCCAGTGGTGCTGCTGAGCAAGGAAATCCCTCTGCAACTTGAAAAAAGATTCTGAGCAGTCAGGAGTTTGATGAGTAGAAAATCCAACGCAATGGCAAAGGAGCCTTTTTTTTGTAATTATTAATTTTACTCCACATTTTGAAATATAAGCATGTCTTTTCTTGTGCCAGAGTATTGTTCTGAAAAATATATTCTTGTATAAAGCCTTAATCCCCAGAACATTTTGTATTCAGCTAAAGCCTGCTTTTGCCTTTTACAGGTTCTTAACCAGCGTGACATACTCTCTTCCATTTGCTCTGATGGCTGCCTGGGTGCTGTTTATAGCTGATTTTGTTAAAACACTTGTTCAGGAGAAAGATCTGAGGCTTTATGAGGTATGGGGAAACTTCCTGGGGCGTGCAGAATTATAAACAGATTTTCCTTATTAGTGGCTAGTGTGTCTGATGTTCAATATTAAATGGAGCAAAACAAGCATTAAGGAAAATATTCCAGATACCTTTTGTTTGACCTGCAGTGTGTGAATTCTGACATTGTAGCCAAGCTCAAAGCCATGGAAATGCAGGGTGTTTGCCCTTCAAGTGGAGGGAATATTGCTTTGCAGTGCTGAACACAGGAAACATGGGCACCTCACAAAATTACAGGGTTTCTGAAGATTTAAAGCTCTCTAAAAATTGACTTTGAGTCATACCTACTGGGGACAAAGACATGAAAAGTGACTTATTTCCTATCCTTGAAGTTATTATACTTAATATTTCAGAAGGTGCTACATATTACATCAGCTCCTCTGAAATGAAGTTCTTCATTCAGGTTGCCTGTTGGAAAAGAAATGACATTGAGACATTGGGAATTTATTAAATTAACTCAGGTTTTCAGTGTGATCACTGTCAACAGAGATGAACAGCAAAGAACTTTTGTCAAACTAAGCTTCAGCAAGCAACAAGAGCTTTGAGCAGATTTGTTTTTTATCCAACACCATGGAAACAAATACTGATTCATCAGAAATGTTTCCAAGAAAGGACAGTCTGATCTGTGATGAGGTGGAAAATGAGTGAACCCCAGTGAGTGTTCACTGGCAGCCCCTTACTCTAATTTAGGCAACCATTTTCACTGTCTCCAAGGACCAGAGCATCAGTAATCTTTTTAGCTGTGTAATAATCCACAAGAAGACACCAGCACCTGTAATTTTTCTGGGTTTACCAATACAAATTTACAGTTTTATGCATGTATGGGGAATTAATCATCAGCTAATATAAATTAATATTTCTTCCTTGTAAGCACAGTAATTTAGCTATTATTTGTTATCTTGGGCTTGTGTGAGAAAGGTCTGGTTTCAAAGAAATTTGAGAGCTTTTGAGCTTAAGCCACTGGATCAATTATCATTATTTAAAGAAATAAGCAAAATGCTTTAGAAAAGTTACCAATTTAAGGCCAGAAGCTGCTTTGCAGCTTGTGGGCTGTGACACTTGATCCTTGCAGGTCCTGTCTGTGCTGTTCTTTTCCAACAGACTGCTTTGCAAACCTTGGGCATTCCTGAAATGGGAGTGTGTGGTTTGTCCTTGGATAGAATGAGCATGGTCTGGTTGCAGGCCCTGTCCAGAAGCTGGAAAAAGAAATCATTCAATAGCAGCAGAAAGATCTCTTCATTTCTCTCAAATGCCACCTGTGATTGTTTTCCTCCCCTTCCTCTCTGCAGTACATGAAGATGATGGGTGTCAACGCCAGCAGCCATTTCATCGCCTGGTTCATCGAGTGTGCCATCTTCCTGCTGATTACTGTCACCTTCCTCATTGTTGTTCTAAAAGTGGGGGAGATCCTTCCCAAAACAGACACAGCGCTCCTGTTCCTGTACCTGATGGACTACAGCCTGTCCATCATAGCCATGAGCTACTTCATCAGCGTTTTCTTCAACAACACCAACATTGCGGCCTTGGTGGGCAGCCTCGTGTACATCCTCACCTTCTTCCCCTTCATCGTGCTGCTCGTCATCGAGAACCACTTGAGCTTCTCTGTCAAGAGCCTCCTGGTGAGTTCTGTTTCTCCATATTTTCAGGCATTGTGTGGAGGCAGGGACTTCAGTACACTCCAGCTCTTACTGCATCTCCTGTCCTAAATATACGGGAATTTGGCACCTTTCTGAATTCCATCAGTGGATGTTGACAGGCATGGCGGGAGAGTTGGCCAGGGCCTGTTTGAGGGACACCTGGAATTAGCTGTGTCCTGTGACTGAAGGCACTACTTGTGGAATTTTAGTGAGTTCCCACCTGCCAGCTGAATCACAGTAGTTCGAGCTATGTACTTTCCCATTTGGAATTGCAAAGGAAAATGGGAAAATTCACCCACTGTGAAAAAACAGCCTGTCTCAGTAAGGGTTTTGGTAGCAGGGCTGGGTCTGCTTATTGCTGCCTCAGATCATCCTTTGGCTTCCTGCATCTCAAATTCCTACATATGGGAATAGATGTAAAGCCTTGTTTCTTACCAAGGGGCAGAGTAGGTAGGTGTTAGGTTCCAGAAGCCAGACTTGTTTTCTTTGAGTCACCAAATTCAGGAAATGACATCTATGAATGCAAATGCTAAAATTATTAACCACATGGCTCCATGAGGTAATTCTCAAGCACTGTTGTATTTCAAAAGCCTGAAATAAAGCCCTGTATGAGGGAGGAAGATGCGTCCTGGGTGTGGAAGCAAAAGAAAGTCAAGCTCTAAGGAGACATTTCAGCCTCTCACCAGGTAGCATTTCCCATCACAGGCCTGGTCCAGTGCTCCTTGACTGCTGGGAAAAAAACCAAACCAGACACTTATTTTTCTGGCTATTGGAATAAGCCAGTGATTGGTTGACTGACCCGACTTCTCTTTGAGACTAATTCATATGTTCCTTGTTTTCAATTTTGTTTATTCCCCAGAGTCTGTTGTCTCCAACTGCCTTCAGTTATGCAAGTCAGTACATTGCTCGCTACGAGGCACAGGGCATAGGTGAGTTTATTGCAGACAAAGCCAGGCTTTGAGCTCTCCTGGGGTGACATTTCACTGGCTGAGATGGATTCTGATTGTATTTCTCAATTCCTCTCTTCAGGTCTGCAGTGGGACAACATGTACAAGTCCCCAATGATTGGAGACAACACTTCCTTTGGCTGGATGTGCTGGCTCATTCTGATAGACTCCTTCATTTACTTCATCCTGGGGTGGTACATAAGGAATGTTTTCCCAGGTAAGGATGCAAAGCATTGAGGGTGGTGTTGTAGCATCTTTTTTGGAGAACAATGAACACAGAGCTGGCTGATTCAGTGGCTCAGGCAGTGAGGCAGTGCACACACTCTGTCCCAGACCAAAGGGAGCATGACTTTGTGGGTGTCTGAGCCTATTGATGGCACTGAGAGAGAGCAGTGCAAGGGAGAATTAGGGTTCCTCAGCCTATCACAAGGGTAGGTAGATCTCCTGAAGAAGCTGAAGCCAAGGACACAGGAGGGTGTGATTGCAGTCTGGTGGGCGAATGAGAGCGGAGCATGTTAGCCTGCATTTGTCAGCTGAGTGATTTCGAGCTGTGTTACTTACATCATTTGGTTTCAAAAAGTAATTCCTGCCTTGGGCAAGAGCCAGTACATTTGTCTTTTGCTTTTCTTCCCCACCTAATGAAGCAGTCCACGGGCATACAGAAATCTACCCAGTGGAAAATGTAAAGTTCTTCTGCCCTCCAGCTATGGAGTTACTCGGAATAACAAACTAGTGAGTGCTTCCTATTGTGCCAATCAGAAAACTCCCTACCAAGTCCTGGTAGTACATAAGCATATCAAGAGATCTCTGCAAAGTTAATTTTTGCTATTCTGAGTGCACCCCAGCAGTGACACTTCCTGAGGAACAGATACCTGAACGAGACTCCTGTTCCTGCAGGTAGATACGGCATGGCTGCTCCCTGGTACTTCCCACTGCTTCCATCTTACTGGATCGAATACAACAGCTACCTGCCCTTCTGGGATGAGAAACAGAGAGGCCTGCTCTTCTCCAAGCTGATGTTAAGGAAAGAAGTCACCCTCCCCAATAAGATATGTATGTGGATACTAGATGGGGTAGCAATAATAACTTATATTTTGGGTAAACAAAGCCAAATTTGTAAAGGGGCACCATACACAGAAAACACCATTGATCCTTACTTTGAAGCACAGGAAAAATGGAAAACTGGTATTCACATGAATGGAGATTTGGCTCTTTAAATTATATTTATTCTTCCTATTTGTTGTGGAGAGTCAGTACTGATTTTCACATGCATATTCGTGTGTGTTGTAGTTGGGCAGCTACCTTCCATGCCTGTCTCTCTGTGTAGAAATACTTTTGTTTGGGCAAGCAGATACAGGTTTCCACTTGGCAAAGGGCACGTGTGCTTCTTTGCTTATCTCTTTAAATGTCTAGCCAGTAAAATATTGAGATCACACACAAAAGCTTGCTGGTTCCACCTAACTGAAAAGAACTCAGTAGTTTTGCTGCACGTCTTCTAATTTTCTGTGCTTGTTTAGTATAAATAAAGGTAGGTGCTCTGAAACACCTAAATATGAGACCTTTTCAGAAGTGATTGATGCCTGTTGTCAGGAGTTATTAGAAGCTGCAGAAGTAAAAAGGAGAAATCCCAGAGAGCTCAAAATGATACAGATCCGGTGACATGTTCTCAACATTCCTAGCTGAAAGGCACCTGCCTTTGCTGCATTTTGGTTTTCTCTGGGATGAGAAAAGTAGCACAACACCTGCTGCACTGCAGGAACTGTCCCTGACCCTTCTCTTTGGTGTCAAAGGTGCCCCCCACCCTCACGTGGAACCGGAGCCTACTGACCTCACCTTGGGAGTCTCCCTCCACGGCATAACAAAGGTTTATGGATCCAAAGCTGCAGTGGACAACCTCAGCCTCAACTTTTATGAAGGGAATATCACTTCCCTGCTGGGACACAATGGAGCTGGGAAAACTACAACCATGTGTGTATCCTTTAAAGCAGCTCTTTTTTATTGTGTGGGGTGTGATTGGGTGAGCAAGAGGGCAAGTGGGGCTGTGCAGCAGTGGGAGACTGAGGAAGGTGCTTCACTAGGCCAAATCCCTCATGTAAGTTTCATCTTGTTCAGGGGTGACTTCGGGAATTCTTTCATCTGTTAGAATTCTTTAGGCTCTAGAAAGTCCTTTTCTCCTTAGGAACATGCTTTTTAATCTGGTGAGATACCTGGGATACACAGCACAGCAACTGTTCAGGTGTTTTGTTCCATGGCCTGGGGTTAGGATGTTCTGGAAGCTGTGGGGAGCTCGTGCACACACCAAAGCTGAAGTGATACTCGCAAGAAAACTTAATAAAGATAGACTTCAGCTGTACAGACTCATGTGTTGGCTGGGCTGGAGTGGCAGGGGATTAATGCATTGGCCTTTCAGCCTTGCTGTTTATAAATTATTATTTGACTTGTTAGATAACAGCACTAACACAGACCTGTAGAACTTGATTTCTCCACTGATATATATGTGCATATCTCTGAGAGCAACATTAAGCTGATAAATAGAAGCCTCAGAAGAGCCAAAACCAGTAAGACAGATGTGTGCTTCACCTCAGCTTATTATCAATTCACCTCATATTCTGTTTGCAAAGTGTAGCAAAGGTGATATGCAGAAAAGTGTAAAACCTTCTTGAAACTTAACACAGGCTTCAAATCCTGAGTAAGGTCACAAGTTACTGCTTTTTAATGATGGTTAAAAGTCCCAGGAGAGAGAAAAACTCGGTGAAGGTGGAGGGCGGTCTGAGATGCATCTTTTCCCTTGAGTCCCTGCAGAACAGCACCAAAAATGAGCTGTAATGTGCAAGTCATTATTCTGAGCAGAGGGACTTTGACTCAGCTCTTGCTTGGTGGGTGATTATTTCCTTGAACTAGATGAAAGTGCTGCCCACTGTGAGGTGTCTCATCCAGAAGTCCTCTCCCATTTCTCATGAATAATGGCAGTGAAACCAGGTTTCCATGCTCTGCTGTGGTTAGTCAGATGAAGAGGTGGTTTTCAGTCTCAGCTGTGGTTACAATATGAGGCTGTCTGGGTGCTGCAGGCAAACCTCAAAGAATAAAGAGTAACTGCAGTATACGAATTCCCAGTAATTAAGCTGGAAGTCAAGGGCATTCCTGAGTATTGACGTGTGGGATATGCAGTGGTCTGACCTAGGGAGAGGGAGGCTGAAGAAGATAAAAGTACAGGTGAGGAGTAGCCAGGGTGAGCTTGGAGCTTGCTCTTGCAATCCCACAGAGGGGTACAAGGATGTCCATGGATGTTAAATGGCCTCTGCTCTGCCAGAGCACGGCTGGGCAGCAGGACACACAGTGGCCAGTGGTGTCTGGCTGGAAGGAGTGGGAGGGTGACACAAGGAAACCTTGGAAGTGGTGACAGCTACAGGGCCACATGAAAAAAACTACCCATGGCTTTCTCCTTTTTCTAACTTCCCCTTTGTGTTTATTTTTCCTTCAGATCCATTTTGACTGGGTTGTTCCCTACATCGTCAGGCACGATCTTTGTGTATGGCAAAGACATCAGGACTGACCAGGAGGTGATCAGGAAGAACATGGGGGTGTGCATGCAGCACAACGTGCTCTTCAACTACCTCACCACCAAGGAGCACCTGCTGCTCTATGGCTACATCAAAGTCCCTCACTGCAGCAAACACGAGCTCTACGAAGAAGTGAAGAGGTATAAAAACAGCAGCGTGGGAGAAGGGAGAGAGGGCTGTCAAAATTGTTGTCTGGTGGTGCCAGTGCCCCTGCAAAGCTCAAAATCATGGATTGGAGGACTAATTGCAGCTCCAGCTTAGGGTTCAAATGGTGCCTTGCTCTGACTAGAGGAATATATTGATACCTATGGCTGTAAGAAAACAATATCTCTTCTCCAGGGGGTTTACAAGCTGCTGTGGCAATTATTTGGAGATGAATTTATAGGCCTAAGGGTCTACTCCTTGCTGCTTTACAGTTTTCCCCGGAAAGAGATTTAATCAACCAGTCAGAAAGATGATGTTGGCTTTATTGGTTTTGCAGAAAAATGAAGCAGCCAGAACATCCCAGGGAGTTTGGATCTTGGTGTCTCAGTTGATGGGGTTGAGCCTTTAACCTTGACTTGTCAGATGAAAGCTTTGGAAACATCCTCAAAAATGTTTTAAATTAAAATCCCGATGACTGAGCTGCAGGGTGACTCTACAGTGTGACCACTCAGCAGAGCAGTCCATACTTGAGCAGTTTTTCATTTGCAGTTACAGTTTTTCTGGGTATTTTCAGATTCCCTGCTTGGAAAAGATGCCTGAAGGACAACTTTTGGGAGTTGTTTTCCCTCTGTTTTCCAGGACTTTGAAGGAGACTGGGCTGTACAGCCATCGTCACAAGCTGGCTGGCACCCTCTCCGGAGGGATGAAGAGGAAGTTGTCCATAGCTATTGCTCTCCTGGGGGGATCCAGGGTGGTGATTCTGGATGAACCAACCACGGGGGTGGATCCGTGCTCCCGGAGGAGTATTTGGGAAATTATCTCCAAGAATAAGAAAGGTACTGTGATGAGAGGAGATGTTGCCCAGAGGCAAAGGTGATTCGTGTTACTTTTGCAAAGATGGTACCAGTGGCTTTGAACTGTGGGTTTCGGAGGCCACAGAGAAAAAATTGTGGGAGCCTGGGATTTTGCAGGTCCAGAGGGTGCATCCTGGTTGGTTCCTGTAAATTCACAGTGCCATTTGAAAAATAACTTTACCATAGTACACAGCTGTTTACAATATTGTAAAATTCATCTCTCTTGTTGCCTTTCATCCAATTTCACTAATAATTACCAAAAAATGCAGTCGATTTTCACCTGATACTCTGTGTCCTCTCATTCAGCAAGGCTTTCACCTGTCTCACTGTTGAGATAAGGACAGATCTGACCAGAATGTGATAAAGAAAATTGTCATAAACATTCATTGTGTTGGTTTAACGATGTGGACTTACTTGCCATGGACTGACCCAGAACAAGGGGAAGCTCTGGAACCCCTGCAATTGTATTGATGATATCATTGTGTGGGGAAATAGAGGAAGAAGTTTTTGAGAAAGGAAAGAAAAGAACCCAAATCCTTCTAAAATCCAGTTTTGCCATAAAACCACGTGTTCATTCTGTGGTGACTGTGTTTTCCAGGCAGAACCATCATTCTCTCCACACATCACCTGGACGAAGCAGAAGTTCTGAGCGACCGGATCGCCTTCCTAGAGCATGGAGGGCTCAAGTGTTGTGGCTCACCCTTCTACCTCAAGGAAACCTTTGGGGATGGCTACCACCTGACACTCACAAAAAAGAAGGTTTGTGTCTGAGCTGGTCCTAGAGCTCCTGGCAGCTCTGTCTCCGAGTGAGTCATCAAGGCTGGTTGAGGGATGTATTGGCCGGAGCTGAGTGACCTCCATGGCCTTCTGAAAACAGGAATGTCAGTGCTCTGCTTTGTGGAAAAAGAACAGGGTTTCCTTGAAGGGTTAAGGCAAGGCTGGATGCAGAGTGTGAACTCTGGAGTTCAGAGGAATAAAGCAGATGGAAGGAGCTCATCCATGGTGTCTGGCCTGAGGCAAAGTGTTCTGCTTGCAAGGAGTGGGGAACTCTGCCCTTGATAGCATTTATTGCAGTGCTGTTGGTAGTCCCAGCACACAGATCCCATGAGAGATCAGCCTCTCTTCCAGAGTGCTGGCACTGGAGACAGAGAAAATGAAAAAAGACCCATGAGCAAGCCCCATTTTTATGGGGAAAAGAGTGAGTTTGTGCTGGCAGCCAAGTTCATCTCTCTGGTGGACAGGCTTTTTCTCTGTTGTACTACAAACTTCAAGCTAGGACAAAGTGATTGATTCAGCCCAACCTGGTGAGGTTTTGGATGGACCAAGACGGGACAGTGTCACATGTCCCTTTTTCAAGGGCCAGAAACACAGTTTCACCTGCTTTTGATGTCTACACTGACATGTTGGATAGCTGGACTGAGATCACTTACCATTTATACTCTGGGACAGGATTTGGGCTACGTCCTGCAGAAGGAAGGTTGACCTCACAACCTTTTCAGTGACCACAGAGCATTTTGTTCCTTTTTCAGAACATGATAGAGGAATGTGACACCACAGCAGTGACTTCCTTGATCCAGTCCTATCTCCCAGAGGCTTATCTCAAGGAGGATATTGGTGGAGAGCTCGTGTATGTCCTTCCCCCCTTCAAGTCGACAGTGTCTGGGGCCTACCAGGCCCTTCTCAGAGCCCTGGACACCAGCTTGAATGATCTCCACCTGGGTTGCTACGGGATTTCCAACACAACTGTGGAAGAGGTATGAGCTGCTGGATTTACTGAAATACCACAGAGATTATTTTCACAGCACTGTGTGGCTCTGCTCTCTGGGTATGTTAGGAATTACGTGAGGGTTTCAGGCAGGGAAGAAGGGCTTGCAGTTAGGTACACACAAATGTGTAGATGTATCCAGAAATCTGTACATATACTAATGCACAGTCTCACCTTGCTGACAGCCTTTTGATGTTTTACCCAGAAAATGAGGCACTGGAGACAGACTAAGGAGAGAATAACACAGGCACCTTTCTGCCCAAGGGAAATCTCTGGTCAAATAAACACATTTAATTGCATCAGAAGTAAAAAGTAAATGATGAGCAGTGATGACGCTTGTCTTGCAGAAAGGAGGGAGGGAGATTGTTACCTTCCTGCTCAGAATTTCTTGCTTTCTTTTAAGGTGCTTTCCTAAGGCAGCAAGAATAAGTTGTACATTGTGTCCCACGTGCAGCTTGGGTGCCATGGCTGCACACTCCCAGCAATGGAGGCAGTGGGATTGTCAGGAGCTAGAGGGTGAATATCCCAAGGAAACAGGTTTGAGTTTCCACTGCTGCAGCAGAACAGAGACAGGAGGTGACAGGGAGCTGGGCAACAATTTTATACTGAAAAAAAAGTGAATTTCTCTCACGGAGCACAAAGGGAATAGAAAAAGGATTATAGTGCATAAGTGCTGCACCAACTACAGCTACAAAGCAGGAGAGTGGATTCTGGTAATTGTTTTGGTAAATGGAGTCATTTGGACAAATTTTCCCCCATATTTTCTTGCTCCATAGGTGTTCCTCAATCTGACAAAAGAGCTAGTGAAGGACCAGCAAGAAGATGCTGCACTGCCCCATCAGCTGCCTGGAGTCAGTGGTCACACTGGTGGTGACGAAATGTCTCTGAGCACAGACACCTTCACAGAAAGAGACGGTACTCAATCACCTACAGGGTTTATTCCAGATTTACTGCAGATGCAAATGCTGACAGATGGACTGATTTGAGTTCCCCGTCTTCTTTCTTTGTTGAAAACCACATTTCACCCAGCCAGGAATCACAAACCCTATAAATCACTGGAAATCATCGGTCCTTTAGAGCCCCTGGTTTGGAATAGTCTGAATCACAGGATAAATTGCTAAAGGGGTTTTGTTTGCATCTGCCTTCCTTTAAATTGATCCAGGTTTTAATCTAATCAAATACAGCGTGTGGGTGAAAGAGTAAATGTGTACTCTGAAAGTAATTGCTGTAATAGATGCAGAGGATTATTTCTCCATAACTACTAGAATTGGAAAGAAACTTTCCAATCCCTTAGTGTGTTGGAAAAGCAGCACAGCTCTGAGCTGGGTCCTCCTTGCTGCTTTTTGCTGTGCCCCAGACATTGCAGTTTGGCAAAGGAGCCCAAGCAACCAGATGGTGGGGTAAATTCTCATTCAGAAGAGAACCAAGCTACACCACTATCCCTGAGGGTCAGAGACCTGCCAAAGGTGGCCCAACCCAGAAATGAGAAGTGCCTGGCTGCAATGCTTTCTTGGGTTAGAAACATTGCTTTGTACTTGCAAACATACTGTTTATAGTTAGGGAGGCATCCCAGGGACAACAGAGAGGTATTTTTGTACTTCTCAAAGCTGACCTGAACTGTAAATGTTACTGTAAACAGTCACTCATGTAGAGAAGTGTTTTATTTCATCCTTAAAAAAAGGCTGAAAAGGATTTGCTTCATGGTGTATTATATGGGTTAATATTTCATAAGGAAGAATAGGTGGCACAGGATTTGGCTCTGCTTTTAGTATACCACAAAACCTGTCCATGCAAGAGGTCCAGTGGCTTCTGCTTGTTTCCTTATTTTTTTATTTATTTGTCTGAGGACCTGCTTTTTAAATTATGAAAGATTTCAGCTTGCAAATCTAAAAGAAAAATATGTTTCCTCTGTAGGCTGCAGCTGGGTAGGTAGGATGTAGATAACTTACTTCATCTGGAAGCCTGTGTTCCTCTTGCAAGGTCTCACACTGAAAGTCCCTACACATACACATTTGAAATTCAACAGAAGAAACTGGTGTTACATGAGCTGATGGCTGGAGTCCTGTCCCACGCCTCATCCTGTGTTTGTTCCACCTTAGTAGTCTTGATTTGCCATCTATAAAGGTGTGCAGGAAGTGAAATAACCTCCCAGAGTGCTCTAACCATGGCTTGCCTTCATGGCACAAATGCTGAGCCATGACCAAATGCCATCCTTTGTGCCCAGACCAGCTCCTGATCAGGTCCAAGAGCCTGCGGGGTTTGCCGCTGCTGCTGAAGAAAACCTCAGCCCTGTTCATCAAGAGGTCCCACCACACCCGCCGGGACGTCCGCGGTTTCATTGCCCAGGTCATCCTCCCTGTGCTCTTCGTGATGGCTGCCATGGGCCTAGGGACACTGAGGACCAAGGAGACCGAGTACCCCGAGCTGCTGCTGTCCCCCTCGCTGTACGGCACAGCCGACCAGGCAGACTTCTTTGGGTGAGAGCTGCTCCTTGGGACCCTGACTCCCCTTGGTACAGAACGAGCCCATTCAGGATCATTTCTGAGCACAGCCGGTGTCCTACACATAGGACACGTAGTTATGTTGTGCAGACAACACAGAGAAACCCTGTTCCTAAGGGATCTCTGAGGAGATGGCTTGGCTCAGACCACAAAGCCTCAGAAAAACAACGTCTCAGTTAGATTTAACTATGAAGTGTGTGAGGAATACTCTTGGTGTTTCCCATTGGAGCCCTCCAGCCCTGTAACAGCCATAGGGATTTTCTTAATGTATACATATATACTCCTCCCCCAGTGTGAAATGAGGTAGCCACGTGTGTTACCTCCAACATTACAACTCTGAGATCAAATTCTGTCCATCTTGTGAGCATTGCCCAGCTCTCTGTCAGTGCAGGATGTGCTTTCCTGGCCAGACCCTGCTGGTCCAAGGCACACAGGCAATTGGGGCTTTTCCAGTGTGATTAGGGTGTCTGAATTATTTCATTCTCCTTAAAAATCCTGTTACCAAAAGGATTATGATTTGTATCACTCGGTTTTCATGTTGTGAACCTCTTTCTTTCTCCAGTGATTCTCAGCTCTAAAGCCATCTGCTCTAGGTGTTCTTCCCAGGATTCCTGATGCCTTTCCGTTTCAGTCCTGCTAGATGAGGGAATGAGCCAGAGCTGCATGTCCAAGTCCTCTGTTCCTAATGTTCCCTGCTTCTCCTGGTAGATCGTTGCTGGAGAGCTGGGGGCAGAACCAAGGACAATCTTTCTGAATGGTCAAGACCAAGTGGATGTCACAGATGAGAGAGTTGATTGAGACAGGGCTGCAAGCAGTGCCTGAAAATCGCAGTAGATTTGTTTTCCTCAGAAAGAGAATCTTGACTGTCCAAAAGTATCTAAAGGCAGCAAATCCCTGGAGTAGCTGAGGTTATGAGGACTCCTTTTAAACCTGTGGGACTGTCCTCATGTACTGCGTGTCCTTCGGTGCTGCTTCCACAAATACTCAATTATTTAACATCTTAAATCCTGTTTGATTCAAACACAGTTTTCCTCCTCACAGTGGTAGTGGAAGTTCTTTGAACCGTTTCCTGTTTTCTGTTTTTCTTTGTTCATTCTTAGGAATTTTAATGAAAGCACAGCTGCTTTAGTTGCTTCAATGCTGGCTTTCCCTGGGACGGATAACACGTGCATGAACGAAAGCAATTCGTAAGTAGTTCTTGGGGTTTTTTCCACTTAAGCTCCAAACCTGCAGGAGAACTGGCATGACGCTATTAGCCATTAGACCTTAATAACCATCTTTGATCATCTGCAGAATTCTCATGCATTGGACTCCTGCATTATTAGCAGTGATAAGGAAGCAGCTTTGGTGGTGGCAGGATGCCAGGATGAAAACAAGCAATTCTCCTCTCTGGGAAGTGGTCCTTGCCACCCCAATAATTCCAATTATAACGTGAGCCCTCACAGCAAGTTCTCAGCACAGCCTTTATTAGCTCTATCTAAAAGCTGTGCCATGAGGGCTGGTTTGTTTTGGGCTTTGCAGATAAATTCTCAGGGAATTGGTGGTAAAATCCTGGGCAGACTTGAATGCTCGTGCAGGCAAATATTTACCCTGAGTGTTTGCAGTGACTGCCCAGGCAATACAGCCCATCACAGGAGTGCCCAGGGATTGCCACAACAATAGCCCTTATTTCTGGGCTGGTTTCAGATGCTTTTGGCCTATGAGTGCCAATTCCTCGCACTGTCTACTGGAGGAATGAAGTGGTGCCTGGATTCCATCTGATCAGCTGAGTGAATCCAGGCACAGGGAGCAGCAGGGAGGGCTCTGTGCCAGAGGGCATGGGAGGCAGTAGGAGGCTGGGGATTCCCTGAAGCACCCAGAGCTGACAAGAAGGTCTGATTTCCTGCTGAAGCTGCTCAACTGCCAGCCTTGCTGTCATTAAACATGACAGCAATTAGCTTCGCTTGCACACCTGAGCACAGAGAGCCTCAGAGGAAAATGTGTTCCTTTTCAGGCAGTGTTTAACAGAGGACATGCTTGGCCAGTGGATTACCAGTGGAAACCAGAGAACCAAGTATTCTGCCTGCAACTGCACAGATGGCATCCAGGTAACTTGGATAAACCCAAAAGTGAGCAGGCTTGGGGGATAACTGAGGGCCTTGTTTGTTGGGAGTGGTTTTATGGGCTGGCATGATGCTAACTCAGTGTTCCAAGTCCTCCTATCTCTTTTTGGCCTTGTTGAATTTGTACACTGGATAACCACTCTCTGCACCAGTTTGGGGATACGAAAGGAAACAGCATCCTCAGAAGATTCACACTCTAATATCCCTGCCTTGCTCCCCATGGTAGGAATAGGTTTAATGGTGGTTTTGAGGGTTGTATGATTGTCCCTTTTGACAGAGGTGAGCATGTGTTCAAGAGGAAGATTTCATTTTATACAAGCACTGTCACTATATAAAAGCACAGCTATTTTTGCTGCTTGCACTTCAGAATTTGACTTTATGCAAAGTCTAGAACTGCTCCTTGTTCTAAATATTAATGATTAACAATATTAATTATTTGCATTACAGTGGTACCTACAGACCCAGATGTGGGCACTGCCTAGTGTCTTTGCATGCACACAGGGAAAAGGCAGATTCTGCCCCAAGGGTGTTAGAGTTTTACTGTTCCGTTTGGGGTTGAGCTCTCCTCCCTCCAGTGCTGTTCACCTGTCCTCCGCTTTTTTCCATAGCAAATAAACTCATGGCACAATGTGATGCCATTTTAACATAACAGATGTACTTAGTTGAATGTTTCTAGTCATTCTTTAACATGCAGCTATTTTGTGCAGTTTTCTGGACATACACTTAATTTCACATCATTGAAAGCATTGGCATAATTTCTCTAGTAAGTTGGGATAATGTTCAAAGCTGATTCTCACCTCTAGCAGGCACAGGCAGGTGTTCCTCAGCATGGAAGAAGCTATTTTGTGTATTCAGATGAACAGATCCACAGTGGGGGAGTCCAGGGCTTTTGTTATGGATGAGCTGAAGGAAGCAGCCAACATGCTGTCTGGGAGGACACTTCAACCTCATGGAACAGTGATGTGACTTTGGCCCTCAGCATGTTAAATTACATATTCAGGACTGATTCAAAGTTTCTCTGAAGCCCAGGAAAACATTTCCAGTGACTGACAGTAAAGCAGAAATGTAAGAGTGTAGCTGCTGTGAAATGGAAGATGAGAGTTTGAGGCCACCACAGAGTTTTCTGCTCTGTGAGTTGTTTTGCCCTCTGCAGTTGTCAGTGCAGTCACTCTGCTAAGTAGGATCAGCCTTAATTCAGCCAAAATCTTCCTCTGTAGCATGAAGCACGTTTCAAGGTCCCACTGATGCCAGTAGAGCCGAAGGGTGGGTTTAAGCAGAGGTTGTTTTTAAGCACCTCCCAGGATTTGTTGGGGACAGTGTGCAGGGACGTGTGCTGTGGTGTCCCTGCACCCTGGCTTGGGAAGGAGCAGCCTCTGCAGGAATGAAGCTCAGGACCAGAATGCTGTCATTGCCTGCTCTCAATCTTGTCCTGATGTGGTAGTTTCTAGTTAAAACACAAACACTAAAGTTTTTCTTCGTTTGTCTCCCCTCAGACATGTCCACAGACAAACTATACACCCCCTCACAGAATGACCTTCTCCACAAGGACACTTTACAACCTGACAGGGCACAATGTGGAGACCTACATCCTGGCAACCACCAAAGACTTCCTGCAGAAACGGTACGGCACAAACTCGCCTCCCTCTCCTCTGAATGGCACTGGGAGCAGGACATCCTACACCTGTCACATCCCCTCTGCCTGAAGAGGTGGCAGTGCCATAGGGGTTTAGGACCTGGTGAAAGGAGCTGAAGTGTCCTGCAATCATGGATAAAAGATAAAGGCTCGTGCAAGTGCTCTGCTTGATCATAGCAGAGATAGCCTGGGGATAATGTGTCAATCATCTGGCATGTTGGGGCTGGATCTGTAGACAAGCCTTTGTCTGACTCAGAAGTCTTGAAAAAGAGGAAAATCTGACACAGCCTGTCATGAAGTAAACCCTGGGGAGAGATTTTCCTCCAGGTTTGATTCTCTGAAGAGTCTCAGCGTGTGCTTCACTTGAAGGAGCGCATCCATTCCAGTGAGAGCAGAGTCAGAGCATTTTCTTGTGCCACGGGGCTCTCAGAGCTGTTGGTGGGTCTGGGCTCTGCCAGGCAGCTGCACAGCAAGGCTTGGGGCAGAGGTAGCCTGCCCCTAAGGCTGGCAGGAAATGTGTTCATCTGCCACTGATGAACTGAACTGCTCATCTCCTGGGTCAGAAGCAGCATCTCACCCCTGAGTGGCAGGCACACAGCTCAGGAGTCCACACGGCTCCAGGATCTTGCTCAAAAGGAGGTTTTCAGCACAGTTTTGTGACAGTGTTGTCAAGCTTCTGTTTCTCTTTTTTCCCCCCAAACAGCCACCTGCAGCAGTGGTGGCTTGGCCCCACACTGGGATAAGCTCTCTGAAGTCAGGCTGGAATTGCCTGGTGTGGCAGTGGCACATTGACGTGGCCCATCCAAGGGAATCAGAGCTTTGGGATGAGGGTAGCAATGCATTTCCCTCTGGTTTTCACTCAGGTATGGTGGCTGGAGCTTCGGGCTGCCTTTGACAGCAGATCTGCAGTTTGACATCAGGCCAGTGCCCCCCAACAGAACACTGACTAAGGTAACCAACCTCCACCTGCTCATCCTGGCATGGGAAGTGTGGGACTCGGGAGAAGCCATGTTGAGTTCATGGATATTCCAGAAAAGAAAGCAAAACCCTCTGAAATCTGCAGCTTGGCATGACAGAGATGGCTTGCAGTTCATTTCCATTTCTCTCTCCATTCTTTTTTATTGGTCTCACTTCTCTTGCTAGCAGGAGGCAATTTTTCTGCTGTCATAATTTTATTATACAGAGGTGAAAAGATCAATTAGTAGCACCTTTATCTCATGAGGGAATGTATGTACCATAATGAGGGCTGGCTGGTGCATTCTGATATGCCCGTTTCTCTGGTTCTGCTCTGTGAAAATGTTGTAAAGCACCAGAGCTGAAATCTGAGGTAGTTTGCACAAGTGAAGCAGGACAAACCAACACGTCAGTAACAACTCCCAAATTGTTTCAATTTCTCAATTGTGTGCAGGTGTGGTACAATCCTGAGGGTTATCACAGCCTCCCAGCCTATCTCAACAGCTTGAACAACTTCATTCTTCGAGCCAACTTGCCAAAAAATGAGACTTCCAGATATGGTAAGTGTCCCTTTACATAAGCAGATAACTTCTCCCCTTTGGAGGGATATCCTGGTTCTGCTGAAATCAATGACAACACTTATCTTGACTTCAATGAGGCCATTTCTTTATTCACTGTTCTGCAATTCCTTTCAAAACAGAATTGAAAAGCACGAATAAATCACCAAGTTCATTAGTCTTAGTCAGAGGCTCAGGGGAGCTGGACAGAGAGGACCCCAGCTCCTACATAAAACGCTTCATCCAGGAAATGCCAGCAGTTGGTGTTTGATTTATTGCCTCTCATGTGGCACAGGAAGAGCTGTCTCTTGATAGGTGCCCATTAGTTATGCAGGGAAGAGCTCCTCTAGGTCATCTCCGGGAGTGGGTTAGATTAGGAAATTTTAATGTCACCCTTCTGCTGAGAGCAGCCCGGGGTGTGTGGGCATAAGTGTGTCTGGGTTTGAGTGAGAGTGGGGAGAGCGAGATTAATAAGAAACACAATTTTCAGCTGTATTTTCCCTCTGACACATGACACACACAGATCCAAGGAGTGCTGATGGCCCATTTGGGGTCCTCATAGCTTCTCCTTGATAACGCAGTGACCCAAATTCCTGCTGGTAAACCAGGGCACCCTGCCTTTCCCTTGGCAGTTTAGCCTCTTTCGAAGTGCAGTGTGGGCACAAACCTGTCTGTATGTGTGTCTGTCTCCAGAGAGGGCCAGGGTGCAGAGAGAGATTGATACTGAGAAATCTTATACAGGGATTTTTGGGCTGTGCTCTGCCAAGAGCAGCAATTGTGTGCAGAAACGCCCTCCTGATTGACTTCCTTGGACAAGCGGTGCCCTTCCAGCCATGTCCTGGTCAGGCCTAGCCCTGCTCACCTCAGAGGGCTGCTGCCCCTGGTGACACAGAGACAGGTGGCAGTGTCTCTTGGCTCATAGGACATGTCTGAATTGAGCTGTAATGGAACCAGGCATGTGACCTGAAGCTTTGAGTGTGACACCCTGAATTCAAGCAGCAGCAGATGCTGATCACAAGTGGCCCCGGTGTGTCTCTTCCTGCCTCACACCACTGCATCAAGACTCCCCTCCCAGCCAGCTCAGCTCACAGAGAGTCACACCAGAGCCTTGTCCTGGCCACCCCCTCAAACAGGCCCTGGCTGTCCCCTCTGGGGTTTGCAGTGTGCCCTCAGCTCACACATCACAGAGCTGCAGTCCGGCTGCCGAGATAAGAGACCCCAGCCAGGCACTTCCAGCAGCAGGAACATCCCAGAGCAGCTGAATTATTCAGCAGTGAAGCTCCTTGCTCTGTCTCTGTATTCCCAACACATGCTGTAGCAAGAGCAAAGGCAGGAAGTTCGTGTGAACAGCCAGAAAGTTTTCACAGGGAAAGTTTTATACCAGCAAAACAGCAATTTTCAGAGGGAAAGAATAGCAGCAGTTTTTGTTCTGTCTGTCCCCCTGCTTATGTGTTTTTGGAAAGAAATGCTTAGTAGTAAATGACCAGACAGATAATTCTCTCCTTCCCACTAATCATCCAAGCAAGAAAAGGGGAGAAATAGAATGAATGGATGAGGCTGGTTCCCCTGAGGCAGAGTAAATCCAGTCTGAAATACAACTGAAGGGACGTTCCATGGGATGTGCTCCCAGCAGCTCAATCGAGTTGTTGCTGTGACAAATAAATGACGGTTTAAGAACCATTGAAGTGGCCAGATAAAAGTGTGTTGTCACTTCAGCAGTCAGAAAGAGGTGCCAGTTCTGCTTTAGAGGTTTGACTTAGGGTATATTTTGAAAAAAATACATAAAAAGCTTTTTACCCCGCCACTAAGCAAGTCATAATAGCTTTTGACTTATGTATATTGTGCTTTTTCTTCTCTTAATCCCAGCTAACAAAAAAGGAAAAAGCATTGAAATGGAAATTTTGACTTCTAGCCTAAGCTCCAGTAAAGGAAAATGGCTTTATAGTGAAGTATTAACAGATTAGACAGTCGGTATTCTTTCTTTCTCTCTCTCCCTTTTGGAGAAGGGAAACATTTCCTGGCTGTTTGTATGGCTTTATCAGCAGTCCAAGATTTTAATCCCATTTCTCTCACTGATGACAAGACTGAGGTTTGGTTGGGTTTTTTTCCTCCAAAATTAATTTCCATTGAAATCCTTCCTGAAATCCTAGCATTTGGTCAGCTAAACCCACAGGCTCCTCCCTTCTGATTCCCCTGTCAGAGTGCCCATTCTTAGGGAAAATTACTCAGAATAGTTCTTCATCACATCATTCCTAAAATCTGGCACCTGGCTATGAGGAGTTTAAATTTCAGAGGTGGCATGTTCTAGAAAATCTCTGCATTTAACGGCAGCTGGAGGTCCCCGAGCACTCCCTGAGGCATTTACTGAGGTGTCAGAATATGAATTGGGAACCTCATTTTTAGGCACATAAACATGGGAACCCTTTCTCAGGCGCTGGAGTCTTAGAGACTGGGCTGTCATCCTGGGGGGGCCAAGGCAGAGACCTGCCCTGGAGGTTGGGACTGGCCCCCCGTGTTCTTCCTTTTGCTTTTGTGGGCACAGATTGCCTCCAGACATGGCAAAAGCACTGTGGTGAACAATACCAGTGTATATTGGGCTAGGTGTTCTCCTTGCAAAAGAAGTACTTAAACCACCTGTGAAGATACCTGCTCATGAGCAGGGAGTTTCTCTGCTGCAGTTTGGGCCTGATACAAACCCATTTTTTAATGGATTTTTTTGGAAAACATCGCAGGGGACGTACCAGTGTGGCAATTAGATTTTTGCTAGTAACTTTGAACAAAATACTCTCTTTTTTTGGTTTTTTTTTTATAGTTTCTTAAGACAGAATAGTTCAGCATTAATTCACTGCCACTCTGGGGGCAGAAGTGTCTGTAGCTTACCTGGGTTTCTGCTCTCCACAGATCCCTTATGGAGAAAGACATCTATCACAGGCAGGTAGCAGTTGTGGAGAAGGGCAGCAGGGAAAGACTTGTTCCTGGTGATAAAAGAACAAATGGAACGAGGTGGGATCATCAGACAGCAGCTTTGAAACAGAACATATTCATCAGTTTTGAAGGTGTCAGTGCTGAGGAATCTGAGCTGGAATACACAGGCCCACAGGCACGTGCCTGATGTGAGGTGTGGGAAGGGAATGGTGCTGTCAGCCAGACAGATGTAGGAACAAGGCCTACGGTTTGAATTTCAGATCTGCTGTGCAGCCAAGTGAAGTCACAGGAAAAATGAGGATGCTCAAAATTCTGCCCAAGATCGCACAGAGATGACAGAGCAGAAACACAGTTCTCATCTGCTTTTCTGCTCTTCTCTCTCAGTTTTCTATATTATTGTCAATATCAGGAGCTGGTGAAGAAAGCTTTAATTTGGACACATTTTCAATTTTTTTTTTTTTCTTTTCCCTGTAGGTATTTCCTTATCAGCTCACCCATATCCTGGAGGACAGAGTCAAGAACAAGTAATGTAAGAGGATTCCTCTGACTGATGCCTGAATTTTTTAGCTTTAAAAGGAGCAAGGCAGCTTCTTGGAAACCATAAACCAGTCTAAATTACTGGATATCTTTCTCTAAGTGATGAAACTGTTCTCACTTGTCTTTGTTCCCTCTATGCATGAATAGGGTCCTGCTTGCCACCAGAGCTGGGGATTCCTGTGAGGGTTTTTTTGCAGGATCCCTTGGAGATCTGGAGGTCACAGTTACAGCCTCACACATTAGTGTGCTTGGGCATAATAATAATAATAATAATAATAATAATAATAATGACATCATTTTCCTTTTGGCCCTTCCACTCCATGCCGGGGTCCAGCACTACAGCTCAGTGCTGTGAGTCCCTTTTGCTGGGCATCACTGCCATCAGCAAAGGCAGCAAAGAAAGGAAGAAATCCTCCTCTGTGAGGGTGGTGAGGCCATCCCTGGAAGTGTCCAAGGCCAGGCTGGATGAGGCTTGGAGCAGCTTGGGATAGTGGAAGATGTCTGTGCTCATGGCAGGGGGTGGAAGGGGATGGGCTTTGAGGTCCCTTCCAGCCTCAAACCATTTCAGGATTATAAAGATGCTGGCCCAGAATCAGGACCTTGTTGCTTCTAAGCTCTGACTAATCCTCCCAGTGAGGGAAATCTGCCACTCCCACTCACCAAATGCATCTTTCTCCCCTTTTCTCCCAGGCTCAACAGCTTACTGGACATCATAGTGTCAATGTCTGTTTTGGTTGGCTACTCCATCACCACAGCCAGCTTTGTGCTCTACATGGTCAAGGAGCACCAAACCAAAGCCAAGCAGCTGCAGCACATTTCAGGCATTGGGATGACAACCTACTGGGTGACCAACTTCGTTTATGATCTGGTAAATAATTCACATTCCTAAATGCACCAGGAGGAGCATCACACAGCATGGGGGGAAAAGACATTCTTTATTTAGAGTTGGTTGCCTAGACTTCTTATTGCTATCAAGAGTGTTCTGTAGTAATTGTTCTCCAAGGCATTGGGGACGATTAAACGTGAACTGCAACACTGGATTCTGCTAAGCAAAGGCATTCCTGCTCTCTGGAGTGTATGCAAAGCACCCGGCACATTTATATGGGAGCAGGCTGCAGCTTGATTTCCATTCCAGCAGCCAGCTGCTCCTCTGACAGCTTGCAGGGCTGGATCTGCTGTCACTCAGGCTCCACAAATCTGGGGTGAGGCTTCGGGGCTCAAGGCTACAGCCAGTTTGGGAACCCTGGCTGGGACAGCAGCAGGCATCCCGCAGCTGACACAACCCTGCTGGGCAAAACCCCATCACTGGCTTGAATGCTGTCTGTAAGATTCTATGTTCTAAAGTTTTTAAGCCAAGGAAAGCTACAAATGCAGCCCTGCAGGACCTGAGCAGGTTCCTTTTCACAGTGCTGTATAGATGTACCTTGTTGAGCTCCCAGCACTGTGCTGCATTCCCTGGCATGGGCATGTCCTTGTTGCCCCTGAAGTTGTTTCCTCCTGGTGCAGAGGGTTAATGGAAATGGTTGTTGGAAAGCACTGCTGGGCCAAGAGGACCAATGTTTGCAGTGTCTGCAGGCTGAAGTGCTTTGTGTCTCCTGCATTCCCTGTGTGCAGGGTGTCAGACCCTCCCGCAGGGAATGGGCAGTGCAGCCGAGCGCAGCTCCTGAGCCTGGCATTGCCAGCTGGGCTGCAGTGCTGACCAGCTCCACCTATCCCACACATTTCTGTTGATGCAGATCTGCAAGAACCTAAAATCCCAGTGATTCTATCACTTCCTGGAAACAGGAAATCTTCATTTGGGTGACCAGTCCCCTTTGATGCAGGGAGAACTAAGGGCTGAAATCCCATGGGGAATGTGAGCCAGAAGTGCCTGCCTGGAGGGGCTGATGTGGGCAGGCAGCAGCACAAGGATTCCCTGCCCTGCAGGAGGGGCTGGAAGGGGTCCCAAGGCAGCAGCACAAGGATCCCCTGCCCTGCAGGAGGGCTGGAAGGGGTCCCAAGGCAGCAGCACAAGGATTCCCTGCCCTGCAGGAGGGGCTGGAAGGGGTCCCAAGGCAGCAGTACAAGGATCCCCTGCCCTGCAGGAGGGCTGGAAGGGGTCCCAAGGCAGCAGCACAAGGATTCCCTGCCCTGCAGGAGGGGCTGGAAGGGGTCCCAAGGCAGCAGCACAAGGATCCCCTGCCCTGCAGGAGGGCTGGAAGGGGTCCCAAGGCAGCAGCACAAGGATCCCCTGCCCTGCAGGAGGGCTGGAAGGGGTCCCAAGGCAGCAGCACAAGGATCCCCTGCCCTGCAGGAGGGCTGGAAGGGGTCCCAAGGCAGCATGGCCCCAGCCTGGCTCAGCAGTGCAGCCCTGAGCTGCAGCACAGCAGGGAGGGTGGAGCAGGCGTGTGCCTGCCTCCCTGATCCAGGCCCTCACTCCAGCACTGCCTATTTGTATCAGCCTGTGGAAAAATCCCCGGAGTCCTTGCACAGTCAGTATTCAGCAGGCTGAAACTAATCCAGAGCTCTCGGCAACTTGATATTTCTCAGTGAATCCCTGCCAGTAAATTCTGCTAAATCCCAGCGCTGGGGAAGAGAGGAGCTCTCCAGGCAGACGTTTGGTAGGTCTCTGGCTTGACTCAACACTATAAAGACTAGATTTACAGGGCACAATGAAGTGGTCTGACTTCAAGGCGAACAGAAAACCCAAAGGCATATTTTTCATTCACAACCTTTTTTTAAGGTACTTTCTGCCCACAGTCCTCAATGCTGAGGCTTTGCCTACTCAAAGAGGCTTTGTGGGAATTCATCTGCAAGCCTGGGGAGGATTGAAAGCCCACCTGTGTTTGGTTTCCCTTAGAAAAACCAAGCTGCATTTGTGGGACCAGATTCAGTCCTGGTGTTGGTGCTTCTGTATCGTTGCAGGAAGGTGTTTCAGAACTGTTGTCCTAGTAACATCTTTTTAATATCATTTTGCAGGTACTTTTTATGGTCCCTATTGGACTCTCAGTGGGAGTTATTTCCGCCTTCCAGATCCCAGCTTTCTGCAACAACAGTAACTTAGTGGCAGTGTTTCTTCTGCTGTTACTGTTCGGGTAAGCGTGGGGCTTAGTTATTTAAATATCACTGCTCAGGGTAAGGCACTGGATTTTGCAGGCTGCTGGAGACTGAGATCCAGGGGGGACATGTGAGCTTTTCTCTTCAACACGCACTCCACAAACACGGACTAAGTTGCTCCTTCCAGGGGCAGGGAGGTAAATCCCAAAGCTGGGGAAGAGAGCTGTTGTTGTGCCTGCTTTATTCAAAGCAAACACTACTTGAGGATATGGAAGTATTCAAGGTCCCAGCAACAGCTCTAGCTGTAAGCAAATGCTTCCTGACCTATTGCAAGGTTCAAGAGCATTTTAATATCAGAGAGCAAAATAAACAGCAGTAGCACAATTCAGGAAAACTTCAACAAACTCCCCCGGCTTTGAATCCTCCAGGCCCAGTCTCTTTGTTTTCAGGTGGGGTTCTGTGTTCAAAGTATGTATCATAAACCTTTTCTCCAAATTCTAACAGACACAAAGGCATTTTTCTTTTCTTTAAGCTCTGTAATGTGGAAATGTAGTTACATGCCAAAACAGAGCTGTTATGTTATGTTATGTTCCAACCCTGGAAGTGTTCAAAGCCAAGTTGGACAGGGCTTGGAGCAACCTGACCTAATGGAAGGTGTCCCTGTCCATGGCAGGGGGTGGAATGGGATGGGCTTTAAGCTCTCTTCCAACTCATACCATCCAACGATTCTATGTTGTCTGATGTCTTCAGTGGTTTGTTTTCAAAGTAGCCCTTTGAGTTACCATGGTTTTCTCTGCACTGTTGGTATGTATAGATATGCATCATTTTCCTGGATGTACCTGCTGGCTGGATTTTTCAAGGAAACAGGGATGGCCTTCATTGTTTACGTCTGTGTTAACTTGTTCTTCGGCATCAACACCATTATCACTCACTCGGTTGTGTTCCTGCTCTCCCAGGAAAAGGCCACAGACCAGGTAGGAGCCCCACTAATACTGACCCTGTGGTGACACAGCAGGAGGCTTCTTGTGGGCTTGGTGGCTTTGATCAGGTCCATAGCAGCTGGACACAGTCACAGGATTTCACAGGGTTCCCTACAGACAGGACATGAGTCACATATGGAGCTTGCTTGTCTGTAAATCTGCACCCCCAGCAAAGAAGGAAACAGTGGTGGCAGAGGGGAGAACATGAAAAGAGAGGGAGAAAACTGAGGACCCTCTTTATAACCACCCTGGTGATGGAAGATGAAGGGCAGGAGGTGGGTCGAGATGTTTGATAGAAAGTTGTTGATGAACACTTCAAACCATTGCTGAGTTCTCGCAGCACGAACTGTGGGGAGTGACAGCTGAATGTCACTGCCCTGAGTCTGACATGTGCTGCAGTAAGCCCAGCACCAGCTGTCTGTCATCCAGGTCTGTAATGCAGTCATCTTCTCCCTGCAAGGATGACAACCCAGAGACAGTGATGATTCCCTAAAGTAAAGCCTTCTCTTAAACTGAGATCTCCCTGGGAATGGCTGGGATTAAATGCACACCTTACACTTAGATTTCTTTTTTTATGGAGGGCAATTACAATAGCTGGGTTGCATTTTTCTCTGTATCTGGACAGAGTTTGTTCAGCAGCCCCTTGGGTTTTAGGGATATGCAATTATGATCACCTTTCATCCCTCTGTGCCCCAGTGGCAGGGAGTCAGTTTCTTTCCATGCTAATTTAGTGCCTCTCCAGTTTACTTTGTGCACTAATCCTTTCTTCTGCTAGAAATGCACCAGAGTTCTTTACTGTGAGACTGTGCACTGGGCTGTTCTGCTGTGAACTAGCTGGAAAAGCCCTTCCATGTCTAGAAAAGCCAAATCTTGTGTTTTATGGAGTTGTTTGTCCAAGGAGAAGAGACAGGACAGTGCTCCAGGGGAGCAGGCTGTGCTGGACAGATTTGGGGGGCACAGTGGCAGAACTCAGCTCTGGCACATGGGTAGGTTCTGGGTGCTGGAGCAGCATCCTGGGAGCAGCATCCTGGGAGCTGGCTGCTGTTTACTATGGGTGATCACAACCTCAGAGCTGCCTGTTGACTTTTATGACCTTGTGCCTGTGAAACGAGCTGTCTCCAGAGCTCTTTGCTCTCAATTTATCTCTGCTCTGAGACACAGGCAAATCCTAATGTAATTGTTACACTTCAGTCCCACAGTAAAACCTTTGAATTTATTCCGTGAATAAAAGTAGTGACTGACTGTGCTGCTCTTTGTTTTTTTCCAGGGTTTGCGTGATCTTGCTGAAAATTTAAGGCATGTGTTCCTTCTGTTCCCACAATTTTGCTTTGGCTATGGCTTGATTGAACTGTCACAGGATCAGGCACTGCTGGGCTTCTTAAAAGCCTATGGAGTGGATTACCCTGACAAAACCTTTGAGCTGGACAAGACCACGTCCAAGCTGTTGGCCATGTTCATCCAGGGCACCGTGTTCTTTGCCATTCGTCTCACAGTTCACGACAGGATGATTCAGAGAGTCTGGAACAACGTACTGGAGTAAGTAACATCTGGAGCCTCGCAGGGGAAGCAGCCCCAGCCACAGCTCCGTGGTTGCATTCCGGGCTCCCGCACTATCATTGTCAATTATGAAGCCCATCAATTTCCAGGACAATTTGTGAATATGGAGTGAGTTTTCTCTGGCAGGAGTCCCAGTAATTAGAGTATTAACTAACAGAGGTGTAGTTTATGGAGTCCCCTGGCAGTCGGTGCTGGCTGGGACTGCAGCCCGGGGCTCAGGGTTTGGTGGGCGGGTGCTCAGCTGTTGGTGGGGGGCAGTCATTCCACTGGCAACCTCTGTTTGGCTCTCCCCATCTCCTCTGCCCTGGCTGCACACAGAGAGGAGTGAGAACATTCCTGTCACCTGCGTTAGGAGCGTGTCCACAAGGCAGGACCTGCTCCAGCCCAGAATATTTGCTGAAAAAGAGGGAAAAACAATAGGCAGGAAGAGACCCTTGGGTGGAGCAGATACCAGGAGAGAATAGAAACTGTATATCTGAGTATTTTGTGCATGCCCTGGGGTCTCACAGAAGGCTCCCTGGGATCTATCCCAGCTGCTGGCTGTTGCTGGAGGGTAAGTCCCTCTCTGCCCTCCCCCAGGTTCCTGTTTGACAGAGTCCATGGCAAAGCCTCCCTTCTGCCACCCGCCACCACAGAGGACGGGGATGTCCAGGCAGAGAGGAGCCGGGTGGAGTCTGGCAAAGCTGACTTCGACGTGGTGCAGCTCCAGAACCTCACCAAGATCTACCACCTCCCTCACAAACGCATCACAGCAGTGAAAAATATCAGCCTTGGGATCCCTGCTGGGGAGGTGAGCCAGGGGAGAAGGCTGTGGGCACCTTCCAGTCTCATTGTCATCTTCTGTAGCAGTTTGTTCTGCTCTGGCCTCTTCCTTCCTTTGCCCCATTTATTGATTCTTGCGGTTACAGCAGTGGCAAGAGGCTCCTGGTAGATTTGGGACACCAACTGACAGTTTGAAGGCCCTAGAAAGAGGGAAGGTGGATGGGAATTGATGGAGCTGTATTCAGAGCAAAATGTCTGTGTGCTCTGTTTGTACAGTGCAGTCTTGGGGGGGGGGGGGGGTCACTGGGGATCACCAGGTGGTGAATGAAGACAGCAGAATGTGTCCAGCTGAAATTATTCACCTGAATTGCATGGGAGATGGTGAGTCAGGCTTATCTGCTTGTGTTTCCCATCAGGGGAAGACAAGTCACTTCAGCTGAAAACACATTTTCATGAATCAGGACCTAAAATTAACTCCAAAGAAAAAAACATTCTTTGGTCATGTCAGTGCAGTTGCCTCCCTGAGAAGTGAAAAGACAGGAGTAAACAGAGCACCTCTGAGATCCAGAGGAAACTGGATACCAGATTCTACCTCATGCTGTGCACCTGACTTGTGGGGAAGCTTGGAATTAATCCTTGGCACCTGGTTTATTGTCATTGCCTGGATCCCACTGAGATGAAATGATGTAGGGTGCTGGGCAGGACAGCATCCTCATGTGGAGACTGGTGCTGGTCTTTATGGCAGAGGATTTTTTCTAAGCCAGGACTGGCATTGAGGTCTCTGACTTCTGGCAAAATTCACCCTGATGCTGGTGGGATTTAGGGCACCGTTCCCCACCTGTCAGCAGAAGCCGTGGCCCTGATCTGCAGACTGTGCACAGATTCTGTCCCTGTATGGACCAAGGTGGGGAAGAGCCTTGGATTTCTGTGCATCTGCAGTGGGCCCAGCACAGGAGGACTCTCACGTCAGCTGATCTGTACTAATGAGAGCAAAATAACAATTTTAATTAAATAATAATATAAAATTATCAGCACAATGGTGATGGCTGATGCAACACACAACTGCCTATCTCCAACCTTAGCAATAAAATGTGGATTTTTACCATGAGATACTGGAACTGCACTACAGGGAGCCAGTTCTTCCTCTTACTAATGGAGTGCTTTAGTGACATTATGGGACAAAAACCTTGTGTTGCATTAAGGCTTTACCAGTGCCAGCCCAAACCTCACTCAGCCCACTCCCATGAGCAGCTCTGTCCCTTGCCAAGGGGAGGCTTTGCACAAATGAGCTGATAGGGATTTGGCCTGAGCTCCTGCAGGAATGTACCTCACAGTAAAAGGAATGACTCTACTGGAGGCACATCCTTGATTCTTCACCATATTAAACAAATGGTCCTAATATAAGCTGGAGTATATTGCACCATAAACAACCTCCATTATAACACTGGGATGTGCTGAGTTCCTCTGGCAATTCATCTTGCTCAAGGGGCTGGACAAAGATGGGACAAGGTGCACTGAGCACCCATCTCAGAGGAATATTTCTGCATTACAAGTACAGCACTCTTTCATTCTGACTTTTCTTTCCCAGTGCTTTGGCTTGCTTGGTGTGAATGGAGCTGGAAAGACAACAATCTTTAAGATGCTGACAGGGGACATCGGAGCATCCAGTGGAAGGCTGCGGGTGCAGGATCATTCTGGGTATGATGGGTGCGATTTCCGGGGAAGCAAATCAACCTGAGAAAAGTTTTTAAGGCTGGGTGGCAAAGGAGAAGAAATGTAAAAGTCTGAAATAAAACATTCAAGCCAGAGCAAAAATAAACAAGGTGGGGAATTCGTCCTTTGAAGGTGGCATGGTTGCTTCCTAGGGGGTTGCATTTTGCTCCTGGATCTCTGCTGTTCTCAGAGGTGTTTCTTCCACTTCAGTCCATTGCAAATGGAATCAGGCTCAGATCCTCAGCAGTGTGATCCCACTTCTGAGCTAGACCTGGAGACCATTAGGGCTCACCTCAAAGCTTTCTTTAACAGGTGTAGGCTTGGTGGCAGCTGTGCCATCTGAGGTGCTGGCAGTAACTGGAGAGCTACATACTGGACACACAGCCTCTGCAGAACTGGGGGTCTGAAAGCTGGAGCTCTGCAGATCCACTGCATTTTCCTTCAAGGGTTGGGGAAGGGGATAGGAAATAGGAGAAGGGATTTTCTCCCTCCTGTTGATTCCAGGGTGCAATTCAGTGTCTCTACACTGATGTGCCAACTTCCTTACACAGGTCCTTGAATGACATCAGTGAGGCCCACTGGTCACTCTTTGGCTACTGTCCTCAAGAAGATGCCTTGGATGACCTGCTGACAGTGGAAGAGCACATGTATTACTATGCTCGGCTGCACGGCATCCCAGAGGGGGACATCAAGGGAGTGAGTAACAAGGGCTTGGCCTTTCAATAGATAGATGTGTGGTAATCCATGGCTGGACATGTTGTGGAAGCACAACTCTTGCTCCCTAGGTTGTACTCCAGCTGCTCCACCGGCTGAACCTGATGGCCTACAAGGACAGAGTCACCTCTATGTGCAGTTATGGCACCAACAGGAAACTGTCAACTGCTCTGGCTCTCATTGGAAATCCATCCATTCTGCTGCTGGTGAGAAATGGGGGCCTTGGTGGGGGAAGAGGAGCAGGTCTTTGGGCTGGCAGGAGAACTTGTCTCACAAAACCTCCTCAGGCACAGCTTACAGGACACTCCCCACATGCCCGTGCTTGGCCTGACAACAGAAACCATCACAGGAAAGTTTAGGTTCCAGCAAACACTCATATTTTCTTTAAGGGCATAAGAGAGTGGCAAGTCTTTCAGTTTCTCTGATAGCATCTTCCAGAGGTCAAAAATAGACCCTTTATTTGCCAATTAAACTCTCCTAGTTCCCAGCTCTATCTTGTTTTTTATCTCTATCAACTAACCTGCACAGCCTTGCAAGAAAAGCAGCATCTAAGGCTCCAAAACTGTAGGAGAGCAAAAGGGCCACTTCCCTCAGGATTAGAACATAACTGCTTTTCTAGGTTTGGCTTCCTGTCTTGTCTTTCACTTTGAATTTCCAGTTCTTCCATGGGCTTACACCATTGCTAAAACATACCTTTTTGTGAAGTTTTCCCACTTGCTATGATGCCTTAGGTTTTAACTTTTATATTTTTCAAATCCTGTACTGCCTGGTGTGTAACTCTGAAGTTTCTTGTAGCCTGTTAACTTCTGCTCTCTCAAATAACAAAGCCTCTCTGGGTCTGCTCTTCAAGGACCCAGACCATCCTAGGCCCAAAAAGTATAAACCAAAAAGCCACTAAAGGGGGGCAAGCTGAGGGGAATTACATCATTAAACTGAAGCTTTAATTCGAGAATTTATGCTGATATGCAAATGAACCAAACTTACAGAAGTGTGAAGAACTCATGACCTGTTGTCCATCTTGGGGTCCCTCTCGGCAGTAGCCTCTGGCTCCCCAGGGTGTACCTCTGAAGGCCTTTCAAATAAATACCTGCCTTTATTCCCTTATTCTGGTCTAGCCTCTGTTTTTAGGAGGCCTCTCAAGGCATCAGCTGTGTATTGAAGGTGTGCAGAGCTCTGTGAGCAGGGTTCCCAATATTAAGCTGGATACCTAGTGGACATAAATATCCCTTGTCCCAGCTTGTGTCAAGCCCAGCACTGCTGCCTTTATTTCTGACCACCTGCTGGTGCTCCAGCTGCTTCTGTGAGATAAAAAATCTCAATAAAAAGAGGAGGAGGTGGGGGAATTCCCTCTCTACTAACTGCTGCCTGAGCCCAGGCTTGTTTGCTTTTTAAGTGCAAATTTCCAATCAGTCCTGTCTTTCCCAATAGGATGAACCGAGCTCTGGAATGGACCCAAATGCCAAACGCCACCTTTGGAAAATCATCAGCGAGGAAGTGCAGAACAAATGCTCAGTGATACTCACGTCTCACAGGTAGGGCTGGGCTGGCTCTGCCTCCTATTTTGGGGTCAGCAGAGGTGTGGAGAGCCCATCCCTCACACTCCCCACTGGTCCTTGCACAGTTTCAGGGCACTGAGCTGTGACAGGTTTGGGGGTTTGTTGTGGCTGAATGTGGTGTCCACAGAGACCCACACCACTTTAGGGAAGATCAGTGATGTTCTCCTGTTACTTAACTATTTTTTATACCTTCTCAATGGCTTATTAGAGTTTCTGGGTTGGTTTTGTAGCATGGAGGAGTGTGAAGCCCTCTGTACCAGGCTGGCCATCATGGTGAACGGGAGTTTCCAGTGCATTGGCTCTCTGCAGCACATCAAGAGCAGGTCAGTAAAATGAACCTATTTCACTTTTACTGAACAGCCTCTGGAGTTACTGACCTACAGCTTTGAGTGCTCAGAACATGAGACCTGTGTCACCAAAACAATGACTTTTCCTGGTTTATGTCCCTTATTCACCACTGAAATTCTGTGTTAACTACTGCACTTTCTACTCCCTCACAGCCTGTCTTCCCAGAATGTGTCCCCCAAAGTAATCTGTTCACTGCTACAAATGAGAAATACATATTAGGGTTGAGCTTTGGTTCTGTTAGTTATAACAATAGCTCGGCTTCTTATTAAGTTTCACTCCAGGTTAACAATGCTGACCCCATTCAAGCTGCACCATGCCTGGATTAGATTTCCCCAAGGAGCCTGTGCAGCACTCGCAAAGGAGTTTCTTCATCAGATTTTCTCTTTTCTACAGTGCTAATGGTGATTTTCTTTTTCCCCTAGATTTGGAAGAGGATTCACTGTGAAGATGCACTTAAACAGCAGCACGGTTTGCACTGAGACGCTGACAGAGTTCATGAAGTCACACTTCCCAAATACATGCCTGAAGGTAAGCAGGGCAAATGCTTTCAGGAGAGGCTTTCAAAATCGCTTCAAAGTGACCAAGAAAATCTCTGCAAGGTGGACATCTTATAACATGCTGTGCCCACAGACCTGAGCTCTCAGAGTCACACTTGTCACTGCCTTCAGCTACACTGTCCGAGGGCTGGAGCACTCCCGTTCCTTGGTGGCTGAAGTAACGTCAGCCAAAAAGCTGCAGTGGCCCTGCAAGGCAGCTGTTAGGTGACCCCCTGCCCTGGGAATGCCCTTCCCACTGAAGGCTGGAATGCATGGAGACCCACTTCAGGTTCAGTGGGAATGAGATGCTTCCAGTGCTTCCAGTAACTGAGTAATTGTAAAACCAGAGTAACTGAGTCACAAATCCCCTCCATTGTCTGTAACCCAATCTCTGCATGAATCAAAACTGCACACTTGGAGCTGGAAAATGCTATGGCCACCCTGGAGCTTCCAGCCTTGCAGTTTAGTTGTCCTCACCCAGTCACAAACCCCCACAAGAACTCCCAGTGGGGAAACACTACCAGACAGTACCATTCAGAAGACACCACAGCCCCTGCTCCTTCATCCTCCCATGGTCCAGCTGTGGGATCTGTTGGCTCTTGGCTTTCCCCCACCACTCCTGTCCCCACAGGATCGGCATTTCAACATGGTGGAGTACCACGTCCCGGTCTCTGCGGGAGGGGTAGCGAATATATTTGATCTCCTGGAAGGCAGCAAAGCAGCCTTCAACATCAGGCACTTCTCTGTGAGTCAGACAACGTTGGAGGAGGTAAGGAATTAAAATGTGAGGCCATTCATTTAAAACTGCTAACGGGAGCAGACTGATGGTTGCACATAATGGACTGCTGCACACAATAGACTACAGTTTGAAAGGGATTTCCATCTATATTCCTCCTGGGGGTACTTTATCAGTGCTGCTGCCTCCAGGTACCTCTGCTGGTGCTAGGGAAACACACTGAGAAAGCTGCCTGGAGCACAAAGGATCTGTTCTTCCCTCTGTCACTGCTGATTTCAGCAGCCTCGTGGGTGTGGGTGAAGGGCAGGGCTATGAATCACCCCCAAGTCCAGGGCTAAGATTTCCACCAGTACTGAAAATATGCTCAATTTCACTTTTTGGGTTGGAAGTTCATTTAGCATTACTCCAAACTTAGCTTTGGGGTTCATTCCATTTTCCCTTGGAAGAATGTTCCCACTGGCAACAAAATCTTGTAGGGAGCACATCAGCTGAAGGGATTGCCACAAGGACTATCCAGAAGAATCACCCTGTTCAGCATCAGCACCTGGAATATTAGGTTGGTCCCAGAGAGAGGAGCAGAGCTGCAGCCCTGTAGTGCTATGGATTGTGACACAGCAGTCTGGGAGGGGAGTTCCTCAGTGCTGTTTCAATAAGGGGCAGTGGTTGTGAGAGAAACAGGCGGGCAAAGCTCAAGAAGCCCCAGCTCAGGTTTTGTGGGAGGACAGCTCAGATTTTTGAATATGCAAATATGATTGCAGGGAGTGTTCTGGTAAGAATCCTTTCTGTATTCATTAGCTGCTGTTGAAAGGAAGGCTGTTACATGTGATTTTATACACCTCTCTCTACACTCTGCAGTTGTGTGTGCACAGATGTCAATTACACAGAGACAGATGGGTTTATGAAGTAATAACAGGACTGTATCACAGTGGGATCGAAATGAGTCACTGCATGGGCATTGCCTCGCTGGTGCCTCGGGAACCTGAGCTGCAGGACAATTAGGTTCCGTGCAGGAATGTCTGCCTTCGGGTCCTGGGTGTCGATTCCGCAGGACAGGAGTGCACATCCATTTATTTACATTAGCCCATAGAAGCCCAACAATTTGCAATTCTCAAATTCAGCGTGAATCCATCCCTGAGTGCGCTCTCCAGACTCACAGTCAAATGAACAGCCATGCCTTTTTCATATTCATCCATATCATAAATTATTTATGCTGTCACATACTGAGTGTTTTCCTTTAAACTTCTAGGTTTTCATCAACTTTGCTAAAGATCAAGCAGATCCCGATGGCACGGATGCAGGCCCTGATGTGACGCTGGACAGCTCTGACACAAGCAGCCAAGCTAGCACCATAAGCTCCATCTATTGAAGGGATCCACCCACACAGGATCATAGAATCTGGGGAAAAGACCTGACAGCCCCTCCAACCCTGTTTTCAATGATTTTAGGGTGATGGGGATAAGCAGTCCCATTTTCTTAAAGTGTTTTGTTTTTTGATATGCACTTAATTTGTCACTAGGAACATGGTAGGTGTTTGAGACTGGCACTTGGTTACAAATCAGATTGGTCTTTCCACTGGTTCTTTTCCCCCCCCAGTTCTTGTTTTATGATCACTGTAATAGCTGTGAGGATTTAGATAACATCACCTGCTGCTCGTGGCCGTTTGTTTACAGCAGATATGGCTGTGCTGGAGCAGAGGAGCTGTGGGCAGTGCAGGGTGTTTGACCACAAAGCAGCCCCCAGCTGCAGAGGAAAAGCCACGCTCCACTTCCTGCTCAGCAAGACTTCCTGGGTGACTGAGTGAAAGTGGCTCAGTTTTGACAGGCTCCCCCCTGGGGAGATGGGGCTGGTGGCCTTGCCCCTCCTCACAGGGGGTTGTGAGGGAGTAGGTGTTCCATACTGACAGTCGCAAAGGCCACTGCTGGGGGCCACCTTTGGTAACGACATAGAGCTTATCTGGTTATGTCAGGACAAATACAACTATTTTAAATGTTAGTGTTTCCAGTGGTTTTGGTTTGTTCCTGTAGCTTATTCCAGCTCTGTGTAACTCCTCGAGTGAGTCCTCTGGTCCCAGGCAGTTCCTGGCTCCTGGTACCCAGTGGAAGATGATTCCCCCACGAGCCCCTTTCTCCTTCTGGCTGGAGTTCAGGGCTGCTCGGGTATAGCCAAGGAGTGGTACAGGGCAGGTCTGTTGGTTGAATGCTCTGACAAGAAGAAGCTCTTTGCTTCCTAAGATTGTATTTCCCTGAGCACAGCAGAAGCAAGGAGCATCTCCCTTGCTCATAAACCCTCCATCTCCAGCAGCTCTGCCTCTTTGTGTCCTCTGCAGTGACCTTCCTCCTCAACCCCACATGCTGGCTGCCCCCGTGACTCCGGAGCTGTGTTTTCCCACATAACAAGGCATCATTAGCTCCTGCTTCAAAGACTCTGCCTGCTGGCTTTAAAGGAGTGCTCTGCCCACCTCTGAGAGCAGCCCCCAGCAGCTGAGTTCAGCACACCACCACACACATCCTGCTCTCCTCCCCCAGAATGATTAATAGATAGAATAGTTTAATATGATTCTTTATTATATGTATCAGCATAAGGGCCCAAAGACTCGGGTTTGGGTCACGGCACTGATGTACATTCAAGCACAAAATGAACTTAAACTCTGAGCTCAATAAACTTGCTGTTGCTGGTAAAAGAGATTGCAGATAAAGCCTTACCTTGTGAGACCTGGGGTGGCCCATACAACGTGCCTGGGTTCACCTACACAATTCCAGCCAGGTGGTTTCTTTTTCCCATTTTTTTTTTTTTTTGCCTTCTCACAAAACTAATTTGAGTCAAAGGAGCCTTTGATGAAAGCTTCAACGACACATCTTTCTTACCCGGATCATGAGTTTGACTAGGCCAACTCCTATGTGATGCCAAGGTTCGCTGAGAAAATCGTGCAAGGAATAGGTACTTTGTGAAATCCCAAACACCCTTGATATTCAGTGGGATACTGAAGTTCAAAGTTTAGCTGCTGCAAGGAGGTCACATCCTCTCCTCGGTGTTGGTGTAAACTTCTTACTGATAGCAGGAGGAGTTTTATTATGGATTGAAAGTATTATTGAGCTTTGAATTGTGCCTCAACCTGCTGACTGTAATTAAAACTGGGGTTCAGCTTCTTTCCAGAATGCATTTGACACCTGCAGTTTATAAGTAACTGAAAAAGCTGCCCAGACAGCCATTGTAGCTTCTATTATTATGTCTCCAGCTCTGCAAAAGCTCTTTTTTCTCATTTTCATTGCACATCTTACACAGATCACAGTATAAAATTAAGCTTTTCTCTAATGGAGGGCTTGTGCTCCCTGCAAAGGACTCGGAGCATGAATGCCAATGATTTAAATGCAGCCTTGTAACACCAATCAGAGTATTATTTTATTATGTCGATGGCTTTGCAACTGCCAGTGAAAGATGGATCTCCAGACTCTGTCCAGATGTACTTTACATGTAATTGAGGGAGACTGATACAAAACTATTCTTTTGTTCCTTTAGAGCCTACTAATCAAACAGGAAAAAAAAAAAAAAGGAAGTGATTCATTGGAATACTTCATTAAGTTGCAATTTAATTGTGTGAAATAGAGTTTTGAGGGGAAAAAAAAGCAAAAAGCATCCTTTGAATTTCCACCCAATTCTGGCATTAATAGAAACATCTGCTCCATGTGAAATGTGTCACGGCCATGATACATGCTCCCCGCTCTCACTCGCAGGTAAAAATAAACCATCTGCTCCTGCAATCAAGGCTGTGGGTATTGGTCCAAGCAAGCCAGAGTTTATATCCTGGGGGGAATTTAACTGAGGCCCGTGGAGAAGCAGTTACAACTGTTTAGGGGCTTGAAGCATCTGGCAAGGAGGTTGTATATAACGTCACCAGGGGCTGAATTACCTTTCGTGCTGCATTACAAACATCCCCATTCCCTGCAGAGCCTCAGATTCATCCTGTCCCTTTTGGAGGTAGGACACGCTCCAAGCTCAATTCCAAGGCAAAAATCTTGGAAGGCAGTACTCTCCTGCCTCTGAACACCAGCTCCATGCCTCTCATCACCTCTTGGTCTCCCTGAGAAGGTTCCAGGGGTGGCCAGGAATATGGAGCACTGACTGAGAAACCACTGATAAGAATCTGAAAGGTTTTGAGTAGGGTCTGCAGGGCAGGAGAAGGATGGGGTCACTCCTCCATCCTCACCTGTGGGTGTAGTAGTGGGTGCCCCCACTGTCAGCCCTCTCTGAATCCGCTCAGAAATGTTGGCTTTACATGACTCTGCTTTCAAAATGAGCCACCAAGCTGCCTCCTTCCTCTGGCCTGAGCAGGGAGCTGAGATTGCTGCCCCTCGAGCACTGCGTACCACAGCACATCACCTCTCCAGGAGCCAGAGATGAGTGCTGCAGTCCAGGGGAAACAAACTTCTCATCTTCCTCCTTTAATGCAGTCTCGCCTCCGTCACCCCAGTAGCCCTCCTGGAGGCAGCAGTGCCAGGCTGAGCCCTTCCAGCGCGGCCACACGGCCCCGGTGCGTTAATTGGAACGGGCTCACCCCGGCTTCATTTAAAATGCTCTGGCACATCACACACACACGGGAGAGGCAGTGCAGGCACTAAACAGGGACAGGAAGTCAAGGAGGAATTTCAGAATTAGTTGTGTGCATTGCAAGGCTGATTGTAATTGGAGCTGTGGACTTGGAGACAATGATTCAAATCTCCATCCTGGCTCTCCTTCATTTATCACTCTGTGCTGTTGATGAGAGCACGGTGCTGCTCCAGCCTGATCCTTGCTTAGCTTCTCTCTCCGTGCACATAGCCACTGAGGGTTGGCTTTGCAGGATCAGAAAGGGTCTGGCAGGGGCTGAGGAACTGTCCAGAGGAGCTAGTGTTAAGTAAAATATTGCAAATATAAATTCAAGGTCTCTAACGGGATTTTTTGGTCCTTTCATGAGAGCTGCAGGAGTGGTTTTGTTACTGGGTCAGTTCAGAAAACATTTTTGCAGTCAAATGAACACATCCAGGTAAACAAAATTCAGTGACTAGTAAAGCTCAGGAGCTGGTGATGCCCACAGACCTGCAGCTTGTGAGGAGTCACTCCTGAAATCCAGAATTTGCAGGATCCACCCTCCTAACAGGCTCAGTATGGGGCTCTAGGCTGTTGTAGGAGCTTCAGCTTTCTTCCATTGCTGCAGCTTCACTGAAGCTGCTGTGAGGGTTTTTGGCTTTTTACAAGCCAAGAAAAATATCTGTCTCTTCACTTAATAGGGGAAGGGTTATTTTGTGAGCTGGTGGAGAAAGAAAAATGGGTTTTGGATGGCAACAGCACATAGTATGATTTTACTCTTTTTTTTTTTTGCGGACAACAGCTGTGATCTTGCATAGCTCTAACAAAGTATCAACAGCATATTAAAACTGAGCACAACACAGAAAAGCAGCAGTGGGGAATGACAAAAAAGTTGAATTCACCAGAATTATTATTCCATGGCAGTATTTAAATAAAAAAAAAAATCACTCTAATTAATTTAGTTGTTCAGGGAGAGGACGGAAAGAAGGAAGATGGCTGTAAAATAATAAGAGCAACATTAGTAAGGGACACAGCCAGCACTTGCTGTTGGCTCTGCTCCTCATGCTACTCACATACACAGCAGTGGGAAGCAGGGAGCATGATGGGGAGCAGACAGGGGAGTGCAGCCCTTTTTGGGCCAGACCAGACTCCTAAAAATATCTGCAGAATGCACAAGATCACCCCAGGGAGTATCAGAGTTCTGGGACTGGAGGCTGCCCCACATCATGGTACAACCTGCGGCACCTGGATGCTGGCACGTGCCAGAATGGAAGAGTCCCACTGGTTGAGCCTGGGATGAAGGACACAGATCCTTGGGCCTGCAACCCATGGAGCAACACTTGGAACCAGTCCCCTCTCCCAAGTGCTCATCCTGGGGGGTGCAGCCCCCACTTCATTGCTCACTGCTGCTGGAGGGCACTTCTGGAAACAAGGCCTTCACTAGGGAGAGCAATCCTGAGGGCCCTGTGCCGGGGGTGAGACAAGTAAATGGTAGCATTCCCATGAGCTGTAGGGCTCAAAGCAACAATCCCACCATCTCCCCAGGCTCCAAAGTAATGGAGGTACTTCAGTTTTAAGCAGTGAGTCTTTCACTAGACCAGCATGTTGGGTAGAAATGAAGCATCTCTTAGAAAGAGGTCAGGTCTTCACTGACAAAGAAAAAACAAAGGACGGCCACGACAATTTATGGTGACGCACATGAGATGAAATCCAGGTGAAGACAGGGTAATAATTGAGGCTCTTACCTCCATTAGTAGGTCAAGGTGAACTCTCAGCCCTCTATTCTCCATGTTCTGGCTGCCAGCTGAAGGGTTTTTGCCCAGCCCTCTGCTTGAGTGTGCACTGCCTGTTTCCCAGCCAGAGACAAAAAAATTGAAGCACATCCAGCGTGTGACAGGGAGAAGGAAGCAGGATGATCTGCCTCTCCATAACCAGACCCAGCTGGGTTATTCCTGCACAAGACAGCAATGAATTTAAGTTAAAATGATACCAACCAGATAGAAATGCAATTAAAGGAGTCCCCTTAGGGTAGCACATCCAATTAGTAACGTACCTTTAATTACACCAGTGCAGTTTCAAACAGACACGTGCTGAGAGAGCCATCAGCACAGAGCTGAAGCCTGCTTGGTGACCCATATCCGTGGGGCCCCAGAGGAGTTACACGTGGGTTTGCATCACCAAGAGTGGCCTGCTCCTCCCCTGGGGAAGAGCTTCGGGGGTGGCCCAGCCTGGCCTGGAAGCAAGGCAGAGGAGAAACACAAAAAACCTTTTTCAGCTGTGTAAGAGCAGTTTTCTCCAACAGACAATTGCTGGAAAACAATTAAGATCCAGGTGCTTCTAAAAGGTAAGAGTTTTTCACACTTTTTTTGTACGTGACATTTCCCTCTTGCGGTGCCAGAACGTGCCCTGCCTCCAAGAACTGTGAAAGTTAAAGCACTGGAGTTGACTTTGATATGAAAACTCATTAAAAAATTAAAAATGCAAACATTAAGAATTGCTAGAAACACCAGAGCACTTCCAGATGTCCCTCAGCCATCTCTGTAGAGTTACATGAGGTAAAAGAACTCAAAATACCTCCCCACCTTTAACTTTGAGCATAATGCCAGTCCCAAAGCAGCCAGATGCAGTGGCTGTGAGTCTGGAGTATGGTCCTTGGTCTGGAGCATGGTCCTTGGTCTGGAGCCTTAGTTGAAGTCCCTGTCAAAGCCTGTAGTCAGGCTGCTCTGGACAGCAGCAGGCTGTGCAACCATGCCTTGCTCCCCCAGGTTCTTGTTTAAAATCCTGTCTAAGAGACAAAATAAAGCTGAAGGAGACTCTCCTTTGCCCACTGAAGCCTGAGGGCTGGCGTGTGTCAATAACCCAGGTACCCCATTTTAATGCAAACTCGCATCACCTTGCACCACACTGCACCCTAGGATCAATTCGGAGAGGTGCATGAAGCAGGTGCTTCATCCATCTTCACATGCTCCTCCTCAGTGTTTCTTTAAGTACCTTCAACGTCAGTAAAGTGAACAAAAGTTGAGACCATAGGCTTAATCACATTAACAATTATAATCATTCCCATCTATCACCACAAAGCAGCTGCGGTGCTGCTGAATCCGTTCTGCTCCAGGAACCCGGGGAATCTGATCAGCCAGACGAGGGCAGCTCCAGGCTTGCCATAAAAAGGAAGAGTGCACTTGCTCAGCCTGACTCCTTTATTCACTGTTTTTATGAGCCTTCAGAGCCTCCCCAGAAATTATTAAAGCCTCTCCAAGGAGCGCAGAGCCGCAAAGGGAGCGTTTCCTCCTGGGCTGGTGCTCACACTGCAATAATGCCCTCCTGAATATGCCAGGGCTTGGGCAGTGAGGCCTCTCCTTTCACCTGCTTCCTGCGACATCAGCATTTGACCATCCTCATTACAGACTCAGCAAGTGGCTTTTTTCCCCCCATAATCAGCTCTTTGCCACACGAATGGATGGCAGCAAAGGCAAAGCTGGGATGTTTGTTATAAACCACCCTGGCTGTCTGTTTGAGGGAGCCTCCTGCTCCTCGGGGTCAGGTCATAAACTGGGATGTGTGAAATTGGGCAGGATTAGGGAATACCATGATATTGCAGCAATGGGGACCTTCACTGGGAGGATTTGGGCTGAAGACCAGGCAGTGTACAAGCATGTGCAACCTTTAAAGGTCCTAGAGCTAGAGCTGGGCCCCCAGACACCTGCAGGGGTGGAGGTGTTTGAGGAGGAACGGGATGGTTTGCTCCGTGCCTGCTGCCCTGCCTTCCCTGACAGTAGGGTAGCAGAGCAGAGGGATGCAGCTTCAGACCGAGTTCATATTTCAACCATTCCAGAAATCCCATGTGCCAGAACGACATAACTGTGCCGGCCGACAGGAAAATGTCATTACTGGGTGAGTGTCAGTGACCCGTGAGAGCAAAAAACCTTCACAGCTCCCTTGGAGAGTCTGGATGTTATAGGGGTTATTTTTCCACTGTGAATATCCTCCATGGGGTGATTTCAGGGCTTGAAATCAGCTCGTATATGATACTAATATAGTGCCCCTGTGAATAATATAGCACTGCTTCTCCTGTCAAGTGAAATGGGAGAGGCAAGCGTCCCCCCAGGACTGCGAAGTTTCTGTATTACTCACCAGCCTCATCCTGATAAATCAAAGCTGCTTCCCTCCCACCCCCTTTGGCATTTTTGAGCTCTGGCTTAAGGCAGGGTGAGCTGGCTTGGGCTGTGTAAGGGAGCACTCCGGCCTATGTGGCTATATAAGTCCTTGAAATCACCTTAGGATGTGGGAAGCTGTTTTCCCATCCACCCAGGCTGTGACATGCAGAGGTGCTCAGCACCCATCTAGTGAAAACAGGAGGGTCTGTGCCAGGGCTTTCCCATCCCCATGGGCCTGTTTGCAGAGTGGGGCAGGAAAAAGGAGCCTGTCCAAAGGGTTTGGATGGCTCAGGGCTGGGGGTCCCAGCAGCAGGATGGGGCAGTGTGGGTGCAGGGCTGGGGATGTGCGCTGGCTCTGGGAGTGCAGGGGAGCTCACAAACCATCCTGCTTCCCTCAGAGATGGATCAAGAGGACAGATTGTAGGAAAACCAGAGCACAAAAATAGGGGTTGTGCTTTCAGCATGGTTCATTTGAGTGACAGACCCTGATAACCCAGAGGGGAGGGTGCAATGGTGTCATCCACTGTAATGGTTTGGCTCTCTTCCCTGCAGAGGCTGGAGAAGCCAGACTGCTCCCAGGCCAAAGGGAAACAGCCCCCATGGCTCACGGGTCAGACCACTGTTTCTTCTGGAAGTTTATAGCAATCCTATTTGTGGATTAAAATGCAGCCGCCGAGGCTGCTCGTACAGGATTTACGACGTGGCCTCAAAATACAGGGGAGAAGGAAAGCTGAACTCTCCTTTGATGTTTGCAAGTGTAAACTGCAGACCTGAGCTGAACACACTGTAAATAAGGACCATTAATCATCAGCTAAGTGCCGTGCAGTTGCTGTTATTTATTATAACAACATAAATCATCAGGAACCGCTATCATGTTAATTTGGATTTAGTATGGATTAGTATGGAAAAAAGAATATCCTCACCTATTTACAAAATACATACCTTTACTTGTAAACACATACAGATGTGCTGTGGCTTTTGTCCCTTAGTCTCCTCCAGCTAGGAAGCAAGTCAGGAAAACGCTCTGGGAGCTCTGCATGTGAGGGATTGCCAACAGTTCAGGCCAAGCTGCAGCCCAACAAAATCTCTCTTGTGATGACACAGTAAATCAGCACTGAGGGGGAAGCAAGACTAGGAGGTGTTGGACCTGTTTTGCCACCCCCAGCCCTCCTTCCAGCCCCTGTGCTGGCACTTCCCACCTACTGCATTGCATCCATGGATCTCAGCAGTAATTCCACGGGTTTCCTTATCTTTTTATCTGCAGCTCAGCTCTGGCTTTCACATTGAAAAAGCACCAGGCATGGGTTTTGTGGGATGCTGGAGCCTGCTGCTCCTGCCTTTGGAAGGAAGGCTTAGCAGGGAAGGAGCATTTTATTTAAAATTAAGGGAGCATTACCCACATATTTCATATTCTCCAGAAATGCCAGCTGTACTCCTTGCTGGTGTATTATGTTTTCCCCCTGATTTGACTTTATTCAGGCTCAAAGGTGGGGCTGAGACATTCATGCACCAGAGCAAGGCTGGAAGGACACCAACCTGGTGTTTTGGGTGTGGAGCTCATGCCATACTGGCTCCATCCCTCTCCATAGATAATTTCTAAATTTGGTGGTGACACAGCTTCACTGCCCAGGGATCCGCATCTTGATGCTTGGGCACAGCATCTGTCTCTGCCCTCAAACACTCAGGTGTAGCTGGGGGGTCTGCTCTAGCACTTAAAATAACTTGAATTTTTTAAAGTTGCTAAGAAATCAAAAATTTCATCAAAATCAACAACAAATTTCTTCCCAAAGTCAGTCCACAATCCTGGTTATCTGCTTTATCCTGGTGGAACTGGAGGTGCTGAGCGCTGACTGAGGGCATGGAGATCCCTGACCAACGTCATGGAGGTCACCAGTGCTGCTTTAGCTGGAGGTTAATCCTGAATAAGAAATAGGCCTTGATATCTGGGAAACAATTTTGGTTTGCATTTTTAAAATGTAACTGGAAGGGAAATAAAAAGGATTTGATTTTTTGGGGTGGCCCAAAGATTTCCCTTAGACTTGAAGCTGCAATGATACATTTAAAAACAGTCACAGGTACAAAGAACAAAAGCAATGTTGCACCTGCACTTTGACTCCAACGGGTCCAAACCCGCAAGTAATTGCCTTTAATGGTCTCTGTCATTTTTAACCTGTGTTTTGTGAGTGCCAGATGAACAGACATCAGACCAGGGTGAATTTCTCCAAGCACTGAGCCAGAGCTGAGGTTTGCATAAATTAAAACTGGGTTTATTATAATAACTCTAGCACAATAGGGATAGTATAATAAGATTAATTAGAGGAGGGCTAATAAGAGGGTTCAAGAACCTGCACCCAGGTTCTTCAGCCATTTCCTTGGACTTGTATCCCACTCAACTCAAAGACAACCCAACATTTAAAAGCCGCTGCAGAGCCCTGACAGTGTTTTCCCGGAGCATCCAGGCTTGCCTCACACCGACCATATGTCTGTCTCTGTCTGCTAGCAGATTGCACCAAATATTTTCCTTTTTTATGGTGGCTGAGCAAACAAACACCATCTGTGGGGCTTGCCGAGGGAAATCCTGGCCCCCTCAGTGCCAACGGGAAGGCAGCCACACATGTCCATGGGGCTGACACTTCTGACATCCACAGCCTGAGACAAGAACTTTCCTCTGCTCCTCATCTCTGCCCATCCACACAGTTGAGTCAGGACCTGGCATTTTGCAATCAGATTTAAACTCAGATTTTATTAAAGAAAACTAGGGTCCCATCAAAGCAGACTGCCTAGCCTGACCCAGGTTAGTGGGACTGCCTTGTAGCTGGAAGAAGGCGAGAAGGCTGTTTTTTGGTTGGCTCTGTCTTGGATGTATCCACCCTGCCAAGGGCTTTGGGCACTTTCCAGCCATGCTGAAATCCCTCAAATCCCAGGACTGATGGGGATCTTTGGTCTTGTTTGATCTGCTTAAAGCCAGAGTTCTGGTAGGGCAGGTGATGGGGGATGCAAATTATTCCCTATTCAAACCTCATTTCCTTTGGTAGTTAAAGCTCTAGGGGGGCACCACTTGGTATGGAGTGTCTGTGCCATCCATCTGTGCACCCCAGCACTGGAGCAGGGGAGCATCAGCAGTCACTGCAGCAAAGGTGTGAACGTGGTCCCTGGCTGGGCACAGGGTTTTCTCATGTTTTGCTGTTCTCTGTTACTTGTCTTTCTGTGGGAAATCCCTTTTCTGGTCAAATCAGAAGGGTAATTTAAATTTTGTAAAATCCCCCACGGTTTTGACCCATGTGGGCATTTACAGAGATCTCCTGCCGGGCGCTGGGCCCAGAGATGCAGGTGGAAATTACCTGTCACCTCTGTTGCTTTTCCGCTTGTGCTTCTGCAGCGCTGGGTCCAGAGCTTGTGCTCTGACCAAATCTTTTCTACAAGTGCCCTTTGGATTTAGCAATTCGCACGGTGAAAGCAGAACCAATGAACCACAGGCTTCTCTGCTGCTGCCTTTAATTAAAAATGCCATGTCTAACACCAGCAGATGTTCCTGCTATCGAGACTCGAGGAATAATTTAATGCCATGTAATGCAATGCTGACTGTGCTGCTTAGTCAGAAAGTGTAACAGACTTTTTTATTATTATTATTATTATTTCCTTTTGGGGATCAAATCCCTCAGTATTTGAAATCTCAAAACTTGGTAGTCTAACAGCCCTAATCAATTACTGCACTGAATGATCTCAGCAGCCCCATGTCTGTCAAACCAGTGCCGCAGCCCACGATGCCTCTGCGACCACGGTGAGCTCACAGGGCTTTGGGTGTGGAGCAAAACTGGCCTCAGAGGGGTGGCCCGAGGAGCAAATGAAGCCTCAGTTAAAGCCTTTGATTCAGACATTTGGGGAGAGAGGGAATTCAAAGATGAGGCTGTACCTCCTCCAATCTTTTCTTTAGTCTTCTGATGAAGAGGATCCATCCTGTCGCTTTCTGTGGGTGCTCAGCACATCGAGCTGAGCACCCCTTCCTGGCAGCATGCAGTGGTTTCAGGATGTGCTCTGTATTCAGGTGGATGAGAGCAGAGGGATCCCTCTTCACAGAGCTTTGGCTCTTTTAACCCCTGGGAAAACAACTGATTTACAAAACTCAATGGAACTGCTTCCCTCTGCATGCTCCTTCCTGTTACACAATGAATCACGTAATAATTGTATGTTTGTTGAGAAACAGCTGGGGAACTTCACTAAATGAATAAAATATCAGGTAGCAGTGTATTTCCATAAAAAAGTCTTTACCAGATGGGCAATTCTTTGAAACGAAGCACGAGGTCGATGAGGATTTTTTACCTTCCTCGTCAGCCAGGCAGCCGAGCCATCCTTCAGCACAGGTTTGGCTCCGGAGCTCGGCATTGTTTGGAAATCACATTTCCAGTCCAGCATGGTGAGGATGAGCCTTGCCTCAGCGGGGCACGGAGCTGCTGATTCATGCACGCACCAAATGCCTCTGCCTCACTATATCACACCACTGCTGAAACCCTTTTACTGGCTCTCTGTCATGTGACAAATTTATTTTAAAGTGTGCGGGCCTTATACCGCCTGGAATGGCTTTACTTGTACTTTAAATACTGCATAAACCAAATTTAGAGATGTATTTCTTGCTTCCCTCTGTTCCCCACATCACTTTTTTTGCTTCTGACTGTCCAATTGGTTGCAGTAATTCACTGCTGAAGAAGACATTTCTTAGATTTCCAAGAGCGCCAGCTCCTTAACCTTTATAAAATTAAGGAAAATGAATCATTTGTGACTTTTACATCTTTCTTGAACGCAAGTATTTGTTAGATGCAGGCTGCCCAGGGCAGTGCTTTGCCTCAGTTTAACTTAGTTGTAAATGTTTGTAAATTCCCACATAATGTCTCAGCACAATGGAAACTATGCGAGCATCTGTGGATTTATTGAGAGAGACACTAACCATATTTCAGCTGGAGGAAAGGAAGAGGAGGCACTTATCTGGTTTACTGTCCTATACAGTATATATCGGCATCTCATATTTTGTGAACATAAATGCCAGGTTGACTCAAGAGATCTATGGATCAAGTGTTGTTTGTAACCTGCTCTGAGTGCTTCAAATTGTGTTAAAGTTTCATCTCAGCAGTGAGCCTTTTGCCATCTTTCAGGATCCCTGGTGGACTGCGAGATGCTGGGAGCTGGGTTTTTGGAGCACAGGATTAGCACACAACAGCCAAGTAAGAGGGAGTAGGATGTTAAAGTTGCACCTGGCAACTCTTCATTTCTAAGGGAAAAATGGCAGGCTTAGCTTATTTTGTGAGTTTATCCTGATTCTGGCAACGTGAGGAGCAGGTCCCTGCCCCAGCTCCATCCCCTGCAGCCCAAGGAAAGGGGTGAGGGTGCCTTGTCCAGCTGTGTCCCTTACTGTCATCCCCCTCCTGCATCCAGGTGTGCTGGTGCATGCACACAGGATGGGAAGAGGCACCGTGGGACATGCCAGTCCCCCAGCTTGCAGGGCTTGGGGACAAGGTCCTCCTCGGGCAGCACAGGCCCAGGGCACCTGTGCCTGCCCCTTTCCCTCCCCCAAGACAGGCAAGGAGGATGCTGTGCCCTGAAGCAGCTCGCTGCAGTCAGACCCTGACAGACACACATCCGAGCTCGCCTGCTGCCCGCGAGCATCCGACACCTCCACGTGTCCCTTACAAGGTGTGCTTTTAACACAAAGGGGTTTTTGTTGCACTTCCACGCTCGCCTCCGTGGCTACTGTTCTTTCCCCAGCGCCGCTTCCCTGGCGGATCCGCGCCGCCGGGGGTGCCGGGCTGTCGGCAGAGGGGACACCGCGCCGTGTTATTAACGCAGCGGGGCTTCCCTGAGCTCCAGCGAACAACAGCCCATTACAGAGACACAGCCACACTTTTCACAGCGGGATCCGGGCGCGCCGATGTAGCTCCTGCGCTGTCGATGGCAGCGAACAGCCCCACTCTGCGCCGGGGAAACGAGGCGTGTGAGGATCGGGGGGCCGGCACCCATCCCGCCCTGGCCCTGGTTCTGTGAGGACAGTGTCAGCTTCAAAGGCCGCTGTTTGACTTTCCAGGCCCTCCATGGATTCCTCTCTCACGGACAGGGATTAGGAGTTATCATGAATGCAGAGAGCATGATGCTGCTTCACCTTGTGATGTGTCAGCTTGCCCCAGACAACAGCAGCAAATGTTCTCAGATCCAACGAGCTGAGAGATTTCACAATTCCACATCCCGTGTGGAGCTCGCTTCCCTGCACCTCTGGCTCATATTAGTAAAAAAGATAAATATTTAGCCTTCCATAAGTAAAGAAAAAAAAATTCCCAATCTAAACCATCCCTGGCGTTCAGGAGCCATGGTGGGAACCAGCTACGAAAGCAGAGGAGTGTGACACTTGAAAACTGGAGAACCACCCTCTTAGAAGACATTAATAACTTATTAAGAAATACCTCCAGCCCTGATTTAACACCCATTTAAGTAGAACTCCCTCTGTCTAGATACGGTAAGGCTGGGACACCCCCCTGATGTCTGTTTCCTATGACTATCACCAACCAAATTTTGCAGCTCCACACCGCCATGTTGTTTTATGATGAAGTTCTCTCAAAGAATAACTTGCTCACTTTAATCATGTTTTGTCCGAGATTTATGGCTTGATGCTTATTCACTGGCAGAGCTTCTCCACGTGAAATGTCAGTAAGCCTGTTATAAATTGCTCCTGGCATTCCTGCTCTATCTTTTACTTGGCCAGGAGTATTTCTACCTGAAAGTGATAAATTCCTGCTATAACTGCTTTATGTGCTCCAGTAATTACGCTATAGAGGGATGGCGGGGGCTGCATCTCTGTGGAGGTACCACCTAAAAAACATCAGCCTGCAAAAGTGGGAGATTGGACTGAAGCCTGGGGTGCTGCAGGACATACAGGCTGAGGGAAAATCCACCCTGGAAACCCGAAATAATGGTGACTGGTTAGGTATCTCTGTCAGAGGAAGCTGAGGAATGGGCAGAGAGAGGGGGAAGAAAATGAAATGTTTAAAGTCAGGGTGGAATAGCATTGGCATGGGGCAGGCACCGTGCCTGGGCTGGGTGCCAGACGTGAGGGGTGGGTGCCCTCAGCACCACGATGCCGTGTCCACCCACCTGTCTCAGGCCCTCTTTGCATAGGGGATATTTATGCAGTGTTAGACATGTTTGTTATAGATACACAAACACTGGAAAGACGCATGTAAGAGCATCAGGTTTGGGTATGTGATCGATTCGGATGCTGTTGTGGTATCAAGATGGGCTGAGACCAACAGCACGAGGTTCAACAAGGCCAAGTGGGTCCTGCACTTTGGCCTCAGTAGTGCCCTGCAGCTCCAGGCTGGGGCAGAGGGGCTGGAAAGCTGGGAAAAGGTCTGGGGATGCCAGTGGCAGTGGCTGAACATAAGCCCAGGTAGGCAAGGCCAATGGCACCTGGCCTGTATCAGGAATAGCGTGGCCACAGGACCAGGGAAGTGATTTTTCCCCCATGCTGGGCACTGGTGAGGCCACACCTCATGCATTTGTGTCTGGTTCTGGGCACTTCAGGACACCATGGACATTGAGAGGCTGGAGCAGATCAAAAGAAGGGCAGTGGATCTGGGGGAGGGTCTGGAGCACCAGGAATGGCTGAGGGAGTTGGGGGCGCTCAGCCTGGAGCAAAGGAGGCTCAGGGGGGACCTTGTGGCTCTGCACAACTCCCTGACAGGAGGGGGCAGCGGGGCGGTTCAGGCTCAGCTCCCAGGGAACAGGGGAAGGGACAAGAGGAAATGGCTTCAAGCTGCACCAGGGGAGGTTCAGCTTGGACATCAGAAGAATTTCTTCACGTGATTAGACATTGGGAGGGGCTGCCCAGGGAGATGGTGGAGTCGCTGTCCCTGGGGGTGTTCAAGGAATGACTGGACGTGGCACTCAGTGCTCCGCTCTGGTTTACACAGTGGGGATCGGTTACAGGTTGAGCTCGATGGTCTCAGAGGTCTTTTCCACCTGTGTGGAAAATCACACTGTGAAAAGCCAGTGTGCATAAAGGAGACAGGGAGTCCTGCAACTTTATTCAAATAAAGGGGGAGAGTCCACTGGCACATACCCGCGTGGGGTTTCAGAGGACGCAGCCTCCTTTTATCCTAAACTCCTGGCCATATGTTGCCCTTTTCCTTTCCCCGTCAGCTGAGGTACGAGGAAGGTACAGCCTTTCCAAAAAGGCTACTACATATTCCCCGTTGAACACGTAGGCCATTTGCCCCTAAAGTTTGGAAGTTCAGACGCTCTGGGTTCTGCAATAGGCTTGTGCAGACCCGTTTCTCCTATTACCCTAACATTCAGAAGTTTAAACTGTCTGGGTTCTGTAACAAACTTGCGCAGTTTGATGCTCCTAGAGACAAAAAGACCCCTTTTTCCTCAAGACTCTGAAGCCATTTTTTCAGACTTAGTCATTCTTGAAGACATTAACAGCCTATTTTTCCCATTATTACTGAAGACCCCCACCCATCGAGTCGTACGCGAAGACGTTAGCACCCGTTTTTCCTACCACACCCTAACTGACCCTGTGTTTCTGCGATCTCCGCCCCGAATTTCGCCCAGCCCGCCATTTCCCCAGCCCGCCCCTCACGGGCGGCCCCGCCCCGCTCCCGGAGCGCGGGAAACGCTGAGGGCGGGGAGCGCGCGCGCGGTTCCGGCGCCTGCGCGGTGGCGGCGGGCGGGGGATTCGGAGCGGCGGCGGGAAGCGCTAAGGAGCTGCTGAGGGAAGCCATGAGGGAGGCGCTGCGCGGACGCTCGGGCAACCAGCCGGCCCCGGGCAACCAGCCGGCCCCGGGCAGCCCCCTACGCCCCGCCGCCCCCTCCATGGCGCCGCCCGGGCACCCTTGGTCCCACACCCGCGCCGCGCTGGGGCGGCTGGAGAGGGCGCTGAGCTGCTCCCGCTGGTAATGGATGTCCTCCTTCCCCCTTCCCCCCGCCGTTTTCCCCCACGCCTCCTGCCGTGTGGCCGCGCGTGTTAAAAGTGCCGCGTTTCTCCTTCCTCTGCCCACAGCGCCGGCGTCCTGCGGGAGCCCGTGTCCTTGGGGCAGTGCGAGCACGTCTTCTGCCTGTAAGTACCGGGGCTCGCCCGCCGCCGCCCCCCTCGCCGCCGTGCTGTGGAGAAAGGACGGGAAAGTGGGCACCGGTGGTGCCTTCTGGCTCTCCGGGGGACTGAGGGGGAGAGGAAAGCGGGAGCTGCTGTTCCCCTGTGGGTCTCCTCCCGGAATGCTGATTTAGGCTTCAGGATGCTGGCCAGGTGTGAAGGGAACCCTCAGTCTCTGATGGAGGGAATTGTCGGCTTTGTAGTGGAGTAGAATTCCAGAACAACTTGCAGTTCTCATCATCCTCAACTCCTTTCTCTTTCTCCTCACACGAAGAAAAAAGAGCAGCTTGCAAAGGTGTTTCCTGTTTCCAAGGGGCTTTTCCTCTGCCCCAGAGGGTTGGGTGGTGCTTGTTGGTTTGGCCTTCTACCAAGACTTTGCTCCTTCAGATCTGCATCTGTTCCTGTTTTCATGCGCATCCAAACACGTTGGGATAGGCAGGATTACCTCTGCTTAGAGTTGGTCAAATAATCTGAGTGCTTCAAAAAACTGACTTAAATTAGAAACATTCGGCCAACAGGGCATTTCAGAGGGGGTGGTGGTCACGTCGCCTGTCGTAGGACAACTCACTGCATCGTCAATACAGGCAGAGGCTGAAATGTTTGTGCCCCAGAATCGCATTTGGGTGAGGTGGTGGAAGCTTGTGGCTGCCCTGTGTGTCACTGCTCTTCACGGCATGCACATGCAAACAGGGGGAGTTAAAAGGTCCGCTCTGTGTTTTAAACAGTTTCTCTGCACAGCACAGGTGTAAGCAGTCTGATAAAATCCCACCTTTGTTAGGGTGGAGAGGAGGGATGCTTTCTAACCTCTGCTTGTAAGCCAGCATAGATACTCAGCTTTGCTTCCTGTTAATCTACAAGTCACTGTGTCAATGAAAGTTGAGGAAAACCCTCCCCTCCTCCCTCATGGATGTGTATCCCCTCCCTGTCTTCAGCTGCACTTATCTCATAGGAGTTTACAGTGGTGAAGGCCTGAAGGGTAAAATACAAGCAGAATATTGCCTTGCTTTTTATTAAGGAGTAACTGATTATGGCACAGATGCCCTCAGCATCTCTTCCCCTAGTATGGATGTATTTAAAGATGCACAAATGATTTATTTCTCTCCAGACATGTGTGTTCTTTCCTAGCTGTGGCTATTAATTGCTGTAGAAGATTCTTGAAGAGGGACCTTTTACATGGGCACGTAGGGATGAGACAAGGGGGAATGGCTTCAAATTGAAAGAAAGAAGGTTTACATTGGATATTAGAAAGAAATTCTTCCCTGTGAGAGGGTATGAGGCCCTGGCACAGGTTGCCCAGAGAAATGGCTGCCCCATCCCTGGAAGTGTCCAAGGCCAGGTTGGACAGGGCTTGGAGCAACCTGGGATAGTGGAAGGTGTCCCTGCCCATGGCAGAAGGTGGAATGAGATGGGCTTTAAGGTCCCCCTTCCAAGCTGAACCACTCTATGGTTCTGCTGTCTAAAGGAATTTTTAAAATTCTTTGTTTCATTTATATGACCTGTCTGCAGATTACTTGGTTAAATATCTCCCAGGAGCTTGTACAAGTTATTTATAAGTATGAACATGTGGCTTAATAAATGTAATTGTTTGGGTGTTGGGCATCTAAGGCCTTGTGGTTTTATTTTGGATAACCCCTGGTGTATTCTGGGTGGCAGGTTTCAAACACCCAGTTTGTTGAAGTTTTGTGGGGTTTTTAAGAAAAATTTTCCACACATCAAGAAGACAATGCAGTTTGTATTGATGAGGCTGGAAAGAATAGCTAACAGTAGTTATGAGCACTCATTAGCAGCTATTTCTTGCTCCAGAAAAATGAGTTTATTTGCTATTATCTGAGTTATTGTTTGTGCTTGATCTTTTCTTCTTTGTACGCCTGACCTTTTAGCAGCATTTCATCTGTCCTTTGATGACTGAATCTTGGGCAGTGGCTATTTTTTAAAATAAACCTAAGGAAATTCAGATTAATTTGTTTAGAAGCAAATTAGGTAGGGCACAGAGCCAGTCTGCAGTACTCTGATGTGGAGTGATTCTGGTCCCCTGCTGAAGACAGACGTTTATTAACACACCCAGGGAGGGTTGGGGCAAATGGCCGGAGCTGGCTTCTGAAATATGGAGTGAAATGTGTGAAACTAATGAACTGCAGAACTCAGGTCACACATGAAACAACTGGTTCTCCCTCGCCATGGTTTTGTTATGGACAGGGATATTTATCAAGATCAGTTTCTGCAGTTTTATTGGAGTAGCTGTGCTAGGTTACCTGCAGTCATTATCAGTTGACTACAAAACCCCAACAGCTACATGTAATTAAGACATGTTGTGGTATAAAAGCCATTCTGCATTTCCTTTGCAGTGCCATTTACAGGGGTGGGAAACCTGAGGCCAGCTTCCCTAGAGGAGACCTGGTTGGCCCTTCCCTTTGCTCCAAGTGATTTGTCAATATCTAGAATATGTTGGAGCCAAGAGCTGTGCTTCAGTCTCCCAAACACAGCAGTGCCTCAGCCACGAGGGCCTTTGCCTGTTTAAAGCACAAAACACACCTAGGCAGCAATTTTTACATGAGTAGTGAGACTTTGGAAATTAATTCACTCTTGGCTATGTGAAACTATAACCTGTATTTAATAGGATAGATTGGAGACAAGACATAACAATGGCCCTCGAATGTTGCAGTTCAGGTGGCAAATCATAAGGTCTTCTCACTGGCCTAATCAAAAGAATAAAAGCCTTCAGGCTGATATGGGGACAGTAGTATTACTGAGTAAATCTGTTTCCCCACCCATCCCACCATGATCATCTGACATAAATGCTCTGAAAGACAGCAGTGATAAAATACTCTGAGCACCTAGAGATCCTCGTGGGACTTCATAGAGAGACGTGTTCACACAGGTGAAACTTCTTCACAGCATCAAGCAAATTTTAACTAGGAGAAAGCGGAAATGGTGGTTTACTATGGGTTGGCTTTCTGGCACTTGTTTAAAAATGGAAGGCTGCAGAATAGCAGATGTGTAGGAATGTGTAGTTTTAACTGTTTGAGCCTAATTGTTACTTGGAGACAAACAGCAGTGGAGCTTTTGAAAATTTGGATTGGCTTGTGAGTGGAAGTCGCGAGGCACCCTGTTTTTCATGACAGCGTCCTGACGAGGCTCTGGAAGTGGGTTGCTTAATTATGTTCGGCTTGTCACTTGCCATGGTAGATATGTCCTGTCCTGCATTTGTGACTAACTCGTGTGGGCTTTACAACAGCGGATTGTCAGTGCTAAAATAAGAGATTCTCGCTGAGCGCTTGGCTGGGAAACGGTTGATGGGCGGCTACAGTAGATAACTTACACGGGATAATGATTTTCCATTTGCCTTTCAGATCCTGCGTGGGTGACTGTGTTGGCACCGAGTGCCCCGTGTGCCACGTGCCAGCCTGGGTGCAGGACGCACAGATCAACCGGCAGCTGGATAACATGATCCAGCTCTGCAGCAAGCTGCGGCAGCTCCTGGGCGCCGACGCCTCAGGTGAGACTCACCTGGATCCCTGGTGGCTGCAGAGTCCAGGCTGCTCCATTCCATCTACCAGGCTTTACAGGGAATGAGCAGTGCAGCCCTGCTTAAAATTCCGAGAGGCTGTTCCAAATCATGTTTGGAAAATTTGATTTGAAGAGAACTGTCTGTATGGATTGCTCGTTCTTTGAGTCTGTTTTACTAAGAAATCCGCATGAGCGGGTTAGTCCATAATTCATTAGAATCCGTCTTCCAACATTAGATGAAAGTGGGAGAGATTGCCAAGTCATGTGGCACAAACCAGGGGCACAGGTTGTCATATCCTATGGGAGCCCCAGTGTGTGATGTTCTGCATTGTGTTAGGGGGGCCCTATTAAAGAATTAATGCAGCTCTTCTCCTGCCTCTTGGGTTTCTGTGCACTGAGTCGTGCCTGCTGTCCCAGTAATTTTCAGTTTAGGGTTTTTGCACGTGGGAAAAATTATCTATGGTCCTTGCCTAAAAAGGGAAGGAAGCAAGTCGTAATTCATTTATTTTCTGGTCCCTAACAATCAGCTAGTCTACTGCAGTGAAGCTTTGTCATTGCTGAGTGTGCTAGAAGATTGCAGAGAACGTACTCTGGGAATTCATCTCTATCGAATTTTAGGCTGTTTGTCAAAGTAGGAAAAACTGTAGTGAAATAAGCGTAGGTGATTGTGTGTTTCTTCTGCAAGCTCAGAGAGGAGCATTTATGTAACACCAAGTTTTAGAAAACATTCATTTAGTTGTCAGATACAGAATAGGTAACTTTTCCTTCATTGTTGATTCCTAATATGTTTGTCTAAATTAAAGATTTTTTCTATGTCTAATCCCATCGGCACCTTCATTCACTTATGGAATAGTTCTTTATTGACACCAAAATGCATTTTAAGTGAGGAGGCTGGAAGCCTGTGTCCAAATGTAAAGGAATACATTTTATATAGATATAAAATCTTATGGTGATTAAATCTTCTGGAGCATAGAAAACAGACGATGGCTTAAATAGGATTTCAGGGAAAGATTTTAAGTGATGAAGGCTTTTAAAAGCACACTTGGAAGAGAATCATTCTGAGAGGAACTATTTGTAATGCTATAAATAAAGCATTTAAAATACAACATGGGAGCATTATTGATATTGTTTAGATGTTTTGGAGAACTCTTAGAGATGGATTAATTCTTAAAAAAATTGGTCTGATGTTTAACTGTACTGAAAATTGAATAATACATTTAATCCCATAGTTCTTCTAAAATAAAGTCTTCATGGTGTGGCTAGGCTGCAGAACTAAATGAGGTTCTTTTTATCATCCCTTGTTCTGACTTAAAAGCAGACACAGAATAGAAGTTTACAAGAGTGTTTTATATTAAATGATTCAGGAGGTGCCCTTCTGTCACTTGTAATCTTTGCAGTGTGCTAAGGATTAGTACAGTGGCCTTTTGGATGTTTGATACTGAGGTTAGGAGAAAAACCTCCTGAGCTGGTAACAGTTCACTCTCAGGAATGGCTTGAATTCGTAAGTAAATGAGCACACCTCTAAGAACAACTTCAATGTGTTGAAAAGGAAAAAAAAGAAGTATGGTTGAAAATCACAGCATTTTGTAGCTTTAGAGATTTTGAGAGCAATTTCTTCAGGTTGTTTTGTCCCTCATCTCTGGCAAATCCGTCACCTCCCGTAGATGTCTGGATACATAAAGTTCTGCCTTGAACTTAACGTATCCAAAGTGAAATATGTTTGAGTTTGGAGAATCGCGGGTTCTTTTCTCTTGTTAAGGACTTTCTTTCATATTCCTACAGCACTGTACTTCTGTCAACAATATTTTCTTCTCTTTTGTGTTAGAAGGTCAGAAATAGTACTTTATGTTCAAGTAAAGGAAATAGACCGAAAAATCAATCTTTCAGTGCAGGAAAGGAAGAGAAGCAGTTGGAAAAAAGAATATTTCCATATATTTGTTTTATGTCCCTTTTGCATATTTGCTGTGTATGCCTTGTTTTGAGACAGTTGTGGCTTCTCTTAAGTCTTCTGTTTGAGATCCTTGTTGACACTGAAATTTCTAAGTGCATCCTACTACTCATTGTTTTAGTCTCTGACAGAGCTAGTGCATGCAGCAAGTTGTGTGTTTTTCTTTTAAAAAACCCCACAGAACTGCTGCGACTGAAAAGGATAGGGTTAAGCTCACACTGAATATTTCAAATACAAAATCTCTGTACCCTGAGGTTCCACAGTAGACATGAGAGGGATCTCACTTTGTATTCCATTGGGATAAGAATAGCTTTTGCCAAACAGCATGTGCATTGTAAGAAGCAGCAGCAAATAATTCAGGAAAGACTGCACAAAATAGCTACTACTTCCCTTTTAAATTAGAGGGAAACACAGCAAATGACACTCCTGGGGTGACTGAAAATGAATTGACAGACAACAAACCTGAAACTGGCTAGAAAATGCAAATTATAGGTGGAAAATTCAAGCTATAGGTAGGAAATGCTGAGCCTCCAAATTAATTCACTTGTTAGAGATTTTATATCCTTAGTCCATGGCAAGGTGAGGAGAGCTGCCTGACCATTTCCTGCCCGGTGTTGCACCTTCCGAAGGGTAATGGGAAGCTGGCTGGAAGGCACCACAGATGGGGATGTCTGCAGCTCAAACTCTTTAGCTCTAATGTTGCAGTCCAAGACATCTTGAGAACTGATGATGGGGTTCACAGGTGGATAATTAGTGAGAGCTTGTTGAATCATGGGCATAGTGTATATAAAACACGAGAGATGTTGATTTACAGTGATCATTTTGAAGGAAGTTCTAAATACTTAGGCAGACTTTCCTGTGTAATGTTCTTTAAAAAGAAGAGATTGCTGTAAATTTTCAGAACCATCACCAACCATTTACGGTCAATTTTACCTTATTCTTTGTAGAAATCTGCTTCACTCTTAACACATCAAACAGAAAGTCTTCCTCCCTTCTCATGCAGGGCTACACCTTGCAGGTGTTGGTCAAAGCTTCCTAAGCTCGTGCTGATGCTGGTGGACAGTCAGAGAGATCAACTTTCAATCAGCCTTTATAGTATCATGACTTTGTTTCACATTTACTGGACAAAAAGATGTTGCACTCCTGTTTTAACAGATAACACAGCATTTCGTGGATGCTATGACATTTTTCGTAATATCTAAAGGTGAGGTTTTGAATAGCTGGAATTTCTCCCTTTCCCCCTCGGTGTTGAATACTTAACTTGCAAAATAATCATTCTTCAGCGAAGGCACTAATGTTGCACAGATGGTACCAAAGCGCTTCCCTTTGATTTTTAATAAGGGACTAGTTTGTCAAAGAGATTCTCAACTTCTGTTCTGAAACCCGTAATAGAGAATAATTTGAAAGGCACACAATGTGCATCATTATATTCCTTTGATGCAGATTAATGATAGCTAAACCGCATTTCCTAATTGCTCCTTTTTTCCCCCCTGCACTAGCCTGCTATTGCACTACAGCAGAATTTGGAGAGGGAGCTCTAGTTGCAAGGCACTGACTATCTCCTAGTGTTTTTGTGTACTTTCAACCCTTTTGACACTTAAGAAATCCAACTCTATTAAATGTCAGCATCGAGAAACTTGGGCTTATTATGTGCAAATAACTCTAATTTAGAAATAATTCAGTTACTATATTGTGTATCTGAATATTACATTTAATAGGTAATGGAGACTAAATTTACTGCATTTATTATAGGCTGATTCTATTACTGTTATTGTGGATGCTCTTTATGCCATTGCAGATTTTTAAAATCTAGGATTAGTAAGGCATGCTCTACTGATTCACCTTGTCTAAATACATCTCTAAAAATTTTTGGGAGGATACTTATGTATTAAAAAGATAATTAAATCAAAATCATAATAGTGTTTTTTTTTCAATCCTGTTGAGATCTGAGCTCTGGCTTGAAACTTGGAGACAGCAGAGAATTCATTGGGATTGATTTTATTGCCAGCAATTTTCTCTGAAGGTACTTTAACAGAATGAACTTAGCCACCGGATAATAGCCTCTTTATATAAATTAACATTTACATATTAAACCATAAGAACTTCCTTTCAGCTTCTTGGCACTGGGTCTCCCCTCTTTCTTTCTCCCTCTCACAGCTCTCGGTCCATCAAAAGATTCGATTTTCAGGAAAGGTGGATTGGCCGTTTGTCCAGATTACTTTTCCTCCCTGCCTTGTACACTTCAGAAGTGGAGGAAGGGGTAGCAGAGTCTAAGAAAAACCAGAAAATTAATAAAAATGCAGTTTCCTCCCCAGCAGGCTGTGGAGATGCCCTGGGTGTGCAGGACTGGCCTCTGGATGGGGTGGGTCTCCTTGTCAGGATACGGGGATCTTTTAATCATGTCCACGAGTGCCTCCGTGTTCTAAAACGTGCAACATGCTCTCTTACACCTCAAGTCGTTGCAGGTGAGGAAAAATAATCCTGGGAAAGTATTTATTTGGCACGTTGTTACACTTTCAGCAGTGTTTTAATAACCTGACTAGTAAGTCCCTGCTGAGCAACCAATTATGAACAGATCAGTTCAGGAAGCCTCGTGGTGGATTTTTCGCAGGCTTTCCTGCTGCCAGAAGTGGTACATCCAGTGTAAATGCTTCATTGTGTTATGCTGCTTCAGATCATACTTCTGAAGGACAGTGCCTTTGATTGAATTTGTCACTTGGACTTGAAAGTCTTGCTGTGCTATACACATCAAAAAGAATTCTGGCCATCATAAAATTGTACAAATTACTTCTGCAAGCCGATTTTATTCTTTCTCTTTACTTGGGGATGACTGATAGTTTTAGCAAGGTAAATATTTTACAAGGAAATCTGCTAGTTTGTGTAAACACTGAAGGCAAGACAAGTAAATAGTAACTTGTGTTTTATATTTTGCATCTGTTTGCAATCAAGCTCTTGGTTTTTTTAGATGTTATTGTCAGAATGAGTTTGGATATGATCTCAAGGCTAGCTAGTTCTGAGATTTCGGTCTCAATTTCAGTGTTTTTTTTTTTTCTTGTTTGCACCAAGCCCAGCCTTAAAGGAAAACCAAATAGCTGCAGTTCTGTACTTGATGATTATCTTTAGATGCCTAAATGATTGATTAACTAGCCTCAAGCTGTATTCTTAATGACACTTTTGGTCCGATGGCTTACATATTCCTCTAGCTAAATCTAATATGTAACATGATTTAATTCAAGGGGTAAGTAGGGTAATGGGATCAAGACTAAGGAAACATTTAACTTTGCAATATTGCTTTAAAAGAAATCTGTGAATGTCTGTTTAATTGTTGAATTACACAGCTCTCTTTTAAGTGGAGGTTCAAATGCTTTTTTTTATGACTAAGGGATTGGAACCAGTGTGTTTGCTGCTGAGAGTTTATCCCAGCTTGCTGTGAAAAATGGGCTGTAGTTACTAACACCAAAAATAAAAGAGAAGGTATGCAGAAAATAAATTATCCATAGAAAGTTAATGCACTGAAATGAAAGTGATAGATTGTTGCAGTGAGTGTCTGTCACTTTTAATAATTGAGACTTCGTATAGTTTATTCCAAGAATGCTTAAAACCCTCCCCTCCCTTCTAATCTTGGTCTTAGTGCTGCTTCAGAAAAAAAATAGAAATAACAAAATTCATATTGGTTTTGTGTTTGCTTGCTATAAATTCACCAAGACTTTTGTGAGTGGTAGTCCCTGAGGTATGAGGCAACAGAAGGAATGAGTAGTGCATTTACTTTGGAGGACTTCTCCAAATAACCTAAAATAACTTGGGTTCCCATGAAGTAATTGGTACAAAATCTGCTATAGTTCTTTTGTGTCAAAAGACCTGTCAAATTAAATTAGTGTCTAACTTTGAGGTCACTTTATACTCCTTAATTTATTCTTAAGCCATTGAGGACAGTATTTATAGTCCTTGTTCTCACCTGTTATTTCATGTGCTGGGAGTACAGGATATTCCTCCGTCATCTTGGTCATTGATTTGTAATGTGCTGTACAAATTGATTTATAAAATTGCTCCACTGCATATTTTTAAAGAAATGTTTGAGATATCAAAATGATTAGCTTCCTTGAAATTATTTACTACCAAGGGGTAAAGGAGCAAATGACAGGACATGATTGCTTACAGATTTCCTATATATTCCTCTGATTCATCTGCTGTATCTGTGGAATCAGTCAAGATTTCTCAGCAATGCTCAACATTTTTATAAGGATATTATTTTTGCTTGCTTACAGCTATTCTTCCTTTTCATCTTCAGATGAACTGTAATATCTCTTTAGAAAATTGTTTCTGTGCTCTTTTGTGTATGCACATGCCTCTTTGTTAAACCTATTTCCAAGGAAAACTCAGTGAGAGAACCAACTTCTGTCCTTTTCTGACCTGGCCAGAACTCCTCTGTGCACGTGCTGTGTTGTGAACCCAGGCTGCTGAGGAATTTCTCTGCCAGGATGATCACTTGCCTGATGGATAGCTGTAGCTGCACTGGGATCTCTGAGCTCCAGAGTGGCATGTGACCTTGCCAGGGCTTTTAAAGTCACTACATGTGTCTTCTCAGAAGGAATGAAAGCACTCATAGATTGTATTTAGTAACACTTCATCAGTTACTGCAGTTGTTGTTATGATTTTTTTTTTTTTTTTTGCTTTGTGAGGTTCTGAAGAGTACTCCATAATTATTTTTACTCTTCCCTGATGTACTTAGATTCAGCAGAAGTTACATCCACACCGACTGACTCAGACTTGGGAAAAAAGAGCAAGAAGGAACAGATAAAAATGTGGTTTAGTCCAAGAAGCAGGAAGATTCGATGTGTTGTGAAGAGGAGTCAGGCTGAGACTAAAAGCAATGACCTTGGTCAAGACACATCTTCAGTTTATGATTTCTTTCCTTCCCCTCCTCAAGAGAAGCCCTCCAAGCCGACAAAAAGACCAACCCAGAGACAGAGGAAGAAGATGAAAAAGAAACATCTAGCAGACATTAACAAAGAGTGGAACTTAGAGAAACCTGAGCAGAAAGGAGTCGAGGAGAAGATTCCCAAGGAAAAGTGTGTGACCATCTGCAGTCAGCCAGTAGTGCTGTGTACTCCAGAACCAGAGAGTCCTGAAGAAAGACCTCAGCAGGAGTCTGTAAAGGAAGCTGACTCCAGCAACAATACAGAAGATATGGAAGTTCTACCACAGGCAGAATCCCCAGAGAAGAAAGATAGTGGTGAGGTTGTGTGCTCTGCACGAGATAGCAAGGAAAAATATTGTGCTGCAGAGACAACACTCTCAATAGAAAAAGCAGTTATGCCTTTGAAACGTGGAAGGCAGCAATCCAGACTTCAGGGTACTCCTCAGTCTAAAAGAGCAAGGAGAAGTGAGAGGGATGTTCCTGGGAAGTCAGGCAGGCAGGCCAATGGCTTAGAGGAGTCACTGCAGGGCTCCCCCATCTCCCCAGCGACGGAACACCAGACACCAGTTCAGATTTCTTCCTCTGCATCCAATCTCACTGACACTGGAATGAAGACAAGAAGATCTGCAGCCCTTCAAGTGATAAACAGTCCTTCACTTTCAGAATCTCCTTCTACCCCATCCACTTCCAAGACTTGCAGCCAAGTAGCAACACCACTCAGTCCTTTTGTGTTGAAATCCCCTGGTGGCAACGCAATTGCCAGAAGGAATTACAAGGGAGAGACTTTGCTCCATGTTGCTTCCATCAAGGTAGGACCATCATCTTCTAGTTCAGCTTCAAACAGAAGTTTACAAAGACAATGTTGTTTTAAAAATATTCTGGAAACCAGTTACTTTAGAACACTGTGTTTTGGGGAAGGAAATCTCATTTTGTGATCTTCTAGGTTTATTGGGAAGTTTCCAATCTGATTCTCTGATTTCATAAAGAAATGACTGTTGGAATGATCAAAGATGATTATACTTGGAAACTCAAAGCATTACAGTTTCAGTTATACCTGTGAGTTCTAGGAAGTGATAAGCATTTAAATGTTTTGGCCTTGTGTGCCAGAAAGCTGTCTCTGATTTGTCATAAGGAGTCTAGGAACTGTTTCAGATCTCTGATCTTGATCAGTTCAGTCTGAGCTGGTAACTCAGCCACGACAAGATCTGAGTTATCTACATAACGATAACTGTGAGACATTATTTAACTATTATGTAAGCTTTGAGATCCACCACCTGATGCAAGTGTTGGCTCAAGGGGAGTGAGGTGCTGCACCCTGTGATTCCCATGCTGAGCCCTATGCTCTGAAGGAAAGGGACAGGGCTGGGATGTTCTCAGTTTTATGTAAGGTCAGTGTTAGTCATGGAATGACACCTAACACTCATTATGTTGTTATTATCTTAACCGGTTCCTGGTGTGGTAGAACTTCATGGCTTTGCTCTTTGCAGGGGCTGTCCTTGCCCATTGCCTTGTAAAAGCTGGGTAAAACATGTCCCACTCGTCACATGCACTCATGGCAGCTCCCTTCTGAGAGGTCATTTCAAAGAGTTTGTGGTCTGGCAATTTAAATGCACTTTGTGCTAAATCATAAAATACAAATGCTGTGTGATTAATAAACTGCATATACTGGAAGCATTGATTGCTCCATAAGCACCTGACATTTATACAGCACTTCTCTCTGGTGAGACAGAGGCTGTTCTTGATAAATAACTGTGTCCTCTTTCAAAGGCATTCTAATAAGCCACTCCTGCTGCACAAGACCTTTTTAAATGGAAGTGTCAGCTGAGCTGAGTCGAGTTCAAATCTCGTATTTGATGTCATTAATATGGAATTAGGGGGGAGAAAATGAAATGTTGTCCTCACAGGACTCAAGAGCTTTGAAGGAGGGGTCTCCTGTTACTTCTCGTCCTAAGTCCCGCATGTTCCTCTTTATTAAAACACTGTTTACAAATTACCCTTCTGTGATTTTCTGGGGATTTGTAATGAATACAGTCATGACTGACTGGTTCTGAAAAAAATGGATCTGCCTTGGCAAGTTTTCACACAGGTATGGTTTCCAGCAATATGCCTGATGCTTCTTTGGAATGCAGGTATTTCATCTAAGAAAACAGCACCCCTGCAGCTTGTTGAGACATGGAGTCTTGGCATATTGGTGATATGCCAATAAGGTGGTTTTTCATTGCAAAGCATTTTGAAAATAAATGAGGAAAAATTAAACAGTTCATGCTGTAGACAAAAAGGATAAACATGTTTTGATTATCGAAGTTCAGTGGTGTTGCTGGCACTCCTTACTGCCGTTGGTACAGCCAAAAAAAAGCTGACTTCCAGCTGGAGTGTGGGCAGTGGGATGGGCTTTTTCAGTCCTGTGTGTGAATTCCTTTTGGTGTTGTCTTCTGATGTTTATAATTATTGAGCTAAAATGGGAAATGGCTTCTGTTCCTCATTAGTTCTGCTGTGGTTTTTATCCAGCAGCTCCATATTCATTGAGGTGCTCATTAGCAAAGGCTTGTGTAGCTAGGTAGGGCTTCAGGGTGATCCCAAAGTTTGCTTTGAAATGGAACTAAAATAACACGAGGGAAGTGATCTCTCGGTTATGATCTTTTAACCTGCAGGAGCCCTGTATGGAGCTGATAAAAGTATTTTCTCAGACTGTTCTTGAAAATACCAGGCTTTATGCCCTTTGTATATTCTCAATGTGGGGTTTAGATTTGTTTGGTTGGGTTTTTTTGTGGGGTATTTTTCTTTGGGTTTTTTTTTTTTCCAAATTAGTTCTGTTTTTTTTTTCTGTTTCTGAAAGAAGCATTTCTCTTCCAGTTTCGTTTTATAGGCAATTTTTTTTTCTTGTTGTTTTCACAGCCAGTAATGTTTTTCCATGTGTGTAAAGGGAAACAGACTTGTAGCTGCCACCCTCCCCCAAAGTAAAATGAAGTCTAATTCTCTGAGACTTCATGAATTATAAAAATAAATCTGTATTATTTTCATTAGCTGTTAGGGTCTAATACCCAGATTTTAATTGAAGCTAATTGAATTCTCCCTTTTTTCTTATTTAAAATAGATTATGCCCAATGTTAGCAGGCATGAAAAGTTAGAGTGTTGTGCTGTTTCTAATGATTCTGAGGGATTGAGCCCATTTACTACTACTCCTAGTAGTTATTATTTTACTGAAATCAAAATGGTTCTCAAGAAAGGTTCTAGTGTGGATGAACCTAATGCTGAGTTAAACTAATAAATGAAAATAAATGTGACTCTTCTTGTAGCAAACAGCAGATGTGTTTATCTTCAGAGTCATTAAAGGTAAAATCCCAATTAGTTAAAATACAGAATGTGACCTATTCAACTCTGAGTATTCCATACTAGTGGGAAATTGCCCAATCAACAGCCCTTCCACATGGGAGTTTTTTACAGGAAGAGAGCAAATTGTTCACAGGATCAGCTCTTCCATGGCAATTAAATCACAGCACAGCGCCACTTAACGAGTTTGTGTGGAGTCCTAAATCTTCTGCGGACAGAAGAACCCCCCAGTTCCTTGGCACTGCATTTCAGGTCTGGGTAGTGCCTGTGCTTCTCCTGCTTTGCCAAGGGAGGTGATGGGGCAGAGCACAGTGGGATTGTGCCACTATGGATTCCAGGGAGAGGGACTGTGAACTGCAACACAGGAGGGTGACAGAGGATCTTGGCAGCAGCTGCACTGTTACAGGGAGTGGATGGGAAAGAGCTGGGAGAAGGCTTGTTAATGCTTCAAGTTAGAGGGAAATGGGGAATTGCTCCTGCTCTGAGGAAAGAAGAATTTGCGTCTATGCAGAGCATCTCCTTTGTTTGAAGAGAGAGATGGTGTATTGGGACTAGTATTGGCTACCTCCTGTCCCAGGTACCCTTTAGTTTTGACAGCTCAGGATGGCTTTCCCTCCTTGCTGTCACTCTAGGGAGGGCTCACAGAAAGGCTTCACCCATGGCTAGCCTGCTGTGCTGGACTCTTCATGATCTTTATAATTAACACAGTAAAATAACTGTGAGATAATTCCTTGAGCCCGTGAGAGTGCTCCTTTTACTGCTTTATTACCAGTTAACGACACATTAGGAAGGAGAGCAGAGAAGATGTTGTGGTTTTGTGAGCATGTGATGGCCAGCATCAGGATGGCTTTTAAATCTTGTTTTCAGATGTCTGACCTAATCAGCTGGGAACTTCCTTTCTTTTGGTACTGGATCTCTTGTGTGCCATGGTTGAGAGCTGTGTCACAGAAGAACATCTCCCCTCCTGGAGAAATGAGGTCAAGGCAAATATGAAATAGTGCAATGGTTTCAAATGCAGGACTTGAGAATATGGAAACTGGCCATGAGTCAAAGCAATCCATCTTCCGAAGTGCTGATTTGGAAGCTTGGAAACAAATTACCGTTGCTTTTTCAATAATGCTTGGTTGTTACTTGTCTTGTTTCTCAGGCAGGTTAACTTCTTGCATGTTTTCTCTTTATTGAAGGTTAAGCATAGTTTCTTGTATGTTTGTTATTAGGGAGCGGTCTGCTGTGTAGGGAATTAATTCGGAGGATTTTGAGGTGAGGAACTTGCAGGTTCCTGGAAAGAGTTCACAGTCCCTGTAAAGCACTTTAATTCATATTTATCCTCCTTGACCATTTATGAGTTGTAAATAATCTAGTTCCCCCCCCCCCCCCCCCCCCCCCCCAGCTTAAATGAGCAGATGTCATTGTGTTTGAAAGGTGGCTTTTTTGGTTCATTTGCTTGACCTGAAGACTGAAGTGGCTTGATTAAATTTGTAAATGAAGGAGCAAGTATTTGGTTGAAGGGGTACAGGTTTTTAGCTTCATCTTCATGTACTGTCCTAATTCTTTGCATCTCTCTCTTTAACTGGTAGAATAGGTTTTCTTGTAGAATATGTTCGCATTTATTTAATAATTTGACTTTTTGGTGAAAAATGCCTTGATTAATGGAAATTGTAAAGGGCAAAATGAAAAAAAAACCCTGTAAAATGTAACTGAAAGGACACGTGCAGTTCTTAACCATATGTAATAAAATCGGGACTTGAGGGAGAAAGAAAAGAAAAACCCTACAACCTTGTGTAAGCCAAGCAGAGATAGTTTTCTGGGCTTGAGCCAGCCGTGGCTGCAGGAACTAAATTCTCATTGGGAAGAGGAAGTGCTTGTAAAGCCGAGTAAATGCTCTTCCCTGTCTAAGCTACTGCCGGCTCCAGGTCTGCCAACAGATGGCCCCAGCGCCTTTCCTGCTTCTCTGGCTTCCCGAGCTCCCGTGAGCTGCGTTGCCGAGGAAGAGCAGACCCATGGCTTTACTGTCTTGTCACTACAGCTGAGCTTTGTTATGAGCATGAAATGTCCTGAGCTTTGTTTGTTCCGAATGGATAATTCTGCATTCTGCAGTAGCTCCTGCCTCTTCAAGAGCTGGATGTAATCCTTCATTGATAATTAGATTTCAAAATAAACACTTGCCTGTGAATTCTTAATGGTAGGAGCATTTTTCTAGCTGGTGTTTGCCTTGTTCTCCCTTTCTGAACAAGAAGTGTTTCCACTTAACGTTTCCCCTCTGTTGCTGCAGACAGTCAAGAGGGTCTCTCCTTGTGTCACTTGGTTATAGCTTCTTAGTGGAGACTGGTGATTTTCTTGCTGCATCAAGTAAACTCAAGGAACTAAATGTACAAAATTAATTTCGGCATTAGTCAAATCACATGTTTATGCAGCATGTTGAAATTAGTCATTCCATACTAACAGGTGTAGTTTCTTCTGCTCTCTTGTGGAGGAAAGACATGGAATTGACATATTTGTGTCTGGGACTTGCACCTACGTGGTGCTTACTCTTTCTTGTTTAGAGTTTAGCAAAGCATTTATGAGCTTATAAATGTTAGTAATTCCATCAACTTTGATAGAAGTGGCCAATATAAAAAAGAAAACACACTTTTTTTTTTACCCTTGGATCGCAGTTATTTGGCTTGACTTGTCATCTAAACCTGTATCAGCCTCTGGAAGATCCAATCAAAGCTCAGAGGCACCTGTGGTTGGATTTGATGATCTTAGAGGTCTTTTCTAACCAAAATGATTCTGTGATTGTGGTCCTGCTTGCAGGAGGGACTTGATAATGTGTCTGTTAATGATCTGCGACTTGAAATTGAGTCTTCTGCTTTTTTTAGCTAAATGTTCACGTTATGGTGACTGACTGAAGAGCCTCTGAGGACACAAAAGGCACATTCTGCTGGCTGTTTTGTTAAAATCTCTCTTGTAATCCTGATTGGCAGCGCCCATCCAGTCACTGCGCAGCTCATGACAGCTTTCCCTCCTTGCTGTCACTCTCAGTGCTCAGTACTGGTTGTAGGGAGCAGGTTCCATTTACAGATGACATGATGACAATATTTATCTTCTGTAAGCAGCAAAACACCAATTTTCCAATTCTGACGTGGGCCTGGATTTAAGTCAGTGGATGTTGTCAGTCCTGGTGTCCACACCATCAACGTTTCCTTTGATAAAGCCACAGTGATGTTTTACAAATCAATGCTCACATAACCGATCTGAAAAGCTGTGATAGTATCTAATGCCCACACAAATTATTAGCTGTGCTTCCTGCTTTAAAGCAGTACTCCTGAAATGTCAAACCCTTGCAGTACATGTTTGCAAACTGAACTTTAAATGATAAGCTCAGCTCTCGCTCATTATAGATAATTGTGTGTTCTCTCTGTTGGGAAGGATCTTAATGCTGAGCGCTGTCTTGGCTGCCTCTGAATAACTCCTCAGGTTTGATGCATGTCTGTTACCTTGCAACCATAAAGAGTATGCTGCTGCTAGAATCCCTTAATTGCTTTGAAAGGTAACATTTTGCTGGGACATCCAGGTTGTGAATATAATGCATGAAATTTATCTCTGATGTGTTAATTTCCTTGATGGTTGTAAAGCCAGTGAGTCTCAGCATTATTTCTGTGAATTTTGAGTTTACGGTTGTTGCTTGCTGGATTTATTTTTGCAGAGCAGTCTGTCTTAACATTTTTTCTAACTTAAAGAGTGAAGATTAAAGCTGTTCTGTTTTTTCAAAGTGCTTCTTGGTAACAAAAATGGATTAAGTTTGTTTTTATTGTATTTAAAGCTTAATTTAATATTCTCTTACCTTTTCTAAGGCATGCTGTGAGTAGTACCTAGAAATTCCTTGACTTTCCACAACTTAAAGGCATTGAACTTGATGTATATAATAGATTAAATTTCTCTCCTTCAGATCTTTTTTTGTATTGTATATTTGGCCTTGGCAAGAGCTACATACCAGTTTGTATATTTGTATCTTCATTTGGGATCACAGTACCCTGGCCTAGGCAAAGTGTCAGCAGTTGTCTTGAAACACTTGATTTTGCCTAAAATAATAAGAATTGAGGCCTGCACTGCAGAGATCTCCTTGCCTCAGCTTCCACAGCTGAGCTCCTTACCTATTTATAGCTGCATCTGGATATGCTCCAATCTTATTACCAACTTTGCTTTTCAGGGTGTCAGAACCTCTGATTCGCAAATTCTGCCCTTCTGCTTCCTTTGCCTCATCTCTATTCAGCCTCTTTTCCGTAGCCTCTGCACCAGTTTCTACCCTTTCCACACCTACTTGCTCACAGTAAAAACTGAATATAGCATTTTTCCAAAAAGCAAATTAAAATTGTTTGGTAGATAACTGTTAGAGAAAGTGTCAGTGAGATTCAACATAAAGTAGTAATTGCAGTGTTAAATAAAACTCTTTTCTTTTCATGGAAAACCAATTCCTAGAAGCTTGTCAGGCTTATTAATTTATTTTACCTATGTTTTCAGTCAGTTATTTAGATGAGCTTGAAAAAAATCCAGTCTGAAGGACGAGGAAATTCTCAATAAACGTTCTTGACTTTAATCCTTGCAGTTGACTGTAGTGGACAGATTGCAATTAGCACAAACTTTTCCATTTATTTTGAATTAACTCTGTTACATGCATTGTTTTTGTCTAGAAATATGTAATTGTGTAAAATGTGTGGGTGGTTCTAAATGAACAGCAATGATTGTGTGGTCTCCAGATCAGTTGAGCTTTTGTTATCATGACAATATCTACATGAAAGGCTTATATCATTACATTTTTATTGCAGCTGAATTTATAATTGGGCATCTCTCAAGTTTGTGTTGTATCTGTGTATTTTCTTCATTACTTTCTCATAACTATGGCTTTCTCCTGTGTAGGGTGATTTAGCAGCTGTGGAGGAGCTGCTGAAAAACGGGGCAGATCCCAATGTCAAAGATAATGCTGGCTGGACACCACTGGTGAGTGCTGAAGGCTTCTTTCTCTCATCTGTCTGCTAATCAGATTTCACTTCATCCCTCCTTTCCCCTCACATATTTTAGTTCCCTTCACACACATTTAGGTGACAGAGAATTATGCAAAGTGAAGAAGTGATGATAAACAAGGTTAAAAGAATTCATTAGCAAGCACTGACCTGCCCAGGTGTAATTCTCCTTTGCTGCGGTGTAGGGCAGGCTCTGAAATCGATCAGCCTGTGACTCTGCAAATGCAGAAAATACAGCTACGATAACTTGAAAATGATGAATTCCAAACAGTGTTTGTATTTAATGGGTTCCTAATGTCCTCAGTGGTTTGGAAATATATCAAGTAGTGGAGTGAAAAAATTGCTTACTAGAATTACAGAAAATAAACAAAAGGTTCTTTTCAACCATGACTTCTTCCTCTCCTGCAGAATACTCCTGATAGCCTGTAAGGTGGGGGGTTTTGTTCCCTGTAGTCTAATTTGCACACAGTTGGCCTTTGTTCAGTTCTTCTCAGGGCTTTTTGTTAGTGCTGGGTTCCCAGGTTAATTCCTGTCAGGAGTGTAATGCGGTAGCCTTGCATCATCTTCCCTGGCCATCTGCGGAGTGCTGGAAAGTGGAACTGCCGTGAGAGGAGTCCTTCTGTGAATTCTGTTTCACCCGAGTTTCCCCGCCGTGGCTTTTCCCCCCCAGCACGAGGCGTGTAACCACGGGCACAGGGAGGTGGTGGAGCTGCTGCTGCAGCACCGGGCGCTGGTGAACACCACGGGCTACCAGAACGACTCCCCGCTCCACGACGCTGCCAGGAACGGGCACGTGGCCATCGTGGAGCTGCTGCTCCTGCACGGCGCCTCCCAGGATGCAGTGTGAGTACATGTGGAATCTTGCTGGCATTAACCACAGCTACAACATCCAGAGTAGATGTTAAGTGAATATGAAGCAGAGCTAGTAATAAATGTGATTTGTATGAAGTGAGAGGGTGGGTGTTAAATGTGTGCTCTGCTGTGCTTGTATCTTCCTTTTCCAGGTAGGTGTTTCCTTTCCATTTGGCTTTGTCCTAAGCTTTTCTCAGGACGCCTGAGTCATAGATAGCTGGAGTACTGGAGACTCTACTAGGAAAGTAACAACATATGCTCACCCTAATCTTACACTTTCCTGTTGGCATCTTGTTATAGCTGCTGTCAGCTCTAAGATGCTGAGCTAGATGAGTTTTGAACTGCTACAGCTGTTTTTTGTCTCGTTACTTTTACTGCACTACTTGCTAGCAGAAGGCATTTTGCTCCAGTCTCTTCTCTTTTCACAAATGACATAGACACAGGTGGAGATTTGGGAATTCTCACTTTTGCCTTTTTGGATCAAAGCACTAATCCCTGGTACACCTTTTAATTTAAAAAAAAAAAAAAAAAGCTAAGTAATATTTTCAGTTGACTCTTCTATACAGTTAAGTCTCCTGAAGATTTTGGCATTTATGTATAGGAGGTGCTAAAGAATCTTTCAGTCTGTGGATAACCGTGCAGCCTATTAGTATTTCAGACACTAAATGTAATTCTAGGTGTTGTATTGTTGTTGTGCCAAGGCCTGTGTGTATAAATTTGAGTCCAGTTCAAGTTGTCAGTAGGTGTGTGTGTATAGTAACACAACAGGATGAAGTCTAGCATGATACAAGTTTCCTTGGCAGCCACAGGAAGAAGCATAAACAAGTTCAGCTTAATCACTTCAGCTCTCAATATTCACACTCTTGGAAGCATACAGAATTAAGGTGCTTTGTGGGAAAGCATAGGGTTTTCATAAAGTCCTAATCTTGAATATATTAGAGTTTAAAAAACAACAAGAAAAAGCCAAAACAAATCAACAAGCTCTCAAGACTTCAGCATGAAAAAGTAAAACAAGGATCAATTTTGTCTTCACTTTGTTCTTGAGCAACAGGGACCCGTGCACCTGGAAAAGCTGACAGCTTCAGAGATTTTTAAGCCTTTTGTATATGAGGAACCGGTGGTGTCACACTTATCATGTGTTTGTCTGGTGTTTGAAAGCATATCACAGCCAACAGCTTTGCTGCAAGGTTGTGACAGGGTTTCAGCTCTGGTGGGTTTGCACAGCTCAGGCTCCAAATGTCAGCAGTGGACTCTGCAGGTCTCCTGTTAGCCTTGGTCTCTGCTGCGTGTGCTCACACAAACAGAGGTGAGGCTGAACCTCTTTCAGCTCATTCTACATGAGCAAACATGACCCTGTTGAAACAGAAGCTTTTTAATCAGGGAAGGAGAGATTTATGTAAACCTTAAGCCCTGCTTTAACTTTTCACTGACTGTAGATAATGTTTAGTAAAAGTCTCTGAGAACAAATTTAGCTGCCATTAATCTTTGTGTGATTTGTCTGACAAAAGCAACCATGGGTGCTGTGGCACAAATTCAGTCCTGTCCATCCCTCCTGCAATAACTGAGTCTTCCAGATCTTCTGTAGGCTCTCTATCTCTGGTTGAAATGCCACTGTGTGTGTTGATGGAAAGGGGTTGGGGTTTCCCCTCCTCCATTTTTACAGAGAGCATTAGAGCCACAGAGAAATAGATGTACAAGCAAAGTGTTCAGGCTTGAATAGTAAGACTCTGCTGACCTCTTCCAAGCACTGTCAAGAAACGATGGAAACAGGAACAGTGTGTGTGGGACTCCTAAGAATGCCTCGTGCCTCCCTTCCCTCCTGTGCCCTGATAGCTTCCAGCAATGAATTGTGCTGTGATCTTTCCCTGGATCATGACTTTGCAAATCTTACAGGGTGTTTTTGCTGCCACTGCCTCTGGTAGCTGTGGTCCTAATTAAGCAGTGGTTGGATTTGCCTAGGTAAGTGGACTCGAACCTTCTTTTCTGTAGAAGGTTTAGTTAATTCTTTCTTCCTAGTGGATGTAGGTACCTTTATAATGGAGTCCCATCTGACAAGAAGCTTGTTTTTCTTCAGTGACATTTTTTCCTAGATCCCTGAAATCAGCAGACCAGTTTTAAAAACAGGAGATGAGAACAGGCTGATCACTTAAAATGGTGCAATTATAGTTCATTTCATTATGGCTAATTATAATTGGTGTCTTTGTACTTAATGCTCACCTTCACATTATTATTTTAGGGTCTTTACAGTAGAAATTGAAGTAGTGATGAGTAGAACTTAGAGCTCTTCTCCAAGGTTTATTTTTGTGGAGTGCCTTAACTTGAGAGGTGTTCAGTATGTGAGCTAAGACTATACCAAACCAATTTTGTCAAATGGATAAATTGGTCTAATTTTAATTCACTTTTTTTTTTCTTTTTGGTGTTTAAAACCCTTTCTAGTCCTTTTGTAGGCTCTTCAGACCTATTCTCAATGAATTAAGTTTCAGCCAAGGAGAGGGCCCTCCTTAATGTGATGGGATAAAGTGATTCTTCTTTATCTTACCGGAGCAGGGAGGAAAGTTTGATTAGTTCACTGTGGTTGCTTAAGTGTTTTACTTTAGCTAAGCTAAGTAAAATGTGAACATGACAAATGTGTTCAAATGTTACTTGGGACACCATGAAATATGTAGCATGAAACCTCACAGAAGTGACTGATGTCTTGCTGCTGTCTTAGCAGTAGAATTAACTCAGTTTTGTGTCTTAATATCCCTTGTGTGTTGGAGAGTTAATCTACTGGAATAAAAACAGAGCTTGCATTGAACAGCCTGCTTAGAGCAGTAGTTTCGAAATTTAGCATGATACTCAATTGTGCCAGATGAAATATATTTTAAAGGTGTGCAGTAATGACTGACAGCAGGTCCAAAGGTAGGTAAGACCCACTGGTCTGTGGAGGGATGTAGGATATATCTGGAAGCAAATACCGCTGCTTCCTGAGGGACCTCAGTGGGTGAGGTACAACCCTATCCAAAGAGCTGAGACTTTGCAGTTTCTGATTTAGATATCAGATATTCACAAACCCATCAAGTGCATCTCATTCCAAGTACCTTTCAGGCTATGTTTTTGTCCTTTCATGTTAACTCATAGTGCATTAAGAAATAGCTCTATATAACAGGAAGCAGCCACTTATCTTTTGGACCAAGCAAAAACAGGTAGGGGCTTCCTCTTTTGGCAGAAAGTAATCCTGGGATTTCCTAATTCCTTGGCAAATTTTTTTTTTTTTGGAAATCTGTGAGATTTAATAGTTGTGGCACTTCATTTGTCCACAACTTCATTGAAGTTTTCACTGACTGGGAGAGATACAAACTACAAACGAAAAATATTATATGGACCAGTGGACCTATTAATTGTCCTACTGGTCCTGTTAATTTTTTAAAGTTAATCTCCTACACATAACTAATTTTTATTTTTATGGCTTTTTAAAACGTGCTTGAATTCTGTCTTTTTTCCTTGCTTCACAGCAAGCCAAGTGATTTGAAAAATTAGATCTCTGCATTTGCAATTTCACAGTACTTCCTAAATGCTTTCACTCAAATGGGCTGTCTTTCCAGTTCTTCATGCACAGTAAGTTCAGCATTAGTAAAAACTGTCGTCTTGCTCTATTTTTTTAGGTGTAGTAGTTGTGAGTCTGACTGAACAAACCTGTGGGAATGCTTGGGGGTGGGTAGACCATGGTCCTCAATTATGAATGGCACAGGGACAAAAATGATTATGACCTGCAGTCATTCCAGGAGGCATTAGACCCATGAGTCTGATATCTTTTTGTCTGCTTGTTCTGAGTCAAGATAGTGCAGGTCTTTGCTGTCTGAGTGCAAGACAGTATGTTGAACTTGCTGCTGACAGCAGGTTAATTAAAACCCTGGCTCTGTTTGGATATCTCAGATGGTCTTTCTGGCTACACAGATTAGGTTTTCTTCCCTCTGTCAGGTTCAGGAAAGGTTTCTATTTAGCACATTCTCAAAATCCAGGTGCTGCCTGGAGAGCCCTGCGCCGCTCAGATTTCCAGGTGGGAGTGAGTGGGTACTGCACTGAGACCTGGCTGCAGGATTTCCATTCAATACTGAACTCTTTTGTGGGGCTGAGACAAAACTTGGTTTATGGAGCAGCTTAAAACTCCTCATTACAAAGAATTACAAAGTATTATCTCGTGGAAAGTCATACTCAGAAGATTTGGTTGAGTTGCTCTTCACTGGGCTCATCTTCGTTCTCAGCACAGCCATCCTAGTCTTGGATTGGATTTGTTCCAGCTGTAACAGCCCTCTGCTGACTATTCAGTACCTTGATGGCTAATAGATGGCTGCTTGCACCCAAGGGTACATCTGACTCTTGCATGTTTTAAAAAAACTTCCAGAAAGCCCACTTGCTTTCTGGTAGAAAGAAGGATGCCTTGGAGACCTCGTATTCCAGCTTAAGCACCTCACTGATTTCTCTCTAGCAGAAACAGTTGTGTCTTCCTGCTGAGTGTGGAACTTATCATGTGCACTGGACCCTTTCCCAACAAACCCAGATTTGTAGGAGGAGCACACAGAGTTATTGGCATTTCTGAAAACACTCTTTGTGTGTTAGGGTGGACAAAGTGTGCATGTCTAATTTGGTTTTGCATATTGGATTAAAATTCATCTTTTACTCGGAACAAAGTGGATGATTTCCCTTGTTCAGCTGGTTTGGATAAAGATGGATGTGAGCACCATTTGCCTAAAACTTCTGTTTCCCATTCCTCTGCCTTACTTAAAAACTACAAATATAGTTTTCATCCTTTCTCTCTGAAAAGTAAATTACAACACTATCCTACTTGAAAATTTGTTGTTAGGTTGTGTTCCTTGTACTGTTCTTTTTTTTATGTAAACCCTCTTTTCCCCTGTTTCAGCTACATTTGCTCACTCTCCTTAAGCTCAACAATCTGCTTAGTTGCAAATATTCAAAACTTTTAAACCATCTCTTGTGCTGGTGTTCCTTTTTCAGACCTCAGCTCCCAAGTTTGTCACAACTTAACTGTGCCACCTTAGCATGCTATAAATAGCCCTTCCTTCTTCAATGCTGCCTAATGATGGGACAGCATATCACAATGGTCTAGTAAGAAGCAACTGAAACAAGCTTAAAACTAGGAAAAAATTGTACGTGAATACAGAAGGAGTAGCTGGAGCTCTTATTTGTGCAGTTTAATTGGCAAAAAATTTTCTATATTTAACTGGGATGGTCTATATATTTATCTATGGTAAATATTCATGAGGTTTTTTTCCAACAGTCAAGAATCTTACTGTGCCTTTGGAGGGAAAAGCAGTCCCAAATCTCTACTACTGACATGCAGTGATTTCCTCCCTCTGCTTAGCTCTCAGTGAAAGGTCAGCCAACTAGCCTCAAAGTGATTTTTAGTGTGTGTGATTATATATATATATATATATATATATATATATCCCCTCTCTGGATGCATTGTTCAAAGGAACTTTATCTTGCAGCAGTTTGAGTCGAATGTTGGCCTTATTTCAAGGAAGGGCAAGAGCTACCCTGATGATGCATGACAAAGCAGGAACAGCATGACAATATTTAATGGGCTGCAACTCCCAGGACTGGGCAGAGATTTAACCAATTATCTTTTAGTCTGCAGAGTTTTTCTGTCTTATTCCTGCACCATGCTCATTAGTAGCATAGAAGAGTTTGGGATTGGTAATAGTGTAAAATACCGTCCTGGACTCTTCTGTGGGGGATTTTTGTGGATTGTTGTTTTCCTAAGGGGCTGTGCTAGTGAGCAGTGCTCAGCCAGCAGCACAGAAGGGTGCCGAGGTCAGACATCCCTTTCAGCTTAGTGCTGGCCAAAGCCTCCCAGTTAAGTCAGAGTGGAGACTTAATAATTTGAGCTTCTCTTTGGGCTGGATTGGGTTATGGCCTTATGTGGAATTACCTGTAAAGCTTCCTGGATTCCTGCTTTGCACAGGAATTCGTGGCTGAGAGAGCACTCTTCAAAGCTGCAGTGGTTTTGTGACCTCTTTAAATGTTTCATTGTTTGATGACTAAGCTTGCCAGATTTCAGACACTGAGTCAGGGCTTTGTTCTCGGTGACAAGCTTCCCCTCCATAACGAGCTCTTATTGTGCCTTTGGAGAGCCAGAGCTAAGTGTGTTGGGGAGAAGAGGATCAGCTGCAACAGCCATTAATCTCAAAAAGGGCAAAGCAAGCAGAATATTCCCCAGAGTGCTGGTAGAGGCTCCTGTTTGCTGGTGGCAATTATACCTGTTCTGCAATTTCAGGCTTCCCTCCCCTCACTACTGTCCTGCAGCAGCGAAGTTGTGTGAAGGAGGAATTGAAGCCATGGCTGAGCTTGATGTGTTTATAGCAAATCACCTCTGTCTGAGGAGTGCTAAAAGAGGAAATCAGTCTTGAAGCACAACTGATAACTATGAGGTGCCACATACAATCAATAGATTTCAACAAAATTGGCAAACCGACTAAAATCTGACTGAATTGGCTATAATATGTTGTGTGGAACAGCACACTGAGGGAAAATGAGATGCATACTCAGATTTTGGGAGTGCAAGGGAGCCGTGGTTCCCAAGTAGGAAGCAGATAGCTTTTTCTGTAAAAGCACAGCCACATCAAGCTCCCATGTTTAATGCACTACGGAGAATCTTCTGACGTGTCTTTTGTGGCAAATGGATAAGCCAAAAATACATTTTTTGGTTACATGACTGCAATGAAAGATTAAAGCTGAAATTTCTGGGTCTTGAAAATGATATCAAAGTGCATCTTGAAACAGTTTAACAAGGATGTGGTTTATTTAACTGAACATTCTGCTCTGAACATCCCTTACTCCTCAGCTGAATGCAACAGCTTGTAATTCTGTATCCATCTGTCTTGGATGCAATTCTTACTTTAAGCTTTGTGCTTTTAGCTGAAATTACATATTAATAAGAAAGTGGGAGGGAAAGCTACCCAGCTAATATGCATGGTTAGTTAAGAATCAAGTCACATTTTATTTACTTAAACCCATCTGTGCTTGTTTTGCCAGTAATATATTTGGTCTGCGGCCTGTGGACTATGCAGAAAGTGAAAAGATGAAATCTGTGCTAATGTTACCAGTGAAGAATGAATCATTTTCACTTAACCAGCCCTCTGAGGTAAATGTCTGTGTGGGTTTGTTTTTGTGTTTTGCTTTTTAACAAAAAAACGGCCATGTGTTCTTCGTTGAAGTATTGAAGGCTTGGCTGTAAGTACAGTGCGTCACCTGCTTTACAGGGAGATTTAAAATAGGCTGGGAAACTGTCTTGGACAGTATTTCTAGGATGTATGTGGAACACTGACAAGCTATGAAGTTCTGTGTTAGAGCTTTATCTGGGAAAACAAAGGATGTTTTTTGTAATGTGGTTTTATTATAGGAGAACGAGCCTGTGCTATTCCTCAAGTATCACTGCTTGAACTGTACTATTGATGTTGTTCTTCTGCATAGCTAAATTTGTTCTACTTACCAAACTGTCTGCAAGCAGCAGCAGTCTTTGTTCCAGGTGCTTTTTGTGTCCCCTTAAAAGGCTGTTCTACCATCGTCCTTTGTCCAATAATGAAAATACCAGCTCAGCAGTTGAAAATAACTTTAGGGAGATTGTTTTGGGTTTGGTTTTTTTTTTCCCCTCCTCCTTTGGACAAAGACTTGTCAGGACTTGTATCCAGAATCAGGTACTCAGACCTAACAAGTTACTGCATTATGAAATGCTTTGTGCTTCCTAATGAATGAGGATTAAGCTGACCTGGCTGATAGAAACAGCCCTAATCTACTCCAGCCTATGCAGCCTGCTATCATCCCTCCTCATTGAGGGCACAATATACCCAGTGGCCAAAAGTAAACTGTTGCAGCTAAACCAGGACTAATGTGGCTGTTCCTCCTACCTGTAGCAAATGTGAGATGTGGCTCTTCTGTGCCAAACCATTTTGGTATTTGCATTTGCTTTGGGGTGAGTGTGTGCCAGGGGATGGCTGCTGGCTCACTTGGATGATTTGATCCAGAGCCTGAGGCTGTGGGGTAACTGGATCTTAAAGATGTGTCTGTGCTATGGAATCTGGAGTATTTAGGAAAATCCAGGAGCTAAAGTATTCTACCCTTGTGAGCATAAAGCTCCTCTTACTTTGCATTAGTACTGTCCGCATCAAAAACCCCACTTAAGCATTCATTGCTTACAGGGCAAAGTATTAGGGATCTTGACTAAATGGAAATGCAGATATTAATTATAAAGGTTGCTCAATACCATATCTGTTGTTAATACTTTGCTAAAAGTAGGTGGTTTTACTGCTTAATTAGGAAATTTTTTCTCTTCAACACTGCAGTCTGCCAAGCTGTTTACACGGTGTCCAACCAGCTCTATATGTGCACCCCAGTGTATTTAGAAAGCACCAAAAAGGGCAAGGGAGGAAAAACTGATCCATGAGGTGTTTTGGTACCTTGCATAAGCTAAAACAATAAAATAAAATAATAAAATAATAAAATAATAAAAAATAAATAAACCTCTAATGTGAAGCTTTTTTCCTGTGGAGCTGATTTGTTACATGGAGATTTATTCGTGGACCCTGTCCACTAAGCTTGCCATGAATTGTGTTTCAAAATGCTTATTCTTGAGAAAGAAAGCTGTCCAGTAAGTAAGTTGCTTTCCTTATGTTCCCAAACATTCAGCTTATTGCAGAATTTTCTGTTCACGCAGGCACTGAGCTCCAGCCAGCCAAGAAATGGACCTCTTGGTGTACTGGGGAGCAATCTTAGTGCGGAGCAGCAGAAATTGCTGAACAAATTAGCAACAGTCCTGAAGGCCCAGAGGTGCACTGAATTTAACAGCAGAGGTATGGAGTCTTGTTGAAATGTCTCTGTCCAAATATAAGTAATTACAGTTCTGCACTTTATCTGTTAAGATACTACCTGCAACAGGGTTTTTTATCACTCCTGGGAAGTGCAGTTTCTGAAATCCCTGAGTTGTAGCTGTAGTGGAGTGATTGTGTGTTTTGCATGTAAACACATATAAAGCTTGTCTGTCTACCAAGGCAGGAAGTTTCTCGGGGAGCCACAGTTTGGCAGTTTATTGTCTGTTATTTAAAATCCCAAAGCCTCCTCAGAGACCTCTTTTCTTTACGCCTCTTTTACCAGCTTTAAGGTCTCTGCTCTGTGTGAGACATCCTGTAAAGGTTTTACTCTCCAGAAGTGAGCCTTGGGCAAATGGTGCCTTGAGGAAAAGAGCATGGCATTGACTAAAAGTTGACATGTCTTCTCACGTGCTGCCCTCCTTCAGACTTTGTTCTTCATTAAATTGGTGAAGCCAGACTATGGGGTTTGCTTGAGTTCTTTTCCCCTCTTTGAGGACGGGAACATTATCTTAATCCCTGGTTAGTTTTCCTTCGGAGTGCTTGGGAACAAAATGCTAAGGTAATTTCCCCCTACCATCTTTCACTTCTGGGTTACTACTCCAGAATTTTGAGTGAAGTTCTGTTAGCTCATCTGAAGATTTAAGTGTTAGCGTAGAACTATAAAACCATCCCTTTTTCACAGCAAGTGTACGTTGAAACCCACAAAATTTCTAATAGCTCTTCTACTAACTCGGATCATAGTGTCAAAAATCACCTCCTTGCGCTGGAAAGAGTGGCTGATAAATTATTATGGTCTGGTTATTCTTTAAATAATGATTGATTGCTTTTCAGCCAGGCACAGTTCTGATTTTCCTGTGCTTTTAGTCTTACTGATGTAATCTTTCTCCTAGTAACTCATCTTGTTATCCCCGATGTTCCAATGCCAAGTACTGTCAAATGCATGATGGCTGTTCTGACTGGATGTTGGGTCCTCAAGTTTGAATGTAAGTATTAAATATGTGGGATTCCTTGGGGTTTCTAACCAGAAATTGTAGATGGGATTCCAAGGAAACTTTTTTTTTTAACTGCCCTGATATCAATGCTATCTTAACACAAAGTGCAAGGGATTGTTTTCAAATCTCGTGAACGACCAGAAATTTAATTGAATATATTTAATTAAATGTAGCTACTACTTCCTTGGTAAATTAGTGCATTTCATCGTTAGGTGTGTTGGATAGGTCATAGTCTAAGTGTTAGTAGGGAGTGAATTTCTTCCTTGCTACATTAAGACTGACTTGGAAGATTATGGAAGATATCCTGGGAGAGAAGGAAGGATTTTATTGAATTCTAGGATTTGTTATGAGCAGTTTGCATTGAAATTGAGAGGAGACTTTGGCTTGTTTGGGATATATGCTCCAGGCCTGTAGGAAGTAAGCTTATGTTTACATACAAGCAGAGATCTATTGAAGGTTGTAACTTCTAACCCAAGTTAGTATGCAAGTCATCTTTCATGCAGTCTGTAATTAATGTTTATAACAGTGCATGCTTTTTTATACAGCTGTTCTGTGGACTTAGACCCTAAATTTTGATTTTTTTAGTTTATTCTTTCTGATGTATTTCTTAGTATGTGCTTTCACAGTAGTTGCAAAACCCATCTTCTTCCCCTTGACCTTTATGGCTAAGTCCCTTTAGCTAATAAGTACACTACAAATGAGTTAATTACCCGTGGAAAACTCACAGACAGATTTCATCCCAGTTTTCCACTATGTGGCTAAACATCAGAACATAAGGATTCTTTAATGATCTGGATTTTCCGCTCACTAATGTTCATGAAAACACTGTGCAAAGCCTCAGAAGGTGCAAACTAAAGCACAGCATCAGGTTCAACACTGGACTCAGGGTGTTCATTTAGCTTCCAGACAGTTTGTTCCATGCTGGTTTTTTTAAGACTGAATACCATGTTTCTGTGGTGAATCCTGTGGCAGGTGCTTGGCTTCACTCAGCCCAGAAGGTTTGCATGCATTTTGTCTTACATGCTGCCTTTATTTCATTTCATCTCCCTGCTAGTCAGATGCTTAGAAAACTTCTGAGTGGAAGGGAGATTTCATTAGTGAGACCTGAATTTAAATCTTCATGGAAGAGCTTTTATGTTTAGAAGTGATTGGAAAAGAAAAAAAAAAATTAATGAAATAGTCCGGGGGTTATTCAGGGAATATTTTTATGGGCTTTTTTTGCAGCTGTGTTTTATTTTATGTTGTTGGTACTGATTAGTACAATCCTGACTGCTAATGCTCCCAGCTTAGTAAGCAACATACTACTTAAAAGCGAGTGATTCTCCTCCCTAGTGGGAAATGTTAGCAATAACTCATGGGGTCTGATGCAGCTAAGTGCCTATAATTAACAGCACCACTCCATCTGTTCCCACCAGTCTGTTATCAGTCTTCTTCAGAGTCATTACAAGTTAAAGATTGTTATAACAAATAATGGGACTCCTGCTGATGGAACATTTGTCTAGGAAAAAGAGGTCCTTGCTTTTCTTTCCCATTTCCATTTATCGTGGCTTTTTGACTTCTATTTGGATAAGTTTCCTTAAATGTGATGCAAATAAACTTCCAGAAGTATGTGCATTTTCTGGTTATATAATAAATTTAAGAAGTTGTTTACGGTTCACTGTTCTAAACCATTCACTTAAAGTGAATTCATGTTGAAAAAATTCACTAAAATATTTGAAAAAAACAAAGCTCAGTGAGGCACTTAATGAAGTGCTGACTGTGCATAAATGAGTGTTTGAATTTTTTTTTACTACAAAGTAAGCTGCATTTGACTGTTATCCCTGAAGTTGTATTTATAGCCTACACATTATGCCACTTCTTAAAGAAACATCACAAGCTTGCAAAAACAGTATTTCATTTGAGAGTCTCTTATGTTAACTCTTTTGTTACAGCAGGCTGTGAATCTGTTTCTCTCATAAAAAGCAGTTTCCTTCTCTTGGATGATTCTAGGATACTCCTGTTTCCATGTGTCTGTACATGCAGATCCAGCATCCTAATGGTATTGGTATTGGTAGAGAGGTAATGTGGAATTTTCCAGCAGAGTTTGAGCTGAGTCTTGGAGAGCCAAAACTCAAGTACATATCCTCAGTTTTGGGGTTCCCTTTTGTCTTCAGGTGGGAGATTAGGATGAAAGGATGTCACCACTGAGAAATAGTAGATCTTCACAGAAGAAAAATTGCATGTTACCAGTTGCTTTTCCACCTTTTCTGTAAATGACACGGTGTCAGCAGTGCATCCACTTCCCAGGCACCAGAGAATTGAATTGAGGCAGTGTTGTCACTGTGCTCCTTGCCCTTGGCCATATCTTTCACTGGTTTCATTATTTTATTGCCTTTATTATTTCTGGGATGGTAGTAGGGCACGAAGTGGCGAGTCATTATCCTTCTGCGAGTGGGCTGAGACAAAGATTCAAGTATCACTGTATTTCCTCTAAGCTTTATGTGGAGCATAGAACAGTGTAATTAAAACCAGCAGAAGTCTTTAATAGCTTTTCAGCTTGCTTTTTTCTTAAAGTTACTGTCATCTGTTAAAGCAGGGAATGAAAAATGATCTCAGTAACGATATGCATTGAAACAAGCTTGTGTCAGTCCTGGCAGTGAAGTGTCTGGCAGAATTCTAAGCATCTGATTGCTCATTCCTTCCTCTGCTTTGCTTACCTGGAGCAGCAATGATTCAGCTCTGATCATTATAAGGAGACAGAAAAAACTGCTTTTCCTGTAAGGACTCGCAACAACAGGGAGTTGACTGGAAGAGCTAGAGGACTGCATGACTGACATTTCAAGGTGAAAACATCTTTTTGAATTTCCTGTGCCCATCCTTGTTTAGGCTGTTAGAGCAGAGGAGTGCAAAGCTGCTTGAGCTAACTGCTCCTCAGGCTGGACTGTCTCTCTTTCATGCATAAAGATCTTGTAGGTAACTGGCTGATTCTCAGCAAAGCCCTCCCTCCTTAAAACACCCCAAATTTTTGATCACTGGAGTTTCATGTTCTGTTTGCACTTGGAAACTTACTTCAGCTCCCTCCTGCAAAAGGACTCATAGCTCTGAGAGGCTTTAGAACTCTCCAAAGTGCAGGTTCTGGTTGTATTGGGTGTGCAGCTGAGGGCAGTGCTTCAAACCAGCAGGGGCTGAACTTCTGCACTCCCACAGTGTCTGCACCTGCTAGAAAGGAGCTCACAGTTTTACACTGTGCTGGGGTTTGCAGAGGAGAAAATGGGCATGAGAATATCTTAAATGTGGTGTCTGCTGAGATTGGAAGTGGGTTGGTTTGAAATAAGGTCTAGAAGAAAAGGAAACCTTGGTGTTTCCAAAGCTCCCTCTGTTCTGTGTCATCCAGGTACTCAGTTTTTCATATTTGTGGCAGTCCTTTGTTCTAGCTCACTCCTGGTTTGAAGAAAACATTGCATTATGGAAGCCCTTTGTAAGGAAGAGGATGGGAAATACAGCCTCATTCATTAAAAAGCCTGTGATGGCATCCAGAGGATGAGCACTCCTGGTGGAATTTAACCTGCCCTTAGGAAGGGCTACCTTCAGACACTTTGATCACTCTAGAAACAGCTGTGGCCAGTAGGGTTTCTTTCCAAAGAAAGTAAGACACCTGAGGCTTCAAGAGAAGGAATGATTTTCATATCACATGCTCCCAGCTTCTGGGAATGTTTCAGGACTTCCTAAGCATCTGTTCCGTTGTGTTCAATAAATATCACCTGGATTAACTTGTAAACTACCATTCTTAAGCAGATTCACTTCAGTCTCTGCAGATCGTGTGTCATTTCCGTGTGATAAAAAACCAGACTGCTCTTGTTTCACCAATGACATCTTTACCTCATGCCATGAAAATCTCTGAATCTGAAGTCACTTTATAAGCATGTAAGAGACAGTATAAAAATTCTTTCCTGTGCTGTAGTAGAGGCCAATAATGCTGTTTATGAAAACAAATTGAAGCCAGCCATGCCAAATTCCCCTAAAGCTTTCTTTCAGTCCAGATTTCTTCCTTTTCTAGGGAAAAAAAAATCCCACCAAGCTTTACTCAATCTGCATGTAAGTTTTAAAACCCCCAATGCAGATTGAGCTAAGGAAGTATCAGTTGCAGTCTCTACTAGATCTTGGACGTGTAGTATTTCATCTTCTTTGTTGCTATCATGTATTCCTAAATTACCTTCAGCCATTCTGAGGGATTTTTGGGACTAACCTCTGCTCTTTGCTTTATTAATGCAAATCCAGCAAAACTCCACTAAGGCTAATTGAGTTACTGAGAGATACCCCTGGGTATCTGTGGGTGATTACAACTTGTTCTTGGCAACCAGGTTTTTTTGTACTTCATTCTCTTCAAATTGTTTTTGCTGATGCAGTTAGTTTCATTACAAACCAATAAGACTTACATGAATAAGGATTAGAGGGCTCTGATCTTAAATTTTTCAAATAATGATTTCTTTTATTTCCAGTACTAGCAGCTGTACTTGTATCAAAGGTCAATTAGAGTGGACACCCTGTTAACCTGCTTGCTCCTTAGATCTGGAAGGTGAGAAGGCAGGGGCAGCTGCTCAGTGAGGTAATAAGGATCAGTGTAAGTAGTGATGCTTTACTGATCTTGTTAATGAGGGGAAAAAATGAGCGGTGCTCTGCTTGCCAAGTGTGGTGGCACCAAGCTAAATGCGGATGCATTAAGCTAAAACTTCTTTCTGCCATGTTTTCTAGGGACTTTAATGCAGGCCTGGGTTTTGCTAAAATTTGGTGCAAATGACCTTGTTTATACCTAAAACTTGCAAGTTTGAAATCAGCTCTTTAAGAGGCTCTGAGGCTTGTGATGTTCTGTATTTCTAGGGCAGAACTCTGCATGACCCCTGTGCCCATGGGATCTGGCCCCACAATGGTGTTGTGTCAGGCCAGCTTCATTCATCAGTGCTTGCACACTGAAGCTGGCACTGCAAGGCAGCTCTAGTCCATGAGAATTGAAATGCCACTTGCCTTCATACAAGTCGTGCCCTTTCATGGGTGATTGATCCAACTACTGAGATTAAACTAAAGGGCCATTAACACGTGGTTGTAATAATCACCCTCTTCTCTTTAAGGAAGAGAACATGGATAAACCTGAACAACCTCAAATTTAGATGGTCCAAACTTATCGGCAGTAGTATTAGGGAATAAGTCAAGATTGGCTGAGACCCTGTGCAAGTGGAATTGCCTTACTTTAGAACAGAACAGACTTGATTTTTAGTCAGGCTGGCTTGTCAAGAATGCACAGACTGCGAATGTGTGGAGGAAAAGAACACAACCCTGATCTCCACCTCCTCGTAAAACTACAGGTGTCTTCTCAAAAGTAAGTTAGGTTCCCTTCCATTTTCAGAGACCTTCTTTAGGGCTGTCCTTGTCCTGAGATTCAGTCCTGTTCTGAACATTTTTTTGCATAAGTACTTAAGGTGTCCGTCTCCGTTTCAGAAGGGAGATGGTGTCCTGATCATTTTTTAAATTAGCATAATAGCAATTATTTTTTTCAGTCCATTCATTTGACCAGTGCCCTGGCATCAAGTTCTCACTGGTGGCTTTTCAATATAGTGCTAAAGAAATGAGAGTCTGATCTCAGGACTTTTGGGAGTCAATTAAACATGGCTTCTATTTGAAATAAGAGGGAGATTTTGACTTAAGTGATGTAATGTCAAAAGAGCTTCTGGAAAAGTCCCTGTAGAAGTAGCAGACTGATACACCTGTGGGTAAAGTATGGAGTTTTATTTCCTTTTATACATTATCTTAATCAGTATGATACTCAGTTGGGTGAAGAGACCATTAAAAGGGAACTGTCTTGTTATCCAGCCACTTAGACACACGTTAGCAGCTTTAAAGTGAATAATGCCTGCTGAAGGAAGTGACCTGGACTATACTGAATGGACTCAACTTAGCACTCAGTTTTCACAGAAACTAAAATCCCTAGCAGTGGAAAAAAAAAAACCAGGTTGGAAGGGCCTGCAGTGTGTTCTAATCTTCTGTTTGTATCCCTGCTCTCAAGTGTGAAATTGGGATATTATTGTTTTAAGCACAAGATCATTTTGTGGTGGTCGATACCATCTCCTGGAAGAATGGTAAAACTTGTGCATTCCTGCTGCTTCCAAATGACACCATAACACAACCAAAGCTGATTATGCTGTCTTTGAGAACCTCACTTGTGCTATTGCATCCATTAGGATTCACTGCACCTGAAAATGATAATGGAGATTTAGAGATATAGAAGCAAGTGGTGGCTTGACACTACATTTTGTGTGGAGAGGGGGGAAAACAAACAGGAAAATAATCTTTTGTTAAAACAAATGAATAATGAATTAGGTAGAAAAACAGCTTAAGCCCTCTTTCATTTTATCTCAAATATGAGAACAGGAGCATGTTCCCCTTTTGTTTCTTTTTTTGTTATGATATTTGACTTCTTTAATTCTTTAATGCAAATTTTGTAGCATGCAGGAGTAGTTGAACAGAAAGGAGCCCCTTGGCAACAAATCAGTCTGAACAAAATCTGCAGTCAAAGGACATACTGGTATCCATCACTTAAGAGTATTTTGCTTTCCTTCCTCTAGTCAGGAATCCTTCCTCCATGGATAGATAATCCTTGACTGTTCACCTCAGTGTTGTAAGCACCTTCCCCAAACACTGGTTGCTACTGCATCAGTTTTTCTGGCCCATGTGTCAGAGCAAATTCTCCTTCTAGATCTTGTGTGAAAAATATGTTCACTAATTGAAAATGTACTATTTTTCCATCACCAAAAAACCCCAGAGGGTCTGTTGCTCCATGAAAGTGTGTGTGTGTAGGCCTAACAGTGTAGCCTCTTAAAATATTTATGTCCAGGGAAAATACCTGGGCACTGAGAATGCATACTCTTGGCTTTTTATGCTATGTGGAAAACACAGCTTTTGTGTCACAAACCTGTTAAGACACAGATCTGGCCTGTTTCTAGCTGGGAAAGAAAAGTTAAAATTAATGAGAATGCTGATCATGCAGACACTTGGCTGTTTGCATGCTTCCAGTTTCTCCAGGAAACAGATGTCTGCCTTGTGATTCTTGTGGGCACAGTGAAAACAGGACACAGGTGGATGAGTCTCTCTTCTGGCCCTGTTGGAGGACTGTAATTACGTGTGACAAGGAACTTTGAGGCTTTCAGGCTCCTTGGAGGACCTGGCAGTGTGAAATGGACTGATGTATGTATGTGAAACAGACCTCACTGATTTTGCATTCTATGACATCCACACTCCATTAACATTAGTCACTTCCCTGACTTCATTTTTTTTTTTTTTTTTCAGGCAAGCAGCAGTTCAAAAAGACATTGTAGTCTTTTGTATTCATTCAATCTTTTATTACTTTTGTATCCCATTTGCTTCATTTACTGATGCTGGCACTGGATGCTCAATTTGTGATGTACTTACTGTATCAAACCTCATCTCTGTAGTGAAAGTCCTTGAAATCGAGCTTTTGATGGTGGATTGAAATAAAGCATGCTCTTAATGAAAGGACAGTTCCGTTCTTGAGATTAGATGAGACTTCTTCCTTTATTGTAAGTGGCACCCATTAATATCTGTATTTCCTTGGAGGGAAAGGATATCAGTGTAAGTTAGAGGCACATGGACGCAGGAAGTCTTGTTGAACTGTGGTGATTTAAAATAAATAAATAAAATGTGAAATAGCTTTTAGATTTATTTTTGAGTTATGAGTACTGAAATTAAGTTATCAGTATTCATAGCTGTTATCAATAATGAATATGTGAGTTGCCTTTCTGGAAAATCCATGACTAGGTTTGCCCTTCTAGTTCATGTTAATTTTCCTTGAAGGAATGAACAAGTGTAAATAATCAATCTGATACTTGTACAGGGAGGGAGATATTTGCTGCAATATTCAGCCAGTAGTAATTTTCTGTAGGGGTTTATCTTTTTTGATGTAAGCACTTTGAAGGACACCTACTACCCAAAATGTGAATTCCCATTGCATTTTGTGAGTTTGTATGAACTGACAGCAAATTACTGAGAGTTTCTTTCAAGATCTCTCTGGGTTAGATATTCCTATCCATTGGCTACTTACTGCCATGGCATCCAAGTACCTTTGTCAGTTATATTTCTCTTCATAGCCTTGGATTTCTTTCCTTTTTAGGGTCAATCCTCCACATTTCTCTTTTGATTTTGTTCAGTTTATATTTTTTATGTACTGTGGGTTTCCTATTTTCCCGGTGCAAATAAGTTGCCTGAATTAGAAACACTGTACAAGGAGTGAGGTGCTATAAAAGTTACAGCCTCGGCCCCATTGTAAATCCTTGTGCAACCGTTTTCAAAATCAGCTTTGCAAACTTTTTCCTGGGTAATTCTTATTAATGACTGCAATGTACATGCAGGCCAAATGTTCCATCCTTGAATGGGTGACCACAGCAATTCCTCTCCCCGGAGTGAGGTCAGGCAGTACGCTTTATGGACGTTAGCAATGCATTACCATCAGTGCATTCTCCATTGGAAAAAATAACTGGCCTTAAAACAAGGTAAAAACATGTTGACTCTAAAAGACAATCTCATTATGCAGCAGTGCTAACAGAAATGAATGCCACTGTTAAACCCCAGCATAAATCTCCAGTTCGTGCTGATCCTGGAGACCTTGAAATCCCATCTGATTTGTTATTTGAGGCCGTAGCTGCTCAGAAGCAGCTTTGTGCTTGCCTTGTAATTGCTCTTCATCAGGCAGTTGTGTCCATTTCATAACTGCCGTGTTGGCTCTGCATGCTGGCTTTGAGCTTCCCAACGATCAGCAGTTTGACATTTGACATTAAGTGGTTGACCTTTAGAGGGTAAGAGGAAGAGCTAATAATTTCTGGTGTTTATAGCACTGATTTTAGTGCCATATTACTTCTCTCCATCTCACTTTGCATCTTCAGGCACTGTTGTAAATTTTTTCGGGTTTTAAAAGCAAATTGCTAAAGCACACAAGCTTTGGTGCTGTGTGGATGTATGTCTTGCGCTGTAATAATTTTGTCTTAGCACAGCTCTTTATTCCCTAAAATGACATGCAAGCCTCTCTTGAAGCCTGGGGTCTCTAACTTTTGCCTCCCTTATTGTGGTATTTGTAGGGGTACAAGCCTGTCTGCAGAGCTGTGTTCGAGAGCAAGAAGAGAAGTACGAAGTCCAAGGTGGCCCCCAGCGAGGGCGGCTCAACCGGGAGCAGCTGGTGGGTTTTATTGCTCCAGACAGCCTGGATTAATGACCTGGGGCTCGGGCAGCTCTGCCCTTTGCCACACGCAAAGGTGCAGGAGATGTAAAATTTTAATGTGGTCTTGTACAGAAATTTGATTATGTGCAAGGTGATCCAAAGAGCTGTGAACACCCATAAAGCTGTCATTTTTCTCCATTAGTGGAGATGTTGCTGTAACCTTGTCAGGGGAACACTGTATTGCACTCACTGTATTACACCTGATGGGCCAGGAAGTGATGTGCTTCTGCCTTCTCTGCTCAGCTTTAGAACACAGTTTGGAAAGTTGAAAGAAAAATGTTTTTATTACTATTTGTTTCCATTTAGGGCCACTTTTATATTTAACTGGGATCATTCCTGGTTACTTGCTGGATTACACTGGAGAATTTATTAACTTCATTGTAACAGTAGCTGTAAATATTCCTAACTCATAGTTCAAACCCCATTGTGCTGGAAAGTATTTAAACAGAAGCAAGGATTTACCACATAAACAAGCTTTTCTTGGTTGCATACTTACCCTTAGAACCTTGCATGTTACTGTTCTAGTGTCCAGTGGTGCTTATTTTAAATTGTAGGTGTTTTGTATGCTCTGATTTTTCCTTTCCACTTTCTTCCTCTCTGTCAGTTGTGAAGTCCTGTATTTATGCTTGGTTTTTTTTTCCCCCCCACATAGCTGCCTAAGTTGTTTGATGGATGCTACTTCTATTTTTTGGGATCTTTCAAACATCACCAGAAGAGTGATCTGCTGGAGCTGGTGAAAGCAGCAGGAGGCCAGGTCCTGGTTAGGCAGCCCAAACCAGACAGTGATGTGACACAGACCATCAACACAGTGGCCTACCATGCAGAGCCCACCTCTGACCAGAGGCTCTGCACCCAATATGTCATCTATGACGTGGCTTCCAAGTTCCAGCCGGAGAAGATCCGGCAGGGCAAGGTGTGGATGGCCCCCTCCAGCTGGCTCATAGACTGTGTGATGTCATTTCAGCTCCTGCCTGTGAAGTGAATATCAAATAGCAGCATCTCGAGAGCAAGGCTTTAAAATGGGCTGAATCTTGAGCAGCTGGGACACGCTGGCAAACGCTGCTCTGAAGCTGTGATTTGGATTCAGGAGAGCTTTGAGCATTTAAGTGAGTGACTAAGATAACTGATGTGCTGGAATAAATGAATGTACAATGGAGGAGAGGATTGTAAAGTGTGCCTTGGCTTATTTAGTATGTTTTATTTTTACACCAAACTTAATAAATGCTTAATAAATCACTGACTTTATAGATCACTGACTTTTTGTAACTGGGATTTTGCAAAATGAAACCTTTTACTTTCTTGATTTGAACCAGCCCTTGTAGGCAATTGAGCATGACCCCTTTTATGTTGTGTTTAACATCCATTGATAAAGATCTACTGTATTTATCAAGATTTTCCAGGCCAGAATTTGTGTTTTTTAAAAAATGGACTCCATGCATTTGACCCTGTGCAGACATGTAAGGTGATATGTGACATTTATTATAACTTCTTACAAGTGAATTTTGCTGGAAATTCTTGGCATGGGATAAGTCTTGGAGAAATCAGAGTTAAATTAATGGCCTGAACTCATCTGGAAGTAGACAATTTGAGAACACTGTATTTAAAAATCTTGGTCTAAAATTTACTTATTTGTAAAAAGGTGAATGCTTTACTCACTTCTGTCCTCATTTATGCTTGTAAATGTGTAACTAGAATTCAGTTCTATTTTCTGAAGGCTTTGAAGCATCAGGTTCCTTATTAAATTATTATAGTAAATATTTTTGTAAATTTGGATGGTTGCTCTCATGGCTACTTTAAAGAAAAAAAATAGTGATCACGAAAGAATTAGGCTTCACTTTGCACAGTTGCACCTAAACAGCTGGCTACACTGGATCAATATTTGATTATTTCATATTTATTACAATATTTCTCATAATGGCTCAGAAGTTATTGTCAGAATCTTCCTCACTCTGTGCTCTTGTGTAATGTTTTGTATCTTAGTTTGTGAATTTGTAATTGAAAAATGGTGTCTTGGAATAATACACAGTAAGAATGATGGTTGTGGGATAGAACAAAAGTTGTGTGTGTTTGTTTTTGTATTGTTTGTAATAAGGAAAGTTTTGTGTGCATTAAGTTGGGAGCATCTGTTGCATGAGCTTGGCTGCAGAATAAGTGCATATCCCGTACATATCTCAACAGGTAAATGGAAGTGCTTTTCTGTGAGCTCAGTACAGCTGTGGAGATGGTGTACCACACCCAAGAGCTGCTTTTGCAGAGGAAGAGAGCTGTTTTCTGTAACCATTGCTGCTGGAGGTCCTGTGCTCTGTAGAACTCTTAGAACTGTACACAGCAGGTAGAACAGGTACAGTTTTCAATAGCATCTGCTGGATTTGAGTAGCTGGAGTATCTTGATCTATCACTTATGCTAGACTGAGTGATTGCTCTTCAGTAAATGCAGGGCTCATTAATTAGTGGAACAGCCCCTAGGATAAATGTGGTTTGGAGTTTTGTGCAGATAAACACTGGCAGAGAATGAGGTACCAAGTCGATACTGCATGGGCTTGGGCATTTGTCTCAGCAGTTATGGTACATTTTAACTTGGCATTTCATAGTACATCAATATACCTAATGCAGTGTTCTTTCCAAAAGTAGCAGTGAATCTCTGCAAAATTCGTAAGAATGGAGATTTTCTGCCCTGTATCAGAAAGAAATTCGACCCATCAGTAATCCTGCTCTATGTCCTAAAGTAGAGGCAGCACTTTCACAGATTCAGCCATTGTTCCTTGGCAGATGCAAAGAAACTCAAGTTAGAAAATTGCCATGAATGTTTTGGGTTTTTTTAAGCTATGCTCTGAACCTTGTCCCTGTTCCCTTGAATCCAGTTGTGTTATCAAGCAGCATTTCTCTCCAGTCACATTAAGAATCACTCCATATCATAGTGAGGAGAGATCCTTAACCAAGATTAACTCTGGCCCATCTGCTTCAGGTCTCTCAGAGTGTGATCAACTTAAGTAGATGTAGCCTTGAAGAGCCTCACAGTGGACCTGGATGCCAGAATTACAGCAGGTGCCAAACACTACTGAAGCACTGCAAGTACGCAAAACTTAGAGGTCAGTGACACAGAGGCTGCGTAATTTGCTCTTGCTCATTGTTGAAAGCAGAGGGGTAGCACTTGATAAAAGAGCCTTGTAGTAAGCATAGATCAAGTGCCTTAATCCACTGGATGGATTTTGGCTTCTGAAAGCAAGGCTCCAAACTCCTGAGGCCTGTGGTAAGGAGTGTGTAGGGATCATTTTTCACTGTCTCTTCTAGTCCAAAACCTAGGGTGCACTAAAGGAAAGTACTAGGAGGCAGGCTGAAAATGGAAGAGGTATTTCAGGAAGTGTGAGAGACTTGTGGCCCTGATGGCCATAGTAGTCTGGCTTAGTCAGAAGCTGTGAGTAGATGAATTTATCAAAGAAAATCTTCTTTTAAAAGGTAATAAAGAACCTTAGCTATAACATGTATTTATAGTAGTATTCTCCTGATAACCTGCATATACTTAATGTGCACAGATGATTGGGGCATCTCATAGAAATATACTTTGGGTTGGAAGGGACTTTAAAGATTATCTAGTGGTCATTACCTCATGTGAAGAGATAGAATTCGAAGACTTGCATTCCAGATTATAGACGTTTTTATTGATCTTGATCAAAAATACTGTAAATCACAGAATGGCTTGGGCTGGGGAGGACCCTAGAGCTCATCTCATCCCACCCCCTGCAATGGGCAGGGACACCTTCCACTATCCCAGGCTGCTCCAAGGCCCGTCCAGCCTGGCCTTGGACACTTCAGGGATGGGGCAGCCACAGCTTGTCCGGACAACGTGTGCCAGGGCTTCATCCCCCTCACAGGCAAGAAGTTCTTCCTCAGGTTAATGATTTTCAAGCATCTTCCCTTGAAAATGATCTGTTACTCATAATTAATTAGTTCATTTGGAACACCTGATAACACCTTCAATAGCAAAGTCTGGGGTTCAGTGACAGCATCAGTTTAACACCCCTAATAGTTAACATAAGGTAACATTTTTAGTAAATACTGTGAGATCTTTTTGAGTGATGTTTCAATATTTCTGCAAGTGGTTCAGGGAAACAACAGGCAACTGAGTAGTACCAAGCAGCAGTAGCTGCTTTTGCTCTCAAATCAGAAATGGCATAGCTGGGAGGTGCTGTGGCTCTGTTGTCTCACAGCCCTCTTGTGATGATAACAAGCACGGGAGTGTCCGAAGGTGCATCTCTGGTAAAAGAGATGTCAGCAAGTGCTTCACCCAGCTGGCACCTACACAGCCTTTAGGGGGATAAAGCCCCTCTCTTGTGTGCTGTCCTAAGCTCTTGAGCTGAGGTTGAACCTGACTGGCTCTGTTGGGACCCAACGTGGTTATCCCTGATCAGCCTGGGCGAGGCTCATGGAAGGAGCAAGCCACTGAAGGGAATTAATTCAAGGAAGGCAATAATTCTAGGCAGGGGATTGAAGCTGGTTCCATTTCCTCCAGAAGTCCAGTGTCTTAAGACCAAACTTACTCTGGAGCAGTTATTTTGTGTGGCAGTCTTCCAGGAGAATTGGGTCTTGGCTAATGAAATTCCTGCACACATTCTGCTCAGGACAAAGCTGTCTGCATGGAAGCTGCAGCCTGGTAAGACTGCACATTGGTGTGGGTTATTTGGGGGAAATGTATAAACACAGGGATCATCTGGTCCCCCTGCCTGTGCTTGCTGTGCTGCTCCCAACTCCTGTGGGCTAGCTTTGCTGCCAGCATGGCAGAGGGAAGGGAAACATCAGCTCCTCACTGCCAGCCCTGTGGTGCTGACAGAGCTGCTGGGCAGGAACTGTTCTGGCCTGGCCTGTCCATTGGGTGAACTACCAGCAAAGTCTGGGTAGCAGCATCTTGGCATCTTGTTGAGGACAAGTCTGTGAAACACAGTAGAACAAAGCTTTTCCTTTTTCCTCCTTAGGCTATTTTGTACCTCAGTGCTGGAAGATCACCTGGAAATGGGGTGGATTTGATGTCACATTCATTGGTATTAATTGGTTTGGTCCCATGACCTTTTTCTGCTGTTACTTCCATAAGCACTTTGATGGAAAGGTTTGAATCTTCGATACCTACGGGGACTGCTTTGTGTTTAGAGAGCCAACAAAGCAGGCTTAAATACCAGCTTAAAAACTACAGCAAGAGGTCTTTGGACAGCCAGATAGTATTGGCTTGGAATTGGGCAGCAGTGTCTCAATGGAACAAATGAAGATTCAGTTGTTTTTAATAGCAGTGCAGCATGTTCTATCTTTTCAGACTTGTTTGATTTAAATTAATGGTAGTTTAACTAGTGTTAAATTGCCCTTAAAAGCAGAAGAACATTTTGTGTGTAATCAGATAGAAGAAGGGGAGGAAGCTTCCCCACCTTTATTTATTTTTTTTTTCCTTTTTTTCCTACGGAGAAAATGCACTTTGTGTACTTCAATTTAATTCCTGGCAGGAGGTCTGGTCTGATGAAGTAGCAGAGAGCCGTCAGCTCCCGCTGCGTGTGTGAGACCCTGCTGTCGCTCTGCTCTGAGATGCTGAGGCCACGGGGCGGCTGCTGCGCAGGGCTTGTTGTGCAGCAGGAGTTGGGATGTCTGGCTCCAGCGGGTGTGGGAAGAGCTCTGCTCCACAGCTGGGAGGAGCTACAGAGCAGCACCGGCAGTGGCTGCCTTACAGGGCCTGCCCTGGGTGTCCAAGGGTGTCCCAGAGGCCGGGAAGCTCCTTCCCTGCTGGGCACAGCTGGCAAGCACAGCTCTAGAGTTCTGAGCTCCCTTCGGGGCTGTGCCTGCCCAGTGACAGTCACTGCAGCAGTAGTGGCTCTGCCAGCAGAGCAGTGCTGCTGTGGGGGACTGCACCAGAGCAGGGCTTCCCTCCAGAGGCCCCGCAGCTAAACAGGTACACAGTGATAAAAGGGTTAAAATGGGGATTAAGAAATGGAATGTGAAGCAGCAGCTAAGCTGGCTGTTTTGCTCAGCTTGCTGAACTGATAAAAATTTACTTACTTCTTCAGCTAGTGTGGGGCTGGGTTAATTTCCTGCTAGTTTGGCGAACTGCTAAGTCTCAGAAGAGCCAGACTCTTTGGTGGCAGGAGCAGGGGTGAGGCTGCCTCTTATGGTGGCTCAGTTGCAACAGGAAGGCTCCTGAACTGAGGTTTTTGGATTGCCATGCACAACTGTGTGCTTCCCAATCGCCTGAGGGGGGTCCCAGTCTCTGCAGGTTTTGTGCTGAGTGCTACTGGCACCCTGACCAGGGAAATGGTTTTCTCCTGCTCTGCTGGAAGTGTCAGCTTTGAACAGCTGGTGCCAGGAGAAACCTGTAGGTTACGGGGGTTCTGGGGTCCTGTCGGGACAGCCGGACGTAGACGGTGACGGATGGAGACGAGAGATCTCTATAGGCAGGTCTTGGGACACAGCCGGTTTATTGTAAAGGGCGTGGGTATTGGGGCACTGCTCAGAGCTGGTAGACTCAGCTCTGAGCAGGCCCAAGAGAGCAAGAGAGTGAACGGGTGAGAGAGAGAGAGAGAGAGAGTAGGAGCAAGAGTAGAAGTGGAAGAGAGGAATGAATAGAAGAGAGAGAATGAATAGAAGTGAGAATGAGAATGTCTGAAGTCCTGGTTACAATACAATAAATCATCTTCTGCACTGAATATTCTAATTGTCACTAACCAATCTAATACAAGATACAAATCCTATAGCATTTACATACAGCCTATAAGAGTTCTTATATTACCATAGAGTGTTACATCTTAACTTCTAAAAACTACTCTTTGGACCCCTTCTGCTGAGCTAGTAGGGTCTGCTCTGACCCTTGGACCTGTTTGCAAGCAGAGGGTATTGTTCCATCAAGAGGGGATTACTTCAGTGGCCATACCATTGTTTTCTAGTTGTTCAGTAACTAAGACCTGGTATTTCAAAAGTGGCTTTCATTTCGATGTTGCCTGTAGTTTTCATATTCCCAAAATCTTTTGTCAGGCAATCATATTTCCAAGGCTTTCCTGTTTCATCTTCCCCAACAGAAACCCAGATCAGCTATAGCTTGGATCTAGCTGGAATTTATGGTCTAGCAAAATTTAATTCTGCAGCATAAAAGATCTGAAGGAACGTTTAAAAAAAAAAAAAGTGGGCCTTTTAATTGAATTAAATATTAATATGGATAATGCAATCAATGCTTTATTGATTGCATTAGCCACAATAATGTTTAATTCAATAAGTCTGCAGTGCTGAATTTTTTTCTCCTCTTGTGCAGCAAGGGAATGCCATATGCTCTGCCTGGCTGTGTCCCCCAGGCTTGTTCTAGGAGAGCAGGAGATGACAGGATTGGGAGAGGGCAAGGGAGCCAGGCTGTGCTCTGGATTGAACTGCTTCGTGTGCCCTCAGATTGGCTGTGTAAAGCCAGGGTCACCTGCATGGCTGGATTCAAACCAGCTACTCTTAGTGGCATGCATCATTTTTAAAGCCCTCCCACAAACAATATTGTTATTCATGCAAATACTGCCCCTGACCCCTGTGTGCTTTGCTTCTGGAGCCCATGCCCGATGCAATGCTTCATTCCTGCTCTCAGCAGTTGAGTCCCAGCAGCTTGTGTCTGTCAGAATGGGAAGATTTTCTACCCTAAGCTCACTAACGTGCTTCTGAAGAGGTGCCAGGTTCTGGTTTTAAACCCAGCCAAGCTTGAACAATTTTATCTGTGGTTGTAGGCAGAAGGCTTTTATTAAATTAAAGTCACAGTTTTGTTTAACTGCAAAATTGGAGGCAGATGTTCTCTCCAGCTCAGTCCGCTCACAGTACAAGGTTTCTGGTCTCTGGTTCTTTTCTCGCTGTGTACCTGTTGCACAAGGTGTGGTAAAAACATCTGGGAAGAGCCTGGAATAAACATTGTGGGGTTTTCCACTGAGGGCTTTTTGTCGCCTCTTTCAAGAGTGCTTGATGAAAGAGACCTTGACTCAATAAGGAGAGATGGAGTTCGAATTGGCCGACACAGAATTAGCAGCTGCTGCAGTGTCTGGGGCTCAGAAATAGCCTGTCCTTACGTAGGCTCAGGTCTTGGAAGCTACAGATTTGGTGTCCCAGCCATCAGCAGGACACCAGCCTTGCCCACGGAGCTGGCTGGGTGTTTGGGCCTACCCTGCACCCTGGGGCAGCGTGGGACACGCAGGTTTTTAGCAATCTCTGTGGCCACTGAGGAGATCCTCACCAACAGGCAGAGAAAGTGGGGGGGGAGAAAGGGTCAGGATTTGATTTGGTCTTGTTGCATTCCATTTACATGTGTCAAATCCCAGGAAAAAGCCCATAACCTTGCTTTTATTTCCTCCTTACAGGGCCCCTGTGTTTCAGCACGAAGCCTTATTAGTGTGCAGGGAATCTGGGTGCAGAAAGGATGGGCACAGTGAGCTCAGCTGCAGTCAGCCATCCATCAGGACCAGGTTTGGACACAGCCTTATATTTTCCCTTGGTTTGGAGAGCCTGCAGTCAGGTACTCCAAGGAGGATTTGGACTGAAAGACAGGCTGTGAATGCAAAATGCAGTTGTAGCGCCCAAACTCACCTGTAAATGAGTAAGTGACCAGATGCAGCAGCTCCTGCTGTGGTTGAGCTGCTGCAGTTGTGGCACGCTAAGATCCGCAAGTTGGAAGGAGCCACAGTTCCTACTGAAGGCCAGGCAAGGCAGTTCTGGCTCTGGATCAGTCTCTGGATGGCACCACAGTGATCTGTTAAATTGGGGATGGCACTTGCACTACAGGCATGAGCAGTAACATTTGACCACGGTAGGTAAACACACCTGAGTGCAGCAGGGAGAGAGGCTCTAAGCAGGCCTGGGGATGTGCTGCCTAGTCCCACACATAATTAATGCACATTAACGTAACTATTTCAACTGTCTTTTGTGTATTAAATGACAATATTCACTTCTGGTCTCATTCTTTCCCTTTTTCCCTCACATCACTGAAGGAAAAACACTTGAGTCTTGACAATTCCAAAGCAGAACACACAGCAAGTGAAGAAATCCTCAAATAAAGACATTTGAGGCTGTTTTGTCTCTCCATTGCCATGGTCATCCTCACCTTCTCTGTTCCTGCTCTATGCTGTGTCCAGGCTGCTCCTGGTATTTCGTCTTCAAGCAGATGATCTTAAAAAAAGATAATTTTGTACCTGCTGGAGGAGGGAAATCATTGTTTTGGTGCTGCCTAGGTCAGCACAAGAACTTGGGAAGGAGCTCATGTGTTGCACTGCCCATCAGCATTTGTGTGGCAATGGAAAAGGTTTTATACAGGGGTTTCACAGTTCTGCTCTTGGGATGAGCAACAAAATTCCCCTGCTAAGGGGCAGCTGCAAACTCACTCTCTGAATCTTTACCTCTCCAGACCCTATTTTGCAGGGTTTCTCTGCCCAAAGCAGATTGGAGAGCTCTCTTTGATCATCTTGCAACCACCTTTGCATGGGTCCCTGCTGTGCCCACTTCAGGATTTTAGACTCATTCCCTACATTACAGCAGTTCCACAGTCGGGTTCCCAAGTGTTTCCCTCTAATGCATTTTGCATTAGTAGCTAGTATCAGGAAATCTAGTACCAAAAGGTTAATGTACATCCATTAGTCCTCTTTCCCCCCTTCTTCTTTATGTGCTGTGCTAGTAGAAGACAACCAATTTCATTAAATACATTAGGTCTGGAAAGGGTCTGGAAGCACTTGAAATTCTGTATGTGCAGAGCTGTGGGGCTATTAATATTGTCTTGTCTAAGCACTGCAGGTAAAGTGGGATTTGCGGATGTTGAATGATACCTTTCAGGTGTTTTCCAGCCTCCACAACCTTTCTCCTCCTCTTAAAAAGAGTTGGGGTTTTTGAGACCTTCTCAATTACTTGCTTGGCATCTCCTCCTTCTGTGTGCTCTCTCAGCTGTGGGCAGGATAAAGGAGGAGGGATGTCAGAGAAGTTGGGATGGTTGTGTGGGGCAGCTGAGCTGGCTTGGACAGCCAGACTGTTCCTCCAGCTGCAGCAAGTGGTTTTCTCCCTCCTCCCCCTGAAGCCAGCATTACAATTTCTGTCCCACTAATTAGGGCGAAGCTGAACCCTGTGAGTATCTCATTGCATTCTCTGACCTGCATTTTAGACAAGGTCAAGCTGTTTCAGTGAAAAAAATCTATTACTCTAACAATCCCAAGCGGCAAGTGGGAGGGCTGGAGGGGGACTGGCTGTTTTGCCTCCTAATGTGTTTATGATTTGAGGAGCTTGCCACATTCTTTAACTGAAACCTTATGTTTAGCACAGCAGACCTTTGAAAGTCAGTAATTTGGGTTGTGATGCTGTAATGTCCCCTGTCTCTGTGTATATTGGGTTTTCATAGCAAGGCTTTGGGAGCAGGAGAAGCTGCTGGAAGCACCCCCCAGCAAGGAGCAGCAGAGACAGCGTGTGATGCGCTGATTGCAGCCCCCATTCCCTGGCCCCCTTTACCACTGGGGGAGAGGAGGTAGACAAAGTATCTCTACTGAAGGCTCAGTGACACGAAGATTTTTAGGTGAAATGGGGGCATCCAAAGCAGGGTGCATGAGCAGCTCTGGGCGTGCGAGTTCAAACTTAGCAGAATCATGGCCGAAAGAAAAGAAAAAAAAAATCTCATGGGCTTTAATTTCACTTAATGAGAAACCATTCACAGTGTTCCATTTCTGATCCATATCTTTCCATTCCTATTCTAATGGTAATTACTGTAGCAGTTTATTAACAAAGAAATCATTTGATAGCTTTCACATGATCCCATACTTCAAGTATCTAACAACCTATTGATTCGATAGCTTGGCAGCATTCCTGATTGAGGAGCTGGAGTTAGATTTTTTTTAAGCACTTTGATCATCTCACATGCAAAGGATAATTATTTTTCTGGATGAAACGTAGGCTGGATTGCAGAATGATGGAGTCTGCAGCACGTCCTTGTGTGGGATCCCTGCTGTACTCACAGTCAGAACAAGCAATGTCTGTGCTCTTATAGAGGGCTGGATTTCTGATCCCTGAGTTACTGCAATCAGGTGTGCAACACACCTGCAGAGAGGTAATTGCAGTATTTGTCACTGCTGAGTGTAATTATGCTGCCCAGAGAGCTGTGGATTCCCCACGCCTGGAAGTGTCCAAGGCCAGCTTGCATGAGGCTTGGAGCAACCTGGTCTAGGGGCAGGTGTCCCTGCCCATGGCAGAGGGTGGAACAAGATGGGCTTTCAGTTCCCTTTCAACCCAAACAATTCTATGGTGATTCTTTGATATCTTTATGGAGGGTTTTGTGTTTGCACCTGTATGCCCTGCTCTCCTGGGCCTCAGGTGCTGCGTGGAGCAGGTTTTGCAGTGACAATGCATTTTGGTAGCCCTCGCTCATGCCGCAGACTCATGGCACTGCTGGGTCATTCTCTCCCCGCTGCTCTCACTTTCTGGATGGTTCCTTACTCTTTCAAGATGACTGGGGAAGTTTCCCTGGACAGCAGTTCACACTGGGACAGAAGACCAGGACACTGCAGGAGCTCCTGGAGGGCTGTGCAATTTGTGAGGGGGGAGTCTGCCCAAGCACACAAGCCCAGGACCGTGGTCCAGCCCCTCAGAGACAACCAGCAGCCAATCTGCCACTGTACAAATAAGGTTGTATTTCTGGGAGCAGTGTGTGGCATAGGCTGCTTGTGCACGTTGCTGTCATGCTTTTTGAGGACTTCTTGAGATTGTTTCAAATTTTATTGGAAGCCAGTGTGGGAACTGTGTTTCTGCTGTTTGATGAGGAAGCTTGCCTAGAAAGAGGCCCAGCTAATTCAGCAGGTAGATTTGGACCAAATGCCTTTAGTCACATCATGAGCCCTTCTGAAAGGAATGAGGGGAACAAAATACATGGAAGCAATTTGCTGGAAGTTTTCTCATGCAGGTTTGAAAAGAACAGAAACATTTGGCCTCCAAGAGGAGAACCTGCCACCTGTGTCCTCTCAGGGCATTTTATGCACATGACCCAGATGGGTCCCTGAACTGGCTGGTTAATAATTCACATACTTCTGGAGCAGCCTGGATTGATCATGCAATGCCCAGGTGACCCTACAACCTGTTGGGAATAAGGTGCTGGGAGAACTTGAATTACATGTTGGTCATTTTCTCATCTCATATATCACAGACTGAAAGCTTTATGACTTCAGAGCTTACTGTATTAATTTTATGCATGAGTGCTTTATTTTTGCCATATGAGATCTATCACTGGCTTACTAGAGCAAAATATCATTAGACCTGGAAAAGGATTTGGTCACTTAAACTTTGTCACCAAGGATCATTGCACACAGATTATGTAGGGCTGTACTGTGCCATTTCTCATGTGTTTATTAAGTGATTATAAATATCCAACTGCATGCCTTCAGGGACAGTTGAGATCTGTGACTGCAGTAACATTTCATTTAGAAAGGTGGCACACAAGCAGGGATTTGTGTCTTGGCAGGGCCCATCAAAGGGTTTGCCTGGTGAGAAGGTCTGTTCCACCTTAGGGAGCTCTCCACTGTTTTTAAGGATCGGTCATAGGTTGGACTCAATGGTCTCAGAGGTCCTTTCCAACCAAAATGATTCTGTGATCCTGTTAATATTGTGCATTTTCTGACATCCTGGTGGCTGGCCAGGACCCTGAGGCACCCAGCCTGCAGCCCATGCCAGAGCCCTAGAGTTAATCACATTGAAGTACTTTGGCTGCTTTGTTTTCCTCCATCTCAGTTCAGGATGTCAGTCTTGAAAACACCACAAACTTTTCAGAAGTGCTGAGCCTACAGTGTCCATTGTTTCAATAATAATGAGTGGAATTTTAATATGAACCCATAAAATATAGTTGTTCACCCTGAACATTCAAACTACTTCTGCAGAAGCCATTTACTGGCATGAGGTGATAGGACAAGGGGCGGTGGCTTCAAACTGACAGAGGGCAGGTTTAGATTAGAGTCAGGAAGAAATTCTTTTCTGGTGAGACCCTGGCACAGGATGCCCAGAGAAGCTGTGGCTGCCCCATCCCTGGGAGTGTCCAAGGCCAGGTTGGATGGGGCTTGGAGCAACCTGGGATAGTGGAAGGTGTCCCTGCCCATGGCAGGGGGTGGAACAAGATTGGCTTTAAGGTCCCTTCCAAGCCAGGCCATTCAATTTCCCAGAGTCCGAAGCTGTGCAGGACCACAGCTGTCCAGCCCAGAGCTCTTCCACTCCTCAGTCACCAAGACCAAAGAGCAGCCCACATCTCCAGACTTCTCTTTCCATTTGCTGCCAAGACTCCCAGCAACCTGATGCCTTGAGCCAGGTTTTCCAAAGCACTCTGGCCTCTTTGCTCACTGCAGTAGGTTTTATTTTCCACTTGTAAAGCATTTGCAGGAGAGCTGGTAAAGGCTGGGCCTGTTTGGAAATGGATGCTTCTTTAGGTCCCTTCTTTTCATGTAAAATTTTATATTAAAATGTTTCCTGCTGGGCATGTAAAGCACAACCTGGAAATGTAGCTGTTCTCCATTTCTGGATTTCCACTTATAAGTGAGCAACTCAGGCCCACCTTTGATTCAGTGATCCACAGAAGAAGAAACAAACCTGCTATCTGCCTCTTAAAAGTTAATTAATGCTTCCATGATTCACTAATGGAAAAGACGGAAATGAGAAATAGGTGAGCAGTAAAGAGCTGCATAAATTCACCAACAAAGCTGAAGCCTGCAATTGTGTTCTGAGCCTGAAAACACGAAGAAATGGGGTTTAAATGATTTGTGACCAGAAGAAGGAAGAATTTCCTTCTGTTACACGACTTCATGTAACTTTTATTAGTTTGATGATGTACAGAGGGACTATTTCTCTTGGAAATGGCTTTTTGGTTAACATTTCATTTTCCTCCCCAAAGTTAGCTCTCTTGCAGTGATATGAAACACAGCTTCCTGTGATTTCCTAGCCCCCAGCTTTATTAACAGCACTTGTTGTCATTGCAAATGATCTATTTCAGGCCAGGCCATAAAGCTCTTGTCTTGCAGGTGAGCGAGCCCTTGCCCTTTATCGCGCAGCATTTCCACAGCAGGGCAAGGATGAAAAATTGGTTAATAAAAAATAGCAAGAATAAAACTCATAATAGGTTGCATTGATAGTTGCATCGCTTTAATACTGGCTGCTTCTCTTCAGGAATCTGAGGCTGTGCACTAATTTAATATCACTAAATTGCCCTGGTATTTGGCGTGATCTGTCCCGATATTGCATTTCCAGCCGTTGTCACTTTGGTATTACTCAGTGCATCCAAATAACACCTGGGAAAGTACCAAGGTCACTTCTACTTGCAAAAAGCACAGGCTTCCAGGGTCTTAGAGGTGGTGCAGATTACCTGGCAGTGGATTAAGATACATTTATCACCAAATAGATATGAGAAAATCGGATGGAGCGGCCTCTTGCCATGGGAATAATTTCCTGTGGAGAATGGAGCTTTTAAGATCATGTCTTGGGAATGGGGAGAGATTCCTGGTGTTGTTGGTGCTGAATGTAGCATCTTCTCATGAGGACAGTTTTTACCCCTGCATCCTCTCCCAGGAGTAGGTTCTGGTCCAAATTTCTGTTTGTTTGAAGGGAACGTGGCTCAGTTGTTCTCATGTTTCTTTCTTTTCACATTTTCTAGCCTGCTTGGTTTCTCTTCTCAGAGGTAACAGAAAGGCTGTGATGCCTCAAGGCTTCCCTCCTGTGCTGTTGCCCACTGGTGGCCCCTGCACATGGAGGCTGCAGAATCTTTGCTATGTGTTATGTTCTACAGGTGTTTCTATTCTCAAAAGAGTGTTTTTAGTCTCAAAAGCTAAAGCCAAATGCCCTCATTGGGTAACACTACTTGAAGAGTGTGTCTGACAAAATGACAGAACCAGTCTGTGATGTGGGTGGATTTCTCAAAGCCTCTCTGTGCCCTGCTCAAGGTTAGAGCTGCAACGGGCCAAGCCTGGGCAGTGGCAGAGGATGCTTCAGTGGTCAGGAATTCAGGTGTGCATCTACCTAAACTTCTATGTGGACCTAACCTGCAGGATCTTGTCTTCCATTTGGGAATTTCTTATTTCTGCTCTTAACATGATTTCACAGAAAAAAATTCCTGTGTTTCTGCTCCAAGGCATCACACACTCACGGGTAGCAGACAAACACTGGGGGAGTGGGGGGAGTTTTGGCCTAGGAAATGATGGCTTTGGTTTGTGATCCACTTTCTCAAATCCAGAAGGATGCAGAGAGGTGGGACTGCAAATGGTGCTTTGATCCCCACGCGAGACCAGCCTTGGATCTTCTCAGAAGCACCCAAGAGGAGCAGGCAGGGGAACTCCATGGTCTCATGGCATTTGTGCCATGATTTTAAGGATTGTCCTTCCCTAAGTGCCTCCTGCTCCCTTGCCTGAGGCACCTGTGCTTCCTTCCATTTATTATTTTTCACGCTGCTGACAAAAGCAGTGGGATTTAGGATGTTTTTTAGGAGGGCTTAAATATCCCATGGAGCTTCAGAGCATGATAGCAAACACACTTTATTATCCAGGCACGTGTCCATTTGCTTTCCTTTGACCCTGGCGGGGCAGGGAGGGGCAGTGCTGCTGTTTGTTTGGAAATGCAATTAGCCCAAGTGCGCAGGCCTGCGGCCAGCCGGGAGGATAACCTTGAATCCGGGCAAAGTGAGGGGAAATTTAAAGCCATCTGCAGCTCCAATGGGTCCCCACACACCCCTTTGGCTCGCAGCTTCTATTCGTGCCAATAAAGTGCGAGAAGATCTGCGATACAATGGGAAATTGCTTCTTTGGGTATCACAGTATCTTGACTTAGAAGTGCTTTAACCTTGGCCTCAAGCTTCCTGCGGGGCCTGTTTGCTGTGCTGCAGAAGTGCCGACACCAGCCAGGAACGTATAGGATTTTCCATCTGAGTAAAATTAAACCCCGAAACCTTTACCATCCTCTCGATGCCAGACATGCTCTACCTGCATTAAGTTGAGCTTAATGGACTGCAAAATGAGCCTTTCAGCATGTATGGGAGTGGATTATTTGCAGGAGAGTAACTTCCTCACATTTTTATCTCTTCCCTTTCCCAAAGCTTTTGTCCTTTGGAAAAAAAAAAGAGAAAAGGCAAATACAGCCAAATTATAGGAAGAGAGTCGGGCCCTAGAAAGTCCGGAAAACTGTTTGGGCAAGGCAGAGGGTGCATCCCTCTGGTCAGGTAAGTAATGAAAAGAGCAACGACCACTGCTCCCAGTCTCTTAAACCAAACTGATGTTCATTAGCCAAGTTCTTGGTGGCAGTGTTGGGGATGGTACAAACACTCCAGGCCACACTTTTCAGCATGCCAGCTGAACTCCTCCCGCTGGCTTTATTGCAGCCTTTCCCGAAGTCCTCCAGGGTAGGACCTGAGGCTGCAAGAGACAGAGCCTGCTGGTGGTGGGATGCTCCTGTCTGCACTCTCCACTCATCATCTCACCCTGTTGCACCAGGGGTGGTGGTTTTACACTGAGGAGGGTCAGGTTATGCTGGATATAAGGAAGATGGTTTTTGCAATGAGGGTGGTGAGACCCTGGCACAGGTTGACCAGAGAGGGAGTGGCTGCCCCATCCCTGGAAACATTCAAGGCCAGGTTGGATGGAGCTCTGAGGAGCTTGGTCTAATGGAAAGTGTCCCTGTGCATTGCAGAGGGGTTGGATTAGATGGACTTTAAAGGTCCCTTCCAACCCACACTATTCTGTGAGGCCATGACCATCACAACACCATTTGGAAAGACAATATAAAGCCTGGTGAGCCCCCTTTTTCATCTGCTTCCGTGGAGTTTTGCCTTCCAGATGCACAAGACTTTTTTTCCCAGACTCCCTAGGCTTGGGTTTGGCTGTTTCTCCAAATACAGAGCCAAGCCACTGCTGGAATAGCCGAAAAGACAATCCCTATGGGCAACAGGATAATCCCTATGCACAACCAGGAGGGAGAGTGGGCTGGTGGTTTCTCTTCAAGCTTTCATGGGTTATCACTGTCAGGAGAACAGCAGCGTGGAACATTGTGTGTTTAATGACCAAAAGTACCTTCACTGTGTCCTTCCTGGTGCCAGATGCCTTACAGTCTAAATGAGGATCTTTAATAGTGGCATTAATTATTACTGAATTCCTGCTTTGTCCCACTGAAACAAGTCTAATAGCTCACACTCGTTCTTCCTCTCTCCCCGTCCTTTCCCCAGATCACTGTCTGCTGTATCTGATGCCAGCATCAGAAAAGCTCCTTTCACCTGACTGCTTGGGGCACCAGCACGGGGTGATGTGCACAAAAGGTCAGGCACAGGTCCCAGCGCCAGGGCTGCTCCATGAGCTGAGGATCAGGAAGGCTGCATTGGGAAGGATGCCCTGAAACTGTCAGAGGGTGTCACTTGGTGCTACCATACCCATGCTCTTGCCTTCTTTTGTGGGAAGCCCAGTGCCAAGAGAATATCAGCTCCCAGCTCCCAGGGATGCAGGTAACTAACTGAAATAATTAATTAATTAAATGAAGACATCTCTTCCCTGTGAGGGTGGGCAGGCCCTGGCACAGGGTGCCCAGAGAAGCTGTGGCTGCCCTTGGATCCCTGAAAGTGCCCAAGGCCAGGTTGGACACTGGGGCTTGGAGCAACCTGGTCTGGTGGAAGGTGTCCCTGCCCATGGAAGGGGGTGGGATGGGATAATTTCTAAGGTCCTTCCAACCCACGCCATTCCCTGATTCTATGAAATAGTGGCTCCAGGGGAGCCAGCACAGCCAGAGGACAGGAACTCCTGAGAAAGGAGAGGCTTCGTCTGTCTCTTGAGCAGCCATGGGTAAGACCCAGCTGCCTGCCCAAAAGATGAGGTCACCTCTGCAGATGGGTGCAACCATCACCTGTCCTGTCCCCAGGGGCGAGACCAGTCAGTTCTGGCAGGGACACAGTTTCCTTCTGTGCCATCCCAAAGGAGCCTGGCTTAGCTTTCTGGTTGGATTTTCTCTTTCCTTCTGATTTCCTAGAGCATAATTATCCCTTTGTCTGTGTGGGGCTGAGTGGGGGCATGAACTGGCATCTTCTGAGAGCAGAGTTCCTTTAGGTAATGGAGTTAGTAATGGTATAAAGATTCTTTCTCTTAAAAAAAAAGGAACTCTATCTGCAAATACAAATAAATCCATATGGTATATTAGATGGTCATTTAAAGGTTCCAACCCAAACCATTCTAACATCCTAAATATATAAATACAGGCACTTCCCTTCCATGCCTTCCATCCCCTGTGTTTTAAAAGCTAAGCTTCCACACCGCGAGGAAGGTGGATTCTTGATAAATTTTTCATTTTCTCTATTGACTTGCTATTGCAAACCCATGTCCATTTGCTATGTAAAGGGCATTCATTTGCCATATATCCACATGGGCCCTCTTTCCCCTTTAACAACCACCAAAGAGAAACACTTTATTGCTCTTGCTGTGCTGGAATCCCGGGATTTGCTCTTTGCTTTCACCTCTAGCAGAGCTGTGGCTGGATAGGGGTTGCTGCAGTGGATTTGGCATCCAGGGGGTGGTCACCAGGGCACTCAGCTCACTATTGCCACTGAAGCCGTTATCTGCTGCTGCCTCAGGAGCACTGGTAGGATGGAGAGTGCCCAAAATTCAGGATTTTCCCAGTCTTAGCCTGGTTTGGAGTGTGCTTTGCAGCTTCCTGGGGGAGAAAGACATTGCCCTGCTGTGCTCCGGAGCTGAGTCAGTCCCCCTGGGGTGTGCAGGAAATAATTCTGTAATTATAAAACAATCTTGACTAATGGCATATTAATGAGGACAGGGAAAGGTGATGCTCCTGGGATGGGCTTCCCCACTGCTAGGAGGAGGAGGGAGCTGTACACAGCTGCTGCATTTGGGGGGCAAAAGATGGCATCACATCAGGGAGGCGTGGGTGTACGAACCCCAAGAGGAAGGGCTTTTTCGGACTCTGGGTCTGTTTCTTCTGCAAAATTCACTGTTGCTCCTGCTGAAGGTGTTGCCTCTGAGCTGTCCCCTCTCTGACCTGCTCTTTTGCTCCAGTTCGAGTCCTTTTGGCTCCTTTTGATTTTCTAGCCACATTTCCTAGGCTGTCCCATTTCTATCTCCCCTCATTTTTCCAACCCATAACTCTACCTTCCCCTACTTTCTGCCCTACCAAGCCCCCTGCTCTTCTCTACCCCTCGGCATCTTCCCTCACCTTTATCCACCTTCTCCATCTCCCACAAATACCTGTTGTATTTTCAGGAGTGCTAGCCTGGGGGCACGGGGAGGATGGTGCCCACGGAGGAGGTTGTGCTCCCCCATCTGATAACATAGGTATCAGGCACCTTTCCCTTTAGCTAGCAGCCTCTGGAAGCCCAAGATGAACCTTTCAACAAGATTAAAGAGATGGTATTAATTGCTATCGATCACGGGTCAACAAATTAAATTGCATCTGCAACTGCATCTCTGAGAGGTCTAAATGAGAAGAGTAGTTAATGGGTCTGGCTGGCCCAGAGCTGTGATTAATTAAAAGCAGAAATGAACTACAACATTTAAAAAAAAAAAAAAAATAAAAAAGAAGATTGGGATGAGGATGAAATTCTGTAGGGTATTTGGAGAGCGCCTGATGGGATTTCAGCTCTGGATCCACCCTGGCCTGACAGAGGCTGATGGGAAGTGGAGCTGGTGGCAATGATTTTTGGGGCGGAAACACTGCCCACCTATGACTGGCAACTCTTCCACATCAGCAGTGCAAGTTTTCTTAGAAAATGATCTGTGCCCTTCGCTTCTCCCTGTGGTCCCAGACTGATGCCTTGGTGCCTGGGGAGAGCTGTGGGATCCCTCAGTGGGACTGTGTCTCACACTGCTGGATTTGGGGGAATCAGACCCCTTCTACAGTCTGAGCCATGGACACCTTGCAGACACATCCGTGATGGGATCTGCAGGGCTTTCCCTCATGTGACCCAGAGCTTGCTCCAGCTCCCTGTGCGGGGTCAAGGGGTCCCCCTCCATCAGCCTTTTCCCCATTTGGTTTTAGACACAGTGCCCTGAAAGAGTGAAGGGCAAAACCCCGAGCATTCCCATGTTCCTCAGCAATCCCACTGCTCTTTCCATGCCAATCCAGTATCACAGCATCCCAGTGGCAGCTGGGAGAAAAGTACTCCTGGGTGGGAATAAGGGCGCTACTGTGACTCCTTGGGAAATAATGAAGTAGCACAGCATGGAATGGAGATGGTGCTTAATTAATAATGAAGAAAATAATAATATGTGGCACGTATAGTGCTGTACTTGTTCCAAGCACTGTACAAACATTAACTACAGTAATTAAGCTGTAATTAATTAGAGTAACTACTAATCAGTGTAAATAATGATGCATCTGGAGGTACCAAATGGGGTTTGTGAACTGAAAGCAAATTTCCATGTTCAGGAAATGGCATCAAATATAAAATGGCACCAGTAAAAGGCAAAAGCAGATGGAGGTTAAAGTGAGAGTCCATGGCAGCTCCCCAAACGGGAATCCTGGTTTGGCACAGCAAAGCTGGTGTACTGAGTTACTGCTGAGACACTCCATGAGCAACCCATCCCATCCATGGGATTCTCATGGCCACTTCCAGGCTCCAAGCCTGCTCTTCCCACCCCAGCTGCACTCACCAATGCTGTGAAGAGACAGGGACTGGAGCAAGGGAGGAGATGGGGAACTGGGAGCTTGAGGGGCTGATGATCAGCAGAGTAAAATACACCACAAATATATAATTTTGGGGTTTTTTTTGCTGGTTCACACACTTTATATTTAACAAAATAATTTTTTAATAATATAGTCTTTTACACATCAAATATTGTTTCTAGGACCCCTCCCTCCCATTTTTACAGATTTTCTTTTTTTCTCACTAGTTTCAGGCACACTATTGTTTGAAAGTTTTGAAACTGGATAGTCATTGACAGGCAACAGCTTACGAAGAAATGTGGCGATGACGTCTCTAATGGTACCAGCTCGGCCTGCAGGGAGCCAATGCTCAGCCACAGGACAGCAGTTGCTGTGCTAAGTGCTCCTCCCACCCCTGCCCTCCAGGAAAACACCAAAACGGGGAAGAAATAAAAGTATAAAGGCAACAGTGTGTATAAACTGAGCCTGATGTGCTGATCTGCTTCGGTGAGGATGCTGTGGGGAGGATCTGCTGCTGTTGCTGTCGAGAGCAGGTGTGCTGGACTGGAGTCTGAACTCTGAACAAAAGAAGCACCACCACCCTCATGGCCTTGACCAAAAAGCAGGGAACCAAGCGTGGACAGTGATGGGAAAGGCCCCTGCCCTCGCCTGCGCAGGCAGGGCAGGGAGGTGACATTGGTGGCTTTTCTTTCACAGTATCGCTTGGAAACTGCAGCCTGAGAAAGCAGGAGGTGCCAGTGCTGGAAAGCCAAATGGGGACCCTTGGCTGCTGGGATCCATGGGGACCTCTGCTCTGACAGGCAGGCACAGAGAGCAGCTGCTTTCTGCTGGGTGCAGCCCAGCCCTGCTGCACCGTGGTTTGCTTTATCCCCAGCACTGTGGATGCTCCCAGGGAGAGCCAGGGCAGCTCCCTCCCGCTGTAGCAAAGGGTCTTACCTGCCAGCTGAGCCAGTTTAGTGCTGCCACAGATGTGGGGCATTCCTGGAAACCTCCAGAGTGGGGTGATCCCATATTTTAACCGTGACCTGCTGTTGCTGAAGGCAATGGAACACTGCCCTTGGCTCCAGCGAGAGCAGCCTCGGGATGGGACAAGGCAGGTGAGCACACATGCTCAGCCCAAGAAACAGGAACAGGTGGGGCCCTCTTCCCTCTGCTCCACCACTGCTGCCCCAGCCAGGAATCACACACAGACAAGCCAGGTCAGATGTTGCTTTCATGGAGCACCTTCTGGTTGGCTGCCCCAGCCTGCCCATGCACCTGCCGTGGGCTCTGCTCCCATCAAGGTCACGGTCACTGTGTAGGTGTCTTCAACTTTATTGTCCCCACTCAGTGGAGAAAGTGTAACACAGATACAGCTTTGTGTCTTGGCTGTACAGTCTATACCTGTGCATCTACCTCAGTCCTGCTGCAGGTTACATTCCAGTTGGGTTTTTTTTTAGCCCCCCATCCCTTTCAATTTCTACCTCCCTCCTGTCCTTAGTGCCACCTGCGCTTACAGACACAATAAAAATGCTCCATCTATTGCTCCACTCATAGCTGTATTGTCCCGATGATCCCAGCTTAGGAAGAGGCTTAAAAAAAAAAAAATCACAATAGCAAAAAACCCTCAAATAAATAAATGTGAAAAACCCCATGATCCACACTGTAGAAAGTGAGAGCAGTGAATCGATCGGTGCCTCGGAGGCATCGCCAGGCCAAGAACGTGCGCGGGCCGTTTTCCCGCTGTCCTCCCCCAGTCCGAGCAGCGCGTCCCCACCAAGCCCTGGTGATTACAACAGCACAGCAGGCACCTGCACACCCGGTACAGAGTAACTAAAGCGGGAGAGGAGCTGCAGGGGGCACAGGGAGACCCTTCCCCGCAGGTACCGATCTCTGCTCGTGTGGCACCCTCGCAGGGCTTGCTGGTGACCCTGCTGCAGCTGGCGGGAGGTTGGACGCGTGGGCAGCACTGAAGCCGTTCCTTTGTCACCATCACCACGAGCGGGTTGTTGGCCAGGGGTGCTGCTACAGAGCCTGCTTGCCCTGGCACTCGCGCTTGGAGCACTGCGCCGGCTTCCACCAGTCCCCGTTGTGGCAGTGGCAGATGTTGCAGTCGTCCACCTTCACCTCGATGCCCGCGGGAATTATCGTGGTGCCCGCAAAGCAGTTGGGACCTGTGGAAACACACGGGGGTGACAGGATAAGTACTCTGTGTTTGGACTGGGGGCAGCAGCTCTGCTCTAAGCCTGGGACAGGTAGGCCAGCCCCTTGCTGCGCTCTGGCCACGCCACCACTGCTGCCGAAATCTGCAGCGATGCTCCTGCCTTGCTCAGTGCTGAGCCTTGGACCCACAGCAATCCCTTCTCTCATATTTTGGTTGCCCTCAGGCACTAAAGGGAAAAAAAAGGCCTTGAAACTTTCCTCTCTCTTTCTGCACCCAGCCCCTAGAACAAATGGCATTTGCGCTCAGCTTTTTCTACTAGGTTGACCACTAATTTAGTACCTCTTTCTCCTTAAATTTTGGCTGCAAGATGGACAAGACCATGAGGACAAGCATGAGGACACAGCCCAGCCTTCACTGCTCCAGCCTGGTGAGCCTGCAGGGAGCTGCAGGGGCCGGAGCCAGTTCATCCCCTAGGGCCATTGGCAGCCATGCTCCAACACCACGTAACCCCAAGGACCTCCACCAGCTTGGAGCTATTAACCATAAATGATTTATTGCATCACCTCTCAAATAAGCTTTCTGATAAAAGCTGGGTTTTTTTCCCTCAAAGATAATTCCTTTAATCTGCTTATTATTGCTTTGGGTCCTTTTTTTTTTTGGCTTTATTACACAATATCAAAGCTGAGCAGCAAGTCAGCAAGGATCTTATTTCCCAGGCACAGAATGGTTGGGTTGGAAGGGATCTTAAAGCCCTTTCCTCCTCCTCATAAAAGCCCCACAAATATCCACTGCCCATCTGTCCCTCTGCAAGCTCTCTCCTCTTTCCCTCCTACTCCTTCACCGCTTAGTGCCAGGAATTAATGTCAGAGCCAGCAGCACACACAAAAAATTCAAGGCACTTGCGTTGGTGGCATTGGGGAAGCATAAAGACATTTGAGAAGTGTTTAATGGCTCGAGTGCTGCTCCGAAATGCTGGCCACTGGTTTTAATCTATGCCTCCAGTGCACGAGGTGCATTCCAAAGGCGAGAGCGTGTACAGACATGGAATTATGGGCAAGTTGTTCCTTAAGTCTCTATGAGGCTGGAAAAGGCTGAGCTGTAGCCAGCCCAGTGCCAGGCTGCCATGTTTTATAGTCTCAGAGAGCTATTTATGAGTGCCCTGGCTTCAGTAAGATGCTCCTCAGGACCCTTTGTTGAACAGGCCACAAGTTTGGCAGGGCTGGGCTTACCCAGACAATTCAGGGTGCCTGAGTGTGACTTGTGTTTCAACACCCTCCCACCTTCATTAAGGGCCACTTCAAACGTGGCTCTACAGCAACATTCCACATCCATCTTCATGAGGCCACACAGAAGGGCCTGAGAAAGATGCCTTGGACGGCTCCTGTACAGAATTTGGGGTGACAGGGTGTACCCCAGGGCTGCTGCTTCCTTCCATGGGCAGCACCTGGGAAGGCAGGCTGCAGCACTGGGAAGGTCTGTGCCGCTCCATGCTGCCTCCTCCTTGGCCTAGCCAGCACGTGAATTCCAGGATACCAGGAAGAAGCAGGCTTTTACTGCAGACAAGGAGATTCAACTGCACTTGTTGAGCCAGAGCACAGGTGACACAGGGCTGCTGGCAGTGGAGGAGCCTTGGGAGTGGGGATGTTTTGAGGCTGGGCTTCGAGCTGGACAAGCTCCAAAGAGCCCCTCCAACCTCAGCCATTCCAAACTGCAAAGAACTTTAGAGCCAGGAGCTACCAGCCAAGAGCATGAACAGCCAAACCCCACATAAGCACACGTGGTATCTGTGGTTTTCCTTGCAGGCATGAGCCTGTTTTGGTCATGGGCTGAAGACTTCCCAAGTTGACGTCTGTCTGGAATACACCTTCCTGGTTGGAAAGGCTGTCATCCCAACTGTGGTATGTCTCTGGCAACCCACTGAAGTTGTCACACTTTTCCAGAGTCTTTGAGTCCCTGTGCTGCCTGTGCTCTTCACCGCTGGTTTAATTCTCTGTTTCCTGGAGCCCGGAGGGTGGGGGTGTGTTATGAGCCAGCATGGGCGTTGCTGTCACGTCATCTGCTGCTGTTAAATGCCCAGGGTTCAAATGCCATGGAAATTCCCGTAACTGCAGCTAGCTGTATTGGAAGTTGAAATAAATACCTGGGATGGCACGTTAATGGGATGCTCCGACTGCCTGCTGATGTCAGGGATGCCCAGGGTGGGCAGCCTCCACACAACAGCCTGCTCTGTGCCCCCAGAGCAAACAAAACCCTTTTCAATGTAATATAAACAAGAAGCTTCCTCTGGAGATGAGGGTGGCAAGGAAAAGGGATGATAATCTTCCCTTTTGTTGTCCTGCCCATTAAGCACCTCATTTGAGAGGCCAGTGCTGCTTCAACACCCACACATGTCTCCAGACACAGCTTTCTCCAGATTTACAGCACTGCCAGCCCATTCCGGGGGCTGAGAACAGGTGGGAGGCTGGCAGTGAGCGGAGCCAGCAGATTTGCTCATTCACAGGTGAGTCACCTTTGCCTTCCAGACAGGGTTTGGGGACCCAACACCTCCCTCATGGGATTTTGGCACCCCAGTGGTGCAGGGATCATGATCAACCACGGGTGGTGGCGTTGGGACTGGCTGATAGGGTGCTGCCAACTGGGCAAAAGCTTCTTTTTCCTTCTTCCTGCTTATCTGTCCATTCCTTGGCTGCCCTTCCTCCTCCCAGCAACCCCAGGTCTCTTCTCCCCGCTCCTGAGCTTCCCCAGGGGGTCATATGGAAAAAAAAAAAAATCAGTAAATACCCTCCATTAATGTCCCTGTCCCCGGACAGGGAGGAACAGAAAGCAGACACTGTGATGAAAAGAGGAGACAGATGAGGGGCATGTGCTGATAACATCACCTGTGCCTCTGAGGTCCCTGTTGGAGAGGGGATCCCTTATTCTGGGGACAGCAGCACAGCAACGTCCCTGCCCCGGCCAAGGACATGGGCCAACTCCGCAAATCTGTAATTAAACACTAATGATCTGCCCCTCTGTAATTAAACACTAATGATCTGCACCCCTGATTCCTGTTGAGCCTGGAAGGACCTGGCAAGCACCTCTGTGTCTAACAGAAAATCCTTGGGGTACTGCCACCACCCCAAAGGGGCTGGGCAAGGGAAAGGGGGAAAATGACAGCTATTTGGGATAAATCCCAGGGACTGCCAAACCAGCCCTCACTGGAGCAGCACCGAGCATCCCTGGGCTGGCCAGGATCACCTGGGCACACCCAAGAAAGGAGCTGTAGTCAGAGGCTGAACTGAGGGAAAAATCACAGCAATTGGGTTTGTTTTCTTTGTTCTTGGCTTTTAGCAAAATGGAGGAAAACATGGCTTGAGGCTCTACTGACATCTGCCCTCCTGTGGGATGTTCTGCCTCTCTCCTGTCAGACTTCAGTACTTTTAATTTGGGCCAACACTGTCACTGCTCTGGACCTTTTCTTTCCCAGCACTCTCTCAAAATAGCCCTCTCTGCACTGCCTGAGTGAAATGTTTCTCTTGCTCACCACAGTGAGCTGGATGGAGCTTTACTGCATCCTCTCTCTCTCACTGCTATCCCCATCCCTATAGAAACATGGATTTCTAACGGAAGGCAAAATTTCCACACTGCATTTGTGATAATTCTACTTAAATTCCCATTGCTTGAAATCCAGTTTTCCAGCACAATCACTATCAACCAGCCTCTCCCCCCACCCCTTTTTTTCCCTCATTTAAACTTCTCCCGCCTTCACACTGGAAAAGTGGATCCTGTTTGTCCAAACTGGGATGCAGCGAGCATTGCACCCGTGGCAGAGGCATGAGAGAGGCACTCAGAGAGGGACCCTGCACTGCTGGAATTGAGGTGAAAATATGCTCCAGCCAAGTGGCATTTTCTGTGCCATGGCACCAGTCACCAGGGAGTTTTCCAGAAACTTTGGGATTTATAGAGCTGGCAGCTCCTGGTGGAGATAACCTCCATCACCAGGGGATCTGCATGGCTGTGCCATGTGCCTTGGAGGGGCTGCAGCCCCTAAAGTCACAACCAGAGCCCACAGCAAGAAACCCAAGTCCTATTTTTTTTTCTCTGCAGCAGAGCTAAACAGACTCTTTTAAATTCTCTAATATTCTTTTTCCCTCCCAACATTTCAAGAGCTCAGGGCCCCACCCCAGTGCTACTGAGGACTGGCCTGAGCTTTTCCCACTGCAGCTGCTTGGAGGAACTGGATGAGACCAGCCAAATCAATGGCAAAACAAGCCCCCAAAGAATGACACAGAACAGCAGTGTGGGGTTTTTAAATTGTTATTCTAAGGAAGATGCTGCTCAGAAACATTTGATGACATGTCAAGCACATCAGGTTACTTATGATAATAGCAGCAGGAACAAGAAGCTGCTTTGGGCAAGGGCTGTCGTCCTGCTCTTGGTAAAAGCATCTTAAACCACGACTGTGATGATAACAGGACACTAATCACCCTTTTTCCCTGCTCAGGGAGACTGATGGGAGAAGTTTGCTGCTCCCACAGACAGTGTAATTGTGAGATTTGCTTTGCTTAACATAGTTAATACTCATAAAACCCACAGCACTCCAGGCTGTTTGCTAGAACAGCTGTGAAGATTTTTATGGAGATATATTAGGGACATTCAGATGCTGGTTTGATGGGAGAGATGTAAAAAAATCATATTTTGTTTGTTGTTTGGGGAGAATGACGGAAAATTCTGCAACCATCTGCTGAAGATCAGGTACTTGCATGATGCCCCTGCTCCATTGCACCCCTGTTCTGGAGGGAATTCGGGGCTTAGGCTCTCTCCAACACCATGAGCTGATGCCTTGGAGCCACTCAGTGCCGAACAGCAGCGTCCCCCCAGCTCCTTGTGACTGCTCAGATGGGTTTTACTGAACTCAGCAGCTCTGCCCGTGGCTTTCAGCAGCTCTGAATTTAGCTTTGTGTGTGCAGAGAAGCAATAAAAGGAAATCAAATGTTAATCAAACAGCAAGCACAGATCACTTCAGGCCAACTGTGATATTCAGATGTGCCCTGAATAGCATCTTGCCCCAGACAAAGCTCATCATCTCCACCAGAACTTCTCATTGTGCAACCTCTGATTTCAGCAAGAGTGGTAGTTTCCCCTCAGTTAAATATGTCTCCTGCCACTTCTTTGAGAGCCTCCCCATCCCTTTAGGAAATATTAAAGCTGACTCCAGGAGAATTTAGCTTATTCAGTCAATGGATTCCATCAAGGAGAGAGGTGCTGATGGCTACGCTTATCTGCCTAGTTAAGACAGCTGCTAAACAGCAGCTCAATTCAGCAGCCATCCTTCAGGCTCCCAAGTGGTGTGCCCCACAATTAAAGTTGCAAGGGCTAAGTGGAAAACGGTGGTGTTTCCTGACAGTATTTAGGAATGGATACATCCTGAAACATCCCCCTGGACACTCACTCAGCTGAATGAAGCTCAATGACTTTGCTTTTGGAGCTTGACCATGAACACAACTGGGCGTGGGGGTTTTCTGCTGGCAGTGTGTGTTGGCCTGGGGGAGGTGTTTCTACCAAGCATGGCCAAGTGTCTTCCCAGTGGGAAGGCAAATCTTCCTCTGCATGTCTCCACAAAACAGGCCTCTCCCAGGCTTCACATGACCATCCCACACCACAAGCCATGCAGTCTCCAGCACTGGTGTCTGGTGCTGAAACAACCCCTTGCAAAGCAGCAACCAAATGAGGATGACACTTGGAATCCACACAAGGATGCTCGTGGATCCCCAACAGAGAAAGAGGAAAAACACAGCAGAATCCCCAGGCTCTGTCACAGAGGCAAAAAATTGCCTGTTGCCTGCATCTTGGGAGTTTTTCCATGTCCAGGCTGAACTCTGTGCTCAGAAGGGAAGGAAACCCAGCATCTTGTTTTTAATGATGGCCTCTGTTTCTGGAGGTTAACACCATTCCTTCTCTGCTGATCCTGCAGGATGTTTTCAAATGTTCATTTAGCTCTGCCAATGCTGTTTATGTGATCACTTCAGATTGCAAGAAAAGAGCTCAATTTGTGGCTTTAATTAACGAGTTGGGGAGGGAAGAAGTTTTATTTTCACTGCCTGGTATGCAGAGTGCCAGCCCCCCTCTCTGGGGGAAGGAGGAGGCAGTGGGTGAAACAAGAGGTGAGACATAAAGAAATCAGGTGGAGATGCTGAACTTTGCCTTGCTGAAAATTAAATTTGGCGATGCTCTGCAGGGGCAGCTGAAAACCCCCCCCCAAAGAAAACAACCCTTGAGCTTTATTGTGTTAGAAAGAGGCCAGAGCTGGAGATCCTGGCTCGGAGCACGGCTGAAGCCTGAGGGTGCACTGGAAATGGGGCCGCGATGTGGAGCAGTGAGTTCACACCCTGTGAACTCGCCCAGCTCTGGTCCCTGTCTGCCACTTCTCAGTGGTGGCAGGGGGGACAGCACTGTGCTGTGGCTCTGCTGCTCCCTGCTCCTGCAGGTGATGTCCATGTCCTCCAGCTGCTGCTGGACAAAGCTCCTCCCAGTACAAACACCAGGGGAAAAGAACCCCCTGGACTCCAAAGTCCACCCAAACACCCAGCCTGCACAGAGACTCCTGCAGGGCTGCAAATGGGACTGCTTCAGGTCAGTGTCCCCATCCCAAGTCTGGAAGCCCCTTCTCAGCCTGCTCACTCCCTCAGGCAGCAGAGAGCTCTCTTGTGATGCAGAGGCTGCATCAATGCATCATCTGCCCCCTCAATAACATCTGGATGCTGCTCCATTTTCAGGAGGAACTAGGAACCGAATCTACCAACCCACACCAGCCCAAGTGCCACAAATTAAACCTCCCTCTAGAGGGCCAGTGGTGGCTCCAGCAGCCTTCCAACCCCCTGCCATTTAAAAGCTCCGGAATTGCTCTCTCCCCCTTTTTGGACTGCTGTTGGTATTTTAAAAAACCAAAAGGAAATCTTAGTCGTCTGTCAGTTTAACACCATTTCCCCTTGTCCTTTCAGTCTGTGGCTCCCAGCTGTGGTAACAAGTGTCTCCTCCTCAAGGTGACCCCAAGATGGAAAGTTCACTCTTCCTTTGCCACCTTGTCTAGCCACCCATGGAGAGATGGCACCTCTAATAAATGCCCTCAGTTTCTTCTGTAAAATGTTGTAAAATTAGAGCCTCTTCTCTTCTAATTTGTGGACAAACCCTGCTGGCTCTGGCTAACAACTCCTGGAGTCATCTGGTGGTACCTTCTAGACATCCATCAGCTTTCAATTGTGTGCACCACTGCCCCAAAGAACTACTCTCCTCTGAAGCTGATCTGCAGCTCTTTTCCACCCCTCCTGCATTTTTCACTGCTCACAAGACAATGTTAACGGCCCTTCTCAAGTACTGCCTATTTACGGGAGAGATTTTTCCAGCCATAATTCACATTATTGGGTGCCTGAAGATGCCTAAAAGTTATTTAATCTCTGCATTAGAAAACAGATATTTATCTGCAGTATCCTTGTCCAAATTAAATCCAAGTTGCTCACTCCAAGCCAGCCCTCCATCATTAGAAGGAATGCATTAAAAAGGCGAGGGGGAGGTGAAAAGCTCAATTCAGGGCAATGGGAGCTGTTCCACTGATTTCTGCCAGTGATGCAGCCGCACAATAAAGGAATTACAACACACCAGCAGCTCCCACCCAGCCCAGTGGGACAGGGATCTCCTGGTGGCCCCACATCCCCTCCTGGCTCTCCTCACACCAAGATGGTCACATCATCCAGGCTTTGCTCAGGCAATCCCAAGTATCTGCTGTCTTGGAGTCTAATGAATGCAGGGGCTCCACTTGAGTTCCCTAAATTACGAGCTGGCACCCAGTGACAGAGACTGATTTAGGCCTCACTGTTTTGCACCACAGTTAGAAAAATACTGATGGCTCGTTATCCGTCTTAATCAGCAGCAGCAAACAAATGAGGGACAGGGAGACATCCAGAAGGGAACACACCGCATTACTCCTCCTTATTGATAGCACAGTTACTTAATTTGATGTGGAGACATAACTTCAGGCATCACGAAATACTGGAGCAGGGACGGTTTGGTGCAGGGAAGATCTATGGGTGCAATTTAAAAGCCGTCTGTTTGGGAGCAGTGACGTCCATGGGCGCCGATACCGATCCGAGCTCCGCAGACAGGCCGGACACCATCCCTCACCAAGACAAATGACGACAGGGGCCCTTCCACAGCTACAATGTACCAGCTGAAAATTACAGCCCCACTCCACTCTTCATCCTCTGTGCTTGTGGGATGAGCAGGACAACAGGGGACCAAGCCCAAGGTAGAGCAGAGAGTCCCAGAATGGTCTGGGTTGGAAGGGACTTTAAAGCTCATCCAGCTCCACCCTCTGCCATGGACAGGGACACCTTCTGCTGGACCAGGTTGCTCCAAGCCCCATCCAACCTGGCCTTGGACAATTCCAGGGATGGAGCAGCCACAGCTTCCAATCTCTGATGGCTTCTGGATGGTCATGTCTGACCCGCCCTTCCCTGGGCACTGCCTGTGCCAGGGCAGCAGAGCTCTGGATCGGACCTTTGGCACAGCTCACTCAGGGAAGGCAGCATGGAAATGGTGGAGCAAAGCTCATGATCTGGGCACACTACAGAAACATGTACGGTTCCCACTGCTTTAGACGACGGTATCTGCCTCCCCACATGGACATTCTCCCCAGTCCTGTGCACCCAGCCCCTCTGTTTCTGATCCCAAGTGCACCAAAATCAAAACTGGGAGCATATCTCAGTGCACCCTGAGCTCCCTGCAAAACCTCCAGCCCCAGTTTGCCCATTTTACCAGGTTTCTAACCCATTTGTGGCTTATGGACTGTTGGCCCGCAGGGTTAGGCATTGCTGCACGGCAAATTAATAGATATCGAATTCATAACCCTTTATTCACTCTGCTGACTCAAACACCCAAATGGGGGCAGCCTGGAAGTGAAACCAAGGAGGTTTTACCTAGCTGGAGGAGCCAGCACATGGATCAGCTCCCAGACAGCAGAAGAGCATCTCCCAGGGCTTCAGACTCAGCTGAAAATTCAGGGCTTTCCCCCCTCCTTTTGGTGTAAAATGCAGGTTGGCATTTTCAACGTCACCTATGGGATTTACATACCAAATTCCTCTTCATTTTAAAAGGATCTATGTGTGCAAATACCTTGGATCAGCACTGGAAAGTTTAGCAAGTTTTGCAAAGGCAAAGGGCCCAGCATTGCACAGGCAGGAACTGTGCATCCAAAGCAGGTTTTCTGAATCAGATTTTACTGTGCACACTCTGGGCTGGAGAAGAAAAACAGGAACACCTCAAAGCCAGCAGTAACCATCTATTAAGGGAGAAATGTGTCTTTCAACATTTACCTGAGCAAACAAACAGAATTTGCTCTTAAAAGTCTTTCTGCAGACAGCATAAAGCTCTGGGAGCACACCATAGATTTTTTTTCTTAAATACATGTAGATTGTAATTGTGGGCAATGAAAGCTACTCAGAGGTAATTTTAACCTTTCAGGTAAGTAAAAGGCTTTCAGAAAGTTGTCTAAATAGGTATTTCCCAATATGAATTCCAACAGTGCTGAAGGCACATTCATTTTTTTAATGGTTCAAACATGGCAAATAAGGTGAGGTGTTTCTTTTTGAGCTGGTATCAAATTGATTAATTTAAAATAACTCAGTTAATAAAACTACCATTAAACTACTGCATCAGCTAACAATGTTACCAGTGAAATCAACAGCCAAAGGGAGGAAAAGTTGGACCTTCCAGAGACTAAACCTTTAAGTGAAGAAAAAAAATTAAATGCCTGTATAATGGGCTGTTGTGTTTGTGCTGCCTTCACCTCGCTGGAACAACGCATGCCACGGGACAGGCTCGGCCCCAGTGACTGTGCCCTTGCGGCCAGTATTTCCCAAAAAAGGAACTGGGATGCAGAGCAGCAAACTCATCCACGGACTTAGCTGGGTGTTCACCCCGCAGCAGTCTGGGCACCTCCCAGGGACACTCCCACAGGCAGCTACAGCTCCTGATCCATGCAGGCATGGGAGGACACCCTAATCTAGGGAAGTACGGGCCCAAACAGCCCCTGGATGCCAAAGCACCAGGCCTGTGGTCCCTGCCCAGATAGCCCCATTCAAAGGTTAACAACAAAAGAATAACAAGCAGGACTTTTTCTCTGGGTCTTGTGAGCCTTTAGCCAACTTATTCGCCTATTGGTTGCGCTTCATGTGAAAATATAATGATTTTTATGGCCCACTTTAACATTTTTATGTCTTTTTTTCTTCAGAGAAAAAACCCCACATTTGGTGTAAGAATTAAAACAGTATTTCATGCTTAACTGCAATCACAGATGATGTATGGAAGAGAGCTGGCTGCATGTCAACTCAATATAAAGCCAGAATTGAATCTAACTTGGTCACTACAGCTGTGGGATGTTTTATGGGGTGAGGGGATTTTTTCAGATCAGTCATAAATGAAATGGAAACTGTGACTGGGCTCATTTTGTATCAAACAGGAACAAAAAAATGTAGGGAAGAACCAGGATTGCTACACATTTGTCTGAGTTGTTCCTTTATAGAGGTGCAGTGTGCTGCAGACCCAACGCAGCGCCGGACGATGCCGCAGCGGCGATGGGTGCCTGTTGGCACACAGCCCCCACCACGGGAATGGGGTTCTCCTGAGCTGTGGGAACCACATGCTCGGGATCAACTTCCAGCTCCTGTCTGGAAAACAGCTTCACTGCAGACCAGATCCCTGTGGGATGGGGTCAACTGATGGAAAAATGCCCTCATGCCTTTGTGCCATTGTGGCATGAAGGTGATGCTTTGGGGGCAGCAGCACAGTCCCAGTTGTGTTTCCCACCTGGTGACAGATTTTTCTGATCACAGCTTTGAATGTGGGATTGTGTTAGAAATGGGATTTCAAAGCAAAGATAAAACTTTCCCTGTAAGGAAGGAGCTGCTCTGGAAACCAGTTCTTTCTGCTCTGCTCTTGGCTTGTGTTTGAGTTGTTGGTTTTCTGCTGCTGACTTTGAGCAGAACCCATCTCCTGCTGCCTTTACCACCATTCCTATCTCCCTGGCCTCCACAGTCTCCACCACTATTCCCATCCTCCTGGCCTCCGTGATGATGGACACAGAAATGATGGCCATGGGCAGGTAACACCCAAGTGAAAGGGGAATTTAATGTTAAAAATCTAAGTCAGTCAGCAAAGGTTTCCCTTCCATTCAAAGGATGGATCTTCTGGAGGGTATTTAACAGTATCAGCCTCTGGATTTTCCTGTTTTCATCCCTATAAATTTAGGTAAGGCTGCAGTGGCAAAGCTCCCATTTCTATGCAAATCCATACAAATGATTGATTACCTGTAGAAAGGGAATAACTGCAATGGCAGAAACACAACTTCTTTTGTTTATGTGGGGAGTTTAATTACCTGCCTGTGGCACAGAAAAGGAAAATCAGGAAAACATCTTTTCTGACCCCACCCCAACGTTTAAGCCTGATGTTAGAGAGACAGGATGTGGCACTGTTGTGCCAACATCTGCATCTCCTGAGAAAAGAGGAGAGGAGGGGATGGAATGGGCAGGGCAGGATGGGTGAATGGATCTTGAGGACACACATGGGGCAGAGCAAAGCACTGCAAGGATGGGCACACCTTGGTCTGATGGACACAAGAGCCAAGCAGAGGTTGGTGCTTCTGGAATAAAGAGGCTCCTGAACACTTCTGCTGGGACCTGTCCTGATTTCTCCAGCAGCTGCAGAAGCAGCTGCAATCCATGTTTTGTCCCAGGTTTTGCTCTTCCTATTCCACTACCTGAATTTAACGGTATCCATGGCATTTCCAGGATGCTTTCAGATGGTGCTGTGAGAAGTAAGATGAGCAGTGCAGATTTTGCATGGGAACAGTAGCATTTAATGAAATCATCCACTGGAAAAAGGATGGTCCTTTCCTGTGCCAGGGATTCTGGGTGTCACCACAAAAGCCATAAACCACAGTACACGTGGGCTTTACACTCTGGCAGATGTGGTATTGTGCTGATGTGCTGGGACAGGACAGTTATTCTGTGAAGTAACAGCTGGGAATGATGAAAGGCTGGAGAAAAATTACGGTGGATATACATGGTTCTGCATCCTTCCTGCCCAAACTTCCCAAATGCTTCCTTATCCCTCACTCCGCATCTGGTTTTATTACTTAATTCCTGGATGAAACTCTTGCTCACCCTCTGGTCTCAGTGGCACCACAGGATCTGAAGGGCTCACAACCTGTTATCCTCACATAGTCCCCTGGGACAGGGAAGTGTGCTGGGGAAACTGAGGCACAGAGGCAGTGGGGACTCCTGAGGGGATGCAGGTTATTCAAACTAAACCCAGCAGAAAACTATTCAACTTGCAGCAACAGGAAGGTTTGAGGCTGCAAACTGCCTCCTCAAGTGTGATGGGAATTGGTTCACACCTTATTGGCAGAGGGAAGGATCTGTGGGAAAGAATGGCAAAGTGATGGACAATGACTTCCAAAAGTTCCCCATTTCTGAGTGTTCCCACACTCTTCAGCTAGTATTCCCTGCCTTGTTTTTCCTGCATTCATTTTGTGCTTTAGAAATCTTTTTTAAAGCCAGAAGGGAGATTTAGACATTAGAACAAGCTACTGACCTGATACGAGTTAATGATTTTATAAAACCCCTAAAAAATGCTTTACTTTAAAAGATTGATGTTTCTTATTGTATTTTTTCAATGCCAATTAATTACTTAATTCATTAGCAATGTAACACAAGAATAGTCTTTGAAAATCTGCTGCTTTGTGTAGATGCCTTTAATTATGGATAATTAAATACTGTGGAAGGACCTGATTATACCTCTGAGCATTTTCTAATCTGGAAAATGAAACACACTCCTGTACTCCTGAACACATAAAACAAAAGCTGAGCTCAACAGCCACAGGAAGTAAAAAAAAATGGGAAAACAAACACCCCAAAAGCCAGAACCACCCCAAACCCTGCAACTAAGAGAGAGTGGGAATTCCTGGGGAGGCTCAAAGGCTTTGTGCATGCCCTGATACAGGGCTGGACCCAGACCCTGCCTTGTTGGGGATATGAGGGGGGGCCCACGTGTGCTCAACGCGGAGCTGCTGCAGCCAGCAAGCAAACATGGGCCCAGCGAACAGAACTCCCTGTTAACACTTGCTGAAACTGGGAACAGATTTCCAGATGCCCTTGTACGTATGGCAGCAATGGCCAAAACTGCCAAAAAGACCAAAGCACTCTCCAAACGTAATCACAGCTGACCCTGGAAGAGGAAAACTTGCCAATGGCACAAGTTACGCTACTGGGTTTTTTCTGTCTCAGAGTTTTAGCCCCAGGGGAAAGCCTGGGAAATGCTTGTTTTGAAGACAGCATTGCCCCAGTGCCTCTGAGACAGATCCCCTCCCTGACTCTTACTTTGTGTCCTTCCTCCCTGGGCCATGAAGTGATTGCCAGAGTCAGGGAATAAACTCTCTTGTCTTTATTTATTTCTCAGCTGCCAAATTTTGGGAGAAAAATTAGGACAGGTCTTGTGAAACGTTAGGGGCAGGACGACATGAGGGGGACAAATGTATGTCTGGCACGGATTGGAGACACTAAAAGAAGGAAAATGTCACCCCTAACACGTGGGCTGCCTGCCTGCCTTAAATCAAAGCAGCAACGTGGCATGTTGCTACTGCATCCCTGCCCATGGCAGGGGCTGGAACTGGATGATCTTTAAGGTCCCTTCCAACCCAAACCATTCTGTGATGATTTGTGGGTACTGCTGTCCAGGTGTGGGATGGTGCCCTGCCCCAGAGATCCCCTCCTAGGGTGCACTGCCAAAATCCTCGACATGGCAACTGATTTCAGCAGAGAAATGCAGAAACTCTGCTGACGTGCAGTGAAATGCACAAGGAGACACTGCAGCACACGGGACACGTTGCTGGGATGTGGTGCTCATGGCATTTGTCAGGAGTCCTACCTGGTGCTGGCAGGTGCCAGGGCTGCCAGCAGTGGCAGACCTGTACCAGTGTAGGCGGCTCCAGCCCTCTAACTACCGAAGATCTCACCGACACCAAACTGCAGTCGTCAGGCACCGAGGTCTAAAGCAGCTCCCTCCGTGGTGAGGGTGAGAACCCACCATCCCCCACATCTATGATTTACATGTTTCCCTATGATTAGCTCATGTTTCCCCCTCCCAGTTCTATGTACATGTATATTCATCTTCCCTAGTTAAGATGTATTAGTTCTACAAAACGCTGTGTACTCGACACCCCATTGGTTCCTTCCCCAAGTCCCTCCTATGTGTTATTCCCATTGGCTCCTTCACTGCTACACCGCCTACTTGTCCTTATCTCATTGGCTGGAATCCCTTCCCCCGCCTTCCCTAGCCCCACTATAGAATCCCCTGGACCCTGTCAAAAATTTGGCTCTTTGTCCCTGTCCCTTCACCGGAATAAGCCTCCGCGTGGAATCCGTATGGAGAGTCCCCTCTCTTCTTCTTTGCCTCCGCCTGCGTGCCCTCACAGCTGCCTCAGAGAAGATTGCTCCCTCGGGTGAGGAGCTCTTCCCCTCCTTTGTGTGTGCCACCTTCCAGAGGGGCTGCAGCCTAGACCTCCGGGCTCCTCTTTGTTGGCACTCTGGGTGCAAAGCCCCTCACAGACCCTCTGCTGCTTCCACCTCACCAGCTGGGGAAGTTTGTGACACGATGAGCTTACGTGGGGGATTTTATTTAATTTTTTTCCCCCAAATAATTAGTGGAAAACAAAAAGTCAATGATGTTTTGCTGACCCCCACTGCCGTGAGCCATTAATGCACAGTGATGAGAACCATTGGGCTGGCCCCACCTCGGAGCCAACATTCAACGAGCCCATGCGATCCCTAGGTTACTGCAGCCTTCCCTGTGCCAACACTTCTGTACCAGAGCACGTTGTGTCTAGAAAGCCCAGACCTCAGTCAGGAGCAAAACACACACATTTCCTTGCACTTTGAGCCTCACCTCCACATCTGGCAAATCCTATTGCAGCAAGGAAAAGCTTTCACACAGAGCTTTGGAACGCTGGTGCATCCATGGGTGGAAGAGCCCAGCCTGCTTGGCACAGGCTGTCCCAGGCAGTCTGACAGTGCCTTCAGCATCCCACGTGAACCTGTCAAGCACCAACACTGCCACTGCTCTTAATTAGCTGATGCTCTCCTTTCCTCTCATCTCTGGCTACTTTAACCCTAGGTTAGAAGAGGAGCTTGGGCACATGAACCCAAGAGGGAGAGCGCAGGCAGCACTTCCCTGAGATGGAGAAAACGAGCAGAGGAGAAGGGGCAGTGCACACTGCAAAAACACTATGCACACAACACAGGAGCAAGGAAGGCCCTGGTTGTTTTTTGCTGGGGGCTTGAAATGCCTTCCGTGGAGGCCATCCCACTTTCAGCAGCTCTCCTCCAGCCTTTAGATCCATAGATGCAAGTTAGGCTAAATCTGCAAAGAAAAGTAGCCACCTTTATTTCCGGGGTTGACCCAACTGGGAAACCCAAATAAGCATTTGGGCAGGTGTGTCTCTCCAGTCTGGGTGAAACTGTCCAAGAAGGGGCTTATACGGGCACAGGAACTGGCCCTGACTCTTCTGCATGTGAAACCTTCACTGTCGAGCTCTTAGGATGAATGAGAGAGTGGGCAGATCCTCAGCTGCACACCAAGCATGGATGTTTCCCTTGGAGCAAGGCAGTCAGGCCAGTTAACACCAGCCTCAGGAACTGGATCACAGCGTATTCACTCTCTGGGAGGGTATGATGTAGCCCAGACAAAAAGCGGTTTCTGTACAAAACACAGCAAATATATCTAATTGTTACTATCGTGGGCAGGTTTTCATTTTTATCAGAGTTTCCCACTTAATTTCCGATTTAACAATTACAGTTTGACGTTGCCTGTAATAAATTTCTTTTTTGTTTGGCACAGCTTGAGAAGTAACCAGAAATTCCCTCTTGCCGCGTTCCTTGTAGCACAGAGAGGGTCCCGGAGCCTGGCGGGCACCAAGTGAAGAAGAGCGAGCTAAATGCCCTCCTCAGCAGCCGGCAGCCGCTGCCCCGGTCCGTGACCCGCGGGAAGGGCTGCGAGGGACGCGCCCCGGGAAGGGTCCGCGAGCACAGCGCGGCCGCCGCTCCCGGCGGGATCGGGGATGACGCAGCCCGGGCAAGCGATAATCCTCATGCGGGAGGAGCCCCTCGGACGTCAGCGGGGGGGATGAGTCACAGACCAGCGAGCGAGGCTGTGCTGGGAGGAAACTCAGCGGTGGCTCAGCCTCAGGAAATCGGAGCCTTTGGCAAACCGGGCTGGCTCGGCACGGACGCGCTGCGCCCGAGCGGCTGACGGGGATCGGTCACTGCCTGGGTGTTGTAGCCCTTCCTGTACGCGGCGAGAGCTTCCAGGGATGCGGCAGCTGCAGCTTCTCCGGGCGATCTGTGCCAGGGCCTCCCCACCCTCACAGGGAAGAATTTCTTCCGAATGTCTAAACCTGCTCTCTGTCAGTGGAAAGCCATTCCCCCTTGCCCTGTCACTCCAGCCCCTTGTTAATAGTCCCTTTCCATTCTTCTTGTCAGCTTCCGTCAATCCTGGACTTGGTTACTTACCCAGGTGAGAGGGAGAGCCAAGCAGGAAGGACATTTCCCATCACAGTCGGAGCTATTTCTCCTATTCCTCTCCCACTCACACGCGGAGGGAAAGTCAAAGGTGTGAACACTTTCTGGTTTTAGTAAAAATCAGAGCAGGCTGTCTGAAATAATTAATAGGGCAAAAAGCCCCTTAGTTTCTGTCTTCTCCACTGAAATATTCCAAAGTATGAAATAAAGGTCTACATCTAAAACCATGTCACGCCTTCTACCCTCATAGATTTGAGGGAGTTTGTTCTGAAAGCATTAAATAGGGCATCTCATCACTTCCAGCTTTTTCCCAACCCTTTTTAACATACAAACAGTGAGTTTGCTTTAACTGGCCTTTTTCCCACGGAGGTTTCAGTGAGTCAGCATTTTCTGACCAACATATTTCCATCTTCTTCAAATACTCTCAGGCGGCTGCAGTGAAAAAGTCTGAGCTTTGTCAGGCTGGGGAGAACATTGTGTGCTCATCTTCACACAGATCCACTGCTTTCAACAGATCCCCAGGCAGGACATCAGCACTTCTCTTTTTCGTACATCAGGTCCTGCTCCATTTATTCTAACAAACTGCTTCCCTACCAGCACTACCTGGCACAAAACATTTGTAACTGGGACAAATTGTGTTTTACTTGATGTAAAATGAGTTACACCAGTTTGCATCCATTGTGGTACCAGTCCATAACTACTCCTTTTTCTTTGAACTCCTCAGTGAATTCCTTGAGGGGATTAGGATTTCAGAAGCAGGTACAAGTGGAAAATGGACATCCTGGAGTTCACCTCCAATTACAAAGTGCTGATAGGGTCCCATGGGCGACTCCTCTGCCCAGCCTCTTTCCTTGAGCAGCATCAACATGGCCAGAGCTGCAAAGAACTGACTGAGGCCAACCCCACCAGCCACAGCAAAGAAAGCAACATCCTCTCCTCGTTCCCACCAGGCTTTTATTTCCTCATGACCAAGCCTAAGCTCTTCCGCCTTGGGTAGTGATTCAGATCAACACTGCAGAAGGGTTTTTGAAACACGAACAAGGGGAGCAAGAAAGGAACCCCTGCAGCAGCCAAGCTCTTTGCAGCCTGTGCTGCAGGGATGGAGCCAAGGCAAGGCTCATGCTGCAGGAGCAGTGCCCTGGTGCTGGGCTTGGTGACCTGCACTGAGAGCTGAAAGCGCCTGTGCAAAGCCAGCGTGTGAAGAGAGGCAGCTGAGAGTGAGGGAGTGGGCCAAGGGGGTGGAAGGAAATGGATGCTGATGTTTGTGGACAGAAGAGCACCTTACACAACAGGGAGTTATGGGATGGCTGGCACTGTCCCAGCCTCTCCCCGTCCTACAGAAACCTCCCACAGGCAGCACAGCTCCACCACTGTCACACAGCAGCACCACTGCCACCCATGAACCATGTCCTTGCACCCTCACCTGGTTGTACTGCACCAAATTATGGCTCCCTCTGGCAAATGGCTCCATCAGAACTGCATTTATTTTTGTTCTGCCCAGGTGATGCACTTCACCAGCAAATCAGGGAGAGAGATGAAGAAAACACACCTTCAATCCACTTTCTAGTCTCTCCAGCCAAAGTGATGGCTGAGTTGGCAAGTGACGGGCTGGGGTTGTGTATGGCCACACAGTAACACCCAGGCTGAGGTTCCTGCCCCGCTGTCCTTCACAGAGCTGTGCCCGTGTGGGAGGGACAGAAGGCTGCCCTGAAATGCAGCACCCTGCCAAAGGAGAGGGGATGGAGATGTAGGAACGGTGGAGGGAAGGAAAGGAAGCAGGAGAAGAAAACTTCTAAGCGCCTTTCTTAATTCTAAGTCTTCTCAGACTTGCTTAGCTCTAATCTTTAATTCATATTTTCATTAGAGTCTCTCTGCTCTATAAAGTCTGCATTTCATGTAAAAGGAGCAGCTCAAACATAAATTATTTGACATAAGTCAACCCCTTGTTAAAATCCTCTGCTCTACATACATGTAGGCTCCAATAAAGAAGCATTAAACATTCATTAAATTAGAAATACATGAAGACAGTGTCTGCCCCTCTTCTCATACAGATACGCTTCGTAATCCCAACCTCCTAGAGCAGCCAAAGCAAAACCTCTCTAATCCTTTCAGAAACCCTGACCATGCAAAACACCCCAGACTCCTGCAATGTGCCACTGAGCCACCCAGAGGCATCAGCAGGTCAGATCCTCAGCTGGAGTAAATCAGAGTAAAAAAATGCTGTGTGTTACACCAAGTGACACCGACACAGGATTTGGCTTTAGGCTTCTGTTGCAGCAAAGTGGTTTACAGCAATGTCACTGGATCATAATGTCACTTTTGGTATTTTAAAGTCACACCAAGAATCAGGTGGGGAACAGCAACACGATGCCTGCTTTAATTGCAGTACTGCCCTGGCTCCTTGTGTTCTGCAAAGGAACCTGGCTTCCCAACCTGAATCTAGGAACTCTTCCCCTCCAAAAAACCCCTAACCCACCCCTTCTCTGCAAGATACTACCATGATGATAGTGAATCTTGAACTACCACTCTCACATGCCACTGCACACAAACTTCAGCAACATTTCCCCAAGGGAAAACAATCACTATGAGCAAAAGCTTCTTGATAAATATTTCTGAGTTTGAAGAGTAATGAAGGAATGTGTTTCCCACATCTCTGAGAGCCGTGTCCGCTGAAAGAGAGAGCTTTGGAGCTGGTCCCATCCCACAAATGGCTTCTCATGATCCTCCCTGACCCTTCTCTTCAGAGTGCCTGTTACATTCATTTGAACTCCGCTTCATTTGAAGCACGGAAGCATGGTTAGGACCTGGGGTACAAATTCAGGGTAGCAGTTTTCAGCTCCTGCCTGGCCTTCAGCAGTCGGGCAGAGTCGGGCAGAGCCTTTTCCTGTCGTGTTTAATTTGTGAATTATCCCTTTCTTGCTTGCTGGGCAGGGGCAGAGCGCACAGAGGCTTGGGAAGCAGCAGGTGACCTGTGCAGGTGAACACGCTGGGTGTTCAGGGGCTGCTGTCCCACTGGCTCCAGGCTGCAGCTCCCTGGGAACGGAGCTCTTCCAGCTCTTCCCTGTCACTGCACAGCCCAGCACCCCGGTTTTGTGCGGGCACTGAGCTGTGGGATGGAGCTGATCACATTAAGTGCTGCTCAGTTCAGGGGTTTTTTGTTCTCCCCCTTGTTGCTCTCAGTCTCACTTCGTCCGAAACGTTAGGAGGTGACAGATTCAGCTCAGCTCTCCCCGATGCTGTCCAGCACCAGCACGGCTGATTTTGCAAGTTTTAACTTTTCCAAAGCTTTTCACTGTTATAGAGGCCTCTTCCAACAGCTCTGACCATGGGGAGCAGATCAATCTTGACTCAGCAGGGCATTATAAGCATCTGGATAATCCAAGTGCTGGAGATTTCCAAAGCAATGGAGGATCTAGCTCTTGACAGATGCTTGCATGTCTAATAATTCTCACCGGCAAGTTCAGCATCTATGTGCCTTTAACCCCTTGGCCTGAAGCGATCAGAGGGACGAGCTCCACTGAAAATCAGTTTCAGGGAAATGGCTTCTCAAGGAACAGTAAAGCAAGTACTGGAGTATTTTGTCAGCTTGGTGTCTGCCTGGCCCAAATACGCCTTGTTTTCAGTCTTGATCTTCTACCAGCTTTCAAATCAATCCTTTCTTTCCTCTGCTGGTAATCACATCACTGCTTTAATTGAGCTAATAGGGCACCACAGTTCACACTCCTGCTGGTCATCACAGAGAACATTATCCAGTCCTTCCCGTGGCCTCTCAGGCTGACACCTGAAGGGAATGATGGCCGTGGGGGTGACCAGGTGCCCCAAAAGTTGGCTGCCATCAGTAATTCACAGCCATGGAGGGTGAGGTGGCTACACTATGCTACTGCCTTCAGCTGCCAGGACCTGCGGAGAGGATGGTGGAGTCCAGCAAAATCCGGCTTGGGCAACACTTCTTCTCCTTGGCTGGGCACATTCCCTTGCATCTGCACAACCAACCAGCACATTGCATAGACTGTGACTGAAGGGGGTTTAAGTGCAATCTTAAAATCTGGCCATTTCAGGAATTTCTGAAATAAATTAGAAATGGAATTTTATTTAGTCGTTGGTTTGGGTTTTTACTTTTTCTAAAGGGATCTCTCCATGGCTCCAAATCACTGTTTTCCACAAAGTAAATGAATATGAAGTCTTCTCTCATCCTCTTGCCACATTTTCTGTGTCACCTTTATCCTCCAACAGTTGTATATAATCAAATGGCAGACAAAACTTCCTGTCCCCAAATCCTTCCCTCTTTTTTTCCTCACACTTTTAGTAATTTTTTTCCATGCTTCCTTGTCTTTTTTGTCACTGATCAAGTTGGAAGCAGAAGCTTTCCAAAACAATGACCTGGAGCTTCAGCGATCCACATCTTGCAGATAAATAACAAGCTACATTTATGCAATAAAGCACTGGCACTGGATTATTCCATATTAAAATCTTGGCACTTTTCAAGACAGCGGTAATTTGGAACAACAGAGACCATGTGGGGAAGGGTTTTTGTCAGTATTGGTTACCAACATGCACTGTTAATCCACTACCTTCACCTAAAAGAATTTACATTGAGATGGAGCCTTTTGTCCTGCAAAATCCCAAAGGGTTTTGCAAAATGAGCAGCTCCCACTGCCCTCCCAGGACAGTACTTGGGCAGTGGCTTGGCTGCGTCCCTGGTTGGGAAGGAAGAGCTCCCTGCTCCATGACTGCATCACCAGTGCCTCCTTCTGTGGCATCCACACTTCCTGCCCTGCTTACTTTGGGAATGGAAATGAAGTTCATGGACCAACTCTGAACTGGCTGGCCAGGACAGGAATAGCCTGGCCCATGTCCAGACACCAACTGCCCCACTGCCCACGGCACAGCTTTTCCAAAGGGACACCCCCTGGGGACTCCCAAAAGTCTCCCACTTAGGAAAAAATGCATTTCTTCACAGCACTTGCTAAGAAAAGGCAGCCTCAAAGGTCTGCCCCCGGGTGTTGATCTACACAGAGACATGGAAAACTCACTCAGGGACATGTGCAACACCGATTTGTTTGCCAAAGGAAAGGTTTCAAGAGGCTGGGAAAATCCTTGGGGGTTTCCTGAGCACGCAGTGTTACAGCAGGATCAGGCTGGGGTGCAGAACGCTTATTTCAAATTAACTCCAACAGAGAAATAATGAGCAACGAGTTTATATTTCAGTAAATTAAGAGAGAAGCTTAGGGAAAATGTGGGTTTATACGCACAGAAATAAATTATTATTTACTGACTTTTGTGCTCATGCCCTCAAATATGAAGACATTTGTAGGGATTTATTAATATTTATAGCACATTATAATAAATACCCACAAGAGCTTTGCCTGAAGACATGCTATTTTACCAATGTAAAATCTGCTGAAGGTCAAAGGGATCTTTTACTTGTGTGTGGATGGCAGGATCAGCCTCTTTACTTGGAAATCTGTATCAACTGTGATAATTTAAAACTTTAATTAAAGACTCAGTGACAGATTATCTACGAAATGTCTTCCTGCTGCCCAGTATTCCATCACGAATGTCTCCAGAAGCCCAGGCTGAGTAAGCACACTCGCCAGGAGATATTTCACTGTGGACATGTTAGCTTTTATCTGGCTCACTGGGTAACAAATTCTTTTGTTGAGCATTGGTGACAACAAAAATTAAATTAGAGTCAAAACCAGACCCCAACCCAAAAATTTATAGTATTTGTTTAGTTCATACCTCAAGAAAATGAAACACAGGGAATTTCTCCCTTTGTGCACTGCAGTAGGTGAGAGTTGCTTGGAGCTGGCAAAGCAGAGGAACCCATTTAATCTGGATCACAGATTAAACCAGATTAAGCCATGTGAGGGATGATACACTGGGGATGCCCCCCATCCCAGCATCCCGCACTGTTCCCAGACCACATCCAAAGGGTTGAAGGAAATGGGAAGAGCAACCTCCAAGTGATGCATAGAAAGGGAGCTAAAACACACACATCCCACCAATAGCAGGGCTCGCCCCACAGCAGTGGATGGGTTTATGGGGAGGGACAAGCAGAGGTCTGGGAATGAAGAGTGCAGGGTCAGGAGAGAAGGGCCCAGTAACACCACACAGGCACCTCGACAGCCCTGGCCACAGGAGCATGCGGACCTCGCTGGGAATATTCGCCCGGAAAGGCTCCGGCACAGGCGGAGTGGGTGGATGTTGTCACTGAGCTGCAGCAGAACCTGAGGCAGGAGGGACACAATGGTGGCACCACGACCTGGACTCTACCAGTGACAGGCAACTTTGGGATCCCGCAGAGGAGAGAGTTAACAACAGTGACACACTTTTGTGTGTCTGGAGAAGTCACAGTGAGTGGAAATAACAACTCGGGGCCATAATTCTGTGGTCTATCACTACCAGGAAACGTGAAATCCAGTGACCTTTCATTTCTGTGACAGAAATGCTGCACAGCACCTGGAGCCATCGCCCTTAAAATCCACTCTGACAAACTGGATGATAGGACACGAAGGAGAAAACGTCCTCTCCCTCCCTCAGCCCCAAATCTGAGCCTCCCAGTGAAGTCCGCATGCTCCGTGTGGAATGTGGTATCCCTTGCCAGGAACAGCCAGCCTTGCATGAGCTGCTGTGTTTAGTGAAGCACGAGATAACAATTTCATTTCTATAGCCAAGAAGGAACAAATCTCCAAAGCCATTTGTTCACACTGCTCTTAAATGATGGGAGGGAAATCGGTATTGGCTTTCTATGAATCTTCAGGTCAGGAATGTTAAAATCAATGGATTTTTGCATTATCACAGAATCACAGAATTCCAGACTGGTTTGGGTTGGAAGGGATCTTAAAGCTCATCCCTTTCCACCCCCTGCCATGGGCAGGGACACCTTCCACTCTCCCAGGCTGCTCCAAGTCCCATCCAACCTGGCCTTGGACACTTCCAGGGATGGGGCAGCCACAGCTTCTCTGTGCAGTCTGTTCCAGTGCTCACCAAAACCCAGCACTTCTGTTCTTGGCAAAATGTAATTAATAAAGTTATGAAAATCTACCTGACTGTATGGAAAGAAAATTATTTTCTCATTAATAGCAGCAACAGCTAAACAAGCAGGCAAGCCATGCTCCTAGCAGAGTACAGCAAATGATGCAGGGCTGTGTTTCACCTGAAATGAGGATTTTCCGTACCAAAATTTTAAGGTGTAGCTTTTGAGTTGAGGATTTGCACCACAGAGATTAACTTCCCCCCCAACAATGTATCCCTTGAGCTCTTCAGTTTGTCAATCTGAAATTATGACCACAGGGACTAAAATCTTTTCATCACACCAGAACATGGCACTGTGTCTTCACCACTTTGACAGAAAACAAAAGCTACTGAATGGAAGGAAAAAACAAAATAAATTAAAAAAGGGGTGTTTCAGTCATTTAAGTGGGTCTGTCAGCTTGTGTTATCTTCATGCATTTGTGAAACTGAGCTTTAAATGACTGGCTGAAATGGAGAGCTGAAAGATAAAACTTTGGTCTCAAGACAAACACAGAGCTGAAAACACTGTGCTCCTTATTCATTAGGATGTGTCAGAGAGATTCAGATGGGAAGAGACACAGGAATGGCTGCTACTTCCACTTGAATCTCCCAAACTGTAAGGGAAAAGTGAACGGTGTGTGCCACACTCAGCATGTCCAAGAGCAGTGACAAACCCTGATCATCAGATTCCCCACAACACAGGAGACTGCCCTGGTGCCTACTAATTCCTATCACTGTGGGAATTACTTCATTACATTTGTGAAGGACGCAGCCAAAACTGCAAGCTTGGGCCAACTATAAGCCGGCCAGCTCCAGCTGCAGCAGGAGGAGCAGAAAGCCCTTCCAGCTGAGGGGTCTCCATCCCTACAGCCAGGCTGGGACACCAGGAGGGGTTCAGCTCCCCCTGCAGCACCCCCATGCAGATGTGCTCCTCAATCCCAAGGGAACAGCCACAGCCCTCCACTGGCTGAGCTGTGCTGCGAGCCGCAGAGACCAGGATCCCCAAAGCACTCCCTGCTCTGAAGGGGATGGTGAGAAATACACCCCTGCCTAAAATGGGTTTCAGCTGCAGAGCTTTATGTGTATCCCCAACAGATGAGTGAAGAGAGGAGGGGAGAGATTTGGTACAACCATGGATGAAGCCTCCTGGCTTCTCCATGAGGGTTCCAATCACTTCACTGTGTTCCATGCAGCCTTCCTTCTGTCGTCCTGTCCTTGTCTCCACCAGCAGGAGCTGCTCTTTCCCTTTCCCCCTCGTGTTTTGGGCACTCAGTTGTGGGAACAAAGATGCTTCTCAGCCCTGGTCACCAGGGATGTCGGAGACTGCAACACAGAAAGTCACCAAGCCCCAAAGTGGGAATGTGGTTCTTGGGGAAATTGTTCATGGTGGTGAAGGGTTGGGAGAAAAATCCAGCAGCTCCTGGACCTGTGTGAAGGCTCCTCCGAGCCTGAACTCCTGGGAAGCCTGAGGGATGCTCATGGGTTGGATTCATGTGATGCAAACCGGATGAGATGTGCTGCCACTTGTAAATGAGGGGATGTGGGATGGTGCCCTACACGCGATGGGAACACAGAGGCCACACATGCTCCAGAGGTGTTTGCTGGGGTGTGAATCAGTCTGAGCTTGGTGACAGGCCCGGTGACAGCCAGTGGTACCCCCAAGTCACCAACCCAGGACACCGATCTTGGTGAGTGTGATGGGAAACCTCACACCCAAGCACAGCGGGCTGTCCACAAAGGTGATGCGCAGAGCTGGTAACACACCTCTCCTCTGAACTTTGTCAATAAAAACAAACCAGTGAGATTTCCTACGTACATTTTCTGCTTTACAACAGACACACAAAACTCAGTGAGAATCTGACAAAGTATTTTTGAACCAAAATACAGATACAGGATTTCAAGTAATATTGATGGCATAATTTTCCAAACATTTTTTAATTTTTCGAGTTCCTTCAGTAAAAATATTTTATGTTTCCAACTCTGTGCCTTTACTCCGTCTTAAAAGAGCAGAAAATGTCTTGAAAATGTTATTTCTTTACCAACATTTTCATTTAGGTACAAAAGCAACCATTACTCTTATCCAGCAGCGGTGATGTATGTCAGAGCAAATATACACAGATAGTGAATTCTAAACACAAGGAGATGAATCCAAGTAGCCATTTCTTACATGTTCAGAAAGCTGTGAAGAGGTTTATGTGCAGCTGCCTTACCTTTTAATCTGTCTTCACATCAGAGACATATGTGAGTACAGGCTGTGGTACCAGACCAGGGAGACCTTTTCGGAAACAGATTTATTTTCCAAAGAGGTACTTTTGGTCATTCCAAAACATTTCTTGAAAGTATTGATGAATCTACTAATTCAGACTCTAATTCATGAAATCACCTCAGCAGGACAATGAGGGCCAGCACTACACACTGACTCCAGTACACAGCTAATGATGTTCTGGGCTTGGTGGGCATCTTACTGGCCACAGAAAAAGTTCTGCTATTGATTTTGGTGAGTTTTCCCTTGGTCTTAGATAAGAACCATTGGTTTCTTGCTGTAGGGACAATGACCCTCTCTTTTCTCATGTATTTGAGTCTCTGTTAGACTAATTTTGAGAAAAAAGCAGAGACATGAAACAACAATCACTGATATCAGGACTCAATCCTATAAAACCTTTGTCAAGTCAGCCATACCATCTGCTTCAAGTAGAAGACACAGGCCAGGAAGGGCAGCTTTAATTTTTACCCCATAACTGAAGCACCAGAGAAGGACCAGCCCCAACACCAGCCCGTGCCGATGGAACCAAACCTCAGTAACAGCATTTCAATAAAATGTTTCCTTTATATCTCTGTTAAAGCCAACACAGTTCTTTCTTACCATTTTTGCAGACAGGACAACACTGCTCTGGTTCATAGACTGGGTTGACACACTCGGGGACTGCGCAGTCTGCTACAACACAGTGAACTTCATTGCTGGGCTCGCAGCGACACCATTCGCATGGCGAGGGCTAGGAACAAATCTCAAATTAGCCCATTGCCTCCCGCAGCTCACAAGTTTGCAACATTCCCATCTTGCCACAAGATAAACACATCAGCGTTCAATACCCCCTGACGGAGTCATTCATCATGGGTGATACAAGTTAACCTCTGGCACCAGAGAGCACCAGCTGAAATATGCAACCACAACATCACAAAAACCAGCGAGCGTCAGCCTTGTTTTCCCACACAGAGCGAGGGGTCCTTTAGGGCCTTAGGTCCCTTTGCCAAAAAAGCTGAGCTGCAGTCACTAGGTTGTACCTTTCTCTACCCATCTGTTTTATGTTACACATCTGGCCAGAAGAAGAGCAGGATTTGTGGAAGGTCACGAGTGGTGGTTCATTCCCGGAAGGAAGGACAGGCTGATTTTCCAGGCCATACCCATCTCTCATGCAGACCACCACTGCGAGCCACCCCCAAGCTGTTGGAAAGGTGCTGCTGGGATGGCCTGTCCATCCCCCGGCCTCTTGGGGTATTTCATTCCCACTCTTCAGGGCAGAGGGGAATAGTGTTGGTCTTGGAGGGGCAAACCCATTTTCTTCTGTGTTTGTGCAGCACCTGCATCAGGGGTCTGTGAACACTCCCATAACACAACCATGAGATCTCAACCTGGCCCCTCTTGTGCTTGCTTCAACAAGGCTTGTGAGCAACAGGCTCACATAAAATACGTAAATAATTAAGAGACTGAGTAATTCTGCTGAGTAAGGGAATTCTGGATTAAAGCACCCAGCTAAATGGTTTTGTTTCAGCACCATCAATTCAGCCAGGAATCTCTATCCACCTCCAAATTGCACAGTTGTTACTGTCTCAACCTTTAAAAAGCTGCAAAAATCTGTTGAAAACAGAAAGGTCAGTGTTTTAAGGCTCCCAGTGACTTATGAGTGTGCAAGCGTCATGAAAGCATGGCAACAGAGCTAAGAAAGCAGAATAAGAGGAGAATTGAAAGGAAAGAAACTTCCTTTCAGTACCAGCAGGTTTGATATGTAACTCCCAATTTCTCAGCATCCATCACTAACATTTCAATGAGTAAATGTGGGTATTGGAAAAAAAATTCTGGTTTATGTGAACCTGCAGCTGTGGGAATTCCTCAATATTAAAGAATTAAGTGGGATGCAAAGAAAGAAGGATTCATCCTGATGTGTTTCAGACCCCAGTGATAGGTCACTCATTTCTACAAGACAGATACAACCTGCGAGCCCTGGTTCTGGTGTGTAAAAAGCTTTTCAGTTCACCTCCAAGAAGCTCTGTGTGTCTTGAGTCTAATAATTTATTCCCAGGAAATTCGTTTCTACCTTAAAATGCACTAATTAAACCTTCCCTTGCTTTGTCTCAGCATCTGCAGTCTGTAATTCCCATCACCACTCATTTGCTCACGGCTTTGGCAATTTAGATAAAATCAGCACTCCTTGAGCAAGGGAAGAAGTGTGTGGAGGTGGAATTCCTCTCTCTAATTATCGTTCCTCTTTCAATTCTGCTTTGATTTCTGTCTGAAGCACCAGGAATCTAAATCTAAATTTGACTGACATTTCTTATTCAAGGCTATTTAATAAGAAGAAGCAATACAAAAGAAAATAGAGATATTTGCTGAGGGATCAATAAGAAAATTGCTGCTTTGTTTTTACTCATTTTAATCACTAATTATATGAACAGCAGAACTAGATCTTGTGATTTGTGGAAGCTTTCACTGATGTCTCCTCCAGGGCTTGCACCCATCCTCACTACTCCAGTGGCTGCAATGCTAAGAAATAGGTGAGGCTTTTCCAGGGCTGCAGCCCAATCTACAGCTCAAAGAGGATCAGTACAAGCAGAGCTGCCCCTGAATGACTCTGCGACTGAGCAAATGAGACATGACACACACATCTTCTGCCTCAGCGTTGGTGGTGTAGCCTGAAAATGACACTGTAATAAACCAGGATGTTGCCTGATGCTGGGAGCAGCTTTCCAAGAAGGAAGAGCTGCACGCAACCAGAGATGGAAAGCACACCCTGGCAGAACACGGAGCGAGCAGCCACCAATGAAAAGGCTGCTTTGGCACGAGCCAGACCCTTCTCTGCCACCTCCTCCTCCCTGCTGTATCAAGGTCAAGCCACTTGGTCTTGCCACCAGGATCTTCCTCTATCTGACCACTCAGCTCACTCGTCAGTGCCGCTTACCATGGGGGACTCCAGCCCTCCTGTCCACTTGGTTTATGAGTGTCTTGGCACTTTCTTCCATGGGATGTGCTTTGGGATGCGAGCTGCAAATCCCTGCCCATTCAGAAAGGACTCTGCCCCAAGCACACTGATTGAGCATTTTGAAACTGTGGTCTGCAGGCTCTGCATCCAAGCTATTACTTTCCCTGGTGCTACCCTTCTTGTGGAAAAGCTATGGGACACTGGCCAAAAAGTCCTCTATCTATTGGTACAGGCAGCAGGAAGACCAAGCAGCAAAATGACAAATTGGGAACCAATGAAAAACAGGGAACCAGCAGAAGATGTCCTGAAGTTTTGTCTCCTGTTTCCTGATTTAAAGATTTATCCCCCATGAAAGAGGGGTGGTTTACACTTTCATAGTCACTGAAGTTCAAACAACAGTTTCAGAAAAGGAACTCTCATCCCTATTGAAGGAGAATACTGAAAAAATACAGCAGGTTTTCTGGAGCAGGAAGGAGAGAGGACACCATCCTGTATGGACAGTGCAAATGCTTTATTCGTGTCCCTTAAACTGATGTTCTAGAAACAGTGCTAAGATTAAAGGATCACAAAAGGTGGTAATTTATTTACTCCCCTGTCCAAGGCAGAATAATCTCTTAGAAAACTCTCTAGGGAAGGATTTATTAGCCAGGATTTCAAGAGCTGTTGGTGAAGAAACATTCTTCTGACCCTTGCCCAAAAGAAAAGGGTGCCCACGATGCCCAGCCACAACACGGATACACGTCTGCACCATTCCATAGTCCTGTACTGCTCAAGGTATGATTCCAGAAATGGCTCTATCAGGAGCAAACGTCTGCAGAAGGTATCAGTCAGCAGAGCAGTTTGACTTGGCCAAACCAGTGCAAAGCACTGAAACTCTTTTTGCCCCATCTCCACTTCTAAAGGGGCTGAGAGCGCTGACCCTAAGAGCCAGTGGGGTAATACGTTCTTGGATGTTGTTGTCAGCATAGTGGCCAAGTCAAGCCAAGCTGGTGGGAAGCAGATGTGGCCAACATCTATCCACCACTCAAGGGCTTTTAACAGCAGCTGAAATGGGACACAGAGCACAAAGGACCTTCTCAGTCTCAGCACTGACCCTGATGCCCCTCTCCTTCAGCCAGTCAGTTCAAAGAGACCGGAGCAGCACAACCCATTCATAACCACCCCTGAGATCACAGCCCAATTTCTAGTTCTCTTCTGTTCTACTGATCTCAAGGAGGACCGCGAGCCCCTGCTCCTGTGTGGGATGGCCCCATCACACAGCTCGGGATGGCCAGAGGAGGGAGCTAGCACTCGTTCTGCTGTGCGGCTGGAAAACCTGAGTCGCAGGTGCTGTCAAATGGGAAACATCTGCCATCAGCAGAGTTTGCTAACAAAGAAAGAAGGAAGGAAAATTAGAACAGAGAACAGAAAATACACATGGCTAATAAAGATTTTATGTGTGTGAGCACATAATGATAAACTTGACAGATGATATAAACAAACACATGAAAAAGGCAGCAAAGGAAACAGAATGAAAAACAAGGTACACCCTGGGCAGGGGAAATCGGGAAGCCGAACAGGATATGGGTGCCCTACCTCCTAATCTTCACTCTCACACCCATACACACCAGCTCCGCACTGCTTTCACCCTCTTTTTGGAAGCAAATGCCAGCACACATAGGAACTATGACTGCTAACATTATGCAGCTACTCCTCTCAGTGATAAGCTACTCCTCTCTTACAGGGTTGGGCACCAAGTGGGTCCTTCTTTAGTCAGCTACAAGGTTCCAGAAACCCACAGAAATTTCATACCTCTGAGAGGTCTATTTTGTGAGCAGGCCCTCAAGTCCTCTAAAAGGACTGGTGGACAGCCAGAGAGATCACTTGATCTAACAATTCTTGAGGAAATGGCCTACAAACCTGATTATCCCCAAACCTGAGGGAAGGGTGGAGAAAAGAAAATTAAAATCTGGATATAGAACTCAACGTTTAAATCTACTCTTTTATGCTTTTCTACAGCAGAAGAGATCTGAATCAAACGTTTTTAGACCAAGGCAGCTGGTACAATCACACTAATAACTGACACACAAAACTTCAAGATTTTTGGCAAGATCTTGCAAGAAGCTTCTGCAAGAAACACCTCAGTCATCTCATTTAGTCATAGGAATTCTCTTGTTGCAAGTACTTACTGAACCTCATCTTCATATTTCTCCCTTAGCTCATGCCTTGCCCTCAACTACAGCACCTAAGCCACCTCTCTGCTGCCCTGAACATGTGAAAGGCTTTCCTGTAACATGTACATTGCCCTGCAAACGCTCATCACAGAGTGGTGAATATTCTCCCTGAGAGAATGGAGGAAGTATATCTGTATCTATAAAACATCCTTTTGCAGCCCTCCTCCTGCCTGCCTGCAATCAGGATTTCTCTGTCTGTATGTCTGCTTGTCCGTCACTCTGAGCTGCTTCTACACAAACAGCTCTGGAGAGGGGGAAAGGGAGGGATTTACCTAAGACAAACTAAAAACCCTGAAGATGACATCTGACTGACACTTTTTCTTCACCTGTTTGTTCTGTCAATCAATAAGAACCAGTTTTCCTCACTTTTCTGTTCTGCTGCCACACTGACAAGGCTAACTAGTTTTCATGTCACGCAGCTCAGGAAATGTCTCAGACCAAGTTTCAAGGCTGCAGTTCCCTGTGATCAGTTGGGATTCTTCCAGCTGGCTTCACTCATATTTGGGGTTTGAGGCTCATACCCCTCCAGGAGCTGTGAAAATGCTGCTCATTTTCCAAGCAGCCTTCCAAGACTAAAGTGCTATTTGGCACCTGAGTATTTCAAGAGCCAGTGGATCTTGCATGAATAAAACTGACTGTACAGAGACCTGTTACTCCTGGAGACTTTCCACTCCATGAATTTAGACGCCAGCTCCTCCAGGCATGTTTAGCACAGTCATTTCCTAACACTTTGGACCTCTCCTCACTTTTCCAAGAAAAGGCCTTGAATCGTGTGGCATTTTCTTTGTACCTGGGTTTTCAGCCTCATGGAAGAAGGTTTACATCTTTGCCGGAGCCAGGCTGCTCAAAGCCTGAGATCCAGTTATCAGGATTTGTTGTGCTGCTCTCTTCCCCCTCCTTCCTACAGCTAAGCCTGAAAAGGGTTTTTGTACAAGCATGTCCCATAATCCCATCCTGGAAGGCTTCATCTCATTGACAAGGTCCCATGAAGTGGTATGTAAGGACCATGTTCTCGTGCTGCCTGACACACAACAGCCCTTCACCAGTCACACACAGCTCTACCAGACAGGTAGAGAGCAATACAGACTTCACAACTATTGTATCAGGAACCCTGGACTTTTCTTTTGGGGAACGAAGTAGAAAAGCTACATGTAAGGGTTTACAACCATCTAATCATGTTGCAATGCACCTACTGATCATCTTGCAGAGGCTGTCCAAGTCAGTGGAAGACAATCCAAGTATTTCCACTGAATTGAGTATACCTGGTTTTGGGGCCTTTTCAGAGTCACAGGTGAATTTACAACATGGTCAGAATGACTGGAGAAATCTGCTTGGTTGACTGGCACTTGAAGAGGGGTATAAGCACAAAATTAAGCCAGTGGCCTTGTTAGAATTCTGAGCCCTGGGGAAACCCAAGGAGCCATCACATCAGAGCAAAGGCAGAGGAGATGCCGGGACTCTTGGTACCACTGCAAACCAAAATCAGGCATGTCAGCTCCCAGCTCCTTCAAACACCAAAAAGGACATGGTAAGGATGTGCCTCTTCTAGGTGATACTGCAAAGGGAAAAAAATGCTTCTCATGGCAGTTTTACTGAATATGGAGTTGAAATGCTTTCTCCCCCTTCGAGAACACATTAGAAAAAGAAGTGCCAACCCCTTAAAAACAAGGTGCCAGCCTCTGCATTTCTGCTGATGCCACAGTGGTTTGGGATGCAATGGATCTCACCTGGCACTTCTGCACACCCTGCCATAGATTCAGATCCACGAGCTGTATCCACACACACCTCCTGCCTACACGTCTGGATGTGTCCCATCCCCTGCAAGTGCTGGGCTCCAAGGAAAGGAAAACTGAAAACCATCGCTGCTGTCAATCTCTCCCACTTCTAGTTTCCAAGAGACTTGCAGAGATAATCCCCTCAGACAGGCTGGACTGATGGCATCCTGCTCAATGCAGACAAAACAGCAGGAAAAGCAGAGCGATGCAGAGTGATGTCTGTCAAATTGGGCACTTACATCTTAAGAGGAGCTGTAACTTTTAATGATACTAAGGACAATGGCAATTCTGATGGAAATTATCTCTGTAGCTACAGTTTCAGGTGGGGAATGTATTGGCAGGAAGCAAGAAAGGAAAGAAAGTTTGAAAGGACCTGATGAATAAATTTGGAGGCAAAAACGGCTTCCGCATTACGGCTGAGGTGGGAGGTCATAAACCAGGGGAGAGGAATAAAAAAGGAACTGGGATAGCATTCATCAGAGATACTCCTGGAGGAGAAATTAGAATCATTTTCATTGTTATTGAAATTGCCTGTGATCTCAGGCAGATTAGCAGAAGATTGCAGGAAAATTCAGAGAGCTTTCAGCTGAGAAATTTTGCAGGTGCCAAACTTGTGGAGAAGGAGCTGGTGAACAAGTCCCACCTGAAGATGAGACTGAAACCCGCCCACTTCTCTTTTGGGCTGCTCACTTGGCTTTCACTATTAGCAGCACATAAATAACCATCTAATTTGTGTTAAAAATTTGGTAAATGGCTCTTCTGTATGTGCCAATACATAAACTTGCAAAGGGCAAAACTTTCTCTCATTTCTGTCACTTACTTAATAAAATAAAAATCATCCAGCCAGCTAGTGGAGATACAATATCAATTATAGTACAGAAACCATAACCACTTAGATTTTCCATAGGTGGAAAGTTGCTCAAATAAACAATCTGTTAAGTAATCGTAGACAAGCACACTCACTGAAAACACCATCAGGTTGCAAATGACTTTGCAACAGGAAAAAACGACTAAGTCATTAGATAATTTATCTGCAGTGAAAAAATTGGAGCGGTATCCTACTTATATGGAGCACTAGCAATCCAAATGAACTTTGCCATCCAAAAATTGAAAAATGTTTGCACCACAGTGCAGATTGGCTAAACCAAGGACCTGGCTTTCAAGAAGCAGAAGAATCAGATGCTGAGATCCTGTTTTTAAAGGAGCCCTCAACACACACACAAATATTACTAACATAAAAGTCTTTCCATATGCTGGTGACCAGGCTTGGATTCTGGAGATGGAAAGGCACAGGGATGCTCTAATCGCCCCAGGTCGTGTATTCCTCTCCTCCCTTCATTCCCAGGCCATGCCTGTCCATAACCAGAAACAACATTATCCTTGCCATTTTTTTGTAAACATTCCTGGGGCGCTCTACAGATCAGTAAGGCAGACAAGGGGCACAAAAGATGTGCCTCATCCTGGGTATCCTGGGCCCACATCTGATGAGTCAGGATTGTGACGGCTTTAGGAGCTTTTTACTCATAGATTTGATCTGTGCCACACAATTTGATGAGTTTAAAAGGCTCCTGGAACCATGTCTGGATCTGAAGAGTAACTCCTCCATTAGCTGATGAGAGAGACAACCTTGAGCCAAGTGCTGGCCCCTTTTCCACCAGAGCCGTGTATCTGCAGTCTCGTGGTTGCTTTTCTCTCCCAAGAGCAGTAGCAAAGCTCTTTGTAAAAACATGACTTTGCACTTCTTCCATAAGAACTCTCTCTTTGCTTTGATATAGGTCTCATTTTATTCCTTACAATAGTTGCACCTCACCTACCCTGGGGCTGAGGGGACTGGAGCTCTCTATTACTTTGGTGATAATTTTTATGACTAGATTACAATAGTTTTTAGTTCAGACATGCCCAGTGCCCAGGGAAGGGGACTCCTTCTGAAAGGTTACGGATATGACAGAGGGGACTGTGGCTCCAATGTGCGAAGTGCAGCCCTGTTCAGACACAGACAAAATGTCTTTGTGTGCTTCATATTTGTTAAGCTCCTTTTAATGTCAGCAGGGAAAGTGAGCCCAGCTGGCAGCTTTCTGCTCTCCACTCCCTCCTGGTTGGCTTTTGCTATGAAGGAGCTGTATCTAGCAGAAAGCCTCCAGGAGCAGGGAGAAAGGAACCGAGGACCTGGTCAGAAAGGTGATCCCTTTTACATGTGTTTTCCCTATACCTGAGTCTGCTTTTTCCTCCTTTGTCCACAATGAGAGACAGGAGAAGGTGGCGAGATCAGCTCCGGGTACTGATAAAACACTGAATTTCTATTATGGAGGTAGGTATAATACAATCAGTCATCACTGGGGAGATTTGGACCTTGGTCCCATTCCTTCTCCTCAGTTTCCGACCTGGCTTGTCAGCTAGCCACAATACTGGCCGGGCTACAGATTTATAACGGTGAGGGACTGTTTTACTCACAAGATACCCAGGTGATAGTTATTCAGCCTAGCTGAACACAAACCTTGAGCCACTGTGCTTTGCTCCAAGACAAGCTCCATGTCCCCACACACTCAGGCAGCTGGAAATCAGCAGGGTGATGGACTGGTGGGTGACTCCTGGCTGGAGCAGCAGCCAAGGGCACACGGGAGCTCCTCCTGCCCCACACCGCAGACTGCAGTGCTCCATCACCCTCAGCTTTGGCCTTGCCTGTGGTGTTGCACCTCTCGTGCCCTAAGGGAAGCTGCTCCCTGGTACTGCAGCAGGAGCTCCTGCATCCCCTTGGCATCCCCACACGCTGCCTCCTTCCCCTTGGAGGAGCAGCTCCCTCCTGAATGCTTGCCTCAGCTCAGCAGCATGCAAACTCCACAGAGAAGTATGTCACTGGTACTAAACTTCACACCAGTGTAACATCCCAGTGCATCACTTGGGATCCACAGAGATGCAGCAGTTCAAGGCAGCAGAGAACCTGCAGCTCTTTACAAGCTGGCACCAAGGAGAAGGCATTTTCCAAATCATCCTGTCTGCCCCTTGCATCCAGTGCTTCATGGCAATGCTTAAACCCTCAGGAGAGGAGCCAGCAAGGTCTGGAAGGTTTCTGTCTCTCAGGGGATGTCATCATTTGGTTATGAGCACAAGCTGGGAAGGATGTGAACTGAAAATAGGTTTGAATGGGTTATCTGTGATGAAAGAATACACTGGAGTCTGCTTACACAGGGAGCACACTGGGCTAACCCTCAGTCAGAAAGGTTTGCTGACTGGGATGACCACAGTTAGCAGACTGCAAGATTCCCTGCTTTCAGGACCTGTTTCAAACCCTATTGCTTCTCCAACCATACTGATTTTACTGTAATGCCCAAAGAATTACCTCTGAAATTACCACAGAACAGAGTAAAGAAGTCTCATGTATCCTTATTTTGCAAGTAGACTGAGCATTGTCACTACATAACTTATCTAATTACAGTTTTTAAAACAGTAACTAGAATAATTGGCTGATTGAGCATTATTTCTAATGAATACAATTCTGCATAGAGCACATTCCAGTGGCAACAACACATACCTGCACTTCCCCACGCTCTGGTAGGAAATAGTTTCCTAAAACCTTCTCACCAATGAGCTGTGAATGTTTCTAAAGATGACATCCTTCTTCCTAAGCTGATGACCTGAGGGTCACCTGCTCACCAGCCCCACAGAAACACCCTGAGTGACAGAGATGAACAGTTTGGGAGAGCCAAGGGATGAGCAGTTCTCTCCTTGGCCACACTGAGCATTATCTGGCACAATAATAAAGCCTCAGACTTGATTTTACCACTCTTGGAAGGATTTGGTAACACCTGCATGTCCTACATATCCTATTTTCTTAACAGTTAGGCTCCAGCAGCAATGGAGGGAGGGCAGGGGAAGTGCCAGAGCTTCTCCTCTGGCTGTGCACAGATATCCCCTCTCCTTTGGTAGCTCCCTGGCCAGCCTCTACTCTAGAAGCAAGCAGAGCTGATGGGCTGTTTCCTGGAGTGAATAACTCAAAGCCCAGCCACAGCTCTGGCAGTACAAATGCTGGGCACACATTAATTCCTGTGTCATATTTACTGGAAAAATACCAATCCTTTGGGATTGCACGTACAAGCTGAATTCTGCACTGGGATTCTGCACCGTGACTAAAACAGGGGGCTTGTGCTCAGTTCCTGCTGATTCTGAATTGTGGGGATGCTCAAGTTTTGGGTCTCACCCATTTCAGTGCCACTGAGCTCTGAGCTTTTGGGGCCTCCCATGTATTGCTGTGATCCAGGGAAGAAAATTCCATGGATTTTTTTAGCCGAATTCTGAATAAAGCCCATCTTCTTTCACCTACTGTAATGACATATTTGCATAATGTGATATATATGTTACAAAATCAGTAGCTAAGTACATAGCATAATTTTAAAAACAGGTTTCACTATAGATCAATATGTGACAGACCTATCTATTTTAGTATGTTTTCTTGCTACCAATTATGACAGAAATACAGTAAGTCAGTAATTTTAGATTCCTTTGCATAGACATTGTCACTGTAATTTTGCCAGGAGGAAGATAATAAATCATACTTTTCCATCTGACTGATGTTCTGTTTCCCCTGTCTGATTTCAATGGCTGTATGCTATCTTCAGAACTGGCATTGTTCATGCCTCCTTTTATTAAAGCACAGGCACGTTATTGAATTTCTTTTGTATTACGATTTTCTAGCCATATGTGAAATTGCAGAACACACAAGAAGAAGAAGGGAAAAAAAAAAAAAGAAAAAGCCCCACTTGTTTGAGTCATAGTAGAAAAAAATGCTGCTGCACACATCTAGGAGAGAAAAATGCCAATATTAAAACGGAGGTCACGTGCTGGCCCTCTCCACCCAGGGCTGCCACACTCTTGTTTCTCACCTAAGAGCACCACCCCATCAGTAACACTCTGGAACATCTCAAGTGCTCCATTCATATTTGATAAGCTTGCACTCCTAGGCTGGGTACCTGGTGGTCTGAGCCAGGCTGTTGTTTATACCACTTAGTTTCTATTTCTGGCACAGTTCTGGGGGTGGGGAATCACTTTTTGCTTTCACTGCCTCCTTTTCTCCAGCATCAGGATGGACACACTGCGATTCAGGGGCTGAGAGCTGCTGGGATAGCAGCTGCATACCTGCCTGCATGTGCCTTTTGATGAGAGGCCTTGCTTTGTTCAGTTATATCCAGATAATTGCATTAATAAAACATTTTAAAGAGCATTAACAAAGGAGAAGGAGGTACCACTACTCTGAAGTAAAGGTTTCCATAATGAGCTGAGAATTAGTGTATGGTAATGCTGTGCTTATACAGTCCCTCATATATTTTGGCTTCTGATTACACCCTGAAGAACCCTGCTAGAGCTGTGTCCCCACTGTGCAGAGCACTGCTCGAGAAGACATAAAGTCAGCAAGATACAAAAACCATCACTGAAGGATTACAGGTGATTTGTGGACAAAACAAAGCAATGAACTTAAGATATAGTGGCAGGGAACAGGGGAAAGAAAAATAAAGCAGAACTTTAGCAACAAAATCCTGGCTTTTTTCAAGTCAGCAGAGATTTTGCCCTAGAAGCAAAAATTTCACCCTTCCTGCTTTTTTGTTGTTTTGTTTTTTTTTTTTTCCCAGTGTGGAGGAAAAGGCAAGGGCAAGAGCAAGGGCTGTTTTCCCATCTCTCCACACTTGTGCTGATGCAAAGGACAAATATTTGGGCATCATCTAGGGGCTTTTTCAGTGAGGATAGGTTTGGGAGGAGCAAAGGTGGAAGGGGAGAGGACAAGAAATTGGAAAAGTCATTGGGAAGGGCAGGCAAATAAAGTCAGCAGCAGAGGACAAGCACTGGCAGAGCCAATGGCTGGATTAAATTGCAGCTCTGTGCTTGGCAGAAAGGAGGACAGCCACTGAAGAGCACCCAAAAGATGTCCAGAGTGTTTCCCAAGTCCAAGTTCACAACTGCAGGGTGAAGCTGCTCTTCTCACTGGAACATCATCAGGAAGGCCAAAACCTCTTGTGTTCCCACCCAAAGGATAACTCACCCACTGTTCTGCCAGGCCAACACAGGTATTTTAGTATCTGTGCTTAGGAAATTTCTGCCACTGCCTTGGAGGAGGATGGCACGGTGCTCACCCTCCTGCAGGGACAGGGAGCAGTCCCTGCCTGTCAGTCTAACATGGAAACAATATTTCAAGATGTCAGCTTGACAATCTCTTGTGAGCTGACCATTTATCTCCCAGCAATGGCATTTTGCTACATACCCAGAGGTCTGCAGAAGGTTATTCTGGATGTGCCTCTGTTGGGCGATAAGAGACCTAGGAAGTTTCAGAGCTGATTATGGACTTTCCAAACTGACAGCCCAATCCTCTTCCAGTGGCTCCTCACAAATACACCGTAACCACTCCACAATTCCACTTCTCAAAGGTGTGTGCTTTTCTCAGCAAGTCGTGCAAGAGAGCAAAAACTAATCAGCACTTAGGGACTTAATCTTGCCTCAGTGACATTTGCAGGATTTCTCCATCAGCTGCCAATGAACATCCGTCACACTGGTGGAACACTGTCTCCTTAACTTTACATCAGCTGCTGGCTGGGAACATTCATTTAAGACACAACCATGTGTACTTAAAATAACCAAGACCAATCTCTATTTGCTTGTTTTGTCTCTCTGAGAAGAAAGGGGAGGGTTAACAACCTCCCGAAAGATCTCTGCTCCTACAGGTGAGTGCAGAGCACTCGGAACTCAGACCTTACCCTCCAGGACTGAAATCAAAGCAAGGATGATGTGCAGGAGAAAAAACAGCTGCCAAGTGACCTCGGGAGTCCCTGCCAAATCCCTCTGGGGAAAACAGCCTAAGACTTCCAACATCCTTCACACCTTCCCTGCAGCCACCACAGCTGCCTCCACCCCTGCCCTGAGAGGGGCCAATGGGGACCTGAGCGATCACATTAGAGTCCAACAAAGAGAAAAGCAGAAAACAGGATGGGAAAGGGAGAGAGGGATCCCAGTAAAACCCACCAGACCTACCCTCTCTCCTGCTCCACAGGTATCAAAATCCTGACCACAGGGTATCAATCTGTATTTTAGATACATTTGAATCACACCATGATTAACATTAGAGAGACTGTGCTGGCCTCTCCTGCAGCGGTTTCCAGGTGGGACCACAGCCTCAGCCAAAGCTGGGGAAAAGTCCCACTGAAACCAGGGGGTGAAGCAGGCTCTGTATGGGCAGCTGTGGCCCCAAACCCACCAACATCTCCCAGGACCCATAACAGACCTATGAAGATGCTACATGGGTTACTAAGCCATCTGTCAGGGACACAAAATTTTACAAAAGGATACAAGAAAAACTCTTAATGGGTTTAGATTTACAACTGAACTTCAGCATTTCAGCTGTACATGTTAATGATTGAGGGCACAAGTATAAATATTTGGACAGCTGTCTAAGCTACATGGCTTGTTGTCATGTTTGTATTTTGTGCTTAGGACTGTTATGACTCAAAAAATCAGAGGTACAAAATCTGTTCACTAGAAGAAAGCTAAATATTCAAGAAATGGTCCTTTGTAACTACTCCTTTACCCTGAGAGCATCACAGTTACTGCCAGTGGTAAGAAAAAAAGATTAAATCGCATCTGGATTTCTCACCCCAAACCTAAGAAAAAATCTAGAAACAATACAGGTAAATTCACCCAACTGGAAGCCTCTCATAGATTTTGATATCCTAGAGAAAAAAAATCCAAGAGAAAAAAATTAATCCCAATTTGTGAAAGATCAGGCAGCTGAAATTTCTACAAGATGAGTCATTCCTGGCACACACACACAGACACACACTTGCAGAAGATTTTTAAATAGAGGCTAATTTCAGCTGAAACTCAGCAGTGACAAGCACTTCTATAGATGACGATTTGGAATCTACATACCAGCAAAAGTAAATCAAGTGGGTGAAAGGGTTCTGAGACCACATAAAACAGTGCCTCTGTTTCCACTGAAAGCAGCCCGGGTTTGAGTCAGAACAGCCTCTCGTCTTTGACTTCAGTGTGTGTACAATGGATGTCAGAAAGTTTGCAGACCTTATAAATTCAACGGGATGAGGGAAGGGAAGAACTCAGACCCTGTAAAACCTATGAACTGCTCAGGATTTCATCTCCAGGGATAGCAGGTAAAATATTCTGTTGAAATAAACAACAAAATGCTTGGGTGCCTCATAAAGACAAGACTTCAGAGCAGCAGCTTCCTCAGTCTTGAAGTTCTGTCTTTCCTATAGAATTTATAAAGTTATAGTTCACAGGTGCTTCTTTTTTTCCCACCAAACACCCCTGGGAATGTTCTTCCATTGTCTGACTCTCCAACAGTACTTTGAGGAAAAAAGCAATTCACTGTTTATTCTACGTAAACACAGAGATTTCCAAACATTGGTTTCTGCCCTATTCCACAACATATTGAGCTCTCAGCAAAACACAGGTCTAGGTCAAAAGTTTGACTGTCAGCTAAATTAAGTGTGAAGGATCTGTTCTGGACAGAAGGTTACTGTGTGTGAGAGTGGTGTGACACCACCTACTTTGTGCTTCTCAGAGGGTACTGGAACTTTGCTTTCCACACAATACCCCAAGTATTTGAATACAGCAAGCAATGAACCAGATGGCTCCTAACCTCTCCAATAGCATTCCCCCCTTGTATTCTGTTTCCCTAGAGTTTAAGCTGTTATCAGGATGAAATTATTTCTTTCAGGAAAAGTGATTACTACTTTTCCCCTTGATTCACATCCAAGAGACTTTAATGACACTGAAATCTCTTCAAAGAGTCCTTACAAATTTCTGCTTCCTAAAAACACGTCCTTGTACCTCTCACATAAAAACATGACCACCTAGGTGGGATATCTCACCACCTGACAACACAGCAGTCAAAATGGGACCACTGAAATGTGATCATGGGATGAACTTGGGCTAGGCCTTCTCAGGACAAGAAGAAACTGTTATCTGAGCAGTTCACAAGATCAGCATCTTCACATCCCTCAGAGAAGCAAAGCAGGTTGATCAGGGTGGCCCCCAGGGAGATTTTCCTCATACATTTGCTTTACCTTGTTTGTGACATTAAACTGTCTTGTCCAGACTCAGTGGCTGCAGTTTCAGATGGACAGAAAAAGATAAACATACACCACACATGATAGAAGAAAGGAACTACTAGCTGCTACCTTCCCTGAAAATGACAATTTCTGTGAAACAGGGAATTGCCACCTATGTTACCAAGAACTGGTGAAGTGCACAGACCTATACGAAATTATTTTCATTGCAGGAAAGACAGTAAACTGGCCAAGTGTATAATAAGATCAGGCACACAGCCATGAACAGTTATAGGCTGTTGTCAATTATGGAGGTTCAACTCTTAAAGCCACGTGAGCTGAAGAACAAACTTGTGTACCTACAGCTTTTCCAGCCCCTGTTCTTCATTGTGAAATGCTGTTTTTCTTAGCAGAATTGAAAGCACGGGATCAAACTCATTAGAATGAGAACTGCAGGTTGTGTAATGGTTTTGGAAAATACCATCTTGTTTTTAAGATATATTTCAGGATTTCTTTATGACATTCCTTACATGAACTCAACCATTACAATGAAACCCCAGGCTTCTCATTGCCTGAGATGCTCATCTGCCTAGGAGTTCATCTTCTCCATTCTAGACAGCCTTATCACAGTTGAAATGAAAAAATTAAATAGAGTTTACCATCTACTTATTTGCATGCTCATACAGTTATGAGTAACAAGTCTCAGCACTGTGCCATCAATATTTTGTTAACCAAATTGCAAAAGGGGTTCTTAAAAAGCACTCAGTACTGGTTTACACACCCTTGGGTAGTCCAGCATGATCCATGCTATGAGCAAAGGAGGCAGATGGAGAGGACTGGCAATTCCCACAGGGGCTTTTGACTGACCACTGGCCCCCAGGGAGTGCACATAAGGGGGAGGTGACAGCTTTTACATGAGCCAGATCTGCATCACAGCTAAAAATGACTTCAACGTCAGCATTCATCAATGGCAGTAAGCAAATACTGAGTGCCTTTGAGAGCTCCCAACAAAAATACAATTCCTAAAGCATACTAATATGAAATACTGAAGAAAGGGTTCCATACCTTAAATTCCTCCAAGATTTTGTAATTTTTCCCATGATATTCACAAAAGTTTTTCACTTCTTTGCATTCTGGACAGCATCCGTTGTGTTCCACTTTTGTGCACTTTGGGTGGATTTTAGGGCATTCTGGTTGATCGCAAACAGGTCCATCCTCAGTACAGACACAGGGACAGTTGGAATGTCCTGGGAAAAAGCGTTCTCCCAGTTTGTACACAAAGCCACTGTCATCCACACAGCCCTTCCCCCGGTAATCATCAAAGATCAGATTGTCATTACTGGAGGTCTGGTCCCCTTCATCAGCAGGGTAGTCTTCATGATTGATGGCAGCTGGAGTGACCAAACCAGGGAGCACAAACAGAAGTATCCAGGCTTCATGGATATGAAGAGCCATCCCCCTCCTCAGCTTCTCCATGGGACCTTAATGCCAGATACAAATAGTTGCTTCCATAGGGAGACCAGTGTTGTGGTCTGAAAACAAACAGTTTTAAGTGAGAATGAATTCAAATATTGACTTGTAAAGGTAATTGTTTCAATCAGCACCGAAAATAAATACGAGTTTTCAAACGGCACAGACAGCTATCACTGTTTCACTTGAATTAAACCTCTTCTTAACTATTGCTAAAGAGAACAAAGCATGTGAAATACCTAAATTAGACACACATGCCTGGACGCATATGACCACAAAATACCTCTGAAGGAATGGTGGCTCACAGAATCATCTAATTTCTACTTTCCTCATTTTTGCAGTTGTGTTTTTGGATGTACCAGAAATTAAACCAGCTGCCTGAAATCGCATGGTGATAGGCAGCTCAGAGGGTTTTGAAGCCAAGTTTAAGAACGGTCTAAACCTCCTGTGGTGGCCACTGTTCCTTAGTGCTACGTATGGAGCACAGCCCACTTCATTAAACCGAGGTGGGAAACCTGAGCTGAAAAAAGAGTTAAACATAATCTGTTGTCAGAACTGTGTCTGATCTGAAAGATGGTGCTGAGTTAAACTTGGGCTGCAAGAGGTGGAATACTACAGAATCTAATTTACAGCATTTCTGAAGACGGACTTCCGGGGCTACCAACACAGCCCAGCCTGCAGCAGGTACATTTAATTCCGACAGAAACAAAGATGCAATTCACCTTCTCCATTATTCAGCATTTCAGTAATTGCCAGCAAAAAACGTGGAGCACAGGATGTTAAATGCCTGCATAATGCATGGAGCCGCTGCAATGTGCCTGCCTGATTAAGCTGGAGCCTTTCTAAAACTTTGGGAGCGATGCAGCACGGCCTGACCTTCGGTGAGCTGTGCTGAAGTGGTGGAGCCCGGGAGGGAAAGGGGCTTTGGGTGACCCCCGGGAGAGTCGGCGCCAGGCGAAGGCTCCGTGCTGGTGTCTTGGGAGCACTTCTGGCTGCCCACGGTGCCACATCACTGCCACCAACCTGCCCACACACCAGCCAACAGCCAGTGCAACCCTGGCAGCAAACTGGTTTCTGACCTCTCTTAAAAAACCGGGGCAAAGTATTACAGGAAACTTTTAAATGAGATGAAATATCAGCATTACATGGACTGCAGAACTACGGAGGTAGATCCTGGCACAAATCAAAGAAAAAAGGACTGTTGGGGTGTGTGTGCCATCCCTTCTTTTCCTCCATTCCCAGAGCATGCACACACAGGCACACGGAGTCTACACAAACACGCATTAACCTACACACGCAGGCAAACATGCACTCCCCCGCACCCCTCGGGGAGACATTTTTTATATATTGGCATTTTTGGTGGACTGCAGATGTTCAGCAATTAATTCTCCCTTAATTGAAGCAAAAAAGCAGCAGCAGGAGGAGAAAGCTTTAATCCCAGAGAAGCAGCTAAGGGATCCTGTTGACAAAGCAGTTTTTCCGAAGCCACAACAGAGGGAGACACCGGTATTACACAAGCTTTATCAAATTCGAAAAGATATCTTCTTAATTGAAGTACTAGCTGTGTTTCCATCACAAGGACTATGCACCCTCTTGTTACTCCTATCAGCAGTATCTACTGTAACATGCTGTTTGGAAATCCAGCGATTCATGCAGATACGGCTGCTTTACATATCTACAGAGCAGAGAATCTCCCCACCTAACGCTACAGGTAGGTTGCAACACTGCAGATTTGTGGGCATTTAGGGTAAAAAAAAAAAAGCAGCAAACAAAGTAATTCATATCTGAGGAAATGTGAAATAATTTTGAGAATCTGTTGGAGTTTGATGAAGCAGCTCTCGAAACAAACGCGTGTGTATATATATGTATATAAAAGTTCTCCCCAGATCATAAATAAGAGCACTAGATTTTGCTACAGCAGCTGAGATGTCCCACAGCAACTCACAGGCACTCGGCTCGATCCTGGAAATCAGACAGACTGCAGACGTCTTGCACGGACACATTTCAACAAGTAAACAAATGCTGCTTGGCTCAGAATTAGTTTATATCTTCAACCTTCTCATAATTTCTCAACCTGAGGGAGGCCAGGATCGTAGGTAAGTCTCTGAAACGTTTCCATCCGCCTTCCCTCACCCCAAGTGAATAATTCACACCTACCTGATCAGGCTGGATGTGAAAGCTGAGACGGGTCACAGGCCAACATGGACTGAAAGGTCAGAAACAGATCAGTGAAAGCAGTTCCTCCTAATCACGTTTTCGGTGTTGACTCACGGACAATCCCTTTTCCTCCACCTCCCATCGCAAAACAGGGGAGCGCGGCAGCCCAGCAACCACAACATGAGAACTGAGCTTTAACCCGGCGCCGAGGATTCAGAGGGAGCAGGATTCAGGCGGTCCGGAGACTGCGATGCCGCGCAGAAACCCCGGTGCCAGCAGCAGAGTCATCGCGGCGAACTTGGGCTTCATCTCCTCAGGTCTCGGGGCGGGCGGGGGAGAGAAAACAACCCATCCCTGTCCCCTCCCTGTGCCCAGCGGATCTCCTGCGGCTCCAGCTTCGCCTCGGCGGGGGAAGGGGGGGGAGCGATCGCGGGTTAGGCGGGAGGCAGGCGGGGGAGGGCGGGCGGAGGAGCCCCGCGCCCGGCGGGCGGGCAGCCCCCGCGCCCCTCCGGGGACTCCCCGGCCCGGGCGTCGGCCATGCCCGCGCCGCGCAGCTCCGCGCTCCCTGCCTGCTCTTATTAGGATTAATTTCTTTTTTTTTTTTTGGGGGGGGGGGGGTGGTAAAAAAAAAAAAAAAGAAGAGCCGGGGGAAAAACCCAAAAAATAATGCAGGGCGGGGCGCCCCCGCCCCGGCCGCTGCTCCGCCTGCCGCTGGTTGGGGCGACGGCTCTCCTCAGAGCTGCCCCTCAGATCCACCGGCTCCCGTCGGATGCACTGGCTGGAGCTCCCGTCAGCGCGGCTTCCCTCAGCCCGCTTCCCCTCAGATCCACCGGCTGGGGCTCCCCTCAGCCCAGCTCCTCTCGGCCCCGCTCCCCCCTCAGATCCACCGGCTGGGGCTCCCCTCGGATCCACGGGTTGGAGCTCCTCTCAGCCCGGTTCCCCTCGGATCCGCGGGTTGGCGCTTCCCTCAGCCCCTCCGCGCTCTCCAGCTCCGGCTCATCGCCGCTGCCCTGGTGGTGTCCGGGAAAACATTCCCCATGGCCGCACTGTGGAAACTTCGCCTCATCTTCCTACAGGGCTCCGCCGGGGAAGGGGCGCCCCGGCTCCTGCGGCTCGTGCTGCGCTACATTAAAAATCAATCTCCTTGCAATTCGGCTGCGCTGGCATTAGGCGTCATTGTAAAGCTGTTTCTCCAGAAACCACCAAAAGAGAGATTCTTGGTGTTGGGGAAAACACGGTGACAACAGAAAGAAGGGGAAATTGAGCGGTTTATTTGGACAAAATGCTAAATAATGCTCCGTTTGGGCAAATATTCCCCGAACAGTGCAAACACGAGCTATGAACCTATAAGCCGGCGTTGCTGTTGTCGAACCGCTCTTGTGGAAGGCGATGAAGGCCACGTGTGTCACTGTGCTCGGGTCCAGAGGCAAACCCTGCCATCGGTGCCTGCGGAGAGCAGGTGATCCTGGCCATGGAAGCGCACGCAGCGCACCTCGACCCTGGGGCCCTGCAGGACGGAGAGCTGGCCCACGGCCAGGCACAGCACCTTGACGGAGGCCTCGCTGCTGGCCAGAGCCACCAGGCCACCTGAAACACAGAGCAAAGGCATTGAGGTTGGCAAAGGCTACACAAGAGAGCAGCGCTGGAAGTTTTGAGATGGTGGCTTTAAAGCCACACGTGTGTGTACTCCTGTTTCCTGAGATAAATTAACAGAAAGTTGGACAGATCAGTCACAATGAGATTGGATTTTGGAGCGATTAAGCCAGTCTGCAGACCTCATGTTCTCCTCACAAGGAGCCTGGCTATTTTGATAGAATCACAGAATCTGCTGAGTTGGAAGGGATCCACAAGTATCATCGAGTCCAACTCCTGGCCCTGCACAGAACACCCCAAGGGTCACACCGTGTGCTGAAGAATGTTGTCCAAATGCTTCTTGACTTCTTGTCAGGTTTGGTGCTGTGACCATTCCCTGGGGAGCCTGTGCCAGTGCCCAACCACCCTCTGGAGGAAGAACCTTTTCCTAATGTCCAACCTAAACCTCCCCTGACACAGCTCCAGGCCATTCCCTCAGGTCCTGTCACTGGTCCCCACAGAGCAGACATCAGTGTCTGTCTCTCCTCCTCACAAAGAAGTTGCAGACCCCTTATATCCTTATATCCTTATGGGAAAAAATGACGATAATCAAATCCTTCGTATAGAACAGGGTTTAAGCGTAGAAAAAATAAAGGAAAACCTAAAAAAGATTCTAAGGAGTTCTCAGTTTCCATGTGCTTTTTTGCAAATCAAATGGACTCAGTTTTCAACACTCCTAAGGAAGCAGGATGTGTTTATAAGTTTATTATTATTCCTGCTTAAATAAAAGCAGAGGTAATAGCTGGTGATATGTTTGAAACGCCTCTTACTTACCTAGCCTCCAGATAAAGATTGTCCTTTAGAAATTAACTATAATAACCATGAGTTTCACATACAAAAAACAAAAACCAAACCAAAACAAAAAATCAATACATTCATTTCAAAGCTGATGTGGCCCTAACAACAACGGGATCACTGTACTGTCAGTCGTGATCTTGGTCAAACACCTTTTTCTATTTGGAGCAGGTTCAATATACCCTTCAAATGATTACAGCTCTTCTTATGTATCGAGATTTTCTCTCTGAAAGCAAAGACACCACCAGAAGAAGAATAATTAATATTGACACTGACAAAGTCAACCTGGCACCAAGGTCATCATTTTTTGGGAGGATGATGAAAAACAGGAGATATTTTGCTATTTTTAATAACTCAGGTTATTCACCAAATAGCCAGTGGGAACATACTGCCCAACACACGTGAGCATGGAGGAATTTATCTGTTTTAACAATTTAGGGCCCTGGATGTGCCTATGTGATGCACAGTTTATCCAGGGAATATACTGTCCCTCCGTTCAAACTAGGTCATAACAATGATGTTCTCTGTTCTGCTCATGAAGATCTGATGGCTTCATTTCTCCATTTATCAAAAGAAACACGTAGTCTAAAACAGCTTACAAATGCACCAAAAATATTTAACCACAACTTATGCTTCGTGTGGTCATGGATATTTGTGTAAGAAGGCAACTAGGAAGTAGAGCTAACCATGATAAATATGCCCTATTTGCAAACCTTTATAACTACCCGGCTTCTTCATCTAGAACAAAGCCTGACACAGCAAAGATCTGTAGGATGGATTAGAGTGTCCAAAGCAGCAGATGTGAATATTTATTATAAACTCCCCTCCAGCAAGTCTTTGCTGACAGAAGCATTGCATATGGATTGCACTTGCAGCGAGACTCTCCAGGCAATCGCTGGATGACTTCTCCAGGAGCCAAACAAATGCCATTTCTCCAGCAGCCCTGACACCACAACAGCTGGGCAGGGGGCTAATGTCACTTCCAGCTTCTCAAAACCACTAATGAACCCAGTTGTTACAGAGAGGGACAGGCAGAAGAAAAGGTTTGGACAGCTGCAGTCCACTTCCAGAAAGTAAGGGCAGGACAGAGTGACAACTGAGACAAAGTTTCAGCTCATTCACTCTCTGGGTTGAGCAGGGCAGGGGCAGACCCCAACCGTGCATTTTTCTAAATGCTTTGCTAGGTAAGTCACATGCTTGAAGCAAAACCAGAGCACTCATCCTGTCAGTCCATGCCAGTATTCCAACAGTCCTGGGAAATGACAAAGCCAACAGGAAGATAGAGAGGGTCAATAAGAAACAACCAACTAGGAGGTGCAGCAGTAAACTGCACTGCCTTCATTGCTAGCGCTCACTGGGGAAAGATGGAGGTGCTCTAGGCAGCCCTGGTGAAGAATGATTCATTTCAGAGGGATTTTTCCCTGAGTTAGGATGTGTTACTATCGCTGACCATGAGTACAGCCACTTCCTGGCTCAGGAGCAGCAGGATGCACAGGCAGATGCATGTGAGGGGGAATGCACAAAATGACAACATCTCATTTCTGTCACCCTTTATGTCAGCACTGATCTACGGGCTCATAACAATTTGCTCATTATAATGTAAATTTACTCCCTCCTTCCTTCCAAAAGGAGATGTTTCATTTTGGGAAGAGGGAACAAATTGTGTTTTATTGCTCTTTCAAAATGTTCTCCAATTAGGAAAGCAAACAAAAACTACTACATAATTGTGATGCAAAGCTGTATTTTAATGAAGGATACTTACTTGTCACTAACAAAGGCACTTTGATATAACACTGGAAGAAGATAAAAGCCTGAAGATAGGTTGTTCGTCATACCTTTGACCCATCTGTCAGGTGGGGCTGGTCAAACTCACTGAACCCAGCAGTTAGGCTGATTTGCATTGGAATGAACAGATTCTGCTTAGAAGATGCAAAGTCTCCAAGACCTTGACCTCTAGATCTCCCAGCCTCTAGATCTCCAGCTCACAAGGCTCCCAGAACCTGCTCTGGATATGTTGGTGCACTTGGCAACACGGGGAGCTAAAGGGAAGCTTTGCTCTGGCTGGCCTCATGCCAATCCTGAGCTCAGCCTTCTTCCTCAACCTGGCAGACAAAGAGTGATGACAAAGCACATTGCCACCACAAAGAGACCCTACAGTAGCAGCCTTTGTACTAATCACAGCTGAGTTGCTGTTGCCCATTGCTAGAACACAAGTACTAATTTTTCTGATGTACCCCTATTATGTCCTTAGAATAACATAAGCTCTGACCATCTGGCCACTTGCTTCAAATAGGATGCAATGAGTTGGAAAAGGTAAAGAAAGGTAGCAAAGCCAATTAAAGGTACAAACAACTTCTGTGCAAAGAATCCTTATGAGGGATGACAATTTAGCTGAGAAAAAACTATTTGTGCACTAAAATGTACTTGGCTGATGCTGCTTACTCCATATGTAAACCTCAGGCTTCCGTCCTTCCTTTGGGACCCACAGAGAAATGTGGAGCCAAGCCAGACTCCAAACTACCCCCCAGGGGATGGTGAAACACAGGGTTTCCATGAAAATGCTCATCTGAATCCCATTTCAGCCAGGAGCTGCAGGGCAGCCAGAATCTGGAATCTCTGGACAGTCACCTTCTTGGACCAGACTGAATTTGCTCTGAGGAATCACTGCACTTTCAGCTCCTTTTTTTTCCCCAGCACTGGAATTAAGTACTGCTGCAGGTTTCCAGTCCCAGTGTCCTACAAAAAAAAGCTCTGTTCTTGTCTCCGGACTGGCAATGCTCTTGGATTTTGGCATTGATTAATGACAAATGCAGTGCAGTTGTTTGGGTTGGAAACACATTTGTACTTAGAACAATAAAAATCATCCATGCCCTTCTAGAAGAACTATTCATGCTACTAAAACTGTATCTCTACATTTTTTTTGAGACCAGAACTGAACCCTAAAATCATTTAGTACCTCAGAGATAGTAGTATTTTAATTTTTTTTTTTTTTTTTTTTTTTTTTTTTTAACTTTTAGGACACATAGCCCACTCTGGAGAAAATGAATTATCTTGTTTGAAAATCTGTTCTTGTAAATTTTCCAGAATGTACATAAAGTTATGGGCTTGATAAGGGCCATAGCCACAAAGTGCCAAAAGCAGGAATCTAGCAAAGAACTCACCAAATTTACTGGAGTGTTTGCACTGACCTAAACATGTGAACTTAAAAGCAAAGTTATTGCATTCACTGAGGGTCAGTTGTGTTGGATATAAGTAAGCATCCTGCTTCTTCTCATCTGCAAGGAACTTTGCGTACCTACGCCACTGTGTAAATCCTAAGGAACCAAAGCCCCTCCTGTGAATACAGTATGAAATCCATCTCCTAATTTGAACTGGTGGATAAATTTAAAATAGTGCAGGCGTGTTGAAGCAATCTAATTTGTTACTGCATTTCTTCAAAAGACAGAACTAGACAAGATTAATTTGCTGGGTTGATGGCTCCAAATTACTTGGGGTAAAAGGAACAAAACCTGTACTTGCCAAAAGACAGTTTGACAATTTATATTTCAAAAGAGCCTAACAGAAATCACAGCCACGATTACTGTCTTTGTACAATGAATTTTGAGTGAAACCTTGCCAGGACCATGTTACATACTGTTTTACATGTCCAAAAAGCTGGAAACTGTGACATCTTTGGAGCAAACCACCACCACTCCTCACTGGTGAGCCCTTTTATATGCCCATTAAAGCATTTAACTTTTCTTTGGGCAAACTAATTTACTAATTCTGTAACATTCCATTATCAAAATACTCTGAAAAGTTCTGGTTTAGCCTGCCAGTACTTCATGTTTCTGGAGTAGTCTAGCAGCTTCTTCAGTGCTAATAAAATAGTGTTGTAACCAAAGTCACAAACTCCACAGCTCCCCAGGCACATCAGGCTGAGACATTCTTCCTGATAACTGGCACTGTTTGCTCGCTTCCAGTAATATTTTCCATAGACTCAGCAACTCAGGCCAACTCTTCTTCTCCAGCAGAACAAGGACAGTGACAGATCAAAACCTCTCTTCACTGCTCCAGCAGCTCCTCCTCTCACAGACAACAGAGTAGTTGAGGAGCAGGATTTGGGCAGTTGCTTCTACTAACAGTACAGCAGTTACTTTAGACTTCCTTGCAAATAATTCCGATGTGATCGCTTCCCCAGTTTAAAAATTAATTGCACTGCCTAACTGTAAGCAAAGCATCCACCTTCAAAGACAAACCCAGCTACTTCTGGGTTTAAATTAAAAAAAAACCTTGCGTGGCTTGAAGAAATTCTGTTTATCATAACTGCATGAGACCATTCCTGATAGCAGAGATGAAGTAACATATCAAAGAAAGCAAGCAAGAAAAGCTTTGATCAATAGGGAAATGGTTTTTATACACATCAGAACCAATTTAAAGAATTCTCTAGGATCAATTTGGATAGACAGAAATGCTTCTCAGCATTTATTACCTGTGGAGGGAATATTGATCCCATCCATTGATTTCTCCTATGCATGTAGAGCAGCATCTGGTTTTGTTGTGTGGGTTTTTTTCCAAAGAGAGATGACCCAAAGTGGAAGGTATCAAGAAACTACTTGTATTTTAAGGACTTACATTAATGGTTCAACCAATGTCGTTACTCAGAACTTTTAAACTCTGTTCAAGAATTGTCAGAATGTAATTTACCTTAATTTTGGTACATGATTGTTAGTCAGTGGAATATATTTTAAGAGAAGTGGTTTTTTTTGAACCTTACTTACCAAAGGCTGCCAATTCCTTACGTAACACATTGCATCAAACATGTTTTCTTTCCTGTTCCCTTTTCAAAAGAATGTCTCTTCATGATAATGTTATAAATTGCACAGCCCTAATGGATTACATTCCCTCTGAATTAAGGTCTTTTGTCATTACTGGAGCTGCAACCATTTGCATCATCATGAGGATCCCTCAGCCTGAAGTCTCCTATGAACTGGGCACCTCTCAGGTGAGGTATGAAAGGCAGAAATACCCAGTCCCTCCGTTTAGTAGTCTGGCTAACACTTAGTTAATGTGCTTGGCTACATAAAAGTAGATGGAATATTTACAAGGGCTGCAAACTATGATTGCAGTGGCTGTAGATAAAACTCTTCATTACTGTCACACTAAGCAGAATGTTATTTACCAGGCAACTGATTTCAACATATGATAGATGGCGGACAGTTGCTTTTGTTCTATAAACAGCTTTCAACAAATATAACAACTATTTCTTCTACACTACGTTTTGCTAAGGAATGCACTTTTTAGACATTATTTTTAAGTCCTCTGTTCTCAAATGTGAGTAAAACCTCCTAAATATTCTCGTGGAAATAATGGTGGCGCCCCTCCTCCCTTTGTCTTCACACTCTAGATCTTTCAAGAGAGAGGGCATAGAAGAATAATCTTGAGCAGTTTGTAATTCACTTGCAGCAATTCACTAAATATTCTCAGTAATGGAGGCCAAAAGGCAAGCTGGGAAAGAGAGAAGACGTCCAAGAATCTGCTGATACAGGTGTTTAATAGACTGCTACCAAAATAAAATCCTTTTGTCATTCTCTCTAGTGACTTTTTTCTTTCCCCTTTCTCAGAAGTATTTAAATAGACATAGATTTGGCAAAGTATATTAGGGAAAATTAGCTCATCTCAGAGTGCACTTAAGCTCGTGACTCACCTTGTGCATGTGAAGTCATTCAACTCAGTGCAATCATGTGCTCAAATGAGGCAGGATCAGGGCATCACAAAGAGTCACTACTGCAACAAGGACTTACAGCACAAGATCTTAGAATGAGCCAACTCACTTCTGTTTGGCTTTCAGCAGGACAGCAACAGTCAGGCCTCCTAAACAGGAAGGCAGCTTTTCAGGCTGAGTACGGCCATATAGTGCAGGTGTCCTAGATCCAAGGATCGTAAAAAGGTAGTAACAGGAAAGTCAGTGCAGAGAAGCTTCTGAGACAAATTACGCAATAGACATTTACAAAGGTGGAAAGCGATTCCCCTGGAACACAGAAAAACCTCAAATTACCCAAGCAGTGTGTTAGCAGAAATTCAATTCACATCTTTAAAAATCAGCATGTAGACATTTGGCCTGGCTGATAAATGAGTGTGGAGAGGGATGTGGCCTGATGCACTTCCCTCCAAAGAGTAGAGGCGTGGAGTAATGTCTGGCCGATGGAAAAAGAGGACTTCTCTTAACTTCCTGCTCTGTGGAACTGTGACCTAGATGAAGGGACATTATTCCCAGAGCTTAAACAGATCTCAGAACTCGACAAATCCTTTTTCAAGCAAGAAATCACCAGAAAGTTACTCTGAGCAAAGAAAGCATTTATCTGATAGAAGAAAATCCTTTATATAAAAGAACTTTAATCCTTTTTATAAGGATTTCTAGACTCAGACCATTACTGTAAAGCTCCCTTTCAGCTGGACTTGAGCTTGTTTATATTACATTTTAGTTGGCCTTTTTGGTAGCATTTTGGATTTTTAAAGTAGTTTCAAAACAAAGCAAAAAGTATTAAAGCAGAAACTTTTGAAGCAGAGTCTTCAAGATGTTAAAACCTTTCTGGATGTGTTAATGAGGCATGTTGAATATATTAAAAATAAGGTATTGAGAATAAAAGGAAAATACCTTCTGTCTAGGACTGGAGTTTTGAAATGAAAATGTCTGTCAAAGAAGAGTATTTTTATGCATATAATAGGAAGGCACTTGTCTAGCTCTCAGTGTTACCTAGAATACCTGTATGTGGGCACATGTGTAGGTCTGTGTTTCCAAGGGAATCTACCTTGAGGTAAAAAATGGATGAGGAAGAACCAAGCCATCCTGGCAAAAATCCTTGGATTGCTACCGAGTGCGGGACCTCGGGCCCACCAAGCTGTTCTGAAATCAAAAATTCCGAAAGGCAGCATTTGGTTTTTAAATCACCACTGAAGGGGAGGTGTTGAGTGACACTGCATCCACAGGGAGCTGCCAGGAGCCCTGGCAGGGCAGTAACAGGTTGGCTGAGAAACTCCCGAGAAGGTGACATCAGTACCGGAGCTGCTGCAGTTGTGCTTGTGCTGCCCAGGGCAACAACATGACAAAAATGTCACATTTTAAGAAAGCAACAGAGGAAAAGAGGAAAGATCAGTATCATCTGATGCTCTTCAAAAAGGAATAAATCACCATAAAATTATCTGCAGGAGTTGCCAAGCTGAACCTCTGCTTGCAAAGGAACTTTCTGAAAGACTTTTTATGTGATGGCAAATGCTCCAGAGCATGGTTACAGTTCACATTCAGATCTTGTTCTGAAGAACAAGCTTTCCTCTTCTGTTAAACTTACATATTGGAAGCAGCATGCCAAGTACTGTACTGCAAGTAACACTATCTCCAGGACACATTAGCTGTTTTCTCGGTGTTTGAAGAGTCACACTTACATTAAATAAAAACTTTCATTAAGACAAATAATACTTACTGATGAGAAAATGAGAAAAATTAAGTCACAGCAAATTTCTGTCACCACAAATTGAAAATTATTCTAGCTTCTGCTACAAGTAAGGTCCCTGAATACAGATTTGGGTGCAAAAACATGCTTTGCTCTGAATTTCTTACTTGGCTGCAGCTGTATGTGTTTAAGGCATTGCTATATCTCACTTTTAAGAATTCAGTGAAGGTGAGTGGTGTATAGAGATGAAAAATTTCAGGTGTGCAGGAACATAGCTCTGACTAATGGAAACACTGGTTTAAAAACATTCAGAGAATAGAAGATAACCTTTGTATTAATGCTCTGCTCCTTTGCTTTTCCCCACTTTGAGATGCCTGCAGTCATTCAGTTAAAGCCTCCCTGATCCTCCTCCCTTTCTCAAGTGGTAAGATGGATATGCTTGTGTTACAGAAGATGAGACTGGGATGTGAACACTGATTTATTTTTCCCTTGGACAGCATATGCATCATCCTTTCCATTAACTCTAAGGGAATGACCAGATGTGTAATCGCTTTTTGACACGGAGTGGGATTCATTTCATCTGACCTTGCCATCCCACAGTGGATTCAGTTCATCCAGGCTCCTCCTGCAGTTACCAGGGAGGAAAAACTCCCTTTTCCCAGGAGCTCCCTGCCTCTCTGGGACAGCAGGTGGCCGGCTCTGCGTGCTGACTACAGAAGGACCTCCACAGCTCCTTCTCAGACAGCTCAAGCAGGGTGACACTCAATCCCAGGCAGGACTTCCAAGAAGGCACCTCAAAGACATTTTTAAAGAAAATTCCCTAACTTGCACTGCTGGGAGACGTGTAAACCTGAGCATCTGCAAATGAACCTAGACACCTGTATCCATCCAGGGGCTTAAATACCATCGAAAGCCAGACTTACATAGGCAATGACCTCTATTAAACCCAAGTCTCAATCATTTGGTGCAACTCTCATGCTGTGGCAACAATCCATAATTTCAGTAGCATTTGATAGCAAAGCAGACTGTATGCATCGTCAACATTTTGTAACCCTATTAACTCTGAGATAATGGACTTGTCTCTGCTATATTTCTAAGCTTATTGGAATGGACTGTAATTAGCACTTTCTTTTTTTAATACAAATCTCTTGACCCCCAGAGCCAGTTCTTATACCACAGCTAATAACCACTGCAGGTGATCAAAGCCTGAGATGGAGGTGGACGCAGACCTCGAAGCCAAACTTCAGTTTACTTCCAGAGTTTAAGTAGGAGTCACGAAAAATACTGCTTCAGACAAAAAGCACTTTTGAGGGAAAGTAATATTTATTTTGCTTTGCCTCAAAATGTTCTGCTTAAGTGTTTTACCTCTGAATATGCTCCTTAAAGAGGTTCAGTGTTGTTACGAGCCCAGATGAGAGCAGCTCTGGCTAAACATTGTGTATTCCTAATGCTTTTTGCACTCATCAGTCTTTCCTAGCAAGTAAGATCAGGAAACACTTCTGTTTTGTCCTTAAAGCTAGTTTCTTGTTAGCATTATTATTTCAAGCTTAGATGATGATCTAATGTACGTGGATTCTGGTTTCTGTCAAGCCAAGTCCTTTGCTACACGACGCTCCTGGGAGATGGAGGCTCATGTGGTGTGGGCCCTGCTGAGGTGGCTGGAAAGCCAGGCTTGGCTTGTGCTGTGTGTGCCTCCAGCTTAGCCTGAGGTTCCCCTCCTGACTGTGCTGTATCCCATCTGCTGTAGCTGTCTGGGCATCTTCTCTGGTGACTGGAAAGAGATGAGTGGGATAAAATGTGTCGTGCATGTCCCTACTCTCTGTTTACTCCATGGCTAGCTTGAACAAATTATCTCATTTTTAGGTAGTCAAATAGATGGGGCTCAATGCCACCCTTAAACGTCAACTCTCCCAACTCAAGTTGGGGTTTTTTTGTTTGTTTGTAAAACTTCCAGGATAAAAAAATTGGAGATTTTAAATCTTAATCAGTGCAGCCTTCAGATGTTGCCTACACTGTCACGATGATACAAGTGAACCAACATTGCAGAGTGACTTTTATCTTTCTTCCACATTACAACTAAATAGTATTTCACCATGGTAGTAAAACCAGACAGACAGACAGACACACAGGAAGACTCTGAAAACAAAACAAAAACCCAGAAGTAGAAAACTGGGCTTAATAAAATCTTCTCCAAGTACAAGCTCCAAGAGTCTCCCTTTAACTTAAACATGTTATTGTCAACAGTGGCATCTCTGTTCGGCTATTCCCTTAACTAAACATTCCTATTACTGTCATTCCTTGGGCTGTCATATTCACTGCCGTGACAGCACAAACACTGTGCTGTAAAATCTGTCAGAGAGGCCAGTTGATTTCCTACATCTTCTGACACTTGCAGGTCTTTAATATCAGGCTGTCAGAACACCTAAGAGAAAGGCGGGTGCTTCCCTGTTCGGGGCTGTTACTGTGACTACCATCACACATACTTTAATCATTAGCCTTATACTACTGTGAAATCCTGACTTTTATGCCCTTGGAGTCCCACGCCAGAAAATGCTGTTGGTATAAATCTATCGTAGAGGTTAGCTGGCTCACTTACCCATGGAGTTCTATACGTAAAATGAAGCCTTTATGTTTTACAAAGCTTATATAGTGTTTTCTTAAACTGTCTTCTGTGAGATTTTTTGGTTTTTGTTTTTTTTTTTTTTTTTTTTTTGCAGAGGGGAGCTGTAGTAGGTGTAACAATTACTCAGTGACAGGCGTAGGTGAAACTCAGCTGCTTAAAATAAACCTCTCTGTGCCAGGACCCTTTTGTCTTTAGGTATACTCATGGAGCAAATGAGCTTGGTGGGCAGTGAGTTTTCTGTAATGCAAAACTCTTTTGATTCAATATTAAAATGAAACTGAGAGAAGAACAAGAGTAAATCAGACCAGAGCAGTCCCTGGTCTTCAACTGTTTATGGCACTCCCTTCACAGGGAGAAGAGCATCTATAATCCTGCTCCTGCTTGGCTGTTGTCCCCCAGTGACAGTGAACAAAGTGTTCCTGGGCAAATAATTATCCTGGGATAGCCCTTTTTGTATCTTTCCTGTTCTAGCATTCCACTTGGATGCAAAGAAAAATAAATGAAGAGCTGTTAAGGAAGATTTTATAGCCCCCAGATCAAGGTGCTGCTGATAGGCAGAAGTCTCTGCTACTAGCAGCAGTCCAATTGATCACACGGTGTGACAGAAGCCACACGGTCGATGGATTTAGGAAACCCCATTCCAAGAACAAACAGTGTGATAAGCAAAGCATGTACTTCCAGGTGGTATGAGTCAGGTAAGCCACCAGGAACCATAGATGAATGTTGTGTAGCTTTAAGTGACTGTACTGATGCTCCCAGAGTTTCTGCTCACAGAGAGCAGAACAAAAATTTAGGTCTTTAGTGGTTTAATTGCCGAAGAACATTTGCTGCAGGAACCTAATAACTTTTTAATGTGTGAATCCATGAACAGCCCGCAAGAGCATTACTGGAGAATCAACAGAGTTGTAGCTGAGGCAGAGGTAGGACAAGTTTGGAGATCAGTTCCAATAAGTGCCTTGCTGCCTGACAGCCCAGTTCATTTAATTTCCCCGGGCCTCAGCTCCCCATCCACAACAGAAACTGAATCACCATTTTGTTCAGCTCATCTCTTTAGGCTGACTGGGGTGGGAACTCCTACAGCTTGTCCATTCTTAAAAAAATAATAAAGAATCACAGAATGGGTCAGGTTGGAAGAGACCTTAGAAGTGATGCAAGGCAGCAGCAGATCTGCTGGCTCTGTGTGCACACAAGGCATCGACTGAACCTTGGGGGATAACACACAGCATCACCCCCCTGGATACAAAATCCCCTCACCTGTCCTCAGGGAATGGCCAAACCGAGCAGGGAGTGTGGGCTGGCTGCTCCTGCTGCCTGGAATGGATGCTGCTGTCGGGGTAACAAACGCCGTCTGTCATCACGGTATTTATGACACTAATGCTGAACTGCTGGACAGCATCCAATAAAAATCTATGGTGAGGTAATGGGACGGAGCTAGGGAGTGCTGAAAAGGAATCCCCAGCTAATACAGCTCTGATGGCTTTGAGTATACACAGAATATCTTGTCATACTACAGCTAAGTGATAGTTAAATAAACAACAAAGGTAATTGTAGGGTACTTCAGTCGCTTTGCAGATTTATGGTGCTTTGAAGGCAGTTCCTTGCAGTGGTCCCTGCCAAGGTTTTCAGCTTTTGACTCCTGTGCTTTAAGTGTCTGAAAGATATGAATTGTGTTTCACTTGCTGTCCTGGACTGACTGGGACATTGCTGCTTTTATTCACAGCCAAAAAAAATTTTTAATTCTTTATGGATTATTCATCCCTTGCCTGAGAAGCCAGCATAGGTCAGGTCTGAATGAGTTTGTCTCAGACCTTGCAGACTTGCTGCTCTTTCAAGCCTAAGTCTGTGACGTGCAACAGTTTCCAAAATTAAAATGTCCTGTTAGACCCAAGTAGTTTCTGATATATTAGATTAAGATATAAAATCTAACTGCAAACCCCTTGAACTGTGCTCCTTTTCCTTGAACTTGCCATTTGCAACCTTACTGATTGCTTGGACACGTTAGTTGCTGTTTCCTGTGCTCATAGAGCCAGTTACACATGAAAATTGTGGAGGTAGGGCTTTGTAAATCCAATCTATCCCTTTCCTAGGACTGCATAAGCATGGGTAGATTAAATTATTCTCATTTAAATCCAGGTTTCCAAAGCAACCCTGTCAAATAGAGGCATCCACCTTTTTCATCTGCTGGATTACTCTGGCTAATACTTAGGCTGTCATGGTCTCCAAAAGAAGGAAGACTGCAGTTCTCCTCCACCACTGTATTATCTTTTCTCATTGCTTTTTTATTTTGGCAAACCTACAGTGATAGGAGGTAATACTAGCTTGTAAGGTCTGAGAAGAATTGAATGCAAATCCCAATGCACAGCTTTCATATCTAAGTATGTAATTTTCTGCAACCTCCCTGTCTCCTCCTGATTTACCCAAAAAGCTGGTGAATACTTTGCTGTTCTCCTTTTCTTTGGAAACATATGCTGTGCTCTAATAGCTCTTTTCCTTCTCCAGCAATAATTTTCCTTCTTCTTGTACTGAAGCTCAGCACTTTCCTGCAGATGTTGTTCTCAGTCTAGCCTGATTCTTCTATGTCCTCTTCTGCATCACTCCAGTTCTTTACTCCACGCTCTTTATTCTTCACTTTCTCACCTGTGCCCCAGGTGGTCCCATGGCCATCCATCCATCCATCCATCCATCAGGATAACACATCCTTTCCCCACTTCCAGCTCCACACTAAACCTGCTCTTTTCCTGACACATTTCCAACTTGAAAAACTGGTTTGAACATTTTTTGTGAGTTACATGTTCTTTTGACAATTTCCAAATAACATCTTTGTCATTTAGCTTCCTAACCAGCATATCAATGCAGCCAGGCTCCTGTAACTCCTGGATTACTAAATCACATACATGACTATTCTGATGAGACAAAAAATGATGGTACAGAAAATCACTTGCAAAGTCCATCCTCCAGCCAGAATTTAAATGCCTTCTGTATTATTCTTAATTGGAAGTTGCTTATTACTACTGTCCTGACATAGTCCTGTGAGGAATTACAGGAATTAACCTGAGCTATTAAAATGCACAATTTTCGTTGTCAGAACACAAGCCTTACTCTTGCAGTGCCATGTGTTTTGGGCCAGCACAGACCCAGGCCCTGCCCAAGAAAATCTTTGGCCACATGGTGGGAGAGGATTATCAGCCACGTCTCAAGAAAGAAACCTCAGCCTTTGTATTTCTTCTCATTTATACACAAAGAATTCAAACAGTGATCTTAGGGCAGAATCCCAGGATCTTATTTTGTGCACAAGGAAGTTGTGGGTTACGTTGTGTTCCTCCTTATTGGGAGAGCCTTTGTTTCAAATATGACCTTGTACTCCTGTGATTCTATTTCCCTGGATACAGATCTCTTTCATCTGTATGCTCCAGGTGAATGGATGATTGCCTAATAGTGTTAATGTTTGTTATTAACTTTTAATAACCTCTATGATTCAATTAATTTGACATTTCCATTAGACCATTGTGTCTGTTCTTTCTTTCCACTGTGAGTCCAGATCTGCCTTTGAGTTAAAGCTGCAAATTGATGCAGCTTCAATAAATGACATTTGTTTTAAAACGGGGCTCCCATCTGGTTCTAGAGTTTCTCAAAGCTGGAAATGCTCGACTGAATTTCTGATTGCAGCAACTACTGAAGGGAAAAACCAGGCTCCACTTCGATATCCAACCTCTCTGAGTCCCATTATCTATCTATCTATCTATCTATCTATCTATCTATCTATTTGTTTCTCCAAAGGTTTGATTCAGATTCAGCTCCTGATTTCTTCATGTAATACATTTGCCATGGAGTTGGTTTGGTTTCACAAGGGCTTTAGCAACATAACCAAAGCAACCATGCCAGGCTGCATAAATGGAATTTCAGCAAGTACTTCTGAACAGAACCTCTTCCCCAAATTGTTTTTCTGTAATTGAAAAATGTCTTTCAAATGGAACCACTTAGCATAGCTCTGAACTCTATCCAGGATGGTCATAAACTGCTGCTCACAGGCTAAGGGCCAAGATTTTAACATCAGATACAAATGCAGTAGCAGATGCCAATACTGCCAACACCAAAATTTGGCCTGATGAGCTCCATTTTCAAGGGTTTGTTTCTTTGTTCTCATTTCTGCTTGCAAAATCAAGGAGTGCAATGAAAGCAGAGCTCAAATGAAATATTCTTTGGGAAAACTCAGCATGAAAACTCTCTCCAAGCCAGGCTTCAGCTCTGCCTCAATCTTATCCCAAATAACCTAAATAGCTTGTGATGGAGCCTTCTCCAGAATTTCATATTCTTTATGGGCAATAAGCAGGCCAAGAGCCTCAGTATCAGCTTCAATTCTTTTCATCAAAACATCCCAGACATATATAATTTCAGCACTTCTTCCCTGATGTCTGCAGTGAATCACCTTTAGCTTCTGCCTGTACCCCTTTCAATGGTATCCATTCCCCAGCTACACCAATTCAAACTTCTTTCTCCAAAGACATCTTATTCCTTTAGGTATTTTATCTTCTCCATTCCACCTGTTTACCTTTCAATGTCTCATTTCCTGATTCACCCAGCAGTCTTTACACCCAAAAGTTCCACAACCCAAATATTGATGCTTTCTTCAAAAACATGGAAGACTTGAACAAGATCAACTGAAACCACTGATGTCAAATTTCCTCAATCAGAAACCTGTTCAGCAGGGTTCCTTCAGCTCCAGCAAAGGCACCTGCACTTTAATGTTCTTCATATCCTTGGTAATGGCTGTTGAGAGAACAGCCTTTCAAGGGACTGACTGCAAATTCAGACGTCTGAACAGCACAGACACTGCAGTGGCTTCACAGGTAGAGATGTGTCAGCAGTGAGTCAAGAAGGCGTGAGAGAGGGGAAAAATGCCTCTTGTATCAAACAGATCGTTCTTGTTTTACCCCAACACCTCTGTAGGTAGCCACCATGCCACCACCTTTACCTTCACTCTGTCCTCATTACTGGAGTACAACTCAGGCTTTCACAATTACTTGGGGCACCGAAGTCTCAGCTTCTGCTGAAAGCTGTTTCCATTTGGCATCCAGCCCTCAATTACATTTCTGGTTAATACCCCTGGTGCACTAAGAACTGCCCCAATTCCATTTCACAAGCAATGATGAACCACTGGCCTCTCCTAGACAACAAACAAACAAAGGACTTTGGTGCCTTGCAGCTGGTAATCAAGTAGGAAAGAAATGGAAGTTTCAAAAAGGGATCCAGCCCAAGGAAAATCCTAGTTTCTGTATTTACTGCAGCTGTTCCTGAGCTAGCATGTCTGGGATAACAAGGATGAGAAGTCCAGCAGACAGATGATAATGACTAGAAATAATTTGGTATTATCTGCTTCTCTATCCCTACTGGTGGAGTAGTTTGTTTCTTACAATTTTGGTTTTGCACCACAAGAAATAATGGGAAAATTACTGATTAAATCTGAGGTCTTAAAGACATGAAGTATTTGTAATAATGTCATAGGTTAGCAAGCATAGTCCCGGAAGTGATGTTCTTGCAAAGGGGTGCTTACAGCTTCCTCTGTGACCTGACAGAACCTATCAGCTGGCCAGTTTGAATATGGACAATTCTTTAAGCCACTTAAAGTTGTGACCGCCTCTGTGATGCACACTTAAGAATCAGAAACTCCGAGGCAGAGCCTCTCTCTCTCATTTCTGGTGCTGGGACAGGTGGCTGCGGGCCCCCTGCGGCGCCATGGCCCTCCTGGAGCCGATGGGCTCTGTTCCACCCACGGAAACCCCCCACATCCCTGTTGTGGGCAGCCGGAGCAGCCCGGCTCCCCCTCTCCAGTGCGGCCAAGATTCAGCTGAAGCTGCCCTGCTGTCTGGCAGAGATCATGTGACCAACAGCAATAAGCGACATTCCAGCTGCAAGGCCTAGGTGAGATTAACCCTTTTAGTGCTGTGAAGAGCTGAAAACCTGAGGGAGAAGAAAGAGGAGATGCTTAAAGCTGAAATTCTGTTGTAAAGCTATGATGCATCAGAGTACCCATTGTAATTTCATGAAGGCATGGGGGGTGGAGCGTTCAACTTGTACTTGAGAGCAAAAGCACCTGCGCTGAGATAGGCAGGTGCTGAAGCAGCTGTAATTTAATTGAGAAGTTTGAACAGGGAGTGATGGAAGTCATGAGGACTTTTGCTCCAAATGGAAAAGGAGAAAACCTCAGTTCCTAGAGATGCTCCCAGAGATAGTCCTAGAGATGAAGATGAGGAGGACCCTTTGCTCCCAGGGAAGGAGAAGGGCCTCTATTCTTAGAGATGAAATGCTCCCAGAGATGGGTGAAGAGAACTTTTGTTTCTGAACAGCTCAACCTTAAAATTGTTCCCCAAAAAACTTTCAAGAGTGGACCCTGGAAAGCAGTTGTGGGAAAAGCTGCAAGTCGTGAGAAGGGACTCACATGTGAGCAGAGGACCAACCCGGGCAGCTGGCTCCTTGTGATAATGTTTTCATAGCATGGGCAAGAGAGACTCCTCTTCCTAAATGGACTGAACAAGGTTATTATGGAAGTGGTAAACAGACTGAACATCTCAAGGGCTGTCTTTTTACATTGTCAGTGGGAGAAGGGAGAAAGGGGGGGGGGGAGGAGAAGTGTTCTGAACGTGTGGTATGTTTTTTTTTTCCCCCTTATTTAAGGTCTGTTAATAAATTTCTTTATACTCTTTCAAGTTTGGTGCCTGCTTTGCATTTCTCCTAATTCTTATTTCACAGAAGGTAAACAGTAATGAGTATTTTGGACCAAACCACTACAAATAACTAGTATGAGAAAATCATTTAACTCTTAGAATCTCCTGATTAACATATAATTCATGTGATTCTTTTTATTGTTAAAAATACAGTTTCATTTAAAGATAATCTTCTAATCCACTGTATTAAAAAGCAATTATGGCAAGAGCGCATTAACTAAGAATCAGTTGGGCATCCCAGAGACACAACAGATCCAGGACTTTATTAGAACACACTCATGTGGAGGTGACTGAACTACTGGGAAGGGCATCACTTAATCCACTTAATTATTTAATGCAACAGGATTTAATTTGCTAATGAAATTAATGAAATTGTTGGATACTGAAAACAGGCTGGCTTATGCACGCCCACCATGGCATCACGGATACTGCTCCCTCTGTTTGCAGACACTGCAGGGGTGAGGGGGTTGTGTGCAGCATCAACATTGAGAAAGGCTTCCCAGAAACCTTTGAAGTGGAATTTAGAAACTGAGATGCAAGAGGAAGAAGCATCTGTAATCAAGCCATCCTGTGCACAACACCACAGAGCTTCTGCATGCGCCTCTGGCCTGTGTGGGATACACAGATACATTTAAAGAAGGGTGGAATCCTTAAGTGTAAAGTTTTAGACAGAAGGGTGGAATCTCTTAATTAAAGAAACTCCATTGTTTTGGACGCTAAACAGAGATTCTACTTAAAAATTAAAATCACATTTTCCCTTAGTACCCAAATATCAATAATTCAAATACTTAAGTCAGCGAAAACGGTAGAGTATTGGATCTGCATGAACAGAAGAAGTCAATGGCACATTCAGGATTAGAACTTGAATCTGTTTCTCAGAACATCTCCTTTTGAAATTCTCTTTGTGCTACATGGATCAGTTCCCATCACTCTGGCTGCCTCAATAGGATGTGTAGACTAAGACTTTAATTCCCCTGAAAGACCCAGGCATATTACAAATTGTTAGCATCCTCCACTGTCTGTATATGAAATTCACATACCTATTTGTCTTCTGCACAACTATATTTCAATCCTGATTTCATTGGTAACTTGTACTGTATTTGGATTAATTATTAAGTGAAAATGAACATCATTATGTGTGGCAAAGATGAAAAGCTTATCAATGGAGAAGTAGAATTCCCTTGTTGAGGGAATTGTAGTCACTGCCTCTCTGAGTGTATTATGAATGCACACATGATTAACTGAAGTTCTTCACCTGTATCTCAGGTAAACCAATGCCCCTCTTTGCTATATTCAAGCTGCAAGCTTTAGGTGCTCTGAAAACAGATTATGGCCCCTGCAGCTTTATATTATTTATTGATATTAGCTGCATCTTGGTAATCTGCCCCATGCAAAGAGAGAAGCTTCCTTGTTTCAAAGTCAGATTTATGTGGACAGCTGATTCCAGACTGTTTAGAAGTCTGGCTAGGTTTGAAATATGACAGTACAAAAGAAATCCAGCCTGAGTAGATATTTGTTTGTGTATAGTAATGATTGTTTCTTAAACTTCAGCTCACTGTGGTTTTATAGCAAAGGCAAGCACAGAAACCTGAAACTATCTCAGATTAACCTGGTTTTAATTGGACTCGCTCTCTCACTTGTGAAAAAATGAAATACAAGCAATATTAAAAAAATAAACCATAATTAAGTTGAGGCTACATAGGGGCTGGGCAGGAAACAGCAAGAAGAGAGGCAGGAATGCAATGGGAAAAATCCCTTACTGGATGAAACCACTATTTTTTTCTTGGTGGATGCCCCACAACATTGTGGCTATGAACACTGTTGACACCAAAGGATGTCAAAAAAATTAAACAAATAAACAAGAAAAACCAGAAAGAGTATTTGATGGTAAGTGTTTGTAGGAGGAGGAACGACTGACTGGCTTGAAACAACCAGGTGGGAAGTGGAGGAAGAACAGGGCAAGCTCTGTGTAGGTGGACCCAAAATGGACCCCAAGTTCTTGGTACAATCTGTTTTGCTGTCTCTGGGACTCACTGGGTGGGGAGCGTGGTTAGTGAAAATAAGAATGTCATTGATTACTGGTTTTGTATTTTTAATGGTGTAGCTGCTGTCCATTGTGATCACCCATCCCATCTCTTCCCTTTCTTCCCTCTTTTCTCCCTCTGTCCTCTGTGTGAAAATCACCACCATGGAAGAAGATTTGGAGTGAGCAGCAGCAGAAGAGGAATTATGGAGTGTCTGAGCCATGGGGTGGTGTCCGACTGAAATGTTGCTGGTTCATGGCTCAAATCAGTCACTTGCAGAAGCAGACGCTGCTCTGCTGACCATGTGCCTGGGAACAGTCCAGGGAATGTGCCACAGGGAAAGGGAGGAGAAAGATACAAATGACAGTCCCTGGAATCACCCATGGGGGACAGAGCACTGGGAATCCTCCAGAGACAATGGATAATTCCCACTGCCTTGCATTTCTGGAGTGGAATGAGAAACTTCATTTCTGCTGATAGGTCCTAAGCATTATAAAAGCAGCTAAACAGAATTTCCAGAGTTAGGAAAAGCAGCTTCCCAAGTAAGCACAATGATATCCTGAGATGAACTGTGAATGGGTTTGCCATATGTTCTTGCCATTACTTCACGAGTCAGCATTCCTGTTTCCCTCCCATCTCTTCCCATTTCAAGACAAAACAAAGCTAAGGCAATGTTGGGAACACATCCAACTTGCTTGAAGAACAGAGGTTTTCTCAGCCTGTTTGTGTGTGACTGAACTCAAGCTGTATTTCTGTTGCTTCGTTTGCACAGTCTGGGGCCAAGCTGGGCGTTTCTCAGTAAGAGTTCTCATTTAGCAGGACAGGTAATTCACTGATGAGATGAACTGTTCAGGCAAATTCCCCACACTAGCCAGGCTTTTGCTTCTCATGTGCACATGCAGCTGATCTGTTACTCTTTGCAATGCACACATGAATCTTTCCCTGCATTCTCACCAACGGCTGCATTCCAAAATTTTGACATCAGAGGCAAATACCAAAATCGACCTCCAAGTCAGCTCTCTCTGTTCCCACTACTGTTGAGCTCCAGATTTCTGATCTTAGAACCTGAAGGAGAATAAATGTATGGTTTGTATTTGATTTATTTCTATGTTATTAAATTTTGCTTGTGCTTCACCCAGGTACAAGCAACAGCATGCGCTTATTTCATGCCACAATGGATCATGTCTTCAGAAGTCGTTATTCCCATTGGAAATACTGCAGTTGCTTGCAGGCATGGGAGCATATGATATTCATGACTCCAGATTCTGTGATGGGAATGAAATTCATAGTAAGCTGGTAATTACATCTGGTCCTATCTGTGAAGATACAAGTGCTCAGAGACAAGCATGTCAATACTCTGTGTTTATATTCTTGCAAGATAGGAGAAATTCAATTTTATTCAGCTTTTTCCCAGTGACTTTCTGCAACTATGTATCAGCAGAACTTTTTTCACTTTTTATTTTAAAGATAAATTGCTTGGTGCACTATCAAGGATACTTAGAATTTAAGAATAGAACCTATTAGGCTGTCACTCTTCCAGAGACACAGACCTTCAAGAGTCTGAAGAAGTAGTCTTCATGTGACAGTATAATAAGGATGTCAGGCCCCCTCCCTCCTCCCCCAGTCTTCTTGAATGACACTTTCCCCAGCAGGGAAAATTAATACACTTCAAAAGTTATAACATGCCGGAAAACACACATCAGCCATCAGCATGATTTTCTAAAATGAAGCAGTGTGGAAACCACATTCTTAATCAACTTTCATGAACCAGCTCTCTTCCTTCACTAAAAAAAAAAAAAAAAAGTAAAATTAAAAAAAAGCAGCTTCATAATGCTTTCAGTGTGTAGCATTAGATTTGCTAGTGAAGTGTGGAATATTTTTCTTCTTATGTTATTAAATTTCAAAGACACACTCCTTAGGGCTTGTCTTAAGTCTGTCATCTGTGCTGCAAGTAAAGACTCTTAACAGCTGGACAGCTCCATCCCTGCCCTTGGATCCCACCAGCAAATCCATCCAAGTGGCTGCCCCTCTCCTCGATGCAGCCATTCAGCAGCATGCCAGGAGTGCTGCCATTTCATCTCGGCTCAGCTGGCCCCTGTCCCCTCTGCGAGGTGTCAGTGTCACTTTGCAAGGAGGGGATGCGCTCCTGGGGGTCCCTCAGTGGGGCTGGATCACAGCCAGGAGAGGCTGGTGCCTCACAAGGGGTGGAAAACAGAAGAAAAGCCAGGGAATTTAACTATGGCAAAATAATCAGAGGAAAGAAAAGAGAACAAATACAGAGAAAAAGGAAATGAATATAAATAAGAGGAAGATGACAAAGGATTAAGGACTATGAATCAAGAAAATATTATGTCAACTGGAAAAGCAAACATGCTAGGAAAATAAATTCAGATAAGAGGAAACAATATGAAACAAACCCAGCAGATTCAACTATAAAATAAGAAGCAAGGTATCATTATTGATGTTCTCCTCTCTGCCAGAACTTTTTGTACCTTTCTTCTAAGGGTGTGCAGAGAGCTGTGTGTGCAGTGCTGCCCATCAGTGGGAAATGAGACAAACATGAGCTCAGGGAGAAGAGTGTACGACTTTGTGAAGGTGGGAGGCTTCACTTTCTGGTACTTCTTACAACCTCAGTAGAACTTCAAGGTAGAGAGCAAGCTGAAAACAGATGTCCTTGACAACAATTCATGGCAACAAAAAGGGAACATATGCAAAGCCCCTTGATGTTCATGTCACTGACCTGCCTGTGGTCAGGGAAATATTAAAACTATCTGGCTAAAAACTAACATTTCCCCCATTAGCATCAGACATGTGATGGAGAATCAAAAATGAGTTAGGAAATCCATGAGCAATGCAAGAATCCAGAATTATATCCAGGGCATGCCATGCAAGAGCCGAACCCACATTGTGAGTCTTGCAAGTGAAATGGGAAGGTCTAGAATGGTGTTAAAATAAATAAATCTGAGTTGCAATGTCCCAGAGCCAACCCAGCAGAACAAGATGACTGCAGCATCCCCTAAGGACTTTAAAATCCCAGAGACTGAAGCAGGGCTGTCACTTACACGCGTTTCAGAAGAACTGATCAGTCACAGGGAAAACAAACACTGCCTTTGCACCGTGTTTGCCGCTGAGGAGGCAACTGGTGGTCGGCAGCAGTTTACAGCACTGCCAGTTTCCTGATTAGCTCCCTTAGAAATAAAACAAGCAGAGATGACAGATGATGATGTCCCTATCACTGAGCAATAGCTTTTGCTACACAAATCATGTTATTTTCTGTTTAGAGGAGGCAGTGTGGTTATATCATTAAAGGAATTGCTGACAGCTTCTGCTATTAATGCTCCCAAATGTGCCTCCTGCCATCTGTGATGGGCAAACGATAGAAGCAGGCAATGACTGGCTTCCTGAACTACATTTAATGAAAAAGCAGATTTTTTTGAAGCACAGATCTGTTTCTTAGTGGCCCTTAAGAAAGCTCTTGATATGAGTCGTCTGCTTTGTAAAGTGTGGTAATTTCACAGGGAAGAGCCACAAATTTAAGGAATTTGCACTTAGGAGTGTATTTTCATTCTAAGCAAGTTTGGTGGGAATTGCCTTTGCTGTCAGGACAGAAAACCAGAACCAGGGGGGTTTGGCAACCTGAATCTGAGGCAATGCTGTGTCAGTTTGTACAGTCTCTGTTCATTTTGCTATAACTGCAGCTATGGGGGGCACTGCTGGGGTTAAACATTTTGATTAATTTTCTTTTCTTTTGCAATGTCAGTGTGCTTTTTTGGTTTTTTTGTTTCCTAGAAGGATGCGTTAGTCAACCAAGTTGGGGCTACGATGGCAGCCCCAGATTTCTTGCATCAGCTGTTCAAAAATTTCAATGGATCATCTTGAAAAACAGAGCAAGCTGCAAAATAGCTTGGTTGGTTTGTGGGTTTTTTTAATAAATCAACAGAACCCAACTGACTTAATGCTTGATGATTACTCTGAGCATTTCTGCAAGCACAATGGAAAGGAAAAACCCATACAGGACCGAATTTCACCAACTGGTCAAGTGCTAGCAAATGTGGCTTTGCTGGTAGGCAAGTTAGGTCTCCAATTTATCCTACATAATAAACGTATATTACCTTTTTATTCAAAACTGAAATTATAATCTACTTCTGAATAGCAAAGTTTCTCAGCTCTCTAATATACAGTCCACTAAATACACAGACCTTATAAAGCTTTGTAAGGGTCATAATGAGGTTCTAGAGATGCTAAAAACTGTGTCTTTATTGAAATCTTCAGGTGCAGCATTGCAAGCTGGATTTGCATCTGCTTCAGCTGTTCTCAGAACAAGCATTAAAGAAACTTGCTCTGGAACAGAAATAGATGAATGTCAAACTTTTCTTAAATAAAAAGAAAGGGGGCCTTTGAAAGCGAAGATGAAGAAAGTTGTCCATTTTTTCCTCTTCTCAAGTAAACAATGCAAATAGAAATATTTTTCTCTGCTTATGATAGAAGGATAAAAATATCGCTTTAGGGTCAAGTACAGGACACAAAAGTGAACTGCTGATGTTGCAGGAAATCCTGCATCATCAGTTGCAGCAGCCAGCCCTCAAAAGACAGACCTTTTCTTGAATTACATTATGCTATTCATTTTTCCAAGAAAAGTTAGGGGGGCGAGACTTGCTATGAAAAAACCCTGTAAGCTGTAAACAGTTTCTGTACTGATACACTCTGACCCAGGAAAGAGCAGAAAACAAGGTGGGTGAGGGGCAGGAAAGGCAGCACAGCTGTAAATGTTGCTTGAATCAAGCTCAATCTACAGTTCTACCACAGCATTTGCATACCATGTTATTTTCATCATGAGTAATTACTGAGAAAGAAAAGCAACTCATGGCAGGATAAGAAGTGTAATAAAGAAATCAGTAAAACCATCAGGTGATGTCTATTAAGACCAGATTTAAGAGGGTCATTCTTTTAATTTTAATATTGCCAGCATAAAACATAATTTAATGCAACAGAGCCCAGCTTTTATTTAGGCAGTTACCCTACTGGATTAATATCATAGTAAAAAAAATAATAAGGAAGGTCAATATCTGTATTTAACATTTCTAGTGCCGTATTAATTTAAGAGTGCTCGTGCTCAGCCCATCTTGGGGGAGGGGAAGAATCTTTGGGACAGATCTTTGATTTCAGCATCCAGTCATAGGATCCCAGAAGGGTTTGGGTTGGAAAGGACCTTAAAGCTCATCTCATTCCACCCACTGCCATTGCCAGGGACACTTCCCACTGTACCAGCTTGCTCCAAACCCTGTCCAACCTGGCAGCAGGATAAGAGACATCTTGTGCTGTCCCAGGAGGATCCCTGAGCTTGGAACCTCATCCCAGAGACTCAGTGATGAGCACGTCATCCCATCCCATGTCCATGTGCAGAGACTCAGTTCTTCCATCAGCACACTTCTGATCTTCATCAGTGTCACACCAGGGTAATTAAGGAGGAGAATCCACCCCGATCCCTCTCTCGTGTGTGTCTCAGCTCTCATCTGGAGCCTCACAGACAGGAATCAGAAAGCCAAGGGTTTCCTCCCAAGGAAGAAAAGGCAAAGTGCTGCTGCACGGCCAGTGCTTTGCCATTAGATCCTCCTTACAACCACCAGATGTGGCAGAGGAGATAAGACAAGGGAGAGATCAGGTTCCTGCATATTCTCCTTCATTTACATTAAGTAACTTTGTATCTGAGCAGAAAGCTGGATGCAGAATACTCGGGGAAAAATCACTGGAAGGCAGATTTGCTCACAGTTCTCATCTCGGCGTCCTTTTGCACACGAAATTCCCATTAACTTGTGCATTTGAAACAGGATTCTACACAAATTTGCCTAGCATCCTCAATGTATATTGATTTAGATACCAGAACAAAAACCAGTCAGTCACTGCATACTGCTCTGTGAAGACACCTCAAAAACACAACCAAAATTCTCTTTTAATTTGATATTTGAAATTTTGTGTCCACACTGGGAGAGTGGGAGATTTCCCAGGGAATTTTGAACTACTACTACTTCCAGGTAGATAGGGGGTGGGACTAAATGATATTTAAGGTCCCTTCCAATCCAAACCATTCTGTGATTCTATGATCCAGCCATCCATCCAAATATTACAGGGAAGAGCTGGGTCTGTGATAGCTGCAGATCAAGGAGGCTGTGCAAGAGCTGTCATTCCCAGGGGATTTATGTCCTGTAGTGCCCTGGCAGCAGCTGCTGTGGTTGCTGACAGGATCTACTGGGGAGGGATGTGAGTGCCCTTCCCTTCTGCTGGGGCACTGCACAGACTTGTCAGGAGCTCCAAAGCCTCTGCAGGAAGCTGCCAGACAGAAGAAGATTGGGTCTTATTCAAATGGGCATAAACCCCACGTGGAGACAGAGAGAAAAACGTGGCCAGGGAAGACATGTACAGGGTAAATAATTAAGAAAGCACAATGCTGAGAAAATGAAGCTTTGGAGAAAGCAGCAGAAATCCGTGTGCTCATTGGAATGAGAAATGTGACATTTAAATGGCTCACAAAGTTTCTAGGAGCAGTCAAGGCAGGCGTGCTGTTACAGCGTTTAAGGGATTTCAGCCCTTGTGCTTCAGGCCATAAGGCAGTGGCACCTGCCTGAGGCTGGCCAGAACCATGTTCCCCCCTGCCACATTATTGCTGAATTGTTCATTATAGGGGTTTTAAAGCATTTTCTGAAGCATCTGCTCTTGGCTCCTGTCAAAGGCAAGGCACTTTAGCAACTCCAGATGAACCATTGCTCTATTGTGTTATGACAATTTCTCTATTCCTACAAATGCCTAGATTAAACTCCATTTTCATTTCAGCTAAATGGTTCACTTTACAAAAATAGCTCCTGGAAATACTTGATGGAAAAAAGAGAGGACAGTCGCCTGAATATCTTGCCACTATGATAATTAAAATATAATATCAAGGGCTTTGCCTAGAAATTATTTTAATCAGAATTGTATTATACTGTGCAGTGTAATGGCAGGCCACAGATACTCCCAGTCAATTGACAACCCATCACAGTGGATGCAGGAGCTTAGTTTGATGCCTGTTTAGTTACTCTGTGGCACACTGTGACAAACCCTCTGAAAGGTGAACCTGGATTGCAGCAGTCCTTGAAAGTAAAGAAAACATTAACTAGAAAGCCGGGACGAATTTAGCAAGGCTGACAGTGCCAAAAGAGTTCCTTGCAAGAACAATGAAAAATTATCCCTGGGGTTTAAGCTAAAAAAGGGCACTGAATGATTTCCGAAAAAGTGGAAACTCTTTTGATTTTAAATCCTTGTAAAGCAAAGTCAAGTTGAAGCTGTCACTGTAATCTGAATGGAAGTTTCATTTCAAATCCCTCACAGCCTATAATGTTCTGATTTTAAAGGTTAAACAAGCAGTAGAAGCACAAGTTTATTAACCCTTGTCTTCCCCTCTCCCAAACCCCAAACCAACTAAACATAAACCAGTCTAACTACCTGGAGGCCAAATTTAACTTGGTTGCTGACAGCTGGTGGAAACACTGTAGAGCAAGAAAACAGGAGCTCTACCAAAATGAAAAATGATGTCTAAGAAGATTTAGTTCATCTTAAACTCCTGGCATCAGCTGCTTCATAAAGGAGAGAGAGAGAGAAGGAAAAGTTCTCTTTGGAGCACTTTAACAGACACGAACATAAGGAAAATGTCTTGTTCCTCTTTCCCAGTCTGATCTGTCAGAATGAACAATTCCCAATCCAAATCAATCTCCTCCTTACACTCTCTCAAAATACTTTGTTTTACAACATGCTGGCTAAGATCATTTACAGCTCTCCCGAGTCCTTTTTTCCCCCTACAAAACCTGGGAGATACATCTCTCTTCCCTCCAGAAGAGGGAGGACTTATGCTAATTAAATTGATTCCCCTTTACAATGGGGGAATGTTCTTCTCTGCTGTTGTTTTCATTACAGTATTACAAGCTCTCCTCTTCTACACAAAGCAAGAAACACAAATGAACACAAATGACCTTTTCCATGTACGTGAGAATTGCCAGGCAGCAGGGATAAAGATCCACAGGGTCGGAAAGACACACAGGACATATATATAGAGAGGGAGGAGGAAATATTTCACTATAAGTAAGGGTATAAAAATTCTCAGTACGTGACTGTTTTTATGGGCTCCCAGCGAAGGAATGGCTTCCAAGAAGCTATCCAGAAGTGAAAAGTTAAGCATCACCGTATCAAGATAGACCTGTTATTGCTCTGGGTTTATTATTTACTTCCCTGACAGCTGCCACTCTCTTTTATCAAGGCAGCCACTCACTGGCAGGCAGCCTCTCTCTTGATTTACATCATCTCGAAATCTGTGTCACATGGAGCCGAATGACAGCTTCACATCTATTACCAACCTGACTCATTTCCCTCTTCTGCAGAGGAAGGGCCATACAATAAGATGGGAACGTCACAAAACTACTGCTCTTCAGCTCTGAGAAAGGAATGAAGCTTTTCTCAGAGAGCTGAGGGTCAACATGGCATCCATCCAAGGCAGATCTTCTGCTCAACGAGATTCATGGGTTTGTCATCAACAAAGGAAGGCAAATTGACTTGCTCTGGTCCGAATCTTTCTCCCCAGGTGCTCTCCCTAAGGAATGCACCAGGAATCACTGCATAAAAAGGAATGACCTCTGCAAGACATCTCAGTTTTGGACAAGAAAATGTTGGGTGGTTCTGCATGAAGTTTGCTCAAGTTGCTTATCTAAAGCTCTGGGCACCTTCAGCGTCCCAGTCTAAATAACCAGAAACCACAGCCACAAGTGAAGGGCCAACAGCATAGAAATACTTCCCAGAAGACTTCAACACTCTTCATTCCAGCTGAGAACTCTGAAAAATATGTTGGTTTAAGCTGGCTAACACTGGAAAAATCAAATCCTAAGGAATGAGTGTTGATACACGATGTCTCAATAGGGTTCCAGGTTCAAAACTAAACTTTTGAGTGGATTTGTGTTGGGACAGAAAGCAATGTGACACATGGGAGAGTGAAGCACTCCACTCTTGTTGCAGACATCCAGCAAGAGGCAAGAGGCAGAAGACAGAATTATCAGCACCATCTTGGTAACTCAAGAAAAAAAACCTCAAAGAGGATCCCCAGTATTTTAAGCTCCACTGAGAATATGTTGGAAATCTCATTACATCAAGCCTTTAAGATCCTGTGATATATCCATAGTTAAGCCCCATGTTTGCCACTGGGGAAGCACAGCTACAGCACTGAGGGTTTCTGTGTCTGTAACCGTTTGTAATTAGGGAGTTTTTGTATAGAACAGAGATTTTCTGCGTTTTTTGACCAAGCTGACCAGAACAGCAATGGGAGTAAGAGAAAGGAGCACAACTTCCACAAATCGATGAGGAGGAAAAGTGATGCCAACAGCCATAACCTGACTGAAAGGAGCAATCACATGGCCCTGGAGGCAAGAGAGAAGCCTCAGGATGTGTCAGGAGGCCTGAAGCCAAAGGTGCCCTTACATCTGTCCAATGCATTCCCCTCATGTGAATCTGCTCCAAAATGTCCTTCAGCTGAAGTAACTTGTCTGGTACTGAGGACACCCCTTCACTCTTATTGCTGCAAAAACCTTTCCATTAGAAATGCAAAGCCGATGCCAAAAAACAGTTATTTACATCACAAGAAGCAATTCCACACCATTTGAAATTTTCTGTCTGCATTTTGTCTTATGTCCTGGAATTGAAGCTGTTAAATTAGGTTAGAATCCTGTCCACTGACTGCAGAACTACTCATAATTTAATGTCCCTAATAACATTAAGAGTGCAGCAGGATCCTTCCAAAAGGGTAGGATGATCTATTAGCATTTCAACTGTGTTTTCAGGCAGGGTGACTGATAATAATATAAACAAATTCTATAAAGTATGGGTACTTTCGATACATTATTTACTGAAACCTGAAAACAGAACCACTGCTTCACCAAAGGTACAGTTTAGGCTGTTTAGGAGACTTCTGCAGGATTTATTAGGGATGAAATTAAAAATATTATATCAGGAAATGTAAACTCTTGGGAACACACTCTTCTGAAATAGAAGGATACAACTCTTCCAAGGGATGTGCCTTTTTTTGGTGCACTGTTTGTAAGGCTCTTGCATAAGCAATAAAACCAGAATAACTTTTTCTGCCTTTTAAGATGTTTCTATGCCAGAGTAACCCCACAGGTGAAGCCACGTGCATTTAAAAGGCTGCTGTATGTTGGAATCAATGTGCACAGTAAATAGCAAAGAACAGTGAAAATGAGTCGGGAGTTAGCATGAGATATACGCAGAAGTTTTTAAATTAGTTGGTTCCAGGAGTTATGGCCCATCAAGAGAAAATAAGCAGAAAAGCACCATATAGTTAGATGTAGGATGAGGACTAAGCACAGGTTTTACTTTTCATGTGGTCTCAAACACTCATATTTAAAGTACATGAAAAAATCCGTCCATTTCCTATCACTTGCAACAGAAAACAAAATCAATGGCTCCACTTCAAGATGGAAATTACATATGTGAAAATATATTTTTCCATAAATGACTCCTAAAATGTTTGAAACAATAAATCATCTCTCTTTTTTCAGCTATTTCCACCTCCTTTTAATGTCTTAGTTAGTTATCTTAGCAATAGTTGGGTTTTTTTAACCCAGGCTCAGGATGAGTCCAGGACTGATGAATTTAAGAAGTTTTTCTGGCTCTGCTGGCAGCCCTCAGGCCCCACTGAGGGCAGAAGGGGATGAGCAGGCAGTCAGGAGTGATAACCCTTCTCCTATGACCTCCAGTTTTCCTGACAGACAAAACACCTCACAGAGTTGTAAGATAAAGGTGTGGGATGATTTTTGAGGCCACAAAGACTCTGGAAGTCATTTTTGTATTCTTTATAATGGTATAAAAAAGGGACAGTAGCAATACTAGTGCTATAAAATGACTTTGTGAAGAATCTCCCCTGATCTTCACACTCCAGACTCTGTCACAAGCACAAGTCTAATGTTTTCATTCATCATCTCAGCCTAGATAAAAATGATCCATTTTTTGAGGAGCTTATTGTCTTTGGATTACTTCTTCTAAACACAGAGCCTTATCTCTTCAAGGTGGATGCCTGGCTCAACCATGACCTTGTCAATCTCATTAAGTCTTGAATGAATTTTCTCAAATTTTCTTATCAATCAAGGTAATTGTTTCTTGCAGGAAATCCAATCTTCTGTTAACCACATCATTACCTTGTGATCGAAGTCCTCAAACTCTGTGTAAGCTGGAATCACTCAAATTACCCAAGAGAGAAGCCTAAATTCATAAAAATCTCCACAGGTCATTTCCATTTCAGCAACTATTCCACAGTTTGTCAAGTATCTTGAAATATTTCTAAGAATTAAAAGTACTTTCACATCACAGTTTTACATCAAGCTTTAGAGTCATAAAAGATGACACTATCCTTGCAAAAGCTGTGTAAGATGAGAACAGGAAAAGAAGGAATTTAAAAAAAAACCTCTAGAAGAAGGGGATTTTTAGCAGGGATCTGAAGACTAAAGTAGATAAAAGACTAAGAATACAAGAGAAGTCACACAGATGGGGCAAAAGGTCCTTTTAACCTAAAGCCTCCCTACCTGGGAGAGAGCGTAAGAACAGGAATGCAGTGATCCCTCCTCCGAGCAGCTCCCTGGCCATCAGCAGCTTTCCTGAGCCAGGGCAGCCCTGTTAGATTTAACAGCCCACACTGGATTTTTCTGTTGTGATTCCACCCAGCTGATTTGAACCTACAGAAGCTTTTAGCACATGCAGTATCTCCATCTCTACTTTAGCCATGAGTGGCTTGGATGCTGCACTACTTCAGGCCACAGATGAAACACTTAACTTTGAAATACAGGAATGTAATTAGGAAGGAAGGTTTGGGGAAGGCAGCTCTTCTGTTGATACAGATCACAGACAGATTTACCACGAGGTGCCCTACTTTCAGAGACACTGCATTTGTTTCTTTCCTACCAACTCAACAGCAAGTGCCGGGGAGACTGGTGTTGTGTGCTAATAATTCTGAGCTTCTATGAATCAAAAATATTTATTTCACAGGCAAAAATAAGTAAGTGCTTCCAGTACCAATTAATATTTTTTATTTTCAATTACAGCTCTGATCTTTATTTTCAGTATTTGAGAAGAGATATATTAATACAGAGATTTGTCTTATCCTCTCTCCTAAGGATCTAGGCAGGCATCCTTGTCCTATTGAGTTGGTGGGAATGCCATCATTGCCTTCAGTTCGGCCAAGATACCTGCTAATGGTGTGTGAATCTGTTTCAAGTCCCTGAAGAAAACCACTAAATTCCTACTCATGTGCAAATCTCATGTGATTAAGCACACAAACAAATGTATGCTTTCAGTAAATCCCATAATAGCTTTATGTATATATGGTCTTGCTACAAACTTTAATGTAAGAAAATATGCAATCCAGCCAGCCTCCTGAATGCCTCCCAGTTCACCCAGTAAACAGGGACACGGGTGCTGGGGGCACTGATGTTCTCTGTGAAGGAACAATTCATACTCATTCATGAAACTCTTTGGGCAATACTGAGTTCCAACACAGAGCTGCCACAGACACACCTCCAGAGGATGTGAGAAGCCACTGCCTGGAGGCATCTCTGTCCAGAAGGACCAGGCATTCACATGCTGAGCAGAGGTATCCACAGCCTGGACACAATGTGGGATTTAGCTGGTTCGGGAGAATTACAACCTCAAGTCTTCTGGAAAAGACTCAGAACAACCCATGACAGACCTGGGAGCTAAGGCAGATCTGGGACCTAAAGCAGGTTGAGGAGTTAAGGCAGATTGGGGAAGTTAGGGAAAATCTGGGAGCTAAGGAACAAAGGCAGATTGAGGAGCTAAGGCTGACCTGGGAACTAAGGCTGACCTGGAAGCCAAGGCAGATTGAGGAGCTAAGGCTGACCTGGGAGCTAAGGCAGACCTGGGAGCTAAGGCTGACCTGGAAGCCAAGGCAGATTGAGGAGCTAATGCAGACCTGGGAGCTAAGGCTGACCTGAGAGCTAAGGCAGGCCTGGAAGCTAAGGCAGATTGAGGAGCTAAGGCAGACCTGGGAGCTAAGGCAGGCCTGGGAGCTAAGGCAGATTGAGGAGCTAAGGCTGACCTGGGAGCTAAGGCAGGCCTGGGAGCTAAGGCAGATTGAGGAGCTAAGGCTGACCTGGGAGCTAAGGCAGGCCTGGGAGCTAAGGCAGGCCTGGGAGCTAAGGCAGATTGAGGAGCTAAGGCTGACCTGGGAGCTAAGGCAGGCCTGGGAGCTAAGGCAGGCCTGGGAGCTAAGGCAGATTGAGGAGCTAAGGCTGACCTGGGAGCTAAGGCAGACCTGGGAGCTAAGGCAGGCCTGGGAGCTAAGGCAGATTGAGGAGCTAAGGCAGATTGAGGAGCTAAGGCTGACCTGGGAGCTAAGGCTGACCTGGGAGCTAAGGCAGGCCTGGGAGCTAAGGCAGATTGAGGAGCTAAGGCAGATTGAGGAGCTAAGGCTGACCTGGGAGCTAAGGCTGACCTGGGAGCTAAGGCAGGCCTGGGAGCTAAGGCAGATTGAGGAGCAAAGGCAGACTCTCGTGGTGTGAAGTGGGAAGGTATTTTCCCTGTTGCAAGGCCCGTCTGGAACTACACTTGTCCAGTGCCTAGGGCCACTCCACATCACCAGTGGGATCTCAGCACACCCAGATCCAGACCCCAGCTGCACTCTGGAAAGCTGCTGCATTGTGATTACAGTCAGTCGTGGTATTTCCTTCCCCTTCCCCCTGCAGCAACCTCAGGCTGTGGCTGAAACAGAATAATGACTTTTATGAAGGCTTTTGTAGACAGATCACTGAGGAGAACAGAAGCTCCGTTTTCACCAGAGAATTGCAGCTCTGTGCCCAAGGACACAGGAACAAGAAAATGACTGTGATAGTACCTTACAGTTCACCTTAGACAAACACAAGGAGCACGAGGAACCCAAGGACACAGGCAGGAGACACACGAGTGAGTGACACTGAGTCACCAGCCACTTTATTTTCCCTTTCACCTGACCTTTTGTATCTCCTGCTCTGTTCTCATAAGGAAAATAAATGCTGGATATCCAGATAGCCTGCACTTTGACAATGACTATATTTAAGCCTGAAAAAGATTTTGGTCTGACTGCAAAATTTCAAGACATGTTTTGCATTAAAAATAAGACAAAGGCAACCAGAAGGTTTTCAGCTTTTCAGAGGCAGAATTCAGTGCCCATCTAAGGCAGGAAAGGAAGGCTTTCCACTTGCAAACTCCAAGGCAGCTCTGCAGAACCTGGGGAGTCCTTACAGGATTAATTTCAAAACTATTAACCATGAGGAGCCAATCATTGGCAATAAACTAAACCTGAGATAAACAGCAGACGGAAAAATCTGAATAAAGATCCCAAAATGCAATAAAGCAGCAGCTTCTCTTTTAAGTGGAAGGAAAAGATGATGTGGGTGCATAAGTGCCCTGAAGAAGGCTGCAGAAATAAGTACGTCTAGACTTAAAACTGCCTGTTCAAAGAAAGATTCCCAAATTATTGTTACATAGAAGATACTCACAAAAGAAGCTTCATGCATCTCTCTCCCCTCTGTGTCTCGCTGAAGGTGAGAGCTGGGCCTCTCCTGAGCACACAGTTCTGAGCTCGGGGTGTTGGATGGCATCCAGCAAACCCCATCTCCCTCCACCAGCCTAAAGAGGGATTGAAGAGAGCCTGGCCTCCGAAACCCAGCTTATTATATGGAGTGGAAGCCTATAAAAGCTCCTTCTGGGGATGCTTAATCCAGTCTGACAGGCATCTCACATGCCTGCAATAATGACAGGATCTCAAGAAATGACATTATTATACAGTGAGAGCTTTATTTTATCAGTTTTTATTAGCCCAGTCTAAGAGCTGGTATCCCCCCAGGGACCTCAATCAATGATCAGGTTCTATTCAGCACCAAAGTGCATTTTTACATAGCTGAGAGTAGGATCCCAATAAGCTGTCACACCATTTCTGTGTGCTAAGAACATACTGCTGACATATAAGATTGGTTTATTAATATCTTAATTTTTTAAAATCCTATAGCAGTGTGTTTACAGATGCAGAATTCAACTTTTGCTTTAATTATTGATGAACACTGTTGCTACTTTTGTGTCTCATATTTTTGGATTATAGAAGTCAAGCATTAAAAATATTCACTTGAAATTTCCTTTTCTAATGCTTAATGTTCTTTGTCTGTAGGTATGGAATTACCTGTAAAGCTAATTCCAAAGTAAAACTAATTATAAAATTATTGCTAAATAAATGATTGCATCTTTGTTGCTCATGCATCATATAATTAATACCATGATGTGATCTAACATATTAAGGAAATAAGAATTTGCCATCAGCAGGCTGAAAGAAATTTGTTTATTAGTTTACTGTGATTCAATTTATGAGAATGTGCTTCAGTGATCTTTGCAAAAGAACTTTAATTGGAAATGAGTATCACAATCTATTTACCACACCACTAAACCCAGTCTGCTACAGTTCATTTAAACTACACCTGCTACTTAATTTTCCAGTAAGAGAAAAACTTTGAATTAATACAATGAGGAGCAGTTAGAAAGCAGGCCCAGTACGCTGCTGTTGCAATCAGGGTGTTCCTTGTGTGCCCTTATGAAATTCCATGAGGAGCTGTGTGCAGAGTTTCCCTCAGAGCCTGGATTCAGCCACTGTGCACTTTGCTACTTGCAACGTGCAGAGTCTGTGCCTGCAAGATCTGAAATCCACACCCAGTGTGCACATTCAGAAGAAATACTTCCACACTTGCGACCATGGATGCTGCTGCCCTAAAGCAAGGGCAAAAAACCCAAACCAGTTTTTTCCATCTATGTGATCTCTGGACACTTAAACCAGGGAGCAGCCTCATGTCTTCCTAGAGAGGAGAATCAAGGAAGGAGACATAGTGTAACACCCTCATGGCCTAATCCCTACATTTAAGCAAGACTCAGAGCAGTCCTGACGGTCTTGGAGTCACTGGAAACTGCATTTGTTGGGAACTTTTCCCAAGGACATACACTTTTGGTGGGCAAGGGGTCCCTTTTAGGTGGCTGACTAGGGATGAAGAATGAGCTGGGTCGGTGTATTGTGGTAACACTGCCAGGGAATTGAGGAGAGCAGCCTCTCCTGCCAACAGATGGGGGGAAAATGCCTTGCCAGGTTCACCTGGCTCAAGGCAGGTCTGAGCCACAGCACCCCAGGGCTCAGCTCAGCAAGAACCCCCCACCTGGGCTAGGACTGGGAGGATTTCCCCCCCAGTAACCATCACATGAGCAGCCCCCATCGCCCTTTTCCCACTTGTCAGTTCCGTGCAGCACTCTTATTTACTCTTGATTTAGTGAAGTTCCTCAACAGTGAGCCTGCTAAAAACACATATATATCCTGATGTAATATGTTTATCCTGAGTAAAGAACAGGACTGCAGTGCAACGCTGTAGTTTCCTTCATAAAGACTTTTCCATTTTAACATGACTAATTACTAGGGTTCTTTTAACATGATTACCCTTTGTGTAATGCTTTAAGAGATTCTGAAAAATTAATTCTTTCACAGGTTATACTCACATCATTATAATTTTTTATTAAAGATGTTTTGTGGGATCAACTTCTGACCCTGCATTTTGGAAAAATGGAAGGCATTAACTACTGTGGAGTTATCACAGATTTATCACATCAAGGAAAGCTGGTATTGCACAGCCTCAGTGGGAGCTTTGCCCTCTTGGCTAGTCACACTGTCTCTGACACAATTATTTTTTTCTTCTAGAAACACTGATTTGTCAAAATTGAAACTGCTCTTCCAAATGAAGAGATTTCAGGTGATTTTCCAGACCTGGAAAAATGTTGGAAAAAATTTAGGAATTGCTGGAATGTTCCTTCTGATTTCTTTGGAGTGAGAAATGTTAAAGGGAGGTTTGCATAAAACTGCTTTTCATTTTGAAATTTAATTTCATATCTATTTCCAAAAAGGCGAACTATGAAATGAAAAAGAATAAAGATTGTAAGGAGATACTTTGAAAATATCATAAAAGTAAATATTTCACTGCCACATGATTTTTTCCCCTGCTCTCTTTGAATGTATGAAGACTGTCAGATCACCTTTAACTCAAGTGGGGATACCCTGGAAGTGTCCAAGGCCAGCTTGGACAGTACTTGGAGCAACCTGGGATAGTGGAAGGCGTCCCTGCCCATGGCAGGGGGTGGAACTGGGTGGGCTTTGAGGTCCCTTCCAACCCCAACCATCCTGTGATTCTGGGATATTCTTACAGGAAGGGGTGGATGGTTTCCACTGAGTCTCGCCTCTATCCTGTGGCTTTTCAGGGAGTGCAGAGAGGGCAGCAGCACTGCCAGCAGAGCCAGGCACTCGCGAGGGCTGGGATGTGCTGAGGATGGAGCAGCTCCGTGATGAGTTGGGCCAATGCTCCCCCGCATCAGAGATGAAGGAAAGCCCTTTGCCAGGGCCCATTTCCCCCTGACTTTGTGCATGGGCTATGAGTTGGACTGTTGCATTACTTTTCCTGCTCTTCAGTTGTTCCCTGCTGGCTTGTGAAAGTATGATTAATATTCTTCAGGAGTCTGTTATTAATTCTTCATTACAGTGTAGTCGCACAAAAGGCAAGGGGAATATTATGTCTGGCTTGTTGCACCTCACCAACCATTTCAATAAATATCTTAAAGAACAGAGGGTGTGCAGAGAATGAAGAGTACCAGGGACTGCTTACATTTTCCACTGCAAAATAGATCACCGATCTGTCTGATTTAATAAAAAAATAGTACAGAGCAGAGTTAAATCATAGAGTTGCATATTGGAAGTACAGTAGTGTGAATGTGCCTTAATATATTCAGCACTGAGATGGATATGTATTATATATGTTATTTATTTTAGCTGCACAAAGGCAAAAAGGTGGCTTTTATATGCTATACTGTTCTAATAAATATCGTGGTTCCAAAACTAAATTATGAACAGCATTAAAAATGAAGTGCACCCAAAACACACAACCTGTACATAAAGAATATCCTATGGGGAGAAAAAGAGTGAAAAGAATTCACCAGTGAATAAATACAGCACAGCATAATTACAGGCTCCTGTGTTTCCCAGTCAGGGTACAATCATACAGTTTACTCTAAAGTCTTCTAATAGCCTCTGGGAACATACTGCATTTAGGAGAAAGCTTTCTATTGTGAGCTCTCTTCCCTCCCTGCCTGGCCCTCCACGCTCTTTAAACATACTTTTGGGAAAAAGTCTGCACTTGAAAGGGGATGGAGCAGATTCTGGGAGAAATAATTGGCTTTTCTGAAGTTCTAATTTTGACCATTCTCCCTTTCTCAGATCCTCCCAAGTCTGAATTCCACTGACGCTCATAGCTATTTTTCACTTGACTCTGACTGACCTTGGACCACATATGTTTTTGCTAGGTCCAAAATTTATTTATTTATTTATTGTCTTTCCCTGGGTATTAAAAAGAGGAAAATATTAATAATTAATTTATTCTAAGCTGTCGCCTTACTATTTTTAGTTGAGGCAATTTAGCAAATCAGTCCCTTTAAAGACACTGTACTACCATGGTGATCCAATATGTGTGATCACACACATTTAGTGCCTCGTGGGCCCCCTTCCCCCCATTTTCTACCTCCTGGTGACATGGGAAGAGCAAGGATACAAAGGACCAATTCTGCAAAGTTCTAATTGTTATTCCTGACTTTTAGGGAGGAATAATTTGGAAGTAATGTGACATTCTGAGTGCAGCTCTATCTGTTAATGCCAATTAATTAGGGTTTCAGCTATTCCACCATCAAGCCCAATGAGAGCAGGTCCTGTTTCCCTGCAGTTCACAGATACTCCCAAAACCACTGTCAGTTTTGGGAGATATGTAAGCATTTATAAACACTACTTCAACTCTTTATTTTGAGACTTCTACGACACAGGAAAAAATCATATTGGAAATCCAGTCAGAAAGATCTTTTATAGAGATTATTGACTTTAAAAAGACCCAAATAGAGCATTTTAAATCCATTTGTCATTGATACAAATGGATTTCCCTTTTTCTTGCTTTGATCAATGGGAATTTGGTAGTTTGTGAGGGAGTTAAGCTTTCCAAAGCTCTCCAAAGGCAAAAAAAAAAAAAAAGCTGCTACAGGTTGTGTTTGTGGAGGCACCAACTGGCAAGAATGATAAAATGTGACTGATTTCCTAAAGCATGAAATCAAAGCTTGCTTTGTTCAGAGCATTAGCACATTTTCTTTTGACTGTGTATTTATTATAGAAGGTGCACTTTAAAAAAAAGGATAGATAGAATAAAGCTATTGGGATTGAGATCATGGGGATACTGAATCAAACCCAGGTTCACCCAGTTAACCACTAACAGAGGTTTGTATTAAGATACCTTTTAAAGCAGTCTTCGGATCTGAAAATAAACTGTCTAGATAAGAATCTGAATGTGTTGCTGCCTGATACCTCCTTCATGAATGGGCTCAAGAATACTGTTATTTTTTTTATGAATGCAGGCAGAGTGGCTAATTCCAAGTGCAGAACTGTCCATGGATAAAGCCAGTTTGCTCCCCTGACAGAAGTGGATTACAGAGGACACACATTCTAACGAGAAGTGCTGCAGATGAACACTCCTGAGGTGACAATGAGACGAGAGCTTGCTCTCCAAACCCCACTCTCTCTCCCAACCCCTCTCCCTCCCTGTGCCTTGGCACTCCTAAGAGCTCTCAATCACTCTTTTCTGTGAAGTACTTGCTGTCTCATTTCCCTCCTGCTCATCCTCTTCCTACCTCAGCTCCTCTTTGTTCCCTTAGCAGCGGATTAAACGTTATTTCCCTCTCCCTCAACAACCAACCTCATCTCCAAACATGACCTGCAGTCTTTGCCATCGCTCCCGTGGCATCCTGGCAGCTCCAAGTGCTACCTTCAGAGGAGGAGCAGCACTGCAGTGTTTATTGATGCAAAATTTCCTGTGCCCAGGGAAGCAGCACAGCCAGGCTGAACCAGGACAAGGGGAAAGGGTCCTTCCAGAAGGAACAAGACACCCCGACTTCTCCTTCCAGGCTCTTGCCATCATATTACTTTGCCATGGAAGGTAAAAGTTCAGGATTAAACTGTGCAAACATGAACAATGGCCATGGACCACTCCAGAACATGCAAGTATCTGTGTAATATGTCATCTTAAACAAATCCTCAGTCTTCATGAGCACATCTGAGAAATCCTCCAGTCTCACATCTCAAAGATGAGGCACATCTCACTCCACATGATCTACCTACAGGTTATATGTCCAGGTTTTACTTGGGGTTTTTTTAAAACAATTTTGGGATGAGATGAGTAATTATTCAGAAAATAGCTCTTTATCTCTCCAGAGACCACATGGGCAGCAACTTCCAGATGATTAGAGTCAGCTGAGATGGAATCTTTCACAGATAGATGAACAAATTGTATGAAGCAGAAAGATTTAATGGAATATTTTGCCTGATTCTCAACTGAAACATGTTAATTGGCTATTATTTGCAAACTACTGAATTGTTTAAATGTAGTTAAACAACAGAATGTAGTTAGAGAAGCAATTTCTATTTTACTTTGAAGCACTGATGTTCATTTGGTAAATTTTGCAGAAGTCAGACGTAAGTTGGAATTGTCTCTTAACATAAAGACACACCTTTAATACTGTTCTTTCCCGCAAGATGTATGATTCACAGGAAAAATTTCTTTTGTAAGCAATAACCAGTTCAGTCTTAAATGACTGATCTTCATACCACAGAATAATCTCTTCACATTCAATGTAGCAGGCAAACCCGGCAGAGAAAAATACTGAGGAAATGTAGTTACAGCTGACATGAAAATATAAAAGAGATCCAACAATATAAAATCAGCAATAGAGCTTTGATAAAGGAGTATGGTGAACACAATTCAGAAATATTCATTCATCAGATAGGTCTGGAGAAGTCTGCAGTGACATTCTGAATTTGGATTAACTGTACAGGTTTTGATCTTGCTGCTTCACCCAGGATATTTACCAGAGAAGGTTTCCATATAACTCAAATGAGTACACAGGATAGAGAAAGAGTAAGAAAATTCTGATTGAAAAATCAAATGTGAACAGATATACAGACTATGAAAGTTTGGATTGATATTGCATATCCCGGGTCTGAAAAGATGTAACTTAGAGATTCAAACCAACTCCAGCTACAGCTCATCTGCAGGAATATGCTGAATTTGTTACTTTACTCATACTGAGCTAACAGTCTTCCTTTACAAAAAAGTCCCTCTTAAATTAATGAGCCTGCTCCAGAGGTAACATCATCACACCAGTGTTCCTCCTGAGGAGATACAAACACATCACAGATGCCTGGTACAGATAATCCCCACTATCTGCAGTGCACAGTGGTGAGCACTGGTCATCCCGATACTGATCCTTGGTTAGATGACAGATGCAGATGACAGATGCATGTCAATGACAGATTCCCATGACATGCCAAAGTGGAATTAGTGTTCTCATGGAATCAAAGTAGCTAAAAAAGCTACTTTGCTTGGATTAAATATTGATATGCCTTGACATCTTAAAGATTTACTGCATATTTATTGAAATCAAATTCCCCACACAAACAGAAGTAAGTTCTGAACAAGGGAAGCCTCTCCTCTGGCAGGCCAGCCAGAAACACTTCACCTTTTGGAGTATGAGAACACTACTGCAGAGTATTTCTTGAACTCTGAACTCATTTCTTTTGCACTGATCATTACAATTCCCCACTCAGGAACATGTTGCAAAGGATCTGCTCTTCTTCTCATTTTTTTGGGGGACAACCTTAAACACAGAAGAAATTCTCTGTAGAATGGCTCATCAGGGATTTCAGAGCAACTCACTGCACTGATCACAGGCAGGATTCCCTGGTCACGATCTTCGTCTCCTGCTTCCAGCACGTCAGGCCTGAGAAAGATGCCTTTGATCACAGGCTAAATCACAGAATGGTTTGGGTAGGAAGGGACTCTAAAGCCCATCTTGTTCTACCCCCTGCCATGGCTCCCACTACCACAAGTTGTTCCAAGCCCTGTCCAACCTGGCCTTGAACACTTCCAGGGATGGAGAATCTACAGTTTCTCTGGGCAACCTATGTCATGGCCTCCCCACCCTCAAACAGGGATACACACACAAGTGAAGGAGTATCAATGCTCTTTTCAAAGGTGCATGAGGAACTTCATCTGGAATACTGTAAACTGTAGTTTAACAACTTAGACTAAGTGCAATAGCTGGCAAATCCAAGAGGAAGATCTAAGAAATGAGGAGCTTGGAAGATGTAATGTAGCAGATCCAAACTAGGGAGGATGAGTCTGATGTGATAATGAAAGCTGCAAGAGAAAATGTGATGTTTTAAGTGCAAGAATTTAAGTGAAAGTATGAATTGACCAATTATGAATAAATGTAGCCTAGAAATGAAAAGCATTAGACACATGAAGACTTTAAACAACATTCCAGTACAAATCCTGGGGAGAAAAAGAAAAAAAAAGCTAAATTCTTTTTCTAAAAAGAGCTTGAAACTTTATGCTTGAGGAACAAAACCATCTGTGATTGCTACCCTAAGAATGACAACACAGTATCTGTGGTTTAGGACATCAATTGATTTTCAGTGGGAGTCGAGGTGAAACCAGTCCACTAAACAAACCTCTGAAGAGTAGAGAATGATGGAGCACAGGAAAGGTCAGTCTGTTCCAAAAAGGTGGGAAGCATTACAGCCTCTTTCAGAGGCCAGCTGAACCTAGTGGTTTTCCAGTCCTTTCAGTGGAATATGAAACCCTCAGTATGGCATTCAGCTTTTCACTCACACATGTGTTTAGGCAGTTCTCAGTGACTGAGAATTGCCAGGCACACCAGGAGTCACTTGCCACTCAACCTTTCTAAAGGTCAGTAAGTCAATGGATCTAACATTTAGAGACGTGTTTTACCCTTTGTACATTCCTGTTAACTTCCACAGAGTAGCAACAGGCAAGATTGCTGCAAACCTCCCTCCTTTGGTTAATTTATCTGTAGAAAGACTTAGAAAAACTTGCAATACCAAAAGCATTTCATTTGACAGTGAGAGGCAATGGACACAGACATTATATGCAGAGAAGATGGAAAGGCAAATAGAAAGGGAAAGACATGAAATAGAAATGTTTTGGTAATAAATGCCAGCCTACCTGAATTGGAAGGCAATGAAAAGAAAAAGCAGATTTAAAAAAGATGCAAATAAAAATATTTTGAATTGCTAAAGATATTGTTTTCTCTTTGAAATAACTGTTTTATCATACACGTTAAAATGTGTGATTTGCTTCATTAATCACACTCATTTCCCCTCCAGAGGTAGGCATATGATCACAACTTGTTCCGCAGGACTGAGATAAAAAGGTTGAGCTTTTATTTTCCTTGATTTGAATGTTCAGTCTGACTACTGTGACAAACATTTCCACCCCAAAAAGTTTAAATGCTTTGTATCTGAATGCACAGGCTGCAATAGCCAGCAGCATCTTTTGCCTATCTGTAGTTGCAATTCCAAATTCCCTTTCTCACTTGGGAAATAGAGATCAGTGGTTTATTACTCTACAGGTTACCAAGAATAAAGGCTCTGATTCTAGGTTTTTTGGCTTGGAGAGAGCAAAACCAGCTGCAGCATGAGTTAAAAGGGGAATAAGAGGAGCAAAACCCAAGGCAGGCCCACAGAAATGCTTTTAGTTAAAACAACATTTACTAATGGAGGGATTAAGGAGGACTCAAAAATCCCATTCTGGACAAACTGAATGGAGCCCAACATTAAGGGTCAGAAATCACAGGGACATTACTTACTGAATTATCAAAGGAAAGGAATGGCAGGTCATTCTAACAAAGAAACTGAGAAAGGTAAATTCAGCAATTCTACAGTTTAAATGCTTCTCCCTAAGATGCATTAAGTGAAATTCATTTAATATGAAGAAAGCTTCTGAATTTATGGGCAGAATTTGTCTTTGTGCAGCTCCCAAGGAGAAAAGGCAAGCAAGATCGCATTGAATAACAATCAAGACAAGAAGGGGAAAATTTTCAGGACAAAAGAAGTTGGTGGAGGACTGACTGGAAAAGGGGGTTATTCTCTCTGCAAACAAGAACTCTGGATGAACAACAGGCCGAGCTTCAAAATATTTCTCAGTCAATGTTAGTCAATCCAGCCAGAACTGTTTTTACAAAGGCAAATGAGTTCAGTGGTATTTATCACTGGAAGTATTGCTTGAGTGTGAAATTACACAGGATTCATTAAAACTGTGCTCTTGGGCAGGTGTTTTTCCTGGAAACTAAAAGGAGACAAGATAAATCTTTAAACAAAAAAAAGAAGGAAAAAAACTCTACAAAACTAAGAAACGGAAGTCAGATTCACAGCTGGTATAGCCTGGAAGGGATTCTTTGTCTTCCCACTGAGGACACACTTGCCCAATGAGAGCAGTGCCCTTCTTTTTCTCACCTATTCATCATTTCTACTTTCCTCCAGTCCTCGTTTCATTCCACTGCAGAAATAAGCAGAAGAGAAAGGGAGAAAAACATATTTGTCTCTCTCAGGTTTTCCCATTGTTCCCTACCCATCAGCCACAAAGCCAACGCTACTGGACTTTTTTTGGATTTTACTTTTTTCCACAAATGATATCCCAGTAGCAAAATCCCCACTTTCCACAGGAAGAATGTTTGTGACAAGCCCCTGGCAGAGCTGCAGCTGGGACATAGCTCCTGGCTCAGCACAGGAATTACCTCCACACAGCAGCCATGGGTCATGTGCACTGAGCACGACCTGCCTGCTGAGGCAAGGGCTCTTTCTTGGTATGCTCAAAAAATCCCAACCTGGATCTCCAGCCCTTGCACAACAGTAGACATGCTCTGGAGTTACACAGGTATCAACTCTCCAAGGAGGAAAATGACACAGAAAAACAGGACAGAGCTTTTCAGCATGAGAAAACTGAAATTCACATCTCCGAGTCAAGTGACCTCAGCTGAGGTTCTTGTTTATTGCTTTAAATGTCTTTCTTTGAAAGGTCAAGCCTGCAGGTACCTGATTTCTTCAGTATCAGCTACAGCATCCCTTGGGTTGTGTATCTTTAGTCCTGCAAAGCAGAGGTGACACCCTCTTTGCCACTTGTTTCCAGAAGTCAGATGAGCTCTAAGCTCAAAGGCTGAGCTCTAGAGCTCCTAAACCAAGAGGAAGTGTTCTTATTAGCACTGGGTGTAATGAACCTGCATTTTAGTAAACTCCAGCTAAGTCTAATAGTCATTTTGCCATACTAAATTTCTTCTCCTCCCTCTGATAATTTGTGTGTGTGCCTGCTTCTCTAAAAGCTCCAGGTGCAACATTTTATTTATGTTAACCTAAACTGCTGCTTAAAGGAAAAGGATAGGATTGGAATGTTCACAAATGGGAACAGTCTTCTCAAATATCTCCACCCTCTGTGCCACAAGGGTTTGTGTGCACTTAGAGCATTTTTCTCATTAAACACCAAGTGTTGGAGCAATATAGAATGCTGCTGACATTTTTCTAATGCACTGTTGCTTTGGAATACAGCTTTTTATTCCACTGGAGCTCAAGTGGCTGGGTGCATGTGAATAATTAAAAAAAGTAGCAGCAAAACAAATTTACCTTTGTTTGCTGGGGGAAAAAAGAATCCTGCAATTTAGCAGGCCAAGAGGAAAGAGAAACATGGCCATCCAAACTCAAGGAAGGTCCAAGGCAGTAATTGGATCACAACAACAACATCAGATCATATCTGATAACATATGATCTGGTTTGGGAGAGCTCCATCTGCATCTCCAAACACGTAGTGGCACTGACCTTCACCAGCATCCCTTCATCCCCTTTGCTGAGTTTTCATCCATTCTGCACACACGGGAGCCCTCAGCCCCAAGGAGAGCTGCTCCCTCCATTACAGAGAGTGTTTCTCTGTCCAATTGCTGTTACACAATACATGAAGATGAAAGGCAGAAAACCAACCTCGGCCCTTCACCCCCCTCTCAAAAGCTGCCATGTCCTCTCTACCTTTCTCTGGGACCAAATTTAAATTCTTAAAATAGCTCAGAAACATCTCCTGTGTAGCAACAGAACACTCTTAAGTCCTTATGCAATGTGAACAATACCCAGTAACCCAGGGGTAGAAGCAAATAACCCAAGACTTTTAATGTAATAATCTGAAGAGCTTTTCAGAATTCATTTTGGTGAAAAAAATGTTGTTTGTTATCTAGGAATGGCCACATTATTCTAGTTCTTATGATCAGCATATATGAAAAGCAGTGCCAAGTGCACAGAAACCAGCTGTTCAGAGGTATTCCTGCCAGAAACAGCTGCTTGTGTTGATGCAGTCGTATTTCCTGAGCACTGGGATCAGTCACACTCGGTTCAAACTCACCCCTTCCCAAGTTTCTCTTTACTGAGGCACACATTGGGCTAAAAGAGTGGTTATCTGATAGGGGAGAAATGAAGACACAAGGCCAGAAGGGTAGTGTGGAAGATAATCGATATTCTCAGTGCAGGCAGTCACACTAAATGCAGATGATATGCACTATATGATCCCATTTACGGGCTGCGGGCCGCTCGGAGGCACACTGGATTCACTCCTCTCGACGGTCAGACATGGATTATCGTTATTGCCGCTTATTTTACGGCCCACAAATAGTGAGCTAAGCCCTTCAGAGGAGTGCAAAGATATAGGCCCCATATCTCAGGAGCTGTGTTAATTCATGGAATAAAACCCGGGGCTTAGGAACTCGCCTTACTCTCCTGCACACTGACCGAGTTCAGCTTTCACTGCTTCTAAACTAGAGAACTGAAGGGGGATATGAAAGAATAATTCAGATTGTTACAGCGTGAAGGCCTAAGGCAATTAATGCTTCAATCGACAAAGTACTGCGTGCATTTCCCTAACAACCAGAGATATGCTAATTTAGGGAAGGGAAAAAAACCCACAAACACAATGACTTCTAAAATTTGAACCTGAGAAGTTCAGACACAAAAATATTAAAACTTTTAAATGGCACATTTATATGCAGGCATGGTAAGATGCTTGTCTCCTTCATTTGCATGCACACGTCTGGTAGAGACAGGCACAGCCTCCCCACTGAGACCTGGCTCGAGGACACAGCTCACCCTCCCTGAATCTGGTTCCTCCCCACAGAAGCAGAGGTGCACAATAATTTGCTGCTGCCCCTCAGAGGCCAAATCATCGCTCTTACAAGGCTCCTTCACTCCAGCAAGAATTGTACATAGCTGTCGACTGTTTATCCTTTTCCACAAAGGATTTAACATCATGATCAGGAGATCTTCCTGGAGAATTACAGGAAGCATCTGGGGTACCTCACGTGCATCTGCCGCTGTTACTAGCTTTAAGTACCCACGTACCCATCTCCTAGGTCAGCAAGTATGTCTGAGTAAACATAGTTTGGTTTTTTGCCCGGAATTAAATGCAGTTATTGTGCATCTGATTCAAGAAGGACTTCCCACACCTGCAACTGGTTGGCAGTTGAACAGTAGCTACACATTTAACATTCCCTCTAGGAAAAGAACACACTGGGAAAGCACTAACTGTAGTTACCTGGGAATGCTCAGCCCCAGTTTCTGCTCCCAGCAGCTCCGAAGCTGCACACAGCACCAGGCTGCTGTGCACAGTGGCCCCAAGCCCAGGCTGTCAGTGCTGGTAGAACAACAGCTAGTCCAGATATTCGTATTTCCAGATTTATTGTGCATCACACACATACCTGTGAGGCTGCAACAGGGGAACGGCACTCAGAGTCACAAGGCTGAGAGCATTACCTTGACAGAGAGTCTTTTTTCATTTGTTCAGCAGTCACAACCTTTGTACTGCCAAGGGGGAGCTTCTGAGGGACTCTACAATGCTACCCCATAAACGACCTGTGATCCAAACCCTGTCACTTCACTGCTCAGCGTCACTGATGGGGCAACTGTCCAACGAAACACAGAAATCAGCAGAACACGACACGGATATTCAATGCATGTCAGTGAAACGTGACAGTTCTGAGGGGGGTTTGCTACTGCAGACAGCTTGTGCTATTATATTATTATTCTCTTTAGCTGTGACAGAGCAGACAGAGGGCTGCCTTGACTGGCCTGAATTTGCCAGTGTCCTCTGTAACATCATGGGAGCTCATCAGCTCCACACACAAACATCTTTGATCCTCCTCCCTTGCAGTCTGCACACGTGGCACAGCCACGCTCAATTACTTTGTGAAACACCACATTGTCTTTTTCATCTTTCTCCTAGACCTACCTATTCCAAAATTACTGCAAGAAAATGATTAATAATAACATTTACAATATCAGGGAAAAAAACCTGATATATTTGCATGATATTTTTCTCATACAGACAGACATTAAACAGCTGCTTTTCTGAAGAAACAGCGGGAACACAACAGGATTTAATTCACTTGAGGTGTAGAGCTGTCTGCAATAATCACAAAATAAAGACCCGCCAATGGAGAAATCATTTAAGGCATCTTGAAGAAACATAAAACGTAAGACACTAACAGCAATATCCTGCACATATGGTTTTCTTGAGTTTTATTCCTGTACACAGGTTATAGATGGCTTTTCAAAATTAAAAGCAATAACAGAGCTTCTCAATAAATCACAATACAGAAGTTGCTGGTGAACACATTATGGCAAAATCTGTCTTGATTCCAGCAAATAACTTCTCCTAGGAGTTCTTGCACTAAGCCTCTCTCTTATGGATATATACATACATACACATACACTTTCTATACTATACCCCAGTGGTATATATTAGACTGTACTTCTTCCACTCCCATACTTCACACGTCTCCTGTTTATGCTTATATAAATCCTGGGGCTTACATAAGTTCTTGGGAAGAAAGAAGAGGCCTGTGTGGATTCCAGCAGCACGATGCCAATGCTGACTGCAGCCTGTGACACAAACACCACCTGGCTGTTCCTGGGGCAGGGATACAGAAATTTTCTGCCCTTCAGAAGATGCTTTCAGCTCTTACACTGGACTTTGTTTTGCATCAACCTGCAGGAAATCACAACTTCAGCTCTTTCTTGTCAGATCCCCTCTGAGCCAATACAAATTCAAGGTTCGGATTTCTTAAACTATGTCATTCTTCCTGAAAAACTGCTTGACAGTGACCCTAAGAAGAAAAATGTATTTCCCACCATGCAGTGCCACATTTCTCTTTTTATTAATCACTTCTTGATCTTAATAATACAAAAAGTAGTGTCAGAACAGCTGACAACTTCCACAGCTTTGGCACAGATGTTACTCAGATGATGAAAGACCTGTCCAGTGGAAACACCTGAAAGGTTCAATATATTGTATTTCCACAAATCCTGCAGACTTTGTGAAAAACCTATTGCCCACAGTGTAACCAGAGCTCCCACTAAACCTCACAGATTCTTCTGATTCCTCTCTTTTAAGGAACTGCAATTTTCAGAAGTTGTCACATGTGTTTCAAAGTTTAGCAGAGAATAAACTGGCCTGAATGCTTCCTTTTTAATTTTAATTAAATTCAAGCTTCTATCTACTTACATTTTCTTTAAAAATGCATAAAAATATGAATTAAATATATGCATTATTACTCATCAAATTGTTTATCCCTGTACTGGTTTTATATATACACACAGGTTAAATATTCATGTGCTCCTTCTCCCTTTCAGAATATCATCTCTTAGTTCCTTACTCTCCTGCACTGGTGTTTCCACTTGCACTGTAGAAGTTGAAGATCATTTAGGTAAAAGCACCCCTAGGGACCTCTGCCTAAAAGTTCCAAATTAAGTGGGTTTTTTCCTATATTAGTAGTGGAGAGCTGTCCATATGCTTACGTTAAGCCTGACAGATCTTTGATTACCCCTTAGCTTGTAGTTATGCAGCTCTAATGCAGTTTAGATACATTCCATAGTTGTTAATGGCTCGACACACTGAGACCTTGAAGAATAACAGCCAAGGTTATTTAGTAACGTAACACAGTAAAATAAAATAGACTTCACCATGTGTGCAAAAGTAGTAAATGCTTTGCTGATTTCAAGGCATATGTTTCTTTAAAGTTCTCAGAACATAAATGATTTAACTGCTACAAACACAAAATCACAAGCCAAATTTACTGCAAACTTCGCAAGCTGCAATAAATAGGTGAAGGCATAAATTGCTGGCAATTAGGAGTTTACTGAAGAGGGTATTTTAGGGGAATTGCGCTGATTCAGAGGGATGAAATGCAAATCTCTGGTGCTTACATGCACAGGGCACTGCACCTGTGCCCGGCTGAAGAACAGCATCAGCAAGTCCTGTCCAACACCCAGAGCCGAGGGTGCCGGAGCACAGCAGGGAAACCCTGGACACGCCGATGTTATTAGGAGCTGTGTTTGTGTGGCACCTCTGAGGTCCTCCCACGCTGCATTCATAAAACAAAACCACACAAGCCAAAACTGTGCTGATTGCACTGGTTCTGCTTCCAGCTGCAGACCCGAGGCACTGGCAAACTGGGAATGGCAGCTGGGTGCTGGGAGTCCTTCACTCCGAGAGTATCCCACTGCCTCCATGTGTCCTGCGTCTGTGTGGCACCGCAGGATGACAGTGGTTACCCGAAGGAATGCCCAGCACTGCAAGGAGTGCTAGGCTACAGCTGAATTAGGAGCATCATTTCAGCTCCTGGAGATTTACATGGCCCAGTGAGGCTGTTCATGGATGGGCATGGATCAAAATGTCCTGTGTGTTAGGAAACCTCGATATCTACTGAGTTACTTCTCAACGAATGTATTCAGATTTTAACAAATCCTTGTGGAGTAGTCTAAGCTGTGGCCAAGGGTTGGGGGCTTTAGTGAGGTACCTCTGCCAGGACCACGTAGGGGCATGCTGGAACTGAAGAGTGATGACTTACAAGCCAAAGGGAATCACAGAATCCCAGAATCGTTAGGGTTGGAAGGGACCTCTGGAAATCATCTAGTTCAATCCCAAGTCCAATACAGGAGGGAAGGAGCAACACTTGAAGGTCTACAGTGCACAGCACACAGGAATCCTACACAGACTCAGTGGAGCTAACACACAAATGGAACACGGTAGCTGTCCCAGCCACGGCAGGCAGGAATGCCAACCCCTTACCCTGCCAGCCCTGTTAGCAGTCCTGGTCTCAGGACAGGCATACTTCAAATCCCAAACTGCTGTGCAAGTGGCAGATGAACTTCCTTACAGAATCACACAACCTCCTGGATTGGGAGGGACACACAAGGATCACTGAGTCCTACTCCCAGCCCTGCTCAGACACTCCAGGAGTCACACACTGTGCCTGAGACTGTTGTCCAAACGCTCCTGGACCTCTGGCGGCCTTGGGGCTGTGACTGTTCCCTATTCAGTGCCCAACCACCCTCTGCGGGAAGAACCTTTCCCTAATATCCAACCTAAACCTCCCCAGCACAACTTCAGGCCATTCCCTTAGGTCCTGTCACTGGTCCCCACAGTGAAGAGATCTGTGTCTGCCCCTCCTCTTCCCCTCGTGAGGAAGTTGTAACTGCGATGAGTCTCCCCTTAGTCTCCTCCAGCTGAACAAACCAAGTGGCCTCAGCTATTCCTCACGTGGCTTCCTCTCAAAGCCCTTCACCATCCTCATGGCCTCCTTTGGATGCTCTCTGATAGCTTAATGTTGTTTTTATGTTGCAGTGACCAAAACTGCACACAGCACTCGAGGTGAGGCCAGCCCAGAGCAGAGCAGGACATCCCTCTCCCTCACCTGGCCGGCCATGCTGATGTGTCCTAGAAGTTGCCTTTAGCAAAATCTAAGCCATGAGAAGCCTTTTTCTTTCCATTCCAAGTACGTGGTTGATAAGCCAGGACTGCACTTAGCATCCAGTTGTTGGTGCTCATGACTGCTGGAGCCTCTGTGCTGTGCATGCAACATCCTCTGCCCTCAGAGCAAGGAGGGTTCGTCAGCCGCTGGCAGGAAGAATAACTATTGTTGGGATTCAGTCTATAGCTAAAATAAGCTGTAACACAAGCCAGGCTCAAGGGAAATCCATTCAATGAGCAGCTTGAACAAATCTATGTTCAATTAATGTAGCTTTTCAAACACTGTGACAGTGTTTGTGCTCTGAGAAGATAGTTAAGACATTGCTGCCACCAATCATTACGGCTGTTCTCCTTCCTCTCGGGAAGCAGTGTCAGTCCAGGAAGGGAGCACAATTAGCAGTAACAAGAGAGTATGTGGGGGAGTGCAGGATGAAAGGCAAAACTGAAATTGCTGTTGAGGCATTCCTTCGGAGAAAAGGAACCTATGAAGAGAGAATGAGGACACAGAGGTGAAAGATGGAAAAAGGAAGGAATGATGAAACCTTCAGAAAGAAGAGGAGGTGGAGAAGGGAAAATAAAGAGGAAAAAATATGGAGGGAAATCAAACAGAACATGGAACTTGAAGAAGGAAAAACGTTATTCTGTGATCCATGGTCTTAATGTTGTCTTGTTTTAGGTAGATTTGTGTATCCTGTTGCCTTGCCCTACCCTCCTTGCCCCAACTGCCCACCTATGCCATTTGGTCAGCACAGATGAGAAACAGAACCAAGGCACAGAATGGATACTACTGAACAGCCATTTTCTGCCAGACATAATGTGCCAGGACTGAACTCTGCTCCATTTTTCTTGATGCACTACTCACACCCTCTGTCCTGTCCCCAGACACTTGTTTTCACAAAACCTTAAGGAGTTTGCCCTCTCAAACTGTGCTGCCCCTCCCTCTGCTTTAGCTGCAATTAGCAAACAGGTTCCAGGTTATTAAAGGAGGATTGACAAACACACAGAGGGCGTGACAGATGGACTAATTATATAAACCTTATTTCCTTAGGCATCCAGGCTGAAAAAAGGACAAACCATGAGCAACGTGAATCATGCTGGGAGCAAAGAGAAAGTGTGTAGGTAGGTGGCTGAAGGGATGTGGGAGCAGGGGAATACGAGAGGAAAGAAATTGCTGTAAGGGAGTTGAAAGGGATGGGAATGAGCAATAGAAAGTGGTGATGTTACTGGAATGGGTCTGGAGTTACGTGTCAGGAAAGGCAGCTGGTTTTGAAAGGAAAGTGTGTTACCTGGAGCTGTAAAGATGCTCTGTAACAACAGGAGAGCCCTGGGAGAAAGAGTTTGCTGGGAACGTGATCCAGGAAGTAATAAAGGGAGCACAAGAAGTTGGAGGATGAGGTAAAGGACAGAGGAGCTGTAAATAACTGTTGAAGTCTTCAAGGGATGAAGAAAAAATGAAGAATAGAATAGATCTCTCCTTTGTGCAAAGTGAGAGTCACCAAATTTGATGTTGCCATGGTGATTTAGACCACCTGAGGACCCAGGTTCAACTGTTTAGGCAATGCATATAATTATTCTTTTTATTTTCACAAATAAGTACTTTCAGCCTCTTGCTTATATATAATGTGTTCTATAATTCAGAATTCTGCCACAGTTTGACAGCTGGCTGATGTACTTGCATCACCAAAAGTAGTAGCAGCCTTGACTGGAAAGGTGCAAGTAAGAAGCGTGTTATGAAACAAAGGCCCTTTACAACTTAAATGGTATCTGAAAAAAAAAAGTGGTTAATTGAACAGATAAGTATAAAAGAGAAGTAAAGTCTTTAGAAGATTGGTTTCATTTGAAAATTAAAGAAGGGACAGTAACAAAGGATAGTGCTTCAAGGCTAATAGAAAGCTATGTTATCCTCCGTAGACAGCAGGGATCCATGAATCCAGCATTACTACAAACTTCTCCTACAACTTCTGATAAGTTATTTAAACCCCTCTGCTTCTGTTTCGCAACTTGCATAATTGCTGGAACTAAACTTACCCTAAGGATGCATTTTGAGACTTCAGTAATAATTCCTAAGTGCTCTGAAAAGTGCTACATCATGTAAGTGAGGAATGTCATTATTAAAATTGCGCTTCAGAAATCATCACTAACAAGGGTTTGTTCTATAGCTAAAACTGCACCAAAGACATTATTAGCTTGCAAATCACAGAGCTCCCATCGACACAGGAGAGCAGCAGTGACAGAGCTGTGCTGCAAGGGGAGGGTAGGGACACCCAGCATGAAACCAGAGGAGCTATTGCTGGGCTGAGCTGGAACAGGAGGCAGCGTGGCCATGCTGAGGTGTCACGGGCTTGGTGCCTCTTCTGGGACCTCACAGTCACAGTTACTCTGTTCTCAGGTGGTGTTTCTAGAAGAGGAATTTGTATCAGTTTAGAGTTCTGGGACTCCTTCCTTTGCATGGATGTTGCTTTGGTACAGCTTCATATGATTGAAGAAATATGATGTGATATTCACATGAAAAACCTGTCAGGATGCATTTCAGAAGACAGCCTGAGACAATATAGAGAGGGAGCTTTATTTAGGAACAACGGGGAGTGTATGTAAAATTTAGCAGAAATGTCATGTGAAAAGCAAGCCTGCCTCCACCCCACTTTGCAGAGAAAGTAATTAAGCTAAGGCTATTAGAAAACGTGCCATTGTCTTAGAGAACACCGTTAGTTTCCTGTAAACTCTAAATACTCTGAAATCCTAGGAAAGCTGCTTGTGAGCTGGAACAGCTCTACACAAGTTGTTACCTGTCTCTAACATGCTTGTCCCACATGCAGGACAAATGTTCCTGTAACCTGGTATCAGCTTTATGTAAACACTGAGGTGACTGACTGTGCAATACAACGAGGTTACTTGACGCCACGAGCGCCTGCTAATGTGAAAAGCTTGTTAGCTGTCTAGTTGTCTGGCAATGCTTAACCAGCTTTGTCTACCAGCTCAGACAGAAAAATCATCACCTTTCCAAAAAAAATTTAAGAAGAGAAAGGGCAATGTCTTCTGCAATAGATAAGTAATGATTGTCTCTCGAGATTTTATTTTAAAACCCCAGTATTTTGAAGCATCCAAAGTGTGTTATACAAAGGTTAAGCTTCAAACTTAGCTCAATCTTTTTTAAACTTCTTTCATACCCAAGTAGGGCAAAGAGAGTGTTTTGGAAAATAATAATGAAAAGATTTAAAATCCTTCCTCTGGTCTGCAAGTTTCATCAACAAGAACAGATGCAACTAAGACTGAGTTGTATTTGTAGGGCACATATTACGTATGCATGAACTGAAAAGCTCACCAAGACACATGACAGTGCTGAGCCAGCTGAAGGGTAAAAGTTGATTTTGAATCCAGACATAGTTAAAAATCTAAGTTTTCCCACCTTCTATGAAAGGTGTTATGAGCATCCTTCAACTCAAAAGCTGAAGTTGTTGGTTCAGCACTCTGCAGTGCAGTACGTGCCAAACCTTCACAGCCAGGATGCCTCCTGAGGGACATGCATCGCTCTGCCTAAGAACCAGTGCCTTAGACCACGTATTCCTGCAGACAAGATGGTTATATCCTTGATTTACCTGTTCCAGGACAGCTTTTTGGAGCAAATGACAAATACTTGTCCTGTGTTCATAAATCTGATCTGCGTTTACTCCAACTGGTCACAATGGAAGTACATAAATTGCTTCATTTAACTGTGATGTATTGAACACAGCCACGATACAAAGCCAATTTGGTGGTGTTCCACAAACTACTTATTTACCTGTGGTATAGATAAAAATGGGACACTCTACGGAGACTCACTGCTGCTGTTGGGACACTTCCACCCCCTTCAAGAACAAACCTACTGACTAAGGTGAAACATAAACTAAAGAGGAGATACAGAATGGACTGCAAACACAGTGACTGGAATTAGGCTGAAGTTTTACTTTCACAGAATCACAGAGTAACTTGAGTTGGAAGAAACCCAAAAAGATCATTGAGTTCAACCCCTGGCCCTGCACTGACACCCAACAATCCCACCCTGTGCCTGAGAGTGTTGTCCAAATGCTCCTGGAGCTCTGGCAGCCTTGGGGCCATGAGCGTTCCCTGGGGAGCCTGTAATTCAAGACCTGGAATGCTTCCTGTCTCAGACAAACCAGCACCCATTCCTCATCACTGCTTGTTTTTGGCAGTGATGTCCCTTACAAAGCCGTAAAGATCAAGCACTTCTGCACAAGAAATTATCTGAAGCCTCTATTTGTTTGTGCAGAGACAAGTCTTGAGGGTTAGTGGGAAGAAACAAAAGCCGTTTTCAGGGTGTATTTTAGATAAAATATGTCAGTATTCAGCAACTCAGAACAGCTCCTCTTGCCTCAGCCTGGGCCACAGCTCCACTGATGAGGCTCTGCCCTGGTCTAATGCTGGCTGGGCTCTGTGCCCACTGTGTCACTCCAGTGGCTCCATGCCTCCCTTTAAACCTCATCCCATCTCCCTGTCCCTTCCCACCTGCCCCAGCTGCTGCCCCTCAGCCTCTCCATGCACTGCACAGCACACCAGGGCATCAGCACTGGTTGAGCATCAGAGCATAATGCCAGAACACTACTAAGGAAGGTGCATAAATAGTTGGCCAGTTTGGCCAAATGCTCTCCCATAGTGCCCCTTCACAGAATCTTTCAGGATTTGATAAGACACCTTTAAAGCTAGATAGTTAAGTTTAAAATAAAAAGCATTCATTGTGTTCTGGAAAAAACAAGGCATGTGAAAGTCACTGCAATCAATCCGAACTCCTTCCTGTTAAAATCTAACCCTGTCTTACAGCTTTGTTTTGTTATTTTTGTCAGATCCCCAGATTCATCTTGCAATAATGTGCTCTCTCCCCAGAGAGCGAGTCAGTGCCTTTCATCAGCAACAGACTTCCAGAAGTTCCACTTAGCTCACAAAGCAAACACAATGTTTGGCATAATATTTCAGAAAGGTCATACTGTGCTTCCTAACTTAATGGCCATTTATATTGCTTTACAATGTTCAGATTCACACTCTGCTATCAACTGGAGCCACGCCATCTAAAAATAAATGCTTAAAAGCTAAATAAAAAAAGAATGCCCTAGATACCTGGGTTTGGAAATGTTTTCTGCTTATCTGAAGACAAGTTCGGATGCCCTTCTTGAGTCCTTTAACTCCAGGGCAGGTCCACTGAAAACAGCAGGATTGATGCTGACGCTGTTACTCACAGATAGTGCCACATGTTCCAAACTACCCATCATCACCCTCACATGATGTCTTGGGGTGACTTTATGATGTTTATCCCATATCGCTGTTCTATGCCCAGAAATTAATTTTGTGCCTTTCTATGCCTTTAAACTGAGCCTGAGAGGGGGGAGAGGAGAAACCGAGCAAACTCTTCAAAGCAGTTTTGCATTTTGTTTTCATGTTTCAAGGACACAGAGATAGGGACGGTTCTCTGTGTTCAGCTGCGGCGGCGAGAGGAACGGGAGGAAGCACCCGGCTTGCTTTCTTTCCAGCCAGCTTTCGGCCAGTTTTCAGCTCCTTTTCCTCCAGAGAGTTGAACTTTGTTTTCCTGGGACTCCGATTCTTCCCTTCTTCTCTGCTGGTCGGTTTCAACATCAGAATACATTGGGAGGACTTTCCACCAAGGCCTTGGCCCTGGAGATGGGCCCACCACTCCATCCCAGCTCCAAGGAGGGGGAGAGAGAGACTACGGAAGGACTCTGAAATTTTCCCAGGTTTCTCTCAGCAGAGCAAGGGGTTTGATTATTTAGCATTATTATCCTTTTCCTGCATGTTTGTTAAATAAATAGTTTTTATCTCTTTCACTTTCCTTCAAGGAAAATTCATTTTTTCTCGAACCTGGTGGGGGAAGGCTGGTTGTAACCTGCCTTCTCTCAGAGGATATATTTCCAAATTTGCCCAAACCAGCACACATGACCACCAGCAGAGGATCTACTCACAAAACTTGAATTGAGTTTTTGTTTCACGACTCCCCATTGAAAGAAGGAAAGGGTATCAATGCCACAGGACAGTGATGCAGAGAGAAATCCAAAGCACACCTATGCCATGTGCCACATGCCAGAACTGCCCTGCACAGACAGGAACTGGTGCCAATCCACACGTCTGAACACCACACCACTTCTATACAGGCTCTAAAGCTGGCACAGGTACCTGGGCACAAAGAGTTAAAACACTGACATTTCCCACCTCAGAGTGTTTATCTTACCTGTAGTATTGGCAGTGACCCCCTATCCTTCGGGAGGGAATCACTCCAAATGCCACTGACTCAATTTTTGCTTCCTAATTTGCATTGCTCGTACATATTTCACTTTACTGCCTTTCAAGCTCCACCAAATCTTTGAAAATTGCAGTGTGCCAAAATTGTAGGCAATCCACAGTGACAATTTCACAGGTCTGGGGATCCTCCCTTGTTCATTTGTTTCCAGTTATTCAAACTACAGGTTTTCACTCACTTGCATATGAAGATAAAGCAATCCAATTATTTCAAATATGCACATTCACCATTAGGCTTTCCAGGGGATGTTAAAAACCCCCTCTATTTTATGAAGAAGTACAATATAAAGCTGTGAATTGGCACATCAATACCACAGTAGATCAGAAAAGGGCACCCAAAATGAAAAAGCATATTTTTTCTCTTTTTATATGCTATGCTATGTAATTGTCTGTTATTTTAAAAATCTCCATTTACCACCAAAAGATGATAAAGGTTAGATTAATGCAAAAGTGTTATTATGAGTCCATATTGTAGTTAGCAATGCCCAAATTTACCCTGCTATGCAGTTACTTCTGTATTTCTTATCTCCTATGAAGCCTGAATTTTGGTTTTGCTGATATCACAATAGATTCTGTATGAAATCTGTGTTAAATTTAACATGTTTTACTCTAATTTCAGGTCTCCATTTTTCCTTTACCATAATTACAGAATGGTGATGAAGGAACGCGTACAAAAGGCTATGAGAACATTTATCCTAAATCCGGAAGCAACAGGAGCCATGTGGAATTTTTCTGCTGGAGGTGCACTCGTGACCATGAGACAGATCTCAGGCAGCTCCACTCAGCATTTTTCCCTCTGCATCACTATTCAGACTTCCTTAATTTCTGACTCTTTGATCTCCCCTAAAAACATAGTCTGAATTTAATGACAGCCAAATCTGCCAGCGGGCTTTGACTTCCAAGGGCTTTCTCAGGTGGTGGCTCCTTCCTCACACTACATCAAGAGCCATTCCATTAACTCGGTCTGCACAGCACAGGGGGTGGAAGACAAAACTGGAGCTGTTTCTCCTCCTTCCTCTAAACAGCGGCGGTAAAAACCACAACAAATTTCTCCAAGGGTTGTCATTCCAAAGAGAGAAGTGACAGCAGTTGCCCCACCACTGGCTGTGCAGTGACTGGGTGATGTTCTACTCAAAACACAGACTGTCTGCCCTGAGACAGAACAAACAAGTATTTTCAAATAAAATAACCTTTTCGCTGCTATGAACAAAGAGACAAATACTGAAACATTCCCAAGTTAGTTGCACAAATCAGGGAAGTAACAGTTGTGCTAAATTATTTCATCCCATAAATTCTCTTCCTTTGGGCACAAACTACTTTCAGTATTTACGATTTAAATAACTATATTATATTTTTCCAGGAACAGTGAGAATAAACTAGAAATTAGATGCATGGCCATCCCGTCACATTTTTGCAGATCCATAATGAAACATTTGAGAAGCTGTATTCGCTGCCTCTGATCACAGTTGTTCTGTTCATTAGTGACACATTCACAAGTAAACTCTCAGTCACACTGCCAATTAAATCTACTTACTTGTGTTTGGGAGCTAATTAATAGCAAATTAACGTTCTGAATTCCATGCTATTTCTAATCCATACATTAAATTTATCTCATGGCTGGCATTTCAGAAGAATTTTTTGTTAAATTATTTTCATCTAGCAAAGGAAGCTACTAAAATGGCCTTTGTGCTTCATTTCATGGTGGCACTGAAAGGCATCCTTCAGGATATTTTGCCAAATATTTTCAAGGAACACTTTCTCCCTCCTCGTATTTGTAGTAGCTGTCTACATTGCACTAGCATTAATAGAAGTGTTGTCAAAAACTGGAAAAATAACCCCTTCGAGCTCCTAATTCATCTCACCCTTGCCTGTTCCCACTCAAGGGCTGGTGTTTCTCCTTTCCACCTCCCAGGCTGCCAGATGTGATAAAAGGAAGCCAAATGAAATCACCTATGCATCAGATAAATAGCTGTACCTAAGACAGATTTTTTGTTTGTCCTATTAAAACATTTACATGGTAAAAATGAATTAAAACAGTTACTCTTGACATGCAGGAGTAAAAATAAGTTGAAGAACAGCTCCGGAAAAAACAAAAAAGGGTCATAATTATGTGTCAGGCTTTCATGATAATTAATTGATAGACCCCTTGTTCCCCAAGCTTTCTGCTTACCAGTATTTTTCCATATTTTTTACAGATATTTAGTTAGTTCCTTCATCAGTTTGCTTCTATATTGTTGTGGGCTATGTAATATTTCCAGGTCCAGGCTGAGGTCCAGGTTCCAGCCAGCCATGGGTCCCTGAGATATCTCACCAAGGAGCACGTGGTGAGTCCCTTTTGTGAGAGGAAATTCTGCAGCAGGGCCAAGCTAAATGTGCCATTTTTCTTTGCCCAAGAAAAGCAAGGACCGTGCAGGAATCGGCTGCTGGAAACAGGGAGAATCCAAAGCGGGGCCTGGTGAAACTACAGTGGTGAAAGGTGCTTTTTTGACTTGGTGCTGAACTGTACATGGGGGCAGTGACTGAGCTACAGACCCAAACCATACCGATGGCAGAGCAGCCTAATTAGGCTGATTAGTGCTGGGACTTCCTCAAGGACAGAGCCAAAGTTTACACAGTTACTTCTGTGTCAGCAGCACACAAGGAAGGAAGACTGCCATCCTCCAGATCAAACCAGTAAGGCTGAAGGGCTCTGGGTGCATTCCCCTCCATGTGCATCTCAACTGGATCAGAAGTCAACAGCCCAAAGCTGTCTCGCTGAATCTCTAGGACCACGGACTTCAGAGGAGTTGGAAGAGACACGAGACCTCCAGTGACCACAATATCCAATCCAAGATTGCAAATTGCTTGTTCAGGAGCACATCATGATTTCAGAAGTCAGCAGGAAGAACAAGGAGCCACTAGAAATGAAACATAATCAATCCTTTTTTGATAACAGCTATTTGAAAGAACAGTTGAGGTCAGCTGTAAAATATAACTGCAATTGTACAGCTGAGCCTGTAAAATCACCCTTTGCTAATACAGCTATGGCAGCTTACACTGAGCAGCCTGTGCCATGGAGCTTATGGAAACATTACATTTGCTTAAAATTCCTCTCTGTTTCCTGAGGATGACACTCAGAAGGATGTCTGGAGGGAGTGTCTATATGTACTGCACGGTTCTGAGTCACCAGGCAGCTCTGTGATATAATTGTCTATGTAACTCTAATGGTGACCTGCTGAATAGAGGCGAGAACCAGACAGGAACCATCAAATTACTAGCAATTCTGAAATAAAATGTGTTTGAAGTGGGTTTGTGGTGACTAGATCCTTTAGGAATGCTCCACTGCATGTTATCATGTCAGAAGACATGACAAATAAAGAGATCACAAATCTCTGAAATAAGGAGATTACAAATCTCTGTAGTTTCTTCCACTATCACTTCAAAATAATGCTTCATCTGATCTTCCAACTATATTTAAATTAATTAAAACCCATTTATCACCACATGTTCTCTGAAGTACTTGGGGATTCAAAGTCAGTTTTTCTTGCTCTATCAAATATCCTGGTTTTCTAAGTGGGTAGGACGTGACCTATAAATTACCATGATGAATAACTTTGTGAGTAAGAACGTGGGTCAGTTTTTCATTAAAATTAAAAGGTCCTCATTCTCTGTTGTCAGATTCTCAAGTGCTGCTGCAAAGGGAAACAAAGAGCTGTCAAACAGAGTGATGATATTTTACACCCAGTTTGCCCTGCTGTAAGGAACACGTCATGTTACAGGACACTGCGTAGGCACAACCATTACACTCTGATTTCAAGGACAGCAAGTAAATTCTGATTTATTCATGGAGAAGAAATTTCTTGCTGGTTGAAACTTGCTTCCCTGAACACACAGGGTCAATGTACCACTTAATTCCTATATAAATCTTCTGAAGATGAAAAAATTTCAAGCAGCACAATCTTGTATCATTTCTGGCAGTCTGAAGGAAAACCAGCATTACTGGAAAATCCTTCTTCCCATCCAAGGGTTTTGAAAGTCAGAGGAATGTGAGCAGGCTGTCAAGTTATGGAGACTGCAGGTGAAAGACAGATTTTAGGGTATTTTTTAAAATGCAGCAATGAAGCCTCCTGGCATTATTGTGCATTTTACACAGACAGAAGCTACCAAGAGTACAAGATGCAGCTGAGAATCCTTAAAGAAACAGTTGAAGGTAACCCAAAAACAAGTTCAAAAGCAGCTTGAATACTCTCAGGACACAAGTTCACAAGTTCAAATTTTAACTTCTCAGGATGGGGACAGTTGCTTCCAAGCAAAGTGCTGGTGGATGCCATGTAGGAAGAGAGAAATTGCTTACAAACCAAGAATCAAGTGCCTCAACGAACCTGTACAGAGAACAGAAATACATTTCTCTAAAATACGGTAATGGGCATTTGTAAGAATCATGAAGGAGTAAAGCTCCACTGGAGACATGGTGTTTTTCCATTTGTACTGGCATCTCTCTGGTCTGCACATGTCCTCACTCCTAGATGGCAGGAGGCACTGGAGGGAACTCTCTGCCCTGCCAAGGGGTTGCTTTAATGCTCAGAAAGGTGCTGGAAGGGACAGCAGGGCTCTGCTCCTGCCATCCCTGTCACAGACAGGAGGCACCTATGCATCTCCAGCCAACCTGCCTCTTCTCCAAAGCAGTCAGCTCCCACTTGAGAAGGGAATGGATCTGACAGGGCTGACATTTTTCATCTAAGCCGGTTTTCTGATGGCAAACTCTTGTCCTAGAAAGAGAGTTGTCACCTACACAATGTCTCCCAAACTCTGAGGCCAGGAGGGAACCACAGATGAGGCTCTGCAGCTCAGCTCCACAGTCAGCTCTGCCAGCAGATGCTTTTTGAATTTGGTGGTTTATTTACTGATTTGTAACAGTGCCCTTCACAGAGATTTGCAGGATTATATAAAGCAGAACAAAGAAATGCTCCAAGTGTCTCATCTCAAGTAAGCAGATAGAAGGAATTTCTGTTTGACCTTAAACATATTGAAAGCATAATATGGTTTCATCTGTTTTCTCAAGTGAGCAAAACATCTATACCAAGAAACTGCAGACAACATAAACAGAACATGAAGTGAATTACCTGGCCTGAAAAATAAGGCTTTGGGCAAAGATGTGAACATTAATCAGCACACAAAGATAAGGAATGAGCCAACAAATGAGGAGTTTTCACTAGAAATAATGAAAAATTGCCTTCTAATCATGCTTTTGTGCTAAAAGGGAGCTAAGGAAGCCTCCTGAATAAAGATGTGAGAAAGATGGATGGCAGAGAAATATATCAGATATGTTACTGAACTCTGAACAGGTCAAAATAGGTAATGAACAACACAAAAACATAATACAGACATACTGTAAATAATAAAAAATACCACATCTAGGATCACATAGAATGATAACTTACATAAAGCACACTGTGACAAAAATCATAATCAGATACGTGAAGGCAAAAAAATGAATCAGTTTCTTATTGGTTGAATTCATGCAGCTTTAAACAGTAAATTACTTAGAAGCACCTTATAATGATTTTATATTCTCCCTGAAAACATGGGGTGGTTCAGCCCAACACCAGCCAGAAGAGCGAAACAGGATGTTCAGAACAGTATTGTCAGGCAGCCCCGAGCTTTGACACTCAGTAGGATTTGCACAGGTGTATTCCCCGTGCCAAAGGTGAGATCCAATTGCCCAACCCATACCCTATTGTCTCTGCAAACCCACACAAGATCCAAAGCTGTACAACATCCCTGTGCCCCAGAGAAAAGGAACTCTGTGTGTTACTGGTGGGAACGTGAGCGCTGGAGAGGCTGCTGAGAAGGGCAGGAGTGTGCAGACTCTGATTCAGTGAAGGTGGCTGAGGTGTCCCTGGTGATGCTGGTTGAAGGTGTTTCCCCAGGGCAGCCCAGGGGATCCATCCTCATCTGTAGGAAGGCACAGCTTGGCAGCGCCAGGAGCTCAGCAAACAAACGCAAGTGAACAAGGTGCTGTCTCTTTTATCCTTTAAAGAAAAAGGGAACAGCCTCCCTCCTCAAGGACAGGCATCAGCCCCCCAAGCACATGAATTTCAGCTCTGTGGATTTCAGTGATCTGAAATACGAGTTCTCAGAGACACAATGTGACTCTTTTGAACCTACACGCTCCATCTTACTACAAAGATATGTTTTTAAAGAGAGGATTTTATAGTGAGCAGCAAAGCATAATAATGATTAATCCCCTGATTGCCAGCAAGTGCCCTGAACAGCTTTTACTCTGCAGACAGTGACATTCTCTTGCTAAAGCGAAAACACAGTGGCATTTCAAGTTAAAAAAACCAACGTTCACTGAAATAGAAAAAGCAATAGCTGGCACTGAGAGTAACAAATGAGAAGGTCAGCTGAACAGACACAAACAGTACAGAACATAGATGCAACGTACCATGTGCAGGATTCATTCTAGCAGTATTGATAAAGCTTACATTACTTCAACAAAAAGAAAAATGTATTACATTGCATTACATCACATTTTTTGATTAAATGCAAATAACTCTTAACCAGCATCTTCCAGCAGGGTTGCTAATGGAAATGCATTAATTAATGCTGGACACCTATTATTTTGTTCTGGTTTGAAGAGTCACTGTTATTTGCAGTTCTGTTATCCAGAAGAACACCTGTAATTTTCAGAAAACCCAATCAAAGCTTCATAATAGAGTTTTAAACTGTGATTCAGCGAAGACTCATATGCTTAAAGTCCTATCAGAATAAAATCCGAAGTAAGCACCCACCAAATCTTGTTGTAGGGATGAAACAGAAAAAAAATACTCCTCCTTTTCCTTTATCTGATGTATCTATCTGAAATCAAGGAGAGCCACTGCTCCCTCTGTGCACTTCCTGAGGGTTTATGGCACTCCTGACAGGGAAGTCAAGCTCAGGCTGGGAGTTAAGGCAGGTCTTGAGCTTTGCTCAGCCTGCATGTATTGCTGTGTGTTTGGAGGTTTGTAAATAAGGTGACAGTGGCCTGGCCCTAAAGGCCAAATTCAGGTCAAAATAGATAACCAACATCTGGAGAAAAAAGGCTGTGGAAGAGCAAAAACTACACCTAGGCAAAATCTGTGTACACAGAGATGCAGGTATGCAGGAGTCTTAAGTGATCAAAATGAGGGAAGGAATGTACAAATTAAAGATTTTCTCTAGGCTGCGGTAGTAACCCACAGCTACAACTGTTTTCTGATAATAACAGAAATACAAGTAAAATTTGTATCAAAACAGTAGTTGCTGAAACAATTTTCTAGACTTTTTAAAGTCAGTCTTTATCCTGTAAAGAGAATTTGTAAATGATAAGAAATACAGTAGCTGGACCAAACTCCTGGCTCCCTACACCAAGCTCACTTTGTGTAGATATAAAACAAGCAAAGAAAATGGGAAATGCTTGGGATTCTTGTGAAATAAATTCAACTTCCAAACATTTTTTTGATGGTTTGTTTTTTAAAAAAACATTATGGGAGAGAGAGCAGAAGACAGAATAATGATGATATTTATGCAATAGGAATCCAACAAATCTACAGACTTTAAAATGAAGTTTATCTTTCAAGATAAACTAAGACTGGTTAAACACAATGCTGACTAGGAAACAAGCAGTATTTTTTGCTTCACTGAATTTGAAAAGCTTTTGGAAAAAGATATCTGATCCTCACCAAACTTTCACAAGATGGAAAAAGTAGCTGCAATTTGCACATTTAGTTATTTCTGTCCACTGAAGGAAGATTAGATAATTGTAATATTCAAACAGATCCCATACTGACTGACTCTTCCATCTGGAAGAACTACCTGGATGCACCCATGTGAAGGAATCTTGCCCAGTATCAAGTTTCCCAGCTGGAGTCTCACAGGCACAGCAGCACCCTGGGAGAGCGAGTGGCTCCAGAGCAGGAAGGGGACACGGAAGGGGTTCCTCGGGCTCGCACACTGGGGTGCTGGACTTGGGGCACATTGCACATATGCGATGAAAAAATGAAAAAATCACCACGAGAATGGCACAGGCAGAGGCCAACAACACTCAACTGGAAAACAGAACAGACAGAAGAGGCCACTTTGTGATCACCCAAACCAAGGCTCCTTCTCCAAAGCAAGGCTTTGGATGCAGCCACACACTTACACAAAACCTACCCCAGCAGGGAGCTAGGTTATAATGCAGCACACTTTCTGTTTGTTTGTTTGCTCTTAGAAGAGTCTGACTAATTGCATGGATCTGGGGAGGCTGGTGCCCTTGCACAGCGACACAAAAAGATCCTGTGTGCTCTAAGCAATGTATATCCTCCTCCCAAAAGGAACAGGCGGTGTGTGCTCTCCTTCTGTGCAGATGTATCCTCAGAAAGAACCCCTGGTAGCTTATACATAAAGGATATATTGGTAATTAAAGGTTTGTCATAAAAAGCTTTGATGCACCTGAAGGGAACTGGAATGTATCTGGATTAAACCGGTGAAATAAGCTAGTTAAACACCTTTGAAAGTATATCTGGACAGAAACAAGTTTATTATAAGGTTGGTGTTTTCACACATTGAGGGGCTCTGCCGTCCTGCTGTAGGAACCACAGCGAACAAAATATTTTTAATTAGGGATTTGTGTTTGTTTTTAAAAGCACAAACCTTAGAAATAAACATTTTCACCCATACACTTGACATTACCTAAAATCAAAATGGAACAGGAGTGAATCAGCCCCTCATCACACATCATACAAGTTCAAAAGCCCCTGAAAACCTGGAGTGCAGGGAAAACTGAGCACTGTAAGGAGTGGCTTTACCATCACAACAATAGAGACTCCACCCTTTTGTGAAAAGACTACTGCTTTTTTTTTTTTTTGACCAAAAGAAAACTTTGACTAAAGATAAACTTTACCTGTATTCCTGCAAGGTACCAAATTAACTGCTACAGGGGGAAATTATTAAGCTCAAAAATATTGGAATTAGCACCAAAACATACTTCAAAAAAAACCCCAAACAAACTGGCTGAAGGGGATGAAATAAGATGTGGTAAAAGAGAAATGATCAAATGGGGAGAAGCTTATTAATGCAAAACCTCCAGGACTGGTCCCAAGACTCGTTTTATTTAGCCTTTTCATCAGTTATCTTGGCATGAAATAGAAGAACCAAACTAATTAAACATTAATAGCACAAAGTTAGATGGCAGTGACCATCCTAATGAGGATCCCAATCAAATAGAAGAGCTGGACGGCATTAAGGACCGAAGAAACAAAAACTACATAAATTATGACAGTAAGAAGTGCAAGGTCCTGTCCTGGAGATTAATACAAATTTCTGCTATAAACTGAGGGCATGGGAGGTGTGTTGGACAGGGCAGTGTGATGGAACCCAAGGAGATATTCAGGGAGCTGGAAGATTGGTTCTTTAGTGTGGGGGACATCAGGGAACTGGAGAGATGATCTTATTAGAGATCCTATTTCAACACCCTCGTTATGCATCCCCACAGAGCAAAGCTGGCAGAGGGTACCACTGCTCAGTGAACTTCTGCTGAACATTCAATACCAATGAGGAGAGAAGGGCCAACACGCACAGGAGAAAAAGAGGTGTTTCAGGATTGAAACTCAGAATAAAATTTTCAGCTTTTCAGGGACTAAAGTTCCAAACCAGTCTTTTAAATGTTAGTAATTTTTAAGGTCAGTTCTGTAAAAAAGGATTAGCTGCCATGTTTGCCTGCAGTTACAGAGCAGTGAACATGCTCACCCAGGAGAGCTGCCTTTTGCTTCTACATTCTCTGTTCCTAGTGGCCAAAACCAGCTCAGTAACACAGATGGGGCTTCATTTCTCCTGCCAAGCCTTGATCTGAGCTTACAGATCTCAGAGATCTCAGTCAGGGACAAAGGGAATGCAGCCCATACCCTGTCCCACGGTGCTCTATTTCATCTCCAGCAGCACTGTGGGTTGTAACTCTCTTGGGAGACCTCTGCGACCTCTCAGAAACTGGTTAAAATAAGGCAAGTATTTTCTATTTTTCTATTTTCTGAGTATTTTGGCAGTTGTCTTTGTGTGATTTCCCACAGTATTTGAGTGAAGGTTTTTTGAAGCCTTCATAAAATCCAAGCATGCATTACAAGAAATGACTAAGTTTACGACCTGACATTATGTCATGTAATTACGTATTAATGTAATTTTTAAAAAGACAATTTTTCTTCTGATTGCAGCAGAAATGCTGCCACACATATAAATCCAGCAAAGCTGTGTCTTGCTCTGGAATATATTAGTGTACAAGAGTGGACTTTTTTCTCTGACTTTGAGAAGTGAGCCCCTGCTCGGCACTTGCTGTTCTCACAGAGGCTGCTCAGCATTCTGGGCAGTGGAGAGGGTTACCCATGTCACCAGAAAATGTTACACAGCAGCCTCTGAGACATTCCCAGCTCCACAGGTTCACTGACGGTTTAGTGACTGGAATCCAATAGCAGTTTTGTTGTACGGCTTGGAAAGAAACCTACCCAAGCATGGAGCTTTTCAAAAAAATATTTCAGATGCAGTGTTTCAAATATACATTTTGGTGATGGGACCATGCATTTTAAGTGGTCTAGTTTTAGCTTCTCTCTATCAGGAACTCTTAAAGAAAACTTAGCTTTCATCATTCATTCTTGTCAGTTCTTGGTGTTCATAAGCAAAATGAAAGACATGAAATAGTGTTTAATAATAACAAGTAAACATTATCATTTTAGCTTTTCTGTTGATTTATCAAGAATTTTTGCCTTATTTGCCACTAGGCAGTGAGTGTTCACTGATCTGTTATGGAGACAGAATTATTAAAATTGTCCTGACCTTATTTCCCCATTTATGAATGGCTATTCCCTAAAATTACACTAAAATACTCCAAACTTGGCTTTTATATATCAGGAGAGCAAGGCAAATCTTCAGAATGCTGAGTAATGCCTTTGCTCCATCGATCTTTTACTCTGTCAAAATATAAACTTTTTACTCCACCACATTTCCATGCCACATACAGCAATTACGAAGTGACTGAGAGAAGGGAGCCTGGCAGGTTGTGCTCCTGTGCAGTCTCCAGATTTTAATGGGGCCGACAAGCCTCAAGGACTCTCCTGCTGCAACAGGGGTGTTGTTCTGCACAGTATTTCCACAATGCAGTATTTCTGCAAATATTTCCACATAATGCTTAAAAAAAAAGAAAGCAGCAGCAAGGAGAAAAGGCAGAAAGCTGCAGAGAGCTTAAGGGCAAAGTATAAATCTCACTGGATATTTGCCAGTAAGTGTTTATTTATTTGAACTGGCACATGCAGAACTGTCTAGTCCTTCCTTATCTATGCAAGGATACAAAATCTAAACTCTCTTGCCATTGCATTGGGCAGTGATATAGGCCCAGCATCATTGCCGACATGGAGCTGCTTGAGCCCTGGCCCTGCCTGATCGGGAGTGGCCCGAGGCACTGCAGGATGCATGGCTGGAGTTCCTGCCATGATTCTGTTACCTCACCAAGGAAAATGGACTGCAAAAGGCTCGGACAAAAGCACTGTTACAACTACTCATTGATGGGAACGTAGCAGGCAAATCTCTGCTTCTGTCAGCTCCTTCCGTTGAATCTTTCTGTTCCCGTTCCTCTTCACAAGTGTTGCAGCATCCACAGAGACCTGGGTGTACCCAGAGTAAGACCCAGTTGTGCCTGGTGGCACAGCTCAGAGAGCAGCAGCTCTGGAGCTCTGAATCCATCTGCAGCACCCCGTTCAGTGCTCAGCTTTCAGGAAGTGCTGGCCTGGGAGTGCTGGACTCATGGGCTGGGCTCCCAATCCTCTCCTGGGAAAACAGCATCACCCTACAGAGCAGTCACAATTCACCCCGAGCATTTTGCTTTTTCTGTAATTTCAGGGAAGATGATGTGACACAAATTCCTCATCTCATTGGCCTCATTTGCCATCTTTTTAGGAGAAAGAGAACTAACACAGCATGTTCCATCTGCTGCCTCTGGCTTCCATGAGCTTCCACTGGCTGCAGATGAGTCTGGGGCCAGGCAGCATTAATACAAGGCAGCAGCCCTCCAGCCACAGTTCTGGGAGCTGAAGTGATCTAGCCAGTCAAGATGTCTTTTCAACAGCTCCTGGAAAGCCAGCGGGCATTTCAGATCCTCAGAATGCAGGGCTGGAGGGATGCTTAAGAGGTCATCCCTCTTTCTGCCATCTCAAGGCAAGATCAACTTTACTGCAACTCTTCATGACAGATCTTTGTTCTTGGAGCTGTAAAAGGCTGGAGCTCCCTCCCACAGCTCTTCTCAGCACTGTTTTTCAGCAACTCTTAAGAAGAAGAGTTAAAAGTTCTTAAGAAGAGTTAAGGAACTCTTCTTAGAAATTCACTTACATGAAGAAGCTTGCACCTCCGAAGACTTAGGAAAAGACAGAGGTACTTAATTCACGACAACACAAATGCTGCAGACAAAGCTGATGAGGGGAACTTGAGCTTGAGATGTCAGAGGACCATTACTGTCCTGACCCTTACAGCTATAATTCCTACTCTTTCTGATGGTAAAAAGCCCCAAGTGAATTTTTCATTCATGGCCTTCCTGCTTCTTAAACTGGTAAAAAGAGAGATCTTTCTCTGATAAAGTCAGATCAGTATCTAACAGAAGAATTGCTGGAAACATATTTTTTGTGTTTCAGAAGATTACAATGCAGACTGGAATAATTTACATTACAATTACCTGCCCTGTTGCTGGAGAGAAGAGCTGCAGAAAGCACAGTGCAGGGAAACGTGTGAGTCCCCATGCTGAGTGTGAGCAATCCGTAAGGAGTTACTGGGGAGGGCTGGGAGTGCCCGGCTGCAGCAGCATGTGCTAAAAACAGGGCACTCCGGAATGGGGGAAAGGAGAAACACAGCAACCGAAACTCATGCCCACATTTTTCATTTTTCTGTCTTACCCAAAAAGGTAACCTGCACAAACAAAAGGGAAGATGTGATCTCATCCCCTCAGGCCCCTGTCAGCCAGGGAGGGACACCCAGCTGGTTCATTAGTTCTGTTACAGGTGGTGCTGTATAACCTTGGCCAAGTCACCTGTACCTGTTCCTCTGACCACCTTCCTTTGTATTGTTTACTTAGATTATGCAGTTTAGGTTCCTAAAGGCACTTGGGCACCTAAAGCCTCCGTGGACACATTTTGAAGCCCAACATGTTAGGCACTGTCTTTCACACCATGCACAGCCCAGCTTTGATCTCATCTGCCACACCTCACTCCTGATCCCAAAATTACCATCACAGCTCAGCTCTGAGCTCTTCTGTTCTACATATGAACATCAACCACAGGGCCCTGCAGGAGTTTAAAAGTGAATTCACTTCTTTTATATATTCACAAATGTTGGGATAAGGATTCGAACAGAAGGAAGAGCAGATTGAGGATCCATGTCACAAAACCACCGTATGAAATCATACCCACAACAATGACAGCTTGACTTTAACTGTAAATTTCATACAGAAGAAAATGTATGGAAACATCAGTTATTCTGAGAACAGAAACCTCCTCCAGTATTTGCTGCTCAGCGGAGTAGACTCAGGACACCTTGACTTTCCTGAGCTTTAGCAGCCTCATGTGGCCACGTCCAGAGCAAGGGGACCAAGGGGAAATTCTGGACAGTTAAAAGGCTGCTCCAACTTGGACCAGGAGCTGAGCAGCTGCAAACACGCTCAGAGTCACAAAATAGAATTTTTTCTTATGAAAACAGAGGCTGAAAGGTGACCTTAGTGCACGTGTGAGCTTACACACAGCAGCCAAGGGAGCTCCTCAGCCGTATTAGATAAAGGTACCATCAACTCCATCCTCTGGAAGCCAGAGAAACTCGGTTCTCTAAAAGCTGCAGTCTCATGGTGGTGTGTTCTTAAATGTTGGTGGTGCACCACCTGAATTTTTTAGATGCTTGGCAGAACTCCTGGGAAAAACCCTTGTGTCTGTAATACACTGATGTTGTCACGTGCTGGGCACAGGATGATCTATCTCCTGATGCCTCAAGACCTCTTTAAAAATGTTAATATTTTTTATTATTTCTGTGTTTCTGTAGGGGCTCTTCTGGCCTCAGAAGATCGAATCTGCCCTAGCTGAGCACTGCTTCGGTGTCCTTATCCCATCCCTGAATAGAGGCCAATGAATAACATGCCCCATTTGGCAAGTGCTTTCTGAAGTGTAAATAAGTGCATTTTTAAAAGGCCCCTCCCCACTCCTTCTTACAAAAATAAAACAAACTCACCATATTAACTGATAAACTGTGCACTAAAGTACTGACAAAACCCAGCAATAAATAATAAAAGCACAATTCTGCATTTTAAAAGAAGTCTTGGAACAGAAAGAGAGGTTATCTCTTTAGCTCCCAGGAAGAACAAGGATAAAACAGCAATAACAGTGTGCACTATGTTTTAAAACCTTGGTGAGATCAGGAGGAAAGGCTTTGTAAGAGCTCAAATTATTACATGCTATAGTATAAGTTCTATAGGGATTGAAATGCTCGTGTCTTTTTAAGCACTTACATCCTTCAGGTAATTTTTCTATTACATGCAGTAAAGAAAAAAGTACCCAGACACATGTTTTCCTCACTCACGTTAAGGAATTTCTGGAAAAAATTCAAAGCCTGTATTCTGGGTTTTTCTTATACATCTTGTACATTTAGGGGAAAAAAAACCCAAATCAAAATGAGCAGTAAATGTAGTAATTAAAAGCAGATCTTTGAAATAAAATATGTTGATAATCTGCAGCAAGTTCAGGTGAGGGTCTCCATGACCAAGGGCTGGAGCACTTGCTCAGCGAAGTGGTGGATGGTGGATGGGAGACAGAAGAACAACAGGCATAAACTGAAACAAGAGGTTTACACTGGATAACAGGAAACTTTTGCAAAACGAGGAAATGAGGAGAGCTGAGCAGTGGAAGTGGCTGCCCAGAGAGGATGCACACTCTCCATGCTTGGAGGTTTTCAGGAGCAAGCTGGATAAAGCCCCCAGTGGTCTGACATCGTATCTGCCCCTGCTTTGGGCAGAAGGGCAACTAGAGACCTCCTGCAGTGCCTCCCAGTCTGATCTGCTTTATGATCCTCCTTTCCCCACAGTACTCAAGGGAATTCTGAGGAAGACGGGAAAGCAACGAGATATATGAGCTAGTAGCGAAGAAGAAAGAGGGATGAGAAATCTTTCCCTGTCATTCTTCAAGGTGACCCTTCCGCAGTTTCATATGTAACATTTTGGACATTGTCTGCTATGAAAGCAGAACAATTTACAGTGTAATCAGGGAAAAAAGGATGTGATAAAATTGCTTTCCCGAAGCAAACAACTCATTCACATAGTTGAAAGGGACATAGGAAGAGGTGGATATGAAACTTTAGATCTCTGAGCATCAGGTAAAAGAGCAAACATTCATTCTCTGGTGCTGGTCTCGCAGCATTGAGTTCTCTGAACAGAAAACAAGAAGCTCCAAAACCGCAGGCACTGCATCCCAAGAGCTGTTCCAGTGAGATTCTAATCCCTTCCTGAACAGGATGAGATGAAAAAATAAAACTTCAAGGATTTCAAAGTGGGTTTATAGTCAATCCCTGCTCAGTCAGATGTGCGCCTTTCCAATGGTGAAGGTACTGTTCCAATAATTTATTTGAGACTTTCCTCAAGGAACTCAATTTTAGGAGGAGGTAATTCATGTTTAATTCAGAGAATTAAGAGGCACAGAGAAACTTGGCCAATATATAGAGTTTTTTTTAAAATTCTCTGTATTCCCTGGTGTAGAGACAATTTATGATTCTGTTAGGGTTGTCTTTGAGAGCAGGAAAAACACTGGATTTAAATAAGACTTCAGAGTCAAGAAAAAAAAAAACAACAAACATTTGGAGAGATCACTTCAAATGAAGGCGTCTCCAGTGTTAAGGCAGATTCCCATCTTGTACAAACCCACACCAATAACACAAACCATCAGAGACCCTGACATCAAATAGGCACAGCAACAGATTCAATTGATGGAACTACTCCTGCAGCCTTGAAATGGTGCTGTGGCTGGATCCTCTAATTACTGCAAGCTGATTGTTGCAAGCCTCACATCAAAACTTCATTTTCTCTCTCACTTCAAAAGTTTCCAAAATCCACGGGAGCTTATGCTTTGCCCTACATATAGAAAGGGCCTTCACCAGGAGGAAATCTCAGTTTCAGGCACAGAGATTTCAAAGTAAAGGGAAGTTTAAGAGATCTGTGTGCCCATCCCTACGGGCCCGAGGCAGGGACACAGGCTGTTTGGAGAAATAGCTTTTTGGGGGATACACCGAGCTGCAGGAAGGGTACTTCACTCTGGGAAGACAGAGAGCAAAGGGCTGTAATTAAGTCAGGTTTTAGGAGAACAAACAGAATTTAAAACAGTGGAAAGACAGAAACGGCAGCGTCGCAGCTGGGGGGTTTCCACCCCTGATGTGTCCCATAATCTGTGTCTGCACAATGTCTCTAAGAAATCTAACCTACAAAAGTGCTAGCATTGAGGAAAAAATTCTTAACATATAAAAACCCCTGTCCTCTGCACTCAGTACAGAGATATTTAATACTAGTGAGTGTGGAAAGGGGAAGTCAGCTGGCAGAACAAAATCTATCTGTATTAATAAACACCTCAATAGAAATCTGCCTTCAGGCTTGTTACACAAACTTGAGGATGAAGAAACTTATTCACAGTTCTTGGGATGATTTTCCACTTTTCTTTCTATTAAGGTACACATTTGCAGTGTATAAAATTATGGTTATGAAAGAATATTGTGGGAATTCAAAATACATTCTAGTTTAAATATGGAAAAATGGTTAGTGGAACATTTAAGAACAAGGCTTGTATCATACTGCACAGATTAAGATTCACCAGTATCTCCAGAAAAATTACATTAAGAACCAGCATTTCCATCAGAAAGAAGAAGTTAGAGAAACTATTTGCCTTTGGAGACTGATTCTGGTATTTTTCTTATCTTAAAGTCAGGTTCCTATTAAGTCTTTGGATTTACTGTGAATGTGTCCTAAATCTTGGGAAATGCCAATATTTTCCCCTCTTTCTTTCCCATTTATTGCAGCATACTTCTGCTTTCTGTCAGCCTCCATAATTGGTGGAAAGTAAGAGAAAAGCCCAGCATGGTGCTGAATCAATCTAATAGTGAGTTACAGTGATTGCTGGAGGATCTGAACTCCTGCAGGGAACGGGCTGGATTTTCCCAGAAGGTAGTAATCTTTTATTTTGCCCTCAGGGGCTTGGGAGGAACCTGTGCACCAAGGGAAGGGGTAACACTTAGCACAGCTCAGTGCAGAACCCCAGGTGCTCATGCCAGGTCCAGGGGCTGCCGTGGCACACAAGGTAAGCAGGTGGTTTTGAGGGATTTCCACCACTTCTTCCTTTTAATATATACCAGACCTTTTAATTCCATGCTTTTAGCCAGCTAACTTCCATCTTTCCTGAATAAGGAATTAGAGGGAGGTAACCTGCCCAGGATAAGCTTCTGCTGTGTTTATTATTAGTTTTTTTTTATTTACTATTATTTACTATTAATAGAGCAGAGGAACCACTCTGAGCTTCAAGTTCAGAGCCCAAATCCACTCTCACCCCACAGTGGCTTAGACAGTATTTAAACTTTGCAGGGCACAGACATACATTAACACCAGGGCTGAGAAAAAAGAAACCACCTGAAAGGTTTCCCTTTGGAGTTACCATTCAGTTACCAATAAGTGTGAGTTCCTTTTTTGGTGCTCTATTCACACTTTTTAAATAGCATTTCTTTGGTTTGCTACCTGTTGTCATACATTCCTATTGAAGAGGAAAACTAAGCAAATCATAGAGTGAACAAAAAAAAAAAAAGATAACAGCTTGAGAATTCTAGCAAGAAAGGATGTAATTCCATCTAGTAAGATGCACTTAGAATTTAAAAGCAAACCAAACAAATTTATAGCTATATAGATACACATCATCTAAATAAAACGTATCAGTTCAATTATTCTTGCTTAAGTTCAATCACTCTATCCACACATTTTAAAAATAACATGAAACAATGCTTATTAAGCCATCTGAAATATATCCTTGGATGTGTATTTAAACTTTTGAAGCAATTTATATAAAATTCAGATTTTGGCTCCTTTAGGAAAATACATTAATGAATTTTATGCTCATTTAAGACAGACACATTCTTCCTGACAGATTCAAGTGCTAAACAGAAAATAGTTTAGATGATTTCAAGCATTATTGCTCTCTAATAGTAATGCAGCAGCAAAGGAATAAATAAAATGAAGTAAATTCTTCTTATGGAATTCACTTGAACAACAATATTCTGAAGTTACCCTGAATTCTACTTAAAAAGTGGAGTGAACTTGTTAATTTCTTTTAGAAGCAAAGCAAAAGGTACTTATCAAAATGATGCAAATCAATCAGGAAGCTCTGCCTGTGCCTCTGTTCATTTCATGAGTTGTTGCATTAATATATAGAATCATAGAATCCTTTAGGTTGTAAAAGCCCTCTCAGATCATCGAGTCCAACTCTTAACCTAATACTGCCAAGCCCACCACTAAGCCACTTCCTTAAGCACCACATGTACACATTCTTTGAACACTTCCAGGACTGATGACCCCACCACTTCCCTGGGCAGCCTGTTCCACTGCTTGACCACCCTTTCAGTGAAGGAATTTTTCCTGATATCCAGTCTATATTCCAGCAGAGTTGCTCCTTGTGCTGACTGGCCAGGCTTTGTTTGGATTCCACACCCTCTCCGTGTTTGTCAAAGCAAAGGGAGACTGGAGCCCCAGTCCATCAGGGAATGCACAGAAATCCCTGCCACAAGAGGTGGGGAGCCAGCAGCTCCCCATGCATCTTACTCACTGAGCCTCCAGGGATCCAACTTTGCCTCCCCTGCCTGAATAACACCAGGCTTTCCTTTTTCTAAGCATAACCGGGTATTTTGCTCCAGTCACTTCTACTCCCCAGACTTGGACAACCCGAGGAAAGTGTTTTATACTTGAAGACCCTTTGTCAGTTCATCTGCAGCTCTCCCTTTCAGCAGAGATCTGTGAATATAAACAGCCATTTGATGCAAAAGTCTCCCATTCGACCCAACACACAAACCCATACAAGCTCATTATTTTTAGCATAAAATAAATCTATTCCCTCTACCTGGAGTTGCAGAGCCTCCCACTCATGCTTTGAGAACAAAATATGACAGGGAGGGAAGAAAAGAGCTGATGTATTACACTTTGCTCAGTCCAAATCGAAAGCCTACATGCCCTAATGGCATTTTGATTTCCGAGTGAGTTCTTTGAATAATATTCCCTTCCCCTCTTTCCATTAGAATATCCAGAAATTAATAATTTAGTCTAGTCATACTGTAGGCCACATGAGTGGTAACTTCTGAATAAAACAATAACCATTCATACCCACACTTAAATTGCTGGAAGGCTTTTGAGGCTCAGTGCCAAATAACTCACCTATCTCAAGCGTTTGGGACTTTGGAAAAGCAGCTGAAGCCCAGTCAGCATTAACTTCAGTTTAGGAGTTCGGGTTTAATTTGTTATGTTGACTTGTGTGAGACTTTATATGCACAGGGAAAGGGATGCCCAGAGAAAGAACATGTCCATGGCTTCTACAGCTCAGTGGAGCTGCCCTGGGACTTCTCGTACTGCGATGTTACACAGTCCGTGGGCTCTGACCCTCTGACAGCCTTCCAGGAAGACCTTCGATCAGGATGCTCCTGTCAGGCAATGCAGTATCCTGACAGGATCACCATGTCTGGGAATTCTGCATTTAAGAGATTCATCCAAGTCTGTGCAGGATCCAACGTTTACAGGGGTCACCAGTATGTCTTGCAGTCAGGATATACAGTAGATGAAAGGGAAGGAAAAAAAAGAGAAAGAAAGACAAAATGTTTCTGTAGGGCACATCAGTGTAGAAAACTCAAGCCCTATATTGGTGATCCATATATTTCCAGGTCAATTCCCTACGAGCTGGGGCTCAAAGGTTACAAACCATGGGGGCACAAGTACAATTGTGGAGGCTCAACCCGTTCACCCCAGAGGGTTTAACCATCAGTGGTGAAGGTCTAACCCTCTGTGGTGAAGGTTTAGCACCTCAGTGGTGAAAGTTTAGCACCTCAGCGGTGTCCTTGGAGCCAGGGAAATCTGCTTAGCACTGATGGCCTCACCTCTGCCGGCAGCTTCCCTCTGCTGCTGCCTCTGCTCCTCTGGCTTGATATTAATTAAATTCTCCACTTTAGCATGCTGGCTTGGAATACAGGCAGGGCTTAGTGACTGTAATTCCAGACTCCAACTGTGACATTAGCACTGCAACATGCACAGAGCACATCCAGAATTAAAAAGGCTGCTTCCCCCTCGTTTAAATGATGAGATGAGAAGGATTCAGCTGCCTCAGACACGGGTGTACCAGAAGCAGGGGCTTATGGCACTGAGAAGGAGTCTGTTACATGCCTGTTATATGCTTTCAGCTTCTCAAAAGCATTACTTCAATTTTGCCATTTACTTCCACTATTCTCTTCCTACTTATTCCCAAAGCCAATTAAAATGCAAACAGGAGATTTTAAAGGCTTCAGTTTGGTAACAGGCAGCAAGACAAGTGAGGCATGGGACAACACTGAAATATGTCTTTTTAAGGCAAGCATATATATAGAAATAATTGGATTCCTAAAGGCTCACAATTGCAAGCATTGCCTCTTATTGTCCATTAAACCAATTGACATCCTGCATTTGTTATTGCAAAAGTGTGATTCTGATTTCATGAAGAGTGCTAAACACACTCAGTTTGCTCTAATGAAAGCTGTGGAATTTTATTCTGAAGTACACCTGAACCTCATAGCATGTAAGAGAGCCGATGGATTTCTCAAAGCCAGCAGGGTAAATACCAGCCTTGGAGAAGTTAAACTCTCAATTTTTTCTTTAGTGAGGCTGGATTTTCATGCCAAACACATAATGTGTTATTAAGCTTTTAGTAGTTATAATAAAAGAGTTAAAGAATTTAATCTCAACTTTTCAAAAGAGCCTATGGGAAGAAGATGCTGGAGCTCATCAGATTTGCAGTGAGAGGCTTCGCACTTAACATCCTCAGGAAATCCCTGCCTTACCCTACAGTTGATTTCTGAATTTAGCATCATCTGGTTTTCCAGTTTATATGTTCAATTCAAATTGTTTCCCCTGGCTATGGCTGCTGTCAGGTGATGTAGATAACACAATCTTCAAGCCCACCCAACAAGGCGGTGCCCAGTCCACCTTACAACCCTCTGTTTCTGCCCCTTCTCTTACACCACATCCATGCTTAGGGGGCCAACAGCAGAGGAACTTAAGCAGCCCCCACACACACCTTTTTGTTGGTAGAGCTAGTTTTCTGTAGAATTAGCTCCCTGAACTTCATTGAGATGTCAGGTAAGAGCAGAGACAGCTCGAGGAGGCAGAAGGGAAGCACGGCAAGGTCCCAGGAGAGCAGAGGAAACAGGAGGGCAGAATCGTCTCCCCCAGTTACAATTAGCCGCTAAACTTCACTTTCTTGTCAGACCACGTGCTGCCTGTGGCTGCACAGGATTAAGTTTTCCCTCACATCTGATGGTATAATTTCCAGTTTATTTATCCCAGCAGCAAGCATGCTGCCAACACACGTGTTGGTTCTGCTCTCCTGCCCGCTCCCAGGAACGCGTTGCTGCTCCGCTCCTTTCTGTCAGCTCAAACATCCCTGTGACTGTGCTGAGACCTGAAGTGGGAAAGAAACAGAGCTGAAAAGTACCTTCCATTGCTCAGAGTGGGTTTTGTCTGAAGTGGTTCCCTGGTTGGAGCAGCACTGTGAACTTCTGCCAGAGCAGAAGAGTCCGTGGAACTCCAGCTGGGATCCAAGAGCTGAAAGTTGACCCTTCCAAACTAGGAAAGGAAAGGCAGCTCTCAGCACATAGCACAACATGCATCCAGCCCAGGGAATAGCTTAGGAATGAAGTTCCACTGATGAGAAATTAGAATTACACACCAGTCAGGTATGGTTATAGATCCAAGTCCAAATTTAAAAACATAAATTAATACTAAAAAGACACACATTTTTTATACTTATTAATTTTCTATTACTTATTCCAACATGAATATTTCCACATCTATAGCATGATAAATGAACATCTTTTTAAGTCTTCCTACAAGGAAGATTTCCATTTTCTTTTCAGCTCCTTCAGATAGTACCTTCTAGAGAACGGTTCAAGTGCCATGTTTTTATTACCACTAAATGCAGAGTAAGTAATTCTTCCAGTCGACATAACTATGTCACAAAGAGAAGCAAGAGCAAAAATGTGTCTGTTTCTTCTTTAATGGTTAAAAAAAAAAAAATTCCACTTTTGTTGCAGATCCTGGAATAACTGTCAGGAGAAGCTGAAGAGCACTTAACATACACCTCGTGGTCTTGAACACTAATAACCTCAACAAAGGGCTGATAGTGAAATTGCTTTTCACCTCAAGGTAAAAAGACAAAAACCTATGTTAGGGGATTGAGGATTTACCCAACAGAAAACTAAGTATCTCAATTAAAAATTTGAATTACTTTTTTTTTAAGCAAATGAACAGAGAAAATAGTGTCAGAGTTCATGTCTAACAGTTTTGTCCTCAGTTCTGGGTCTCTTAATTTATTTACTTAAACTTATTGCGTTGAGTATTTTACACTCAAACATAGAGAAAATAATGAAATGTAAAGGTTAAAAGATAGAAATCAGCCCCACAAATGATCAGCCCTCAAACAATGAGCAAAGAAAAACGCAGAGACCAAGTTCACCATCGTAATCCCTCTGCTCTGGGCCACTCCTGTCAAGTTCAGAATGCAAGCTGAGCATCTCACTTCCTTCACTGAAGTGGCGTCACATGGAGAAAAAGCATCTTTAAAAATTCTACTAATTTGAGGCCACAAACAGGAAAATGTCTTAATCGTAATTTTATAGCAGAATTTTATGCCAGTACATATTTTTTTAGATGCCTTAAACTGCTAATTTCCACAAATTAACATGCCTGGGTCTCTTTTAATAGTAAACATAACTTTGCATTTCCTGCTCGTAATGCTTGGCTTTAGCATAATTACAGTATGTTCCTGGTTTTCAGCCCCATGAGGATCCCCCCTCACTGCTCTCTCCCCAGTCACGCTCTGCTCAACAGAGTTTTGTATCAGCAGAGGCACAAAATGAACCTGCAAAATTTACTCAGAGATTTGCTGCGTGCAGAACACTTGCACATGTATATGCAAACTCATATATGCATACTCCAAATGCCTGCTGTTGCCTGCAAACATGTTTTATTTTGGCATGCTATGGCTGTACATGTAAATTCCCTTCCAGCATCAATTACCTACTCCCCCACAATCGATATGTCCCTTTTCCTAAAACAATCTATTTCAGACCCGATATTACTTTGCTTTCCTGTAAGTCAATAAATACTGCCACATTCCCCTACAGAAATGCCTTTGCCCAATTCTTTTTATGGATTCTGTCAATTCTGTGCTGGTCCCTGTTTTCTTTCCTAAATCTTCAGCTTGCTCTCCTTCTGCCCAGACCCTGCTTTTGCTCTCTCCATGCAGAGAAAGAGAAGCAGCTCTACCAGTTCTGCTGCCCTGCTTCTCACCTGTCTGACACAGAGGCACCTACTGTTCCCTTTGCTAAAGAAACAGCATCCCCAAAAGGTTTCAAAAGGATTCAATAGGATCCAGGTAAGGGACTGTGACTAGGACTTGATAGGCCTAAATTTACTTTTAATTTTCCCCCATGTATAAAGCCTATTTGCCTAATTTAATGTTTTCCAGCTATCTTTAATGTGCAAATACTTTCCACAGTGAATATGCAATATATAAAACCAATCAGAAACTCTCACTCTGAAGTTGGGCTATTTATTTCCTTCCTGAAAACTCAGCTGAGTGAAGTCAGGTTAATTGCCTCTAAGTCACTATGAATAATGTTGCAGAGCCTTGCACTGACAGTCACACCATTCTTCTGCCGGTTGTGTATCCCAGAGCTATTTCAATGGATAACTGTAATTCATTTTGGCTGCTTGATCTGCATGTAAAGATAAAAGCTGGTAGCAAACTTCCTTTAGCCTCCCTCTGGTTTTCCTTAGCTTTCTACCCAGTAGGGGTAATTCTGGAGATGTTACAAGCTCCAAAATAAAGGAAGTCTTTGCTGCCCTTACTGTATTCCCTGCACATTGCCATCATTCATGGTGGCAGCAGCCGTCCGTTGGCTCATTATGTTGAACTAATCTTGCTACCTGATATTCTTTTCACCAATCAATCTGTTGATTACAGCCAGTTTAAATCGTAGCCATAAACAGGATTCTGAGGTTTTTCGAAGGACAACGGAATCTGAATTAATTAGCATCCAGCAGAGGAAAACCAAAATCCTCCTTCAAATAGAACTGAGAAACCTCAGAGCCCACAAGGACACCGTTTATGGAGCGGTGGACGGGCCCTCACACACTTGCAGAGCAGGAGAGCGTGGCATCCTCAGCTCCCAGACAGCTCCCAGGCTACGGAGGAGCTAATTCCCACACAGGAATTTATTAATTACACCTTGAAACTCTACCAAGTTAGCCAGTTATTGACGCCAGCACTCAGACTGTGCTCATGCATAACTCATCTTTACAACTTACAAGCATGAAGATTTGAAGCTTCTGTCAGAAGTAATTCCAGGTTACACTTACTAGTCTATCACACACACCTCACAGAGCCAAAAACTCTCCCAGTCCTGACATTTACATGGATAACCTGGGGAAATTCATATAAAAAGGGGAGAAAAAATACACCTATTTTCTTCAAACTGTCTTTACAGTACGTTCCACAGTTGACAACATAGCAAGAGAGGAGGTATAGATTGGATATTGGGAAGGAATTCTTCCCTGTGAGGGTGGGGAGGCCCTGGCACAGGGTGCCCAGAGAAGCTGTGGCTGCCCCATCCCTGGAAGTGTCCAAGGCCAGGTTGGACGGGGCTCGGAGAAACCTGGGATAGTGGAAGGTGTCCCTGCCCATGGCAGCGGGTGGAGCTGGATGAGCTTTAAGGTCCCTTCCAATCCAAACCCTTCTGTGATTCTATGATTAACCAATCCTCACAGAGGGAATGCCTTTCAGAGAATGCTAATATACATCACCTTTGAAAAAGAGGTAAAAACCCCACGAGACATTCTTTACATGGCTGGCATTTAAAGAAATAACAATAATAATTCTTGCTTTTATGGACAACAGCAACATTTGCAGTCCAAGAAACCATAAATGTCCTGTAACAGATGATGATCACCTCACTGACATGACAAATAAGAGGCATTTAGTTTTTAAAGGCTTTCGTAATTTCTTTTTTCCTTATGAGAGCACCACTCTGTGTAAATGTAAGACTAAAATGTATTTCAGTCTTCAGTACTTGGAAGCAAGTTCAAACATTATTATTCTACATTAGCTTCATTTGTCAATTTGATGACTAAAGACCTACCGGCCAGATGCAAATGCTGCTTCCTAATCTTGATCCATCACGCACAGCAGCCGTGGGATGTCATTCCCCACGAAGGAGGATGAATCAGGAGAGCCGCTCCGTAAGGGAAGGTGCAGAGATAAACCAGATGCATTCATTACCTGGAGGAAGTTCTGGTTTCCTTGTGAGAACATTCAGTTACAGTGAAAAACCCCAACCAAAGTAGCCCAGGTGCAAGACAAGCCCTGTCAGAAGTGCAGGGTTTCCCAGTCAGAAGGTGCTGGCACTGGCCTTGGCTCTGTGTGTTGAGGAGCTCTTTGCCCTTCACCAGCCACATGTGAATAGTCTGGAGAAGTCAACATGAATTTTGATGCTTTACTGGACCAAGGGCAGGAAATCTAATATACTTTACTTCTCATTTCCATCATGTGTGCATAAGATGATATACTCAAATTCAGGCATACATAAAATAATTAACTTCTTTTTCTTCAAGTAAGCATCAGGTGAAAATAGTGAGATGTGTTAAGGGTTTGCTAATTGATGATATATTGCCTTAAATTAATTTTCTACTATTAATGTTACTTAATGGAATTTCCTATTTCTTATTTGAAAAATGAGGGTCAAAAGAAGCAATGATGAGAGACAATTACAATTACCACTTAGGACCATTAATATGTAAATATATGTGTAAGTTAAGACTGTTAATTAAAGTTTCATAATTGCTGGGTATTTTTGAAGTTAGAGCCTAATAGGTTCTGCCATTATTCGTGTCTGCTTTATGCATACAGTGTCAATGATTCTTACTCTTAACATACCATGAATAACAGCACGGCATTTATTTTATTAACTGATACGGCCATTAATGTCTCATTATGCCATTCAAACATTTTATTCCTTTCTAAAAATACAACTTGTTAAAAAATTATATCCCTTACACCTTCATGCATCAGCTCATCAGTCAACCCCAAGAATATCCAGTGGGTAGATCTCTCCATAATCACCCAGTGAGGTTTTTCCTACCAACTTTAAAGCACAGATATTTTTAAAAGGTCAAGATAGAAAATGGACTTGATTCAAGGAACCCCAGCTACAGCAATCCAAAAATCAAGAGAAGTCTATCAAATGTCAAGAGAAACTGGAAAAGACTGAGAAATCATTTCTGCAATACTTCTCATTTATGCCATGTGTGCACAAGAGAAATATTTAATCAGTTCTAATTCAATGATACTTCACAAATTTCATCTTATTTCAAACAAGTAAAGTATGAACAATGAGAATTTCCTCAGTTATGGGGGTTTTTTTTCATTAATTTTACACTGTTACCGAAAAATTTGAAAGCAACACTGTTCTTCAAAAAATAGAATCCTAAATTATGGCCTGTATTACACAGACCATGAAAATAAAAATCGGAAATAAAACACTGCAGCCTACTTATAATCTCAGAGCATTATTCACTTTAATTTAAAATAAAGTATGTGTTCTCGGAAGAATGCCATGCATCCTTCTCACAGAAGTGTGAAAAAATGATGATGGATGTAGGAATTCTTTTATATATGATTTGAAGAAATTTTGGAAAATATGGGGTTTTTTTTCCTTAAGGTACATATCTAATGCAAATATTCAGTGTCTCACAGTAAAATAAAAGTTTTCAGTTTCCAAAAGTGCAAGGAATTTTCAGTTCTAAGAAAATTTGCTAAGATATAACCAAACTAAAATCATTAAGATCTTCCTTTGCCTTGCCTTGCATGATTTAAATTAATGCTTGATTTAAATTAATGCCTGATAGTTTTAGGAAGGCATCAAATAAAATCAAACACTATCATCAGATGAAGCAACTTTCTTTGCCATGTATAAAGACATTTATGTAAACTATCCTCAAGCACATCCTAAGCATAAATAACTGTGTTGATAAGTTGCTGCAACAACCTAAAAAGAATCTCCTTTTATGTCTGCATTCTCTCTTCTGCTGCAAATGGAAGAAATGTTTTGGGCCCATGAAGAAGCAGCTCCCTTTCCAATATGCCTTTACTCTGTAATAAGTATGATGTGGCCTTTCTGTAGACAATTCACTCATGTCACTACAGAAGATATGAAAAATAAATCAAGCCCAATATCTGAGCTATCTATAATAAAGTTTTAACTACTGATTCCAGAGATATTTTCCTCATAAATTGACTCACCGTACAATTGGGATTGCTCCAAGCCTTTAAGGCTTTATCTGCTAACTGTTTGGAAATAGAGACGATAACTCTCCATAGCTGATAGAGCCAAGCAGTTAAAAAGTGTTTTAGACAGTATCTTCAAAGGCCTTGACAGAGAATCCCATAATACTCTAAATTTCTTTAGCTGTGATCTATTCTTAAATATAAACCTCTCCTTTAATCCATGCTTTGGACTTCTGGAATCACTGGATGGGTTGGAAAAGGTATTTTGTTACAGCTAAACAGCTGAAGAATACTATGCCCAAATTCCTAGAGAGATATGGCGAACTCTCTGTAAAATCCCAGAATCCCAGGATCATTAAGGCTGGAAAAGCCCTCCAAGGTCATCGAGTCCAACCTGTGACTGATCCCCACCTTGTCACCCAGCCCAGAGCACTGAGTGCCACATCCAGGAGATCCTTGTACACCACCAGGGATGGGGACTCCCAACACTTCCTGGGCAGCCTTCTTCCAATGCCTGACAACCCCATCTGGGAAGAAATTCTTACGTACCTAAAACACAGCTAGCCACTGTTTACAACAAAGAGAATAAATATTAGGTAAAAAGTTCATCCTCGCAAGTGACACAAAAACTCTATTTTCACCTTGGCAATGAAGACTGGAAGTTCATGGAAAGTCTCTGCTAGGAAATGCTGCGGTGGGAAGCCCGAAGTGTAAGGAAAGTTTTGGTGGTCAGAATGGAATTACCTATCTGGGAGGAGAGAAGCATTCTCCCAAGCACCTGAACCACTAAAGTTCGTTGGGAAGTCACTGTTAGAAGTGAGATGAATTCACAATTTCAGTTCCACAGAAGCTGACAAGGAGAAAACCCACCCTCATTCTAAATCTGTAATTCAAAACTTGAAATCAAGTCCAGATTTCTTTGAAGGGGCTAATCGAATTTGCTCCTTTTTTGACTTGACCTCATTTTATTTTTTATTTGCTGTGTCATAAAGTTTATGTAAAGAATTTACAGTTTGATAATTAAATCAGAAGTTAGAACTCCTTAGAAATTTTTTTTTGTTCTAAGAATTCTAAAGCAATTTACAGAAGTTCAATAGAGTAGGAAGAAGATCAGGCCACCAAATGAAAGAAATGCAAATAATCTTCAAAAGCTGGCCTCCCCCCATCTTATCTTTGAGAGTGGATAAATCCACTTTGATACCAGGATTTAATAAAGAGATCAAAAAAGTCCACATGCTTAGATCTGACATTATTCAGGCAACACTGTTGTTGAAGTAGTTCTGAGGATGGAACCTCAGCCAGGGAATGCACATCATTAGCCCTACATTTGCAGAACTCCCGGGACTGAGTGACATAGGGAAACACAAAGTTTGGAGCTCCTGAATTCCTCTTTCTTTTTTAAGAATAAGTTTTACAATAAAAGAAGTTTAGACCCCACAAAAAGCAAACAGCCTTTCCACATGATCAATTAGATATAAAATAACCTATACCTTAGGTTTGACAAGAGATGGTCTGAGGGTCTCCAGACGAAAATAAAGAAGTGGGAGGGGAAAGATAAACAGGAGACAAGACTCTGAGCAACTGTGAGTCAAAGGTATGTGCACATGGCTTGCAAGCATTTGTATTCATTATGAAATCAGAAGAGAACAAACTCTTTTAATTTTAATGCTAAGTCCAGCATTTGTCTTGCAAATGTTCTATGACACCACACTGAAAATATTCATTCTACAGTTTCTTATAGAGGAAAGAGAGAGAATAAACAGGAAGAACATTCTTGAATAATAAAATGTCTGGGGGATCTGGTGGGAATTCTTCACATAAGATCTATTCTTCTTTAGGGAACAGGTGTAGATGTAAACAGATGGGCTTATATAAGTACAACTGGCAGCTCCACAGATAGCTGCTTTCTTTTCTATATGATTTTTCAGACTCCCCAGGGTATTTAGGACCACTCTGCTTAATTATTCTTAACATTTTGCCCATTTCATATGCTCACAATATAATGTGCAAATATAAAAATGACTTAAGCAAACTGCAGTTTAAATCTCAATAGAAACAATACATTTTATTCCAACAAAACATTTAAAGAGGGAACTGCCTATTTTATGAATGTTAGTCCATCTGTTCGCAATAGCTCCTTTGGAAGTATTTGTTTTGCTTAGAAATACCCGAACTGATTATGTATGTGGCAGTAGATGGGCTGAGCTGTGTTTGCTGCTTTTAAATCACTGAGCATATGAAGGTGTTTTTACTTTTGTTGGGCCAGGACAACAGAAGACATGAAATGCTTGAATCCCAGACTAGAGCACCTCCTCTGTGAAATCAGGCTGAGAAATTTGGGGCTATTCAGAAGAGAAAGTTGTGTGGAGACCTCAGAGCCCCTTTCAGTATCTGAAGGGGCTACAGGGAAGCTGGATAAGGACTCTGTGTCAGGAACTGGAGTGGCAGGACAAGGAGGGATGGGTTCAAACCAACAGAGAGTAGGTTTAGATTGGATATTAGGAAGAAATTCTTCCCTGTGAGAGGGGGTGAAGCCCTGGCACAGGTTGCCCAGAGAAGCTGTGGCTGCCCCTGGATCCATGGAAGTGTCCTAGGCCAGGCTGGACGGGGCTTGGAGCCACCTGGGATAGCGGAAGGTGTCCCTGCCCATGGCAGGGTTTGGAATCAGATGATCTTTAAGGTCCCAATCCAAACCAGTGTGTGATTCAGTGATTCTGTGCTCCTCTTCTGAGGAGGCTGTCCCCACCGGTGTGTTTCCATGGTGATGGCAATGCTGTACTGAGGTACAGTTCTCCTCTCCTCCACCAATGGAAAGAGAAGAACAATTCAGACCACACAAGAGAGAAGCCCAGTGCAGGACACTTTGAATTCATGCACACATAGTACAACAGCACAGGTGTTTGACCGGGAGCATGGGATCTATCATTTCCTAGGGGCAGGATCCTAATGGCCACTCTGCCAAATCTTTACACAAAGACCATCCCCACACACCTATGGGTAATTTATGGAAATAAAATTTCTGGAAATAAAACCTACTTGTCCAGCCTTTAGTACATAATTCCAAAGAGCCCAAACAGACTGGGAAGATGACTGTTAAGTGCAAAACTGTGCAGAGCCACAGGACCATAACCCACACATCCTTGTACACAAGGTGGATGTCAGCTCTGTGTTACGGGTGTGATTGTGCTCTCAGCTGTGGAGCAACCCAGTCTGTGTTATTTTGGATTCCCTAAATTATTCATTCACCTCAGTACTACTCAAACTTATAATCGTAGAGAACATCAGGACAAATCACAGAAGTGAACATCGAATGTAAGAGCTTTTACAGCAGCAAAAAGAAAGTAACAACAGAAAACAAATGAGCAAGGAATGAAAGTAATTATTTTAAAATATGTACCAGAGCCTTGGTTAGTGTAAGAGTTGGAAGCAGGCAGTCCCAGGAACCCTTGGGCCAGCAGCAGGCATGTGCAGAGATTTAAACTCTCCAGCTCTCACTGAAGCTGTGTTTGGAAAACTTAACAGAGCTGGGATGAGTGAGCTAACCAACCACTACCAGACAGAGCAGCCTGCTGTAGGTTCAGGCTGCATCTTCCCAGCTGGGTGCCCTGCAGTGAGAGAGGAGATGCCCTACACACACAGCACAGTGCCTGCTGGCAGGGACTGGCTTGGTTGGATTACAGAACAGCCACCCAGAGCATGCTGCTGTTTCACAGAAGGGAAGAAGGGAGGTCACAGGCTCAGACTTCTCTTCCCTTGAAAGGACCAAAACTGAGACTCAAGGCATCCTCCACCTTGGCCCATGAAGTCCAAGGTTGCCACAGAGAACCTGCTGCCCAAAGTATACGATGCCATGAGGATGCTCAGCACTTCCCAGCAAAGAGCGTCAGCCTTCTCTCCAAATATCATGTGTACCTGCCAGCTAAGGCTGTGGGCAATATTTCAGGGGAGCATCTTTTTTTCATTAGCTGAGGGGTTCTGAATGAGGTGATGCTTAATAATTTCTGTAGGCTTGGCTCTTCTTATTGATTTCCTTTCCTATTTCCTTTCCCCATGATTTGCTCCAATGCCAGGGAAGAAGTGTTCATTATACTCAATAACCTTGTGTTTACTATGCCTGCACTATCCCAGCAACTATCAGAGTTGTCTAGTAATTTACTCAAATAAATGTGTTAATTAATAAATAAAAATTAGCAGAATATTCCATCAATCACAATACCTGCATCATAAAGCTCAGCAGTCCCAGATTCAACCACTCCACGTCAGATGCAGGAGCTGGAACAGGAAGGTTGTGAGTTTCTCAAGCCAGGTTGTTCACTCATTCCTAGCATTTGGAACTGCTCAGGGAAGAAGGTGGAGGAGCCCCCTCAGCCACAGTGCTGAGCGAGGCCAGCACTGGCACAGACCTGCCTTGCTTGGGGTTTGACTCAGAGGCTTCATCTGCTTAAATTAAGCCCATTATTTTGCTGGTCCATCAGCCAATGACTCCTAATTGTGCCAGTGCCTAAACTTAGCTTGCAAGCACAGCTAAAACACTAATCATTAATTTCAGTCACTTACAAACACCTGTTATGCTACCAGATATATTCCAAATGCCACTCAGGCTGACTGGCTAGGGCAAGGAGTTGAAGGAAAAAGAACACACAATAGAAAATAAAACCCCTCAATACTGGACACAAAATGGAGAGGGCTAATTCCACTGATGTAAGGAAAGACTCGTTTGGCCAAATACACGTAATTGTATATCAGAGTTTTAAGTAGACAGCTGTGACTGCAGTCTGGAACACAGAAAGGGATGATCCTGAATAAAAGGCTGTTATCAACTACTACTACTACTACAGTTCTGGAAAGGAAGCCAGGGAAGGCAATGGATTTAACAGACTATGTTTTAAGTTACTCTTTTTTTCATGGATTGCAGAGGAAAATTCTCAGTTTCAGTGAACCTTGCACTCCAGGGACAGTGTTAACAATTTAACTCCTAATTTTAACATCCAACTTCAGATGCGCATCAGCTGAGCAACCAAAACACTTTCTTTTATATTATAAGACAGATGTCTTTGTTTGAAGGAATTGCTGCCTCATTCCTTTAGTGGGAATAGCCATCCATTCCTTTAAAGATGATGTCATGCAAAGTAAGCCATGTAGCAATAGCTCAAATCCCTCTCGTCTGTGATGGATTCCACCTTGTTCCAACCATCCCCAAGCAGCTGCAATCCCACCAGGCAGAGCAGTGCAGAGAGCTGACTGCTTTTGTAACTCCTGAGGGACACTCTGGACAGGCTGGCTTGGCTTCTTAACAGGAAACAGAAGTCCAAAATCTTAGAATGAGGTGATCAAGTATTTGCCAGACGCAGAAAGTATTCATAATAAAACATTATATATGAAATTAACTTAAATTGCTCTTGAAGCAACTGCTTAACCTGGTCCAAGGAGCAGAGGAATGGAAGGTGGCAAATGTGACAGCAACTTCTGAAAAGAGCCTGAGAAACTGCCAGCTGGTACCTGGGATTTATTTACAGGTCTAATAAACTCAGTTGTATAATAAGGAACAGATTTAGCTGATGCATGGAGAAATGCAATACCACAGTGAGGAGTTACCACAGCTGTTACAGCACAAACCACAGATCAGAAATTGGCTCTTTGATGGTGCTGAGAAGCACAGGAGTAAGGGTGACCTGACTGACATAAGATACTTGAATTCCCAACAGTTTTGATGACCAAAGTTGGGAGGGGAAAAATGGAATCTTTCCAATAGGACATAGTGAGAAAAATACAGATTGCCAAAAGAATGTGACATTTATTCTGGGATCTATGCTAGTCAGCACATCAATAATTTCTTTTTCTTAAAGGATGTGAAACTGAACACTGAGAATATAAAATTATTCATGTTTTTCAAGACAACAGCACATTTCACAGAGTGACTGAAGAATCTCAAGATGCTACTGGATTAAGTAATAGAAAGGCAGATGAAACTGAATTCTGAGAAACACTGAATATTCAAATAAACAAAAGTATTCTTAATTATACAAATCCAGTGACAGACAGTAAACTAGCCCTTTGTCATTCAGGACAGAGATCTCACAGCCACCACGGACACTTCCTTGAAAACATCAGCTTGTTATAATGTCAAGATTTAAGACTGGGGGGAGAAAACCCCAAAAGTTAGAGAAGAAAATCAAAAAAACCTCATTAGGCCTCTATTTAAAACCCTGATTTAAGCACATCTTGAAAACATCATACCAAACTCATCCCTCTTCTCCATTTTTAAAAGAAGTACCCAAAATAAGATTTACAGAAGGGCAACAAATGAAGAAAGAGGAGGAATGGCTTATGTATTCAGAAGATTAAATAGACACAGACCCTTCAGCTCCACAAAGAGAGCAGGAAGATGTGCCAGCAGGAAGAGGCTGAACAAGGAACAATTATTCAGTAATTCCCATAGTATGAGAATCAGAATGTATCATTGAGAGATTTAAAGCAGAGGCAGGGAGGTACTTCCTCATGGCTATGGGACCTGTTGGAAATACAAAGAAGTGCCAAAGCAGAAGTTTACCAGAGCAGAGATCCATGAACATTGAAGTGCATGAGGACCTAGTTCTGGGAGCCCAGATCCACAGGAGAGGGGCAGGGAAACTGCAGCATCTCCTCACTCTGAGTTTATCTGTTTGCCCTCAGCATCACCTCCTGCCCAGTGCCAGAGCTGGGACACTGCCACAACAGACCAGAAATGCTCTGCTTTTGATCTTCTGTGTTTCCAGGCAGGTCACTGAGGTATTGCACACATACTCACTTGCAATATAAAATGTGAAAGGAAGAAATGATGTTTAACATGAACCCAGTATTAAAGAACTCACTGTCATCACCACCTCTTTGGCTTTATTCTAGAAGGGTAAAAAAGGGATTAAGATAGTTCCTTTTTTCACTCAATTTAGTTTAGGAAGACTGAAAGTAAGGAGATTTAACCCTACTCCCCAAGAGCATGCTATCTCCAAGAGATAGCATCTCTACATAAAAGGTATTTTCATGAGTTGAAAGACAGGCAAAGAAATAGAGGAAGTTCATTCCAGAGGAAAAAACCCCAGAATAAACAAACAGCTCAAATATGCAAGTCAGGCATTGGAGGCTGTTTATAGAACTTCTTTCTATGCTTATTTTCCCATTCATCATTATGTGTAATATTTTGCCACAGAAAAAGAACGGGAATTAAAATACTTTCTTTAGTTGCCCAAAAGTTTCAATACAAAAACTCTTTCTGCCCAGGAAATGACCATGGGCTTGCTGGTGGGAGCCTTTACAAAAGGACAGGCAATATTTATGAGCAGTTTGAAGGTTTCCTAGTGAATATCCATCTGGAAAAAGTGGATGTGCAAGCTTTGCACTCTTTCTCTCTCTCTCATTCCTAGGTCAGTTATCTAATCCTAAAATTACATCCAGTTTTCTCTGAGGAATAGCTCTGCATAAGTGTAAGTTAAATGCCTCAAAGGCACCTAAATCAGGATTTTCTTAGTAGTGGAACAGCCTTAAAACAAATTTAAATCATGCTTTCATGACAAAGGGGATTTTGTCTCAGGCTTCGAATTCCTTTCAAGGAAATGGGTTTATTTTGTACCCATGCAGGCTTGATAAAAGGAGGCTGCACATCCTGTGGTGGGAGCAATTGGTAGCATTTTTCCTTTTCAGCCAAGATGCTGCC